>NC_140580.1:165466850-167866850 GCF_964204655.1 Triturus cristatus | reverse complement strand
CGGGTCTCGTGACCTCTTTCCAAACTATTTTTTGTGTGATTCCGGCATTTCTTCATTCACTTTTCTCGAGCATCTTTGGAGGTGTCCCGCTGCTTCTGGCGCTAGTGGCAGGTGTGCTGCTTTTCCTTTTTGTACTCCGGAATGGCTGCTCCTTCTGTGCCACACGAGCACCTGTCCCGTCTGCATGTTCTTCGTGATAGGATGCTTGACTTTTATGGTACTTTGCCATTGGCGACTTTGAGCCTGGCTTATGGATTATCCTTCAGGTATTCCTACTTCACCTGCGTACAACCTGTATTTCACTGCCTGGATTGTCCCTTTGAATGGCCTCTGGATTTGTGCTTGACCAACATGGTGTCTCCGGTGCCGGATTTCGATCGACTGATGAGGCCCTTAGTGTCTCACGAGTTGGCCTGTTCTGGTGTCCGGATTATGGCCTGTGGTGCGGCGCATGGTATCCTGGGTAATTGGGACATCTCAGCGGCCGCCAACGACTTCTTGGCTATGAGCTATTTGGAGGAACATTCCGGGTGCCCTCTGATTGTGCTAGAGGCACCGATGGTTGGAGAACACGTATGTTCCTTTTCTTTACTTAATTGGATGGCTGAGACTTTCAGTGGCCCTGCAAACGATTTTTTGTTGGAAGCAGTGGCCACATATGCAGCCTATACATTCATGGATTAACTGGACTGTCGTCCATTGCGCCTGTGCTACTGGACAGCACCCTGGCGCAACATTTATTTCTTTTATTTCTCATTTTTCTCTTCCTGATGGTCGGTTTGAGGTTTATTATATACTTGCATTTGTTAAGAATTCTATGCTGCTATTTTTTGTAGTTTCGGACTTTGGCGCAGCATTGGTTACGCCTTGTTCTGCTCTGACGAAACTGAACTCTGCGTTCTCTCTTTTCTTGCCTATTGAATGGTGCTTCGATCAAGGGGGCGTGTAGTGAGTTCTCCCTGAATACGTACATACATTGTTAAGTTAGCATAACCACGTTAAATGTTAGAAAGCCATCTTTTGGTCGTTGCACACGACACTGCGTTTACATGTTATTTCTTAAATAAACTGCTGACTCGAGACTTGCTTCACACGTGAGCAATCTGTTGTTACCATCCCAAGCTCTGCGCAGCGACCTTGGTCTGTACATGGTGTGACGAACAGTCTGGAATATTACACAATGCATGTTTTCCACTCTAGGTTGATCGACCCACTATTTAGTCATAACACACGAGCAGCTGCACATACCTGACAGTTGGTGCTTTTAATATCACGGACATCATGTTTATTGTTCAGACCGAAGACGAGCCTTCCTGCGAGAAGACTCCTGATGCTCCTGTGATGTGATTTCACTAAGCTGATCTTTGAGGTATGGGGTCCCCTATTCAAGCCTAGGAGACCTTCTATTAGCATGATAATAATATTAGCTTCTTAGTAAAGGGAAGGTGGTAGTATCCTCGGTATTTTCCGATTCGGTAAATACCACCTCGGTATTTTCCGATTCGGTAAATACCACCTCGGTATTTACCGATTCGGTGAATTCCGATTCGTGATTACCGAATGTTACCGAATCGGTAACTGTTACCGAATTTTTACCTACATATAACTTACCGATTCTAATTTACCGATTCGGTACGGCTCGGTATTTAAGAAACGGTAAAATTTATTTACCTACATGAGGCCCCAAGAGAGGTACATTGTCATTCGTAAAGTAGTATTTCCTAATCAAGCAATGAGCTGCACTTTTTTTCTGTGACACTGTGTTGTAAGGTACTGTTCTGCTGTGAGAGAGCATGTAATGTAGTCAGCCTGTGTGATATTCTAAGGAATATAAAACATCACCAAACCATGGAAAGGCCTGACTAAGATAATCAAGAGACACCAAAAAGAGGAAGGACAGCAGTCTTTTGGATGGAAAAGTATATACATTTGAAGGCATTATATATTTTGTAGCTGGAGATACACTTGAAGAAAAATAACTTTTTTGATTATAGGAAATGTTAAATTGTTGAGGACCGAAATCAGATTAAGTGACTGTAGGCTTTTCGTAAACATTTTAGAAAGATGAAAAAGAGTTGGAACAGTGTCAGGCAGGTGTAGCTGCAAAGTATGAATGCTGCGTAACTCGACTTTGGTTACATTCTATTTTGAATGTAACTGTGAGCTGGGCCCCACTGCTTAAACCCAGGGCATACCTGCTCTTTAAAAAGTAAATCCACTGGGGATTTGGGGGGCAGCCGACCGGAGGGAGGTCTGCCCCCACCGGGGTCTTTGGGAAGTGGTGCAGTACAGAGGACATAACAGTGGGATTTTGGCTTCCTTTGGGCTATGTTATGGTCCAACATATTTAGGCCCTCCATTTTGGTTGCCAGCCACCCTTTTAACGTGGTAGCGTGGTGGCTGGCTTCTAGCATTAGCTTTTTATTCATTTAGTTAGTGGTATCTAGCATTAGCTTTTGGTAATTTAATTAGGCAGGTGCTCACCATCCACTCATCTACGGTGGCTGACGATCACATGGCCCAGGCTGTTCACCTGCTAGCCGAAGCTGGGAGGCTCGACCTCGTAAAAGACGGGTCCGGAGAGACCCCTGGCTGACCTCTGCAAAAAGCCGCTGGGGGTGGGGGGAAGCGGGGGGTGGCCGCAGCGGTGCTGGCCTGTGTGACCAAGTGCAGGCCGCTGGACCAGTCAGAGGTGAGCAGGAGGGGCCACTCTTATGTGTGGAGAGTGGCCCAGCAAACAAGGAATAAGGCAGCCTGTGGAGGGCTGGTGCGGGGCCTGCCCCCGTCAATGGGGCCACAGGGGGTGCATGAGGGAAGTTGGAGAGGCGTCCCACGGGGAGGAGGAGGCCTCGTGGGAGGCAGCAGGTGAACCGAGGTGCGAGGCCTCCTGGTATGCATCAGAGGCCTCGCGTGACACTTTGAGAGAAGGGGCTAATCTGATGAGTGTTACGTTTAACATATGTCCACCCTAGGACACCGTTCATGCTACGCGTTCTAGTGTCCCTGCGCGGACACCATACTCTCAGTGAAGTCATCAGCTGTGAACTGTCCATGGACAGTTGACAGCTGATCACCGAACTGACGTGACGTTTATAGCTCCAGCTTCTGTAGGAGCATGTGTTGCCTTGATGATTAAAGAACTTATTGAACTACTTCGAGTTGGAGTTCTTAACAACGTGGCGATGAGTGCCAGCACGGAACCCACCGAAAACAGAAAAAATATTTAATTGGCAAGTCAGTCTGGTGAAGGTTCTCATTTTGAGAAGAAGCGTAATTGATCTTAAGCAGCAAGGTTCTAAGGACTTATATCGAATGACTTCATTGGAAAGTATGTCGAGTTGTGAAGAATAACGACAAAATAATCCAGTGAATCGTCCGACTTCTACCTGACCTTCGCTTTACGCCTTGTGTCAAAGAAGGATATACTTCAATGTATCGTACGTCTTCAACCTAACCTTCGCTCTACGTTTCTGTGTCAAGGTAAATGAGGTACATGTAATGGAATTCCATGGACTAAATACTCTGAGGTAATGACAGAGCGCGAGCAGAAGTTAGTGTAATTCCAACTGTCATTCCATCGTCAGGAGAATTCCAACTGTCATTCCTTCGGAATCCACCGGTTCTCTCAGCTGTGACACACGTCACCACGCTGTGACGTAGCGACGTGCCTCCATTTTGAAAGCTGACTCACTCTCTCCTCAATATATGCAGGCTAGTTGTCAACGCAACGTCAAGGCGCCATTTTGTTTTACGCTTTGAAAAACCTAATTAACGCTACTCTGGCGTTTCACAGACAATCGGCTGCAAGCTACGAGGGACACAGTGGCAAAAGCTAAACATAAAACGGAACCAGCGTTTCAGAGGACACCGGCTGCACACTACATGAAACCAAGCAGTAAGCACAGAGTGGAACTTTGACGCAAAGTAAGAAATTACACGCAAAGTAATCTTTAACAAGCAATTTCAGTAGGAAGTGTCAAATTCACGATTAGAATCCTAAATAGAATGTAACTCAAGCATTCTGAACAGTAAAGTTTCTTAAACAGCTACATAAATACACATAGGCAGCTATTAACACAGCAGAAACCTTCACCAGCATAGTCTACAATTACTCTGTGAACATACTTACACAATTTTCTGGGGAATGTTCATTCATCCTACTTATAGGTAGACTACTGTACAATATGGCTTCAGGGTGTGTATGGAATCTATCGCCTCCAGAAACTTTCTTACGTGCAGGAGGAGAACCTGCTCTCAAGTGGGAGGAATGAAGAGAATATTTTTTGAATTATATTTCCACATTAGAAGAGGATGATGAGGTGAAGGCAGAAAGGAAGTATAAAATGCTCATGCATTGTTTAGGAGCTGGTGGTATAAAAGTTGACAATGCTATCAACAAGAAAATTAGAGCAGAAAATGAAGGTGACGTGTTCACCAATGCTATTGATGATCTCAACACGTATTATAAACCGACAGTATGCGTCGGAGTAGACCGTTACAAATTCTTCCATAGGAAACAAGGTGAAAGTGAATCTATTGATGATTACGTGTCCGCACTAAAAAATCTGGCAATAAATTGTCGTTTTGGAGCTCTTCATGATGAGTTCATTCGAGATCAGATTGTGATGCAGGGCTCAAATTCAAATATACAGGATAATTTGTGGGCGAAGGGTGAATATCCCTTACAAAACATTATAGACATTGCAAGGAAGCTTGAACTGACTGGACGTTGTGCCAAAGCGGTTCTTTCTGAGACAAAAGAGAAGAAGGAAAGCGACACTGTAAGCAGGGTGACAGACAGAAAAAACTTTAACAGGCAAAATGTCAATCAAAGAAGTTATAAATCATCTTACAAAAGAAATGAAACGAAAAACTGGGGCCATTGTTACCGGTGTTTGAGTGCATCGCACCTAGCGAATGACCCAAAGTGTCCAGCAAAGGAAGTGAAGTGCACACATTGTGGGGTAAAGGGAAATTATGTCAAAGCCTGCAATAAGAGAAAACCACAAAAGGTAAAGATGGTTGAATATGATGAAGATTTAAACGCAAATGAAACAGACACCGATGACATCAATATGTTCGTACTTAATTTAGATGATGAACAGGATGAAGATGTGAACAAAATATGTACAACAAAGTCGGTTACTAAAACAAAGAAACCCATATGTTGTATGACGATAGGTGGTGTAAACATTGACATTGTCGCAGACTCAGGTTCACCTTACACAATAGTCAACGAGGGTGTTTGGAAAGAAAGATTCGAAAAAACACTTGGAAGTAAATTAGAAAAACCGGATATAAAGATCAAATCATTCACAGGAGAACCCATTGATGTCTGTGGATATACAAAATTGAGTTTTATTTACAAAGGGCGTGAAACTGAAGGCAATCTATATGTTTCTAAAGTGGGACCATCAGTACAGGGATGGATGGATCAGGGTAATCTAGGCATCATCTTAGACCCAAGCAAAATGGAACCTGTGTTAAGCCTATTTGATAACAAGGACTATGCAGAATCTCTACTGAAAAAATATCCCAAAGTGTTTAGTGGAACAGTGGGTGAGCTCAAAGGTTATCAACACAAGATCAAACTTAAACCCGTGACTACTCCCGTAGTACATAAGGCAAGGAACATTCCGTTTGCGATCAAGGATGAAGTAAGGGCCCAGATAGACCAGCTTTTGGAAGAAGGAATAATTGAAAGAATTGATGCATCTGAATGGGTCGCTCCCCTTGTCATCGCCAAGCGAGCCAATGGCAGATTGAGGCTCTGTGTAGATCTACGGGAATTTAATCAAAACATTATTGTGGAGCAGTATCCTCTACCCAAAATTAATGAAATGTTAGCCACGACTAAGGGTGTCAAGTGGTTCTCAACAATTGATCTTAAATCTGCATACCACTAGGTACCCTTACATTGCGATGGCAGATCCCTGACTACATTCATCACACCTTATGGGTGTTTTATATTTACCAGAGTGCCTTTTGGTTTAGCCTCAGCGGCAGCAATGTTCCAGAGACTCATGAATAACATTTTTGAGGGAGTTTCGGGAATTCTACTCTTCCAGGACGACATCTTAATTATGGACAAAACCAAAGAAGAGCATGATAGTAGAGTTGAACAAGTTTTAGGGATACTGAACAGTAAGGGACTTACAGCAGAGCATGCGAAATGCAAGTTTGCGAGCGATTCCGTGAACTATTTGGGCCATCAAAAATCTGGCGATGGTATCAGTCCAAAAAAAGAACTCTTACAGGCAATAAAAGACTCTCCTGTTCCAGCAAACAAGGATGAGTTGAGATCATTCTTGGGGTTGGTAGAGTTCTATTCAAAGTTCATCAGAAATTTCGCACTAAAAACGTATGCACTTAGACAACAACTAAAAAAGATGAACAAGTTCGAATGGAATGAAGACTGCGAGGAAGCTTTCCAAAAATTAAAGTCAGATATGTGCACAGCTTTACCCCTGCAAGGCTATGATCCTGCGTTACAGAATTATGTAACGACGGACGCAAGCAATAAGGGTTTAGGCACAGTTCTCACCCAGAAAGACTCCAAGGGGGTCGAGTATATAGTAGCTTTTGCCTCACGTTCGCTGACACAAGCAGAGGAGAAATTCTCTGTAATTGAACGAGAAGCACTTGCTTGTGTGTGGGCACTGGAGCACTTCAGGCAATACATTTGGGACAGAATGGTACATTTGTGCACTGATCATAAGCCCTAAACTAAGGTACTCACTACAAGGGGACTATACACCGCTTCGCCAAGATTGGCTAGATTGTCAGTACACCTATTTGATTTTGTGTACAAAGTACAATATGTTCCGGGTGTGAAAAATGTGGTTGCGGACTATCTCAGCAGGATGCCCGTCAAAACTAAAGAAGATGCTCACAACGAAAAAGATGAACTGTGCATAGCGAATGTCCTAGAGCTCGCAAGCAGAATAGATAAAGAAGAATGGTTCAATGAACAGGAAAAGGATGACATAATCAGTAAAGTCATAAAAAAAATCAACGAGGGATGGTGTGCACTTCTGGGAAGTCAAGGCTGAATTGTCCTTAGAAGACGGATTCCTACTGAGAAGTGGAAGATTTGTGCCACCTAAGTCAATTCAATCAAAAATACTTAAAATATGCCATGAAGGGCACCTCGGAATTGCAAAGACCAAAAGTAGGATAAAAAATATGTATTGGTGGCCTGGGGTCAGTATTGATATCGAGAGAACAGTCAGAGAATGCAAATTATGCATGGATGCCGATAAAACACAAGTAGCGTTTAGACCGCCCTTGCAACCCATTCCATGCCCATCAATGCCCTGGGAGAGAATAGGTATCGACATAATGGGACCTGTGTCTGAAGGTCTTGATCAATGGTATTTGGTAGTAATCAAAGATCACTTCACCAAATGGCCTGAAGTTAAAATCACTAACAAACCCGATGCACAAAGCGTAGTAAAATTCATGGATGAAACATTTGCGTGGGAAGGCCTTCCTAAACAGATTATGAGCGACAATGGTGCGCAATTCACGTCAGAATTATTTAAAAAGTACATTCTCAGACATAACATCATACATAAGACAACGTCAGTCTACCATCCCGCAGGTAATGGTGCTGTTGAAAGATTCAACAGGGTTTTGAAGGGCACCATCAAGCTTACAATCAATAGTAACCTCAACTGGAGGCAAGAAATATTCAGAACGGTGTGGGCGTACAGAATCACACCCTGTGAAACAACGGGACATAGTCCTTTTGAACTAATGCGGGGTACGACACCTCTTTCAAGAGACAATGTTGGCTGGATTAAAGCAGCAAGAAGAGTACATTGGTCAACAAGACAAGTCAAGGAGAGACTTGCACAATCCCAGCTCAAATCAAAGAAAATCTACGACAAAAAACATGGATGTAAATATGTGGAACTTAAGGTTGGAGATCTGGTCAAAGTAAGGAGAAGTGGGCATGTAGGTAAGAACAGATATACAACACCCTTGTCTGTGCAAAATGTGTTTTGTAATTCAGCACTCCTGAGTGATGGTAGAGTATGGCACTTCTCCACTCTCACAGCATACAAACATCCATCAAAGGGTCTAGATGACTCCGAACAGACAATAACCATGGAGAACTCTTTCCCTACAACAAAAAGCAAAGGGTCCACCTTTTACTCCTCAGACTGTGTGTCGGACTGCGAGTTCCCTACGACATTGGCACCGGCTGTGTGCGGCAAATCTAGTTCCATCTTCACACCTGCTACTGGAATTATTGATCAGCCAAACACTACGAGAACCAGGCGCATGTTACCACCAACGCCGTCGGATGATACTTCACCGCAAATTAGCTGGAGCCGGGCTGGAAGGTTGTTAGGTCCACCGGTCAAACTAAAAGACTATGTTTGTGAGTGATTACCAAAGTGCCCAGGGAGCTACTCGGACTATCCTTATTTTGTTATTTTGCTTCTCATTTGCAAAGTGGGAAGATGTGGAAATTTAGCTTGCAAACTGAACATTATCTGCGCCATCTTGTCTCTCCCCAGCGCGACACACAGGAAAGCGCACGGCAGCCATTTTAGGCACCCTGGTCTCTCCCTGCTCATTGCCGATCGCCAGCGCGTCCCCCTGGCGCTGCAAGCATACCCCGCGCGCCGGCCACCCCCGCTCTCTCATACACGGGCCATAAACCCTCTCCTTCTGCGCGACCCTGCCATGGAACCACATCCCACGCCTGACCGACATCCCATACATGGTCATGCATCTCTTTTGATAACCCCCTTCCTCTGCGCCCCATTGTCTGAACCGATCCCAGGCCATCACCTAGCCCTGCAGATGCAGTTTATTGCCCCTACTGTAAGGGAAACACCCCACATCAAAGGGATTAAAGTAGATCAAGCCCCCCACCCCCTGAGACCCGACCGGTCGCACACACCCCCGGGAATTGGCGGAATGTCCAGCTGTGTGATAGCCATCTCCTACTGTGGATGGGGTGGGGACTTCCACTGTAGATATGTGTGGGAACGAGCTCGAAGTGGGGATTCTGAGGATGTTCTTTCATGTATCAAGACAATCTCAAGAATGTGCCATGTATGATAAACCTGCAATAAAGCCATAAACCTGTGTATAAGAGGCCAGGCCTCAGAGATGCAGAGAGAGCACCTCGTGACGATACTTCGCTGTCTGATCTGATGTGTTCCACTCCGACGGAATAAAACTTTGTTTCCTGCCTTCCAGTCTCCGGCGCCTGCCTCTTTATTGCTTTAGCATCGAATGGTATAAGAGGCGATTACCGCCGGGCAATACTTGAAAGGTTATCGACTACGACTGCCGCTACCATTTAACAATTGGCGTCCCAAGCGTGGGCCCATCAGCGACACGTGGATCCAGTGGGAGAGGTCCCGACGACAGAGTGAATGACTGCAACGATCGGGAGAGCTCCTGCCCGATAGACCCTCGTCTGGCAGCCGATCATCCGAACTTCACTGGTTCCGAGCAGACCTCTCTCGAGTGATCTACGGTCCTGA
Organism: Triturus cristatus; assembly: GCF_964204655.1. NCBI lineage: Eukaryota > Metazoa > Chordata > Amphibia > Caudata > Salamandridae > Triturus > Triturus cristatus. The sequence goes on along the minus strand of NC_140580.1, from coordinate 167,857,341 downwards.
CTGGTAACCATCAGGAGTGCCGCGGCAAATATGGAGAGTAGAGGACGATCGGGCGCTGGAGGCGGAAGATGAGAAACTGTCCACGCGGTCCGGGTAAGGTCGTGAAACACGACAAATTGCGAAACGATTGATTGATTGATTGAAAAAATACTAGTATTGCTTATTGATTGTTCTCTTTGAGATATTCGCTGTCTACAAACGGGGAGGAGTAGAAGTACTCTCTCTCTCTCCCTTTGCAGATAGTGAAGGGTAGGTAACGCAGACTTTTGTCCCCGTTGTAACCCGTCGTGCCTATCTTTATCTCCCCACTGATTGATTGTCCGAACATTGATTGTTTTGAAGGATAGTGCTCTTTGAGATATTCTCTGTTTGCAAATAACGTAGAATACAAATATTCTGTCTAGTCTTTGCAAATAGTGAAGGGTAGGTAACGCAGACTTTTGTCCCCATTGTAACCCGTCGTGCCTATCTTTATCTCCCCATTGATTGATTGATTGTCCGAACACTAGTTGTTCGATATTGGTTCTTTGGAGGTATTCTCTGCTTACAAATAACGAGGAATAGAGATATTCTGTCTAGTCTTTGCAAGCAGTGAAAAGATAGGTAGTGCTGACTTTTGTCCCCGTTGTAACCCTTCAGACAAATTTAAACAAATGAACTGACTTAAACAAATCCATTTTGTCCATTTTATGGTTGATTTTAATCAAAAATATTTTATGCAATTTTTCTTATTATTTTGCACGGTTGTATTTAGAATGATTCAATAATATACACAAGAAATCAAAGGGCCCGATTCACAGAACTAACTTAAGACAAAATCCTAAACTTACTTCTTTTGGTATTCACAGAAGTTAGGATTTTGTCCTAAGTTTGACTTAAGACAAACTTAAGACAGACTTAAGACAAACTTAAGACAAACTTAAGACAAACTTAAGACAGACTTAAGACAGACTTAAGACAGACTTAAGACAAACTTAAGACAAACTTAAGACAAAATCCTAACTTAAGTCTGTCTTAAGTTTGTCTTAAGTCTGTCTTAAGTCTGTCTTAAGTCAGTCTTAAGTCAGTCTTAAGTTTGTCTTAAGTTTGTCTTAAGTTTGTCTTAAGACAAACTTAAGACAAAATCCTAACTTCTGTGAATACCAAAAGTAGTAAGTTTAGGATTTTGTCTTAAGTTAGTTCTGTGAATCGGGCCCAAAGGAAACAAACACAAAGATACATTTCAAATATTTACATTACATAAACACATATAAATGTCCACACAGCTAGCATACCTCAAGCAATCAGACAATAGACAAGATTCAATTGGCAATTTACATTTATATACAAAAAGCAAACCATCAGTGAATAACACTTGCACTGTTTGAAAGACCTATTTTAAAAGTTTTTTTTATCCCTGTTTTTTGGTTGAAGGCAAAGACAAGTCAGAGATAGGTCTACGCGTTTCGAATCCCTTCACCGGGGATTCTCATCAGGACCAAAGCTTTCTGGGGAACAAAAACATGTACAGAACTGAATTAGACCATTGACCCCTCCAGTAGGAGTTTGTTTGAAAGAAGGTTGCTAAACTTCAATTCGGAGTCTTACCTACACTTTGCAGTAGCACACCCACGAGTTAAATTGGATGGTAGTTAGGCTTCAAAAGAACGCATCTGTAGGCAGCAGAATAGAGAAAACAGTGTTTTAGAGTAGGAAGAAGCAGCCTGCGTCTACCCTAATGACTAATGGCTAATGTAAGGCTGATTCGTGGGACAAACTTACTGGTAGTTGCCTGAGATCTCTCATGTAAACGTCCGTGGTTCCTCACTCGGTCTGGGCGAAAACGGCTAGTTCTGTCTTGGGGCAGTCAAGAGCAGCGAGTCGGTGGTTAGTCGGCCGAAAACTGCATCCAAAGCAGAAACATATTCAGTAGGCAAATGTATTCCGTAATATTAAGTCAGAAGTTCGAACGCACGCTCACAGCCTCCTGCGAGGACAAAATAAAAGTGGTTCAATTGTCATCTGGGCCACCGAACGGTATACTACGGAAGTAATGAGACAACTCTCCAATGTACACTGCTATCGGAAACTCACTAAGGACCCCACCGCTGAAATGCAAGGTAAACTTTTTAACATTCTACAAAAAGGTTTTGACCAAGGATTCCTCGGAAAAAAGGAATACGATTTTCTAAGGAATAAGAATCCAAGGATACCAATCTTTTATGTACTTTCAAAAGTTCATAAAGATCAGAAGAGTCCCCCAGGACGCCCGATAGTCTCGGGTTGCGAATCGCTAAATGAGTCAATATCCAAATTCGTTGACTTTTTTCTCAAACCTTTTATGAAGGACGTTAAATCATATATACAAGACACCACAGATTTTTTGGCCAAACTTAACGCTATGGTTTTTGAAGAAAATGTCCATCTCCTTGCAACTTTGGATGTCACTTCACTCTATACGGAGATCCCACAAGATGAGGGTCTGGCAGTCTTGGAGTCATTCCTCAACAGTAGACCTAAACCTGAAAAGGTCCCGACGAATTTCATTATGGAACTAGCCACATTTGCTCTTAAGAACAACTACTTTCGTTTTAAAGATGACTTTTTTCTACAAACCAAAGGTGTTGCGATGGGGTGTCCTTTTGCCCCAGAGCTGGCAGTCTTGTTCATGTCTAAGTATGAGGATCAATTCGTCTATAACAACAACCCTTTTACAATCTACATTACGAATTGGGTCCGATACATCGACGATGTTTTTCTAACATGGACTGGTGATGAAATTCAACTCCATGAGTTTGTCAATTGGTTAAACAATAGAACATCTGACATAAAATTCAGTTTGAACTTTTCCAAATATAAGATCCCTTTTCTAGACGTGGAAATTTACCCCAGTAACGGCAGTCTAGTCACTACACTCTACAAGAAGAAAACGGACAGGAATAAAGCATTACACTACTCAAGCAATCATCCACGCAGCTTAAAAGATAACCTGCCGTATGGCCAATTCTTGCGAATTCGCCGAAATTGTAGCTTCAAAGATGAATACCTACATCATGCCGAAAATTTAAAGAACAACTTATTCCTGAGAGGCTACCCCAAAAAACTTCTAAAGAAAGCAATCAAACGTGCTTGGTGGACTCCACGCGAAGCACTTCTGGAGAGAAAGGTCAAATCCAAAACCAACAGGATTGTATGTGTATCAACCTATGGCCCAACGTCTAACTGGCTCAAAAAGACCATCTCTCAAAGTTGGCATTTGATTAAAAACCTTGATGTGTCACTCAAAGAGACCCCGCTATTTGCTTTTAAAAAAGATAAGAGCATAGCCAACCAGCTAGTCCGAGCTGCACTGCCAAAAACCAAAAGTCAGGATATAAGAAGCCTTCTGAATTTGCCTCCAATACAAGGACATCATAAATGTGGGACATGTGTCTGTTGCGATTCCACAATCGAAGGGAATCATTTCACCCACAAGGGGGTCCATTGGAAACATGACTCCTTCTCAAACTGCAAAACAAAGTTTGTAGTCTACGGAATATTGTGCCCATGCGACAAACTGTATATTGGGAAAACAAACCAGGAGATAAGGACAAGGATACAACAACACAAATCAAGGATACGTAAGAACGTGCCTAATGCCCCGTTGGTTAACCATTGGCTTAACAAAAATCACACTGAAAGAGATGTGAGATGGACTGTAATCTCAAAAGTCACACAGGATGACCGAGGTGGCGACCTTGACGCCAAATTAGTGAAGAGAGAAGCGATGCTCATCATCAAGTTTAATACATCAGTGGCTGGTCTGAATGAGTTATCAGAGATTTTTAATCTGTAACAATACCAATGGTGCCCTTGCTCTCCATTCAGTCAGGTATGGCCGTCACTAACTAGGTTCTTGTCCCGAACACACCCCGCTAAAATACGGGCCCCTTGTACTTTTGGACCGACACTATTCATTAGCAGCACAGCTACGTTCCATACACGGCCGTATTTGTATTAATTGACACAACCCTTGTTTCATGTTTGCAGGATCAGAACGCCATTCACTGTGCTGGAATTACGAAGAATTAAGTAAAACGCTACCGCACAATGAAAAGACCGGAGCATCCACTTGCCTTCTTTTGAATTTACTTCCACTATTTGCTCTCTAAAAAGTGTGGCAATATGTTTTTCCTCATTGTCATTGAAAAATTGCGGCCGAACTACAACTCCCAGAACCCCCTGAAACACTGACTTGTGATTCGTTACCGTCCAAGAATTACAAAATGGCGATTGTTGCAGCACACAAACACCGGTCCTCGTGCACGGTGTAGCTTGGATCCAAGGGCGCTCCTAAAAACAAGAATAAAAAGGTATTTTGTCCTCGCAGGAGGCTGTGAGCGTGCGTTCGAACTTCTGACTTAATATTACGGAATACATTTGCCTACTGAATATGTTTCTGCTTTGGATGCAGTTTTCGGCCGACTAACCACCGACTCGCTGCTCTTGACTGCCCCAAGACAGAACTAGCCGTTTTCGCCCAGACCGAGTGAGGAACCACGGACGTTTACATGAGAGATCTCAGACAACTACCAGTAAGTTTGTCCCACGAATCAGCCTTACATTAGCCATTAGTCATTAGGGTAGACGCAGGCTGCTTCTTCCTACTCTAAAACACTGTTTTCTCTATTCTGCTGCCTACAGATGCGTTCTTTTGAAGCCTAACTACCATCCAATTTAACTCGTGGGTGTGCTACTGCAAAGTGTAGGTAAGACTCCGAATTGAAGTTTAGCAACCTTCTTTCAAACAAACTCCTACTGGAGGGGTCAATGGTCTAATTCAGTTCTGTACATGTTTTTGTTCCCCAGAAAGCTTTGGTCCTGATGAGAATCCCCGGTGAAGGGATTCGAAACGCGTAGACCTATCTCTGACTTGTCTTCGCCTTCAACCAAAAAACAGGGATAAAAAAAACTTTTAACCCCTTCGGTGCTCATGACGGAATGGTTCCGTCATGACCCATGGTTGAGCTGTGCTCATGACGGAACCATTCCGTCATGACCACACCCGCGCAAGATTCCGTCAGCACAGCGGCGGAATCTGCGCAGCATCGAAGGGGTTAAAATAGGTCTTTCAAACAGTGCAAGTGTTATTCACTGATGGTTTGCTTTTTGTATATAAATGTAAATTGCCAATTGAATGTTGTCTATTGTCTGATTGCTTGAGGTATGCTAGCTGTGTGGACATTTATGTGTTTATGTAATGTAAATATTTGAAATGTATCTTTGTGTTTGTTTCCTTTGATTTCTTGTGTATATTATTGAATCATTCTAAATACAACCGTGCAAAATAATAAGAAAAATTGCATAAAATATTTTTGATTAAAATCAACCATAAAATGGACAAAATGGATTTGTTTAAGTCAGTTCATTTGTTTAAATTTGTCTGAAAGTTTAGTGCAGCACTGGTACCTTCCTTTGTTCTATTTTTGATTACTTTGACTTGGCCTTGCTGCCTTGGAGTCAAAACCCAAGCTTGTCTTGCCCGTTGTAACCCGTCATGCCTATCTTCTCCCCACTGATTGGTAGTTGGTTCTGCCCGGACCGCTTATTAGAGGTGGACCATCCGGCTCCACTGGAAGGCACCCCTAATAAGAACATGTTCACTAAATATGGACTAGTCGCCGTAGCTTATAGCAAGCTATGGCATAAATATACAAGGAAGGACCCCGAGAGTCAGTGGCCACTGATGGGATCCTTCGACGACCATAAGATAGAAATGCTAGAAATAGCTCTGCGTAGCAATAAAACGACGCCTACTATGCTTGACAGTATCGGCATGTGGCGCAAAGAAGCAACACAACGGAGAAAGAGGGAGGAAGTAAAAGCAGAAAAGGAATTACGAAAGGCAGCTCACCTTGCCGCTAGAAAGTTAGAAGAAGAAATAAAGGAGAGAAGGGAAACTAAACTAAGACAAGAGCCCGAAACATCAGGCCAGTACCCTGTTAGGACCCCCTCTATGCTCTACCCTGAGTTGTCTTCTAAGCAACGAACGAATGACGAATTACTATTAGGTCCCCCGATCATTTACATGCCCCCTCCATACGCACCCTCCCAATCGGTAGTGCAACACCCACAACCCCCAAACACAAGCGAAAGCAGTACAGGGGCCTCGGTCCTCACGGCCTCCGCGCCGGCCGAGCCTCTTGTACTGAACACAACGTTGGCAATAACGTTGGATGACCCTGAGATGAGAAAGAAAGATTTCACCAGAATGAATCGACTAACAAAGGATGAACGAGCAGGAATCGACAAGATAGTAGGGACACTGGTGGAGCGAAAGGAAAGTGAGGAGTATATAACAGACGTGTATAACTCGTATGCCGACAACCGCAGACGACACTTTGTCGTACGACTTTGTTATCACGCCCTGAATACATATGAGGATAGGTACCACGATAAAGGTCCCGAAGGCTTAGCGGCCCTATATAGGAAGGTAGACATTGGGGAAGAAGGAGAGGGCGATGTGACGAACCTCTTCACTCGTACACTCGAGGTCTATCGACACCTTAAAGAGCACAGACAGACAACCAAAGCAGAAACCCCCATAGCGACTAAGCCCCAGGCAGGAAGGACTGATACCATGATGCCCATCAAAGAGGCCGCCCCCTACTGGTCCCCCCACGAGGTCAGGGAACACATGACGACATCAACCACCAAGATGCGAAGGGAAGGGTTGTATATAATTGGGTCTACCAGCCATGGGACCGACAAGACATTTTGACCTTTAGAAAAACTCTACCCGACTTAAGAAAGAACCCGACTGCCTTCTACACCGAACTAAGTACAGCCTTAGGTTCAACAATAATGACTTTAGCAGATATCGACTTGTTCTTCGGGTTATGTCTGCCGGCTGATGTGTGGAAGCAAATCCGGAAAGTTGACCACGCTGAGCCGTTCGGATATACCTGGGTACAACTCGATACCATAGATAAACAGCGAGAACCGGGACAGAAACCCCCGAAAGCCATATTGGAGCTCCCAGACAAGATTGTACAGAAGTTGAAGACTCTAATCCCAGAAAGAAAGGTAGACTGGTCGATAGTGACGGCTTGTCGCCAGAAACCCCAGGAGGATGTGTCTGAATACTTCTCTCGATTCGAGACTGTGTTTTCCGATTATAGTGGCCAGGACATGACCACCGCAACCGGACATCACCTCTTTGTCCAGAATTATGTGAAGGGTCTGTCACAAGAAGTCTCCCAGAAGCTACAGACCAGCGAGAGTAGTTGGGCGGCCTCCAAACCCGCAGCAATCCTCCAGATGGCCCAATACTACGAAAACCAAAAGAATGAGAACGATAGGGCGTCAGAGAGGAAGAAAAAGGAACTGAAGGAGAGGGTAATGATAGCACAGTTGCAAGGGGTGACCATAGGAAGGGAACCCCCAAAAGGGAATTACCAACCAACCGCCCCATGAAAGCTATCCCCTAGAGACCATACACCTGCACCCTAAAACGGACGGAGAGACTTAGATGGGAACCAATGTGCGTTCTGTAGAGGGTTCGGGCACTGGAAATCCCAGTGCCCGGTCCTTCTGGAATTGAACAAAAATAGGGACCCCAGAGACACAGCATATGACCCCAGAAATAGAGGACAGGGACGAGGGTACACGAACGATGCCATCAACGACAGGCCAGGTAGACCAAACACCTTTGATCGCCCCGACAAAACCAGTGTCAGCAGTCCGACTACGAAAGCACCCATGACTTCGCATAGGACCGCCAGGGGCAAGGTAGGGATCCAGTCGAACTCCGTGTTGACCAGCAAGGTCCTTACGTCACTGCTAAGGTCTTGGGCACAAAGTCTCCATTCCTGGTAGATACTGGGGCGACACGTAGTGCGTTATCTAAACGACTGATTCCTAGGGCACCCTTGTCTGGCTCACACGTAACCTCAATAGGCTTTGATGGAACGCCCTCCACTAACCCCTTATCAGCACCAATCTCCTTTGACTTAGAAGATAACGCCACTGACACGACCTTTCTGCTCTCCTCCAACACCCCCGATGCTATTATGGGACTTGATTTGCTAAAACATTTCCGAGCTACCATCAGATGCTCCCCAGACGGAGTTCGAGTCATCCTGCACGATAACCCAGATCTGTTCAGACCTTGTCACACACGACGTATGCTCTCTATAACTGATGCTGACCTGTCCCTACTCGACACGTTACCCTCACATCTATGGGCTAAAACCGACTCAGATGTAGGGCGCATGGTGATCGACCCAGTACACATAACCGTCCGACCGGACGCAGTGCTACCAAAGCTTCCACAGTATCGAATATCGCCCGAAGGTGAGAAGGCATTGGCGGAAATCATCCAGTCCCTAGTCAATGCAGGAGTAGTAGAAGAAGTAGTCAGTAATGTTTGCAACAGCCCTATCCTACCCATTGTAAAGAAGCAAGGCGAGGGAGATGAGAAAGCATACCGCTTCATTGTTGACTTACGAGAAGTCAACAAAGTAGTCATACCTCAGTACCCCGTGGTCTCAGACATCACCACCATCCTCACCCTAATTCCGTCCACTGCCACCACCTTTACTGTTATTGATCTCAAGAACGCATTCTTCTCCATCCCCATCCACCCAGACAGCCGCTACCTGTTCGGCTTCACTTTGAAAGCTCGGTCGTACAGATTCTGTAGGGCACCCCAAGGCTACACTGAGAGTCCCAGCATTTATAGCCAAGCCCTCAAGAGACAACTAGATGCAGTCCAATTGCCCGATGGAGTGGTGTTGATACAGTACGTCCATTACATCCTTTTGGCGGCCGACACCACCCCACTTGCTGTCACGGCCACCCTTCACCTCCTCCACTTCCTCGTGGAGAACGGTCACAAGGTCTCCAGGAAGAAGTTACAGTTCTGCCAACCCCAAGTGACATACCTAGGCCACCTCCTATCCAAGGATGGGAGGAAACTTACCCCTGACCGAATTCAGACCATCCTAGAAACCCCTGTTCCCAAAACTCAGAAGCAAGTGAGGTCTCTAGTAGGCCTCACCTCCTTTTGTCGACAATGGTCGCCAAACTTCAGTCTTATTGTAAAACCTCTGCTTTCCCTGCTGGCTAAAGATGTCCCCTTCCCCCTCCCCTGGACACCCGAATGCCAATCCTCCTTCAAAGAATTACGAGACGCCCTCTGCTCGGCCCCAGTCCTAGGAACCCCAGACTACACTAAACCTTTCTCCCTCTACACCCACGAAAGGGAGGGATGTGCGTTGTCTGTCCTAACCCAATCCATAGGCCCTAAAAAACGCCCTTTTGCCTACTTCTCTGCCACTCTTGACCCTGTAGCCAGAGCATTGCCCGCCTGCCTTCGAGCAGTAGCCGCCGCTGCTGTCTCTATCCGGCAAAGTGAGGGGATCGTGCTCTCGGACCCCCTCACTGTATTGGTACCCCATGCGGTTGACACCCTCCTGAACCAGACCAAGACTCAACACCTGTCTAGCGCACGACTGACTGGCTATGAACTGACTCTGCTTGCACCCCACATCACATTGAAACGATGCACCACTCTGAATCCAGCCACTCTACTACCTCTCCCTGACACTGACCCCAATGCGCCCCCCATACATGACTGTGTGACTCTCACCGACGAACAGACCAAGAGTAGGGTTGACCTTCGAGATACTGCCTTCCCGGACCCTGACGGAGAACTATGGGTGGATGGCTCATGCATCAAGCTCCCCGATGGCACCACTTCCGCTGCCTATGCAGTCACCACAGCCCGAACAGTTGTTGAGACAGCCCGCATCACACAGCGAAACGCACAGGCGGCTGAACTGATTGCTCTCACACGAGCATGCATCCTGGCAGCAGGGACAACCGCAAACATTTACACAGACAGCCAATACGCCTTCGGGGTAGTTCACCACTGTGGGCTCCTTTGGAAGGAGAGGGGATTCCTGACTTCCCATGGCACACCCATCCTGCATGGAGATCTAGTCTCTGCCCTGACCGAAGCAGTCCTCCTCCCCACACGGCTGGCTGTGATCAAATGCCAGGCACACAAGAAAGTGACAGACATTATAGGACAGGGAAATGCACTAGCTGACATTACTGCCCGAACCACAGCCGAAAATAGGTCCACGACCCGTATGTACGTAACCAGGTCACAAACTGAGAAATGGAAGGATGCTAGGGAAACGATTAGGGACATCCAATTAGCCAGCACACCACACGAATTAACTGAATGGGCCCGGGTGGGATTGAAGGACGATGACGGTTGCTGGCGAACTAAAGACTCGAAAAAATGGTTGCTACCTGACTCATACTTGATCCCCATGCTAACCATGGCACACTCCCCCGCACACATAGGGTCTGCTCCCATGACCAAACTCATCTCCAAAGTCTGGCACAACGACAAAATCTCAGACTCAGCCAAACGTCTGGTCCAACAATGCCTGGTCTGCCTCCAACACAACCCTGGGAAAGGAACTGCTGTACCCCGGGGAGGGTTTGGGGTTCCCAATCACCCCTTTGAAGTCCTACAAATGGACTACGTCCAGTTAGAAAGGTGCCAAGGTTTGAAGTACGTACTTGTCGTTGTGTATGCCTTCAGCAAGTGCATGGAAGCCTACCCAACCCGCGACAACACCGCTATGACTACCGCAAAAGTACTACTGAAGGAATTCTTCCCCCGATACGGCCTTTGTCGAATTTTGTGGAGCGACAACGGCCCCCACTTTGTAGCCGAGGTTATCCAACTCATCTTAAAGGGGCTGGGTGTAAAACAGAAGTTCCATGCGGTCTTCCATCCCCAATCTGCAGGCTTGGTTGAGCGACATAATGCCACATTGAAGCTTAAGATAGCAAAAATAGTTGCCACCACAGGACTGAAATGGCCAGACGCTCTCCCGCTAGCATTGCTATCAATGCGTTCCACCCCCACCAAACACCACTTAACCCCCTACGAGGTCGTCTTCGGGCGGCCCATGAACCTTTGGACTGCACCGAAGCCAACATCCATCCACGACGTCCCGGACGTCCTCATGTCTGACTATTTGTATAACCTAACTAAAACGTTGTCTGTTATCCATCAGCAGGTGCTGCAAGCCATTCCTGACGTTTCCAGAGGCCCCGGGCACGACATCCAACCGGGTGACTTTGTCTTAGTGCGTAACTTCCAGCGCACCAAGAGTCTGGAGCCCCGGTGGACGGGCCCTCTGCAAGTCCTGATCACCACCCGAACAGCTCTTCGAGTGAAGGGGAAGCGCAATTGGCCGCATGCACACCACTGCAAGAAGGTATCATCGACCCTGACGACCACGGACAACATCACCGCCCAAGAGGAACTACTGGACACAGACCGACCATCCCCGAGCCACTGCCCGGATACAGAGACACTTGAATTAACTAAATATCCCGATCCTACTGTCCCATCCAAAGAAGGGTATAACCTACGACGAAAGGAGGGAACTTCGGCTAAGCAGACCACAAACTAAGTTGAAATCTCAAGAGCAGTTGCCTAGCCACCTCAAAGGCCACCAGGAGAGAAACTAAACAAAGTCTGTGGTTCTGCCCGCTACCGAGTCCCTTGAAGGTGATGGAAGCATCCGACATGAAGATGATGGAAGCAACCGGACGTCCGAAGATCCACTACAAAAACCCAAAGACTGACAGAATGCACAGCTCAAAGACTATTGCACTTTTCATTACCCTTCTCTTTTGCCTTCTCCTCATGGTCACCTTCTGGATCATGGAGGAGAGCGCACCCGCTCATAAGACATTGCTGACCACCGTTCAACCTATCACCATGAAAGAACACCATCTGATCTCACTTTCACCCCAACTCCGAGAAAGGCGTAAGGAGTTCTGGAATAACTCTTTTGTGCAGTTGCTCCACCAACACAATCTTGCCGCCAATGCCACTAATTGCTGGATCTGTGGATTGCTACCACATGCCACTGGACACTCTATCCCTTTCATCCCTTCACCTTTTTCTGTCCATGGTTCCTGCCTCGCCTGGCTAATCCTCCTGCAAGAAAGCTACAAGGACAATGCCACTTCCGGCAGAACTATGTCACACTTCTACCATGGGTTCTGGCTGAACAAAACTGGAAGAACTTCTGCCCCCTTCTGTCCTCTGAGATCAAACACTTCCTTTCACATGGACATCCCTGCCGAAGAACGAGTTGAAATGCAAGTGTTCAACAACCCAGCCAGACCCACCTTCTCTTACCTCCGGAAACGGACGGCCGCCACCCTAACAGTGGCCCTAGCCGTCATTAACATCACTGGATTTGTGTGCCTCGAAGGCCTGGGGGCGCAGCTGGTGGGCCACAGCTCCTGCCTCATCACCCGAACATTGGACTCAGTTGATCCACCCTCCTTTGTTGCCTCCCCGAATATGTACTTTGTCTGTGGTACTAAAGCCTACACCTGGCTTCCGAAAGGTTGGGGAGGCACCTGCTACATCGCCTTTGTCCTTCCTCCGACATATGTGGCTCCAGCAAACCATCACCAACAGAAACGTGCCAAAGACATTGTGCAAGCCGACTCCAACGGAGCACAGTTCATGGACGCAGTAAAGGGTCTTGTTCCACTCTGGGGTCCAATGGCAAACAGCCGTGCCATCCGCCACTTAACCCAGGCAGTCGAAATGGCGATGAACATTACGGCTGGCATCCTCGCCAACAACACCGCCGAGCTTCAGGCCATCCGCCTGGTGGCTCTTCAGAACCGCCTCGTTCTAGATGTGGTTCTGGCTGATCGTGGAGGAGCATGCCGCATCATTGGGTCCAGCTGTTGTACCTACGTACCGGATAACTCACCCTCAGTCTACAAAGCAATTGAACACCTCCACAGACTTTCCGCAGAGGTTCATCAGGAGCAAGAAGAATGGTCCCTGGGAAGTTGGTTTTGGGACACTATTAGAAGTTGGGGATGGAGGCTGTTTTCATTTATCCTAATACCAATTGTGATACTATGTGGATGTTGCTTGGGGATTCAGTGTCTGCCACCTTTATGTTCGCTTTTTATGAACTGCATCTGCCCTAAGACTTTGAACTTCGAAGCGGAGCGAATGAAAGCTTTGTATGAGGTGGAAGTTCGTAGTATTATGGGGATAGATCCGAACTAAACAAGCTGGCGAGATATGTTAAAAGGGAGGACTGTGGAAATTTAGCTTGCAAACTGAACATTATCTGCGCCATCTTGTCTCTCCCCAGCGCGACACACAGGAAAGCGCACGGCAGCCATTTTAGGCACCCTGGTCTCTCCCTGCTCATTGCCGATCGCCAGCGCGTCCCCCTGGCGCTGCAAGCATCCCCCGCGCGCCGGCCACCCCCGCTCTCTCATACACGGGCCATAAACCCTCTCCTTCTGCGCGACCCTGCCATGGAACCACATCCCACGCCTGACCGACATCCCATACATGGTCATGCATCTCTTTTGATAACCCCCTTCCTCTGCGCCCCATTGTCCGAACCGATCCCAGGCCATCACCTAGCCCTGCAGATGCAGTTTATTGCCCCTACTGTAAGGGAAACACCCCACATCAAAGGGATTACAGTAGATCAAGGCCCCCCACCCCCTGAGACCCGACCGGTCGCACACACCCCCGGGAATTGGCGGAATGTCCAGCTGTGTGATAGCCATCTCCTACTGTGGGTGGGGTGGGGACTTCCACTGTAGATATGTGTGGGAACGAGCTCGAAGTGGGGATTCCGAGGATGTTCTTTCATGTATCAAGACAATCTCAAGAATGTGCCATGTATCATAAACCTGCAATAAAGCCATAAACCTGTGTATAAGAGGCCAGGCCTCAGAGATGCAGAGAGAGCACCTCGTGACGATACTTCGCTGTCTGATCTGATGTGTTCCACTCCGACGGAATAAAACTTTGTTTCCTGCCTTCCAGTCTCCGGCGCCTGCCTCTTTATTGGTTTAGCATCGAATGGTATAAGAGGCGATTACCGCCGGGCAATACTTGAAAGGTTATCGACTACGACTGCCGCTACCATTTAACAAAGATGTGTTACGTTTAACATATGTCCACCATAGGACACCGTTCATGCTACGCGTTCTAGTGTCCCTGCGCGGACACCATACTCTCAGTGAAGTTATTAGCTGTGAACTGTCGTTGACAGTTGACAGCTGATCACCGAACTGACGTGACGTTTATAGCTCCAGCTTCTGTAGGAGCATGTGTTGGCTTGATGATTAAAGAACTTATTGAACTACTTCGAGTTGGAGTTCTTAACAATGAGACAGCGTGAGGCCTCCGAAGAGGTTTGTGAGGCTTCGCAGTGCAAGAGCAGGGGCGGGGCCATCACGGTGGTGTGCGTGGCCTCCCACAGAGGTAGAGGTAGAGGCGAGAGGGGACCCCAGTGGGCTTCAAAGGTCAGCATGAAGGGAGGGGGAAGGGGGACTGGAAGAAAGGATCAGCCAGCTTAGGGCCATGAGTCAACAAAAGGTGCCATGGCCTGAGGCAGATTTCAGGGAGGTCTATAGCAAGTGGATGTCGGGTGGGACGGAGAGGCATAGGTGACCCATCAGGCAATGTACCAAGTGGGAGGAGAGGGGCAGGAGGTGGCATGGGGGAGGGAACTTGGCTGGATATAGCTCCCACAGACACAGAGATGTCTTGTGCAGGGGACTTGCAGCGGCCCCCCTGGGGATGGAGCAGTTGATTCAGGGGCTGTGGGGCCTTGGCAGGCCGGTGGGGGTGTGGATTCCCTGGAGTGGAGCGATATGGAGGAGCCGGATAGGGGCTGGGAGGAGAGGCACGGATCAGAGTCCCCGGTCAGATTGTGAGTGGTAAAGCCGCCGGGCAGCGTTTATGGCACATCAGAGCACAAGAGAGCACCAATGGGCCCCAGGGGAAACCCTGTGAAGGGGGGATTGGTAGGGTCATGGGCGGACTTAATTCTGGGGTGCTGGGGACCCCCCCCGAGTGGCGGGACGTGTGAAGGGTTGGGTGAGCCCCAGTTAGGGGGTTTCACTTGTCAAGCACACCATATGTTGCACGGAGGCGCACACAGGTTTGGGCCGGACTCAGATGGGCCACGTGTGGCTCAGCAACCCTGATGAGAAGAGTCAGTGAAGCCCTGTGCGGATAGCTGGCATGCAGCATTGGACCCCAAATCACTCCCACAAGTGGGTACAGCATGACTCCGGATGCTTGAGCAAGGATTCAAAGCATACTCCACCTGCTCAGATCAGGGGACTATGCGTCCTGCATCAGTAAGAAGGTGGGGGGCAAGGTATAGCCCCCTGGCTAAGGGTGCAAAGGTCATTGTGACAGTATCTCACAGCCCATCAAGGGGTTGGGGTGACAGCAGTGGGCCTGAACAGTCCAGGGTAGGTTTAACGCACACAGTGCTGGATTACAATGAGGACAGTCTGGAAGAAGGAGGACTGCGGGAGGAAACTGAAGCTCAATGGTGGGAGGATGGAGCTGTGGGATGGTCCTCTAACGTCTGTCCACCTAGTATATTCCAGGATGCGAAAGCCCAGCAGCAGGCGGTAGGTCAAGACAGACACGTTCCACAGTTGGTGGGAAAACAGCAGGCCCCCAAGTGGGCACTGAACTTGGCGCCAGGTAAGAAGACAAAACAGGCCCAGAACAGTGGGGAGGACCTGCGTATGTGGGGAGTCTTCTTACAATCTTTCAACAGTATTCCTGTGACATCTTTGGTGGACATGGAATGGGATGCACAGATGTTCTCTGATGCTGTAGGAGCTTGCAGTTTCAGCCAGTACTGGCAAGGCCACTTGTGTGCCGAGGAATGGCCTCCAGTGTGGAGGGAGGGAAAAGGTAGCATTGCCTTTTTAGAATTCTTCCCCCTGGTAGTGGCTGCCATACTATGGGCGATGCAGCTATGCCACAAGAGAGAACTTTTTCAGGTAGACAACATGTCAGTGGTGCATGTGGTTAACAGGCTATCAGCGAGGGTGCCACAGATGTGGCAGGTTCTTTGAGTTTTTGTATTGCATTGCCTTAAATTTGATGCTGCTTTCAGAGGTTCCACGAATGAGAGAAGGTGGAAGATGTAGTCCAGTTCATCCTCTGTCTCATAGAGAAGGGTCAGTCCAGAGTGACGATTTCAGGGAAACTGGCAGGCATCGCCTTTATGGGCAAGCTTTGGATGGGTTATACACCCTTGGCGGGGGAGCTAGGGAAAAGAATTGTGGAGGGTTAGGCAAAGGAGACAGGCTCTGCGGGGCATAATCGGCAGCCAATGACCTTGGATATTCTAATACAAGTGCTTCAGTCATTTCCAATAGTGTGCACTAATGTCAGGGAGGCAGAAGTATTTTCATCCATCATGTCTTGGCTGTTCTTTGGGGCATTCTGGGTTTCAGAACTACTGGGGAGTAAGGGTAGTAGGGGGCTATGCTGTGATGAGGTGCTTTTCCAAATCAGTGGGGTACAGGTGTGGCTGTACAAGTCCAAGATGAACCAGAGGGGAGTGGGTAATTCAGTGTTTTTGAAATACTACCTGGTGGTTGCTATTTCCCCAGGTACGTTGGGCAGAGATTGTGCGGGGTGGGGCGGTAGACAGTTGGACAGTTTTCCAATACATAGATGGAAAGCACGTAACAGCCTTCCAACTGTTAGCAGTGTGATGCAAGACATTGAAGCTATTAGCTTTAGAACACAGACAGTTTAGGACGCATTCTTTCAAGATCGAGGCAGCAACAGAAGCTAGCAGACGGTGTTGGGGCCATGAATGAATAAGGAAACTGAGGAGATGGAAATCGAGTTGCTTTCAGACATATATTAGGGGGGCGGGAACTGGGGGTCTATAACGGATATGTTGTCAGCTTTATTTCTTTTTACAGTTTCAGTTCCCAGTTCCTTGGCGACGGGAATGAAAATATGGATCGTGGGCCACTTGTTTTCAAAGTGGGCAAAACGACATGCTAGGGCAAGCTTTCATTACGTCAACCTGGGTTTCAATTCAAACTTGTACTCGATCGCATGGATAGGAAAAAGCGGCATGCGATGGAAGGAGCTCATGCGATGTTTGAGCAAGTGTCTGGGGGGGCGCGAAATGGTGGGATGTCCTATCATCCATTTGGGCAAAAATTATCTGGTGGTTCAAAGGGGTTAGCGCTAATAAAAGCGATGAAATGGGACCTTCGGCAGACTTGCAAGCTGTGGACAGGCTGCCACACCATGTGGACGGAGTTTATACCCAGGAGAGTATGATGGGGGTGGGGAAACCGTTGGCCATAGACAAAGCCACGAAAAAATTAAATAAGGAAATGAGGGCCTTTTGAATGGACAATGGATTTGGCAGAATACAGCATTCGGATTTGAGGTATGAGGATGTCAATTTTTTTTAGAGGGGATGGGGTTCACTTGTCTTTAATGGGGATGGAGATTTACATGCTGCAGTTGAAGTTGTCGTCAGCCAAGGTGCTGGGGGTCGTATGAATCGGTACATTTTCCTCAATAGCTCTTTGATCGACCAGGTAAATGGGGGGGGGCAGGGTCAGGAAGGTAGCTCCCCTTCTGATCCTGCCTGAATGGCAGTGGGCTGAGAAGTTACCACAATTTTCTGAAGTTTATTCTTTGTCAGGGGCAGTTCAGGCTGAAGGGGAATGGGTAGGAAGTTCACACCTGGCCGACATGGGAAGTTAAAAGATTAGGTAGGAAGTTCAATGAGGTTCAAAGGGTTGTTGAGTTAGGAAAAGGGAATTGTTTTTTGATGTTTCACTCTCAGTTGAGCAGCTCTGATGCAAGAATGTAATTCAAGTTTGAAAACGTTATCAGGGGGAAGGTTAATTTAGGAGTGGGGTGAAGTTTCTCATAGGTGAGTAAAGATGTATATAGAGGCTATTGTTTTGTAAGGCAAAGGCCCAGGTTATGTTGTAATGTGCACCTGTTTCAATAAAGTGGCTTTTTTCCCACAACCCATTTGTGAGTGGTCTGTGCTGCCCTCTCTTCCCCAATGGGGATTTGGAAGGCAGCCGACCGGAGGAAGGACTGCCCCCTGGGGTCTTTGGGGAAGTGGTGCACAGAGGGTTTTGGGCTTCCTTTGGGCTATGGTATAGGCCAACATATATAGGTCCTCCATTTTGGTTGCAAGCCACCATTTTAACGTGGTAGCACAGTTGCTGGCTTCTAGCATAAGCGTTTTGTTCCCCTTCCACCCGTCCCTTCAGCCAGGGTTTCAAATGAACTTATTTGAGGGGCCTTATTGGTCCTCTCGTTTTTGGTCATTTTCATTGGCACAGGTGCACAAGGGGAGTAATGTGTTTTGGTTGTTGCTTTATTCAGGTGCACTTGCAGTTGGCTGAGAAGTTGCCATCATTTTCAGAAGTTTATTATTTGTCAGCTGCAGTTCAGACTGCAGGGGAACGGGTAGGAAGTTCATGCCTGGACGGCATAAGAAGTTAAAAGGTTAAGTAGGAAGTTTAATGAGGTTCAAAGGGTAGTTGAGGTAGGAAAAGAGAACAGATTTTAGAGGTTCCACTCTCAGTTGAGCAGCTCTGCTGCAAGGATGTTATTCAAGTTTGAAGAAGTTATTGGGGAGGGCTACTTTAGAGGTGAGGGTAGTTTATCGTAGGTGAGTAAAGATGTATAGGGAGGCTATAGTTTTGTAAGGCCTATGTTGTAATATGCACCTGTTTTAATAAAGCAGCCGTTTTCACACAACACAGTTGTAACTGTGCTGCCCCCTCTTCCCCAATTCTAGGCAGCTCACACAGATATGGCAGAAGTATACAGAGGACACATCACTGACATTCCAACTCTGGCTAGCAACGTCTCCCCTCCGATGATAATACCGTGCAAGGCGGACTATTGTCAACAACCCCGCTCAAAGTGCCCACGCACATGTGTACTCCAAAGAGCTGTGCAGTCTCTTCCCTCACTATCCAGCACAGCCTCTTCTAAAGGAAGACTAGACAACGAACACACAAGTGCAGACAAACTGACCATCAGAATGCATGCAGAAACAGACAGGCTGAATCAAGAAATGTGACCAGCTGAAAGCAGGGGTCAAAGACAAAGCAGGAGGGGATGTAACTGGTTGCCGAGGGGTCGTAGTTGCGACCCCTGGCAACCTCCAATTGACAACCATGAAGGGTGAGTTTTTTTCTTAATCTGCAGTAGGTGGATGTGAAACTCAGGCAATTCTGCTAGTTTCCAAGTATTTTCTAAGCCCCTAAATAAAAAAAAAAACAGGACCAGCTGTAGAGTTTTATGCTGCTGTTGCCGAAAATGGCCAGGTACTCCCAATCACAAGCTAGAGCATGTACAATCATATACACACACAAGAATAACTAATACTGATGCTTTTTAATAGAGTAACTCACACACTTCTCTTTCTCAGAGGAGTAATTAAACTTAGAATTCACTCTTAATTCACTCATTTTAAAATGAGCACTTTTCAATGTTTTTTTAAGTTACTAGTTACTGGCAGCATGTTTTATTTAATCGGTGATAGCTCACTGAAGGCTCTTATAGAGAGACATAAATGTGCCTCGGTAGCACCCATCAAGCGATGGTCACTTTTAGGTGTGTTTTGCGAAACAGACACCAAAACAATGATTCAATCAGCATAGGATGAACTTGTTCCCTTGAAAGAAAGGATTTTGCCTCCTCTTATCTCCTGCCACCCTAGCTTAATGTTAGGGTGTGGCAGTTTAGAAAGCCAGCCTTGTAGAAAGTTAGAGAGGGGTGGTTGTCATTTCCACTAGGCCCTGTTCATGAAAATCAAGAACTCTGGCTCTCGCCTTCTATGTCTTCGGCTTGATCTCACTCAGATGGTTTAGTAATGGAGTAATGTTATAGGAACAATCACACATCAAGACTCTTAAAGTGGTCAAAGTATTTTTTGCTATTTTAGCTTTGTTGTTCAGCCAAACTGTAAAATTGGCATTGCAAGCAGAATAGAAATACAATCTGTAATTAGTGGAATGATGTTGTAGGAGTTTGAACAAGGGCAGCTTCAAGACAGCAACAGACATGCAGCACAGTCACAATTTGGCCTGGGCGTAGTTTGCATACCCATGCTACACGGAACTCCGCAAAGTTGTAAAAACACTTGGCTGCGCTACGCAGAGTTCACCATTAGACGGAGTTCCCTTTTCCTGCCCTTTCACATGATGTTTAGGCCATACATCAACGCGAAGTTGAAGAACCAGGCTGAATTAGGCCTTGCGGCGCAGGGTACGCCTTAATCTCCTGAGTTCACCTGCTTTGTTGAACAGAGACTCAGGACACTCTGTTGAGCGTAGAAGATCAGGTTTATTAGCTGCAGCTAAGTACAGTTGTCCCAGAAGTACACCTGGTATGTTCTTAGGAGACTGCCACTTTACTTCATGGCGCACAATCTTTTATAGCACATAGATTCACCAAGAACACTCCCAATGCATACATGATTAGCCAATGAGAAGAGTTTGAAAACAAGGTATAACCAATGAAAAAAGTTTGAAAACAAGATATCAAGTAACCCAAATAAACCTCTTTTCCAACTGTTTTTGTCACCCCTCCCCACAAGTTAATCAGTGGTAGTATCTACAACTCAACTTGCAGGTGGCAGGACACATTTGTATGCTTTGGAGGACAGTTGTGAAATGAGAGAATACAAGTGGAGAATAGCGAAGGCCAGAAGATAAGATAAAGTCAGGAAAGAATGGTGCGAACCAACAGACAGTTGAGACAGGGATCAGTCGGACCAGACGGGAATTAGTGGACTTAGCTATCCCTGACATCAGTCTCGTAAACAGAGGCAGGAGGTTATTTTGACACGTTGCAGTGAGATCAGCAGAAAAACTTTGTTTATTGTGCTGCCTGAGTGAGGGCAACACAAAATGGCGGTGGAACACAAAATGGTGGCTAAATACAAGCAAGATCAAAAATCGGATTTCCTCAAAGTGCATTCTTGTGCGGAAT
The DNA here is from genome assembly GCF_964204655.1 of Triturus cristatus. NCBI lineage: Eukaryota > Metazoa > Chordata > Amphibia > Caudata > Salamandridae > Triturus > Triturus cristatus. The sequence goes on along the minus strand of NC_140580.1, from coordinate 167,836,469 downwards.
TCTTGTGTGAACTTCATGACGTGGTGCGAATGGACACAGCCATCTTGTTTCTGTCAGCATGTTTTATTTAATCAGTGATAGCCCACTGAAGGCTCTTATAAAGAGGCATAAATGCGCCTCAGTACCACCCATCAATCGATGGTCACTTTTAGGTGCGTTGCGAAACAGACACCAAAACAATAACTCAAACAGCATAGGATGATGGAGTGTTTCTCACTCTGTTTATCGTGCTGGGGCCTATTTTTTCGTCCTTTCCATATTTATTTAATGCTTGTCTTTTAAACTTTTTTTCCCCTCATTTTTATTTATTATCTTACCTTTTGTCGTTCTGAGTGTGTATTTGACGTTTTTCTACTTTTTGATATTTTTTTGTGATTTTTGTACTTTTGAATTTTTTTGCCTTACATTCTTATTTTTGCCTTCCGTAGTTCTTTTTCCTGTTTATTTTTTTCCTCTCCTCACAAGCACTATGGCAGAGCAGAGTGCAAAAAAAGGGAAGCAGCTGCATTCCTTGCGGGAGGCGGCGCCAGGAAGGGGTGCAGCTCATACCTTGTTTTCTGAGGTGGAGGTGGCAGCGTTGGTCTTTTATGTTCAGTGCCACCTCGCCTCCAACCTGGCGGCAGGCCTTGGCCCGGTACAGACTCACCGAGTGCCGGCAGCGATGCGCATGGGTACGCCGGAAAGTGTATCTCCACTCTCAGGTCCGGCGCACTGAGCAGCCACTAATGCACCGGTGATCCGACCTCCTGGACCGAGACCAGGACCTGCTAGAGTGGAGGCCTCGAGGCTCGGTGAGTAATTATTACTATTATTATTACTTGAGTTCCATGATATTGTTAATATTGTTTTCTCAAATGGCAAGCATGCTGCTCACACTCAGGTAAGTTAAGTTTACAAATATTATGTGACCGTTATTCCAGACAGGTGCTTAGCGCTATCTAATCATACTTGTTGGCATTTGCTTGGGCTGATTATGTAAGAAGGAATGCAGAAACTCCTTTGTCCTGCTATTAAGATAGCAATAGTTAGTAATAGTAATTCAGTGGTGCATGTCCTCTCACTTCAGTTCTTAGAGCCTTTTTTGTAGCTCATTTGCTGGCAAGCAACCAATTTGTTGTATATGCATGCGTCCATCTATTCATTTAAAGAAAAATGCAGACTTAGTGAATTGACCCGTCAAAGGGTGTGGAGATTGAGAATGAGATGAGAAGAAGCAACCATAATTTGTAGCAATTCATTAGTAAATTCCAAATCTAGCTTACTATATTTGGAATAGGGCTACGTAGGTTTAGGAAACTTGGAATCATTATCAGGCAGTGATGTGGGTGATTTTACCTAGTGCTGGAGCGAGTGACATACTATGACTGAAGTATATTAGGGAAACCCTTTCAAATATTGTCCTTGCTCGTCTATGGGAGGCCCTAAATGAGTGTAGTGAAATATCCAAGGCCAAAAATAAAGATTGCCTATTGGTAACCCAAAACTAAATCTTTTGCATGCACAGGTACAAGGAACATTGACAATGGCCTTTCTCCAACATAAAGATAATTATGATTTAGAAAATATCTTGGATGATATTGAACCGGCAACAGCAAGGACACTTTTTATACAATTTAGATACTGGTCCCTTCCTTTACAGCTAGGTGGGGCATAAACTTTATGAGGAATGTCCCTCATGCTTTTCAGCAAATGAATTGCTAGGGCATGTTTTATTCTTTTGCTCAACGTATTGTGGCCACAGGAACCTGTGCATTCACCCACTCTGCCATAGTTTGGGGTCGAGGGGCAAGATGGAGGCCAGTCACTCGGCTGAGTGAGCTGGGCATACGCTCTCTCCCGGTCTACACTCCCGATCACTGATCATTTTGGCTCCTGGGGAGGAAAATTTGTGAGCTCCCTCATCCGGATGTGACAATTAAAGACATTTAAGACATTGTTGGTCATGTTGAGGGGGTCACCGCTGCTACGTAATCAACTTACCAGCAGGATTCTGTCTCTCTGGCTCGGCTTTTCTGCGTGCTGCCGTTTGTTTCATCGGTTTGGACATCCGTGTAACATCATGCCTCTGAAAGTGCCGGGGAGGAGCTCAGTGGTGGCAGGGAATCGTGCGCTGGCAGCCCGGGCAGCTGCTCCGGGGAAATCGGCCGGCGCAGAAGGGGAGTTGGCGGTCTCTCAGGTGGACATGTCAGCTGCTGGGGACACGGGTCGTAATCAGGCGGCGTCTGCGGCACCGGCAAAGATTGGGCGGACCCTCCCCGCAATGGTTAAAGTACAAACTTGCAAAGTGAAGACTCCGCAGCCCCCTGGGAAAGAAACAACGTGGACAGCCGGCGCCTCTATCTTCTAAGACCCTGGACGCTTCGGCTGTGGAGAAGGTAGGCGCTGTTCTGGTTCCTTCAGGGGCAGCTTTGTCTGCTGTGGGTGTGAAATCGGGTGAAGGGGCAGAAGGAGCAGCTCCCTGGTCTGAGTCTGAGTCTGTGGAGGCGGGGATTGAGGGTAGAGAGAATAATAGTAAAACTACCCATCCCGTGCCTAATACCGAAGTCCAGCCAGCACGGTTAATGGCATCCAATGGAACTCTGGGAGATGTAGTCCCAATTGTACCGATCGGCGAAAATGGGGCCTTTTTAGAACCAAAGATCGATGGACTGCTTCCCCAAAGTAGGGCTATTACAGACGTAGAGGGCCAAGGGGCCCATCAGAGTGCTCTGGTTAATCATAATGGAAGTGCAAGAGACTTAGAAGGGGGAGATACATTTTATTCCTTGTCTGAGCATACCGGTTCATCGGAGGAGGAAGGATCGAATAAAGATTGGACTGATGATGACAGTGAGCTCGGTGACTGGCGAACCAACGATGTATTAAGGGCAGAAGTTTCGCCCCTTGGTCCTCGCACAGTCCGAAAAGCTATTAGAGAACAAGGGGCCCTCTTGTCAAGTACAAGCCCAGGCTCACTGGTATGGGATTATTCCTTCTCTACACAATCTGGTTTGGGGGGTCACCCCACAGATCTGGGGGGGCCAGCGGGGCTAACCCCTCCCAGCCGACCCCTGGAGAGATGACACTCTCGATTATCTACCAAACTATTATGGCCCATCGCGAAGAGTCTCGTCAGGAAAGTGCGCGAACCCAGGGTGCATGTCGGAGGATGCAAAATTCAATTCGTAGAGTGGCCAAAACATGCTTTGATATTGTGTCTAGAATTGTTGAGGCTGAGGAGAGAATCTCCACTTTGGAAGACAAACTGGCTACTCAGAAGGGCATCACAGATCTCATTAAAACGCAAAGGGAGGATATGCTCTGGAAGCTAACAGATCTTGAAAATAGGGCCAGGAGGAACAATCTCGGGATTCTAGGTGTTCCTGAAGGGAGTGAAGGATCGGACATTAGGCAGTTTGTCGTGGAACTATTCATCGAGGCGTTTCCTGATGTTAAGCAGTGGGACTGGCGACTTGAAATTCAGCGTGCACATCGCTTTCCGTTTAAGCAAAGGCAGAGGTCTGCCCAGACCGAGGATAAGCCTTGTGCAATATTAATATGTTTGAATAATTATCTAGCTAGGGAGAAGATCTATTACCTAGCTAGACCAGACAGGAAGCGGACAGGGAAAGGTTGTAAATTTTTTGTCAGACCAGATTTCTGCCCAGCAACTGTGGAGCGGAGGTGGCAGCTCCGCCAGTTAATAGCACCTTTTCAGTTGGCTTTTCAGGGGCTCAAGCATTTCTACTTTTTCCCTCTAAACTGAAAATTGTTTATCAGGCTCAGACCAGATTCTTTGTTTCTGAAATTCACGCAAAGGAGTTCCTGAATGCAATCTAGTCATTGATTTGTGTTTCTTCCAAATGCTTCTCTTTTCCAGGAGTCTAGGTCTTTAGAGGGGGGTATGGGCCGATTGTATGGGAAAATTGCTGTTTTTCTTTGGGATTCTTTTTCCTGTTTGTTTTTGGTTTTATTAGGCTCATCCCCATGTAGTTGTTTATGATCGGGGGAGGCTCCCAGGGGAGAGCGGGGTGTACCAGCTCTTCTCATCACAACGACTTCAGTCCTACTGACCTACAAGGGGGGTGAGGGGGTGGGCGGGCTCCGGGGTGGGGGGGCGGTGGTGTTGAAGGGTAGGGGGGTGGTCTAGGTATGAGGCAGGGGGAGGGCTGTGGGGGTTCACTAAATGCTTGAATCTGAGTTTGAGTTATAGTCGTAGTACTCATTGTGCTTTCTTTAGGTTTCGCACTTTTAGAATATTGGTTCAAAATTATTATTGTTATACAGTGAAGATTAGGTCTGTTTTCGAATTTAAATGGGGCAGGGTAAACTGTGTCTATGTTCTTGGAACATATGTGGTCTTAATGACGGTAAATAAATGGCCCTGTTTTCTAAAATTGTCCATGCTATGCAAATAGACGTACTTTGTCTACAAGAGCACATACGCTCAGAGGGGTGGCCATTTTGCTGAAACGGGGGGTTGGATTTTGTAGTAAAACCTGTCAGGATAGTGCAGGCACATGGGCAATAGCTGAATTAGTGGTTAACAATAGATCTCTAACTATCTGCATTATATATGGCTCAAATTTAGATGATCCGGAAGTGTTAAATCATCTGAATCTAGAATTAGCGTTGTGGCCAAACCCTATCTGTATTTGTGGAGACATGAATATTAATCTGCCTGGGGATTTCAACTTAGCCGGGGGTCAAAAAAAATATTTGGGTAGGAAACCCTGGGTCTTTAGGGCTCTTCAAGCATTAATCCAAGAACATTGCTTGACTGACCTTTGGTATCAGCATAATAACGATCAAGATGGTTACACATACTATTCTGCCCCCCATAATAAAATGGTTCGCTTGGACTATTTTTTTATGTCGGACCAGGTAGCAGAGGCGGCTTCCATCTCTGCCCCCCCAAGAATTCTGTCTGATCATAATCCTTTGATCGTAGAATGTCCCTTTTCTCATAGGGCCAGTGTCCCTAGGACCTGGACATTTGAAAGGAAATTGTTATTGGAACAAGCCTATCAGGATCATATGAGGAGGTGGTTAACGGAGTTCTTAAATATCAATAGGGGCACTGCTTCCAACGGTATAGTCTGGGACACGCTCAAGGCTGCAGTACGTGGGGAGACCAAGAGTTTTGCAGCCTTTCGGTGGAAAATTATACAGGAGCAAATTAAGGGGCGTATCGAGGAGCTTGGGGTGGCAGAGATGGAAATAACACGCATAATTAAGGAGGGTCTTGATATAGCTCAAAGTCAGCAATCTGTCGCTATAATTAAATCTAAACTTCTGGATTTTTTCGGGCAGTATTTGGCTGCCAAATACCTGCAGTACCGTTCGATGATCTATGAATTTGGGGAAAAATCTGGCAGAATTTTAGTGAAACGGCTTCAGCAGAAGAGCCTAGCTAACCGTATTGTTAGAATTCAAGATCACCAGGGCATGATACACCGGAGGGTGTCATGGGGGTTTTTCAGGAGTTTTATACCATACTCTATACGGAGGAGAATCCTGGCTCTGATATTGAACTTAAAGCCCGGGATTTCTTTCAGGATAATGATACCCTCCAAGTTACAACTCAGCAGAACGAAGATCTCTCTGCCCCTATAGAGTGGGAGGAGGTTGAGCTGGCAATTAAATCACTCGCTAATGGTAAGGCCACTGGTCCTAATGCCATCCCGTTGGAATTTTATAGGGCATTCTTTCCGGAGATTTGGCAGGATATTTTATCAGTTTTCAGGGCGGCACAGAGGGCTATTATACTGGACTCGTGGCGTTAAACCACGATAGTTCTTTTTAAGAAGAAAGACAAGCCAGAGCTAAACTCCTCATCTTTTTTACCTATTTCCCTGATAAATACAGATAGTAAAATATATTCTAAAATTCTGTCTACCAGACTGGCGCTGGTAATTATCCCATTGGTTTCATTACGCCAGCATGGCTTCATCCCGGGCAGGGATACGGCCGACCATGTCCGACGGGTCATTGCACTCCTGGATTGGGCTCAAGTGACTGGCTCCCCCCTCGGAGCGATCCTGTTGGACGCCGAGAAGGCGTACAACAGGGTCACCTGGGGGTTTTTATCGGCAGTTCTCCGCTGGAAGGGCTTTAGTGCCCAGTTCATTTGGGCCATTCAATCGCTGTACATTTCTCCAGTGGCAACGCTGCGTATTTCTGGTCCGGTGTCAGCGTCCTTTAACATCAGCAGGGGCACCAGGCAGGGGTGTCCCTGCTCGCCCCTGCTCTTTGCTCTGTACATTGCTCCCTTCCTTAGTAAGATTGAAGGTACTGTTGATATCTTGCCTGTTAGGGTTAATGTATGAGACGCTGGCATATGCAGACAACATTGTAGTCCTTACCAGTGATGTCGCCACAGCCTTCTCTGCTTTAAAGACTCTAGCAGAACAGTTTGGTAGGCTGTCAGGTTATAGGCTCAATGTCACAAAAACACAGGTTATCCAAACATCTGCTATGGGCCCCTCCCAAGTTCCCGTGGTTCCAGAAGCAATTTATCTAGGGGTCAAAATTACTGCTCTAGTCGGCAATATCCCAGACCTTAATATCCTTCCGACTATCGCATCAGTCAACTCTAAGGTGGGAAGACTGGATAATCTACATCTCTCCTTATACGGCTGATGCAATGTCCTTAAAACTTTGATCCTCCCAAAGTTCTTATATCTATTTAGGACCATCCCACTGGAGTTTTCACACCAAAGCTTGGCTAGGGCCGAAAGAATTTGTCATAGATTTCTTTGGGGAAATTGCCTCCTACACAGAGCTGCCAAATGGATGTTCCTTTCTAGAGATTGCGGTGGTTGGTCAGTCCCGAATCTCTTATTATACTACTGGTCCGCCATGCTTCAACATTTTGGGCTGCCATTGTTGTGCGACAGCGCTAAGGTCCCGATCTCTAATAGACCCACTATTTATGAACGAGGGCTGGGGGATGCTGCTTAGGGGGTTTGGACGTGGATTTTAGAGCCAAGTTACTTTAAGAAGACAAAGTTTAAGGTAATTGGGGCTATGTTCTCAGTCTGGCGTAAAATCCGTCGTAAATGGTCAATTTCAAATATTAATTTTTATACTCCCTTTACGGCTGCTCGACTCCTGCCTGCTATTTTTCAAGATCAGGTTACCTTTAGGTGGCAGTTATTGGGGTTGGGAGTCATTGGTGACCTAGGCACTGACGGACAAATGGCCTCCTTCTCCTTTCTAAAGGATAATTTTCATCTTAGTACCCACGACTTCTTTAAGTATCTGCAGATCAGAAGTTTCATAGATAAAATGCAGCATCAAACCTCCAACCTTTTTGACAAGGTGACTTTATTTGAACTAATTAAAAAAAAGGCTAGAATTGGGACATTGTATCAACATTTGCTAGCTGGTCTTCCTGATGATCTTGAATAACAGAATGCCAAATGGGAAGGCAAATTGGGTACGACTGGTGTGGATATATGTTTGGCATTGGAGTTAGCAAGCTATGCCCTAGTGTCTGGGAGTCTATGTACCCAAAGCTATATGGCTCTATTTGATTTATATTACACACCGACAAAAATTGCAAAATGGGGGGGTTGCAAGGGCAATTGCTGTGCCAGATGCGGGGTTCAAGCTGCTAACGACCTACATATGTTTTATTCTTGCCCAAAGTTGGGGGTTTTCTTATCTGATGTTGAATGCTTTATAAACTCTATGCTTAATATTCTGCTTAGTATTTCTCCACAGATGGTGATAATGGGGTGTGAGGGTATTGCCCCATTCGAAAGGACGAGGCACCTCTCTGCCTTTTTGTTTATAGCAATGTCCCTAATCCGGCTATGTATTACATCACAGTGGCTTAGCCCCGAAGCCCCTACTTTCTTTAATTGGAGATCCCGGATTCTTGCTCTGTATAATCTGGAGTCTTCAGTTTATCTGAGGCGGGGTAGAAAGAGGTGTGAGCTGGGCCGTAAGATCTGGGCCCCATTGGAGGAGTGGCTCAGGCAATGAAAAGAAAATCTTTCCTCAGGTAGCTTAATTTATTTGTTATTTTTTCTTCCCCTTCTTTTGACTCGAGTTGTATAATTAATTCGTAAATGTCCAGCCCCTTGTCTGCTCTCCCCACTGTATATGTTTTGGAATGTTTTGATTCTAGTGTTTTTCTAATCTCAGTCTGGTGTAGTATTTTGTGTTAAGTATGTCTGCTATGACTTTTCATTTTTCTATGTATTTTTGTAAAGCATTAAAAATAAAAAAAAATATAAAAGCCATAGTTTGGTGTCTAGGACTTTCAGAGCAGCACTGAGAATTTTGAATTGACACTAGTCGGTGTGTAGTATTCTTAGTTTCACGGTATTTGTTGGCTGTGTGGGGGATTAGGCACATTAATATAAAAGAGAAACTGACTGGTTAGTATCATTTGTGGTGTTAAAACTTTAGACGTGTGGAATTGACTCCTCTGCCACCTTCTCCAGTGTTTTATTATTACTTTTAAATGGTCTTAACACATGTTTTTAATGTATTCTTATTTATTATTTTATTTGGATTGTAATTACCTGCACCTTGATGGCATATTGCTGAACAAAGTTGATAAGATATATAACAATAATATGTAGCCTAACAGCACATGCATAATGTGATGATCATAACTAAATGTCTGTCTCCAGTTACCTTCAACAACAGGCCCCCCACTGAACCACCACTTAGCCTCAAATTTGAGCCAGATAGCACTGAGCACACACACACCCAGCAACATGGCATTTTCCCAATCAAGTAAAATCAATGCACCGCTACCACCACTCACCACCACTACACAAAGATCGGTAGGCCTATTTAGGCCACTTTAAAGTCATCACCATATCGGTTGGTTTCAGTGAAGTTGAAAACATCCTTCTTCTGGTGGCAGTTCTCGAAGTAGTCACGCCCACGCCCTGAGTCATTCCATCATCCCTGACCCTCCTGACTCTGAGTAAGGTGTCCAACTCTGTACCGACTCTGTCCTGACTCAAATGGAATAGATCGACCTGTAGTACAATTTTGTTGTTGCACTACAAGAGAAACATTGAGTCATTTTTTGTGCAGACTAGATTCGCGTTTGCGTTATCTATTCTAACTGAGTCAGTGGGGTCTGACTCTAGAGGAGTATAAAGCAGAAAACAATTAAACAAAGAAGTGTGGAGTGGACCCGGTGAGGAAATCTCGCTATCTCCCAAAGAGGAAGGAAAAAAAAAATCACCTTCATTGGAAAAATTATCAGCTGTCGTTAGGCCACCAACATTGTAAATCATCACAAACACATTTAAGCGTAATAGTTACAGATAAACAAAAACCCAGTGTCACTGGCTGCCACCATATGAATCATCTTTTTACACTCACAAACAACAATCACTCAGTGTGCAATGCATGCCATTTACCTGTTCTACTAATTCAGGCATGGTCAATGTGCATGTGGTACATTCCAGATTCATTGTTCACGAAGCAGACATTGGCCAGTCTAAATCAAATACTGTGGGGCAGTCTAGCTAGAAAAATAATAAACTAGGAAAGGAGAGATAGTCACAGTCCAGGGTTGGAGGCAGGCACACATTTGTTTGTATCTCTCTATCCAATGTCCTTTCGAGAAATGGGTGGGGGGAGGGACTTCTTCACTGCACCCTGTTGCAACTCCAATCCGGCAATGAAATGTGTCGTAGAGTAAGACTGTGGGGATGAATTAGTCCACCAGATACAAACAAATAAAAGTAAATAATGTTCCACTAGCAATTTCTTTTTTGGGGGGTCAAAGAAAGAAAGAAAGCAGATGGATGATAGAGACTGAGAGAGAAAGTTCTATGGTTGTTGGCCCAGGCCTAGTAGTCAGGGAAGTAGAGCTCATCCTCAAACTCTAGTGGTTCACCCAGAAGTAGGTCATCTAACACACTGCTTCCAAGACCTGAGTCTCCCTCATCTTCCTCCTGTCATACTTCAGGTATGGAGCAATCCGCTGTTTTAAAGTGCTGATTCATTTTAATCATGTTTTTAACAAAATCCAGCGCATTACACAAATGTTGTATTTTTGGTCTGCCAATGTAACAGATCCAATGTTTTATTTTCAGTAAATCCAAGATTTGTTGACACGCAGGTCAGTATCAGGCAAAAAAGAACAGACGATACGTCGAAGGACAACTTTTTCAAGGCTCATATGTATTATGAAACAAGGTATATCAATTAGAAGCACATCATATCACAGTGCTAAAAGAGTCCTTGGAGCCACAAGGACTAAGTATATCCAGAACAGATAGGTCTTCTTTCTCTATGACATATGGGCCAATTTCTCTAGTATAGTAATATCACTTTCCACATAAGTAAGTATGAGCTCTGTTGAACAGGGCTAAAGGTGGCCCAATGTGGAGACGATTGCCCATAGTGGAAACCAGTTGCAGATTTTGGGGCAGATGCTCCTGTTCTTCTTGTTAATAGTGTTCTTGTTGTTGGTTTTGGCTGCTGTGAGCCAACAGTTTATTGCCAGACTTCTGAGCACTGGCCATTGGTGCCTCTTCCCATACCAATACAGAAATGGGTTTTGATCAAGGTAGACTTCTTTTGTATCATCCAGATAGGCCTGGACCATTTTCTCAATGTTCATTGCTGGTGCTCAACTTTGCTCTACCTCTTTTGCCTTTGCCTCTGCGCTGGACTTGAGCCCTGCCAGTAGAAACCACTCAGTTGCAGATTTGTGGGCTGATGGTCCTGGTCTTGATGTTGTTGATGGTGTTCTTGACATTAGTTTTGATTGCTGTGAGCCAACAGTACTGCCTTCAGGCTCTAAACTTGAAGGCTGGCCCGCAGAACTTGTGCCCTGGAGGAGTGAGCCTCCAATTCCCTGCCATTCTTTTTCTAGCTCACTGGCTTTCTCAGCTGTCCATGTTTTGCATTTTGCAACATCCCCGTCTGAAAATGGAATGAAATGGACAGTAATGGTTTGTACCGTGAATCAAGAATTGTGGCACAGATGTAATGTTTGGATGACACAATGTCTCTTTGCACCCTTGTATTAACAGATAAGCAATGGATTAAGCTCTCCACCACATCACACACACCTTTATTTTGCTCCATATCTGCGTGCATTGCAGACACCTCCTTTAGCTATTCCTGTAGCATGTGCAACAATGGCGTAGCTTGGCCCATGATACTGTCCTCCTTGCTGACTTCCCATGTGAACACCTCAAAAAGAATCAGCATCTCTGTCAGGCATTTGACTAGGCCCCATTGGTCCATCTCAATGATATGCCTTTCACAGTTGCATCCCTTCTTTGCAAAACATATTCATTGATTGGTCTGTACTGCTCAAACAAGTGTTCAAGAATGTAATAAGTTGAGTTCCAATGTGTTAGCACATCCTGTTTGAGTGCTTTAACTGGCATTCTATTATCACGCTTAATGACCGTCAGCTGATTCCGGGCTTTAAATGAATGGCTGAAATTAGTGCAGATTGTTCTGCAGGTGGACAGTAAGTGATGCACTTGTAATCAATGGCTTGGCAACTTGTCCACATGTCTGTCGCCAGGTGGATACTGTGAACAGCACTGTGCTGCAAAGCTTGTCCAAGCAATTCCAGCACATCACGATGTAGAAGTGAACAGCAACTCAGCGAAATAGGACCGGCTGGGAACCTTCCATTTTGGGCATATGGATGTCACATATTCAAGAAAATCCACCCCATCCACAAAACAAAATGGAAGGAGGTCCAGTGCTAACATTTTAGCCAGCTTTGTGTTGTTCAAATGTGCCGTTGGGTGGTTGCATTCATACTGCCCCTCAAGCCAAAACATGCCAGGAATTGTAGCCTGGATTTTTTCTTTTCTGGTGCCACTGATGCAGGTGACTTCTGGAGATCAGACAGTGGTAGAATCGATGTGCGTTTCAGCTGGGCAGTAACTGTCCTCTCTTGCCTTGGTGTCTTGACTTGAGTCATGTGTCATCGCGATGCTGCTGATGTGGGCGATACTACTGCACTGCTGGAGAGAGTGCTGCTTTGCATAACAAAAATGTCTTCCTCTTCTTCACCTTCCACCATGATTGAATCATATTCCCTGCTTAGCCTTTCACCCCCTTCACCAACAACAATTGCAGTTTTTTTGCTGCTAAGGTGCACTTCCCGACAGATCATATGGTGCTTTCTCAAATGGGTTGTTTGGCCCCCGGGTACCATAGTTTGTACCAAGCTAACCCCGACTAGCACTTGCTCCGCAAAGGGAGCATATACCAATGTTCACCTCCTTCTTGCTAACCGAAAAGAAATCCCAAGCTGGGAAGCTCAACTTTCTGCTCAACTTTCTGACGCTGGTGCCGCTGTCAATGTTGGATGAACTGGCAGTACTTGGGCGCTTTGGCGTTTGAATTTCTGCAGCACCTACTTCTACTGAAATGTTGTAGATGTAGGTCTGTGCCGGGAATTTGCAAATATGGCAACTGGCAGTGGTGGTATCTGTGGAACCACATCCCTCCCAGCAAGTTGGGATGGGGTAACGTCGGTCTCCACTGGGGCTGGGTAACATTCATGATGACTAGCTCATCGTCATCCTCCTCTTCTACATCTGCCTACATAACTCTGAGGCTTTCAAGAACCTTACTTTTCCCTAGCCTCATTCTGTGTTGGTTTCTCACTATCAGACTGAGGTGGGATCCAAGTGGTATCTAGATCATCAGAAGAGGGGCTTGGAGAAGAAGATTATGCACTAACCCTCCTTTTTCTAGTTGGAGATCTGAAAGACAATGGATCTTCTGAAAGAGCAGCTTCCTCTACTTCCTTAGCATGAAGCTCAATCTCCTGAACTGCTCCTACTTGGGAGGAACTACTATCGGCGGTTGCAGCTGTTGAGGTTGTTGTCCACTTTTCTGAGTTTCCTGCAACGATTGGGTACTACTTTGCTATAGAGATAAGTCAATTTAAACATCATTCCCGTGATTAGACTGGCTGCCTCTATGGCAGACATGGACTTTGGCCTAGATTGGGGTGGGTCCACTGATGCGGGGGTGCTGTGACCAACTTCTTCCCCAGAGGTTAGTGCAGCAGGCACCGTTTTTTCTCCAAAAAAGGTCTGGGTCGACATACCAGTGGTGGTGATAAGCGCCTTCTTCTCACTGGCCACTTTCTTGGTAGCACCTTTCTTTGTGGCCATCTTGTGGAAATATGGATTTTTCTGGTCAGTTATGTCCCCTATCTTGGACCCCAACGGTTCCATGTGCATGTCACAAGTACATGTATGTTCCCTCCAGTTCCAGTTATGAAGACGCAAATACATGTGCGTCCACCGTCAACATGTACTTTGACAGATCTGCCATGTATAGGCCGGATATCCCATTCCTAAATATGAAAGGCCATCGGCTTTATATGGTTCACTTATGCCACTTTACAGTCCAGGCAAGTAGGCCCTGATTCTGTCATCAAAACTCCTCTTGCCTTCTGCCTCTGAAAGCTCCAGTCCGAGCCTGCATCTGTGACCATGAACTTTGTCTCATTCTCTGCGCGGCTCACGAAGCCTGACATCAGCCTACTCTCTGCCAAGAACTGTATTTCACCTTCGAATTATCTGCTTCCCCCTCAGCCGATGCATTCCTGCCTAGTAGTTTAAGTAAACATTCTTCCAGTTACCAAGCAAAAAGGCCCATCTTCTCTGTCCTCATGCAAGTAATTCATAGCCCTGTTACCATGGAATATTCCTACCCCCTCGCATTCAGTGTAGACACTTAGACGCTTGTACACGCACGCACAGTCAGTATAGAATAGATTCTGTCCGAGAGTCCCTCTTTTATGGATAACATAGTTCTTTAAACATAGGATGTTAGATATGATTTGGGATTAGGTTGACTTGACCCCCCAGACTTCTCGTCTCCACATGTAGAGCTAAATGTCAAGTCCCCGTCACCCCCTAGTTACACGTCAATTACACGTCATACTGCTGCGCGCGCATCAATGCCAAGTATTATCTTATAGATCCACCTATGTATTACATCATAACCAATCATGTTCCTTTTTACTCATTATTACACCCATTTTCGGTTACGTAGACCAAACGTCAATGTCCTTATCAATTGTTACGCCTACTGTATTCACTTCATTATAATGCATGTACTATAAAAGTTACTTCTTGTCAATAAAGTATGTACTTCACTTCCTGAACCCCCGTGGTGATGGAACTTGAAGCATCCGATTATAATCGATTATTGGAATAAAGCCCATTCCGAAACTCTAATATCACGGATTCTGCCTCTCATTTTACTGAGCTATTTTATAATGTTTCTGTATCAAATTCAGTCCCGGTAAAGGAATTTTTATTTACCACACGATGGCGCCCGAACAGGGACACTTTCTCATCTCACGCGCCGGCGGTGCGTTGCAGGCCCGGTCTCCTGCCACAGCTGGACGGACAATAACGCGTACCAGCAGGATTTCCTGTATCTCCCTCCGGTCAAGCGGGGGCGACTGAGACTGCGATCAACACCCAGACGAGGCGGTGAGAAGTGCGAAGTATCCCGACCAGAGCCTAGCTGAGAGAGCAAGATCCGAGGTATACAGAGACCCACCAGTCCGAAGTCAAGCCCAGTGTCCGACGAGTCGAGTCGAGTCGAGTCCAGTCCGGTTCAAGTTCAAGTTACTGAGGCCTTCCGTTTCCGAAGCTACCCGGTGAGTACCATTGCTGGGGAGGCATTTCTGACGTGCACATAGGTTGTGCCGGTCAAGACGGGTTTGGGTACACAAATCCGGTCTGCACTGTTTTAGCAGTGTATCTGTACTGTTTAGCAGTATATCAAGTATTCCGAAGTATTCCGAAGTATCTAGTTATTGTCTAGTTATTGTCGAGAATTAAGCTTGGTGATTAGCTATGCAGACGATCATCATTGTTGTTTCAGTTAAAGGTTTAATGTTAAATGTTTAAAGTGTTTAAGTATGTTCTGTATATCGTGGTATGAATGACTGTTCATTATCGTGTTTATTGTATTAAGTCTGTTCAAATTCAAGTATCAGGTCAAAATCAAGTATAAGGTCAGTTCTCAATATGCCGCTCTTTTCGAAATTAAGACAGATCACTACCAGAAAAGGGGTTCTCGAAGAAGCCGTCCCTATTCCTCCTAGGGACACTCCAGGGCACTTTATGTATCACAAACATGGCTTAGACGCTATATTATTTCTTGATTTATGGGTAGACTATACCAAGGGATTACCAGAAAGTCAGAGGTGGCCCACAGCGGGGACCTGGGATGCAGAGTGCATCATGAAAGTCGAGGAAGAGTTATGGAAAAGAAAAGTCAGACAGTCACAGAAAGACGCCGTTGAATTATGGCGTAAAGAATCACATAGACGAACAGAAAAAGCACGTAGACAGGAAGAGAAGAGTAAAGAGAATTCCAATAAAGTTCGAGAGAATCTATTAATTGAGGAAGGTATCCGAGTGAAATCAGAACAAGTAGACAGACAAAGAAATGCCCTTATGAATGGTATGTATCCCCTTCTGGCCGAAGGATTACCTAAAGCTACTCCAGAGATACCGAAAGACTTGCCACCCCCATTATTCCCAATCAAGGTACATCCTAAGGGGCATCCTAGAACCGCAGAAGATGTTTTTCTTTCCTCATATTTAGATGACGCAGCTCCCGAGTATGCTAATTCCGCCCCACGTAGACCGCATACCAGGGAGGTCCAACGCCAAGATCCAGCACCCGGATCCCTGCAGCAACTAATCGAGTCACAAGTTCCGGCAAGCACATCTGTTTCTGCATCTGTTCCTACAAGTACTTCTATAGCTGAGTCCACACCTATAGTTGCTGTGTCACGTTCGACGAATCCTTTCACACCCGACGCCCCAGACGGGGCCACGGGAGGTGCTACCAATATTTTTTCTACGCCACCTAGAATAAATAAACTTATTTTCCAAGAGTCAGCGCATTCACGTACACCAAAATTCGTAAGTGATCGTACGCTTAAGGAACTTCTTATAGATTGTAGATATGACCCGGTGCTCGGTAAAGAGGACGAAATGATCCTGGCATCATTACGTATTAGACGAGCCGCAGGGTATTTAGCGAAGCTACCAGGAATGACTGCGCATCTAGATAAAATATATCATTTTGTTCAAACAGGGCGAGATCCAGAATGTATTAACAGAGCTATGGAATACCAGAAAGTAGAGATACAGGGGGAACTGTTGCGTTTTCTCATAAACTGTGTGATCAGAAATCAAGACCGACCGGGGGTAGATCCGGAAGCAATGAAAATTCTTACAAAATGGAGCCAGAACATATCAGAAGGGAGACACGATAAGCAAAATTGTATAATAGCCATGTGCCGAAAGATCCGTAAAGAAATAGAACGCCTACACGAAGAGAGATTAGAGACAGACGAGTTCGAGCAAAGCGAGGAAGAAGGGTCAGGACTGCCCGCCGGACAGTCAGACACCATAGCCTATATAGGTAGAGGAAGATCTTGTAATAGGAATCAGACTAGATGTCATACTGACCCAATACGTCCAATATGTCCAGATAATGACAGGAATTTCCAAATACCTATAATTAACATAAGGTCTAACGAGCATTCGTTCCAAACCGCCGACAAACTACTCCGAGAACGAAGGGGTTATCATTTTCTCGATTCTATGGATGAACAAGATTTAGCGAGGGCAGCTGTTCATTGGGTGGACAGTCCCGGAAAATATAGTGATGAGACAGTAGTACGCACATTTTTGAATCTCACCCCAGATGAGCAGAGGTTAGCTGGGATTTATATGATTCAACAACTCATTATACTATATCAGAGTCAGCATTCGGACCCTGGTCCCTTACCGGACATATTGACTGAATTGCTTATGAATAAATGGAGAGGTCCAGGTACCAAATTAATTAAAGAAATTCTAGTATCTAGAAAGCAGTATATTCTTTTTGTATGCTCAGAGCATGTCTCATTGCCTGTCAAGGAAAGAACGACGTATCACCTGGATAGACAGAATCCCTTACGAGAAGTACACCCAATAAAAGGCGAGGACAATCAGTTTAAACGTGTATTTGTATATACGCCTATATCGAAAATAGAATTGTTAGAAATGAAGAAAGTAGTACCCAGTCATGACAAGGACCCAGCGGGTTTTCACCGAGAAATTAAAGACATGTTACTCATGGGAGAGTATACCTACCCCGACATTATGACAATATTAAAGGTGTTGATGCCTGCTGGCATTTATGAGAAACTCAAGGAAAAAGAGTGGGAGGTAGGTGATCAAAAGATAGAATGGTCAGCATTAGAAGCAGAAGAAAGGGCCCGAGGTCCAGGTTCGGGGCTTGGGGACAAAACTAAAGCACTACCAGGTCTACTAGTACAGGTACTGCCACGTTTATTAACTACGAAAAAGGAAGATTGGGGTACAATTTCAGCCTGTAAACAGAAGCAAGATGAAGACACTAGCGATTACTATGCCCGATTCGAGAAATGTTTTGGTATAAATAGTGGCATAAAAGCAAGTAGCGAATCATACCCGCATCTGTTTGTAACAAAATTAGTGGAAAATGCCCTGCCCCCAGTAAAGAATAGAGTATTAAAATTCGAGAGTACCTGGCAAGGTAACACTCCAACACAAATGTTACAAATGTTACAGTACCACCACAATAGAATTAAAGAGGAACAAGAACATGAACACAGACGCATGAAAGACACGAAAATGAAAATGCTAGTTTCCCAGACAGTTCCAGCTGAAGGACATAAAAAGGGTATGACACATTCGGATTCAGCAGGACCTGTAAAAGGAACATGCAATTATTGTAAAAAGCCAGGTCATTACGTACACGATTGTCCAGTGCTAAAACATAACATCGCCATAGGTAAAACACAAGAAAGATCACGGCCACTATGACAAGATCAGAATGAACAAGGAGCTACGCAGCATGCCCAGGCCATGCCAGCCGCACAACAGCCAATACAGTTTGTGCCAGCTGCACCACCGTTGCCTGTTGCTGCCACACAGACAACAACACGACAAATGTATCAGACTGCACAGTATGAATATCCGGAGTATCAACGTTACGCATGAACTAGCCTAGAGAGGGAAGTTGACTTACCCCTTATCGAGATCCCTGTAGATCAAGAAGGACCTTATGTACATAGTGAATTATTAGGTCAAGATAGAAAATTTTTACTCGATACAGGGGCAAGTCGAACAACTATAAAACGAAGTGAAGTCCCAGGGGCACCCCTCTCAGGCTCACAGAATATTTCCCTTGGTTTTTCAGGAAAACCTATTGTTAATGAAGTGTCACAGCCTCTTCCACTTACGATAGGACCTCTGACCCGAACTACAGATTTATTGCTTACTAAATCATGTCCAGAAAACTTGTTAGGAATAAAAACGTTGAAAGCCCTAGGAGCCATAATATGTTGTTCTCCGGAAGGAGTAAGGTTGTTTTTACGTGATTTTAAAGGTCACTATGTATCTAGAGACATGGATCCCCGACTGCAGACTTTACCTACACATCTATGGGCACAAGGCCCTACTGATGTTGGTTGCATGAATATTACACCATATCGAGTCACACTAAAGGCAGGAGTGGTGCTACCACGAATGCGACAATACAAGTTACCACCAGATGCTGTAACGGCTTTACTACAAATCATTGACGAGCTTATTGCCCAAGGAGTAGTTGTAGAAACAGACTCCAATGTATGTAATTCACCGATAATTCCGATTCTTAAACGAACAGATCCTACAGCTCCGCCCGTATATCGATTGGTTATTGATCTGCGCGAGTTAAACAAATGTATTGTGCCACAATTTCCTGTGGTCC
Source organism: Triturus cristatus (assembly GCF_964204655.1). NCBI lineage: Eukaryota > Metazoa > Chordata > Amphibia > Caudata > Salamandridae > Triturus > Triturus cristatus. The sequence continues at coordinate 167,817,701 of NC_140580.1, read as the reverse complement.
CAGATATCTCGTCATTATTGACAGCTATTGATTCCGAAGCAACATTCTTTACTGTAATTGATCTCAAAAATGCCTTTTTCAGCGTCCCAATAGATCCGGAAAGCCAATATTTGTTCGGATTTAGTTTAAATGGGCGTAGCTTTAAATTCACCCGCGCACCTCAAGGATTTACAGAAAGCCCCAGCATCTATAGCCAAGCACTGAAACGAGAACTTGACAGTATCCACATGCCGGTTAACACTGCCCTGCTTCAATATGTCGATGATCTGCTGATCACCGCTAGAAGCGAACCCGAATGTGAGAAAGCATCACTGACAGTTTTACTATTTCTAGCCGAAAAGGGGCACAAGGTGTCCCCTTCTAAGCTGCAATTCTGTGTCCAGCGAGTTGTTTATCTTGGTCACTCGCTGTCCAAGGAGGGAAGGCAGCTTACACCCGACCGCATTCAGTTAATTGCTAACATGTCAATACCCAAGACACAAAAGGAGGTGCGGGCTTTCATAGGCCTCACTTCATATTGTAGACAGTGGATCCCTCAGTATGCATTTCTAGCAAAACCACTCATTCAATTGACAACACGGGAGGCAGCCACACCGACTGTTCTCCCTTGGACTCAGGAACACACACAAGCTTTTGAAAGCTTAAAGAAAGCTTTATGTCAAGCACCCGTTTTAGCAACGCCATGTTACAGAAAACAGTTTACACTCTTTGTTACAGAACGCGAAGGTACGGCCTTGTCAGTACTCACACAGGAACAAGCAGGAGCACACAAACCATGTGCTTATTTTTCTAGTACATTAGATCCCGTAGCTCAGGCTTTGCCTGCATGCTTAAAATCAGTAGCAGCAACAGCTTTAGCAATCAGACAAAGCGATGCCATAGTGTTAGGACATCCATTGACAGTTCAAGTACCACATGCAGTAGAGGTTCTTGTAAATAGAACGCAAACACAACACTTGACTGTAGCACGACTTACAGGATACGAGCTTACATTGTTTCAGCCACATATAGAAATCAGACGCTGTAACACATTGAATCCTGCCACACTTTTACCAGTAGTCGGAACAGACCCACTAGCCCATGACTGTATTGAAGTTATTACAATAACAACAAAACCCAGACAAGACTTAACCGATGTCCCATTGTCAGATCCAGACCTGACCTTGTATGTAGATGGTTCATGCATGAGAACAAGTACAGGAGAGTTAGTAGCCGCCTACGCAGTCACAACAGATACTGAGGTCATTGAAACTAATCGTATAACTACTTTGTCAGCTCAAGCCGCAGAACTTATCGCTCTGACACAAGCCTGTATTCAAGCCATGAATAAAAAAGTCAACATATACACTGACTCACGTTATGCATTCGGAGTTGTACATGACTTCGGCGTGCTGTGGCGAGAGAGAGGTTATTTAACTTCCCACGGTGCCCACATTCAGCACGGACCCCTCATTCATGCATTATTAGATGCAATACATCTACCCACTGAAATATCAATTATGAAATGTAAGGCCCATACAAAGGTTACTGATATCATTTCCCAAGGCAATGATCTAGCCGACAGAACAGCTAAACTGATTGCTCAAACTCAAACCCCCGATATGACAAAGACAATAGTCCCGACACCGACACATTGTATGACAGTTAAAGATCCTACTCTTGACGTAATTGACATACAGACACATGCTACACCAGACGAAATAAAGAAATGGACTGAATTAGGAGGGATCCAAACGGACCAAGGATGGATGATGAAGGAAAGGTCTGTATGGTTCCTTCCTGATTCAATGGTCCAAGTCATAATTAACACTATACATAGTCCAGCACATTTAGGAGAAAAAGCTATGCTAGACAGCATTCAACACATTTGGTTCAATAAACATTTACGAGCAGCAGCAAAACAAAAGGTCCGTACCTGTATGATCTGTTGTCAGTTCAACCCAGGAAAAAGCGTTCCCGTAGAACAGGGTGGATTTCATACCCCTAATCATCCTTTTGAAGTACTCCAGATGGATTATATTCAGATGGAACGATGCAGAGGATTCAAATATGTTCTCGTAGTTGTCTGCGCTCTGTCCCGTTGGACGGAGGCATACCCGGTTTCAGATTACACTGCCCCGACTACTGCCAAACAGTTGGTTCGAGAATTCTTCCCACGATACGGTTTACCACGTGTTGTCTACTCAGATAACGGCCAGCCGTTCTCATCCGAATTAATGAAACACGTTTCACTTCTGTTAGGTTATCAGTGGAAATTCCACTGTGTCCGACATCCCGAGGCAGCAGGTCTCGTAGAAAGACATAACCAGATACTGAAAATTAGAATGTCCAAAATATGCAGAGAGAAAGGTGTCGACTGGGTAGTAGCGTTACCAGTTGCACTCTTTTTCATGAGAATGGTAGCACACTCTCGAACAGGGCTATCCCCGTATGAGGTGATCTTCGGTAGACCACCGAATATGTGGGGGACGCCTATACCACGCAAAATAACTGATGTTGACTGTAATATGCTGACAGATTACTTGGCTTCCTTGATGTCTGCACTACAATCTTCTCGTTCACAGGTAGCTGCAGCCTTTCCCGACAACACTGAGGTGAAACCCCATGACGTTGTTCCGGGTAATCTTGTCTTTGTGAGGAATTTCGACCGAAAGACTCAGCTGGAGCCCAGGTGGAAAGCACCCAAGTTGGTCCTGTTGACCACAAGAACAGCCGTGAAGATCGAGGGCCGCAAGGGCTGGATTCATTCAAGCCACATCAAGAAATTTCATGGACTATCTTCGGATATAGACATTGTGCCCTGCACTCCCTCACAGACTGATACAAAACTCCCTTTTGTTGAACATAACAAATCTGAAAATTACAAACTAAAGCTTAGGCCCAACCAGTCGAGCAATTTGATTGTTTAAGTCCTCTCCAAGGTGAAGCGGTTGAATTGTCTCTGACATGTATCCCTTGGACCTGAGTAGAGAAAATACCCGAAAAATGTTGAAACGACAGGCGTATTGTAAATCACTGCGTAGCCACTGCATAGTGACATTATTAATTTTGTTTTTATTGAGTCTTTTAATGATTATTACAAGTATGTTGTTGCACATATATTACCCTATTTCTAGACATGTTTATAATGTTGCGGCTGAACATTCTTTTAGTGACTTACCTCCGCATGAATTGTCTTATAGACTTGCGCTGCGCAATAACACTTTCATTAGTATGTTACATCATTCCCATCAGACTAGTAATGCCACCAATTGTTGGGTGTGTGGCCGACTCCCTCCCTATCAGAATTATGAAGGAGTCCTGCCTTTCTTTCCACATCCATTTACACATAATGGCTCCTGTGGAGCATGGTTTAGCTTAATTAATTCCATAGACTCAGACACAGCAGTTTACCAAGATCATTGGGTATGGGGAAATCTGAACCTAGTTTTACTCAAGGTCTGTTACCCTGACAGGGAGGGTCGCCCCAAAAGAACAGGAACTGATCTAGAAAATGAAGTATATGGATTAGGTAATTTTACACCTAATCTCATGATTCTGAATGTCGTATCTGAAATTGAACTAGTCTTACCCACCATGTCAGTATTCCCAGCGAGGGGTGAATTATGTGTAAGAAAGGTTGGTTCCATACATATGGGCCATAGTAAATGCACTATTATAGTAGAATTCAGTGATCAAGGCAAATCTTCATTTAGAGCTTCTCGCCACTCCTACTTTATATGTGGTCAGACTGCATATATGCGTCTACCTCTAGATTGGGATGGTACCTGCTACATTGCATTCCTTTTGCCACCTGTTTTCCTAGCTCCTCCTGATTATTACAGAAATATTCATTTAGTACACAACAGAGAACGGAGAGATCTCCCCATTGTCGATTACACTGAGACGGCATGGGACAAGTATGTAGATTTTAATAAAGGCATCTTTCCCTATATAGGTACTGTTACTAATAGTAAGCTGATACGTAGATTAACTAGAACCCTTGAAGCAGTAGTGAATGAGACTATTTCCGCCTTAGGCAATTTAACGGAAGAGCAGTCTGCTATGCGGATTGTTGTGCTTCAAAATCGTCTTGTCCTTGACGTCATCCTGGCTGATAGGGGCGGAGCTTGTAGGGTCATCGGATCAAGCTGCTGCGTATTCATACCAGAAAATTCACCATCTGTATATAAAGCCATCACTCGCCTTCATAAGATTGTAAGCCAGATACACCAGAACCCAGGCACTTGGACTTGGTCCAGTTGGTTTTGGAATGCGGTATCAGCCTGGGGATGGAGAGTTTTATCCTTCCTAGGTATTGGCCTTCTCATACTATTCAGTTGCTGTCTATGTCTACAATGTGGACCAGCAATTTGTGGTCTGTGTGCCACATCATGCATTCCACATCAAGATTTTCATTCAAGATCCCGGAAGAAGAAAGAAGAACAAATGATGCTATATGAACAGATCAATGGATTGATGAAGATTGATATCTCTTGAAGGGCAAGTAGGGGACAAGGAGGGAATGTGGAAATATGGATTTTTCTGGTCAGTTATGTCCCCTATCTTGGACCCCAACGGTTCCATGTGCATGTCACAAGTACATGTATGTTCCCTCCAGTTCCAGTTATGAAGACGCAAATACATGTGCGTCCACCGTCAACATGTACTTTGACAGATCTGCCATGTATAGGCCGGATATCCCATTCCTAAATATGAAAGGCCATCGGCTTTATATGGTTCACTTATGCCACTTTACAGTCCAGGCAAGTAGGCCCTGATTCTGTCATCAAAACTCCTCTTGCCTTCTGCCTCTGAAAGCTCCAGTCCGAGCCTGCATCTGTGACCATGAACTTTGTCTCATTCTCTGCGCGGCTCACGAAGCCTGACATCAGCCTACTCTCTGCCAAGAACTGTATTTCACCTTCGAATTATCTGCTTCCCCCTCAGCCGATGCATTCCTGCCTAGTAGTTTAAGTAAACATTCTTCCAGTTACCAAGCAAAAAGGCCCATCTTCTCTGTCCTCATGCAAGTAATTCATAGCCCTGTTACCATGGAATATTCCTACCCCCTCGCATTCAGTGTAGACACTTAGACGCTTGTACACGCACGCACAGTCAGTATAGAATAGATTCTGTCCGAGAGTCCCTCTTTTATGGATAACATAGTTCTTTAAACATAGGATGTTAGATATGATTTGGGATTAGGTTGACTTGACCCCCCAGACTTCTCGTCTCCACATGTAGAGCTAAATGTCAAGTCCCCGTCACCCCCTAGTTACACGTCAATTACACGTCATACTGCTGCGCGCGCATCAATGCCAAGTATTATCTTATAGATCCACCTATGTATTACATCATAACCAATCATGTTCCTTTTTACTCATTATTACACCCATTTTCGGTTACGTAGACCAAACGTCAATGTCCTTATCAATTGTTACGCCTACTGTATTCACTTCATTATAATGCATGTACTATAAAAGTTACTTCTTGTCAATAAAGTATGTACTTCACTTCCTGAACCCCCGTGGTGATGGAACTTGAAGCATCCGATTATAATCGATTATTGGAATAAAGCCCATTCCGAAACTCTAATATCACGGATTCTGCCTCTCATTTTACTGAGCTATTTTATAATGTTTCTGTATCAAATTCAGTCCCGGTAAAGGAATTTTTATTTACCACAATCTTGAACCTGTCAGTTAGCAGTGGCACTTAGCTTCACACAAGTTGAGGGGATGTCTATATGATGTGTGGTTCTCTCATGTCGTGCACAGGCTTTCTGTCTGGCAGTACCATGGGTGATGTTGTTTCTTGTGCACCTATTAGAAAAGAAACAGGAAGAACACCAGTGAAACGTGGTATTGTTGCAGTGGTTCATGGTGACTGACAGTATACTCAGGAAGGATAAGAAATAACAACTATATACAGATGTAACTGTTTGCTTTATGTGCATCACGTGGCATGTGGCACTCAGGGAGGTGCAGCTGACAAATGACAATGGAATCCTTAGACAATGAATGCTGTTGTGCACCTATAGCAGACATGGGTTAGATTCATTGATGCCAGATGTAATGAAAAACTCAAAAATATATTAACATGTATTTAAAAAATGTACTATTAAAAAATAAAACATTTAAAAAATGAAATTTGAAAAACAATGCATTTTTTTATAAATAAGTGAAGTTACCCTCAAAGATATAACAATAATTTATTGAACAGCTATCTCATCGCTCAACCATCCATGCACGCATATGGCAAAGCAAAGGGCCACACTACCTGGACTCACAAAATGGATGCTTGCCATTGCCATATGGTCAGCAACAACAACAGCACTAAGCAAGAAGGGATTGTGAACAAAGAGAAGAGATATAGGCCTATGGCAAAAGCACACTGGCTGGCTACACAAAATGGCCTCCAGCCACATGGCCACAAGCAACAACAAGCAATAAGGCATTGGGAACAAACTAAAAAGGGCTAATTTATTTTTACAACAACACACATCCTCCAAAGGCATTACCCCACCTATACATGTTTGTAGAAAAAAATTAGAAATACCACAAAAAAAACTTTTTGTATTTGAATCCAATGCCATCCATGGCTCAGATGATGTTTCAATTTAACAGACACAGATGTTTTTCATGCACCCATGGCTAGCACTGGGCCTACTTGCTGGAACGCCCATTCCATTGCCAAACTAGGTCATATAGTGCCTTAAAAGAATACAGTAAATTTATTAAAAAACATGGAGAAAATGTACTAAACTGTGCAACATTTTTCCTTTTCAAAAGAAGAAAGAAAATCACATGCAAAAAAACAGCATAACCAGCAAGAAGGCATGGCCACATACAAAGAACACATGCAGACCTATGGCAAAAGCACATTGACTGCATACGTAAAATGGGCGCGAGCCACATGGTCAGAACAACAGCCGGCAATGAGGCATGACCACAACAAAAATACATGCTGGCCTAAAGGAAAAACAGAACACTGGCTGCCTACACAACAAGGCCACCAGCCATATAGTATCAACAACAAGCGGGAAGCCTGGAAAACAAGGAACACATGCAGGCCTATGGACAATGACCATACAAAATGGTCCCTGGCCACATGGGGAACAAAGCCAAATGGTTGCCTATGGCAAACACAAACACACACCGGCCAGATAAACGAAACATTGGTAACAAGTGGAACACAGCATTAATTCAGCAATGTCAAAATACGGAAATAGATAGGGCTAAAAATGTTTACAACAACACACATCTTCCAAAGGTATTATCCCCCCTATACACTCTTTGAAGGAGAAACATTTTTTAAATACACCAAACATTATTTTTTTGTATTTTAATCCAAATCCATCCATGGCCTAAATGATGTTTCAATTCAACAGACACCACAGAAACAGTTGTATGCACCCATGACTAGCGCTGGGCCTTCTAGCTGGAAGGCGCATTAGAAACTAGGCATTTGCACCGCTTAAAGGACACTCCAAGTGTACCCTATCACTTCCAGTACCGCTCCTTAACTACGCACCTCACTACCACTCACCGTTCTTCAATCCACACCTTCCTGAGTTTAAAACCGTGTTGTCTCTTAACTTCTTGACATCTAAGCTAATATACCCTAATTGCCTCCTTGTTGTATTTTCCTTCCACACTTTCCCTTCAGGCTAATAGGCTCTACCTAACAGGCATGTACCTTATGTCCTAATGATGAACCGCTCATTCTCTCCACGGTTCGAAACGCCGTCGACACCTTGATACAGCTTATACGAAAAACTGCTATTTATTTCTTTGTAAAGGTGCTTTTTGCGATTTGTTCCTCACAATTCTGTGTATACTCATGTGTAACAAACCAATTAGCATTGCCTGAGCCTCCTGTTGTTCACCGCTCTCTCTTGTACCTCATGCCTAAGTAGGACACAGGCTTGTGTCCCACTTGATGTACTGTTTGTACTCATTGTTTTTAAAATTGTTTAGAAGTAAATATTAGACCTCTGCCCGGCTGGGCAAGTCAGCCAATATAGTAACGACTGAGTCTATATTCATTTCGCTCTCAAAAATTCTTCCTTCTAGGGACCATTGTTGTCTAGAATAATTAACTCCCAAGGTCCCTGCTCCATTACCTTTGGGTTCCCTTGTTGTTTAAAATATATTATAAAGACTAGCACCATGTTTTGACCTTCTCATATTTCTGAAACTTTGATCTAAATTGTGCAGCCATTCTTTCGCCCATTTCATGGGTATCCTAGGCCACACAGACCTACAGATTAACACAGATAAACACAACAATTTGTTATGGAGGAAATATTTCTTGTCTTTGGAGGAGGCTGTTTCGCCTGATATGTGATCATCTACCCCAATGTTTTTGGTGGGTCTCCCATACAACCTGTAACAGTTGAACTGGAAATTAGGCTGGAAGGGGCACAGCCAAACCACTGACTTTGTCTGGCTGCCATTGTGATTTATTTCAGATAGTTTAGTACACAGAGGGCCCGATTCACAGAACTAACTTAAGACAAAATCCTAAACTTACTACCATTTTGGTATTGCACTAAGTAAGTGCCTTCTGTGATTAACAAAATGAGTAAGTGCACTTACTCATTTTGGTATTCACAGAAGGCACTTACTCATCAATGAATAAGTGCCTTCTGTGAATACCAAAATGAGTAAGTGCCTTCTGTGAATACCAAAATGGTAGTAAGTTTAGGATTTTGTCTTAAGTTAGTTCTGTGAATCCGGCCCTCAGAATTTTGTAGCTTATCTGTGGTAGAAGCAGAAATTCAGCAGTAGTAGTGTGGAAAGGCATTGGGCCCAAACAACAAAACTGCTGCTGAACTAATCTGCTCATTTTATGAGTGGGTTAGATTCCAGGACAGGGTGGGCCAAATGTCCAGCTTGACCAAGCAGTGATTGTTCTTAGAGGGCAGGTGATAAAGCTGGATGTGATGCGGGTCCTGCATCCCTCAATAGTGGGTGGAGTAAATTCCAGGACTGAACACAGGTGACGTATACAACCATGTCTCAGCTCCCTCTATCTCTGAAGGACTCAAGGGGATCCTAGAAATTAGTGCACAAGGCAAGTTGTGTTAGAACAAATCTACAGCTGAATGGGTACTTTAGAACCATAAAGGGGAGACCTTAGGTTGTGGACGCACCAGGTAAATATCTTAAACCCCTATTTACCTACGCACACTAATATATAGGATAAGGCCATTTATTTGTGATTTTGTATAGTGTGAATCTGATCCATGTGGGTATCAGAACACTTTACAAAAATGAAAAATTTTAAAAAGCATATTTAGTGAGAAGTGTCAATAGTGGGAAGGGAGGTGTTCATCCATTGTTAGGAAGGCTTCGATGGAGAGCAGGAGTGACACAGGTGAAACGTAAGCTGAGAATCATCTTGAGAATGGTGGAAGCAAGCAGGCTGGTGACTCCTAAAGATGACATTGTACTCTCTACGGATTCTTCCTCAACAATGGTTGGTGATTAGCTAGGGGTATCTGAATGGAGGCAAGTCATGACCGAAAGCATTGAGCAAAGAGAAGGTACTATTTATGTTTTTTCCTTGAAGGTGGCATAAGAGGGGTTAATTGCAGGATAGCATTCAAGATCATAGACGCGCTTTCTGAGAAGTATTGTGTCAATGTGTGGGAATTTTTTTTAAGAGAGGGGTTTTGAAATTAAGAGAGCCTTCACTTCTGAGACTTCAGGAGCCACCCAAAATGATTTAGTAGTCTAGAATCTATCTGTGTTGAACCCTGCAGGTATTTTACATTTCATTTCTTTATTAACCATTCATTTAATTAAAATCATTACAATACAATGTACAAGCTGTAACCCCCACCTTCCCCTCCCCCACACCCTCCACTCTATTGAGACCTTGGAGCAGCAATATCAAAGTTAGTTGCACTTGCAGGTGAAGAAAGTTCAGCTGCAGGGTCGTTTGTTGGTGATGACATCTCCTCCTTTATTGTTGGTTGTATATCATTAATAAGGCAAGCCTCTTCAAGTTGAAACTATACGATGCTGTCCTACCTAAGGCCTAGCTTGCGCTAAGGACTTTTGAGTTGACTGGGACATTCTGACCAAGATTAAGTAAGCAGGTGGACGAAGAAGCCCTTGCAATTCAAATTGTCTATGCCTGGTAGGGATCTACTGTGCAAATACGTTAAAAGGATAAAGTGCAAAGAGTGCTAATTTAAAGTGCTGTGAGCTATCCCCTCTAGGCCTATTGATTATTCTGTTGCAGCTCAATAATTATGGACAGGTAGATGTTAGATACTTGTTAGTCGGAAATGAATAAACTAGACTAATAATTTAATAGATGGTAGCCCTTGTTGTGCTCCCCTTATAACCTGTAAGGGACCTACTTTGCTGCCCCCATAGAGGAATTAAGTGCACTGTGCTAAAAAGTGTGCACTCATAAGCCTTTCAAGGGAATAGCATTAGTCTGTGATGACTCATTAAGAGCAATTCTGTTTAAATTAGTGAACTTCCACATTCTGGCTAAATTGTGTGCCATGGTTTCAGTAAAGCACAGATCCAAAGCCTCCCTGCAAGTCCTGACTCCCTTTGCCCTAAAGATAGGGTGAAGCAGGTGACAAGTCATTAGCCAGTTTGGGGAAGAAACACAGAAGATGCAGACTTGATTCTTTATGGTAAAAACATAGTCTGCATGAAACCTCTTCCCCCTTACGTGCCCAGGCTATATTAAAATCTGTGATTCGTAGCGCAGAAAGTCTCATATAGAGGATTTAATCGCAAAAATAGGGTTGAGCTTACCCTGGGATATATGTCATTTCCAGTAGCTCTGTAATGGAATTGCGGGGTAAAGTTGCAAGTCTTTTTTAAGCAATTTTACCAATACCTACTTATTCAAGGCTTTCTTCCAAGCAGATAGAAGAATGTCAGATAATTGCAGGTTTACATCTTCATTCTTCAAGGTGTCCATTGCCTGACAAATTCCGAAGTGCCAACGGGAACCCTCCTCCTCAAAAATGAACCTCAGTTGGTGTTTAAGTCTATCTACTGGGGCTCTCGAAGACCTAATGAAGAGTTTTATTAGGTCCCATTGGCAAGTCAAGTCCGGGTCGCCAAGACCGAGCTCCAGCACTAACCTTGCATTTCGGGTGTGCTGCAGTGCTAGTTGCACTGTCTTACACAGCTTTGCCTGTGTAGTAATTAGGGACCTTTGCAGGGCTCCAGAAATGGCTGTCTGACCGTAGCTGATGGCCGGTATCAGTTTTGCTCTTAAAACTGTCAGTATTGGCTCTGTGGTGGTACTTAGCAGGCAGTGGCTCAGTTGTTTCAGTATGTGGATGACATGGTTGCCCTTTGTGCTAAGTGCTTTTGGTCGGTGGTTGAATTGGCCCTTTCTGAATACCAGACCCAGAGGCAGTTTTAGGCTGTGACCTTCTCAATTTGTAGATCTCCCAGTTGCAAGCAGGCTTGCCTTTTTTGTGGGTATTTTACAAACACCACTATCTTGGTTTTGCTCTGATTGACCAGTAGGAGGTTCTCCTGGTTATAACGATCAAGCGCAATGAGAGCTCTCTGGAGGTACACCCTGGTGTGGTCCATTATTGTTGTGTCATCCGCATATTGCAAGATAGGGAGTCTCACCGTACCCAGCCTTGGAGCTACTAAACTGGTACCTTGCAGTGCGACCCCCCAGGTCTGCAGTGTAGAGGTTGAAAAGGAGGGGGGCCAAAACCACAGCGCTGTGTGAACTCGTTATTTCTGGGGACTCTTGACGTTACTGTGTTATGGCTTGTTTTGAACTGAACCCATGTCCCCTGATAGAGCCATGTTATTACCTTTAGGAATTTGGGCTGAATCCCACAAGTGGTCAGTTTCCCCCAAAGTCTGCTGTGGTACTGTTGGACTTGGCCTTTTTTGCAGGTTCAACACAGAACTTTTTGCACTCCTCTTGTATTGTTTCTTACCTGTTTTTGTTGGTTTTATGACTCTGGGCACTTTATCACTGCTGATCACTGCTAAAGTGCATATGCTCTTCCTGTAAATTGTTGTTATGGATTAGTGATTCTATGATTGGCCCAGGGCCTGTAAATCAAATATTGCTGGTGGGCTTGCAGCACTAGTTATGCCATCCACCAAAGCAGCCTGTAAAATGAAACTCAGGCCTGCCATTGCAGAGCCTGTGTGCAGTCGGGGACTGCCATGTCAACTTGGCAAGTGCACACACTTGCCAGTCCCTAAACCTTCCCTTTTCTACATATCAGCCACCTCTAAGGTAGGCCCAAGGTACCCTGTGTGGGTAGGGTGCATTGTATGTGAAAGGTAGGACATGCCCTGATGTGTGTGGCATGTCCTGATAGTGAAATACTGTCAATTTTGTTTTTCACTATTGCAAGGCTACCTGTTCCCATAGGCCAGAATGGGGAGTTTGTTTATAACATCTTATAAACATAACTGACCCTGGGAACAAGATAGGAAAATAAAGTTTACTATGCCTGAACTCAGAATGTTAAGATGCATCTTTTAGTGAGGGTGATTTTTACATTCTCTGTTTGAAAATATCACTTTTAGAAAGTAGGTATTTTCTTGCCTAACCATCCAGTGTGCATCTGCTAGGTTTGTGTTTTGCATGTCTGGCTTTTGAATGACAGGGGCTGGGGAAGGGCAGTGGCTCCAGAAGTCTGATGAGTCAGGGCTGGGCTGAATAGGCCTGGTCTGCATTTGGAGTGGTGGGAGGAGTAGCACCTTTGTGAGTGTTTTGGCAATTGCGGTCACAAAACCTTTATGCATTGATTTGCGGACCCAATTAGGAAGGAAACACTCTTTCCTAATTGCCACTCGCAATTCCTAAATTGCGACTCGTTATTTAGGATTTGTACATGGCCCTGGGCCATTTTGCATGCGTAAAAGGGTCGCAAACCCGTTTGTGCATGCAATTTAGGGTCATACATCTGGCCCTCAGTGTATAAACAGAAAACCTGAAACACCCTGCGATCAGTGTGCAAACTGCTTTGGTTAAGGGCTTTGAGATATTATCTTCTATTGACTGAAGGATGTTGTCTGCAGCTGCACAGACCTTAAGTCCTTTATATTTCAAACACATTTGTTAAATATTAGCATACTGCTCTTTTCTATGCCACACACTGTTTTATTTAACATGTCTGGGGTTTATCATTCAGTTCAATACATTATTGATGGACATGACCACTATGCTATTCCAACTGAAATCTTTAATAATTTAGAGCTTTAAAATATTAAAGATTTATCTTCCCTGGTGAGTTCTAACACTACCTTATCACACATAACGCGCTTTCTGTCAATCTGATTACACAATTCCATGCAGGCTTCTCGATGTGCTATGGTCTAGTAAACATGCAAAGAAAATCCATGACTATTTAGTTTCTTCAGTTTTATATTTTCATAGTGTATATTTTTTAGTTTAATGTGCAGAGAGGTGATGGGTAGCAGTGATGATAGAGAAAAATGGCATCACTCTTTCTACAGTAGTATGTTGGGGCTGAAAACATTTTATAGCCCCTCACTCCCCCTCCTCCACAAAAGATGAAATTGTTGATTGTCTCAGCTAGATCAGTGTCAGAATGGTGTCCTGACACTGATCTAGCTGAGATTGGGAAACAGGAACTGAGAGCCTGATTTAGATCTTGGCGGTCTGAGCGCCAGCCCGCTGCTGCAGCAGCGTTATCCAGTACTCCGTCAGGTTGATGGAGTCTCGCCCACAGCATTTAGATGTATACACGATACACAGAAGAGCGCTTTGGTGGCAGTCTTCTGTGCTGACCAACCCGCCCGCCACCACCCTCCAGAAGGCAGGGTCCCATCAAGCCAATTTGGATGTTCCAGTTGGGCTGGCGGTGTCGGCGGAGTGAAGATGGGCGGTGAATTGGTGGTGGGGAAGACAGGTAAGTGGCATTTTATTTTTTACGTATAACATATATATAATGTGTATGTGTCGATATGTGTATGTAGGGTATGTGTAATGTTGTACATTCGGCACTGCATCCTGCCTTCATGCATACACCATGCACTGTCAAAATGTAGTGCCGTTCCGTCGCATCAAGGTGCGCCAGAACAGGGGGGACCTGGGCAAAGGTGGAGAGGAAGGAACCACAGCCTGTACCCTGAAAAAAGCTGAGTTTTCACCCCTTTTCATCGACTCGAAGTAGGAGGGATTCCCGTTGGAATTACCTTTGAAACAAGCCAGAACCAAATAACGACGATGGGAATCCTGGCTGGAGTACTGCCTGCTGCAGCCCACCCCGCCGAAAGGGCGGAGAGCAAAGTCCTGACTTGGTTGGCAGGACTGCGGCAGTATTCAGACCATTTAACCCCAGTTTTTAAATTGAGCGGGCGGACCGCCAGGTAGGCGGGTAGGTAGACCGCCCAAAAAGCTCACTCCATCGCAGTGCCTCGAAGACCAAGCACTAAGCAACGGTGTAGAAAAACTACAACCTGAAACTTTGACATTAAGATAGGAGGGCAACACACTAAAATGCAATCCCACTAAAAAGAAAAAGGGGCATATGTACAAGACCCTATTGCCAACACAACGTCGCTTTTTCCGACGTTGTGGTGACGATAGGGGCTTGGCCTTATTTACAAGGCAGCATTTAGCCACTTAATGTGGCTTAATCTTAATGCTACATTTGTAAATAAGGCTCCCTTTCACATTATGGTTAGTGCAAGAGGGGTGGGCAGTGGCTGTTGCGGTGGGCGTTCCACCACAACACCCATTGATATTGATGCTGCCCCCTATGTACAAGTGCAGCTTACATAGAGGCAGCACCAAAATTAAGACCAGGGAAAACCTGGTCTCAACTTGGGGAAACGAGGAGAAATGCATTATTTCTCCTCTTTTTTGCTTTTTCCATGTGTGCTGCCTTGTGCAGCACACATGGAAGAACGCAAACTGCCATGGATTGTTTATGTACAGGAAGATCCCCCGTCCTGTCCATAAACAATCTGTAAAATAAATGCCATTTTGTGACTTTCATGTGTGCTGCATGAAGCAGCACACATAAAAGTGACAAAATGGCATTTTAGGATCGTTTATTTGCAGAAAGGGACACCTTCCTACACATAAACAATCCTCCCCTGCACGCAGACACCCTTGCACTATGATGTAAGGGTGCCTGCATTGATGCTACACTGCTAAGTGTAGTGCCAGCGCTGGGAGAAATGCAAGGCGGCACCATATCTTTGTGAATATAGTGCAGGCTTGCGTTTCTGAAGTGGCGTTAAGCCATGACGGCTAGCACCTCACTCTGCCACTTCCTTGCACATATGCCCCAAAGAGTGTCTCCAAGGTCAAGTTTTTTGGATATGAGAAAAGACAAGTAAGCAGGCAGAAAAGACTGCAGGGATCTGGACTAATGATAGGCAGAATTTCAATTGAAGGCAGATGTGTCATAGATGTGTCATTTCTCAAGTAAAAACAGGAAGAAACTCTTTAAAATCTATTGTTTGGTCACAGGCAACCAATGAAGGTCAGATAGATGGGTGGAGAGGTCATAAGAGTCTGACTGTGAAGGCGCAAAATAAGACACACTGGTGTCTCTGGCACAGTTTGCAATCTGGCCAAATACTAAGACGTAGGCAGCTGCAGTAATCCTGGCAAAAAAGTATACCTGCATGACCATGTATGACAAGTAGGAAGGATTAGAGATCAGATGTCCGTAACACACAGTAAAAGTGCACCAACCTGATTTTGTTAATCTGGGTAGTAATGGAAAGTACTTCTAACAAAAGGGGGGATCAGGGGCGCTTGAGGGTCCAGCATACAAGCCCACAAGAGCACGTAGGGAGTATGCAGTTACTGTGGGGGAAGGAAGGAGGAGGAGGCTGGGTGATCAATACCTCTACCCTAAAGTGGAGATAAGGTGTCTCCCAAATTGGGAAGTGGGGCCCTCACACACCCTGGTTGAGTGTCATGCTTCATCATAGGGCTTGCTCCTCGTCAGGCCGCCGCTGCAATGCCTGACGGACACCCTATGAGGGGCTCTTTGGCGGAGATCTTTTCCCAAGCTGCTAGGCGAGGTGCGGGTATGGGCCTCGTGGTGTAGGTGTAAAAAGTGAAGAGTGAGATGGTCTATGGATGGCTAAAATGAGGTGCAAAACCAAATTATTCTCTGAGCCAACTGACCTCAATTACAAACATAGTAAGTGTCACTGCTGATGTAATGGTCAGAGGTGGCTAAGTGTAAAGGGTCACTATGTTTCTTGCCTGGAGTGTAAGAAATCAAGTGGCAATTTGCCAGGACCAAGAAAACTATACTACCTACACAGTGGTTGGTTATTCTGAGTGAACGAAGCACTCTAAAACCTAACAATGAGGTACCTTTTCAATGCTTTGGGATACACCAACCTAGAAAAATAACACTCATAAGTAAAGCATACATGATGGACAAAGCAGCCTCCAAAGTAAAAGCATGCTACACTCACATGCATTAATCGTTAGTGCAACATAAAAAGTGTTGGGCCGGGATAACACGAAGCAAAACATGTGACAAACATGACAAACACAAGGCACTGAGGTGTGGG
Organism: Triturus cristatus; assembly: GCF_964204655.1. Lineage (NCBI taxonomy): Eukaryota > Metazoa > Chordata > Amphibia > Caudata > Salamandridae > Triturus > Triturus cristatus. Next base: position 167,801,178 of record NC_140580.1, on the reverse strand, counting down.
TGGTGGTAACCACCAACCGTTAAGTATTGTTTGGGAACTCACCCGACCTGGATATTGGTCTGGCTCCTTTGATTAGTGGGAAGAGGAATACACATTACTAAAAGTTAACATTCTGTTGGTGCAAAATTCGGAAAAGAGATGTAGCCAAGTAGAGAGCAACAGCGGTAAAGATGTAGGGTCAAGCAGGAAGACGGCCATGTAGTTGTCGAGTCATGTATTTTTCAAGTACTTTCTCTTCAAGTACTTACAGTTCTTGAAGAAAACGGTGCCGGGAACCTACCCCTCACTCTGCCGAGTCGGAAGAGTGAGGGGTGGTGTTCAGAGCCTGATTAAGTATGTTTGTGGCAGCTCGGCCGAATGCGAGACCCAGAAGCAGTCAGGGCGTGTGTGAGAGTATGCTGCACAAACACTAGAGCGCAACCTTCCACGTGTGGAACAGGTAATGGTCATATTGGATGAGGGCATTGTGTGCTAAAATCTTATGCATGCGCTCAAGCGCCACCTGTCAGCGTATGGAAAATGTAGAAGCCATATTGAAAGAGGGCCATAGGGGGGTGTGAGGACACACAAATCCATACCGCTGTGGCTCTAAGTGATTTGCTGGAGCCAGTAGCAGGGAAGATGTCAGTGTAGCGTGGCATTTTAGAAACATTGTTAAACGAATTTAACTTCCTTGTCAATATGTTATTAAGGAAGTTCAACATCCGTTGGAGTAGGGAGAACCGGGCAAAGATCTAGTATGTGGACGTAGGAGATGGTTCTGCTAAGGCTCAAATTAATTCATTAGAGCCAGTAGCGTGGGAAGATGCAAATGTAGAAAAAATGCACATCTTTGTCCGTGTGTGTACATAAAAACATGCTAAAGAGTCCACATCACTGCGGTTAATAACTTGAGCCAGTCGAATGTGTGATGGTAATATTGACTAACCCCAGACGATGGTTGCTAATGTCCATATGCAAGGGAATATCATGATATGCAGAGGGTGTGTACATATTCAGGCCCCATTCAGATAGCAGGTTGGCAGCTAGCCCATTGTCGACATGAATTGAATGTGGTGTACACTGCACTGAACCCCCATGTTATATAAGTGCAAGATCGAGAGCTCCATAGGGTGTGCTATGTCAACAGGGGTGTGTTACGCCAACAGGAGCATGTGGCACAAGATAATTGGAGTGTTTATGTGCAGAGATAAATTTGTGGGTACACCACATTCAATTCATGAGGAGTAAGTTATAGTTAGCTCAGGCAAATATACCTGCTGAATTTCACTGGTTTTGCATGAGTGAAATCTGAGCCTAACTATAACATCCCTCTAACCTTTGTTTTTCTCAGTGAATTTCTAAGGTTTTTTCAAATTCTATTTACGAACTATAATGCCTCTGTAATCTTTGTTTTTTTAAGTGAATATATATATCACTGAAAAAAAAAACAAAGGTTAAAGTAAAGTTATAATTAGGCGTGATAAAAATATCTGTTTCTGTTTAAAACAAACCTTAGAAATTCACTGTAAAAAACAAAGGTTAAAGTAACATCATAGTTAGGTGAATTTGTCAGTGTTTTGAACTAAAAAAACACAGAAATTCACCAGTTATATTTAGCAGCGCTAACTTATAACATGTGGCCCCTCCATGCACTGCTTATGACATTACATATATCATCACTCATGACATATTCTATGACATCATTTATGACACCACTGATGGCACCTTGATGGTATTATCCAATGAGTGTGCAAGTTTGTTTTACAATGTACACAGTGGCGAGTAACTACCATATTTAATTCTACATACTTTTGTACAGCTTGGGTGCAGCTAATGGGTTTAAGTGTTTATAAAACATGTGTGCTCTGAATGCACCATAGCCGTGTAGATGTATTGAACACGTTATAAATGTTTGCATTCAAGAGTAACTCTATGTGCAAGTGGCAGTTGACTTGTATTCGTTATGCTCCACACAACATTTTGGTTATGCAGAAAACGTTTACAACAGGATAAAAGTCTATGCATTAGATACTAACTTTTGTAAGTGGCTTGAGTTATTAGAGAGAATAGCGTCAGCATGATAATTTATACTTAACATGGAAGAGTATGTGCACCAAGTTCTAACCTATTTACGCATGCTTGTTTTGCTTTAGACAAAGGATGATCTGTACATTCTTCATCACAGTATGAAGGGTGCAGGGAGTATGATCTTTAGCACCTTCAGATGCTGGTTATTTTTAGAAAATAGAGTCATGTTTTTTTAAACAACTGTTTTATTTAATATTTGCAAAAAAAGAAAAACAGAAAATAACAACACAATAGTCAACAGGTATAACTCACATAACATCTGTAAAAATACAGTAGGTAACAGACATACTTGGTAGGAATACAGAGTTTGCATTATTGCAATTTTCCTTCTTGGATCTTCTGTCCCATTCTCCCCCCACTGTAATTATAGCTCATGTCCCTCAGATAATCCTATTTTCCGGGGTGTGGAGCCCAACCCCCACATGTCCCCACGAAGTGAGTTGCGCTATGTCTATTTCACCTTCCTCCATCTTTAGGTTATAATATCTCAACCAAGGTTGCCAGAACTACCGGAACTTCTTTGGACACCCTCTTGCTTGATATATCATTTTTTCTGCCCCATGTTCATGTCCATGCTGGCCCACCACTCATTCATAGTGGGAAGATCTGCTCCCCCCCAATGCCTGGCTATATCTCGCTTTGCCACTATAAGTCCTAGATTACTGAACAAGAGATTATATCTGGGCATATCAACATCTGTGTGTATGCCAAGCAGAACGTATTTAGGGTCCATCTGAATTTGTGTTTCTAGTATAATATTCAGTTCTTGTACTATTCATGTCCAGTATCTGTGTATTAGTTTGCAGTCCCATAAGGTGTGTATGTAGGAGCCTCGCTCCATTTTACAGCGCAGGCATTCCGGCGTCTCTGCTTAACCCATTGCGTGAAGTCTCGCCCTGTCATAGTACACCTTGTGTAGTATTTTGAATTGGATCAATCTCAGCCCAAGTTTTATCACCAATTCTCTGGGGTGCATTAGGGCCGCTTCCCAGTCTATATCTTCAAGGGTACCTCCCATTTACTTCTGAGTGTTTGTAGGTTGTTGTGGATATTATTTATCAAAGTCAGGAGACTGCTTTTCCTGCTATCGCCTCTTGTAGCAGCCGGCCTACTAATGGAGCATACTTAGGGATATCGGTGATGTTGGGTTTCTGTGCTCTCCAGGCATGTCGGTGCTGGACGTATTTATAATGCTGTCTATCTGACAGCTTATATTGATCTAGTAGTTTTGCAAATGTTATCAGGTCTCCTTGCCTAGTTCTGCTAGTTCTGGCAGCCGCTTACCCTTCCATAAGGGGGTAGCCCTTGTCAATCTTTTTTCCCATTTCATTTATCATTCTGCTTGCCTCCATGCTTCAATTGCCCTCTGTGTTGCTGGCAACAGACCCTGCACTCCATGGCACCCATATATATAGTTTAGCTGAGAGTATTTTTTACATTGGAGTCTCTCTTGGGGTTGTTCCCTGGGCGCGTGCCCCCATTCATTAATTACCGTTAGCTGCCCGGATGTCAGGTAGCGCGATCCCCCCATTATATTGGCTATGTTGCAGCGTTTGTAGTGCTATTCAGGGATGGCCTCCGTCTCATAATAGTGTGCGCACTTGGTCATTTATTGCCCGAAAAATTACCTCTGGAATTTCGTAGTATGTATTTTTGGAGAACTTAGGTAGCGTAATCATTTTATACATGGCTACTCTCCTGAGTATTGTTAAGGGGAGGCGACGCCACCTGAAAAAATCCTCTCGGGATTCCGCCAGGACTCACTGGATATTATGAGCGTGACAGTCTGTCTCATTGGTGGAGCTATATAAACCCAAGTATTTAAAGCCGTCTTCTGCAATTGGAAGACGCATCAGTATTAGATGTGTGTCGATGGGACCACCGATAGGATATATATTGGATTTACCCAAGTTAATGTTGTATCCGACCTGTTTACCGTACTCTATGACTAGGTTAAATATAGTGGGGAGAGTCGTGTCAAGGTTGGTTATGTAAAGTAAAATATCGTCCGCATATAGGGAAATTCGTTCCTCCCTCACCTGTCCCTCACCATCCTGAAATCCCTTTATATCCGGATGTGTTCTAATCAAGAATGCCAATGGTTCTAGAAAGAGAATTTGCTAGTCTACAGAGATTGAGGCGTGTAGCTCGATTATGCATAAAGCCAGACTGATCCTTGTGAATCAATGATGTAATGATCGTTGCTTTCAGTTACTCCCTGCTTACGTATTAGATTATTACGTCTTTACGTATGGACGAGTGAAGCTTTAAATGGCGGCATGTTTTTTCATTATGAGTTGCTGCCGGTTATCATGCCGCCCGTCACGTCGGGATTTTTCTGGTAAGTCTTGGTGGGACTTCTGTCCATACAACATAACTCGCTAGAGATGCCTAGGGGTTCCTTGGTTGTGTTTTTATTTAACAGACGTGACGCTACGGGTCGGGCCATAATATTATAATATGTGATGTTTTTAAATTGGCGTCTTCATTATGCCGTCTTATGATATATGAGGGGTTCCCATTTTTGAGCTTTTTTTAAAAATAAATGCGGGTGTGATTAATTATAGGATAGCCATGAGAGTGTGTTTGGTATGGTTTGTTCTATTTCTATTTCTATTATCAGTCTCTAATTTGCTAAATGGAATACATTTTGAAGTGCATTATTATTATATTTGGAAGAGCTTTTTGTAATGACACATTCTATGAGTGGGCATTAGTACCGCGCAACGTATGACATATGTAGTTTCGTTTTCAAAACAATTTTTGTTTACAATATAGGACCCTTTATTAAGGAGCTCCGTTTTGTATACAATGTAATTATGGGAGGGTCTCACTTTTGTTGTTATATATAATTTTTTCGTTTTGTCTAATATATTATTTTGGTATTTGACATGAGGTTACCTTTTGGTATTTGTCTGTTCCTTTGTTTAGATCCTTATATATTTATGTGTGCTGCCGTCTTTTGGAGGGACTATATCCCTACTTTCGATATTCGCCTCTTCTGTGGGGCTTCATTTACACCTTCAACATTGAAGGTGAGTCAATTTTTATTTAGATGTGTATACATATTTGGTAATTTGTCCTTTGAAAAATGTTTATAGTTACAGTTGTGTCTGATTTATCCTTTGTGTCCTAGACCTCTTCCTTTTGTATTTTACGTGTCAACTTTAATATCAAGCAATCTGCTTCATTTATGCCTTATTGAAGGATTTATATACATCAATTGACTAAAGGTGAGCATTTATGGTAGACCAATATAGTGTCTGTCGCACAAATGCCTCTATTGTCCTTAGAAATTGAGTTTTATTATATGTCTCATAACACATTTATTGCGATAAGAAACATTGGGCGAATTATTTCTTATATATATATTTGGATTCTTAACAGATTTAGAAACTGGGTTCTCGTTCCTTGTATGAGCGGCAATATATATACGGTACACTCTACTGGAATATTTCTCTGGATTTATTTGCAGTTTTCTTTGGGTCTGGCATTTATATATATTTTTTCTTGGGTTTGACGCACTTATAAGGCTTTTCTTGTTTATTCATTCGTTTATAATATTTATCTTGGTTACTTTGATTAATCTTTGTACTGACCCTTGGCTTCTTCTCCTCTCTTTGCTTTTCTTTCTTTTTCTTTTTCGCTTCTTTTCTTCCTCTTTTTTCTTCATCTCTTTTATCTCTCTTCTTTTTCGGCTTTCTTTTGATTTCAAAATACTTTCTAAGCTAGATAATTATTGTTTGTACATATCTAATATCTATGTTTTATCTATATGGCTTTATTAGTGTTGTATATTGGTATAGATTAACAAAATACCTGAGTATGTACTTAAGGATATTTTTTGTGTTAAGTTTTCCCATCTTTGTTTGTCTGTGCAAACATGTGATAGAAGACATTTGTCTTGCTAATTTTATACATGTAAGTTATGTGGGTTTCTTGTATTAAATAAATAGGTGTTTGTGTTTTTCAGTGTATGCTTATATGTATATATTGTGAGGTCAGTCTTGTTTTTTTATATAGATATGTTGTTTGTATATGTGTTGTTTTTATACATGTTGTTTTGTAATTGGTTACAGCCCTGAAGAAGTTCCTGTGGCAAAAGGAACGAAACGCGTTGGCTGTTTGCTGTCTCTTAAATGATCTTAAGAATAAAAGAAGACATTTTTGGAATATATTTGTTTATTGGGACTTAATTCTGAGTGCACCTTCCTTTGTGTGAAATTTCTTGGATTATTTAACATCGAACAACGACAGATGTTGGAAGTAGTTGCACCAAATTGGCAATTTATTTATACTTAGGAATTGAAGTGTTTAACCCTGGTCCGTCGTTGGTGTTTCTTTGTTTGCACAGTATTAGATGTGTGTCGATGGGACCACCGATAGGATATATATTGGATTTACTCAAGTTAATGTTGTATCTGACCTGTTTACTGTACTCTATTACTAGGTTAAATATAGTGGGGAGTGTCGTGTCAAGGCTGGTTATGTAAAGTAAAATATCGTCCGCATATAGGGAAATTCGTTCCTCCCTCACCTGTCCCTCACCATCCTGAAATCCCTTTATATCCGGATGTGTTCTTAAGAATACCAATGGTTCTAGAAAGAGAATTTGCTAGTCTACAGAGATTTACGCATAAAGCCAGACTGATCCTTGTGAATCAATGATGTAATGATTGTCAGTAGCCGTGTGGCCAGTATGGAAACCAAAATCTTGCTTTCAGTGTTTAGGAGCAAGTTTGGGCGGTAGGACCCGCAGTCCTCTGGGGGTTTGCCTGGTTTTGGTATGACCATCACCCCGGCTTGACAAAGATCTGGTAGTAGTGTTCCCTCTGCCTCAGCCGCTACAAAGATATTCAGTATATGTGGGACCAATAGGATATTATTGTGTTTGAAAAATTCCCCTGGTAGCCCATTTGGACCTGGGTTTTTTCCTGATCTTTGTTCAGCAATAGCGACCTGTACTTCTTCTAGGGTAAACTCCTCCTCTAGGGCATCTATGTCTTCCTGTCCCAGGGTGGGCATGTCAATTTCACTAAGGTAGCTACTTATATTATTCTTGTTTACTATCATCTTTGCCTTGTAGAGATTAGTATAGTATTACTCAAATGCTCCCACTATTGCACTGGCTGTTGTATGTTGTACATCTGCTTTGACTATCTGGCTTACCCAGCTTGCCTCCCTTTCCTTCCGCCTTAGCCAAGCTAGGAGTTTCCCCGCTGATCCCCGACTCATATAGTCTATGCTATGTTGCCTGTATGTGAGACTGAGCCTCTCTGTCCACGAGCGCCCGAAGTTCCCTACGTGTGACCTCTATCTGCCTAAGCAGGGCTGTCTCATTGTCCGGGGTGATAATGCCTTCGAGTTCTAAAAGTTTACCTTCTAGGGTTTCTGTCTGGAGCACTTCTTCTCTTTGTTTTCTTGCTATTGTATCTTGTAGCCTACCTCTCAGAACCGCCTTTTATGCTTCCCAATGGGTGGCCTCAGAGGACACTGAGCCTTCGTTCTCCTGAAAGAATAGGTCTGTCTCCCTTCTGATAACATCTCTCACTGCTTCGTCCTGGAGCTCCCAAGCACTTAGCCGCCATTCTGACCATTGTCCACGTACTGTCCCCCCCACTTTTAACCTTAACGGTAAGTGATCAGAAATACCTCTAGCCAGGTATTCTAGTTCCTCTATTGTCTGAAACTTCCCTGCCGGAGCAGATAAGTAGTCAATTCTAGAAAGAGTCTTATGTACCCCTGAGAAGGAGGAATAGCTGCGATCTACTGCGTTGTGCAAGCGCCACAGGTCCGTCAGTCCTAGTATCCTTACAAAATCTGCCAACGGTGTAGGAACGCGAGCCGATGTGCTAGACTGGTCTAGACTTGGGTCCACAACATCATTAAAGTCCCCTTCGATAACATGGGTCGGGGAATCTGAGTCTAGCAATATCTTAGTGACTGCTCGCAGTGTTTGGGGTTGTAGTTGTGGTGGGGCATAGTCACTAACAAGGGTAATCTCCCTCCGACCCCATGTGCCTTGGACAGCGGCATAAGGTTCATTGGGGTCCACCCAGGATTTAATTATATGAAACGGTTGAGTTTTCTTGATGAGGATGGCCACCCCGCGTGCCCCGAGAGAGAACCCAGCGTGGGATAGTGTGACATAGGCCCCTCTCCCTATAAATGCACAGTTCGTGCCTCAGAGATGGGTTTCTTGTAGGAGGATCACATCAGCCCTAACTCTCTTAATGTATCGATTAACTAAACCCCTCTTACTCTTGCTACCTAGTCCATTGATATTCGATGTCAATAATATATGTACGGTATGTCATGCATTATGTGTGCGTTTGGTGCTAGTCGCGTAGTAAGCAATCCCCTCCCCTACCAACACCCATCTCACTATTCCTGACCCTGTATCCTGCAATGCCCTGCTGCTGTCTGAATTGGAAAAATATTGAATCTTTAAACTCCAAACTTCCCCAGTCCTAAACCCCCACCCCACTTTTTCCCACACCCTACGCTCATCCCTTTAACTCTCAACGTGACAACTAAGCGTATGTGTCGTTCGAGAAGTCTGTCGATCCCACCCTTCATGTCCCTCCCACTCCTAAACAATGATCAAATGTGGGTGTTGGCAAGTTTGAGTTCACCCACTCTACGCGCTTCTCTGAGTATTGTGTCCTGATCTTAGTAATTAAAAAATTTGCTATTAGCGAGCACACAGGGACCCGGGGGAGGTGTCTCATATTCGGCCTCCTGTGGGCCCGTTCGATGAAGAAGCAGGTGGAGAATGTTGCACCCGGAAGAATTTCCCGTAGCCGCGTTGTCAGGAAGGTGATCGGGTCAGAGCTTTCCTGCCCTTCTGGTATCCCAATGAAGCGGAGATTATTTCTTCTAGCTCTGTTTTCTGCGTCATCAACCTTCCAGGCCACCTCTCACATATTTGCCTGAAGCTTCTTGACATCGGCTTGGAATTTGAGCGTCGTGTCTTCTACTTCTGAAATGCGAGTTTCTGCTTGTGTTACTCTGTCCGCAATGTTGAGGACGTCCTGTCGCAGGAGAGACAACTCTGATCTTATCTCTGCCATTTTACCTTCTATGGCCTCTCTCAAGGCATGGATCATTTGTAGAATAGCAATGTTGTCTCCCCCCGACTCAGCCTGTGGTGGGAGCACCTTTGTGTATTTGTCCATCTAACGCTGCTTCTGCAGCTTGGGTTCTTTGTCTCTCACCATTGTGAAGGCTGGTAGCGGCGGACTGTCTTTTCGTATAGCAAGAGGGTTAAGCTGTCCCGTATCTAGTCTGTTTTCTTCTCCAGAGAGACGGTTGGCCCAGAGCAGAGCATCGGCAACCCCGGGCACTGGATCTGGGGCAGTCACCTTTCCTGTTACTACGGCTGGATTTTATGTGAGGGCCCTGGCATACACCCAGCTGCCGTTGGTATAGAATAGTTTTTGTCTTGCCTTGCAATATCAGGCAGCTACGTCAATGCTCATGCGGTGTCTGCTAGCCACTTCATATGTGCTGTGTCATAGACGTTCCGAGATGCTATGAATCCAGCCTGTGCCAGGTGTGTTCCACACTATCGCAGTTGCCTCGAGGACACCCCAGCCAGATTCCCCCTCACCTCCGCCCAAGGCAGCGGGTCCAGGATTATTCCCAGGTGATCTAGCCGGAGACCGTTCTCTGATATCCGCCCGTGTTTGCTGCTTGCTTTGTATGCGTCCCCCCTATTGTCGTTCTCTCACTGTGGGTTTCTGTGTCAAATCACAGAGCTCCTCTCATATGAAAAATGAGGGGGTAGGGGTTGCCCTTATTACTAGGAAAGAGTTGATGCAGCAAGCAGCCTTGGAAGTCACCCTGCTTGGGGTAAATGCTTTATAGCTTTCTTTTTATTTATATCTTGGTTTATCCCTCAAAGTCTAGTGGGCAGCCCATTCAGCGGATAGGCCTCTCCCCCGTCGACAAGATTTACGCATCACACAAGCATTACATCAGGTAAGTTCAGCGTTTCCAGTGTGGTTTTCACTACCTTTGAATCCCTCGCCTGCAGCTCACAGCCTTGGGGGGCAACCGTCCCTCACTCCCCCTAGTGCACATGGAGGTTGGGGGCTTCTCCAATCTAAGACATCTCACCCAGTGTCCGCGGCCACCAGCTCGGAGAACGGACTCCGACCCGTGCTCTCCTTCATAGGGGGAGGCCTTGCGAGGGACCTCACCTCTGCGCTGGCGAGTCTTGGTATATTCCAGCCCCAGTCTTAGTTAAGACCATACACCTGGGGGAGTTACCCCCCAGTGCGGCACACGAGAGTCCTGTGGCCGGCTTTCAGATATGCCTGTGGGCCCAGCTCCTATTACTAGCAGAGGTCAATGGTCGTTTCTCCCGGTAGTACCACTGTAAGTTAGGGTACCATCTGGGAGGGTGTCAATTCCTTCGTTGTTCTCTGGGGGAAGGGAACGCCACTCACCCAGTGTGGCTCCGCTTCTCCCCAAGCTCCGGTGGACTCTGCTTCCTGCTTGCATCAGACGGAGGGTTTCCAGGTCTCACTCACAGTGCCGTCGGCTCATGAGTTGCGTCCAGCGGTGAATCTTTGTTGGCCTCAAGCTGCTACCAACAACTGCTCCCTCACACGTACGTAGCCGTCGGCCGGTCCCCGTGCAGCAGCCTCGGGGCTGGGCTACGACACTAACGGGTCGCATCGTTCATCTTTATGGCCCCATCTCGATTCCGCTGCAGCACAGTTTCCTTTCTTTGTGGGTCCATATGTGCTAACAAACGGCCTCGATCGAGAGTCTAGGGTGACAGAAATACTTTGAACTCCAAATAGTTCGTGGTTCGTGGACGATAAGACAGAATTACCCTCAGGATCAATGTCAGGCGGCTGGAGCTCCGGCAAATGCGGCTAGTCAGCCATGCTGCTGGCAGAAAATAGAATCATTTTTGACAACTGTTGCATAGAATGTACACTGTTTTTGCATTTTCAATACACTTCTTGAGACAGGGCCACAGCAAAAACTGCTGAACGAAATTACACCAAAATCGTCAGGAAGCTAGATATTGATCTGCAGATTGTGCTTTTTGTAATTTGCTGTAAATCCATTCAGTAGATTAAAAAATAATGTTATATTTTGTTAGTTAAGCCTTTCTGATTGGCTCAGGGTCCTTTAATTCCCATGGGCCATCTTGCTCCTGTGGGAGTCAGACTCCTGCGAGAGCAAGTGCTCTCATTGGCTGCCAGCAATATGAAAAAATGTTTGCTGGCACCCATTACGGGACTCAGGGACTTAGTCCCCTGTCCTGAAGTTGTGTAAAAAAAAGATATATGGGGGAAGGGTAACGATACCTCCCACCCATGCAACCAAAAAGCCAAACACAAAAATTGCATTGATACCGCATTAAAAAAAAAAGAAAAAAGGTGGCCAGGCCTCTCTCCTCTCTCTCTCTCTCTCTCTCTAGTAGTGAGTATGTGTTTCTGAACAATTTTAATATGTTTAATATATATAGGGAAAGGCCTGTTGAAGAATGAGTGGGTGTACAAGTGTGTAAATGGATGATTTTCTGTGGTGCGTAACTGACTCTAAAAGTGAGTCATTAAATGTATCTTACTGCAGACTAGTGACTAAACTGTGTAAATGTTTGTATGTGTCTGTATGTTCGTGTATAAGTGGCGGCATGGTTTTGTGAATACCTATATAAGTGTCTATATGAGTTATTGATTGCTTGTCTCATTATCTGTATGGGTTCCTGAGTGTTTGTGTGGGTAGGGTGTGTGTGACTCTATGCATAGATGTGTGAGTGGGTGATTCTATGGGTGCATGGTTTTAAGAGTGCATCTGTGATGGACTGTATGGTTGAGTGAGTGTATGTATGGGTGTGTTAGGGATTGAATGTATATCTCAGTGGTACATTTGTGACTAACTACATATGTGAAAGGCAGTATATATGCGTGTAAGAGTATATAAGTGGGTAGATGTGAGAGTGTGTGATTGTGAGAGCGACTGTATGGATGAGTGTGTGCTTGTATCAATGATTCTATAACAGCGTAAGAATGTGATACTATTTTTATGAGTAAGTGAACTTGAGTGTGTATAACCGCATAGGTGAGTAAATGGGAGTGTGATTATTTGCATGACTGAGTAGGTGTGAGAGTACCTCTATGGATGATTTGTAGTGTGTGAGTGTCTATATAGGTGTATAAATGCATATGATAGTTTTGTATGGAGTGACTGTAAGTATGAGTGACTGTACAGGTGAATGAGTGGAGGTGTATGTAGACCTAAGAGTTAATAAGTGAGTATGTAGTTATTGGTATTGCAGTATGTATGGTTTTGAGAATGGAACTCTTAAATTTTGAGTCGGTGTATCAAAGGTTATATTAGGGTGTGAGAAGATGTGGTAATTTATCACATGGATGAGGTCATCAGTGATGTCATTTGAGATGTCATCAGTGATGTCATGAGTGATGTCACTGACCATGTCATGAGTGATGTAATATGTGACGTCATCAGCAGTGGATTGCGGGCGCGCGAGTTATAGTTAGCTGAACTAACTATAACGGGGGAATTTCATTGGTTTTTTACGAGTGAAATGTCCAGCTAACTATAACATGTGTGAAACCTATGGTTTTTTCAGTGAATTTGCAAGGTTTTTTAAATGCTAATTCCTAACTATAACGTGTGTGAAACCTATGGTTTTTTCAGTGAATTTGCAAGGTTTTTTAAATGCTAATTCCTAACTATAACGTGTGTGAAACCTATGGTTTTTTCAGTGAATTTGCAAGGTTTTTTAAATGCTAATTCCTAACTATAACGTGTGTGAAACCTATAGTTTTTTCAGTGATTTTGCAATGTTTTTTAAATACTTTGTTTTTTTTTTCTTTTGAGATTTTTTTTTAAACAATATGCTACCTATGTATATAATCATTGATTTACTGTATCCTGCAATATAGAATGGTTCACCTTTTTTAAATAAATGTTTAGATATAGTTGAATAACATAGTTAATATCTTCTACAAACCTTTATTTATTTATTTATTTATTTATTTTTAAGGATTTTTTACCGTGCGCGTACGGTAAGCTTACGGTACGCGCACGGTACGCTTTAAGTACGGTGCGCGTACGTAATATCTATGCTCCGTGTGCGCATTCGCGTACGTGATTTACGTACGCATCCGTACTTCGTCTGCGACGCGTATGCACTTGCTTCCTACGCGCATGCGCGCGTGCACGTTACACGGAACCGCCGTACGTGCATGCGTGCCTCTAATGCGCATGCACACGTGCGCGCGTGCTTTTAATGCGCATGCGCGCGTGCGTGCGTCTTACGTACGCGCATGCGTACTTTTACCGTACGTGTACGGTAAGCGTACGGAGCGCGCACGGTCGGTCATGTGATCCAGAAACAACACTTTTCATTGGTTTAAACTTGTTTCATTTCCAGAAACTTCCAACACCAAACCCATTCCCCTCATTACTGAATTATCTTTGGGAGACAATGGCAGAGCAGCAGTCCTCTTCTGGGAGTGAGCAGGACAGCATTATTAGACAGAGAAAGAGGAAACAGAAGAATTCTTTTGTCTGGCAATATTTCACATTTCCAGAGGGGCAGAAAAAAGTCAATGCTCCAGTAGTCACCTGCAGACTTTGTGGGCGTATCTGATCTAGAGGAAATCCAAAGAAGAAGTATTCTTTTGGAATTTTCTCTCTGTTTAGACACATTAGGGATGTACATGCCAAGACTTTTGCTCGACATACTGAAGCAACCCCTCCAGTAAGTCAGCCGAGCACATCCGCAGAAGCTCAGCCGAGTACATCTTCGGCAGCTCAGCCGAGCACTTCCTCTGCGGTGGGAGCATCACCCTCTTCTGCTCCTCTGGACATTTACCCTCGGTTTCAGAGAGTACATATAAGGTGCAATACTTGTTACTCTCTTATTGCTATTGGGGAGACTAGTATTCCTCTAATAGACAATAAGATTGAGCAGCACAAGTGCGGTACCTTTTAATATTGCCATTCTTTCTTTCCTCTGTCCCTGTATTAACACAAGGGCTCTTTTAAGAGCCACCCTACCTCACAATTTTTTTTTATTTATTTTATAACTTTTTAAAAAAAAAAAAAAATTCCGTGCATCCTTTTTTTTTTTTAAATAAAATATTTATTTCACCCTTCAATGTACTTGAGGGACCACAAGGGAAATGAGAAAAGCAGAGTGAGGAGAAGTGAAAAAAAGGGAGTATGAAAGTAAATGTGTGATAAATACAGATATTTCAAACTTACCTGACCAACAAAATAACTTAATTATCAATAACTGGGTTATTTTTAATTGCTAGAAAAAAGTATTAATTTTCCTAAATTTTCTTTCTCAATCTGTAAAAAAAGAAAAAAAGTATTAATATTTAACAATACATTTTAGAATACAGTACACATATTTTCTTATTTAAAAAAAACCATTTTTGCCCTTTTTTGCTGTTTTCAGAATATATTGAATTTCACTGTAAATCGTGAAACCAATTGCATTCATCACTTAACAGCGGGCAAAAAAATTAGCAATCTGAAAGATTGTTTAAAAAAAGCCCTGAATCTCTTCTCAGTAAAACATACCCTTATAGAAATGTAACATATTTAATAAAAACATCATCAAAAAACAACAAATATTTGCAATAAATATCGTCTGTAAATCTTGTTGCTTAAGCACATACACCAAAATAATATCTGTCAAAGAAGTCCACAAGAGAAATTTTTACCTTTCCATGAGGCCTAATGGTAATTTTTTAATTCTTTTTTGATGAAATATGCAATGGTAATCCAATAAAATCGCAAAAATGATTTGTTCAGATGTTGCAATTTGTATCTAAAATTTTGGTTTCAGAAAAATTAAATAGGAATTTGGTAATTCTGCAGGCAAACGTTGCTTGAAAATCATTTGAGAATCATTACACAGTGTCCAGCCTTTTTCACATTTAAGATAAACTGTGTAATGACCAGAAGTTATCGAAGGTCCATCATGGAAAATTGTTGCAACTGCAACAAAAGTTTTTCCAGATATTGATAATTGATGTCCTGTAAACTTCTTTATTAAAGTGTCCAATTTTGAACCATCAGCTCTACAACGTTGCATCATTAAAATTACAACTGTCCATATTTCTTTAAAAATAACGTTGAAAACATGTCTGATTTACATTTAGAACATTCCATGCTGTGATTGGCATCTTTAACTAATTTACTAAAAGTCACTGATTGACTCTCTGGTAATGTTAAATATATGAACCTTTCTGAATCAACATTAGAGCTGCATGTGTTGAAACAGTTTTCACAACTATGTTCCCATTTATAAGAGAGACCAAACATATTTTCTATTTCTACTCCTTCTTCTTCCAGTACCATAAGGATATACATCAAGAATTCCTGTGCATCTTGCTGGACATTTTGAGTAAACTGTGTACATCCTGAACATACATCTAAAAGTTTTCTAACATCAGAAGCACTTTCTATTTTAGTTTTATCAATACTCAGCTTCTCAAAAAGAAAACTCAGCAGAGAACAAAATCTTTTTACATGATTAAGTATTATCTGCTCTTGCAAATTTTCAAGATAAAATACAACATTCAGCACTACATTAGCGTAGCAGTTGACACCAGAGCTATTTTCAAAATGACAACCAACAACCTCTTGAACACTGTCCTTTTTCTTTTTGCTTGCAATCACATCACTCTCCTTTTGTTTTCTCTTCTGTACATCCTCATTACAGATATTCTCAATTCTCCTTTTCCGAGAAACAACACGTTTTTCAAACACAGGATACTGACCTAAATGAGGAGCATAGGTTCTTCTTAATCTATTATACTCCTTTACACAGTTTGCATCAGCACTAACTTTTGAATCATCAACATAAAGATTTTTTTCTAATCCAGCTGTTTTCGAAATGTACTTCTCTAGAGAATCCAATTTATTTTTCAATTTGCCTGTTAATGTAATAGTAATTCCTTCATGCTGAATTTTGTCCACTGCTTCCATTTTCTTAATCTCTTCCTTTTCCAATTTCAAAAGTTCCTCATTGAATATCGAGCATTCACGTAGTGTTGGCATTAAGCAGATTACAGTATTTTTTTCTGCAATGTTCTGGTATATTTTCTCTGCAACTATTTCTTAACTTCACATAAATTATGTAGCAACCGACTCTGTAATGCTTCTCTGCCAACTTCTGTGAGTAGTCCAATTCTGATATCTTTCAGAATACTTGCATAATCTTCATCGTTTGCTTGCCTCATATTGGTAGTGAGTTCTTTGTACTCAAAGAATGACCAAATATTCGCATTACCAATACTTCCTAATGACTTCTTCGTGTCTTCATGTGTCACAGTATTAAACACTGGTTGTCCTTTAATTGGAGTGAGCTGCAGAAGATCCCCAAAAACTATAACATGTTTTCCACCAAATAACACGTCATAGTCTCTCTTTAGAATTTGCTGCATTCTTAAATGCACAAACGCAAGCATTAAGTTTGATACCATGCTTACCTCATCAATAATGAGAACTTGCATCTTCTTCAACACTCTTGAAACTTCGAAGCATGCTTCTCCTGTTAGCTTGTGATATTCTATTTTGTTCTCATGCTCCACTGGTAACATTAGCAAGCGATGTAAGGTAATTCCTTTTATGTTATATGCTGCTAACCCAGTTGGAGCAGTAACAACACAAGTCAAAGTTGAATCTGTTTTTTGCTGTAGGTAGCTTCGGATGACTTTAATCAAGAAACTTTTTCCAGTTCCGGCTTGTCCACTCACATACATTCTGATTGGTTCAAATGATGCGCATGAGCACTCTTTCTTTTCATGTAGTAATCCATGATCAATTTTTTTTGTGACTTCTTCATAAATTTGTTTTTGTTCTTCATTCAGTTGCTGTTCCAAATTTGGTAAGTCTATGAAATCTTCCTGAGCTTGATTCATAGCTGTTTCCGCTTCAGTCATTGCTATTGCAGCTTCATTTTCTACGATTGGTTGTCCTAGGGGATCTTGACTGAGCGCTCCAGAACTTTGGCTGACTTGAGAATTGTCTCTAGCTAATTCAGCTGCAATTGTAGCTTCCTGTTCAATTTCTTCATTTAACATTTGCACATAATTTGTGAAAGTACTGCATTCAATCGTATCTTTACATGCATTAAAGGAATCTTCATAGCTGTGAAAATCTCCAAGTAATTTATCCTCTGAACGCCATAGTTTAAACAGCTGTAAAAGTGCTAAGTAGTAAAATTCCTTTTTGTCAGGAGTGTCGCAACTCAGCTTCCTGTGATTAATCAAACTTCCTTTTGTTTGCTTCACCAAACATCCTTCCTCACCAATGACTTTATATTTTCCATTGTTGATGTCTTCTGTGGCTTTCCGTGTAAAAATGTAGTTCTGCAGCACTTCATAGAGACACATGTTCTCAAGATGACGACTTCTTTTTGGGTAATATGTGTCCAACATGTTTGATTTCAAAATATCTGTACTTTCCGGGTCATTCTCTGCCAAATATTCAATTTCTCCAACAGATTTCAGTACCCGATTTTGCATTCCTGCAAGGCCTAAACTTACCCAAATTATTCTTCTGGATTTGGAGTACAGACTTGCAGATGATAACCTATCTGAGCATTCGTAGGATCCAATTTCTCGATGCGATAACATCTTTAAACTGGAACTGTATAGCTTCTTACTGACAGTCTTCTCGTGAGAAATCTCTTCCCACATTTCCTTCAATTCCGTTTTCTCAGATTTAGTGATGTAAGATGTGACATACCGAGCAACAGCAATAGAATTGTCAGCAACATACTGTATATCCATGTTAGCATTCCACATGGATAAAATGACTGGGTTGTAGTCATTTATATATTTTGACTCTTCTTTTCTTCTTAGGTTGTACGTATTTTTGGGACAGCTGACATAAAACTGTTGACTCTTCCTTTTGAAAGAACAGGTCGTGGAAATCCAAATCGACATTTTGTGTAGATTTTTTCTTTACTCTTGTACTTTCGTCGACAGTATTTTCCACACCGATGACTTTGGAAACGTAAAACTTGCTCTTTTAAGTTTTTCTCTTCTGTGCTTTTAGGTATAGCACATGTTGCATATTCTTCGATGAAACTTAAAACTGCATCATCAGAATCTGTTCCAAATTTTGGGGCATCCTTGATCCGCAACAGCATATGAATATGAGGAGCACCTCTTGCTTGGTACTCTTTTCTCCAAAAGAAATCCACAACTTCTCCAAGAGGTGGATTTTTTTTATTGCAGATGAAGAACATCATAGCCTCAAATCTATGATTGAAATATCTGCAAACATTAACCGGATCCAATGAGCACAATTCTCCTGCTGTCTTGTATTGGAGGTTTTCAATATTTGAATTTGCCTCTCAAAGAAAATCCAGAAGATCATCCCAAGCGTACTCAGCACAGCTAAGGGTGAGAAACCATGTAGGAGTTCCTAAATTCCGTAACATACATTTCAATTCTCCATGGCGTCGGTACCAATATTCATTTGTCCCACGCTGACAAGCCATTAGATTAATCAATTGAGATTCCAAATGATCATCTCGCTGTTGCACTTTGTTCATAAAATCCTTTGCAGACACATTATGTAGATGTACTCCAGTTTTCAAAATGTGATTTACTGCATAAGATAGTGCTGACAAGTCACTTTCAAATAAAAGATGGAACAAATAAGGAATACTTTGACGAAATCTTGGATCTTCTGCATCTAATCTTGTAGTCCGATACTCAGAAGCAGGAATCTGTACTGGACGTTCATCATATCGTCCACCTTTTCCTGTAGGAAACAGCTGGGGAAAACAACGAGCTTCCAAGCTCTCCTCCCATGCACTCACGGGAGTTCCTTGTGCTTTTTTCATCTGAAACAGATCAATAGTGTTTGCCATAACTTCTTTTGAATGAAGAGGATATATGCTGAAATGTCCATAAATTTCTTCTTCTTTTGACTTATCCACTTTTTCAATTTGCCCAGCTGGTATTCCTGAGTCTGGTAGTAAAACTTCTTCATCTTCATCCATATAAATTGTTTCATACCATTTATTATTTCTTTTCAAATATAAATTTGCTCTTTGTACTTTTCGTACATCTACCAGTTCCTGCCAAATTTTCTTATTCTTTGTTGGTACTCCATTAACCAAAATACCTAATGGTTCAGTTTCCAATCTATGTGCATCAATAGTTTCCATATTTTTTTTCAAATCCAATGGCAAATAGACAACTCTTCCTTTTAAACCTCTTTGTAAATCCGAAAGAGGTAATTTACCTGTTTTTGGCTCCATACGCACTATGGTCTGAAACGGATGGACACATTGAATGAGTATAGACTCATACGTATTTAAATCAGAAAGTTCTGCAGGAATATCAATCAATTCTAAATTATTATGTACAGCTCTGGCTGGCATTCTATTTTCTTCTAACTTGTTAAAACAGTATTTACAAATACGCTGATCTTCACCCAAATCAAAACTATTTTCCAGAAATATATATGTTGCAAAATCCTTCCACTAATTATCTTCATTTTCACTTTTTTTTATAGAGATCAACATTCCTTGTTTGAGTTTTATAATGGCTTCTCCGGCAACAAATACAAGTAGTATTTGTTCTTTCATTAGAGATGATAGTAAATGTTGTCATTTGATCTTCAAAATTTTTGCTAACAGTGGGTTCTACATTCTCTTCCACATTTTCTTCAATAACTGTGTCATTACCTGCACTTTCTTGTTCCGGACCAAAGTAACAAAACTGAATTTCATCAGTAACCTTCTCTACATCTGATACAGATCCACGGAACAGAGCCCTATTCAACTCATTTAACTTTAGTGCTGGACTTTTAGCAAAATACAATCTTCTCACAAACGTTCTCATTTCAGTATGATGAACTGCCAGCATCCTAAAATGGTGAAAAACACTTTTGCAAACTTTCCTAGAAAGACAAGCCAGAGAATGTCCTTGCAAACCAGTATTCTCTCTCACTCTACATGGATCTAGTCTTTGAAGCGCCTTAATCTTCTGTTTAACTATATTCTCTTAGAAACTCACGTAATTTATCAATAGATTCCTGTCGTACAGTACAAATACTACTACAGTTCCAAGTGTACACTGGGGCTTTAGGACGTCTCCCCATAACCTCATCAGCTATCACTTCTTCCTCATTTCTTGGAACCATTTTCTCCTTTTCCATTATACAACCATTTTTCACTTCATAAGCACGACCTCTGGTGTCAACTGCATGCAGCAAACTATTCCTTTGAAGATAACTCTCTTCATTAAAAAATGGTTCAGTACTTGAACTATGCATCCATTCTTCTAAAAACACTTTACAAAAGTTATTTCTTTTCACTACTCTTTTCGTTTTGCTTTGTGACTTCATTACATTGACCATTTTATCTAATGTACGGATCCTGTTCAAAATTAAAATGAATAGTTTTCTTTTCAAATCTAAAGCCTTAGCTACAATTGATTCAATATCTTGCTTTCGCTTATAAAATTTCGCTTTCTTCTTATATTTTTTCACATCCTTTAGCAAATTGGACATCACTCTTCTCTGAAACATTTTTCTAAGAATGTCTTTAAATGCTATTTTTCTTTTTAAGTCAATCTTTATTGCTTCTGATTGTACATTAGCATTTTGTAATTTTTCACTTTTATCCTGTTGTTTTCTACTTGAAACACTATTTGCAGTGGGGACATTTTTCAAATTTGTTCTTTTTTTGAAGATATTTTTTAACAAATCCTTAGTTTGCTTACCAGAAGACTTTTTCTTTTTTCCAACATGAGGATCTTCAACTAATTTGGGTCCTCCAGTTGTCTTCAAATATAAATGTTTTTTCTGTTCTTTTCTCTTCCTTGATTTTATAGGCATCTTTAATTTATTTCACTGTTGGTCAGCAATACCTGAAAGAAACTAAAAAAAAATACCTTTATGTAATTTAAATTTATTACTATATTTTTTTTTGTGCTTTTCAAATCTTATAATACTATCTACCCCTTTCCTACAAGTGAAAAACACAATAAAACCAACACGAATTAAAGCTTCCCCTTTCCTACGAATGTAATTCTAAAAGAACCAGAGTACCACGAATTAAATCTCTGACAACAATTCCTGCGTGCGCACAGACTCATGGTGTGATTCTAGGCAGAAAACGAAATTTAATTTGCAATTTGAAAGCACACTTACTACTGTGGTAGAGCAAGTGATAATTACTCTAACAGTCTGACACATTTTCATTATATTTTTCAGAAACAGAAAAGAGCACTTGCCCAAACAGCTTTTTGAGACCATGAACATGTGCAACCTGAATGACGTACTACACTCTAGCAAAGGAAATGAGCCTTGGTGATGTTCAATGTATTAGCGTTTCTCACTGCTATCTGAAACACCACACAGCGCTGAATAGTAAGCATGACTGTACATGAGAAACAGCTTGCTCTCTGCTAAGAGTGTGCTTCTGGAGACTGTCTACTGTCAAGTGCAAGAGAGATCTGCATTGACGCTTGCACAACTGCATAAACACTGGAGACATGTATGTAACACTACATGTGTGCTAAGTGTTAATAGGACTTTTGAACATGTACAAACTACATGACCCATTTCAGGAGTGGAAGGAAAATCTACCATATTGATGTCAAATGTGTTTGCATTGCCCTCTCATTTGTGACATATTAATTTGGGCTCAATGCTAGCCATCACAGTTCAATAAAACAAGCTGCCCCTTTCCTACGAATGCAATTCTAAAAGAACCAGAGTAACACGAATTGAATCTCTGAGAACAATTCCTGTGTGTGCACAGACTAATGGTGTGATTCTAGGCAGAAAACGAAATTTGATTTGCAATTTGAAAGCACACTTACTACTGTGGTAGAGCAAGTGATAATTACTCTAACAGTCTGACACATTTTCATTATATTTTTCAGAAACAGAAAAGAGCACATGCCCAAACTGCTTTTTGAGACCATGAACATGTGCACCCTGAATGACGTACTACACTCTAGCAAAGGAAATGAGCCTTGGTGATGTTCAATGTATTAGCGTTACTCACTGCTATCTGAAACACCACACAGCGCTGAATAGTAAGCATGACTGTACATGAGAAACAGCTTGCTCTCTGCTAAGATTGTGCTTCTGGAGACTGTCTACTGTCAGGTGCAAAAGAGATCTGCATGGACGCTTACACAACTGCATAAACATTGGAGACATGTATGTAACACTACATGTGTGGTAAGGGTTAATTGGACTTTTGAACATGTACAAACTACATGACCCATTGCAGGAGTGGAAGGAAAATCTACCATGTTGATGTCAAATGTGTTTGCATTGCCCTCTCATTTGTGACATATTAATTTGGGCTCAATGCTAGCCATCACAGTTCAATAAAACAAGCTGCCCCTTTCCTAGGAATGCAATTCTAAAAGAACCAGAGTAACACGAATTGAATCTCTGAGAACAATTCCTGTGTGTGCACAGACTCATGGTGTGACTCTAGGCAGAAAACGAAATTTGATTTGCAATTTGAAAGCACACTTACTACTGTGGTAGAGCAAGTGATAATTACTCTAACAGTCTGACACATTTTCATTATATTTTTCAGAAACAGAAAAGAGCACATGCCCAAACAGCTTTTTGAGACCATGAACATGTGCAACCTGAATGACGTACTACACTCTAGCAAAGGAAATGAGCCTTGGTGATGTTCAATGTATTAGCGTTACTCACTGCTATCTGAAACACCACACAGCGCTGAATAGTAAGCATGACTGTACATGAGAAACAGCTTGCTCTCTGCTAAGATTGTGCTTCTGGAGACTGTCTACTGTCAGGTGCAAAAGAGATCTGCATGGACGCTTGCACAACTGCATAAACATTGGAGACATGTATGTAACACTACATGTGTGGTAAGGGTTAATTGGACTTTTGAACATGTACAAACTACATGACCCATTGCAGGAGTGGAAGGAAAATCTACCATGTTGATGTCAAATGTGTTTGCATTGCCCTCTCATTTGTGACATATTAATTTGGGCTCAATGCTAGCCATCACAGTTCAATAAAACAAGCTGCCCCTTTCCTACGAATGCAATTCTAAAAGAACCCGAGTAACACAAATTGAATCTCTGAGAACAATTCCTGTGTGCGCACAGACTCATGGTGTGATTCTAGGCAGAAAACGAAATTTGATTTGCAATTTGAAAGCACACTTAGAGCAAGTGATAATTACTCTAACAGTCTGACACATTTTCATTTTATTTTTCAGAAACAGAAAATAGCACATGCCCAAACAGCTTTTTTATGCTGAATACAAACCATCACAGTTCTAAAAAACAAGCTGCGCCTTTCCTACGAATGCCATTCTTATAGAACCAGACCAACACAAATTAATTCTCTGACAACAATTCCTTTGTGCACACAGACTCATAGTGTGATTCTAGGCAGAAAACAGTATTCCTGGGTGATACCAGTACACCTTAACTTCTAGAGAAGATATACTCCATAATATCTTACAAGTTCAAGGCACTTAAATATCTTCCTTATCTTAAAATATAAAACGCAACTTTAAAAGTGGAAGGAAAATGTTCCATGTTAATTTCAAATGTGTTAGCATTTGCCTCTCATTTGTGAGAACGTGATTTCTGCTGAATGCTAACCATCACAGTTCAAGAAAACAAACTGCCCCTTTCCTGCGAGTGCAAGGCTAACAGAGCAAGAGCAACACAAATTAAATCTCTGATAACAATTCCTATGTGCACACTGTCTCATGGTGTGATTCTAGGCAGAAAACAGCATTCCTGGGTGATACCAGTACACCTTAACTTATGGTGAAGACATACTCAATAATATCTTACAAGTTCAAGACAGTTAAATATCTCCCAAAACACAAAATGTGAAAAACAACTTTAAAAGAAGAATCACATTTCTAATATTTATATCAAAATGCACCACATACATTCCCTCTCAAATTCATAACTCACCTTTAAAAGAAGTTAGTTCAGAAAGAAATGTGGCACTCAAACAGCAGATTATCACAGCAACAATCTCTGAGCTGTACACCTTTCTCCTCTCACCAGAACCAGTTAATGGCAATGTGTCCCTCTCTTTTTTCGCACATATACATGTTAACTCCAAATCACAGTGCGCCCCACATTTTTTTCAAATGGAAACACACATTTCTATTGGTTGCAAATTTCAACCCTTTCCAAATGATCCCTTCCCCCAACATGACTTCTGCCTTCTACCATAGCAACAGGTCATGGAACACTGCTGTGAGCAGAGAGGTCATAAGTTCAACACACAATGTTTCTAATCCTTAGAGCAAGAGTGCTTGACTTTTCAAACCTAACAGCAAATCCAAAGTAATGTTCTGTGGGTACACATTTTTCTGAGCCAATGCAAAACATGCTTGTAAAAATCTAAACATACAGCCTAGTTTTAACTGTCAAATGGTTTGAATCAGCCAATCAGTTCTTTTAAAAAAAAAAAAGTATGTTAGCCTCCATTTTACAACTATCTTTCTTTTCATATTGCCATTCTACTGAAAGACACCTTCTGAGTGCATCCAGATCTCCTTGAAAGATGTTCACAGTGTGGATTGTAGGTCATAGCTATGTCTTCTGGAGTGAAAAGTTTGCAGAAAAAATAGGTATTGTGAAAGACCTTGCTTTGCCAAATGTAGACATTAAATGGATTGGTCAGAGAGTGTTAAAGTGGCACCAATTAATGCCTTTGGTGAAAACCTTTCTACATCTCCCACAGCCTAACCTTATTATTGTGCACTGTGGTGGAAATGACCCAGGCACTTTAACTGGGGTAGGTCTGGAAATGCTTGTTAAGGACACCTTTGTGCAATTGATGTCACTTTTCCACAAACTGTCTTTGTATATTCTAATATATGCCAAAGGCAAAAGTGGAACTGGTCCAACCAATTTTGTCCGCAGATTGACAAAGCAAGAAAGCACGTCAATAAGTCTGTTTCTGCTTTCCTCAGAGACTATGGTATGGGTTCTATATACCACAACAACTTGCGTTACAACATGCAAGACATTTATAGAGGAGACGGTGTACATTTCAATGATGAAGGGAACAGAGTCTTCATCTTGAACTTTAGACTCTGCATCGGTACTTACTTGTAGGTACCAAAAAAACACTTCATAAACACAATGGCTCTTTTTAGAGCCACCTAACATCTAAACATTTAATTTTGATTTATAAATCTTTTTTTTTTTTTTTACCGCCGTACGCGTACCGTGCGCATACGTAAGGTACGCGTACGCGATTTAAAAAAAAAAAAAAAAAAATTATTTTTCACACTTTTGGGTCCTTCTTGGACCCCCTGACAAAGGCTAGGGGGTCTGCAACTCTCTACCTTGCCCCCTTTTCACGTTCTTCACCTTTGTTTTTCAGTGTGAGACACACAAAATGGCGGCCGACACTTACTGATTTCGACCGACTGGAATGTTTACTGTCATGTAACCACCAATCAGAATTACGGTCGCGTACGGTGCGCGCCTATAGATATGTATGTACATTTAACTGCAATTTTCTCAGGAACTACTGAACAGATTGACTCCAGATATTGAAAAGGCACATCCCTGACCTGAGGACTTTCTCTTTCCCAAATTTCAAATAATTCTGTTCAGCCGTTCGGGCTGTACCTTGGACTAAAGGTCCCTATGGAAAAATGCATGGGGAAAACGCGTTTTGGGACCCCCCTTTTTTCTCAGCCCCCACTTGACGAATCCCCCTGAGACTTTTAGGGTACGAGCGGAGCGGAGCGCCCCACCTATTTTGAAAATTTCGCGAGGATTCGTCAACCGGCGCCAAAGTTATTCAAAATAGAATGTTGAGGATTTCCTATGGAAACACGGTCCTAACTATAACTATAGATAGTATATATATATATATATATATATATACAGTTTCACAAGCACCCAAATGCAGTGCGCACTCCCAGTCAGCTCTCTCCAAGTAAGGGAAGATACCCCGGGGAGGAAGTGTGCAGGTACACCCGTGATTAATGGATTGACATTTTATTGAATTGACTGCCTTCAGCCCACTTGGGATGTATTTTGAAAAGACTGCCAGTCCCAGAATTCCTTGGGATTCACCCAGCTGTTATTGAATGTGACCATGAATGAAATAAAGAAGGGACAAACACTGGTATTCTTAATGGTGGCAGTCATTCAGTAGCAGAAAAGCCTTTGAGGAAGGGCGTATGCCCGAAACGCGTCAGGCTCTGCTGACGCAGGTTGCACCTGTATCTTCCCTTACTTGGAGAGAGCTGACTGGGAGTGCGTGCTGCATTTGGGTGCTTTTGAAACTGTGTATATTACGGCCGACCCAGCCGGGGGGCGCACCGCCGTGTTACTTAGCGGTTCCACTGCTGGTGTGATTATCGGCGGAATGGATCAGTCTGGCTCAATATTTGAACGGGGAGGAAGTGTGCAGGTACACCCGTGATTAATGGATTGACATTTTATTGAATTGACTGCCTTCAGCCCACTTGGGATGTATTTTGAAAAGACTGCCAGTCCCAGAATTCCTTGGGATTTACCCAGCTGTTATTGAATGTGACCATGAATAAAATAAAGAAGGGACAAACACTGGTATTCTTAATGGTGGCAGTCATTCAGTAGCAGAAAAGCCTTTGAGGAAGGGCGTATGCCCGAAACGCGTCAGGCTCTGCTGACGCAGGTTGCACCTGTATCTTCCCTTACTTGGAGAGAGCTGACTGGGAGTGCGCGCTGCATTTGGGTGCTTGTGAAACTGTGTATATTACGGCCGACCCGGCCGGGGGGCGCACCGCCATGTTACTTAGCGGTTCCACTGCTGGTGTGATTATCGACGGAATGGATCAGTCTGGCTCAATATTTGAACGGGGAGGAAGTGTGCAGGTACACCGCAATCCTCTGCTGATGCTAATACTGTATTTAGACACTTATTTGCCCGTGTCTTCTTCCATTAAATTTTAGCTTTACATATATTACAAATATTTTTTTTTCATAAAGACACATATGTCATCAGCAGAAGATTGCGGTCGCGTGAGTTATAGTTGCCTGCAGTAACTATAACAGGGGAATTTCATTGGTTTTTTATCAGTAAAATGTCCAGCTAACTATAACATGTGTGAAACCTATGGTTTTTTCAGTGAATTTGCAAGGTTTTTTAAATGCTAAGTTACTTTACGCCATTCGTGGCGCGCAGTTCGTTACGTGCGTTCCGTGCGCGCACGGTGCGCTTCGCGCACCGTGCGCGCACAGTGAGCACGCGGTGCGCTTCGGGCACCATTTGCACACGGGGTGGGGAGAATGTGGATAGTTTTTTTTTTTTTATAATTTTTTACCGTGCGCGTACGGTAAGCGTAATCGGCGATTTTCCGAAATTTTTTTGTAATTTTTTTTTGGGCTTGGGGGTGGTTTGGGGACCCCTGTATCAATGCTGGGTGGTTAGGATCTCATGAAACTGCCTCTTTACACATTTTTGGGGTTCGTTTTTGCTGCCCAACTCAGGAAGCGAGAGAGAAAATGGCGGCCGCCGCTTCCTGGTTTCGACCGATTCGAATGTTTACTAAGATCTAAGAGCCAATCAGAATCGCGCTCGCGCACGCCACCGTACGCGTACGGTAAGCTTACGGTAAGCGCACGGTAAGCGCACCATAAGCTGCCACAGATATATATATTGATTTAAAGGCTATTTTCTCAGAATCTACTGAACAGATTTACACCAAACCTACAAAAAGCACTTCCTTGACCTGGGGACTACCTCTCTGCCAAATTTCATTCAATTCTGTTCAGCCGTTCGGGCTGTAGCCCTGTCTAAAGGTCCTATGGAAAAATGCATGGGAAAAACGCGTTTTGGGACCCCCTTTTATCTCAGCCCCCGCTTGACGAATCCCCCCGAGACTTTCAGGGTAGGAGCGGAGCGTAGCGCCCCACCTATTTTGAAAAATTTGCGAGGATTCGTCGACCGGCGCCAAAGTTATTCAAAATAGAATGTTGCGGATTTCCTATGGAAACGTGGTCCTAACTATAACTACCTACTGGCGACCGCCAGTAGGTAATATGTATATATATATACATATATATATATATATATATCAAAGGTTGAAGTGACGTTACAGTTAGGTGAAAATTTCAGTGCCAACGTAACATTTTAAACCTAGAAAACCGCTAAAATTAACCAGTTATATCTATCTCAAGTAACTATAACTCATGCCCTAAGATAACTATAACTATACACAGTTCTGTCATCAATGGTGTCATTTTAAATACACAGAACTAGTCAACAGCGCCAAGAAGAGTGATGAGTGACAATTGCTGTTAAGTTCTGTTTTTCTTTTAAACCTAATTTTGTGCATTTATCTTAGTGAAAGTATTTTAGCAGGAGTGACATTTCCTAAGGGCTCGGTTGTGTATAATATTGGTGTGTTTTTATATAGATATAGAGTTTTTATTCTGCACTCTGTACTTAGATAATAACTCTGCGCTCTTTTGCACACATTATATTGTACTGTGTACTGTATATTCCATAAATGTCCTAGCACTTAGCACTTTGTCTAACCTCAGCACCTTTGTATTTGCACCTGGCACTTTACATCGAAACTGTGTGCGTTCCAGACTACAGATCACACTAGTTTATATTCCAAACATAAAACACCAATTAAGAAACCACTATGACTAGACGCAAAATCCCTAAGGCTACAATTGACAAGCCATTCACCACAATAGACTAATTTCTAGTGTGAGCAGTTAGTGCAATTTCTGATGAAATTGACAGGACAGAACGCTGTTTATCCCTGGGCCCTAGTATGTTGGGGGGAAACAGTTAGGTAACAGTAGCGGACTTCATCAGGATGAGCCTATGCAAGTTGCAGAAGCTGCCCCCAATGCACCCCAGAGAACACCTAGGCTCCATGGAAATGCTTTAGAACTTGAAAATGACTTGCTTACTCAACCTGATTCCCCCACCTTGCATATACCCGATAGATTGCCATCCCCAAAGAGGAAGAAAGGTTGCAAGAAGAGACAAACAGGGGTGGAAAACTCTAAAGGCAAGAAATGCTCAATGCAGGCCCCTAAAGACCAGACAAGTGAAAGCCAAGACAGCCAAGATACTATTGCAAACCATCAAACCACATTAATTATAGCCACTATTTTATCAAAGTTGGAGGAGTTACTTAGGCTGGTCCATGAGAAAATTGACAAACTATCTAGCGAGGTGACCAAGATCTGCGACCTACTAAGGGACACCAGTAACGGGACAAAGAGGGGTGTAACAAGGGGAGGGATAGATGAGCCTATGCCTAAGATAACCACCTCCAGTGCCAATAGAACAAACAAAGGAATAGGTAGTGAACTCCCTGCGGGCCAAAACAACATGGCAAGCGCAGGGTCCACCGGTAGAACTAATGAACTAACAACACATAATCCATCAAGACAGCATGCTCTGATTAATCACTCCCGTCCTGTCCGAGGGGCCAGGATGGAGGGGACGGACGTAAATCATCCAATTGCTACCTTAAATTAGCCAGGTTATAACACAACTCAAGAGAGGAGAGTAGACGTCCCCATCAATCTGCCCCCTTAGTGCTGCCCGTATGTCGCCGTTCTGGTGAAAGTGCCACCCCTGCAACCAGGACAATCAGAGAGCCATGATACCCTAAACAATAGAAAAGAACACTGGCTTGATAAAAATGATGGCTT
The DNA here is from genome assembly GCF_964204655.1 of Triturus cristatus. Classification (NCBI taxonomy): domain Eukaryota; kingdom Metazoa; phylum Chordata; class Amphibia; order Caudata; family Salamandridae; genus Triturus; species Triturus cristatus. Next base: position 167,771,404 of record NC_140580.1, on the reverse strand, counting down.
TCCCGTGACAGGAGCTAATCAGATTCTCCTGACACGAAGAGTGAGATGGATTGGCCCCCTACAAAAGTGTCTCAAAAGAGACTGTATAATTATCAATTTTTGAATTCCTAGTTGGGCTAGAAACACCTTAGATAGAGCACCTCCATTCCCTCAATTCGATCCAATCATGACACTTTTACCACTTGGTTTCTTTTATAGGCACCTAAGGTTCAGATATCCTAGGGATGACGATCAAAACCCCCAGAGTACGAATTTACCTTTATCAATCCCACCTTATCAAGATTTACCAGTTTTTAATAGATACCAAGCTCTGAGCTCCCTTGAAGTAAATGATTGACATAAGGGTATTAAATATTTTAGATTGGAACCATTTACTAATGGAGAACAGGTTGATGACAAAGATGTAGGGGGCTCACCTATAATTGAACCATCCCAGATTGAGTCTATAGTCATTGCAGATACAGAGTGTATACCTTTAGAAGCCCCATCTGTAAATGTAGCTAACGGAAGTAACGGCAAGCACATTCGAGTCAATACTGAGAAAAAAATAGAGAATGGATACATTATTACTACCTGGAACGTCGCAAGCCTAAGGGGAAAACAGGATTCATCAACTTGACAGCATTTTATTATGGCAGACCATGATATAATTTGTCTGCAAGAGACGGCGAGTACAGAACCTATATACGTAGAAGGGTTCACATCAAATTGGCTCCAGGCTGTGCCATTGCCAGCAGGTAGAGTCAAAGGGGGGTTCCTGAACCTTATTTCAAACAAGCTATCTGTTCTTACTGTTAAAAGAATTATTAGTGCAGGAACACACTCTCAGATTTTATGGCTACACTGACAAGATGGTAGGGATATGGTTTTGGTCAATTACTACAATCATGTGTTTGATTATACCCGTAGTGATGTTGTATCTGAATTGGACAATGAGCTCAATAAACTGTTAAATCTTACTAGGACAACTACTGTTATAATTTGGGTAGAGGATTTTAATATTCAATCTTTTCCGTTGTCGATGACCAAGGTCTGTGGTAACATTGTTGGGGAGGAAGGCGAAAGTATGCATTTTATACATAACGATTATGGTGGAGCTCTTAACTTATTGATGGCCAAATATGACCTCAACTTGTTACAATGCGCATGGGATTCAAATGGTACCCCAATTCCTACATTTACTGGCAGAAATGCTGCTTCGATTATTGACCATATGCTTATTGCAACCAGCAGCAGTCATTTGTGTTCTACCCCATGGATCACTGAGCAGGTACTGAGCGACCACAATAGTATTTCCATGTCAACATTATGTTGGGGTTTAAAAACGACAGTAAATGAAGGTTTTGTAACTAGTATTACTCCTATTAGGCCTAATTGGACACGCATCAAATGGGTTAGTGTGGACCCTGCAAAAGTTCTAAAAGAAATTGTTATTAAATGCGATTCAGAGATTTCTTATTGCCTCAACGAGGATGTTAATCCCTCCTTGTTTTTAACCAACTTCCCAAAAATTAATGTTGTAATTGAGGGGATATTGACTGCACCCTTTAGGGAAAATAATAGACAAAATAGAGGTTGGTTTGACCATAACTGTACTCAGGCCCTAAACCAACTCAAACAAGTTCCGGGTTGTAGACCTAGAAATACGAAGACCATTAAAAACGTGCGCCTTAATTACAAATTGGTTCTTAAGGCAAGAAGAAATAAGCTCCCAGAGTCAGTGTGGGATAAGTTGTCCATGGCAGCTAATACAGCGAACAGTAAATTATTCTGGGAAACTGTTTACTCACCGTTCTTAAAGAATGATTCATTCCCAGAATTAATCTTGCATGTAAATTGTGACACATGGGTGAAACATATTTCTAGTATTTTTAATGCTCCCGAGGGAGATGTACTTTATTTGCCAAGTATAGTAGGAAGTCAATGGCCCGTGCTACCACTAGATATCAACATTGAGGAAGTCCATGATGGATTGACTGGTAGTAGGGGGGTTAAAGCACCAGGCCCAGATGGGGTTCCCATTGATGTTTATAAAAGCAAAATAATCTTATGGAGCCCCATTTTAACCGGAATTTTTAACTTAGCAGTGACGGAGCCTATACCGCCGTCATGGGGTCAATCTGGGATAATCCCTATTTTTAAAAAGGTACTAAAACTGAGGCAAAAAAGTATCGCCCTATTTGGCTCTTGGATTCCTCAGTTAAAGTGATGAGCAGAATACTATTGGTGAGACTTGAAAACTGGGTTACCGAAAATTAGATCCTCTCTACAGTCCAATATGGTTTTAGAAAAGGGCTGGGAACCCTTGAGCAATGTATTAACTTAGAACTCCTAATATGTAAATACATGCATGCTAAAGAGGGAAGATTATATGTGTTCTTTGCAGATCTTATCAGTGCGTTTGACCTTCTTGATCACTCAATTTTTTGGCCAACCTTGATTAATTTAGGTGCCCCCAAAGAAATTATTTTCTTTTTAGCAAGGTTGTATGAGAAACTTTCTAGTAAGGTGCGATATGGTCAGCGGGGGGAGTGTACACCACATTTTGATGTTAAAAGAGGCATCCGCCAGGGCTGTGTTTTGGCACCGTTACTCTTTTCCCTATTTCAAAATGAAGTTGATAAAGCCCTTAGGTTGGTACAGGCAGACGCACCACAAATAGATGGCAACCCCGTACCCGTTTTAATTTACGCAGACGATGCGGTGTTGCTCTCCAGAACCCCTGTTGGCCTTCAGCGATTAATGGATAATTTTAGCCTTTTTATCAAGAATATGAACCTGTTTATGAACAAGAACAAAACTTTTGTAATGGCCTGTGGTCAGAAACCAAAGAAATGTAAAACTTTTTACATATGGAATTCACCTGTGGCATTGATCGATACCTTCTGTTATCTGGGTGTAACTTATTCAGGAAATGGGAAATGGCTGAATGAATTTGCCAATGTACGCTCCAAGATGGCGAAGAGTGCCCATGGAATCTTTAGATTTGCTGCCAAATTAGGTAACCGTTGTATTAAGGATATGGCTGACATATACAAGACCAGATGTGTCTCCATAGCCCTTTACGGCGCAGGGGTTTGGAGCCATAATCATACACAGACACTCCAACTTGAAGAAAACTCTTTCCTAAAACGCTTATTGTGTTTACTCTCATCAGCATCTATCGAAATTACACACAGTGAAGTAGGCGTCAGTTACCTATCGGATCTCATCGCCTTGCGGCCATTACTATTATGGAGATCCATTTGGGCTAAAGAGGAGACCAAATTTACACAAACCATCATTAAAGACTGTCTACTCCTGGATAAAAGCTGCAGTATCCCCTGGCTTAAATATATTCAGGACTGATTTGGCAAATTATTCAGTCTTTCAATCCAGGGCGACCCAGGCTGTGTGACTACTTCTAAACAGGAGATTAAAAACACCTTTTTAGCCCATCAAAATGAGGTTCGCAGGAGAGTGACTGGAAAGCAATACACTTTCGTATTCGACCAACAGCTGGAGGTCAGAAGAGGTTTTCAAGATTACTTGACTATAGTGACCAGGCCATCACATCGCTTTGTTATGACCCGTTTGAGATTAGGTATAGTACACCACTTAGTTGCCTTCCCCACTCTGAAAATGTGTCCGTCGACTTCATGCCCCTGTGATGGGATAACCAAACAAAGCACCAGTCATTTTTTGCTATTTTGTAAGTTATATTCTTTTTAAAGACGATTTTATCTGAAACCTACGTTCATTAAAACTTAATGTGAGAACTACCAACACTACTTTGAATTTATTGGTTACCTTAATGACCCTGGATTATGTTTTTACGTTGCTTCTTTTATTCTAAAATCAATCGCTGCTAGGAAATCAATCATGTTTGATAATTAATTGGAATGTTTTATGCTTCGGATACTTGTAAACAAATTGCTGCTATGAAATGAATAGTGCATTACAATCTACTAGTCTCTCTTATGCAATGGATGTTTTCTATATGTGTGTTTTAAATTCTGTCTTTGCTTTTATGGTTGTTGTACATATCGAATAAAGCTCTTTTGACTGACTGGCATACAGTGGAGTGGCATGCAGTGAAATAGTGTAGAGAGCAGAGGCTTACAGTGGAGTCGCGTAGAGTGGAATAGCATAGAGTTGAGTAGCATACAGTGGAGTATTGTGGAGTGTCATAGATTGAAGTGGCATACAGTGGAGTGGGGTAGAGTGGAATAATGAAATAGCATGGAGTGGGGTACAGTGGACTAGTGTACATTGGAGAGCCACACAGTGGAATCATGTAGAGTTGAATGGTGTACAGTGGACTGGCGTACTGTAGAATATCATAGATTGGCATACAGTGTATTAGGGCACAGTGGAGTGTAGCTGCTCCTTTTCCATAGCACTGATGGCATAGGAAGTAACCATTATAAGCGCCACCTATTATTCCTCACACTTGCAATGCAATAGGTCTCGCATTTGTGAGAGTTAAAGTTAGTGGTGGTGTAAATGTAAAGGTTTTATTTACTTATGTGTTCTGGAGTGGAGTGGATGTATTTGGTGTGTAGTGGAAGTGTGTGGTATATTGTGCAGTGGAATTATGTGGATAGAAATTATGTGGTATGTAGTGTATAGGAATTATGTGGAGTGCGATTGTGTGTTATGGAGAGAAAATATGTGGTATTGTATTTTGTGTTATGGAGTGTAAGGTAGTGGAGCTTAATAATGTGGTGTGCTGTTTAATTTTGTGGTGTGATGTATAATTATGTTGTGTGCATTGTATGTGGTGTGTTTGGAGCACAGTTCACAACTGTTCATTAGCACATGTAAAGTTTTGTGCATAAGCAAGACTTAAACAATTGGATGCCAATAGGTTTAGTTTTGCAAAGCTATGTAAGTATAAAAAGGAGCAGTATTGAAATGCAACCGCAAAAGAAATCACTGTTAGATTGTACCAAATCTGTTATTATGTTTAAAGTAATGTAACAACACACTGTAATTATTAATAAATACATTTTGAAAATGTACAATGGCGACTTTCTAAGAAATTATGCTAAATTAGTAGCGTTTGTGAAAATAAAATTTGGAAACAATGTCCGTACACGCTCGTTACTAATAAAACCTTTTCCGATCTAAACAAATGATCTTAAAAGGCACGCTGCCTTTCAGATTCCAGCGAAGCACTTTTGAAAATATGAATCCATAAATAAGTCCAAGACAGCAGGCTGTCTTATATCGCACACAAATACATAGATAACAAGAGGGGACACCAGACAGAACATATTTTCTGTAAATGAGAGGTAAATGCCAAAGTTACTTGCTAGTCTGACTACAGCACTGCCCACATTTCCACATATTGTTACATAACAATAGGGTATACCCAGTACCCAGCTGGACCTGGGCCAATAACAGTACGTACAAAAAGTGGTCCAACTGGCCGGTGAACTTCTCGAGGAGGAAAACAAAATTAGAGAACACCCCAAAATAATTGAATGGAACAATGACCAGGTTAACTTGGTTATCAAAAAGGTTTATATTATGAATTAATCACAAGTTCGCAATTTCAATGGTTGCTCTGAAGCAAATAAGTGAGTAAGGTGCTCGAGGCAGTGCTCGTGAAGGGATGGGGATGTGACAGAAAAAATTAAAATGCCAATATTTACAAAGATGAAAGTGACCTGTCTAACAATGTATCAAAAGACTGACTAAACAACCCAAGTAATGCAATGCCATGACTGCATGATCAGTTCTCCACTTCTGGACTGAATGGGTAAGTACAGGTCCGAATTAAAGCAAATTTGAAATTTCGACCCCAGAAACTGATTTACAGTAGAATGTTTACAGTGGGACAAGTTCTGGAGCGACTTTGCCCCATCGCTAAATTTCCACTGTCGAACGGGCGGGGCTCTGCTGAGGTTGCTCCTCCATTGGTCCTGATGAAGACCCCGTTGTAAGGAACAAATTACCTTCTTCCAGTTTCTGGGGTCTAAATAGTGGTATCAAGTTTGAAAATGTTGAAATAATGAAGTAATACTATTACAAAATGTGCTGCATTATGCCACATTATTTGCCTTTTCTTGCCATATAATTCACTCAACCCTTGGCCCACTCCTTCCACATAAGTCCAGTGGCCCTGATTATGACAAACCTCAGCGCTGTGAGGGTTGGTAGAGTTGGAGCTATAAAGCTTCAGGTTAAGATTATCCGATGGCTCCATCTTATCATCGATAGCGTTTTCCAGGCTGAGATTGTATTCTTCATTCAGCTGAACCAATAGTACTAACATAAATGAAAGCAAGGATTTGTAAAAGGGATGGAGCCAGGTGTTCGTAGTGAAATAGAGTCACCTGGTAACCTGGTCCCCTTACTGTATCAAGCCCTGAAGTAAATGTAATAGTTATCCAGCGCCAAGATACCCCTTTGGGGGTGAAAGTGTGCTTTACAAATGTTATGTTATATAGACACACACACACCCACACACACACACACACGATATTTTAACATTACTGAGATAGGATTAATACGCCAGCTATTTTTGTTTTGCTTGGAGAATTCTGACACCAGTTTCTACAAAACGAAATCATTAAATTCAGCAAAATGCGGCTGATTGCTCTCAAACAAATACATTGTTAATCAAGTAAATTCCATACTCCTTGCATAAAGATTTGATCTACCGGAAAAATATAGATTTGTTTCTTAGTTAAAATGCAGGCAGGTAAAACCTGTAAAAACACACATTGCTTGGAACGTTTCTGTACATATTTAACACATTTAGCGGAATTCTTACCACTTTTGTTCCGTCCTGTCCTTATGATTTTGCCCATAACGAATGAATTTTGGATTAGACTAATCTTTCTGGTTTACGCAATAAAAGTTGTCAATGAGGCTTTTTATATCACTGTTTCAAAGACAGGATAATTTAACTTATGTTCCTGTAATTAAAATGCTTGAGACACAATAATATAAAGAAATGTGGTCCTCGGATTAGAAAACTGAATGGTGCAATTAAATACCGGAATCCAGTTAATCTTTGAGGTTTTTAATAACGTTATATGGTTTTTACTCGATACAAAGCTGTTCTTGTGTTTATCAGCCAACTAAAGAGATTATATGATGAAGAGGCCTGACAAGTGGCAGACAACGAATGGAACAGCAGACAAGGCTATAGTTCGGAGGAGGATGAGAACCGCAAGGAAGTGAAAATTAACATAGAATCCTGTGAAGTGTTCATTGTTTTGTATTCTTGTAATTGTGTCATTGACTAAAGCTGACCGACGTATTGTAAAATTAGAAAAAACGATGAGGAAAGTATAACTTTGGGGTTACTGCTAGGGAGATTTTACTTTAAGAGTTTTTTTTTCCCTGATGTTATTCTTTCATACAATGGAAAAACGCTTGATGAATTTTCACTAAGGTCTTAATTGCAAGAATTACCTCTACACTTATCTCAAAAAGTGTCAAATATTTTGTGGACAGAAACTCCTTGAATAAAAACACTAATAATTTGCTTGCAGCACATGAGGATGGAAAAGTAACAGAATTAGTTAATACCAGCAACAGATCCTTTAAGGAACAGTTCAAGCCTCTTCCAATGTTCAATTAAAAAATAATCACAAAAGCCCATATAAGAGCGGGAAAGAATTAAGCAACCCACAAAAGAGATTTTGAACACTAAGAAAAGCCCTTAGTCACAAATCCTGTGATTTAGCAAAATGGTATATCATGGAAATAAGAGGGTAAAAACTCAGCTTAATTGGCAACCCAAAATAGTAGTAACCAGGCCATGGCCAGGACAAAATAGTGGCAAAGTCCTTAGAATGAGTAATAAAGACACCAAAAGGAAGCAGATACCTGCACTTCGGACATTTTCATTGTCCTAAGGGAGGTTAGTAGGTCATGTTGGGATGGCAGCTTGAAGCCACTCTCTGCTGGTAGACCAGCAGTCAGCTAATGCTCCAAATCTTGGATGAAAAGGTACTGGTGGAACAGTTAGCAGATAAAGGTTCAGCAGCTTTTCTGAGGTTGGCAGAACTTTTGATGCCAATGACAATGCTGTTTTTATAGACAGATTAATTAAATTGGCAAGAAAGACTGACAATGCCATTTGGTGCTTTAAACCCTTCTTTCACAACACACTGACATAGAATAAATGTGGTGATCAGCCAGCCCTCTGCTCAATACCGACTTGTGGCTTCTCACACAGCTCTCTACTCTCACCAGCCCTGCCATGCACAGTATTGTCACCAATGCTGTAATTTCGGATGCCACAGTGATGTTCTCAATAATGTCAGAGAACAAGTCATAAGTGATTTCATATGAGAGGTCATATAGCAGTCCATGGCGAGTTTGCAAGTTATTGTTCCTTTGGGCACGAGTTATCGTTACTTGAGATAATTAGAACTGGTGAATTTCAGTGGTTTTGTTAATTAAAATAGTACATTTTAACTGACATTTTCACTCAGCTATAACGTCCCTTTAATATTAGTTTTTTTTACAGGTAATTTCGACGTTTTATTTTATTATAAAGATATTTTTAAAATTCTTACTATGTCCCTTTAACCTTTGGTTGTTTTGAGTGAATTTCTACATTTTCTTTAAACGTAAATGAAGATGTCCGTTACCAGGCGCTGTGTCAGTTTGGGTGGAGGGCATGGCCTGCATCCGGGCCCTGTACCCAACCCCTTATGGCACCCAACTCCCCATCCCCCTGCGTTCGTCTTTTAACCATGCTCGATGTGGGGCTGGGCGCATGGCCTGGCCACAGCCATGCAGACTTATTGACATTTTCAAATGGTCACTCCACTAAAATATAAAAAGTGGGCCTATTGGTTTCATGAAGGGGTGAGCATATCAACATATATAAAGCAGATCCATCATCTATGTCCACAAATCACCAATAACTTAAATCAAAAATCACACACACAGAGCGCTGTCGCTTCTATTGCCAATTCAAGATGTCATAAGCATTGCATGTATGCAGGTTGAATACTACCCTTTTTTCACAGCCTAATCTATGTGCATCTTCAAATGTACGCTGTAACTGCTCTTCTTTACTCATCCGTCAGTGTTTCATTCTTCCAAACGGTTGGGTTGAGAGGATTTAAGCAATACTGCTATTACTAAAAGCACAGAAAGATAATGATTGATAGTATTCAGTGCTCATTTTCACTGCATTGCATTCCTTTCCTTTTTCTATTTTTTTTTTAATTATCTGACTTATTCATACCAGGTGCCATGCCGGGCTGATCTAGGTGGATCAGTGGAGCCAATTGGGTTTTGTGGATCTCAGTAAGCATTTTCACATCGATTTTAATAGAGAGAATGGTGCACCACAATCAGTGGGATTCTTACCCAGCTTAATTGAGAATGTCTTCCGATTCATTCCTATAGGCCTCCTAGCCCATACGAATGAATGGGAAGGTATTCCATAACTGCGAATCTCCATTTGCGATTCGCAAATAGGAAATATGTAGGATTCAAAAAAAAATTGCAAATCCTACATTCATTGCATTTTGTGATTCTCTAATTGCGATTCTCTAAAAATCGCAATTTGAGAATCGCAAAACTCTTTTTTGATACATATGGCCCAGAATCATTTATCTTTTCATGAAGGTACATTGATGGTCTATCACAGAGGGGGAAAATATTCTCTGTATCATGCAATGAAATAGTTTCCGGAAACCACAAATTAACTCTAAAATGCTCCACAGCTTGACAGATGTCTTCCTTGAGTATATATTTGCCTGAATTTCCTTCTGGTTCTGAAAAGAAAGATGATGAATGATGATGATGCCAGGAAGCACTATGACGTCCTACAACCTGCACGTTTCTACTGCCATAGAAAGAACTCATGCGCTGCTTGCACTGCTCCACTCAAGAAAAATAGGTAGGCTAATGAGCACTGGATCTAAACAAATGGTCTCAGTAAAAGGAAGTAGATTGCTGGCACCACTGCAACCACAGCACTTTGAATTCTCCTTCACATATGATCCAAGCACCACAGAGGTCATGGGGTTTTCCCAACTAACGAACTTAGCTGATCTGAAAGAAAAGAGAAAATGAAACAGAAGTGTTAATGTATGGAGTTTGTGTTCAAAACATTTTTAATAGACATTAACGCTTGATACCAATTTGGGGAAGGCATAAGTGCCTAACATGCAATAAGAAGAAGAAGGAAGGGGCGAAAAGGTAATGCCCCTAAAATAAACTTTACACACTGGGTCCTGGAATGTGACTGCTGGCCTTTACATGTTAGCTAAAGACTTCCAATACACTGTGCCAAGGGGTGTAAATATAAAAAATATATGGAAACTAAGGTTACAGAGGAAGGAGAGGGATGACCAAAGATGAATTGAGAGCTAAAGTGTATGAACAGGGCAAAGAATTCTTTATTTATTGTACTTTTGTTGCCTTTCCGAAATTTCAGAATTTACTGAGGGTCAGTTTAGAGATGAAGAAGGAAAGAGTTGTAGTGGGTTGTAATAAGCTACGCTATCCAGGAGCAAGGTGGGTTAAAGTTGAGTTTATTCAGTTTTGTAACCACCTACGACATGGAGCAGTCAGTCAGTCTCGGATCCAAACCACCAATTACTCAACGGTGTTCAAATCTGCTACATACTCGCAAGGAACTTGGTAACCTCATGTGGTCACATGTGTGTGAGAAATATTGCAGTCCTGTTAACATTTAAAGTAGAAATTGTCTTTTGAAGGCACAAGCTGTTGTTGGCTCGTCTGTGCTGTGTTTTAAAAATGTATGACTTGTTGTCACGAGTCCCCGGGTCTTCTGAGGGCAATGATAGCACTAGAGAATGGTGGAGAAAACCTGATCTCGAAGACCCTCTCCTCTCTTCACAGCTGCAGGAAAGTCCACCCTGGACGGAATATTGCACTCCTTCAGGACAGCCTGCATACTCTCAACCATGTTCCTCTAACTGGGAACCTAGAGCTGGATACCACACCCCGAGCGCCGCATCACCCAACTCGAGCCAATGACGGAGAGAAAACAGCCCGCACAGGACTTGAAATACACAATCCCAGAAGACGCAGAGACAGAGACCCAGTATCGTGGACTTCAGAGACGCTGAATCTCGTGGAAGGAGACACGCTGCCGAAATGAGCAGGACCGGAGTCCAAGGAGACTGGAAAGCCAGTTGGCCAACGTTCCCGTGTTTCGCCCAGTCACGTTCCTGGAGGAACGTGGCTCACCCAGGTACGTGAACGCGTTGCCGGGTGGGCTGAGAGGAGGGAGAACGCCGGGGAGTAACACGCCGGTTCTAGAGTTTGTAACGACTTCCCCTCCCTCGCACTCCTCTTTTCAAGCCATCCTACAAGCACTTGGGTGTTCCCTCACTCCCTGCCCCATTGGAAATATCGAGAACTATTTGATATTTCCCATTTTATTTGTTTGTTTTCATGTTCGCTGACTGAGGAGAACCCGTACCTGGAGGAGGAATCAAGGTTATCAGCGCGGACAAACCAGCCAATTGAAAAGGAGAAAGTTACTTAATTGACTTTGTTCTAGCTTCTGTAAAGCAATACCGTTCAAAGAATAAAAACAGGTCCAGACCATCCAACCTCGCTTTCGATCTTTCCTCTCGCTTGGGCAAAATCTCACACTTGTATATATGGAAGGTGGTTGTGCTGTTTCGGCATTCAACTGCTGGCATAGATCATGAGTGGTCCGTGTATATGAAGCTCTAATAAAATAAGAAGAAAACTAATCTTACAGTTGCCTGTGCTTCATACTTTTGTGGATTTATCAGGATTGCACTTTCCAACACTGGCGACGATCGGGCAAACATCGAGTGATATTGGAATTGGACTTTCAAGAATTTGTGACTTCGCTGTTTCCTCCTACTTTATTGGATATTTCTTCAGAGAGAAGATCTTCGCTATTGGTCTCATTATATGACCACTGGATGTTTCTTGCCGGTAACGCCCCTCTTACACGGCATGAAAGCGGAAGAGTTTTCATGCCAATTTCGCTCATTGTGGGTGTCTTGCGTGACACCTGAAGTTTGCTAACCCCTACAGCTCTTTTTGAGGGCTGTGTTGAAGAGGTTATTTGACACCTGGGCAGTTCGTACTGAGGGCTGGGTTGAGGTTTTTCCATATGCCTCAATTTGTATCCTGAGGGAGTGCTTCTATTACCGATGGCTCATATGACTCATCACTACTTTCTGGGCATTGTTAATCCTGCATTTTAACATGTCATTACACATGTTATGGTAACTTTTATCGTATTTTTCCTTATGCTACTGTGCACAGTTTTGTTTGAAAAGAACTTCTTATAGTCAGTGATTACAGACTACGGTGACTACTTTTGTTATTTTAAATTGTTATTTATCTACACAGACTACGGTGACTACTTTTATTATTTTAAATTGTTATTTCTTTATGCTATTTTATCTTTTTGTAATTGTTACATTTACATATTTTAGTCTGTCAGGAATGGTGCCACCACCATCCTTTCTGTCTGGCCTGGCGAACCACCTATGGCTTGGGATATTTGGGAACCTGTATTTTTAGCGTATGCTGAAGTACTTCAAGGGAAGGAATGAGAACCTGAAAGGAAATTAGATCTTTTAAAACATTGTTTGGGCGGTATGGGTTTAAAAGAATTCAAAAAATTTCCTCCACTAATTAATCCTGGAAATATCAATATGCAGCTAAACAATTAAGTTTAAGATATGGTAAGAAAACAAATATTGTCATGGAGAGATTTATACTTTATTCAAGGAAACAGTCCGTTAATGAATCCATAGATGATTATGTTTCAGCGTTGAGATCGCTTGCTGTTACATGTGATTTTGAACACATATCGTATGAGCAAGTGTTAAGGGATCAAATATTAATGAGATCTAATAACAAAAAAATTCAAGAAAGATTATGGACTACATCAGATATGTCCCTTAATGCTGCCATCGACATTGCCATAGCAACTGAACATTCAGAGAAGATTGTACAAGAGATCAGAGGTACAGAGAAATGTGAGGTACCGGTTGTTTCCAAAGACCTTGACAAAAATAAAAAAAATGGTCCGTCTAAGTTTGGGAATATCCAAAGAAATGATTAATTCAAAGACCCTAGGCAAGATAGTAGAAGAGGTCTGTTTTTGTGCTATAGATGTGGTAGCAGTGGGCATCTAGAACATTTTTAAAATTGTCCTGCTATTGAAAAATCCTGTCCTAAATGTGGTAAGAAATGACATTTTAGTAGAGTATCCAGATCAAATCCCATAAGGGTAAATTGTGTACACTTTTCTGATGATTGTGACACATTTTGTGAGTATGACGAACACGATGTAAATACTATATTGAATTTAGGTGAGAATAGCAATAAGTTCCCTTTATGTCATGTCACCATCAATGGTGTAAATACCCATGTACTGCTGGATTCATGTGCTTGGTACACTATTTTATCACATGATATTGTCAACAAGAATTGGCCTAATATTGATTTATATGACCCAGATATCAGTCCTGGTGGGTATACTGGACACAAAATTGATTTAGTTGGTTACTTTTGGGCAAATCTAGTGTTTTCTGGCCACTCTACATATGGTAAAGTTTATGTATCCAAGAAAGGACAATCACTTTTAGGCTGGCCACATCAAGAAGAAATGGGAATAAAAATGTACCCTAATGCTAATCCTCAAGTATTCATGGTGGGAATTGCAACCACCATTACAAATGATACTACTAAAGTTACACAAGAATTAAAATAATTATTTCCCAGAGTGTTTAGCGACAAGTTGGGAACGTATCAAGGGTTTAAACATTCCATCAAGGTCATGGAAGGTGCTATACCGGTACGCTATAAAGTAAGAAATGTATCCATCTCTTACAGGAACAAACTCAAGAATATGCTGCAAGACCTATGTAGTAAAAACATTATTGAAGCTGTAGAATCTTCACCATGGGTTTCTCCCATCGTTATTTCGGTTAAACATTCTGGGGAATTGAGACTATGTGTGGACTTGCGCTGTTTGAACAGTGCCATTTGGGTAGATGCTCATCCACTACCTAATTTACATGAAATGGTTTCAACTTTAGCGGGTGCTAATGTTTTTTTCTTGTTTTGATCTCGCTAGCACATATCATCAAGTTGTTCTAGGTGAAGAATCTAGAAACTTTACTGCTTTCATCACTCCAGAAGGGTTATTTAGGTTTTGTAGAATGGCTTTTGGACTTGCAAGTGCCGCATCTGTGCTCCAGTGACTTACGAAAGAGACATTGGAGGGTTTATCTGGAGCTATTGCTTTCCAAGATGACATTTTAGTTTTTGGTTAAGACCACGAGGAACATGATCACAATCTCAAGAAGGTTCTTTGTGCATTGTCATCTATAGGTCTTACCCTACCTGCAGACAAATGCAGATTAAAAAAATTGAACGTAGAGTACCTTGGGCACAATATCAGTGGGGGAGGTATTAAACCCAAGAAGAGTCATGTTGATAGTATCATCAATGCACCCATCCCTAGCACTAAAGAACAATCGGTGGCCTTTTTGGGTTTAACTGAGTTTTATGCAAATTATTTCAAATTATGCTTGAAAAGTGGACCCTTTCAGGTGCGTATTGAAGACAAATACTTTTTTCAAATGGAAAAGAGAAATGAGTGATGCTTTTTCTTTCTTGAAGGAATGTGTAATTAATGCCCCTTGTTTAAAACCTTTTGTGGTTGGCAAACAGAGCATAGTGATGGTTGATGCCAGTAACAGTGGTTTGGGTGGTGTACTTATGCAGAGAGAGTGGTGGCATATGCATCCAGTGCTTTGCGTGATGCAGAAAAAACATATTCTGTAATAGAAAAGGAACGTTTAGCTTGTGTTTGCAATGCCGAACATTTTAGAACTTTCTTATTGGGCACCAAGGGGCATATGTATCAAACGACTTTGTATTCGCAAAAGCTGAGATTCGCAAAAAAACAGTGTTTGCTAATACAAAATCGCAAAACGCAATGTATGAGCCATTTCGCATCGCATTATTAAGGAATCCCTAAGTTTGCAAATTGCGATTCCTTAAATGCTATGTAGCAAGCACCCAAGTTGTGCGATTTCTCCTTAAGAAATCGCAAATTACCACCAACTTCAAGTTGGTGGTAATTTGCAATTTCTTTGAAAAATTAACTTTTTGGCATTTTTCAAAGTGCCATGTGGCGCACATACATGCCCTTAGGGCATGTATGTGCGCCATATGCGCACACATGCTCATTTCAGGGGTGCATCAGGGTGTCCTTATGACACCCTTACACCCTTGAAATTATTCTTAATTTGCGATTCTCTAATTGCGAATCGCAAATTGAGAATTACTTCCCATTCATTCCTATGGGCCTCCTGGCCCATAGGAATGAATGGAAAGGTATTCCTTAATTGCGATTTCGCAATTTGCTAATCGCAATTAAGGAATAACAAGAAATCGCAAAATATTTGTGAATTTTTAAATACATCCCGTTTTGCGAATATCAAAAAATCGCTATTTGAGAATCGCAATAATGGATTTTGATACATATGCCCCCAAGTTTTTCATAAAAACTGACCATAAACCATTGCTATATATGATGGCACCAGGTGGAGGGCGCACAATGTCTGCTAGGTTGGCACGTTTAGCTTCCAGGCTGCAAACTTTTCGTTATCAATTGGAGTATGTGAATGGAAAAAAAACGTACACTCAGATTGCATTTCAAGGTTGCCGTTAGCTACAAATGGTTCTGAGAAGGATGACAAAACTGATTGTGAAGTGGCATTCACATTCAATTACATTAATTTTTTGGGCAACGTTTGTCCTATTGTTCAAGAGGATGAATGGCAGGTTGAAATGGAAACAGATTTTGAACTTAAAGAAAACTGCCGAGTATATACTTAAAGGATGGCCAGAACAATGGAAATTAAATAATGATTTGGCAGGGTTCTTTACAGTTCGTGAGGAATTAGCGAGTGAAAATGGCATAATTGTAAGGGGGGATAAATGTATTCCTCCATTTAGCTTAAGGAATTTTATTATTGCCTTAGCACATGAAGGGCATTTAGGGATTTCCAACACTAGGAGGAAGGCCAGGTTTTGATGCTTGTATTGAACAGAAGTTAAGGTTATGTCAACAGCGCGCAATGAGTGATAAATCTGCTAGAGCTTTGTGTGCTGAGCCGCAACCAGTGCAGTTACCTGATGGTCCATGGAGGAAATTAGGTCTTGATATCATTGAACCATTTCCTGTTTTACCTAAACATGAGTCTTATGGTTTAGTGCTCATTGATTATTATTCCAAGTGGCCCGAGGTCAAGATGGTGAAGAACTTGACCTCGGAGGTTGTAGAATTTTTAGATAGTATATTTTGCAGGGAGGGCATTCCTCAAGAGTTGGTCACCGACAATGGGCCACAGTTTGTTAGTAAACTCCTTCAAGATTACCTTTCTAATTGTGATGTGCTACATAGGAGAATAGCTGTATTTGTCAGTTGTCAAGGAAGCTGTTCAATTGAGTGTCAAGGGTAGTATCAAGTGGGAAAAGGCATTACGTTCTATGTTTTTGGCTTAAAGGACAGCTCCTAATGCTATTACTTCTATTAGTCCTTTTGAACTTCTCAGAGGACGCAAAACTGGATCTAAACTTGTGCCATGGTGGTTAAGGAACAAGCGTAATACTACCATTGATAACTGTGAGTTGGATTTCAAGGAAATTAGACGCAAAATGGAGGATTACAAAACTAAAATGAAACATGATGTGTGGAAAAAGGGTTACAACAAACAATTGATGGACGGAATGCTGACAATGCAGACATTCTCCCCCAGTCAAGAGATCTGGGTTAAATCCATCGTTCTTTTGCCCACTACACCACCCCAGTTTAGACATGGCCATATGCAAATCAGTCTTGACCCTGTGCCTCATGGGAACAGTCCAGCCCGAACTGCCAAGCCATGTCTTCCCTGGACCGGAATCAAGCATCCTAGGACCAGTTTCTGGCTATCAGCCGTCATCAGCCAGGATAGCTTGACTCCAGTGGCGTAGTGAGCACGGGTCCCACGTCTGGGAATACCCATCCCACTTAGGGCGAAAAGCGTTACAACAAACAATTGATGGACGGAATGCTGACAATGCAGACATTCTCCCCCAGTCAAGAGATCTGGGTTAAATCCATCGTTCTTTTGCCCACTACACCACCCCAGTTTAGACATGGCCATATGCAAATCAGTCTTGACCCTGTGCCTCATGGGAACAGTCCAGCCCGAACTGCCAAGCCATGTCTTCCCTGGACCGGAATCAAGCATCCTAGGACCGGTTTCTGGCTATCAGCCGTCATCAGCCAGGATAGCTTGACTCCAGTGGCGTAGTGAGCACGAGTCCCACGTCTGGGAATACCCATCCCACTTAGGGCGAAAAGCGTTACAACAAACAATTGATGGACGGAATGCTGACAATGCAGACATTCTCCCCCAGTCAAGAGATCTGGGTTAAATCCATCGTTCTTTTGCCCACTACACCACCCCAGTTTAGACATGGCCATATGCAAATCAGTCTTGACCCTGTGCCTCATGGGAACAGTCCAGCCCGAACTGCCAAGCCATGTCTTCCCTGGACCGGAATCAAGCATCCTAGGACCGGTTTCTGGCTATCAGCCGTCATCAGCCAGGATAGCTTGACTCCAGTGGCGTAGTGAGCACGGGTCCCACGTCTGGGAATACCCATCCCACTTAGGGCGAAAAGCGTTACAACAAACAATTGATGGACGGAATGCTGACAATGCAGACATTCTCCCCCAGTCAAGAGATCTGGGTTAAATCCATCGTTCTTTTGCCCACTACACCACCCCAGTTTAGACATGGCCATATGCAAATCAGTCTTGACCCTGTGCCTCATGGGAACAGTCCAGCCCGAACTGCCAAGCCATGTCTTCCCTGGACCGGAATCAAGCATCCTAGGACCGGTTTCTGGCTATCAGCCGTCATCAGCCAGGATAGCTTGACTCCAGTGGCGTAGTGAGCACGGGTCCCACGTCTGGGAATACCCATCCCACTTAGGGCGAAAAGCGTTACAACAAACAATTGATGGACGGAATGCTGACAATGTAGACATTCTCCCCCAGTCAAGAGATCTGGGTTAAATCCATCGTTCTTTTGCCCACTACACCACCCCAGTTTAGACATGGCCATTTGCAAATCAGTCTTGACCCTGTGCCTCATGGGAACAGTCCAGCCCGAACTGCCAAGCCATGTCTTCCCTGGACCGGAATCAAGCATCCTAGGACCGGTTTCTGGCTATCAGCCGTCATCAGCCAGGATAGCTTGACTCCAGTGGCGTAGTGAGCACGGGTCCCACGTCTGGGAATACCCATCCCACTTAGGGCGAAAAGCGTTACAACAAACAATTGATGGACGGAATGCTGACAATGCAGACATTCTCCCCCAGTCAAGAGATCTGGGTTAAATCCATCGTTCTTTTGCCCACTACACCACCCCAGTTTAGACATGGCCATATGCAAATCAGTCTTGACCCTGTGCCTCATGGGAACAGTCCAGCCCGAACTGCCAAGCCATGTCTTCCCTGGACCGGAATCAAGCATCCTAGGACCGGTTTCTGGCTATCAGCCGTCATCAGCCAGGATAGCTTGACTCCAGTGGCGTAGTGAGCATGGGTCCCACGTCTGGGAATACCCATCCCACTTAGGGCGAAAAGCGTTACAACAAACAATTGATGGACGGAATGCTGACAATGCAGACATTCTCCCCCAGTCAAGAGATCTGGGTTAAATCCATCGTTCTTTTGCCCACTACACCACCCCAGTTTAGACATGGCCATATGCAAATCAGTCTTGACCCTGTGCCTCATGGGAACAGTCCAGCCCGAACTGCCAAGCCATGTCTTCCCTGGACCGGAATCAAGCATCCTAGGACCGGTTTCTGGCTATCAGCCGTCATCAGCCAGGATAGCTTGACTCCAGTGGCGTAGTGAGCACGGGTCCCACGTCTGGGAATACCCATCCCACTTAGGGAGAAAAGCGTTACAACAAACAATTGATGGACGGAATGCTGACAATGCAGACATTCTCCCCCAGTCAAGAGATCTGGGTTAAATCCATCGGTCCTAGGATGCTTGTTTCCAGTCCAGGGAGGACCTGGGTTGGCAGTTCGGGCTGGACTGTTCCCATGGGGCACAGGGTCAAGACTGATTTGCATATGGCTGGGTTCAAACTGGAATGGCATGGTGAGCAAAAAAACGATGGATTTAGGCCCAGATCTCTGTACTGGGGTGAATGTATGACATTGTTCTGCATTCGGTCCATCAATTGTTGTTTTTGCATTTGTCACCCCGAGTGGGAAGGGTATGCTCAGACGTGAGTCCCTTGCTCTCCATGCCACTGGAATCAGGCTATCCTGGCTGACGAGGGCTGAAAGCCCGAAACCGGTCCTAGGATGCTTGTTTCCAGTCCAGGGAGGACCTGGCTTGGCAGTTCGGGCTGGACTGTTCCCATGGGGCACAGGGTCAAGACTGATTTGCATATGGCTGGGTTCAAACTGGAATGGCATGGTGAGCAAAAAAACGATGGATTTAGGCCCAGATCTCTGTACTGGGGTGAATGTATGACATTGTTCTGCATTCGGTCCATCAATTGTTGTTTTTGCATTTGTCACCCCGAGTGGGAAGGGTATGCTCAGACGTGAGTCCCTTGCTCTCCATGCCACTGGAATCAGGCTATCCTGGCTGACGAGGGCTGAAAGCCCGAAACCGGTCCTAGGATGCTTGTTTCCAGTCCAGGGAGGACCTGGCTTGGCAGTTCGGGCTGGACTGTTCCCATGGGGCACAGGGTCAAGACTGATTTGCATATGGCTGGGTTCAAACTGGAATGGCATGGTGAGCAAAAAAACGATGGATTTAGGCCCAGATCTCTGTACTGGGGTGAATGTATGACATTGTTCTGCATTCGGTCCATCAATTGTTGTTTTTGCATTTGTCACCCCGAGTGGGAAGGGTATGCTCAGACGTGAGTCCCTTGCTCTCCATGCCACTGGAATCAGGCTATCCTGGCTGACGAGGGCTGAAAGCCCGAAACCGGTCCTAGGATGCTTGTTTCCAGTCCAGGGAGGACCTGGCTTGGCAGTTCGGGCTGGACTATTCCCATGGGGCACAGGGTCAAGACTGATTTGCATATGGCTGGGTTCAAACTGGAATGGCATGGTGAGCAAAAAAACGATGGATTTAGGCCCAGATCTCTGTACTGGGGTGAATGTATGACATTGTTCTGCATTCGGTCCATCAATTGTTGTTTTTGCATTTGTCACCCCGAGTGGGAAGGGTATGCTCAGACGTGAGTCCCTTGCTCTCCATGCCACTGGAATCAGGCTATCCTGGCTGACGAGGGCTGAAAGCCCGAAACCGGTCCTAGGATGCTTGTTTCCATTCCAGTCCAGGGAGGACCTGGCTTGGCAGTTCGGGCTGGACTGTTCCCATGGGGCACAGGGTCAAGACTGATTTGCATATGGCTGGGTTCAAACTGGAATGGCATGGTGAGCAAAAAAACGATGGATTTAGGCCCAGATCTCTGTACTGGGGTGAATGTATGACATTGTTCTGCATTCGGTCCATCAATTGTTGTTTTTGCATTTGTCACCCCGAGTGGGAAGGGTATGCTCAGACGTGAGTCCCTTGCTCTCCATGCCACTGGAATCAGGCTATCCTGGCTGACGAGGGCTGAAAGCCCGAAACCGGTCCTAGGATGCTTGTTTCCAGTCCAGGGAGGACCTGGCTTGGCAGTTCGGGCTGGACTGTTCCCATGGGGCACAGGGTCAAGACTGATTTGCATATGGCTGGGTTCAAACTGGAATGGCATGGTGAGCAAAAAAACAATGGATTTAGGCCCAGATCTCTGTACTGGGGTGAATGTATGACATTGTTCTGCATTCGGTCCATCAATTGTTGTTTTTGCGTGTGGAAAAAGGGGTCAGATTAGCAACCAAAAAGTAAAGATTGGTGATGTTGTATGTATAAAGAAGTCTAAAGCTGATGGGAAGGGGAGAAGTATCTGGTCGGATCCTATCCGTCATTTAAATTTTCAAGAATGCTGTTCGTGTTGAGGGGGGCAGTGTATGGAATTTTAATAGAGTGTCTCTGTTTAAGGGTAATGTTGCGAATCGTGATTTTAGTGAAAGTAATGTATTTTTGGATGTGACTAGACCTCATCAAAGCATGGATGTGGATCGTATTCAGGTTGGTGACATCACAAGGCAAAGAATTGATGGAGTAAGACGTCCTCCTGTTAAGTTTGCTGATTACGTTCTTAGTTTAAAAAAAAAAGAATTAGGGGGATGGTGTGTTACATACTCACGAACGCACGAGGAACTTGGTATCCTTGTGCGGTCGAGTGTGTGAGAAATAGTGTAGTACTGTTTACATTTAAAGTAGAAATAGATACGCACAGGCATCTCTGTTGTCTTTTGAAGGCACAAGCTGTTGTTGGCTCGTGTGTGTTGTGTTTTAAAAATGCATGACATGGAAGGCGGTTGTGCCGTTTCGGCATTCAACTGCTGGCATAGATCATGAGTAGTCCGTGTATATGAAGCTCTAATAAAATAAGAAGAAAACTCATCTTACCATTTCCTGTGCTTCATACATTTGTGGATCTATCCAGATTGCACTTTCCAACAAAATCCGAGCCTGTCATTTCGCTCCCAAACGTGGAATGCATTTGTAAGAATACACCCAAGGAACATCAATACTACATCATTGCCCAACATGCCCAATACTACAGGGGCAGATGTCACGAAATAAGAAGTGGGGAAGAAGATGAAGGTAAAAAGTAAAGCAAGAGAGAAGTTACACACAAGGATTTTAGCTGACAGATGGGAAAGTAAGTCTCGAGAAAGTGGAAGTAAGTAGGGCAATAGTGGATGAACAACGGAAAGGAATTTAATTGATTTTATGCTGTGATAGTGCTTGTAACTTGTGAGATACAAGTACATATAAAGAATATTTGTAATACATAAAATGTATAGGACTAAAAGGAACATAATGTAAGTACAGTTTCAAATAGATGGCTACGCTAAATTTTATAGAAGCATCAGAAAAACAAGGGAGGCCAAGACGCAGTACATATTTTTCAGAAATGACGGGCATTCGTTTGAAAGTTGTTGGATGATCATAACTGGTAGAATTTAGGATTGTGCACCTGTATGCATGTGAGACACCGCTGGATATTGTGTTTGCTTTTCCTCACTGATTGAAGGTTTTTGAGCCAAAACTTTTGGAGTTGCAGCTGAATCACATCAAATCTCAGTGGAGTGCTTGGCACTGCGATTATGCAGCGACTCTGCTCCATGGAATGCTCTGCACATTCAGAAACAACAGCCCTTCTGAGAGTGGTACAAACTAGAATCTCTGCTGTGTTTACTGTGAAATCCAAACAAGCATTGAAATTCAGACAAACCCGCGTCTCACCATTTGCCATTGCTAACATCTGCTATTTGAACCTATTTTTCTGTAGTATCTAAAAATTCGTTATTTTAAGCTTTGAAAGGTTATTGGGTTGCATGTTTAATATTGGTTGATTCTTCAAATTGATAATGTTGACTGGAAGTTGCATTACAGCTAATCACAAAATAATCTTATTACATTACCTTTCCCTCTAAGAAACTTTAGTTAATCTGCTTCTGAATACACCATACATGTTTTGGACATTGAAATATATAGTCAGAGGTAAAAAATTAGGGAACTTGAATAAATTAAATGAAAAGAACAATCACATACAGAACCAGCAGTAGCATCCACCTGTTGATAGGCTGGGCTACTGTTAGTTTCTACTTTCGACCCCATACTACCAAGGCTCCTGATAAGAACTGGAGGATACCCGAGGGTGGATCCCCTGCCTGTCACCAATAAGGGATTTAAGGTTAGCAGAGTGGATGTGTGATGATAATCCACCCACCTTCTTTGGCTGCTCATTTCAAATACTGATTTGGCATCACAAAGCTAATAGAGGAAGGGGTAGACTGGTCGGGATTGCATTATGTATATTCAGTCAAATCCTGGGTGCGTTTAAGAGACCCATAAGGCCACCTTCTTGAGGGTGGGGTACTAAACCTCCGGTCAGCAAAGATATTTCAACCTGGAAAGGTCAGGGTGGATGGGAAACAAATTTCTCAGGCAGAAGGGGGTTTCGATCCATAAAACCCTTTTTTCCTGGCATTACTGACTGGGGGCATAAACATAGCATCCTCTTGTTTGAAATATATTCAGAATTAGGCCCACCATCTGTTTGCACTAACTGAGCTGAATGTAAGTGAATGGAACTATCTCCATACCAGTTGATTAAATGTTCAACAAGTATGCCATTCGGATATAGTAGAAACTTTGCAACTGGTCAATTGGAATTTCCATCATGGTATCCTGTTGTTTGAAATAAACTCATGCATTGCTTTTATGTAGATGTTTGCTGAATATTAATAAGATGCTGTCGTATTATGTGTGTATTTTCATAGTGCCTGCGATGTCGTAGTGTGCTCATTTCTCTGTCATTGTATGTGTCATTACAATCGGAGAGTTTGAGGGTTCTACTTTTGTCTAGTGTGGTGTCAGTTCTCTAGCCTCTGGCTGAATGACAGTTGACTTCTTGAGCTCTTCACAGCACTTGCTTCATGGGCTAGTATATATTTATACTGGATTCTTCAAATAAACCTACTTTCAAGCAAAACCCTTTGTCTTTGGCCTCTGCTTGTTCTAATAATTTATAAATGTAACCAAAAATTGTTTTTTTCATTACTGTTTGGAAATTAGAAGTTGAGATAGCTATTTCTTTGATAATATAACTATTTTTCAGTAGTTTGTTCTATTAATCATTTCACATCACAGAAGGTAGCTATCTTGGCTCTCAACTCAGCCAATTTAATTAGCCCGGGCTACAACAATTGATCATGGAGTGGAGTTCCTGTATGAAAATGCTTGAAAACCATGCTAGTCTTTTTGGAAGAAGGTCCTCCTATTTGATGTTATTGTCAATGTGCTATTTTAAGCATATGGTTATCAAAAACACCACATGCCAGTGAAACAGTGTTATCCATTACTTAGGCTTTCTTATCTGTATGTATATCTAATTAAATGTAAACATTAGACAGTTAGACTTAGGCTGAAATTAAGAAATGTTCACAATTGTGTTTTAGAGTATACTCACATGGTGTGGGTTTTGTTCTTCTATTTCATGTTGCGGTGATGCACGTCCAACCATTTTATCTATGTATTTATCTATATGGTATTTATATAGTGCAATTCTACTGAAAAGGTAGCAAAACACTTTAGATGGTCAAAGGCAAGATTAAAGTCAGGGTAATAGGAGAGAAAGCAAAGTTGTGGATGCCAAATGCATTGTGATGTAGTGTTCTTCAAAGAGGTGAGCCTTCAACTCTTTCTGAAATTGAAGCAGCGTTGCGGCAGTCTGGATGGATATAGGGAAGTTGCTCCAGATCCTGGAAAAGGCCTACTGTCTTGTTTTTTCTTTTTAACACTTCTTAGTCTGCAGTTTGATGGTGTCCTTAGTGCAGGTATACAGAGAACCACCAAAGATGGTAAGGCAGTCTGCAAGATAAGCGGAGGGGGCCTGTAATGGCGTTGCAAATGATGCAGCTAGTTTTCAAGATGGTGTGCGCTGTGAAGGGGAGCCAATGGAGTTCCATCAGGGTGGGGGTTTGGTGATTATATTTTATCAGGCCTAGATGAGATGTGCTATGGCGTGTAGGATGCCCCTAAGGGGTGCCAGTGTTAAGTCCAGATCCAGATGCAAGAGTACAAGGGTTTGAACCACAGTCTCCAAGTTGCATCCTACACACCATGGTTGTGTTGAAATAAAAACCTTTCTATACCAAAAATACCTGGGGGCAATGGGTAAAACAAAAGTGCAGTTTGAATTTGGGAGGCAGTTTAATGTAAGGTATGTTCATCCACCTGATGTGGTGTTGCAATACTTCATCACATGGGGATATATGTATCAAGCCCTCAGATTCTCCGAATCGGCCCGTTTGCGAACGGGAAAAGGCCTTTTAGGATGTATCATCCCAAAAGGGCATCGCAAATTAGAGAATCGCAAAATTTGCGATTCTCTATTTTGCGATTGCATTTAAGGAATCGTAAATTGGGATTTCTTAAATGCAATGTATGAATCACAGAAAAAGTGCAATTTGTCCGTAAGGAATCGCAAATTACCACCAACTTCAAGTTGGTGGTAATTTGTGATTTCTTTGAAAAATGCACTTTTTGGCATTTTTCAAAGTGCCATGTGACGCACAGACATGCCCTTAGGGCAAGTATGTGCGCCACATGTGCACATATACATATTTCAGGGGTGCAACAGGGTGTCCTTTTGACACCCTGGCACCCTTGAAATTGCATTCTCATTTTGCGATTCTCAAATTGCAAATCGCAAATTGAGAATGTCTTCCCATTCATTCCTATGGGCCTCCTAGCCCTTAGGAATGAATAGGAAGGTATTCTTTAATTGCTATTAGCAATTTGCAAAATCGCAATTAAGGAATGCCAAGGAATCGCAAAACATTTGCGAATTATTTGTTATGTCCCGATGGCAATTCTCAAATAACGATTCCCAAAAAATCGCTAATTGAGAATCGCAAATACGGTATTTGATACATATGCCCCATGGTCCTTTAGTGATTTTTGTTTGATGAGTCTATGATTGGAATGTTCTTTTGTTCCATGTAAGATGATTGGTATGTTAGGGTTAATTACATTTTGTAAGGGATTCTAGTTCTTTTCAGTTGTTTGTTGCTTGTGGATTGTGTGTGCTCCTATTAAAGCTCCACTTATACACCTGCATGTTTGGTGTTTTCCTTTACCACATTTGGTGATGAGATGGACAAAGGACTGAGGAGCATCCACTGCTAAGTTGTCTGTGTAGAACATTGCCAGAGTGCAGAAGAGTTCTTTAAAGGAGAAGAAATTGTATGCTTGAGGTTTTTAGACAAGGTGATTCCACTGTGGCACGATTCTTGTGGAAAACACGTTGTGTAAATAGTGAGCCTCTTTGCTGACAACAAGAGTTTCGGTTCGTCTGGACTTTCAGGTTATGCATATACACATTTTTGCTGGAAGACAAGATCGACCAGTGTAAACGTCAGCCAGCCATTTTAATGGCGTTTCCATGGTGATGGAAACAAGATGATCTCAGTGCAGCTTTGTGGTCATATTACACGTGAACACAAATGTTTATATTGCATGGGATAAACTGTTGGCAAACATTTTGTGCCTTAAGCTGGTGAACTGGTAATATATTAAGTTATTACAGCGACCAGTTTTCAAGAGGTTTAAAGTGGCTCATCATGTTATCACTGGATGTAGTCTTTAGCAATGCAAATGCCGCTATATCCAGGGGTTGTTTAAAAATGATTAATTGACGATCACAAAGATTATGTTCCATCTTGATTCACTGAGGTGCATGAGTTGGGAGTCACAGTTATGTTTACACCACTACTTTAGAATCATTAATTTGGTCACTTCACCTGGTGGTTTTGGGAGACAACCCAAGATTGAGAGATTGGTTTCCTCATAGATTATTCTGTGCCTTCACAAAATTGATATCCCCTGACGAAGGGCCATGGCCTGAAATGCATTGGGATGAGATAATGCAGTTGAATTGCATTGGATGAAAAATATCATTATGTCAAAACTACGATATACTGAATTAATTTGATGTTTGACAAGGCGGATGAAAATTGCATATTGCCTTGATATAATCAACATATCACATCTGAAACTAATCTAAGGTTAATCACTTTTAAACAACCCCTGGACGTAGGGGTATTTGCTGTGCTAAAGGGGACGGACCCTGACAGGGGACACTGGCACTTGATATTGTTACACACACTCTAGGATCAGAGAGTGAGACCCTTTATAGCACGCTACAAATTGAATACAGAGATCAATTGTTCCCTTTCATCTATCACTGGATGAAATGACATTTCATTAACGGTGACAGGAATACGTAAAGCTTGTCTGGGGTGATAGGTACACCATATATATTTGTCATTCTTTACCAAGCATTTTATTGATCGTGATAGGCATACCTTTTAAACTGCCTGTCAAAGGTGATTGGCGCACCCAGTTTTGTGTCATTACTGATACATCTGATTGCATACAAAATTAGTGTTAATTGTGGTAATCCACCTCCACCATTATTTAATAGTTCAAAAGAAGATTGTGCGGAATGGGAAAAATGATTTCTACAGTTTAGAAACTATATGTTGGTCATTCATGGGGACTCATTTGACTAGGATAGAAAAAAAGCTTAACTTTTAAATGTAATTGGTGTGGATGCAAAATATATTTTTGAGCCCTTGCCACCTATGTTACCACCACACAGTGTTGATGCAATGGTTTATGATTACCTTTCAAAAACCATTGAGAGACTTAATAAGAGAGTTGAACTACATATTGTATTAGAAAGATTTCAATGTTTTACAAGACATCAACAACAAAATGAGTCTGCGGACTTGTATGCTTTGGTGGTAATGGTATTAACTGCTGACTATGCTTTTGGAGCATCGATTGACACATACATTAGAGCTCATTTAATTATCTACAGTTCCAATTAGAAAATGCAAGAACTACTCTTAAGACATTGCAATGCAACCTTACAGGTGTCTATTGAAATGGCAAAGAGTGCACAATATTCCATAATTTTTTTTTACTCTATTGATGTTGACAGTGCAGTGTCTGATACAGCTGAGTTATCTACCAGAGAACTGTCAAAAGAAACAACAATGAAAGGAAAAACTAATATGTATAGACATGGGAGTAATATTAATTGGATTAATAATTGTGTCAAAGTGATTTAATATCGGGGTGTTTCTAAAGTGCATTCTGCGCAGTTAAAAAATTGTCCAACAAAAGAGAAAGATTTGTTCAGTGTGGTGAAATTGAACATTTTTAGAAGGTTTGTATGTCTTATGGCAATAGAAGAATTTCTGTAGAGCAAGAGGCTAATGAGTCAGAGGTTATGCCTAGAGAAAATGTTCTGCTGTAGAAAAAATACAGAATGATTCAAATGAGATAACAGTTTTGAATGTGCAAGATGGTTTGAATGATCTAGTTTTGCAAACATCTGATGTTGTGGAAAATCTACATGATGATTTAAACAAGCAAGCGGGTATAAATGCTAAGACTGGTTTGAATGAGTTAGTTAGTCAAAACTCTGAAAATGTATCTTCAGTAGATTTGATTGGCCTAAATGTCAAATTGTTATTGATGAAACAAAGAGGACTAGCTTAAGTTGACCAAAGTGTTACAGTACTCAAATTAGTTCTGTCACGGGCACCTTGTTGGTGTATTCATGAAGCCCTCACCCACCAACCTAGTTGGTGGCATGCTTCATCATCGGGCCCACCCAGTGACACCTAGTATGTCCCGGGTGTGCTACGACGCCTGATTACAGCGGAGCTGGTATATTGCTAAGAGTGCCGTGAGGTTGGGTGAGTTGTGATTTAAAACGGCTTGGTGGTGGTCCCAGTACCCGAGGGTAAATTAAATTTTAATAACTGGGCCGTCACCAGCGGTTAAAAGTAAGGCTACAGGACGCGTGAGGGTGGCAAGTTACTGCCCCCTGCGTCCTTCAGATGGTCGACATGTTTCAGCCAGTGCCTTAGAGTATTCTGGCTTTCCTCAGGACCGTTTTTTTAAAAAGGTGTGGTGAAATAAAACAGACTTAGTGTTGTGGTACAGACTATGTGATACACTCACTAAGGCGTTTTTCTATATGTGAGAGGGGGATTCCCTTCTCATGCATACCTGTACAAACAAACATTAAGAACAAGGACAAAACATTTACAGAGAGAGTCAGTAGTCAATTTAGGCATATGGTCAACAATGCTTAGGTGGCCGGATCTATAGTGCAAGGTGAGAGGACTATAGTCGGCTAGGTGTGATGGTACTGGTGGTGCCATCAGAGTGAAAATACGCGACTAGTTAGGAGCGTGGTGTGGCTAAAACACGGAAATCACACTGAAAGGAGTTGACTTAGCTGACAAACCTGACAAGCCTCCAAACAACAAACTGGGTAAGCGCTTCTTTCCTCACAGGTCCCTAACCCCTACAGCCTATCTCTTTTTCTCCCATAGGGTCATCCCCTTACCGCTTCCCTCCAGGAAGCCTTGGCTAATAACCCAAAGCGTAAGAACAATTTTCTTGCGCCCTGCCACACTAAGTCAACTCCTTTCAGTGTGATTTCCGTGTTTTAGCCACACCACGCTCCTAACTAGTCGCGTATTTTCACTCTGATGGCACCACCAGTACCATCACACCTAGCCAACTATAGTCCTCTCACTTTGCACTATAGATCCGGCCACCTAAGCATTGTTGACCATATGCCTAAATTGACTACTGACTCTCTCTGTAAATGTTTTTTCCTTGTTCTTAATGTTTGTTTGTACAGGTATGCATGA
This sequence comes from Triturus cristatus, assembly GCF_964204655.1. Lineage (NCBI taxonomy): Eukaryota > Metazoa > Chordata > Amphibia > Caudata > Salamandridae > Triturus > Triturus cristatus. The sequence continues at coordinate 167,742,002 of NC_140580.1, read as the reverse complement.
GAAGGGAATCCCCCTCTCACATATAGAAAAACACCTTAGTGAGTGTATCACATAGTCTGTACCACAACACTAAGTCTGTTTTATTTCACCACACCTTTTTAAACAAACGGTCCTGAGGAAAGCCAGAATACTCTAAGGCACTGGCTGAAACATGTCAACCATCTGAAGGACGCAGGGGGCAGTAACTTGCCACCCTCACGCGTCCTGTAGCCTTACTTTTAACCGCTGGTGACGGCCCAGTTATTAAAATTTAATTTACCCTCGGGTACTGGGACCACCACCAAGCCGTTTTAAATCACAACTCACCCAACCTCACTGCACTCTCAGCAATATACCAGCTCGGCTGTAATCAGGCGTCGTAGCACACCCGGGACATACTAGGTGTCACTGGGTGGGCCCGATGATGAAGCATGCCACCAACTAGGTTGGTTGGTGAGGGCTTCATGAATACACCAACAAGGTGCCCGTGACAGAACTAATTCGAGTACTGTAACACTTTGGTCAACTTAAGCTAGTCCTCTTTGTTTAATCACATATAAACCCTCGGGGACTCGGACTAGCTAACTAGTCCTCTCTCTCCCTCTTGTTACACGCAAATTGTTATTGATGGCAGATCAGTAGATGTTATGGCAGATTCTGGCTCTCCATATACCATTTTATCAGATAAGTATTTATACAAAAATTGGAATGATAAACAACTCAAGCCTAATAATGTCAAGGTGTTTGGTTTTGTTGGTAAACAAATTGATATGCTTGGGTATATTGTGACTGAAATTAAGTTCCATGACAGGTCCAGTCTAGGAAAGGTTTACGTTGCTGTGGACGGTTTACAAGTTCTGAGTTGGAGACAGCAAGGGAAGTTTGGTATTACCCTTAATCCAAATGCTAAGAATCTTGTTTATCTTATGGAATATGTTTAAATGGTTTAGCACTTTACAAGGGATAAAATGTAGCCTAACGGCTAGAGCGACCGCCCCCAAAGCTGGGGAACTGGGTATGAGTCTCAGCAAGGGACGCTCAACATCCTATGATTCTGGGCAAATCACTTAATCTCCCTGAGCCTAACAAAATGAATGTGTCTGTGTAAAGGAACTGGTGCTCATGTAAATAGCTTTGATACCTTCGGTTCAAGTTTGCGGTATATAAAACTCTGGGAAAAAAAAGAGTCATGGTAACTTGGAAAATCTGTTGGAAAAACACAAGTTACTATTTCGTGATTAGCTAGGTAGACTTTTGGGATTTTCGCATCAAATTAAGCTGAAACAAGCTGCCGTCCTGGTAAAACATAAACTTAGACATATTCTTCTATCTGTTACAAGTGTTTTATCTAAAATGTTGTCAAGTATGTATTAGGAGGTTGTGATTGAACAGGTGAATGTTGCAGAATGGGCGTCTTGCCAAAAAATGGGAATCTTAGATTGTGCAGTTGACTAACGATCTGTCAACAAACAGAGTTTCGTAGATTGCCATTCTTTACCGTGTATACAGAAGCTTCCCACCAAATTGGAGACAGTGCAATTTGTTTTTAAACTATTGATCTGATCAGCATGTCATCAGATTGAGTTAACACCAGAAACTCACTATATATCTACTTTTATCACATCAGAGGGACCTTACAGATATACCAGGATGCCATTTGGTTTGGCTTCTGCTGCATCGGTATTCTATAAGCTCATGTTTTGCTGGTTTGGAAATATTGATGGAGTGGTTGCCTTTCAGGATGATTTTCTTGTGTATACTGTGCTAACTAACATTTTTGTTTGCTTGATAAAGAAATGAAAATTCTATCTGAAAAAGAAATAACAGTTTGGATAAATGTAAGTTTTTTGCTAAAGAGGTGGAATATTTAGGTCATTCTATTTTTGAGGAAGGAATTTTCCCTAAAAAAGATTTACTGAAGAATATCGAGGAAATTCAACAACCTGTCAACAAATATCAAGTCAGATCCTTTTTAGGTTTATGTAAATATTATTCAAGATTTTGTGAAAACTTTTGCTGATATTGCATTACCTATTAGGAAGCTGCTTAAAAAGAATGGCTGAAGACCATATGCATTTCAATTGCTGAAAGGGGAAATTATTGGTTTGTAACCGGTAACTCCTTTTTAATATGATACATTCATTGTGCTAAAGTTGATGCCAGTTCTTCAGGGTTGCATTGCTGTATTAAGTCAATTTAAAGGAAAAGAGGCACATACAATAGCTTTTGCTTCTAGACTATTAACATGAACTGAGTGCATATATTCTACCATAGAACGCATAGCCTTGGCATGTGAGTGGTCTGCTGAACATTTTAGGACATATTTGTGTGGAAAGGCATTTCAGTTGAGGACTGATTATAAACCTTGGGTTTCTTTATTTTCCAAAAATGATGTAGAAAAAGCTTCCTCTAGGTTGGTTAGATTGTTATCTAAATTATATGAGTACAATTTCAAGGTAACATATTTTTCTTTTCAACACAAAGGGGCCGATTCCGATTCTGGCCGCAAAACAAACCGACCGACAAGGATCCGGACCGAATACCGACCGACACGAACCAGCGCTGTACGACCTGTGCAGTACGATGCAACACGTGTGAATTGCAACCGACACGTACGGAATACAAGCCGTACGACCGAGCCGTAGGGAAAATAGTGATCCGGCCGGAAAACCGACGTGAATATCACCGACCGGCACGAACCCGGAATGAACCCGACCGACCCGTACCCGCGATGTACGATTTGCGCAGGACGATGCAATGCGTGCAAAACCAGACAGGCTCGCACGGAGAACAAGCCGCACGACCGACACACACAGACAACCCGGCACACAAGCAATAGAGACCGCCGCGAATGACGTGTACCAAACACAGAAGACAGCCAGCATGAACGAGGTGGAGAAGCCCGCACGAGACAACAGCAGTGTCCGTTTCCGTCACATGAACGTCTCCTTCATGCCTACAAAACACAAAGGAAAAAAGACAAAAAAAGGACTAAACAAGCAATGACAAAGCCAATAAATACCACAAAAAAACATGGGACAAAGACACACCCACCACTCCAACTATATAAAGGACTACAATCACTACCATCATCCCTTGCAAACAGGAGACACAGCCAGCAGCAAAACACCACTACACAGCAACCACAGACACACTCACAACTCACCCATCACACAACTCACACACCATCAGCACCTCATACAAAAGCATACACACATACACCCAGCAAAACCAACACCAAACCACCATCACTTGCACCCTCACACACACATCCCTCACCACCACCACCCATCACCATGCCTCCAAAGAAGAATCCAAAGTTCACAGATAGTGAGTTAGAAGTGCTGGTAGACGAGATCATCAGAGTAGAGCCACATTTGTTTGGTACATTGGTCCAAAGGACCCCCATCTCACAGAAAACCAAGATGTGGGTGAGAATTGTGGACAAGGTGAACACCCAAGCACCAGCAAGGCGCACAAAGGACGACATCCAGAACAGGTGGTATGACGTGCGCAGGAGGGTCAAGAAACTCATTGAAAAAGATCACGACCTGAGTCAGTGCACTGGCGGTGGCCCTCCTGCCAAACCAGTCTACTTCAGGACCTGGGAGGAGAAGGTGTGGGACATCCTACCACCAGAGAGCGTCCATGGCCTAACAGACATCCCAGAGCCTGGTGAGTACACAAACAACATATTCAAGATTGTGTGGCAAGGGGACAGTGAAACCATGCACCGCAAGCAAAGCTACACTAACCAATAGATAATCAGCCCAAGATGTGTATGCCAGTCACACAAACACAATACCTGCCATCTCATAGTGACTGGGAACTGTTTCATGACATGCATCAACCTACAAACAAATAGAGCAAGCCAGTGGCACTAAGCCAATACACCCAGACAGTCTGACACCACAAACACACCACCTCACAGTGCAGCTGACTGTCAGGAAGGAATAGTGGGGATGCAGGTGAAGTGAGTGTAGGCAAAAGCATGATGGGGCCTGTAGTCACAGATAATGCTCCCCCTTCTGATTGGCCCATCAAGACCTCTCTGAAACATGCCCACATCACAGGGAGTGGAACATGACTGACAAGATGGCTGACACTGGCTTCTGCTGTGGGGAGCACAAGGCCCTGCTAGGGCCTGTGTGCAAATCAGAAGCAGGACACCACTGACTGACATCCTGAAAGACAACTTGCACACCCTACAATGGAAGCACGTTTCAAGATGGGAAGGAGGACTGACAGCCCTGACCATACTAATCAGCATGGGGAGTCACCCCCCTCAACACAAACTCCACACAACTCACCGGGTACAATGTATTGACACACACCTCATTGAAATATCAGCAAAAGATACCCCTTACTGGGTGCTGCTGTGTGAAGCACAGGGGCCCACTTGGGACTTGTAGCCTAACAAACACCAGGATTTCACAGTCAGCCGTCCTGCCATTGCTGTCACACCCCCTCACAGGGAAGCAGAGTCAAGAGGGAGGAAGTATGGGCATGCTGGGAAGGGGGGTGTAGCCAAGAGTATGATGGGACTCGCAGTCACTGACAACCTACACTCACCCACATGGCCCAGAAAGATCAAATGGAAGCACAGGGAGTGGGAAGGGACTGACAAGATGTCTGACACTGGGCTCTGTCGTGGGGAGCACAAGGCCATGCTGGGAAATGGCCAACAACCATATCAAACTCTGTCCGTGACAAGCTGGGAAAAAGCCGTGTGCAGGCAGGCTTCTGTTTGAAAAGTAGAAAATGTCACGTTTGTGAACTAACGATGCATGTAGAAACATAAATCACATTGTGTGTCTCTTCCAAACACAGGTGGCGCTGGGCACCCAGCACCAAATGATGAGGATACCCAGTCCCAGACTCTGGTGGACACTGGGCTCTCTGGTCTGACTCTCTCACTGTCCTCTTCGGATGACGACGACCAACCTGGCCCCTCCGGTGTAAGCCATCATGCAGCACCAGCAGCATCAACATCTGCCCCCCCTGTACCCACGCCTCCTGCATCTGGAAACCAACAGGACACCCCCGCCAACACAGACAGACCAGGGACAATCAACATCCACAGCACAGGGACACAGGACCCCACGGAAGCTACAGCCAACACCACCAGCAACACCACCCAAGGGGTCCCAGTGTCACCTGTTTGTCCCGCCGCTGGTCCTGCCTGTGTGGAGAGGGGTGCTGGGAGGGGTGGGAGGCCCAAGGCGCGCCTTGCAGAGGGGGCTGGACTGCATGATGACCCCCACCTGGCACGCATCTTAGATGCGTACCAGGATAGCACCGGAGGATTTGGCCAGGTAGTGGAGATCCTCAAGGACATGCAACACGAGCAGGTCACCCACCATGCCCGCATGGAGGCCAGGTGGGATGACATCACTGTGGTGCATCGGGACATACTACAATGCCTCCGCCAGATCAACACAAACCTGTCCACACCCCACTGTGTGCCCACAACATCTGTCGCAACACCATCTGCCACCGCCACAGGGAGGGAGGAGGACTCTGGCGGAGAGTCCCCTGCACCGCAGAGGCCTGCACATGAGGATCCCCCCCCGGAAGAAGAGGGGTCATCCGAAGAAGGACATGTGAGAGGCCGATCTCCCAGCACATCCCCCAGGGCCACTAAACCTGTTCTGGTCAATGTTCTTTGTGCGCAACCTGTTCACCTTGTCCAATCTGGACATTTCATCTACCATCACTTCCAACTCCAATGTGAACTTTGGATTCCCAAACCACTGTACAGCACCCACCATCCTGTGCACTTCCCTCATACATGTTTGTAAATTTCACCAGTACACCATACTTGCCTCTGTTGTGATTCCAACTTGTCATGTTCAGGGAGATGTCGATCTGCTACACAACACAGTGCATGCCAAATACTGCAACAATGTGACCAACGTAAGGTGAGTCATGGGGATGTGACACATGTGAGGGAGACACACCACTATGGCAACACAAAACATACTCACTATGGCCATGTTACTCATCACACATAAGGATGTCGACCTGAAACACATTGGCATGCACAGACACAACACCAAGCCCAGTCAGTGGTAACAAGTCCACAGGTGAGGTAAGCAGATGTCACGCAGATGTGGGAAGACAGACAACGCACATAACAAAGCGTAGCACAGGTTCATTACACATCAGCAACTGGTGTTAGCTTCTGGGTGTTGGGGGTCAGAGTTGACCACACAACAGGCAAAGTACCCTGGGAAGGACAGACAAGATACAGTCAGAAGCACAGAAGAACAGGAGAAAAATGCAATACACATGCACAAAACATGTTGCAAGAGACCTACACAAACAGTAGTTAGCAGTACTACCCTATTGTGGAGTACACACCACCTGAATGGACACATCACAGCACGCATCCAGTCAAGTGGCACACAGACACACTCAGACAACAACAGAGCTGGCACAACACATTCCAGGCTACCTCCATACATTCACATAACAACCCTGGAAACTCACATTCAGGTGAAGGAGTTGTTGATGATCTGTGAGCGGACGTCATCATCATCTTCATCATCACTGGCATCTTGGCCCAGGCCGGGATCTTCCACAGGTGCCGGACGTTGGTCGTCGTCATCGTCATCCTGGATGAGAGGCACCTCCTTCCGCACCGCCATGTTGTGTAGCATGCAGCAGACAAGGATTATTTTGCACACCTTTGCAGGGTCATATGGGAGGGCCCCTCCAGTCTTGTCCTGGCAGCGAAAGCGGCTTTTCAGGAGGACGAATGTCCGCTCAATCACCCTTCTGCTCTGACCATGTGCCTCATTGTAGCGCAGCTCGACTGGTGTCACAGGGTTCCGGAGGGGTGTCAGCAACCCCGGCATGTTGGGGTATCCGTAGTCACCTACACACACAAAAATGAACAAGTAGCTGAGTTTTGTAGGAGTGCGGAATACAACATTGACAAACACACACAATGAGAAACAGTCAGTACACACTGACAAGCCAGGCATGCTGAGCTGGCATCTGTGACATCAGCATTGCAATGCGACTACTCCTCATTATGTAGGCATCGTGCGCAGAACCAGGGAACCGTGCACACACATGTGTGATCGACATGTCAGCAAGGCAGACCACCAGAGCATTGATCGAATGGTAGTTCTTCCTGTTACGGTATACCTGCTCATGTGCCTGTGGTGGTATCAGGGCAACATGTGTCCCATCAATAGATCCAATGACGTTCGGCATCCTCCCCAGTGTATAAAAGGCATCCTTTATTTCAGGGAGTTCAGCTGGGCTCGGGAACTTGATATACAGGTCAAGGAATTGCAACATCCCCTCCAAGACATCACGTAGCACCCGACTAAACATCTTTTGTGACATCCTACCAGCAGTAGCCACAGTGTACTGGAAGGTACCAGTAGCAAAGAAGTGCAGGGCTGCCATCACCTTCACCTCTGGGGTCAGTGCTGTAGGGTATGTCCGGCCCGGTAGCAGATGTGGCGCCAACTGCTCCGCCAACTCTGCAATCAGTGGCCTGGTGAAGCGGTACCATCTGATGCATTTGCGTTCCTGCATGGTTGCAAGGTCTGGGAATGGACGATGGACAGCTGGTGCCCTGCAGTACAGAGATGCACAAAGGAAGATTGTCAGTTCATCCACCCATATGGCCATGACCACGTTCACTATCACATGCTAGTTCATGACATTACACAATGTACTGAGGTGTGTGCTGTTGGTCATGGACACATATGTCACATAGAAAACCACCACCTCACATCTCAATTCCACATGTCCACATGAGTCCCATGTAGTGCAATGGCCAATCATCTGGCTGTGTCACCCAACCTATGTGCCGCTGCAACGTTCCAAAAACACACCACAGTGACAATTGAGGCCTCATGTCTCCCAGGAATCACAGATCTTTGCCATGCAGAAACCCAGGCTCCCTGTATTGCCACATCAAACACAGCAGTGGACATGGCGTAGCACGTACACACCACAAGGCAAGCGTAAGTCCCACAGGTAGTGGCCACTGTTGTTCCTGCCGGCCCTACATGTACATCTCTTAGACACACACCCCATCAAGGATGATGCATATACCACATGGATGTGAAGACTGTCACCCATTGGTAATATTTGATCAGACACATCTGAGACACAACATGCACACAGACTGTGGGTGCACATTAGTATTGTGGCTACAGGTCTCACTGTGACGTACATGCCATCACTCCCAGGACTCAGGGTGTATGTGACCTGTCCTAAACATATCCAACCTGACACTGTGTCCGTAACTCATGCCCATTACTGTCCAATTGCACATCACAGTGGTAATGTGCACAACACACAAAGGATTCTGCCCCCATGGACATGTGCACAGCCTGGGAGTGGCTGCACAAAGTGCCAGCCAAAAAAACAGATGTGGCCCCCTCAAACACCCAGGGAATGCAGCCTTACATGCCATGAGACACTGTGCGGCCAATGCTGTAGTGTGGTAGGTGTGCACAGGTGTCCCTGGCCACTATATGTGTGTAGTATCCGTATAATAGTCACACTAATGAGGTCCGACGTGGGTGACAGTGCGTATGCATTGAATGGGTCATGTCTGAGCCGTGTGTACGCTTTGTCATTGAATGCAATGAGGTCCGACGCGGGTGACAATATGTACGCATTGCACGGGTCATGTCCGAGCCGTGCGTACGCTTTGTCATTGAATGCAATGAGGTCCGATGCGGGTGACAATATGTACGCATTGCACGGGTCACGTCCGAGCTGTGCGTACGCTTTGTCATTGAATGCAATGAGGTCCGACGCCGGTGACAATGCGTACGCATTGCACGGGTCATGTCCGAGCCGTGCGTACGCTTTGTCATTGAATGCAACGAGGTCCGACGCGGCTGACAATGCGTACGCATGGCACGGGTCATGTCCGAGCCGTACGTACGCTTTGTCATTGAATACAATGAGGTCTGACGCGGGTGACAATGCGTACGCATTGCACGGGTCATGTCCGAGCCGTGCGTACGCTTTGTCATTGAATGCTATGAGGTCCGACGCGGGTGACAATGCGCATGCATTGCACGGGTCATGTCCGAGCCGTGCGTACGCTTTGTCATTGAATGCAATGAGGTACGACGTGGGTGACTATCATGCATACGCGTCGGACAGGCATGGTCTGGGACAGGCGTACACCTTGGCGATTGAATCGTATGGAGACGGGTGCATGTGTATATTCAAAATACGCGTTGTACAGTTGACCGAGCCGGGTGCACCCATTGGCTCAGGATTGTCATGGAGACGGATGCGGATTCAAAACTTGTACGAGTTGTGCACTGGAAATTCAGTTGGATGCCTACAACAATGTTGCAATTTCAAGTGTTCCATGAAGGTGAAGATTTGAACGATGTGGAAGGCGTGTACGAGTGAATGGATTGGCCAGATTCATAGAATGCAACCGTGTTGGACCTATCACTTGGGACACATGGCACAGAGTCTGCCTCTGCAGCACAGATATAAGGCTGGCTGGCCCCCAGGGAGCTCACTAGCCTGCACTACATGCTACTGGACCACATCCCTGCTACCACTGCTGTTGTCTATGCATCCTCTGGCTCCTGCTATGGCACGTACTCTGAAGAGGGCCCCTGCCTTCACTGAGGAGGAGAACCAGGCCCTGCTGGACGGGCTCCTTCCAGAGTACAGAAAGCTCTATGGGAAACCAGGGGAGCATGTTGTCTGACTAGCAGTACTAGCAGTGTGTACAACAGTGGCAAGCATTCTCACTGACTACTTTCATCCCCCAAAGTGTGTAGGTACATTTAATGAATAGTTTTCCTGCTGCTAAAGTGCATTATTGCAAGCTTAAACTATCCAGGCATTGTTAACATGTCAGACATGCAGGTGATTTGTCCTTCACCATGGTTGCACTACCTGTGTAATTCATTTCCCTTTGTGATGATGACATGTATATCCAAATGTGTGCTGCACAAATCTGGGGCATGTGTGTTAATGTACTTTTCACTTTGTCCTCCTCACAGGTTGATGCCCACCAGAAGTAGGAGATCTGGCTGACCATCGCCCGGGTTGTTCGTTCTGTGGGGGTCTACAAGCGCCGGATCCGCAACTGCCAGAAGAGGTGGCAGGACCTTCGGGGCTGGACCCGGAGGATAGCTAGAGTCCAGCTGAAGCTGTCACCTCCACGCAGGAGAGGTGGACACCGGACCCTGACTCCCCACATGCTCTGGATACAGGCGGTGGTCTTCCCGGACCTGGATATGCAGCTGAAGGCCAGACAGCAGCAGGAAGGGGGTAAGTCCATGCCTGATCTGTGTACTATGTCTGAAATGCTAATAGCAGTCTTTTGGCCTGGTCACACTTCCACATTACGTAGGTCTTGTAGTCCAAAACTCAGGTCCCTCACTTGTGTGATGCACCCTCCTCATCTGTTCCACAGGTGTGGCCCATCCAGTCTGTTGCTTGTGTCACTAGGGTACTGTGTCCCTGCAGTCAGCTATGCTTCGGGTACCGGTCAGCATCAGTTCCCTTGAATCTGTTGTGTGATTCATGGGTGGGTCAATTGTTTACACAATGCCTGAGATCTGACATGTGATCTGTGTGTGCCCTTGAGATGTGTACCAATTGCTGGTCTGACTCGCAATATGTGGCTGGGGTATTCCAAACAAACCCATTCAGCAGGGGACTCCAATTATTGGGCCTCAGGAGTATGCATATCAAGTATGTCACACTTGCTTAGCCACCTGACTACTGTCCATGGCCAAACACTGTTTCACGTAGTTCTGGCCAGTCATGCCCCCTCAAGGGCATTTAGAAACACTCTGTAATCCCACTCCTGTGTATGAATTTGCAGGTTGTGCTTAGTGACCTGTGCCCTCAGGTGTCTGCCTCTGTGTCATTAGGGTGTGGCTTGTTGTTACGTACAACTGGGGTGTCCATGATTCAGAGGGTCAGTATGACATCTGCGATGTGACTGTGAGAGACAAGACCTGTGTGACATATAGGTGTGTGATCATCTGACAGCGCACAATGGTGTATGCAACTGTGTCCTTCATGCAGCTGGGTTACATGCATGGCAGACTGTGATGTGTTAATGTACAGTGATTTGTGTTTGCTGAAACTCATATGTATGTTTGCATGATGTGGGGTCTTCTGTGTCCTGGATATGTTGTTTGCATGGGATGGGCAAGTGCGCCGGTCATCTGCAGAGTTAGCTTTACCCCTGAGCTAGGATTGTGAGTCAGTGCATATTGTTGTTGTCTGGATGCCCTGCCCCTGTGACAGGACACAGTGTTGAATGACTTTCAGGGCATCCCAGTGCCATGGCATTTAACTTGCTATGAGTGAGCCTGCATTGTGTTCAAGTGTGCACCATGCAACCCATTGTGGCATTGCCCATCAGGACATGAGTACATCATAGTGTGTGTTGCTGGCATGCATCCCAAGCATGAGAAATGAGTCTCTGCGCATCCCTTCATCCGAACACCTGTACTGAGTCAGTAGCAAGGGATGTGCTGTGTGTATAGTGATATACTCCTACATGTTCACTTGCATGTACAACTAATGTGTGGGTGGTGCATGTTGGCACATTGGGGTGTTGGCATCCAACATGCAACGGACATATGTGTGAAAGTCAAGGAGGGATATGTGTGCCATGGTTGATGTTGAGAATGACAATCGTCTTATCCTAAACAGTGTTGGCACTTTGAGCTGTGTTCAGCTGATGATGCCAGGGCTTGCCCTATGATGTGATGTACTCACTGTGGTGTGTGCAGTCGGTGCAGGTGACTGATGTTGTTCTCTTACTTCCTATTCCTATCCAGATACATCCACAGCCACAGTACGGGACAGCTCCATGGACCAGGAGAAGCCACAGAGCCTTACTGGGACTGAAGGAGAGGAGTTGGGTGGACCCCGTGGCATGGAGTCCGAGTGGAGCCACACAGAGGAGTCGTCAGCACCATCACCCCCAGCTGAGGGCCACAGCAGCTCTGCGGATGGCTCCCTTGTGGAGGCGGGTGTCAGCAGCCACCAAACCCCAGCTAGCACCCTACCTGTCCCAAGCACAGAAACCCCCAAAACAAAGTCTAGACGTGCACACAAGCAAGCGCAGGGGACTGATTCCACAGTCACAGGGGCTGTTTTGCAGACACACACACACTCATCCACAACCACTCCGCAGTCCTCCGAGACCTCTCCCTCCCAGCCCCCTTCCCTTGCCTCACCTGCAACCCCATCCCCCCAGAAGCTCTTCCTCTGTGACCTTGGCCTCTTCCCCACCGACCCTGCAGATCCTGATTACAAGGGGAAGAGGAAGTCCCCACACACAGAAGGGAGTGCCCCTCATACCTGGACACCCTCCCCCAGGTGCAGTCAGACAGAGACCCCCACCCGCAAGTCCCCCCGGTGCCAGAAGAGCAAAACCCCCCGCCACCACGCAGCCCCAAGGCAAAGTCTCCGTCCTCCATCCCCAGGGCCACCACTCCAGAGGTTTCCCCGCCACTCCCTGCCCCGGGTTCCCCCACCCACAGATACACCATACCCAAAATGCTAAGGCCATCCCCCCCTAGCACTTGCTCCTCCACACCTGGTCAGACAGTTAGTGCCACTGATGTGGGGACCGTGTCCCCCCCTGCCCTGCCAACCTCACCTGTCCCCCATTCCGCTCCCATAGATGTAGGCACTGCTTTGGAGTCCACGACCACCCCGTCTGACTTGGGCACTGCAGTGGTGAGCCAATCCACTCCATCTGACCTGCCCACTGGAGTTGTGCCGACACCCCCACCATCTGACTTGTGCCCCACAGTTGTGACAGCACCCACCACTTCAGTCAGCTCCACTGCAGTTGCAAGTGTCTCGCCTGCATCCCCCAACTCTTCACTGCCTCCTTCTGCTGTGCCCTGATCCTGTCCCTGCGGTGCCTGGCCTGCCCCCATGTATGCCCCTCCGAGGGGATGACCCCGGTCCTTAGCAGTGCAGGCAAGCAACGTGTGACAGTTGTCACTCTACTTCACTCCTTGGCATTTGGACATGGACTTGCCATTGGCCTTTTGCTTGCACAGATGTTTAAAATGCTGAATAAAGCTTTTTCCTTTCTCCCTGGGAACTAGATTTCAGTGTACATTATGTTGATAATGTTTAACATGCCCTTGCACCTGATGCTTTGTTTACAACGTTGAATTCTGATGTGTTGCTGTTAGGTACTCCCTGTGGTCCATGAGATATGTATCCTATTCTGGTGGGTATCCATGTCATCCTTTGCAGCTACCTGGGTGTGTCAGGATCTACTATTTGTGGACATCTCTCTGTGAGCATTTCATTTGCATGGTCACATCTGTGGCTTGCACCCCTGCACATGTGATGTGCTTCCCATTGTCCAATTTGTCACTTCCACATACTTTGTGCTCATCAACACTGGACCTACAGGTGTGGGCATCATTGGAATAGGAGCAACTGGGACCTCGGTACAACTTGCTAGACATATGTTTTGGGTATGTGCAGATGACTTAGGGGAGACTCCCGTACCCAGGCTGTTGTGACCAGAGCCTTCATTGTGTGGTAACTGATGGCGGACTGACCAAGTGTTCTGCCGACATGAGTGGGACTTGCGGTCAATATGTTTGGCACAGCTGGGCTCCTACAGGAGTTGGGTCCCCTCAAGTAAGTGTGTTGTCCAGTGACATGGCCTGGTGTGTGTTGTCCAGTGACATGGCCTGGTGTGTGTTGTATGAGCATGTGTGTGTGTCCACATCCCTGTTCATACACAGACAGTGTTCCCTTGATATGTTCCTGTTGTTGATGCTTGCTGAGTGGTACTGTGTTCATCCCACTACTTTTCCAATGGGCTACCAGATGTGTGGGTGCATGACACACTACTGTTAATTGGTGTATCATCTTTGGGATTTGTCAGTTCTGAGTGATGATGATGTTGTCAGACACATTTGGGACACAGTCAGGGTTCCTCAAGGCACCTGTTTATTTGCTAAATCATGTAATTGTCCCTAGGTGGTCGTTTTCAGTGATTGAGACATTTGTATGTGTGTGTGACTGCTCCCACTTGTCTGGTTCATGGCTGCGATGCTGGCAGGTGTCAGCATGTGTGCCTTGTGGTTCTCCTTGGCATCTGCATTGTCCTGGGACTGTGGCTGGGATTCTGAAGGTTACGTGAGCTTTGAGGTCATGGCCATGTACCGCATGTACCGCATACTGTGCAGTATGCCTGTCATTCCCCAGGGTTGTGAACTGTCCTTGTGTGATGTGTCTGTGCACCTTAGTTCCTCCCAACATTTGTGTATTTGTCATGGGTGCATGTGCAATGTCACCTGTCCATCTGGGCTTGACTGATACACATTGTTACAGTTCAGGGTGTGTGGTGTTGATGGTGGACTGATGTGAATGTTTGCATGGGTGGTCCCCTAGCTCCCGTTTGTGCATGGATGAGGGGCCATGCTGGGTGATTTGTGTTCGTGTATGTGTGATGTACGTTTGTGGCACAGGACACATGTCTGGGTTTCCCAGTTTGTACAACATCTGCCTTTGTCATCACAGTGGAGGTGTCATGCATGCTTGTGTCACCCCAAAGTCTGTTCCCTGGGGGTAGTGGTGTTGTGTGTCAGTCTCTTGCTGTGTTAGTTGGTGTTGATTCCAGCTTGTGTCACATGTGTCTGTTGTGCTCCCTCTCATCTCCCAATGCCTGATTGCCCACTCAGGGTGTCCCAATGATGGCTTACTTTTGTATGGCACTGTGTCCACATTTGTGTCACTGTGGTTCATCCCCCCTCATGTGTTGTGTTGTTGCATGGGGATACTGTGACACACACACACACATGCTGTGTCAGAGGTGCAGTGTAAGTTTGCCTATTTGCATTGGTATTGCGGTTGTGGTCCTTTGGATGCTGTTTCTGTGATGTTGCATGCTGTCCCTGTGAGTCATATCACATCATTGTGCACATTCGTCCTGGTTGTTATGTGCCATTGCTGGCATGGAACAGGAGTTTGGGATCTGACACCTACATTCTACACATGTTGTTTTGATTGGTGTGTCTATTTTCGAAATGTGTGCATGCTTGGTGATGGTGAATTCTGCTGTTGTGTCATTGTACACAGTATGCATTGTCAGTCCCCATGTGTGGTGCTTGTCTGCACATGGCCGAGAGTGTATTATGTTTTCACAGCACTGTTAGCCTCACCACATCTCTGTGGGATACAACCACTAGTTTGCCCCAGAAGTGTTTGATGTGTTGGGAGCAGGGATCATACATGCTGTTTGTTATTTGCAGCTTTGACCATGTGGACACTTACCTTTTGGTCTCTGTGATGAGGGTGGTTTAGTCCCCATCACCACAATGCTCAACATCTGCAGCATTTTGGAAGTCCCCACTTAACTTCTGTTCTACACAGTGAGAGGGTGATCTTTTTACATTGCCACAGTGCTATGGTGATGCTTACCTTGTGTATGTCACACTCATGTGTTGGTCACACATGTGCTGTTAGTTACATTGTATGTTCGTAGCCATTATCACTGTTGTGGGCATTTGTCACAGACTACACACTGTTAACATGATGTTGGGGGGATGTATTTTGCGGACATACCTGATGTTGGAGTATGCTGGATGTGTTGGGCACCACCCATCCTATGGGTGGGGGTGGCAAGGGTGGTGGACAACATAAGTCCTATGGGTGGGGGTGGCAGGGGTGATGGGCAACATAAGCCCTATGGGTGGGGGTGGCAGGGGTGATGGACAACATAAGCCCTATGTGTGGGGGTGGCAGGGGTGATGGGCAACATAAGCCCTATTGCTGGGGGTGGCTGTAGTTATGGGCAACATAAGCCCTATGGGTGGGGGTGGCAGGGGTGATGGACAACATAAGCCCTATGTATGGGGGTGGCAGGGGTGATGGGCAACAGGTTCCCTATGGCTGTGGGTGGCTGTAGTGAAGGGCAGCATAGTCCCTATGGCTGGGGGTGGCTGTAGTGATGGGCAACATAAGCCCTATGGGTGTGGGTGGCAGGGGTGATGGGCAACATAAGCCCTATGTGTGGGGGTGGCAGAGGTGATGGGCAACATACGCCCTATGGGTGGGGGTGGCAGGGCTGATGGACAACATAAGCCCTATGTGTGGGGGTGGCAGGGGTGATGGGCAACATATGCCCTATGGCTGGGGGTGGCAGTAGTGATGGGCAACAAAAGCCCTATGGGTGGGGGTGGCAGGGGTGATGGGCAACATAAACCCTATGGCTGGGGGTGGCAGGGGTGATGGACAACATAAGCCCTATGGGCGGGGGTGGCAGGGGTGATGGGCATCATAAGCCCCATGGGTGGGGGTGGCAGGGGTGATGGGCAACATAAACCCTATGGCTGGGGGTGGCAGGGGTGATGGACAACATAAGCCCTATGGGCGGGGGTGGCAGGGGTGATGGGCATCATAAGCCCCATGGGTGGGGGTGGCAGGGGTGATGGGCAACATAAGCCCTATGGCTGGGGGTGGCTGTAGTGATGGGCAACATAAGCCCTATGGGTGGGGGTGTCAGGGGTGATGGACAACATAAGCCCTATGTGTGGGGGTGGCAGGGGTGATGGGCAACATAAGCCCTATGGCTGGGGTTGGCTGTAGTGATGGGCAACATAAGCCCTATGGGTGGGGATGGCAGGGGTGATGGGCAACATAAGCCCTATGGGTGGGGATGGCAGGGGTGATGGACAACATAAGCCCTATGTGTGGGGGTGGCAGGGGTGATGGGCAACATAAGCCCTATGGCTGGGGGTGGCTGTAGTGATGGGCAACATAAGCCCTATGGGTGGGGGTGGCAGGGGTGATGGGCAAGAGGTCCCCTATGGCTGGGGGTGGCTGTAGTGATGCACAACATAGTCCCTATGGCTGGGGGTGGCTGTAGTGATGGGCAACATAAGCCCTATGGGTGGGGGTGGCAGGGGTGATGGACAACATAAGCCCTATGTGTGGGGGTGGCAGGGGTGATGGGCAACATAAGCCCTATGGCTGGGGGTGGCTGTAGTGGTGGGCAACATAAGCCCTATGTGTGGGGGTGGCAGGGGTTATGGGCAACATAAGCCCTATGGCTGGGGGTGGCTGTAGTGATGCGCAACATAAACCCTAAGGGTGGGGGTGGCAGGGGTGATGGGCAACATAAGCACTATGGCTGGGGGTGGCAGGGTTGATGGGCAACATAAGCCCTATGGCTGGGGGTGGCTGTATTGATGGGCATCATAAACCCTATGGGTGGGGGTGGCAGGGGTGATGGGCAACATAAGCCCTATGGCTGGGGGTGGCAGGGGTGATGGGCAACATAAGCCCTATGGCTGGGGGTGGCTGTAGTGATGGGCAACATAAGCCCTATGGGTGGGGGTGACAGGGGGGTGGCAGGGGTGATGGACAACATAAGCCCTATGTGTGGGGGTGGCAGGGGTGATGGGCAACATAAGCCCTATGGCTGGGGGTGGCTGTAGTGTTGGGCAACATAAGCCCTATGGATGGGGGTGGCTGTAGTGATGGGCAACATAAGCCCTATGTGTGGGGGTGGCAGGGGTGATGGGCAACATAAGCCCTATGGCTGGGGGTGGCTGTAGTGATGGGCAACATAAGCCCTATGGGTGGGGGGGCAGGGGTGATGGGCAACATAAGCCCTATGGCTGGGGGTGGCTGTAGTGATGGGCAACATAAGCCCTATGGGTGGAGGTGACAGGGGTGATGGGCAACATAATCCCTATGGGTGGGGGTGGCAGGCTTGATGGGCAACATAAGCCTGTTGCTAGTGGCCAGGATATGGATCCCCTGTGTGTGTGCCATTTTGCGGGTACGTGTCGTTTGTTTATGTGGTAGGTGTCTGACTTAACGCCTGTGCAGTCGGCGTCCGTTCCTGAGCTGGTCATAGATGTAGAGTACTGGTATGACCTGCGCAATGGGATTCATGATGTGTTTGTGTCGTACAAGCTGCTTGTTGCTCCTTCTCGTACCCGCTGCAAGCTGGTCCGTCTCGTAGTCGTGTATTGAGTTGTGGCGCGAATCGTAGCTGATATGCTTGTTTACCGGATGCTGTGACATGCCGTACGTGACGACCCGTCCGCGCGTAGGAAGTACGCATCGTACTTGTCATGCCGGAAACTGCTATGGATACTGATTCCGGGCGACTTGGTTCAGCGTTAGGAGTTACAGTTCGGACGGAGAATGGAGCTTGAATCACAGCCTACGTATCGGTCTTGTTTTTGGCAGTTATGCACATCGTACTTACTCTACAGGAAGGACCGGCTCCGGGTACGTGTTGGTCGCACGGTAAGGCTACGTACAGCTGTCCGACCGACTATCGGAATCGTCCCCAAAGTAAGAGCAGATTGTCTATCTAGATTGGTTGGTAATCATGATGGATTTTCTGGGAATGATATTCTTGAGGATTATTTTGTAGCTGCAGTAGAGGATGTTATATCTTCTGTTGGGAAAGTTTCATCAAAGAAAGAATGATTAACTGTGTCTTTGAATGAATTTTTTAGTTCAGTTAAGCAATTCATAGTGAAGGGAGCGCCTTTGGAGAAATATTTGACAAAAGAATTACAGTTTTGTTTTTAAACTTACGGACAAGTTATTCATTGTGGATGATTTAGTGATGAAAGGTCACTGCTTCGTTAACCCAGTTAAGATCAGGAATACATAGATATCTATTGTGCATTTGGGACATATTAGTCAATCTGGTACTGTTAAGAAAACTAAAGAATAGTTGTGGTAGCCATATAAGTATACATAAATCATTACTTTTATAACAAAGTGTTCATTGTGTCAAAATGTGGATGAAGTTTGAAACTACAGAAAGTCGATAAAATGAGAGGCGATTTACCTGATGAACCAGGGAAAGATTTGGCCATGGATTTTTGGGGTCTTTATGAAGGCATTCAGCAGAGGAAAATGTATGCCTTAGTTAATATTGATTATTTCTCCAAATTGGTAAAGTTGAAATGCATAACTAAACCCAATACTGATGATGCTTTGTCCTTTCTTCAGGAATGTTTTAGAGAAAATGATTTCCAAATTCAATTACTTCTGATAATGGTGTACAGTTTACTTCTGTTTTGCTAATTTAAGTATAAAACATAAATGTACACCATTGTATTCTACAATATGAATGGTCTGGCAGAGAGGTTTAACAAGACATTGGTTGAAGATATTCAATTAGAAATTAAAGGAAGGATTGATGGTAAAGAACATGTAGCTAAGTTAATTTGGTCATATCATTGTATGCCTCACTGATCTATAAAATGTTCTCCATTTTTTGTTATTAAAGGGAATATACCTAGACAATTCTGAAAATGTAATATGGAAGCGTTTTATAAAGCAGTGAAATGGAATGTTTTTGACAAGAATGAAAAATTGAGAGGTGATAAAGAAAAGGTTTCACCATCAGTCACAAACACTTTACATGTAGGCGACTGGGCCAAAGTAAAACTTACATGGCATGTGAATAAAATGAGTTCAACATCTTCAAAGGCTTGGAAAATTGTAAAGATGGGTAAAGCCTCTACTCTTTTAAACAAAGGTTCATGGTGGAGTTGTTTAAGACAGGCTAATATTGGAGAAAAGGCTTGTTCTGACTGTGTGGGCATGAATTGTCCAGATTGTGCTGGCAATTCAGCTTTGAATCAACAAATTGAGCCTAATGATGTGTCTATAGGTTCACCTGTTTCTTCTCAAATGGAGGGTGTTTCATCATCATCATTTTCATCTTTACCCGAGGTAAATCTGGAACATAAAATGTTGACAATGAAATCTATGAAAAATGTTAAATCACCCAGCACATATAATGAATGTTTTATGTATTAATCTTCTATCTGATTATTTATTGTTTTTTTAATTATTTTTACTTGTATTTATAAAGGGAGGAGATGTGTAGTAATGTGGCTGGTGTAATTAATATCATTGTTAGTTCTAATCCAGCAATTATTAGCTTTAATGCAATTACCTCTAGTTCCATGTAATCTGATTGGTTGTTTCAGGTTAATTTATGTTTGGAAGGGATTCTAGTTCTCTTCAGTTGCTTGACGCTTGTGCGATGTGTGGGTGCTCCTATTAAAGCTCCATTCTGTGAACTACATGTTTCGTGTTTTCACTTACCTCAGAGTTTTTTATTACATAACAAATCTGTGTTATCTGGACTACGGCCTTGAAGCTGAATCGTGTGAAACCGCCAGACAGATGTTTTTTATTTGGTCAGAACAAAACCAGCCCTGCCTTTATGTAACCTAGAAAGCATGTTAAACCAAAAATAATGTTCGTATTCATCAAAAAGCAACACAACTTTACTTATGGACATTGCTGTTCTTATGTAAAGTGTTCTGAAAGCCATTGGATCCTGTGAGAGTATTTAAATGCTGGTAATCAATTAATAAAATAAACATGTAGTGCTGAACCTTCAGACAAGGCTAAATATTACACTTCAGGGTTTAGAGATATCATTTTTATTTTCCAACTGAGGAAGAAAATAAAATAACATAAAACGACATATGTACCATAAAGCCAGGGTGGGACATATGACAAACAATGCTACATATTCGCGTTCCCTTCTTTTTTTATTAGCCCCTGTTCTTTGAGCTTCAAATAAATAAAACAAGCTTTTTTCTCTTTGTGCATTTCAGCACTGGTTACTTCATGGGGGATATTCTCAAGAACGTGTGATAACTATCGCAAAATTTGCTTAACGCAAGTTTGCACATCGCAGTCTATCAAAATGACGCCGTGTTAACGTTGTATTCTCAACCCGGTGGCACCATGCGATAGTCTCATGATAAAGCGCCAAATGACCGTGTTAAAACAAATGCGACACCGAAAAAACGCAAAACACGAACACAAAGTCGCGATGTGGCTAATCGTGTTACAAAAATCAGCGATAACCAGCGACAGGCCTGCAATTCCCACCCGTCCTATGGGAAAATGCACTAAGAAAACACCGAAAAACACAAACAAAATAATACAAACTGCGTAATACCATGTAGGAAGCCGGAGCAAGTACAGAGGAAGACCAGAACCCCACAAGCCCCCAGGAGGACCTGCCTGGGACCTCGGGATCACGGAAGGGCAAGGAGAAGAAGACGAGGAAGACGAGGTTCAGTCCACAGGAAAACAGGATCATCATCACGGAGGTGATAGAACACCACCAACAACTGTTCGTCACCTCCAACGTGCCATTGGCAAATAAAAATGCAATATGGCAGGCCATCCTGGACAAGGTGAATGCAGTCGGAATAAGGAAGAGAACAATTGGAGAGGTCAAGAGGCGCTGGAATGATACGAAGTGCAAAACCAAGAAGAAACTCGCTGACAACCATCAGGCAGCAATGCAGACTAGAGGTGGCAGTCCAGCAGAACACCAGGAGATGGATGAGATGGAGGAAATGGTATCCACAGTCATCAGTGAGGAGATGGTGGCAGGAGCTGGAGGTCCGGACACTGCTCGACATGACCTGACACAACAGCACCAGGGTGAGTACCGAACAGGGACTGGGGGACGGGGGGAGATGGGCACAATGGCACACATGCACAATTAAGTAGAGCACACTGCACACCCACATTGACTCTTGAGCATGTCCCTCATCCCCTTGGCACACTGCAGCACACATACAAACAACAAGTAGGCCCACGTCCACTATGGGCATAAAGGTATCCCCCCCACACAGCACCAGTCCCACAACCAACCCATGCATATGTGTGAAACAAGCAAATCAGCATGTCTGTGAGCCACACTGACAATGCAAGTGACACTGCATGACGAATAGCATGGCTGCAGTCCAAAATTCATGACATGCTGCATGCCACGACACTGGGGTGTCTGAGTGTGGAACACATCCAGAAAGGAGCAGGTCACACCCTGACACATCCACGTGCACACAAAACCCCTGACGGCAACAACACATCTGAGGGCAGACCATGCCCAAAAGGCCAAATCAGCCAAGTCTGCAACATCTCAGCACTGTAGAAGCATAGAAGTCAAAGGCACACCGCCTCAAAGGATAAGTGGCAGCAAAATCACAGCTGCAGGGGCGACTCACCCACAATGCAGCACACACACATAGCAACAACAGCACATCAACATTGATGACAATGTGGTACGAAGTGCAACACTTTCACTGCAGAACAGAGGACACAACTGGTTCTGCTTGTGCGTAGAAACCGGTCACTCACATCTGGCATAGCAGGAAACTGTGAGATGAGAGTGTACGTGTACGGGCCTCACATCCCTGAGGTAGTTCAAATGTCCACTGTCCAGCATGAAATAGTCAACTCCTCCCAAACAGTCACAATTTACATTGTCATGCAGTCTGTATGTAAATATGTGCAATGTGTCAACATACATGGAACACACTGTCAACCAGCATCACCCCTTTACATTGCAGAAGGACAATCAACACCTCCTGCAGAGCAGACCAGACATCTCTTCAGTGATGATGAAGAGGACCCCCTGGACATTTGCCCCGACACCCTCCAACGGCTCGTGGACAGCCTCGGCACCCCACCCCCAGGAGCAGTGCAGACCAGCTGCATCGAGGTGACCCCACCCCCTGCACAAACCACCCAGCAGGAAGCACCCACCACCACGATGGGTTCCCAGCACCTCATCCAAGAACACATGGCATTCCAAGGCCAGGTGTTAGACTGCCAGAAGGAGGTGGCTGAACAGGTGCGGGTGGGGTTCGGCAACATGGCAGCCAAAATGGATGACATACGTGGGTGTCTGAGTGACATCAGGGACCACTTACACTCATTAACGGACACCCACAGTTCGCACCATGATGTCCAACAATCCATGCCCGACACCGCTGGAGACATGCCTCTGTGAGGAGAACAACTGTCTACTCAGAGTGGCCTCAGCGATGTCAGCCGAGAGTTGGCACAGAAGATGAGGATAATGGAGAACATGGAGCATATGCGTGCGGAAAGAATGGCTGCCACGGATGCACACCAGCGAAAAGTTGTTGGTATCTTCCATGTCCTGCAGATCCTCATCATGGCATTGCTGCCACCAAGGCAGTCGCAGGTGAATGCTGTTGGTACTTCCACACACACATCTCCGGCCCCTGATGTGTCAGTGGCACAGAGTAATGCAGACCAAACATCAGCACCCACATGTCAGACAGATGACATAGAGGACGAAGATGCGGGTGATTCCACCTGTGCAGTAAGAAGGAGACAGTAGCAATCCTCTCCGCCATATGCCCTATTTCATCTTGGTGCTGCCCTCTGCATCATGCCCTGAAACAACACCTCCCACTGTCCCCCGAAACACTCCGCGAAACTCACCTTGGACCTCGACATTGACCACAACCCTGTTCTGTTTGCATTACAATGACACAGCAATCACACTGCGGACTGTCCTCTACCTCTTCCTATGTACTTGTCAATCCCTAAATGACTCTGGCTGGCCCTACCCTGTTCCACAATGTAATGTGGTGTTTGCATGGCCATGTACTGCTCCAGCTCCGACAACCCCAATGAATGTGAATAAAACATTCAAATTGACACAGATGTGTCATGTCCATAATCGATCAAGTTTGAAAGTATGAATGAGTGTAATGACATTGAAAAAAAAAATACACCCAGGGAAATGAGAGCAATGCGCATATTTGACCGTGACACTCAGATGCAGTGAGATGACTGGGAAGGTGTGCAATAGCTGTGGCCTCAATGCCGAGAAACAACACTCATGCACT
Organism: Triturus cristatus; assembly: GCF_964204655.1. Classification (NCBI taxonomy): domain Eukaryota; kingdom Metazoa; phylum Chordata; class Amphibia; order Caudata; family Salamandridae; genus Triturus; species Triturus cristatus. Next base: position 167,718,327 of record NC_140580.1, on the reverse strand, counting down.
TTCATGAACTTTGCCCCACGCAATGTTAGGAATAGGGCTGTGTGTGTAATGTCTAAGTCGGTGGCAGGCCTAAAGTAGTGTACCCCATTACATTTGACAACAGAACATCTCTTCGCATACCTACGCACACTCAACTGGGTGAACCCAGCCTATAGTGATGGATCACATTGATCCACATGGCAAGAAGTTGGTCACCATACTCACATTGCTGAATACACATAGGAGCACAGGTCTATCAGCAACTATCCCAACCACAATGTCTGGATCACAGAGGTGGAGCTGGCAATAGGGACTCACCCCTCAGTGAAATGCGGCAGTCAGTCCCTCACTGTGTACGGACAATGCTCATTGAGGCACACGATTTGTCATTCCAATAAAAAAATCATCACAATTGAACACTAGTGAAGTTGCGTAGACTCAATTTGCATGTGCATGTCAGTACGGGCAAGACAAGAGCCACAACATGCAGACCAATGCATCAGACACTAACAGGCAGCCTTCGGTCATGGTACAGTTCCACGTGACAGCCGTTGTGCATGTGCCCGGGATGTTCGGACAGTGCGTTGGTGGCTCTCGTATAAACGGCACTCCTCGGGCCTGCGGCAGTTATGTGGATGATATGCCACAGCTCAGAGCAATGAGTCGTATGTGTGTGCAACGTTTGGACGTATGGGTAGTTGTGTACGTAAGGGTCAAGGGCATTCCATGCAAGAGGACCTCGAGCCAGGACTTCTATTTGTGTGGTGTGGATACATTGCTCTTTCATTTGCGCTGTGTGTAGTGTGGGAGTCGTCATCATCTGCTATGGTATCTCTCTCAGGGGGTGCCGGCCACATGCAAGATTAAGGTCGGAGGTGCAGATGTCCTTCCGCATTATGTATTGGGACAAAGGTGCTTTCATCCCTGATGTTCGTTTGACAACTGCTTGCATTCTGGAAATGTGATGTGGCTTTCGCGCTGCAGATGAGGCTAGGCCTTAGGCTTATGGTGCGCCAATGGCGAAACACACACAACAGTTGGCAAGTATGATCCAAGAGCCCGAGCGGTCTTGCACTCCTTGTACAATCCCTTCGTGTGCGGCTGCCCTCCGGGTGCATGCAAAATTGCAACATTGTTGATTGTGGCCCGTGTGGTGACGACACTGCGACAGAGACACATGCATCAGTTGGTTTCCTGTCCATCCCGGAAATTAACCACGTCCAGAGCCCAGGGATAATTATTCACACCCCTACGCTGGCCTGGTGTAGGCCAAACCCGCCCACTTGGCCTACGTATAAAGGGGGGGATGACATCGCTACGTGTCCCAGTTCTTCCCCACTGCCTAGGTGACATGGCTGCGTCCGCCTAGCATATTACGGGACTCAATCATAAAGGGTCCATGACTTGCGTTGCACAGAGTTGGTGGCACCGGATACACTGTGGCCGGCATGGACCTACTGCCACGGGACGGTAAGTGCTGAGCAGGTGTGCAGCCTGCAATGATGCGCCGTCCTGGCGGTCCGGACTGGTAAGGAGTTGTGTGAGCCCTGCTGGACCACAGTGTAGGTCTGAGCCAGGGAGCAGCGCGGGCATACTGCCACATGGAGTTAGTGGCACCTAAAGAGCTGGGCAGATGTGCAGCCTGCGATGATGCCCTGTGCACTGATATGATCTCTGCCATTGTGTAATCAAGACCCAGAATCAGGTGTGTGACCTCGTGGCCCACGGTGCGGGGCTGCATGATGTTAAGGCTGCCAAGGTCACGGGACCCGGGCTTGGAGCTTGCACCAGCACGTGGTGGGCCCTCTTGGAGAAGGTGAGCAGTGAGGCCTGGTTACGCAGGGGAGGCCAATCACCACTGGGCAGCAGAAGGGGCTGGTGTGCAGCAGACTGTGTGCACAGGTACGGGCAAGCACTGATGGCGTGTGCAATGATGTAGTTTCTGCCATTCATGATTCGGGAATCTGTTTCAGATAAGGGACCTGGTGGACTGCAGTGTGTACCGGCACGTGGTTGGAGACACACCGATGGCAGCAGGTGAGCAGTGATGCCTGTGTCCGCAGTGTCGGCACACTCTTTCCCTCTCCCCCTTTCACTGTCTCACTCTTTCTCTCTCTTTCTCTCTCTTGCTATTTCTTTTTCTCTTTCTCTTATCTTTCTCGCTCTTTCTCGCTCTGTCTCTCTCTCTTTCATTCTCTCTCTCTCTGTCCTTGGATGAGTGCATGACACACCTTCCTATCTTTAAATCTTGACTTGCAGGCTGTGACTTACAGATTGTCCAGAGAAGACTCGCCATGACTGATTCACCTTTTTCTGACCACACATGATTGTTGATTGTTGAGATTGTGCGACATCAGGCGAATTGTTTTGTTCAGGATTTCGTACAGTTGATGTGATAACTCTTTGTCTGGGGGGGATCCTTGGGGAAGTTGTGGTGGGTGTTGTGGCCCTCTTCGGGCTCCGAGCTGCATGATCAGTTTCTCCATGGCATCTGTCGTTCTGCAGGTGTGGCTCTGGGCGGGGCTCCCCTTCATGGTGCAGGTTGTCGTCCGACTTAACATCAGGTAAGAGCAGGTGCTAATGGGCCTTATCATATGTTTTGTGAACTTATCGCCGATCTGGCTGGTCGTTGAGAATGTTGCGAAGTGGTGTTATTGAGGCTATTTGCCCGGGAACGCCTACTCTGCATCTCATTAGCGTTAGCGGTGTCATGTGTGGCGATGTTTTTTGCGGCTGCTATCGCCGGAAAACTGGTGATATCGGCTGGTAGCACCAGCTTGTGAATAGTGTGATGAAATTATCGTCACTTTGGCGGCGATAAAGTGCCACTAACTTGGCGATAGGTCCTTGAGAATATGCCCCTATGAGTATAGATTGTTAATCCACTATGTAATGCTAAAGAAAGTATTTTCATCTGTTTTTCTTTAGAGGTACTAAAGAAAATGAGAAACCTTTCGCTTGACCGCCCAAATAAATAAGCCTTCTTTTGACCTATCAGCTTCCACTTAAGCTTTTCAATAGCTATGAATTGCTTTGCTAGCTGTGCACACCTTGCAATTTAATGGGTCTGATCACTGATGTTATTTAAGGTAAATGTGCTTTAGAATTTTCTTTTTAATAGATGGCTGGTTGTGCCTGTGATAATCAATGATTAATTAAATGTTTTTGCCCTGAGCCATCAGATCAAAGGTAAATTAATGTCACTTCCTTGGATGTCACTTAGTATAAATGGAAATGTCATTATTTCCACAGCCCATTTGATTTTGATCAAATGACATTATGCTGTGCTATGTGAGAGTCCAGCGGGACTTTGTGGAGTCAAGACCTTCATCAGTAAGAGAATGCATTCCAAGACTACACACTATCAGGTTTCCAATTACAATATTGACACAAAAATATTGTGACAGAAAGATATCATTGCCTATATATTAACATAAATATTGATTTTCTGCACACTGTACATAAAACACAATTTTGACAACAAAATATACTGATACAAAATGCCGTCAATTCGGAAATATTGATGGGGGGAAAAAAGAAAACTGATATATCATGGTTAACACTGAAAAATAAAATCAACATATTGACAACTATAATATGTAAAAAATCGTTTTTGAAAATTAAAGTAATAATAATTATATAATCCAAAAATGTAAACATTTTTATATCAAAATTAAAAACTCCAAATTTGAAACATACATTATTCAAAATAAAATTAAGCAAACAGCCCCTCATAACTTGGGTTAAAAGCAATGGGAAATGTGCACTTGTTTATTTACATTCATGCAAGTGTAAATTTGTGGGATATACAAGTGAATATTCCTGAAAAAGTTTCAGGTTCTATCCTATTTTTGCTGGCTGCAAAGGTTAATAGAATCCCCCGGAAAGCCATAATTTTTTCCCTCAGTGAGGAAAAGATTATCCTTGCGAAGAAACTGTTTTCCCTACATCCTCAGAAAATCTGGGAGTTATCTATTCCCCTTCTCAACCTAGAAAGAGATTTATTCCAGCCCTTAGCTGGAGTAGTAAGCCCACCCTTTTCCATAGTTGAAAGGGAGAAGTCAGAAATTTGTAAACAAACATACTTACTTGTTAGTGTTCATAAACTTGGATAACCTCCATTAAAAAGCCTTGAAACACATATTTTTGTGTCCCTGAAGAAGGATTTACTTGTGCAGAGAGCTCTGCACTAGTGAAGGAGATCTTCCCACCCATAAATGAGTTTGGTATCCCTTTCTGTAGTCCAGGCAGGCTTAAAATGGAAAATTTGTTTGTACACTTTAATTTATAAATGAAAGTCCCTCACTTAACAGTGCCCAGTATACAAGATACATATTACATTTAATGAAATATGGGTAACATAAATAGAAATAACTTCAAACATTTTATGAAACTCTTTGAAGCATGCCCAACACTAAATTAAATAAAGCATTACACAATATATTGACTGTTTAGATATAAATATAACACCTGTAAACATTCAAAGTGAAACACATTACCAATAACAGATTATTTACTAAGTACACAAAAAATATTGCAGAATATGTTAAACAGATTACATTACACACATTTCCTGAGCCGCTTCGTGAGCGTTATCACGCGCGTCAGGCTCGGCGGTGAGTTGTTGACAGACGAGGACTTGACGTACCATGGTCGGGCCGATTTTTGACAGCTTTAACTCGTTGATATATGGAACTTCACCATTTCAGTAGGGTTTCTGTTGGCCTTCGGATTAATATTGATAGGCCACCCCTCCTGTTGTTGGTCCACCATATTGGGTGTGCAGTTTAGTGGAATCACACTACTTCATTAGGTTTTTATGCTCAATCAGCCATTATTTACAATTTATCTTCAGGCTGCATTTCAAACTCACCACAGTTTTTTACTGTTCGTGACTCGTCTTAACTATTAGACGCATGACTACTTATGGATCTTCTACCAACCTTGGTTTTACTACGTAGCCATTCAGAATCAATCTTTAGCCTTGAGAAAGTCTGAATACTGATTAGTACAGACGAAACACGTGTTGGCTGTTGTATATGCTGGACACTATTTTGAAAATCAATAAAAGGAACGTTTTCTACAGAAGCCTTGTGGAATACCCATTATGTCCTATGCATTATTGGATTTCCGTGTGTAATTTCAAGATTGTTTGGATTGACTTATTGAATTTGGATTAACATATGTCCACAACATTGTTTCTTTTCTTGGACCAAATTTTACTTATGATGGGTGTGCTGTATTAGCTTATTCTTTTTCCTGTTAAGTCGCATGCTGTTTTCGACGTGCTAATAGCACTCATGGGTGGTGGGTGCCTTAAGCTAGCCAAGCACCCCGCTGTACTTAAAGAAACTTGTCTTTTATTCACGCCATTGACTGTCAGTTTGTACAAATATCTGTTTATTTTGACATGCGGTTTTTCCCTTCCAGGGAACACTACTACCCTCTTTTTGTGATTACTCACATTTCTGATGCTGTAGAAGATCCAAGTAGGCAAGTGCTTCACAGCAGATAATCCAAGGTAAATCCCAAAAATGTCAAACAATAAAAAAATAAGTAATGTAAAATCCATCGATGTCCTGCAACACCAAACTCACCCTCAAGGAACACATTGCCAAGAAAACCGAAGGGCCTGATTATGAGTTTGGCGGCCCCACAGTGGCGGTGCGGCTGCTGCCTCACCGGCGGTCTGACCACCCCATTAGGAGTTGGGTGATTGGACCACCATAAAATGCTGCTACTGCCAGTGAATGTACACAACAATAGGGCAACCCACTAGACCCCAAGGGATTGCGTATAATATCTTGACACAAAAATAAACCTTGAGGATTTATTTAACTTATATTTTTCAATTAAATAGTCACCATAGTGAACATCATTTCAAAGGAACTCAGACAAGACCACAATTCATTCTATTGTGTTCTTTTTATATCTAAAATAATTATTTTTAGAATGTTTCAACACCTTTCAATGATTAAGTAAAGAAACATAATTCAATTTGAACATTGGCAACCAAGACTACTGTCTTATTTCACAACTTAAGCAGTAGTTATTGACACTTTTACAAAAATATGCACCTTACACAGTTGATCATATGACATAAGATCAATTTACATATTTGTAATATATGCAACACATCACATGAAAATGATTTATGTTGAAGAAGTGTCACAGCGTCGACGTTTCGGTCTCCTAAAGTTTAATTCCCGAGACCATCATCAGGACTCAAGTTGCACCACGTATCTATCATAAAAACATACATAAATTACCAACATATTTCACCATCTGAGCTCATCTATTAGTATTGTCACTTCAATGAAGGAAAACAGGTGTCTCCCATTTAAACCACCCGATATAGTATGTCAGTATAAATTCCCATAGTGACCCAAAACAACCAAGGAAAACAAGTCGGGTGACAGACCCACATAGCGAGTACCCAAGTAACACCAAAAATGTGCCGTGGAGTAAACTGTAAAGTGTATAATTTCTGCAACCAATAATGTCTTATAGAGAGACGCCAAATTATAACTGTGCCTCCCTGAATCAAAACAAAAACACTTACTCATACTTTCATGTGAAACCTTTGGCTCACGTATTCCAATTACTTGCGAGAGCACTAAATCAAAAACAGAATGGAAAGTCCTAAATCCTATCAAAGGACCTCTTTCAGTACGAAAGTTTGTAAACATGCTGTCTGCCTGTACTTACAAAAAGCGGCAACCTTCGTCTGCGCTTACAAAATCTGAAATAAAAGACACTGGGTCAGACGAAACTCGTCAACTACTGTTATTAAGAGGCTGCAAAACCCTCCCAGGAGTGAAGCTTACTTCTTTAACTCCAAGTCCACTCTCTTCGTACCACTCGCCCAACAAATCCGAGAAGCCACCACCCACACGTGCGGGAATCATTTAAACCTTAGCCTCATCGAAATCCGCGTAGTCTGGAGGGAAATCAGTCGGCCATCTTTGAACGGAGCCATCTACTCCGACATAGCACTGTAATATCATATTGGATGCCCAGAGTCGAACAAAATCTTTTTATGGAAACATAAAGTTTAACTCTCTACTTTCAACACACCAATGTTGTAAACAACAGAATTGTAAACATACCCATATATAGAAATTAATACAGGTCACATACAAAACTGTTACTGTAGTGCAAAACATTAAAACGTAACAGTCTTAAAGTTCAGACAAAATGCCTGATGGTTTGAGGCACCCGGATATAAAGTCAGCCACAATCATATTAGGATTTGCGACTCGTATGTAGTGTCACCTGGACTCATAAGCGTCATCGAAATCAGCCTGGTATGGGGGAAAACAGTCGGCCATCTTTAAACGGAGCCTTCTAATCCGGCACAGCAATATAATATCAGATGCCCAGAGTAGAACAAAATCTTTGGACACATAAAGTGCTCTTATTTCAACATACCAATGTTATAGGCAACACAATTGTAAACATACCACATTAAAAAACTATTTCTATGATGCGAACCATTAATAGTCTTAATCATGAGAAGTTGTTTAAGGCACCCGGATAGAATGTCAGCCATAATCATATTTATATTCGGACTGGCGACTCCTATGTAGTGTCACCTGGACTAGTAAGTCACTTGTCGAAAAATCTTAGACCACAACATAAAATCAAATTACAGTCCAGTTTCTAACATAAGACTCCAAATACAGGTACACTCGCTACCTAACGACAGACCCAGAGAACTGATGTATATCAAAGATACACATAAAGAAATCTGCATGAATCACAAGGTAGCTAAAGTTTGCCATTCAATGTAAGAATTCAATACCCTCTCAACAGTTTTAGCTGACCAAATCCACCTGTTTTCCTTCAATGTAAGTAGACGATCCACATTTTGTCTACGTTTAGTGTTTTTCACAGTCTCTAACACAAACCACTTCATATCTAAAGGGGTGTGCTCTTTTTCCATGTAATGTTCCACCATGGGTGCTGTTACAATCTTGCATCTAATACGTGATTGATGTTGAATTATACGTTTTTTAACTTCCTGCGTTGTTTTGCCAATATAATAAAGGGCACAGGGGCATTCTATACAGTAGATTACATTCCTAGTAAGACAGTTTGTATGCTGTCGTAATGTCCATTCTTTTCCATTCAAAACACAGGATTTCACCACCGATGTTGTGGGGCAGGCTGTGCAATGTCCACAGGGATAGTGGCCGGTTATGGGTGGAAGTCCCCATAAGTTTGTCAGAGTAGTAGGGGCTGGTTCTTTATACTCTGTCCGTCATTTCCTTTGGTTTTGCTTTGTTCGCCATAAGTTGGCAGGGTATGCTCAGACGTGAGTCCCTTGCTCACTTTGCCACTGGATTCAAGCAAGCCTGGCTGAAGACAGCTGAAATGCCAGAAACCGGTCCTAGGAAGCTTGTATCCGGTCCAGGAAAGACATGGCTTGGCAGTTCGGGCTGGACTGTTCCCATGAGGCACAGGGTCAGACTGATTTGCATATGGCCATGTCTGAACTGGGGTGGCAGAGTGGGCTAAAGAACGGTGATGGATTAAACCCAGATCAGTTGACTGGGGGTGAGTGCTTGCAATGTTCAACACTCTGTCCGTCATTTCCTTTGGTTTTGCGTAGATTCAGCCCTAATCATAATATTAATATGGCATTTGACATTGCTGGATTGGGTAGCTCCATGACTTTTAAAGTGTCTAAGTGCAAATTCCATAATAGTTTTCTATCAAAGGCCGTACCCAGGTATTTATAAGATGATACTTCCTTAACCACCTACATACCAATATACCATATGAAAGGTTTACTTTTTTGCCCAGATGCTATAACTTTCGATTTTTCAATCTTAATTACCAGATGATTGGCCCTGCAATAATCGTTAAACATGGATAGTTTCCTTTGGATGCCCACTTGTGTAATGTCTAGTAGAGCAAACCATCTTCATACAATAAACAAGGGCATTCTTACCCCCCCATTTTGGTTGAAAATGACTGAACCTTTTGTAAGGTTAATGGGAGATGTGCAAAAAACACTAGTGTTAATGTGCACCCTTGCCACGGCTCATTACCTATTGGGATTTTAAATGACAGGGGACTATCTTTATCTAATATAGCGGGGATTGGGGCCAAAGTTTAATAAAATGGTTCAACCTTTCAATGAATATCACTTACAGGATCAAGTCCCATTCCTGCAAGGTTTTCTTCTCGCCTCAGGTGATGGATCATTTCCACCGTATTTTGATTCAAAGAGCTATTTTGGCATCAAAAGCCAAATTTCAAATACAGTTCCAAGTTCAGTCAATGAGTTTTAAAAGTTTAATTCTCATTAAGAGATCAGTAAGAGTCTTTTTATTCCTTTTATTCAAATTAGTCAATTAGGGGCTTATTATGAGTCTGGCGGTCCATGAACCATCAGACTCACGGTGGCAGACTCCCAACTGCCCTATTACGACTAGGGCAGTTGGGACACCCTGGTATCACTGCATCCACTGCTGCCGCAATGGGACTGCCATTCCCTGGTGGTTGCGCGGCATATTACGAGTTTCCTCACTTCCAAACCTTTCATGGTGGTGCGACACCATGAAAAGTGTGGCGGTGAGGAAACAAAGCGGGGCCTACAGGGAAATGTGTCTGACATTTTGGGTTTTATTTACAAGATCCTTGCGCCGCTGACATGCCACTTTTAATATAGGAAAAGGTGGTGTTGCAGTGGCACTGGGGGCTTTTAAATAAGTAAAAACAACAGTTGGTGGACAGAATGCAGAACAATGTCAAACACTCACCCCAGTACAGAGATCTGGGCCTAAAGCCATCATTTTTTTGCTCACCATGCCATTCCAGTTTGAACCCAGCCATATGCAAATCAGTCTTGACCCTGTGCCTCATGGGAACAGTCCAGCCCGAACTGCCAAGCCAGGTCCTCCCTGGACTGGAAACAAGCATCCTAGGACCGGTTTCGGGGTTTCACCCCTCTTCAGCCAGGATAGCTTGATTCCAGTGGCACGGAGAGCACGGGACCCACGTCTGGGCATACCCTTCCCACTCTGGGTGACAAATGCAAAAACAACAGTTGATGGACAGAATGCAGAACAATGTCATACACTCACCCCAATACAGAGATCTGGGCCTAAATCCATCATTTTTTTGCTCACCATGCCGTTCCAGTTTGAACCCAGCCATATCCAAATCAGTCTTGACCCTGTGCCTCATGGGGACAGTCCACCCAAACTGCCAACCCAGGTCCTCCCTGGACTGGAAACAAGCATCCTAGGACCGGTTTCGGGGTTTCACCCCTCTTCAGCCAGGATAGCTTGATTCCAGTGGCACGGAGAGCACGGGACCCACGTCTGGGCATACCCTTCCCACTCTGGGTGACAAATACAAAAACAACAGTTGATGGACAGAATGCAGAACAATGTCATACACTCACCCCAATACAGAGATCTGGGCCTAAATCCATCATTTTTTGCTCACCATGCCGTTCCAGTTTGAACCCAGCCATATCCAAATCAGTCTTGACCCTGTGCCTCATGGAACAGTCCACCCAAACTGCCAAGCCAGGTCCTCCCTGGACTGGAAACAAGCATCCTAGGACCGGTTTCGGGGTTTCACCCCTCTTCAGCCAGGATAGCTTGATTCCAGTGGCATGGAGGGCACGGGACCCACGTCTGGGCATACCCTTCCCACTCGGGGTGACAAATGCAAAAACAACAGTTGATGGACAGAATGCAGAACAATGTCATACACTCACCCCAGTACAGAGATCTGGGCCTAAATCCATCATTTTTTTGCTCACCATGCCGTTCCATTTTGAACCCAGCCATATCCAAATCAGTCTTGACCCTGTGCCTCATGGGAACAGTCCACCCAAACTGCCAAGCCAGGTCCTCCCTGGACTGGAAACAAGCATCCTAGGACCGGTTTCGGGGTTTCACCCCTCTTCAGCCAGGATAGCTTGATTCCAGTGGCATGGAGAGCACGGGACCCACGTCTGGGTATACCCTTCCCACTCGGGGTGACAAATGCAAAAACAACAGTTGATGGACAGAATGCAGGACAATGTCAAAAACGCACCCCAGTACAGAGATCTGGGCCTAAATCCATCATTTTTTTGCTCACCATGCCGTTCCAGTTTGAACCCAGCCATATGCAAATAAATCAGTCTTGACCCTGTGCCTCATGGGAACAGTCCAGCCCGAACTGCCAAGCCATGTCCTCCCTGGACTGGAAACAAGCATCCTAGTACCGGTTTCGGGGTTTCACCCCTCTTCAGCCAGGATAGCTTGATTCCAGTGGCATGGAGAGCACAGGACCCACGTCTGGGCATACCCTTCTCACTCGAGGTGACAAATGCAAAAACAACAGTTGATGGACAGAATGCAGAACAATGTCATACACTCACCCCAGTACAGAGATCTGGGCCTAAATCCATCATTTTTTTGCTCACCATGCCGTTCCAGTTTGAACCCAGCCATATGCAAATCAGTCTTGACCCTGTGCCTCATGGGAACAGTCCAGCCCGAACTGCCAACCCAGGTCCTCCCTGGACTGGAAACAAGCATCCTAGGACCAGTTTCGGGGTTTCACCCCTCTTCAGCCAGGATAGGTTGATTCCAGTGGCATGGAGAGCACGGGACCCACGTCTGGGCATACCCTTCCCACTCGGGGTGACAAATGCAAAAACGACAGTTGATGGACAGAATACAGAACAATAAGTCCCTTTGTGTCCAAGCCTGATGTGCTATAGGGACCAAACCTGCATCTCACTGATGAGGTTCAAAAAGACAAAACACATCTGAAATTCTGGTATCATTAGTATTTTTTTTTTCAGATGGGACACTGGCTACTGCACCAAATCTCAGAAATCTCAGAAAGGTTTGCTCCTTTGCATCATGGTACATGCAGTCCACAATTTGCACTCCTCTCAGTGTTGACTGTAGTGTTACACCACACTCAGTGATGACTGTAGTGTTACACCACTCTCAATGTTGATGTAGTGTTACACCAAGTTTTGGTGTAGGACTACAGTCAACTCTGAGAGGATTGTGGACTGCATGCACCATGATGAAAAGGAGCAAACATTTTTTGAGGGGGATGATGTAGTATCTGGCCACACCTTTTTCCAAGCCCAAACCGATTTTCATGATCTCCTCTGCCATTTACCTGACGTTCCTAATGTTAATTTTTGTAAAAATTGCGTTCAAGCCAATTGATTATACTTCATCCGGCCCGAGCTGGCGATTCCACCCTGGGTGTGGAGATTACGGCCAGAGAGTATGGCTTGAGCAGGAGATTCCATCCCAAAAGCGGACATAAAGATATGACTCGTAAATGACCTCTGTGAATACCAAAAGTGGTAAAGTTAGACTTTTGTCTCAGATTGCTTTTGTGAATCGGACCCTATCTGTTTAACTATCTGGACAAAGTTGTCTTTTGGTGTGTGTAGGAAATGTGGTTACTCGCTGATGGGGAGGCAAAACTCTACTCAAACATCAACCACAATTTCTGTGATAGTAAAACACAAGCCAACCCGAAAGTAACCTCTGCTTAGCCCTCTGGTAGCTTGGCACAAAAGTAATCATGTTTAACTTAAAGGCAATGTGTAAAGCATTTATGCAGCACTTCAAACAGTAAAAATTTGAAAACACAACACCAGAAAAATCCTACACCAATTTAGAAAACTAGAGTAAAATGTAATAAAATATTTGAGACCAAAAATACAAAAATACAATTAGTAGAACCGGAGATAATCAGTTTTAAAGTTTTACGTTAAAAAAAGTGCCTAGAAGCACTAAGTGGCAACTGTGGTTATTTGGTCTTGAGTTCAGGCCAACTGCGATGGAATGTGGGCCAGATACAGGAACCAAGTTAGGCCCGCTGAACAAAGTACCTTACCTGGTTTGTGGAGCGTTGCAAGATCCCACGTTGTGGATGCGTAACGCTGCAGTGATTCCAGTGAAGCTGTGGACTGCGATGTGAAGTCCTACATCAAGGACGCATCATGCAGCAGCGGTCCCAGTGTGACTGCGGGGAGATTTGTCATGCTGTGTCAGATTTGTTCCCAGGACCACACCTGGGCTGGCAGAGCACCTTCAGACCCACTTGCAAGGGTCCAGGACTGAGATGGCACCACTTGGGGAGTAGGACTCATAGCAGACAGAGTCAAGGTGCTGGGTTCAAGGTGATTGAAGCCTTTTCTATCCCTGAGGCTGTGATCAGGAAGCCAGCCAAGTAGCCCTTAGAACCACTCTGGTAGACCTGGGTTCAAGATACAGGTCCAGTCCTCTACACTCAGGCAGCAGGGCAGCAGGGAAACAGAATAGCTATACTTCTTGCAGAGCAGCACAGCAGTCCTTTGGAGTCTTACACAGGTCCAGAGGTGTACTGAAGCGTTGGGTCTGAGGGTCCATTATTTATACCTGGTGCCCACTTTGAAGCAGGTGAAGGTTTTAAAACTTTCGACTCCCAAAGGTGCTTGGAATTTCCAGCCTCCCTGCCTTGGCCCCAGCTCACTTTGTGAGTGGGCTCAGGCAGAGCCCTTGTGATGTGCAAGTGTGGTAGGAGACAGCTCCTCCCCCTATTTAAGACAGAGAGGGTCTGTCCTGCCAATACCTTTTCCCTTTTGTCTTACTGTATGGGAGCAATACACAAAGACCAACTGTCAGCTACACCTAGTCAAACTGACCCAAGATATAGGCTGCAGGCATCAAATGATTAGGAAAAGAAAATGTCATCTTTTAAATGTGGCATTGTGACTTAAAATTTGTCTTTAGCATGAAAGAAGGTTTAAAGTTACAATTCCTTAGACATCAACCTCAACACTCCAACCTCCTGTCTATTGAAAGTTAGCCCTTATTAAATTGGATATTGTAATTAAATGTTAACCTAAGGGAGATGTAGGCCTTGCAGTAGTGAAAAATTAATGTAAGAGTTTTTCACTACCAGGACATGTAAAAGTTAAAAGTACATGTCCAACTTGTTAAATACACAGCACCCTGCCCCATGGGATGTTTAGGGCATTCCTCAGGGGTGTCTTATATGTATTAAAAAGGAAGCTTTGGGCCAGGCAAAGGGTTTACTTTGCCAAGTCTGAGATATGTTTTAAAGGGCTAATTAAGTGGGTGGCACAATTAGGGCTGCATGCCCATTAGTAGCAATTAATTTTCATGCCTGGGTACATGGAGTAGTTGAGGTAAAACCACGCCAAGTATGTCAGATCCACCAGGTTGGTTATGTTGAAGATAGCTTGATGATATAGCATGAGCCAGTGGGAAATCTTTTTCTATTCCAATATTTCTTGAATAATAATAATAAAATAATAAAATTTTTACTGTATTTCAAATCTTACTATACTATACCAGAGTATTGTCCTTCTGGATTAACTCCACAAAGCCAAGGATCCCTTAACTTCACAATTGCTCATACCACACTGGGTTCAGGAGGCAAAGGGATACTCCAATGTCATAATAGTCCACATTTTTACTACAAAACTCTTAAAATATAAAAGTAGCATTTTAATAGGTTTGTGCTCAGGTGATGTAAAAAATATAATATGTATAGTATTGCAGAATTACTGGTAGGGTCTACTGTTAGGGTGCTATAAGCAAGATGGGAGCAGCAAATTCAAGCACTTATTACAAGGGATTGCAAGTGTCCAACGGTTACACAAGCAGTGGCATAGACTAATGGTCTGGTGTTTGCTGTCAGCCTCTTGCCTTTTTCAATGCATTTTTATAATAATTTCCTAAAGCTTTACTACAAATAGATAGCAAGGGATGCAAAGATAAAAAGATAGATTCATAGTACAGGAAATTAGAATAAACAGCACAGCTTCAATTAATAGCATACGTAAGTACCACACACAAGAGCACTGAAAGCACAGAGAAGCAGGAAATAGGGGAGCTCTGAAACCAAACCAAATTAGTTTTACAATAATAACAGGTGTCCTCAAATAAAACACATACCAGCATGGCATACAGAAGAGCATTATAACTGAACTTCATTGTACAGATATTCAAACGTTGACAATTTTTATATACAGCAGTTTCAAATGGCCACCATCTGGTATGCTGTGAAACAGCAGCAGTCAGTTAAGCAACTGTCAATCCAAAAAGATTTTACAACATCATGAGAGGCAGACAGGAACTGATAAATCTGAAATGTGGGCTGTGCTCACATCAAAAACAACATGAAGAGCTGGTAGAAAGCACCCTGTTATAGCAGGGTTTAAACTCAAAGGCAGCACTAAAGTAACAATGAAGTAAAAAGACAAATCTGGCAGTGAAGGGAACTGCTTTGTGTCTGGACGTGCACCCTGTGAAAGGGCAGAATGCCATCACTCCTGGTGAAGTTAGCCAATGGCTGAAGTGGGCTGTTCCGCTGACCCACTCAGCGTGCTGTATAAGGCATAAGACAATTTTGACGGACATAACAACAGACCAATCGATGAAGAGAGCTGGTTGAGAGCACCCATAAGTAAGTAAATTCAACATATAATTTTAGTAAAGTGAAAAGGTTTTGGATAATGTCAGACCTACAAATGAGCACCCCAATGATCACATTCAAAATTTTAGATTTGATTGAATTCATCAAATATATATTTTTTAAAAACAATCAATGCCGTGGCAAGTTATACTTTACAAGTGTAACTGCTGTCCTGAAATAAAATGCATACCAGCATGACATACAGGAGAGTAGTTATAACGGAACCCCATTAAACGGATATTAAAAAGATGGCAAATTTTATGAACAACAGTTTCAAATGGGCACCAGCTGGTGTACTGTGAAACAACAGCAGTCAGATGAGCAGCTGCCAATACAAAAGGAATTTACAACCTCATGGAAGGCAGACAGGAACTGATAAATCTGAAATGTGGCCTGTCCTCACATCAAAAACAACATGACGAGCTGGTAGAATGTACACTGCTATCATATCAGTATCTAAACGCAAAGGCAGCACTAAAGTAATAATCAAGTAAAAAGAACGTATTAACAACACAAATGACAGATTCTCAGCCCATCATGGATGACTCAGTCTAGTATATATTTACACAAGCACTATTTATAATATCAACAGTTAATATTATCTGTGATCTACTCTGTACTCTGCTAATTTCTCACTCTACCTTCAGCACTATCATCAGAAAGCTCATTCCAGTGTTCCACATTCGATTCTGTTTATCTTTGTGATGTAGGATTCAACAGTGGCGGTTGGTAGACAGTAATGGCCATGAAGGGTGTGGATAAAGTATTAGTTGAATAAACGTGGATCTTACCACTTTACTGTAACTATTTGTGGACTCATGCTTCACTGTGGCGAAGAACAGGTGACTGCAACACAGTCTGGATTTTAATTTCATCCTTGTTAATACCTACAAGGGAGACTTTTTATAATAGACTGGAAAATGTCACTCTCATATACGTTTAAATAGAATGGAAAATGTCACTCTCATATACGTTTAAATTAAAGTGAGCATGCCGGAACAATGTGAGGAGAGGTCTTCTTTGTTGTTGGCTTGGATCACAAAATGCGGACCCAACTTGGAGTGGACAGGCCATCTCCTGTGCCTTCCTGAGGCATAGTCAGCCAGGAGCGGTAGGGTGTAGAAGAAGAGCTGATGCAGACCCTCACCACGTGATTCTGCAACCTATGCCATATACCTTAAGCTCCCTCCACACCTTTTTCAGGTGAAGTCAGGCTTCAGTGCCAGCTGAGAAACATTGACTGTCAAGAAGCGATGTCCGACATTTTGGATTGGGTAAAGTGACATCAAGTTGAAAGGTAACTAATTTTCTATCAGCATTTTCATGTTTCTGGAATGCACTGATGATCTGTTATTGGCAGATCTTATTGGCTTGCAGGCAGAGTCAGCTGCTCCTAGATTGAAGAAAACGGTTATAATAAAGGGAAAACGCCATTGTCAGGAAAGAACCTCTAAGAAATAAGAACAAGCCAAATAGGAAGCTGTAGAGTCAGGCTGGAGAAGATACTTTACAGCTGACAGGAAAGGAGCAATAAGAACCAGCCAGAGTAAGCAATTAGTTGAAACAAGTTTGTTGGAAAGGGCATAGTACTCCCTCTGACCTCCTCCATAGGGCTACAAGTAAAATGACCTGGAAGGAGAAAATATTTAACAGGAAGTACAAATATTCCACCTTAGTTCGGTTTAGTCTATACAAGGAGTTATTCTGAGAAATCTATTCCTAAAGGAAATTCAGTCTCGAGTGGCACGAGTAGTTTCCTCATCATTCACAAGGTGACTGTGTCTGCACATTGCACAGCTCCTTTGGAACTAGCATACTGAGCCTGGGAGTAAGATGCCTCCAGTGAGAAGATTTGCCTTGTCCCCAATTGAGTAGAGGGATGGAATGGGGGAAAATCATCGGATGTACATGTGGATGGAGCAACCGACTTTAGGTAAGCCATCTCACCACTGATGCATGCTATACAATCACCATTCATCTGGTTCTCTGCATCAGTTTAGGAGTAACAATCATTAACAACAGAAAAACAAGTAAATATGTTGGTGCAGCTCCCAATGTTCTGGTTTCAAGTTGGCACTACAGAGTCAGATGTTGATATCTAATCCCACATAATTATTTTCTACCATGGTGGAACTGCATTTCTAGTGAAGACACATGCAGGGAGTGATATTTATTGAAATATTTGGGTATCAGTTTGGATTCTGAGTGTACCATCTGTTTGCGGTTTTGTACACTGTAGTGTTTATTTAATGTTTAACTTTTTGTAGATTATTTTTTTCAAAAGTCATGTAGTATGTGACACATCACATAACTATGAGAATTTCCAAGACAATGAACAAAATAAAAATAAAAAAAACTTTTGGCCATTATGCCAAGGTATATAG
The DNA here is from genome assembly GCF_964204655.1 of Triturus cristatus. NCBI lineage: Eukaryota > Metazoa > Chordata > Amphibia > Caudata > Salamandridae > Triturus > Triturus cristatus. The sequence goes on along the minus strand of NC_140580.1, from coordinate 167,700,493 downwards.
TAGAAATCTTATAACTGAAAGAAATATATTTGTGTCTAAAGAAGCAGAAGTTTTAAATGAATAGGAATTATTGAATTTGGACCTTCAGTTTTTACCGAGAGTGAACACAGTTTTAGAATGCTATCACTTTGGTATGAGGAAGCAGAAGGAAGGTCCCATTATGGAGTGAGTCAGAAAAAACTTATCAGAGCTCAATTTATGTTTGAAATGCAGACTGGACAAAGTGAGAAAGACTGGCTGATCCTCTCTTAAGTGAGTGAGGTCCTATCAAAAGCTAAACTATTGGAACATTCCGTGGCTTGGGTTGAGGAACGAGAAGAAAATGGCCATTATAAGTCTTCATTTCTAACAATTGAGTGAAAAGCAAGAGAGAGAGAGGGAGAATCGAAATAAATAATGACAAAACAAATTTTAAATTAAAATGCCACTGTCACAGTTGTGGATTATTTTTACACCTGGAAAGATTTTTCAAACTAAAGATCACGTGCAAGTACTGTAAAGAAAGGATTTCCATGACATGTTTCAAAGCTGGGGCAAAATGTTATATAACAATGTGACAAATGGGACTCATGAAAGTGAGGAGCACTCCATTCTACAAGTGTTGGGAAACACGTCTAAAATCACCCAAAAGACATAGTAAGGATTAGTGGTGAACAAGTGGAAGCTGACTCTCGATCATGGTTAGCATTGTTTCTGATGCAATTTATGGCGATATTTTTATAAATACTTTCTGCTGAGGAACACTGATTTAATCATAGGTGGATATAGTGGAAAACACATCTAACGGAGATTATTTCAGGGGCTCACTTTGGAAGAGAAACACGTATGTTACCATTTAGAGTAAAAGTGTATTAAGATGCCTCCAGTAAAGAATGCTCTGAATTATGTTATATAGAATGCTGATTCCCCTGTCATGCTTGGGCACGATAACTTAGGGTCTGATTATGATGTCGGGCGGACGTAACTGACGTCTGCCCGATTCTGACGTGGAAGCATGACCACCCAGGAGTCGGAGGTCTCGCTGGCCGCATTACGATGTGTATACATTATATTCTGGCAGGCGCTGCGAGCTGCAACACATACCGTAATACAAAAAAAACACATTTGAAATATCCCTGCACTATGTGGAAGGCACCATGCAGTGCCTGCCACATGGTGCAGGGATGTTTAGGGGGGCATCATAGGTGCCCCCAAGGGCCCATAGTGGAGGTCCAAGGGGTAAGGGGGCCCTCTAGGGGCCTCCAAAGTCACTTGCCGCCTGCCTTTTCATTGCAGATTAACCACCATGAAAAGGCCGGCAGAAAGGGACATTGTAATCCCTATGGCGGTGCCTGAGCAGGCACCGCCACTATTGTAGAGATTGCAGTCCCTCCGACAGTCCGACGTGCTCCTTGAGCCCTTCGGATGCATGGCGGTCGGTCTCTCTGCCAGCCCATCATCTGTCCCCATTCTAATGTGGTGGGTGGACCTGCTGGGGCAGATGGCAGTGGGACCACGGCTGATGGCCTCACAATGGCAGTCCCACTGCCATCGTAATCAGGGCCCTAATCTCATCAGTGTTTTCCTGAAAAGCCATCCCTGAGCCAATATAAGAGACAATGAAATATAGAGACTGGGGTGTCTCAGAATTTCCAGAGGTATTTGAAGACATATTGGGAAGCTTTAAAGGATATGTGCACCAAATCAAATGGACACTGCAGTCAGTACCAGTAAGTAAGATGAGACTCACTCATGTGGCTTTAAAGGTAGCAGATAGCACACAATGGTAAAGACATTGAGAGTGGCATTGGATCAGTGGAAAGAATTGATTGGGAAGCTCCTGTGGTAGTGTAGTGGACCATATGACCTCAGGGGATATCTTCTTGGACATAGATTTGAGGCACTAAATAAGTCGTATTTGTGTGGTGGCCTGTTGAACCCTCCCTAATTACCTGAAATTGTAACGTAATTGATCAGTTGCTGCTGTGACTGAAAGGGAGAGAGACACATATATTAAGATATGGTGCTGTTTTCCTCTCTACCTGAACTTGCACACTTTAGTCTAAAACAGATTTACTGCATGAAGAAAAAATAGCTTACTTAAATAATACAATGGCTCAAATAGATAAAATACAGAAAGTTGTCAAGAATGTGGTGGAAAGTGTAAATACAGTGAAGCAAAAGAGTTATGACACACACACACACCCATTTGTTTCACTAAGGTGTGCCAGATCAACACATCGTGACAGTTCATAAGTTTATAGAAAGGACTTGTGTTCTCCGCTTAACTAAATCAACCATATTACAAAGGCAATATCTCCATTGTTGAGTGTGGTGTCAATCCCCTCGCTCTACAATGGTAATAAAAAGCACATTACACTCATTGGATCTGCGTGTGTTGATTATGGTATGCTGTTTTTTCATGTGCAGTAGTTATAAACAAAGGTGATTAACCATATCCAGGGCATGAAGGGTTAATCCCTTAGTTGCAGAGGCTTCCCCTCCCCCAGAGGTGAGCCCTTATTCATGTTTGTGGCTCTTGGGGTTAACCCTTCAGAACTTGTTTTCCTCAAAGGTATCCATGCCAAATGTACATACTTTATGTCCACATGTTAGGCATTCTAACTGTACCCAGAGTTTCTGGACTTCCCTGGAGGGAAACAAGAAAATAGCTAAATGCAGACAAAAAGTTTTTTCTTTTTCCAAAAATGGGAAAAAGAGCCGCAGAGAAACCGTGTGTTTTTGTTTCTGAAAATTACAACAAGAGGTTTGTTTTGCTGAGATGACAATCTGCCCAGTTTCAGGGGAAACTGGAGCTGTAAAAAACATTTTTGTATTACAGTTTATGCATTTTTCAAACTACTTGCAGTCTGTGGTGGAAACAGGAGTGAACCTGAACAACTATGCATTTCTCAGAACTAGACACAATTCTAAATTTAGCCAGGGGTCATTTGTATACATCAATTAAGATTAACCCAAAGAAACTAATTATTGAAATAAATAATGTAAAACAAATTAGGAAAATAGAAATAGTGAAAACATTTTCATCTTTTATAATTTGCACTGATGGCTGATTTTTAATAGTATTATACTGGTACGTCCATCAAGCCCTTCCGGCCAGATGGATAAAGTGTTTTTTGGTTGTCCAAAAGCATGCAGTACCCAGAGCTGATAAGTGAGCTTCAGCGTCACACTCATTGTAATATAAATGGCACCCCACCGGAAAAGTTGGACCTAGTGCCCACAACATTAAAGTCCTCAAAATGCAAATTGAAGACATCGAATTTTTGCCACCAAACTCAACACAGTTCGGAGATGTAGGTAGCAGCAGTAGTTGTGCTGGACTTAGCTGTCACCCATGAAAACCTACTAAACCCAGGCATTTATGAGACACCCAGCGGAGTCCAGGATGGGGTGACCTGCATGGATCCCAAACTGTTTACTTACAGAAAATAGCCTGTCAAACCTCAAACTTTGACCAAAATCACTCTTGTTCCTCACATTTGTGTGAGGAAAAATTCCAGAATGTGTTGAGATCCACAAAATTGCCACCACCCAGTTTTGCCACACATCTCCAGATAAAAAAGCTACAAATTTGTCTGGCAGAGCATAGTGCCTGTGACAGGAACTGACAAAACCAGGAACCATGCAAAGACCACATTGACTTCATATGGTTGCAGTTTTCATCCGCTTCTGTCCTAGGCTCTAAGCCCAGCTATACAAGTAGGGTACTGTTTTTATCAGGAAAAGTGTTCCGGGATCCACCAGGGAGAGGAACAGGTGGAAAGGGGATATTTTCCTCCTTACCAGCAGTATCTCTCAGATCACTGTTAAGGGTCAGAGTTATGCCTCCCGCCCCAATGAACACTGATCAAATGAAGTGCACCAACTGCATTCACTTCCAGTTGGTTGGCATCACACATCCCGAAAAACAAAAAAACATGGAATGCAAGGGAAGCTCTTCCTTCACATCCCAAATTGTTTTTTAAAATGCCTCTTGTGCTTGCACCAGAAGCATTTCATCTTTAATCTGGTGGACAACCCATCTACGTTCTCCGCACCACAGCCGTAATATAGGGGGAGTCAAGGGCTCTCCCACCTCATTGAAGAGGTTAAATCATGTAACGAGAATAGAAACAGCTTTGTGTCAATGGCCTCTTATATAATTTCCTGTGTCAAATTAATCTTGAATGGAATCTGTGAGAATATAAGCACTGTTTAAACAAACTAATTCCATTTCATCCTTTCGAAAACAAGGAATTTGGCCTTTTCAAAATGAATTAAAGTGCTTTTATTATTACTCTTGTTTCAAATTACACTTATTTTCGACTGGCATGGCCATTTTTGTTATGCTACTGACTTTGGGGATGCTTGCCAAAGATGCACAAAAAGTTTGAAAATATTTTTCAGATTTAGATTTGGCATGACAAGTTTCTTGCACATCAGTCTTGGAGGGTGGAAAAACAAAGCGATCAAAAATGTAGCATTTCAGATTTTATCCCCATAGGAGTTTTTGCTCTCTGCTACAGGTTAAAATGCTGAACGGATTTGCACCAGTCCAAATTTGTACGTTTTATGACGAAATATCGACCACAAAAATATTGTGTCATAAAATTATCAAAATATCGACAATCGCATTTTTGACCTTGCATACATATAATGTAAAGTACAAGAACATAAACTACAAAACTATTTTGGACCAAAGAAATTCACATTGTATTGGTAAGTATATGTATTTAAATGTAATTAATAAAATTGTCATTTAAAACAAGTGAAATTCATTTTAACAAATGTATTAAATAAATACATAGCAAAAGATATAAACAAAATTTATTGACGTTTAAAATAATTAGCGGTCACTCTGCTGAACTATAGAACAGACATAAGAGTGTCTTTATTGCATTTTTACGACCGACATCATAATACTTTTCCAGAGAAATATTACAGTCCTCAAATAACTTCTTATAGTTCCTTCATGGGATATGAAATCACACTTTTAGTGAACTGTAAATGTAAACGTAGATCACCGATGCGGTCTTTCGAACTGTGAAAGAAGATAGACAGAGGGGAAGAAAAGCAAAAGAGAAGAAATAAAAAAGATGAGGAATTTTTAGAAATAGCAGCAAAAAGAGTGAATAGAGGGAGGTAAAATGGAGAAAATATGACAGGTCAATCAATGTTAACCTATATGTTTAGATGTACAAGTAGTACCAGTGATGAAGTCAACAGAGGTGTAGTCACAAAATAAATGGTTAGTACCTGAGGGTGAAGTCATACTTATGTAGCATGTACTTTCATTCTAAGAATCTGAGGGGCTTATTTATGAGCCCGTGTGTCACATCTATGCCGACGTTGCATCACTTTTTGTAATGCTGCGGCGGCGTAATTAATGCACCATGTTGCGCCATATTTACGAAGTGACGCATCTAGGCAGCTGCGTCACTTCGTAAACCCCTGCGCTACATTACACCTGCGCCAGGTATAATGTATGCAGGGTGGGCATTCCTCCGCATCAAAACCTCGCAGAAGTAGTGCATTGAAATCTATCAGATTTCAGTGCATCACTAGGAGGATGCCATTGCATCAAAACCTTACGCCTGCCTCATCGCAGGCGTAAGGGTGATGCAGGCCCTTTCACATGGAGCTTGCCCCATGTTAAAGGACACATTGTTGGAGTTGTGTCTGTTTTCAGACACACCCCAGCAATGCGTCACTGTTGCGCCTACAGATACATCAGTAATACTGACGTATCTGTAACTCCTTGCGACATGATGCGCTGTACTGTAAATAATGTGCATCCAGGGTGTCGCAAGGAGGGCATACTGAGAAGTGTGGCATTGCTGCTTTGTCGCAGCGATGTAACACTTCTGATAAATACATTTCCAAGCCTTCTCTGTTACCTTTCTTGATGAGCTGTGCAATTTCCTATTTGATCAATGGGCCAATCCTGGTGACTCTCAGACCCCACACAGTAATGTTCCCATTTGGTACCCCATGGTCACAGCTCCTTTCCTCTACCTGCGGCCTCCCACCATCTTCCTCCAAAGATCCAACATCCTGTGCATCCGACCCTTTTGAATAAGAACAGGAACATGTCTTTTCATACTTGAACTTCACTCCTGGCTCTTTTTATAACTCTTGAAAGGTTTCCAAACCTTCTCATAACCTAAACTTTAGTCAAAGGTTAAAGCTGTCAATTTTTCCATTGTGGAAAGCTGCAATATTTTTAGCCATTAGGTTCTCTGGCGCAGGTGGGTGGTTTAAACTGTTTCCAATACTGGGCCATTATGAACCTGCCCGAAACCAAAGTGTGTGCAATACCTTTTGCTAACACACTGAACGGTGCATATTCATTTTCTTCCCCTGATAAGCTGAGCAATATCACTGCTTGGTCAATGGGTAACACCACTCCAATGATATCCTTAATCAACTGGAGTAGCAAGATCCAGTAGGGTGGTATCTTCAGAAATTCCCACCAAACGTGGAAGAGGGACCCTTGCAGTTGCAGCCCAGCAAGGACAGGTGGAGCTTCAATTAGCATTAAAACCATTGCATCATTACTTTTAAGGTTTTTCCCTGTGTTGGGTACAGATGGAACTTTACCCTGCACTTAACCATACCTTATTCAGTAGATAGTTCATATCAAAGCCTCACCCCCATTTAGTATCATAGCTATGACTTTTAATTGGTGGTGAACCCTTATGGACTTACTACAGTTATTCTTTTAAACTGTAATTGCACTGTTTTTAGTTTTGGCATCAGGGTAGCATTTATTAAAATTTGGTCAGTATCCTGTTAGCCAATTTTAATATCACTTGACTTTCACGCCATCACATCACGAGCACTGCAACCATCAACCTTCCAAACACTCCAACGATCTCCTCATTTTTTGATATCATACTGATGGAAACATCTGTTTCAACTCCCTTCTACCTTTGAGAAGTTTGCAGCCCTTGATTTCATAAGGGCGTGCATTTGGAGTGGATATCCCAAATGATGAAGCAAGCCACCTCGGTGGGTGATGGGATTCCGTTGTTTCCCTAGAAACCTTTCTCACTCTATTCAGTATTTTCTTGCTGACTTAGAAACAATTCTTTTAGAGACCATAGTTTTCTTCTTTTTGTGTGACGAACCCTAGAGGGCTACATAAATCCATAAATCCTTGATATCTGATAACATCTAGCCTGTTGTCTGTTGATGCCCAATGTATAGCCTGTGTTATCAATGCAACTCTCTATGTCCCTCAAATCTGCCCTTGCAGAAATCACATAATTGTTGTGGATCTGGAAGGCCTGGAGGGGAAGTCAGGTTAAAAGCTAGAGGGCTCTATTTGAAGGGAAAAGTCATTGCCACATGTGTGATTATTACAGTAATTCAAGAGCATTCTCCTAGTTGGAGTGTATTATCGATCCATTCTCAATTGTGGGGCAAACCCAAAGTAAATAGTGGAGGGGAGACAAATTGCAGCAAGGGCCAGGGCTTGGTCCTCTGTGTATTTATTCAAACAACTAATACCAGTCTAATGTGTGCAGCTAAGAAGGCGATAGAGATGTCGGGCAAACCCAGAGCTCCTTCAAGGGTTTTTCTGAATAGAGTTACCTTTGCTACCCTTGGAAATTTGTTGGCACAGAACAAATGAAACACACGTTTCTGAATATCTTTCATTGGATGCCTGGGAAATTAAGTGACAAAAGGAATTGTGGCAGAAAATTAATTTTGGACTTTGATCCTGCTAGTTCAGGATAGGTATAATTGTTCTCATCTATATAAATCTTGAAGAAAATATCGAGCAGTGGCGGGATGTTAGTTCCATATAAGTGCTCATATTTCTGGGGTATCTGGACACCTAGGTAAGTGAGCGACTCTTGCGCTTAGCAAAACCCTTGTCTCACTTTAAGATAACTTAATGAGTGCAAGGGATCCACTACGGACAGACTGTATGATTTTGTGAAATTATCTAGGAGCTTGACCAGTGCTATTAGGGAGTATGTGGGGTCCATCACAAAAAAGACGATATAATCTGCAAAAAGGGTTAGTACCCACCCTTTTAGTCAGCCCCTTTATTGTGTGATCATTGTTCATTTTTGTGATTAGGGTTTCATAACTAGAGCAAACTTCAAAAGTGATTGGGGACACCCCTGCTTGGTGCGCCTTCCAAGTTAGCTCAAGAGTGTCTTATGTGTGAAAAAGCCCATAAGTTATGTTTTTTGCTTGCTTTCATATTGACAAAAACGTCTATGTACCTTCCTAAAGTTTTGGTAATAGTTGTAAAAAAATACATAACTTATGCATTACTGCATACCTTACCCCATCTTTACATTTTTAAATTAATAAAATACAATTGTACATATATTTGTAAGTAGTTTTTTTAGTTAAAATTTGATGTGTGCCACAGTGACGTCACAGCATATATTTTTATATTTCCATCACACCCAATATATAATTTTAAGGTAGTATGGATGATATAATCAACATAAAAGTTAATTTTGTTAAAATACATTTGTCTACTTTTCTAAATTTTGTTTTTATTAAACTGTATTGATAATGCTGCATGTCTGTATTGCACCATTATATAGTTGATTATTGTCTATCTAACTCATTCTTTCATATATTACACACTGAGTGGGATATTCTCAAGAATGTGTGATAACTTTCGCAAAATTTGCTTAATGCAACTCTGCACATCGCAGTCTATCGTCAACGTTGTATTCTCAACCCGGCGGCACCATGCGATAGTCTCATGATAACGAGCCTAAAGACCGCTTTAAAACTAACGCGTCGCAGGAAAAACGCGAAACGCGGTAAAAGTTGCGATGTGGCCAATCGGGATATTAAAATCAGCAATAACCAGCGACAGGCCTGCAATTCCCACCCGTCATGGGGGAAAATGCACCATAAAAACACCGAAAAACATAAACAAACTAATTCAAACTGCGTAGCACCATGGAGGAGGCCGGAGCAAGTACAGAGGACGACCAGAACCCCACAAGCCCCCAGGAGGACCTGCCTGGGACCTTGGGATCATGGAAGGGCAAGGAGAAGAAGACAAGGAAGATGAGGTTCAGTCCACAGGAAAACAGGATCATCATCACGGAGGTGATAGAACACCACCAACAACTGTTCGTCACCTCCAACGTGCCATTGGCAAAAAAAATGCAATATGGCAGGCCATCCTGGACAAGGTGAATGCAGTCGGAGTGAGGAGGAGGAGAATTGGAGAGGTCAAGAGGCGCTGGAATTATGCGAAGCTCAAAACCAAGATGAAACTCGCTGACAACCATCAGGCAGCAATGCAGACTGGAGGTGGCAGTCCAGCGGAACACCAGGAGTTGGATGAGATGGAGGAAATGGTGTCCACAGTCATCAGTGGGGAGACGGTCGCAGGAGTTGGGGGTCGGGACACTGCTCAACATGACATGACATAACACAACAGCACCAGGGGGAGTACAGAACAGGGATGGGGGGAAAGGAGGAGATGGGCACAGTGGCACACATGCACAATTAAGTAGAGCACACTGCACACCCACAATGACTCTGGAGCATGTCCCTGATCCCCCTGGCACACTGCAGCACACATACAAACAGCAAGCAGGCCCCTGTCCACTATGGGCATAAAGGTGTCCCTCCCAACACAGCACCAATCTCACAACCAACACATGCACATGTGTGAAAACCAGCAAAGCTGTGTGTCTGTGAGCCACACTGACAATGCAAGTGACGCTGCATGAGGAATAGCATGGCTGCAGTCCAATCATCATGACATGGTGCACGCCACGACACTGAGGAGACTGAGTGTGGAACACATCCGGAAAGGAGCAGGTCACACTCTGACACATCCACATGCACACACAACCCCTGACGGCAACAACACATCTGCGGATAAACCATGCCCAAGAGTTCCAACTCCCACCAAGAGCCAAAATCAGCCAAGTCTGCAACATCTCAGCACTGTAGAAGCACAGACATCAGAGGCACACCTCCTCAAAGGGATAAGGGGCAGCAAAATCACAGCTGCAGGGCTGGCTCACCCACAATGCAGCACACACACAAAGCAACAACAGCACATCAACATTGACGACAATGTGGTATAAAGTGCAACACTTTCACTGCAGAACAGAGGAAACAACTGGTTCTGCTTGTGCGTAGAAACTGATGACAGAGAGGACAAGGATGCGGGTGATTCCACCTGTGTAGTAAGGATCCAGTAGCAATCCTCTCCGCCATATGCCCTGTTTCATCTTTGTGCTGCCCTCTGCATCATGCCCTGTAACAACACCTCCCACTGTCCCCCGGAACACTCCATGACACTCACCTTGGACCTTGACATTGACTGGCATATTCTGTTTGTTCAACAATGACACAGCAATCACACTGCGTACTGTACTCTACCTCTTCCGATGTACTTGTCAATCCCTAAATGACTCTGGCTGGCCCTTATCTGGTCTACAATGTAATGTGGTGTGTGCATGGCCATGTACTACTCCAGCTCCGACAAACCCAATGAATGTGAATTAAACATTCAAATTGACACAGATGTGTCATGTCCATAATCGATCAAGTACGAAAGTATGGATGAATGTAAGGACATTGTTTGCACAAAAAGGTACACCCTGGGAAATGAAAGCAATACACATATGTGACCATGACACACATAGGCAGTGAGATGACTGGGAATGTGTGCACTAGCTGTGGCCTCAATGCACAGAAACAACACTTGCGCACTTTCACAACTTTGCCCCACGCAATGTTAGGAATAGGGCTGTGTATGTAATGTCTAAGTCGTTGGCAGGCCTAAAGTAGTGTCCCCCATCACATTTGACAACAGAACATCTGTTCGCATACCTCCTCACACTCAATTGGGTGGACACAGCCTGTAGTGATCGATCACATTGATACACATGGCAAGAAATTGGGCACCATACTCACATTTCTGAAGAAACGTAGGAGCACAGGTCTATCAGCAACTATCCCTACCACAATGTATGGCTCACAGAGGTGGAGCTGGCAATAGGGACTCACCCCTAAGTGAAATGCGTCAATCAGTCCCTCACTTTGTACGGACAATGCTCATTGAGGCACACGATTTGTCATTCTAATCAACACTCATCACAATTGAACACTAGTGAAGTTGCGTAGACTTAATTTGCATGTGCGTGTCAGTACGGGGAAGACAAGGGCCACAACATGCAGACCAATGCATCAGACACTAACAGGCAGCGTTCGGTCATGGCACAGTTCCACATGAGAGCCGTTGTGCATGTGCCCGGGATGTTCTAACATTGCGTTGGTGGCTCTCGTATGACCGGCACTCCTTAGGCCTGCTGGAGGTATGTGGATGATATGCCACAGCTTGGAGCAATGAGTCGAATGTGTGTGCAATGTTTGGATGTATGGGCCATGTGGCGCCGACACTGTGACAGAGACACACGCATCAGTTGGTTTCCTGTCCATCCCAGAATTAACCACACCCAGAGCCCAGGGATAATTATTCACACCCCTACACTGGCCTGGCGTACGCTGAGGCAGCCCACTCGGCTTACATGTAAAGGGGGCAACGACGACGCTACATGTCCCAGTTTTTCCCCACTGCCGGAGGTGACATGGCTGCGTCTGCCTGGCATATCACGAGACTCAATCATTAAGGGTCCATGACTTGTGTTGCACAGAGTTGGTGGCACCGGATACACTGCAGCAGGCATGGGCCTACCACAACGGGACGGTGACTTTCGGTGCACTGAGGTAGGGGCATCTTAAGTGCTGAGCGCGTGTGAGCCTGCGATGATGCACCGCCTTGGCGGTCCGGACTAGTGAGGATTTTTGTGAGCCCTGCTTGACTGCAGTGTAGGCTTGAGCCAGTGGCCGGCGCGGGCCTACCACCAGGTGGTGTTGCCTCGCGGTTCACAGAGTTAGTGGCACCTAAAGAGCTGGGCGTGTGTGCAGCCTGCAATGATGCCATGTGCACTGATATGATCTCTGCCATTGTGAAATCAAGACCCAGAATGAGGTGTGTGACCTTGTGGCCCACGGTGTGGGGCTGTATGATGTGGAGTCTGCCAAGGTCACGGGACCTGGGCTTGGAGCTTGCACCGGCACATGGTGGGCCCTCTTGGAGACACGTGAGAAAATTCGATTTTCAAGCTGGTGTTAGAGAATGGCCGAGTACACTAATCCCTGTCTGGTTTTTCTAATCCCTGTCTTAACTATCTGTTGGTTCACACTATTCTCTTCTGACTTTATCTCATCTTCTGGCCTTCGCTGTCCTCCGCTCGTATTCTCTCATTTCGTAACTGTCCTCCAAAACACACAAACGTATCTCGCCACCTGCAAACCAGTTACAGACATGTTAATACCTTAACCTGTGGGAGGGGTGGCAAACACAGTTGGAGGAGAGGCTTCTTCGAGTTACTCGATACTTTTGTTTTCCGACTTTTTCTATTGGCTCTGACTTTCCTTCTGGCTATTCCTACCAGTTTTTCATGTATATTTTAGGTGTGTTCTTAGTTAATGTATATGTCACCTATGTACTATATAAGATTGTGCGCCACGGAGTGAAGTGGCAGTCTCCTGAGAACATACCTTGTGTACTTCTAGGACAACTGTACTAGCTGCAGCTAATAAAATCTGATCTTTCACGCCGACAGAGTGTCCCCGTGTCTCTGTGTAGCTAAGCAGGAGAACCCAGGAGATTAAGGCGTACCCTGCGCCGCCAGGCCCAAAAGGTTCTGGTTCTTCAACTGGCGCCCAACGTAGGGCGGCTTCAGTGGTAGTGGTTCTGCCTGAAGGTCATGAGGAACCCCGCAAGAAAATTCTGGAGGAATCGCGAGCCACGTCAAGCGACCCCTGTATGTCGAAAGTGGTCCGAAGGTCTTTTGCAGCGCGGTTACTCCTTCCTGACGGCTACTGACGACTGCTGCCCTGACTGCCGCCCTGCCATGGCCCTTCCTTTGGTGATGTATGGTAAGGTGAGATGATAGACGGGCCTCTGTTGGCGTAAGAAGACATCCTTAGTTAAGTATTTGGTGGGTCGCTCCCACAATTTTGGTCCTTTGGTTCTTTGTTCCTTTGTTTCTTTGGTCTTTAGATTCGACTATTGCAATATCCGAAGCCGAGGGGTAAGTGCATTTGTGCTGCGTAAACTGAGTTTTACCCCCTTGATGTTTGTGAACAGTCCGGTGAAATCACGAGATGCCTGGTCTGACTAAGTTTGGAAAACTTTGTTGCTTTGGTTGTAATAGGGATTCCCGGCTTGAGGACTCTTGTCCGATTCCTTCGGTTGGAACTCCCACATATGAGCTCTATTCAAAACATGGTGTTGGCCCCATTGCCTTTATTGAGACATGGACCCGATACACGAAGAAAGATGGTGTTTTAAAATGGCCAGAAAATGGTAGTTTCGATTCTGATGTGCTAGATAATTTGGAAGCAGTTTTATTCAAAAGAAAAGCCCGGCCGGCAATGTTCGACTCTTTCCGCCTTTGGCGTAAGGAAGCCAAACAGAGAGAAATTAAACAAGCAAAACGAGATAGAAAAGCACAGGGTATGACAATTATACAGGCTGCCCAACAATTCAAAGATGATGAAATTGATAATGCGATGGAAATTTCAGAGAGACAACATCGTATGGCGATAGATAAATGCTATCCGGTGTTGCCTGTTTCCCCTTCCGATAACAAGAAAGATTTAGAAGAAGATCCCCTAATGTCTCATTTATTGAGATTGCCTCCGCCCTTTATTTTTACTTCGAATTGCCCATTTAAAGATGGCGTCGACGTCTTGACGTTCTTACCCGTTTCCAGGTGAGACTTGTTTCCTTCCCTTCTTCAATTAACCCACTACTATTTAAGTGGGGTTAAATCGAGATTTACGATTATTCAGAGGCAGCGAGCCTCCGCGTTTGTTGCAGGAGATTCCAGTATATGCGAGCCTGTGTCGTTAGAAGAAGTAAGTACGTTGAGGAGCTTGCTGTCTCTGTTCGTAAATTATTACTTGGAAGGTAGACAGAGTATGTGGGTTTTATTTCCACTTTCTACTTCATTTTCCTCTAAATGGTTGTATTTTTCGTATTTTTCTATGTTTTTATATCTGCTTCGGATTCAAATTGATGGTTAAATAGTATCTGGGGCTATAGCTTATCAGACAATTGACTGATTACTTAGAAGGAGTATTTCTATTTCTGTAAGTTATTATGCTGTAATACACTTTGTAGAGGCTCCATTTACAGTTGTTCTCTTGAGCACTATATATGCCTCCTCCTTATGAGCCTTCTGGTAATTCTCGAGCGGTTATTATACACTTTGTAGAGGCTTTATTTACAGTTGTTCTCTTGAGCACCATATATGCCTCCTCCTTATGAGCCTTCTGGTAATTCTCGAGCGGGTCAGTTTTAAACTACCTGGGGGCTTCGTATTCTTTCATCTCGGCTCCTATTAAAGTAAAGCCATTATGTCGAGCCTCCTTGTGCTCGGTGGTTTCTTTTGAGTTATTCCTCATGTAAACTCTATGAGATTTTATAAAGAGCTTATTCTTCCTTTTTTGCTATAGATTATGCCCATGGGTATGGAAGCCATATAATGACCACCTGCCGGTTCACGATCCCCACTAAGGGACCGAGAGAAATTACCCTCTGAATGAAAATTAATCCCCATCTAGTAAATGTACTTTAATTCTCTATAGTTTTCAGGACATGCATGACTCGTTCAAATGAGTTCCACTGGCAGTTTTGAAATAAGAGAACAGGTGCTTATTTTTTGTAGATATATTGCAGACTTGATACAGTTGTTACCACAGCGATCATAGCTAAACCGCACTAAGCTATTCTAGTGCTTATGTTAAATTCTTATGTTACCATTGGGGTTTTTACTCTAAGTGTAGTCAGGACCAAAATTCTGAACCTATAGATAATCGACATTATACTCTCTCCCTGCAGCTATTTTAGATGCAACTTGGATTTAGTTTGGTGAAATCCGATCAGAGACCTGGAATTAACGGCATTGTCCCCTTTTTGTACATGAGTGTACATTACCTCTGGATGATTTTTGTCTTCCTGCTGTTGATACTACACTGAGATTGATCCTGATCTTTTGGGATCACATTTTATCCGAAGTCGCCTTTTGACTCTACAAGTGTGTATTTTCAAGAATTTTTATACTTACTTATGGGAGCACTTTACTGGTTCTTTCTCCTCTTTTCACCCATGGACTTTTGTGTCTTAAGATATCTTTTTATTGGTTTTCTCTGTCATTAGTATATCCTGGTGAAGTTTTCCAGATATCTCTTCCTCCATTTCAGCACTTTTCAAGTTCTTCTTACTGTTTTTTAACTCATTATCATGTGATAAAAATGTAATTTAGCTATCACTATTCCCACAGATGAGACTGACGAGGCATAAAGAAAATCTATTCAATTGAATGCTTGATTGTTTTGATTTAGTCTATCATATCAAATTATATTGAGTCTTCACCGGTTGGATATGCCATCAGCGCCCTGAGGAAGGAAGACTCCGAAACGCGCGTCGGCGCATTTGTGTTCTTCTTATGTTTCTCTGTGTTGTTTCTGTAATTGTATTCCCTGTTTTGTATGATTTCACTGAACTGTTCACTTTTGTGTACATAACACTAATTGTTTGAGTCTTGCTGTTATGTTGTGTCTTTCAATAATTGTATTGCTTCGTCGCTCTTAGTTTGATGAGCTAGTTGGCCTGTTATGTTTCTGAATAGAAAAATGAAATGATCTATCTAAAAAGACAAAATTGATACATAACTCTATATATTTTTATAATAAAATACAAAAAAAAGAATGTTATAGTAGACTTTTTGTATTCTGTGGGATAGATTGACTACTTCTCTTACAGGGGTTTTGTGTGTTTGTTTGAATATGACAATTATACAGGCTGCCCAACAATTCAAAGATGATGAAATTGATAATGCGATGGAAATTTCAGAGAGACAGCATCGTATGGCGATAGATAAATGCTATCCGGTGTTGCCTGTTTCCCCTTCCGATAACAAGAAAGATTTAGAAGAAGATCCCCTAATGTCTCATTTATTGAGATTGCCTCCGCCCTATGCACAAGGTGCTAATGCACCCCAGTTGATACAGCCTGTTCAGCCGCCAGTAGTACCTTCCCCTGCTCCGGCTCTTCCACATTTGCCCCTTCCAGTATTACCGTCTCTACCAGTTTTGCCTTTAACTTCAACTTCTTTGCCCTCATCTCCTGATCTTCGATTTCCTTTGCCTTCTGCTCCTCCTGCGTTTACCGGTTCTCCTTCCGTTAGTTCGCCTAATACTTTGTCCCCTATTCCTATGTCCAATTCTCCGTCGATGCGTAAGCGACTCACCGACACTGTCACTGGAATTTTATCTCCTTTCTTTGAAGCTTTAAATGTGTCTCCGGCTTTTGCTCGAAGACAGTCTCGTAGTCAGTTCCCAGATTCTGAAGAACGAGAAAGGTTGGACTCTCTCGCACATAAATGGATCGAGAGGGGTCCCCAGTACAGTGTGCCCGATATTATGCCTACCTTCTCACAATGGAATGCGCCTACGCAAAGATATGTTTTCAATGTAATGTGTGATACTCTCATTAAAGAATGGGAGGATGTGAATTTGAGTTCGGTTCCACATGGTCTGTTAGATGTTCAGGCTGACTTCGATAAAGGACTTATTGTGGGTTCCAAGGTTGAGAAAGCTGTAAGGACACTTATTACCTTTAGATCCTTGTTGTCCTCTCAGACTTTCCTTGATTCCGATCCTTCAGTTAGACTGACACTGAAAAATTATCACATGAGAGAGGTTCCTCCAGTGTGGAAGAAGGAAGTTGCGGCTCAAGGTAATAATCCAGCTATTCCTGCTCATTTCCAGCTTATATTGGTACATGTCCCCTGGAAGAGATCTGAAGTTTTAGCACTTAAACAGACTCTACCGGATCCACGTAAAAACCCTGCGGGTTATTATAAAGAATTATCACAGACGGTTGATGCTTGCATCATGAATTTAGCTGATATCGATCTGTTGATGGGAAATGTAGTCCCACAAGCATTATGGGCTAAGATTCGTAGAGAGAATCATGTTCAAGCATTAGGTGGTGATTGGGCTGCTATAACTGCCGCGGATGCAGCTCAAGTGGGTGGTGCTAAGCCTGATGCTTTGGTTTCAGAACTCCTAGTGTAGCCTGTTTGTATATGGCTTCCTTTGAGGGGGAACACATCTTCTGTGACACCAATCCTTATCGCGATAACATCCGCCTATGGAAGCGTTTTATCGACGACATCCTCATCTTTTGGACAGGAGACAGCGTGAGCTACACTGAGTTTTTTACCTGGATTAATAACCTGAATCCCTACTTACAGTTCACTATAACAGCGTCTCCAACACAGATTGCCTTCCTTGATTTGACTATTAAGTTGACACAGGGTCACTTCTCAACAACCATGTACAGGAAGGCCACTGACCGTAATAGCCTGTTACACTTTCAGAGCCACCATCCTAGATCACTCAGAGAAAACTTGCCCTTCGGGCAATTTCTAAGAGTTAGGAGGAATTGCAGCACTTTAGATTCATACAAAAGTGAATCAGCTATCCTGGCCCAGAACCTGAAAGCGAGGAACTACCCACAGAGGAACATCACTCTGTCTAATAAACGTGCCCGTAACAACAATAGAGAAGGACTCCTTGAACACAGAACCGAGCCAAGTGTTTCTACAACACTAACCTGTGTCACTACCTTTACACCGGTTTCTACACAACTGACCCGCGTGTTAAAGAAACACTGGGATATCCTGAATACAGGAACTTTACACCTTGAAACACCACGCTTTGCATACAAGCGATCCAAGAACATTAAGGATATGCTCATACGCACAAGGCCTAAACCTGAGATCAAGTCCCTACAACGCACACTCTGGCAATTACCACCTGTGAAGGGACACCACCCCTGTGGCACGTGTAGTGCTTGCACCTTCACTTCAATACATAAGACAGTTACACTGAATAGCAATTTTGTTTGGGAATTGAGAACCCACACAAATTGTAACACACCAAACTGTATTTACCTACTTATCTGTCCTTGCGATCTCTACTACGTGGGGATGACAACACGCCCCATCAAACTGCGCATTTCTGAGCATCGCAGCAGTTTCCGGTGCCACAAAAATAACACCAAACTCTATGCTCATTTTCACGAGAAGGGACACTCACCGGACTCGGTGAAATGGCTTATTTTAGAAGCCAACCCCCTTCTTACTAAATCGAGCCTTTTCGCAAGGGAGCAGAGATGGATACACCGTTTATCCTCTGATACTGGGGGACTCAACGACGATATCCCGTGGAGCTCGATAAGAACCTGAGCAATTGTACACTATACCAGGAGCATGACCACAACCCCTCCCTGTTGGTTGAGACTTTAGTCCCAACAAGAGACTTTCACTACAGTATATTGGCATACATTCCCAGACAAGAAGATACATACCACATTCATTGCCCTCCGAGAGGTACCACCAATACTCACACTTAGTGCTTCATAATTAGCCATCAGTCTACTGGTTTTCCCAGCTAATACGCTACTGTGATTATGAAGTTAGTGATCAACCCTCCGTTTTAAGATGGCCGCCACATTTATTATCTTCACTGGTTGACTGACTGAGATCACACACCAATCCATGAGGGCCGCCATTCTACCACAGTCCTACCTCTACCTCCACCCCCGCCCATAGTCACCTGACTTCGACTTCCTCTTTTTAAGCACACCTCCCTGAGGCACGAGTCACCTTCCGGACTCGGTGGAGAGGGTAGGTCAATACGGCGGACATGAGCGGCACGCAATGTAAGTAGATTTACGCTCTACCAAATTGCCGCTAACTTTAAGCTTCACCCTTTCAGGGACCTGCTTTCCCCTCTTATTCCCCGTAGTAGGTAACTTGAGGAACGTCAGGCACACTTAGGTCCTCGACGGGTAACTGACGCTTCTCTCCCCCCTTTTTTTGAATATACTCTCATTCATTCTAGTCGCATCGATCGGTCTCCTCCGGTGACCGTTTTTACTATCTTACGGCGACTTAGCTCCTCCCGCTTATCATGGGAGGGGTTTACAGGACATACCCCTGGGCTTTTTCAACACCGGCCTGCACCCAAGCAATAATCCTCTGGATAGAATGACTGCGCGCACAGCTCAGACCACGTATAAACATGAAGGCTCTCCAGCAAACTGCCTTTCACGCAGTTTACTTTCCTTATTCACGGACAATAAGTCACAACACTTTATACCTATAAACTTGGAATTGTGGTGTTTCTTTATTTACTTATTTATGTATTTATCTATGTGATGCAATCGACACACTCTACAGGTTGACTGCCTTTATATCTCCATTGTCACCTCAATGTATATATATTCCCTACATCTAAAGGATATGCTTGCTATTACATTAATACATTAGACCACAACTGTACTGCCTTACTTAGTGCCTGCTCTTAATTAACTGTTGTTTTACCCATATCAATCTTTGGTCTCGTGCGCAGTTCTACTTTATGAGAGATTCTAGCTCCATGTACACCCACCGAGTACTGCTGCTGTCTAAACTATTACCGAATAGGGTAAGTCCATTCCCGCGTATTCCCTTCTGCATTTTTAAATCGTCCACACAGGTGAATAGCCACTTCTAGTTCACCTTTGGGACACATCACGTATGCATTTGTCTAGTTGCTAAAAATAAATTTTTTGGCTTTAGGAAACCACCACAGTTTTTATCTTTAGCATGGTTGAAGAGTCACCTATTGGCTATATTTCTCTGTACCAATGTGTCTACGATGTTCTACTCTAACTGGCATCATTTCCTTTACAGGTAATACCAGACACTGACAGGTACTTCAATAGTAGTCATCATCTAGTAGGACACGACACAGTTCAGAATACTGTTATTACTAGTTTTACTGTTTTGTAGATAGTGTTTTTTTCTTAGGTCCTGAAGAATCGCGAGTACACACACTCATAGCGAGAAACATGTTGACCATCTTTTAGTCCACTCACACATGAGACATTATACTCTGTTGAGTGCCACTTTTTCACGTTTTTAATCAGGGAAGAAGGCCCCAAGAATAAAATTGATTCCCAGCTGGCACTTTGACCCTGTTTTATATCACATAGTCACATCTACACCACTTAGGCCCCCTCACCCGCACTTCACCATACGGCTGTCGGATTGAAGATCTCCGACAAAGTGCCCCTTATTAAGGGAGCCCGTCGGGCATTGCACCGCCGGCCCGACGAGGAGCTAGCCCATATGATGAAGCATGACACCTGCAAGGGTGTGTGAGGGCATTATTATCCGACAAATGGATTACCAATTTCCAATACAAAGTGGATACAATTGGTTCTAGCCTTTCACCTGACTCTTCTTCCCTCTTTCCACTTTGAGGAACAGCGGAAACTACCTTTTTGAGCTTGGTTTCAGAACTCCCTGGTAGGATTATTACATTAATGAAAACGATGATGCCTGCCTTGAGAGTTAACTGGGATAAATTAGCGGCATGCAACCAAAAGAAAGATGAAAGTGTCGCTGATTTCTTTACTCGTTTCAAGGAGACATTTATTGATCACAGTGGTCAAGATATGGCTACGGAAGGTGGACAGCGATTATTTGTGGACAAATTTGTATTTAATTTGCTTCCCGAGTTGTCACACAAATTGAAAGATTCTGAAAGTTCATGGGCTGTTTCTTCTTCTGCCCAGATATTGGCCACTGCACAATATTATGAAAATAGTGATAAAGAAGAAAAAGAAAAGCAAGAGAAAAAGACAAAAGAATTGAAAACGAAGGTTCTCTTGCAACAAGCTTATCCTCCTCGCTATGTTCAGCCTCAGTTTCAACAGCCTCCGCAGTTTCAGAGGTTGTATCAAAAACCTGAGCCATATATTCCGCGACCTTTGTTAGGACCTAATCAATGTGCCTATTGTAGAGAGGAAGGTCATTTTAAGAATAGTTGTCCTGTTTTATTGCAGCGAAATGGAGCATTATCTGCTCCACGAGGTCGTGGTGGCCTCCAGTCAACAAATAGAGGTAGAGGTTGAGGTGTGTTGACTCAAGAACAGCGTGTCCTTCCTCCTCCTAATTCCGTGAATTACTTTGATCAGCAAAACGCTCGGTCTACACAGCATTATAATGAAGACCATTATGTTGAAGGCGAGAATTAAAGTCTTCATGCTAACTAGGACAGCCTTGGACAAAGTAAGGGAGTTGTGTGGATTCCAGTGGATCAGAATGGACCTTATGTTAATGTCACTACAATGGGTGTTTCAGAGCCATTTCTTCTAGATACTGGGGCGATGAGAAGTTCTATCATTTATTCTTAACTCCCTGGGGCACCTTTGTCTGGCTTAACGAATGTATCTGTAGTATTTTCTGGCGCCCCTGTTCGTAATCCGGTTTCTTGCCCTTTGCCTATTTCAATTGGCCCTTATGATTTGGAAGCTCCGCTTCTTTTGACGAATGGTTGCGGTGAGAATCTGTTGGGTTTGGACTTATTGAAAAGAATGCATGCTACGAGATATTGTTCTCCTTCTGGTGTACATCTTACTTTGGGACAGAAACTGACTTCTCCAATGTATTTGTCCAAAGATCAGTTTCCACCTGAATTGCTTTCTCTTCCGGCAACGCTTTGGGCCACGGGTCCGAACGATGTGGGCTGTCTTGAGATTCCACCTTATGTTGTCACTCTCAAGCCTAATGTTGAATTGCCACGTATTCCGCAGTATAGAATTTCCACTGAAGGTGAAAAAGCGCTTTTGGGAATCATTCATGATTTGAGTCAGAAGGATGTGGTTGAGGAAACGAGAGGTAACATATGTAACAGTCCTATTCTTCCTGTTCTTAAACGCACTGATCCTTCTCAGCCTCCTGTTTACCGCTTTGTAATTGATCTTCGAGAGGTAAACAAAATTGTTGTACCACAATTTCCTGTTGTCCCAGATATCACTGCTCTGTTGACAATGATACCTTCCACAGCGACTTGGTTTTCTGTTATCGATCTAAAGAATGCCTTCTTTAGTATTCCCATTGCAGAAGAAAGTAGGGATATTTTTGGCTTCCCTCTTGGAGGCTAACGCTTCCGGTTTAATCGCGCACCTCAGGGCTATTGTGAAAGTCCCTCTATTTACAGTCAAGCATTAAAATGTCATCTTGATACTTTTCATTTGCCGTCTGGTGCTGCTCTTATTCAGTACATGGACGACCTGTTAATCGCTGCTGATTCAGAAGATATTTGCAAAAATGTGACTGTTGCATAGTTACGTCACTTGTTCGATCTGAATCATAAGGTTTCACCTTCCAAACTACAATATGTTCGTCGAGAGGTTACCTACTTGGGTCATCTCCTATCAAAGGAGGGACGACGATTAACCACAGAACGAATTCAAGCGATTGCGCAAATGTCTGTGCCATCCACACAAAGGGAGGTACGTGCCTTTCTGGGTATTACTTCTTATTGTAGGCAGTGGATTCCAAACTTTTCTTTGTTAGCTAAACCTCTGTTGGCACTCACTTTGAAAGATACACCTCAGCCCCTTCCATGGACTGACGAATGTCAGAAGAGTTTCGCTGACTTGCGTGCTGCTCTGTGTTCTGCTCCTGTATTGGGTACTCCTGATTACAGTAAGCCATTCACGCTCTATGTCCATGAGAGAGAGGGTTGTGCGTTGTCAGTTTTAACGCAGCGTTTCGGAGACAGACAGCGGCCATGTGCCTATTTTTCAGCTACGTTAGATCCAGTAGCCAAAGCATTGCCTAGTTGTCTTAAAACGACAGCAGCAGCAGCAATTTCTATTCGACAGTCTGCTGGGGTAGTGTTAGATAACACACTCATTGTTATGGTGCCGCATGCAGTGGATACCTTATTAAACCAAACAAAAACACAACATCTTACGAGTGCTCGTTTGTCTGGATATGAGCTGACGCTTTTGGCTAGTCACGTGCACATCAAACGATGTAACACTTTAAATCCAGCTACTTTGTTGCCTCTTCCAGAAGAGAAAGGTGTTCAAGAACAACATGATTGTTTCCTCCGAACTGAGGAAGAGACAAAAGGAAGAATTGACTTGAAAGATACGCCGCTAGAAAATCCGGATTGAATTCTATGGGTGGATGGTTCTTGTTTCAATCTTCCTAATGGAGATACAGTCTCAGCCTATGCTGTTACTACTTTACATACAGTCGTGGAAACAGCACGTATCAGACACAATTCAGCTCAAGCAGCAGAACTGATAGCATTGACGAGAGCATGTGTGTTGTCAAAAGGAAAAAGAGTGAATGTGTATACTGACGGCCAATATGCGTTTGGTGTAGCGTTCAATTTTGGGCGTCTTTGGAAAGAGAGGGGATTCCTTACTTCCCACGGCACTAAGATACAACATGGTCAATTGGTGACTGATCTTCTTGAGTCACTTTCTTTACCTGCCCAAATAGCAATTGTGAAGTGTAGTGCGCACAAGAAGATTACTGACGATGTTGGTCGAGGAAATGCATTTGCAGATGAAGTAGCGAAAAAGACAGCAAGAGATGCTACAAGTCGAATGTATGTTGCGGGTCCTGCGAATTGGGTTAGAGAGAGAGGAATGTATGAGAATACAGTAGAAAGTGTAAGGTCACAGAGAAAGAATTGAGCAAGTGGAAAGAAAGTACAGGAATGTTAGATGAGATGGGATGTTGGGTGGAATTATCTGAATACCAACGTTGGCTGTTACCAGATGCCTATGTACTCCCAGTAGTTACTATGGCGCATGGTCCAGCCCACTTAAGTGCGAAAGGTATATGCAAGCTTCTGGCTCCAGTATGGCAAAATAAAGGAATCCCAAAGTGTGCAGACAATGTAGTGAAACATTGTATTGTTTGTTTGATGTACAATCCGGGAAAGGGAACCCCAACTCCAGCAGGTCACTTTGCTCCTCCGACATATCCATTTGAGGTGTTGCAGATCGATTACATTCATATGGAATGATGCAACAACCTCAAATATGTTCTGGTGGTGGTATGTGCCTTTTCTAGATGGATAGAAGCATACCCTCTAAAAGATAACACAGCTTTATCAACTGCTAAAGTTCTACTAAAAGAATTTTTTCCCAGGTTTGGTTTGCCGCGCATTGTCTGGAGTGACAGTGGGAGCGAATTTGTGGGCCAAGTCATGCGAAAAGTTTGTGCGGGTCTTGGTATCAAGCAAAAGTTCCATGCGGCAAACCATCCACAGTCAGCGGGTTTAGTGGAATGCTACAATGGAACTTTAAAACTAAAACTAGCGAAAGTGCAGGCTAGTACAGGACTTAATTGGCCCGATGCTTTACCCTTTGCTCTTCTATCCACCAGAACTGCTGTACACTCTTGTTTGGGACTTAGCCCTTATGAAGTGGTTTTTGGGCGCCCAGCTAATATATGGGGAGTCCCTCGCCCTAAGAAATACTCAGACTTGCCATATCCAATGTTGATTGATTACTTGCACGACCTTACGACTAAATTGCGTGTTCTCCATCAACAGGTTCAGAGTGCATTGCCGGAGGCTTCCACAGACCCAGGTCATTCCATCCAACCAGGTGACTGGGTTTGCATAAAGAATTTCCAAAGGACGAAAAATTTGGAGCCCCGGTGGAAGGAACCTCGGTTGGTTCTCCTAGCGACAAGAACAGCAGTGAAAGTCGAAGAAAAGAAAAATTGGATTCACGGCGTGCATTGTAAGAAAGTGCCTTTGCCTCTACCCTTCGATCAATGAGTGTGTAAGGGCATTAGTGACTCTGAGAGTGAGATGGTTCCACGATTTGTACCTTTTAGTGATGCACGCCTGAATGGAACATTGTCTGAGAAAGAGGACTACGACATTCTTCAGGAAGCGATAACACCACATCGTCGCTTGAATACGACAAATCCGCGAACATTGTTCCGAGACAAAACTGCACCTGATAAAGAACACTATAACCTAAGACCTAGACTAAAGAACACTTAAGATTTTCTCTCTCCTATGTAGTATTCTATCCCGGTTGCAGGGTCACGGTAGGAGTCTTGGTTACGACCTGAGTAGTGGCAATAGGCCTGCAGGACTTGCAGTGTCATAGGACAGCAGACAATCGTGACTAAGTGATTGAGGAAGATTGCCGTGAGCATCCATTTAGAAAGAAGGAAACTACATTAGGCAAAAGAGATAGAAAGGATAAAATGAAAAAAGAATCCTGTAGATTAATGTACAGTCGTTTTAGTATAGCTTTATGCATTATCATATTATTGTGTATCCTTTCGGCGTGTATAAGTTGGATTATTTATGCTCTGCAGCAAAAAGTTGTCTCTTCTTCTACCTCTTCATCTTCTTCTACTGTCTCTCCACATCTATTTCATACCCTTCCTCAACATGAACTCATTAGAAGAACCGAATATTACAACAATTCATTTGTCCAGTTATTACATCAACACCAATTAGTGATCAATACAACTGACTGTTGGGTGTGTGGACTTGCGCCACATACCACAGAAAAAGGAATGCCATATTTAGTTCTTCCGTTCTCTTATGAGGGTTCTGCTTGGGCTTATTTTGTTATCTTCTCCAATGCCTATCAAGGCAAATTCAGACGATTCGTTAGTTCATATATTGATGGTCCGGATTTTAGTCATAGTTCATTGATAAAAGGAATGGTAGCTATGGCTAAAATCATGGAAAATAGTAAGATTTCCGTTGACGAAAGAAAAGCGTACACTAACTGGAACGTCACCCAATATATCACTAGCCTTAGTGATAAGGTTAAACAGAGAAAATCTTCACCGATTTGGACTATACCACATCAGGGCAATTTCTGTCTACAAATAAATGGTCAGTCTACTGACATCGTACAAAGAAACAGCTGTTCCCACACATATGTCTACTCCTCTCAGAATTCTCCGCCTCTAGTACCATCTCAGGGTACATATTTCATCTGCTACGATAGGGCTTACACGTGGTTGCCAACTGGTTTTTCTGGTACCTGTTATATAGCTTTCCTTCTTCCCCCTACATACACCGCTTCTGCAAATCATCATCGAAACAGATATGGCAGAGGGATTATTAATTCCAAAGACACAGCAGGACAAGAGGGAGGAGATTTCCTCAAAGGATTTCTTCCTTTTTGGGGTCCAATGGCCAACAGCAGAAATATAAGGCAACTGGTTCGTGTCGTTGAAACCACCATAGACATCACTGTAGGAGCCTTAAGTAATATCACGGCAGAACTACAGGCGGATCGTCTTATGACTTTACAAAACCAAGTTGCCTTAGACTTTGTTCTTGCGGACCGTGGTGGAGTGTGCAAATTGATCGGGTCAAGTTGCTGTATTTTCATACCTGATGACGCTCCAACAGTATACCAAGCTATCTCTAAGTTACATATAATCTCTGAGTCGATTCATCAGGACGAATGAGATTGGTCAATATTGGAGTGGTTTTGGGGACTACTGTCCAAATGGGGTTGGAAGGTATTGACATTCCTTGGAGTAGTTTTGACCATCATTTTCTCTTGTTGCCTTTGTATACAATGTGGCCCCGCCATTTGCGATCTTTGTGCTACTATGTGCATCCCTCAACCCAAATCACAAAGAACAGAAAATATTAGAATGATGGTACAGCAACAACTCGATGACCTCATGGCCATCGACATTGACTCAGATTAACGTGAGTCTGTGTATCTTGCCTGAGTTCTGGCAAAAGGAGGGTCTGAGAAAATTCGATTTTCGATCGTGATCGAATTGACCCGCCATTTTATGCTCCGCCGCCATTTTGTGTTGCCCTCACTCAGGCAGCACGACGATCGAAGTCTTTTCTGCTTTTCCTGCAATATTGTGTCGAAATAGCCTTGTGCCTCTGTTTACAAAGCTGGTGTTAGAGACTGGCCGAGTACACTAATCCCTGTCTGGTTTTTCTAATCCCTGTCTTAACTATCTGTTGGTTCACACTATTCTCTTCTGACTTTATCTCATCTTCTGGCCTTCGCTGTCCTCCACTCGTATTCTCTCATTTCACAACTGTCCTCCAAAACACACAAACGTATCTCGCCACCTGCAAACCAGTTACAGACATGTTAATACCTTAACCTGCGGGAGGGGTGGCAAACACAGTTGGAGGAGAGGCTTCTTCGAGTTACTCAATACTTTTGTTTTCCGACTTTTTCTATTGGCTCTGACTTTCCTTCGGGCTATTCCTACTGGTTTTTCATGTATGTTTTAGGTGTGTTCTTAGTTAATGTATATGTCACCTATGTACTATATAAGATTGTGCGCCACGGAGTGAAGTGGCAGTCTCCTGACAACATACCGTGTGTACTTCTAGGACAACTGTACTAGCTGCAGCTAATAAAATCTGATCTTTTACGCCGACAGAGTGTCCCCGTGTCTCTGTGTAGCTAAGCAGGAGAACCCAGGAGATTAAGGCGTACCCTGCGCCGCCATGCCCAAAAGGTTCTGGTTCTTCACACGCCAGTGGCGGAAGGTGAGCAGTGAGGCCTGGTTGCGTAGGGGCAGCCAATCACCGCTGGGCGGCGGGAGGGGCTGGGGTGCAGCAGACTGTGTGCGCAGGTGTGGGCAAGTGCTGATGGCGAGTGCATTGATGTAAACTCTGCCATTCATGATTCGGGAATCTATTTCAGATGAGGGACCTGGTGGACTGCAGTGTGTACCGGCACGTGGTTAGAGACACACCGGTGGCAGCAGGTGAGCAGTGAGGCCTGGGTCCCCAGTGTCAGCACTCTCTCTCCCTCTCCCCCTTTCACTGTCTCTCTCTTTCTCGCTCTTTCTCTTTCTCTCTCTCTCTTTCTGTTTCTGTTTCTGTTTCTATTTCTCTTTCTCTTATTCTTTCTCTTTCTCTCTCTTACTCTTTCTCTCTTTCTCTTTCTCTTTCTCTCTCTCTCTCTCTCTCTCTATCACTGGATGAGCGCATTACACACCTTCTTATCTTGAATTTTGTCTTGCAGGCTGTGACTTACAGATTGTCCAGAGAAGACCCGCCATGACTCTTCCACATAGTTGTATTTAGGTTAATTTGAATAAAATATTTTTGAGATTCAAAGATGAATGACTGATTCTCCTTTTTCTGACCACACATGATTGTTGATTGTTGTGATTGCGGTGGGTGTTGTGGCCCTCTTGGGGCTCCGAGCTGCATGATCAGCAGCTCCATGGCATCTGTCGTTCTTCCGGTGTGGCTCTGGGCTGGGCTCCCTTTCATGGTGCAGGTTGTCGTCTGACCTAACACCAGGTAGGAGCAGGTGTTAAATCCCTCCTGCTAACGCGCCTTATCGCATGTTTTGTGAACTTATCGCCAATCTGGCAGGTCGTTGAGAATGTTGCAAAGTGGTGTTGTCGCGGCCTTTTGCACGGGAGCGCCTACTCTGCATATCATTAGCGTTAGTTGCCGGTGTCATCTGTGGCGATGTTTTTTGCAGCTTGTATCGGAGGAAAACTGGTGATATCGGCTGTTAGCACCAACTTGTGAATGGTGCGATGAATTTATTACCACTTTGGTGGTGATAAAGTGCCGCTAACTCGGCGATAGGTCCTTGAGAATATGCTCCTGAGAGCATAAATTATACATGTTAGTAAGTTACTCATGAGTGAATAATATAGCTATGCAAGTTACTTACAAGTACGTAAATTTTGCCAAAAAACATTGACAACTTCACGTTGTTGAAAAAGGAGGCATAACAAACATTATCCAATGAACAGGGCTAATATTCATTAGTAAAACACGGCAGGATAGTGCAAGTGTTAAGAGTGTGCATATTTTGTATTGTCAAATTTTTAGGTAACACCCCCACCCTTCTAAAGTAAATACAATTCACAACAATTCTTAAAGTCATTTCTTTTTGCTTATGTTAGCTGTAAGTTAAGAGTGCAAAATGGTGTAGTGACTGTATTAGAACATTTGTTTAGGAATTCCAAGCACCACACATTTCACAGGGTAGATAGAGTTAAAATATAAGTGTCAGTGAAAAATATTTTTCCTTGCTGAAAAAAGTGTTTTATATTTTTTTTTAGTACAAAGCAATACTTAATCAACTAGTGTAAGTAAGACCAGTGGCGTACATTTTGCCACTTGCCATTCCAGACCATTATTGAAAGTTGCACATTTTTTGTGAATTGCATAAGGGTAAGAGTACATCTTAAGGAAATCTTAACATGACTTTTAATGACTTAACACTTTTTAAGAACTGCCATATCAGCCTTAAGAACACTTTAAAACTTTAGTTAAGATTTTCTTAGTTTAAATAATATAGTTAATTGGTCCCCTAATTCTTAAAAAGAAAAGTAACTTTATAAATAATTATTATAAAAACATTCTACCACTAAGAGCCTCATAAGGATGTTGGTGCGACCGACATCCAGCAAAGCGGTCTGACCACCGCGTTATGATGCAGTCAGTCAGACGGCATCGGTCGCAAGGACAGACCAATGCTTCCGATAGGCTCAAGAAGCCCGTTGCACCGTCGGTCGCCTCGTATTCCCTGCAATATAGGTATTGCCTGCTCAGGCACCACCGTAAGGATTTCAAGTTTATTTTCCAACTGCCTTTCCAGGGCGGTCTGACCACTGCTTAAAGGTAGTGCCCCCCCCCCAAATATCCATGGCCCATGTTTCAAAATATCCCTTTTTTCATTGCGGCTTCTGCAGCAGCCCTTTTCCAGGCTGTGGCACAAGCCACAATGGAAAAGGGGATGTTTATGGCCGCATACAGGGCAGTTGCTTCTTAATATGTTTGGTGGAACTGTCGACTACATGTCGATTGGTTTCCAACCCGCTGCGATGGTGGTCTGACGCTCGTCCGACTGCCATCGTAATCAGGCCCTTAATGGTATATTAAAATTAATGTGTTATAGCAATGAAAATGATTTCAAAATAAACAATAATTTTGAATCATAAAATACAATATTAGCATACATTTCAGTTATAATGTTATTCAAAGAGATAAACGTATTTTATGTTCATTAAACCATTATATTTATATGTGTTATGAATAAATACCAAAAATTTATATTTCTAAATACTAAATCACATAACACAAAATAGAAAATATTTTATCATACAAAACACACTAGAAATAATTAAAATAAATATAATACCTTTAAAAAGACATACTTTTAAATTAAATAACCACAAAACATCCCAGTGAAAATTAGTAACCTAGCTCTACTCTAAAAACACTACAAATATGAACAAATAAAAAAATCAGTTCATGGTGGAGGGAGGGGAAGTCAGATTCGCTATTTTAATTTCAATTTAACAAACAGCAAGGGACATGCATATATGGGGGGTTCATATTTCCTATTGTAACTCCATTTTTGTAAATACTGTGGGAAGTGAGATTTGCTATTCTAATTCTAGTCTAAGACACATTGATAAAGGTTTATATATATGGGGTGGTTAAACATTTGGGAAAGTTCAGATGTTGGGGACTGATCAGATTTCGGATTCAAAGCCTAATCTCACAATATTTTGGGGAAAGTGCATATAGAGGGGGTGGGGAGAAGAAGGAGGTTTTTTATTCTAACTTCGGTGCTCTGGGTAGACACCAAAGATTAATGATTTTCTGTTGTTTTGTCGACCTGTGTGTCCCATTCCCCAGTCTAATTAGTCTTTCTGCCCCTCCTGGGAGCAGATAAGGGATGTTTACCCCTATCTGTCTCTCCTGCTCCCAGAAAAGGGCAGAAAACCCACTAGACACCAGAGAAAGAATCCAGTACTGCTTTTTTTGATGCATAGCGCCCCCCCCCCCCACCCCCAGGGCATAGGCCTGTATTTCCCCCCACCAGTGAAATAGCAAGCTCTCTACTCTGCCCAATCTCCGGCAGTGATAGATGGTGTTTACCCCCAAACTGTCCCTGCAGGGAGGCAGATATCCTACTGGACAACAGGAAAAAATGATTTATTGGTGTGGGTCTGTGCTCCCTCTGCTTCTAGACAAATCATATGGATTGTGTACCCTCAATTGTGTCCCCTGGAAGGGCAGAAAGATCCACTAGACACTAGGGAACAAATACATTACAGGGATTTTTTTAGGGGTTGCCCCCCCGGGTATGGGCCTGTGGTCTACACCATACCAAGCAATATCTGTCTTTCTGCCCTCCCAAGGTGGGCCAGACATGGTGTGTTTACTGCTAATCTGCCTCCTGGTGGACAGAAAGCCAGGGAATGGTAGCTGCAACCTTAAACTTTGCCTAAAACCTTTTATTTCCTTACATTTCTGGGACAGAAACATCTGGAAACTGTTGGGATCCACAACATTCCTACCACCCGCATTCCCCCACTTACCTCAATAAAAAAGCTACTGACTTGAGATTTGAAAGCCATTGAGGTCAGAACATGTCATTGGATCAATGCAAGGCACTCCACCCGGGAGTACCCAAGGTGTCCAGTTTTCAGAAATGGCTAGGTTTGGTAGTTTTCTCCACTTGTGTGGCCACCAAGCTGGGGCCCAAATACTGCAGCATCCCACTGGCAAGTCATTTTTTGACAGGAGATGTTGTTGTCTTCACATTGAGATTTTGGGCCTTTCGTATCATAGGTGCTAGGCCCAGCCACACAAGTGGGGTAACATTTTATCAGAGACATATGGGAACACTGGGTAGTAGGAAGTTTGGGAATCCCTGCAGATTCCAAAAATTTCCCTCAATGAAATGTGTGGAAAATGTGTCTTTTTAGCCAAAGTTTGAAGCTTGGAAAACTGCGTAAAAAACACCTAATTTGATCCGCCAAGTTATACCACCCTGGATTTCCCTGGATGTTTAGTTTTGGAAATATCTGAGTTTTGTAGATTTTCCTGAGTGCCAGCTAAACAAACTCCCAAATTCCACAGCGTCCCAGATTGCAACAAAAAGGGTCAGTTTTCAATGGATTTTATCTATCCATGTTCCATATTGGGTCCTTTCCTGTCACAGATGCTATCCCCATCGACTAAAGTGAGGTACTGTTTTCATTGGGAGACATGTTGGAATGCTAGGTTGTAGGAACCATGTGGATCCCCACAGATTCTGTCACTTTCCATTACAGAAATGTGAGGAATATATGTGTTATTAACCAAAGTTTTATGTTTGCAAGGGCTTCTGGGTAAAAAAGAGATCCACACAAGTCACACCACCCTAGACTCACATCTTGTCTATTTTTCAGAAATGTTTTGATTTGGTAGGTTTCTGTGGATAGGATGCAGGCCAAGCACAGGACCAAAATCCACAGCAACTCACATTGCAAATAAGGGTTAGTTTTTGAGTGAAACAAATTGATATGTCTATGTTGAATTTTGGGGTTTTTCCTGTCATGGGTGCTAGGACCTTCCAAACAAGTGGGGTACTGTTTTAATCAGGAAATTTGTGGGAACACAGAAAAGTAGTTCATTGTGTTTGGGGCTGCCAAATGTAAGCCAGAATGCACAAACGGAGATATTTTCAAAAATGTCCCCTGAATCAAATGATAGTATGGGTAAACACAAATTTTAATGTGTACAAATAACCACTGTTCCATACCTCAGTATCTTCTGTACATTTCAGAAATATTTTGATTTCCTTCATATTCATTTTTCATTCCTAATATTTTTTCATATAAATTGCTGTATAATGGGTACACAATTAAGGTGCCGATTCCGATCCGTTAAAAAAAAATGTACCGTCCGACTCGTATCCGTATTTTTTTACGTGCAAATCGTACAAGTACCGTACAAACTGCGAAGTACGATTTGTACATGAAAAATACATACCAATTGCGTCGGGAAAATGGTACGAGAGGGAGCCGTAAATTTTCACGTCCGAATAGCGTCGGGAAAAGTGTCCGACAGGGAGCCGGACATTTTTACGTGCAAATCGTAAAACAGAAGTCCGAGCGCGCAAGTACGATCCGTACCGCCCGTCCGAATACACAACCGCATGTAAAAGGCCCCGTACAGAGCGAACGCTGTAGCCTACATGTACACAGGTAAACTTGTGCCCGAATACGAGTCGTACAGCCCCCCTCACCCTGCACATGTGAGCACCGTACCCCCGTATGTCAGCACCGTACCCCCCCTCCGCACCGTACCCCAACACCGTAGCACAGCCCCGCACCTGTACGGGCCGCACCCCAGGCCTGTCTCCCAGCCCCGTACCTGTATGCACCGTACCCCAACACCGTAGCCCAGCCCCGTACCTGTACGCACCATACCCCAACACCGTAGCCCAGCCCTGTACCTGTACGCACCGTACCCCAACACCGTAGCACAGCCCTGCACCTGTACGCACCGTACCCCAACACCGTAGCACAGCCTGCACCTGTACGCTCCGCACCCCAGGCCCGTCTCCCAGCCCCGCACCTGTACACCCCGTACCCCAGGACCGTACCCCATCCCCCCACCTGTACGCACCGCACCCCAGGCCCGTCTCCCAGCCCCATACCTGTATGCACCGTACCCCAACACCGTACCCCAGCCCCGTACCTGTACGCACCGTACCCCAACATCGTAGCCCAGCCCCGTACCTGTACGCACCGTACCCCAACACCGTAGCCCAGCCCCGTACCTGTACGCACCGTACCCCAACACCGTAGCTCAGCCCGCATCTGTACGCGCCGCACCCCAACACCGTAGCACAGCCCGCACCTGTACGCGCCGCACCCCAACACTGTAGCACAGCCCCGCACCTGTACGCACCGTACCCCAACACCGTACCCCAGCACCCTCACCCAGCATCGCATATGTACGGATCGTACCTACGCGAAAAAGACTTGTACAGAACAAGGACACTGTAAAACAGCACAAGGAGGGTCAATTCGACTCGCACAACACCACAAAACACGTCAACATGACAAAATACATCTCTATGACTGACCTGGCACATCCAAACAGGCAAACAGAGGACCAAATCACAACCACCTCTTATAACACACCCACCACAAATTCAAACACAGCCACACCCACAAATGGACCAATAAAAAGGGCCCACACACACAGCCCATGAGCCATTGCAACAGACCCACTGCTCACAGACACCACAGACAAACAACTGCACCTTACTCACACCTTAACTACACCTTAACTTACACAGCTTCACACAACCTCCTTCACAAATACCCCCTCTTCACATTCACACACACACTGTCACATTCACACCCACACACCCACAACCATCCACACCCACACCCCACACCATGCCCACTGACAAGAATCCAAAGTTTACAACGGCGGAGCTGGAGCTCCTTGTCAACGAAGTCATCAGAGTCGAGCCACAGCTGTTTGGAACATTGGTCAGACAGACCAGCATAGCCCAAAAAACCAGCCTGTGGCAGAGGATCGTCGATAAGGTGAATGCTGTTGCGCCCATCCGAAGGACC
This sequence comes from Triturus cristatus, assembly GCF_964204655.1. NCBI lineage: Eukaryota > Metazoa > Chordata > Amphibia > Caudata > Salamandridae > Triturus > Triturus cristatus. The sequence goes on along the minus strand of NC_140580.1, from coordinate 167,666,183 downwards.
AGGCATGAATGCCAAGCCAGGTGGTACGATCTGCGCAGGGCAGTCAAGAAGAAAATGAACGAGGAATACGCCCAGAGTAACATCACTGGAGGTGGGCTGCCCCGCTGACCCGTACATTACCATCCCTGGGAGGAGAAGGTGATGGCCACGCTTCCGCCGGTGGGAGTACACGGAGTCGAAGGAGTCGCAGAGCTTGGTGAGTACACAAACAACTCACGTAACATGGGGGGAATGCCATCCACACCACAAATACACCAAATGCACGCAACTACCCCCAAGCCCTCACCGCGCACAACCACACCCAAAAACCACGCTCATGCCACTAACGTCTCCATGCCCCATTCACAAATAAAGGCAATGCCATGTCCCAGGCCACACCAACCACAAACCCAAGACTGGATGTCCGGGATGCTGGGAGGGTGGGGCTCACACAACACATTGTGCAACTCAGAACCAGACACCAATGCCCACATCCCATATGGCCTAGGTACATACCCATGCACCATGCCCAATGCACAGGGACTGGCAAAGTAATGACAAGGTAGCTGACACTTGGCCCTGCTGTAGGCAGCACAAGGCCCCACTGTGACCACTGTACACTCAAACAACAACTCCACTAGCTCACATACCCAGCACAGGAACTCACACACACTGTCATGCCAGCATGCACCATGAGGGGACAGACACATCACCTGGGAGACCCAATGACAAATCACACTACACACAACAGCAGTCCTGGTCACACACCCCCCCTCACACAAGCACACACCCCGGGGCAGGCAACGTATTTACCCACTCTCACAATGGACACGTGACACAACAAGACCAATCCATAGCCAAATAAGCATCCCAGCCAAAAATCTACTGGCAAACACTCAGGAGCACATACCAATCTGTCACCCGCAACATACCCATCCCCAAGTGTACATTGAGAGGAATGCTAGGCACATCCAACCACCTGGAGGAACTGTGACTACTTGAATATGTATGAAACATGGATGTGGCATGAAACAGCATTAACATTGTCTCTCTCTCACACACAGGGCAACGTCATCAACCTCCCCCCAACAATGGGGGGGAACAGTCCCAGGCTCAGCGTGAAGAGGATCCCACCGACAGCGACGACTCTCACCACTCCGTGGATGACCCCGACCAACCTGGCCCCTCTGATGCTCAAGCCCCTGCAGCACCTGCTTCAGGTACATCTGTGCCAACCCCCACACCCATTCCTGCCACATCCCAGGAGACACCCAGGAGCCCTGCTCGCACTGAACAACACAGCCAGTCTGACCAGGAGGGACAAGGTTCTCCGGGCATCCAGGAGGAGGCAGACGACCACGCTAATGCCATCCCTCAGGGGTCCCGTAGACCTGATGTGCCCACAACGGCAGGCCAGGCTCGTGTGGGCAGGGGTGGTGGGAGTGGAGGCAGGCCGAGGCGAGAACCTGACCAGCCAGCTGAGGGAACCGGTATGGCAAACATGCGCCACATCCTGGACACATACCGGCGTGACACCAGGGGCATCAGCCAGATTGTGTCGAGCCTCACAGACATCAAGGGGACCCTCGACGAGATGAAGAACCTGCAGGCCGAGCAACATGCCAGTCAGCAACAACACCAAGGATGGATGGAGGCAAGACTGGCTGAGCTCCTGGCGGTGCACACGGACATGGGCCGTTCACTCCGTCGGATCGCCGACACCATGGGCAACCCTCCCTGTGCCACCAGGCGAAGACCACCACCAGCCACAGGGAGGGAGGAGGAGGAGGATTCGTCCGACGGAGCATCACAAGCATCGTCAAGGCCTGCATCTGAGGGTCCCTGGAGGAAGGTGGGTCGTCCACAGAAAAGACCGTGAGAGTCAGCGGACCATCCACATCTCCCAGGTCACCTGGCCTGGCACCTAGCCCTCTGGCACAACAGAACCACCTCACCCAATGACATTCTCTGCCACATGGACTTGCTGGTCACAGTCTGACCAATGATGACCAACACTGTGGTCTGGACTCTGATGACTCCAACTGACAAGGATGCCATCTCCCCCTGTGAACTTTGGATTCAATGCACCCGGTAGAGCACCTTACTTTATCCACCAAAAGACTTACCCCACCAAAAATAAATACTTTATTTTGTCATGAGATGTTGCTGTCAATTGGCATTATTCACCAACATATGTGTGTGTAAATGTCAAACTATGCCTGAGTGTTGAACTAACTCCACACATCCATACCCTGGGATCGGAGTCTGCTACAGGACACACATGGGTCACAATGTATCATTCAATGCAGACATGGAGCACAATACTCACCTGTGATGGCCTCAAGCTGCTGAGGGGGTGCTAGGGAAACTGTGAGGACACACCTATTTGGAAGAGTAACATTAAGGCGTAGAGGTCATGCCTCATTTGGAGGTTCCCGGGGAGGGAGTCCCAGGTATGTGTTCCCAGGTGGGAGAACTATGTCCTGCATGCAGGAGTACGGTGGATCAGAAGAATGGTGGCCAGATCAAGGTTGGATGCACGGAGATGGCACTACGGGGTCTCGGATGACAGTGGTACAAGGTAGGTTTTGGGTCAGGGTTGTGGCCTGCCTCCTGAGTGTGGGTGAGGAGTCTGAAGGTCATCCTGCAGCACATAGTGATCCATTGCAGCTATCTCTGCTGGACGGTGATGTGGCTGGGGCGCGGGTTGTTGACGCTGAGGTGTGCAGATGCAGCCTGAATGTGGACAAGTGTCCCTGGATTTTGGATGTGGCTGCTCCGTAGAGGGCAGGGCAGTATTTGACATGGATGTTGTTGTGGACCTGGGGGATGATCCGTCTTAACTTGGAGTGGATCTATCTGGGGATCATGTGCATAATGCTGAGGGTGTTGCAGTGTGAGGTACAGATGCTGGTGATTACCATGGCAAATTAGAGCAAGCAATCCATGATGCACAACATCTTGAGTGCGTGGACACTGGGTGCCTGTGCGGGGCTTCTGTGGGTGGGGCACAAGCAGTTAAGCCAGCTGTAAGGGGACAATCCTCAGATGTTGACCTCAGTCCTGTACAAGTCCAGCCTCAGGTGGCTGCTGTTCTGCCATTCATCTTTGGATCCCATGCAATCTTGAATATTGGAACTGGAAATGTCTGCGTCCTTGGTGAGGGTGAGGAGCGCCTGGCTGTCAAAGGCATACGAGTTGATGATGAAGTCGTGTGGGCATGTGATGGTGGATAGGGGGGTCCTGGACACATTGTAGATTGACACGCTGAAAGTTGATACCTGTGGCATGTGCCTCACGACGAAAGCATACTACATGCCGAAGCCTTGAGTCCCACTCCCATGGCCTTGCAGGGGTACAGATCCGGTGGGGAGTAGGAGGAACATGACCTGGTGGATGGGACAGGTCCTGGAAGGTGTGGCAGCACTGTGTAGGCAGTCGGAGTTGCACACTCATCATGCAAAGGTGTTGTGTGTGCGCTCAGTGCATGCCTGAGAGCAGGCGGGAGATGTGTGGATGGACCTTGCTTGGAGGGTGGCTGCAACATCACACTGTAGTGTGATGTGGGTCATGCAAGGACCTGAGGGTCGTGCAATGTGTACGTTGCATGTGCAGATGGTCCAGCCTTTGGTACCGCGTGGCCGCAACTGTGGCACAGACAAGCCGAAGACAGCCAAATGAATGTGTTGAGGGAGCAAGGGAGGAGCACCTTTGATGTGTGTGTGTTGCCAGATCTGGAAACTACGTGTGCCCTTGCTGCAGTGGCTGCAACAGCAGGCGGCATGTCCTGGGAATTATGCCACAATATCCACACAAAGACTAGGATGTCAGAAAGGACTACTGCAACAGGTGTATGTCAAGGAAGGAGTTACCAGTTTGCAATGGCACACCCAGAGACAAAGGATGCACAATCACCAAAGATGACTGACACCGGATCATGAAACTGAAGGCCGAGCTGCGCACTGGAAACACACCCCAGAAGGTGTTGACGGCCCGTGGGGGGGACTAACTTGCCAAAACACATACACAGCCATGGACATCATGCACAATAGAGAATCAAATACATGAAGAACAGCATGCAGGTTGCTAATCTACACATAGACTCATATGCACAATCCTTGACAACCATGCCAGAGATGCCGCATGCACAGTGGCAAGAGACCTGCATTGACAGAGATGAGGCACCTTGGAGGCTGAGGAACACCTTTATTACTCAGGCTCACACCAATGCAAAAGCGTCAACATTAACAGACTCACAGGTCTATTGGATTAACATGTGGGACATACACCGGACACCCCCTTTGCACCACAGATGCTGTAAATCCATTGTACTGGCACACAAGTGAAGGGGTTGAGCCAAACATCCCCTGCTGCACACGGAGAGGCTGCAATTCCCCATTGAGCATCATATGGGGATGTCCCGCAATATGTCCACCCGTAGCCTCCCGTATGTTTCCGAGGGAAGTTGTACACACATTGATGCCTTCATCACAAACCACAATCCCATAACAGATGACTGTCACGAAGTGTGACTATCAATTCATGTGAGTCATGCCACATGTCATGTGCCCCATGGTGAGTCAACATGTATGCATAGTAACATAACCTGCACAGGAGCAGTGCCCACACATTACAAACAACTACCACACCCAAAAAGCCTTGCTGCAATCCTTACCCAAAGGAGAGTTTTCACCATGTCCGTGCATGTAACGCTGATTCAGCACACGTTGCATTACTCATGAGGAATAGCAGGAGCACAACGATGCCACGAGCAGACAGCATGCGCAACTACCTGGGGATGAGAGACACACAAGAAGTCAGGAAAAACATAGTCATCCGCATGCATGGTCATGTACTCTACATGAATAAGGTTGACACCATGCCAGTTGTCAATTGAGTGTGTCAGCTAAAATGTGTGGAATGACATCAGCACTCGAGTGACACATCAGCACACACCTCAAAGTCACTTAGCATACAGTCAGCTGGACGCCAACCAGATGGGAGGAGGCATCGCCATCATCCACAGGAACACCATCCGTCTCACGACCAGCACCGACAACACCCTGACCAGCGCCGAACACCTGCATTTCCAGATCCACACCAACCCGAACACCACCCTCAGAGGCACCCTGATCTACCGACCCCCTGGACCACGCACACAATTCAGTGAGGACATCGCCGACTTCGTCAGCCCGCATGCCCTCCCCTCCGCCGACTACATCCTCCTGGGAGACCTCAACTTCCATCTGGAGAACAACAACGACCGCAACACCAGCACCCTGCTCGACAACCTCGCCAACCTGGGACTCAAGCAACTGGTGTCCACCCCCACCCACCTCGCCGGACACACACTCGACGCAGTCTTCTCATCCAGCACAGACATAGACTTCAGCCACGCCACAGAGCTTCAATGGACGGACCACAGCTGCGTCCACTTCACCTTCAAGAGAACGACGACCCACCAACACCAGCAACAGGCAGCCCGCAGAAGCTGGAACAAGATCACAGCAGACCAGCTCGCCACCTCCCTGAACCAGCACCCTCCTGCCAGCTCAGCGAACCCCAGCCAAGCCGCCGACAACCTCACGAAGTGGATCAGCAACTGCGCGGACGAACTCGCCCCACTGAGGACCCCGCCTAGCAGACCCGGCAGCAAGAAGGCCCCATGGTTCACCGACGAACTCAAGAGCTCCAAGAAGAACTGCCGAGCCCTCGAGAAAGTCTGGAGAAGGGAACCGACACCAGACAACAGGACCTCCTTCAAACTTGCCACCCGGAAACACCACCAGCTGATCCGCGCCGCCAAGAAAACAGCATTCAAAGACCGGTTGGACAACAACGCACACAACTGCAAGGAACTCTTCAACATCGTGAAAGAGCTTTCCAACCCCAGCGCAGGAAACAACGACATCACCCCATCGCAAGACCTCTGCAACTCCCTCGCTTCATACTTCCACAACAAGATCGCGGACATACATAACAGCTTCAACAACCAACCAACGCACACCATGACCGAACAACCACCCCCCACCACCACCCTCCACGCCTGGACCCCGATCAGCACCGAAGACACCATCCGCACGATGAACTCCATCCACTCCGGATCACCGACCGACCCCTGCCCTCACCACGTCTTCAACAAGGCCGACGCTGTCATCGCACCCCACCTGCGAGACATCATCAACACTTCCTTCGACACCACCATCTTCCCTGAGAGCTGGAAGCACGCCGAACTCAGCGCCCTACTAAAGAAACCTACAGCGGACCCCACCGACCTCAAGAATTACCGCCCCATCTCGCTCCTCCCGTTTCCAGCCAAAGTCATCGAGAAGACCGTCAACAAGCAGATGGCCGCCTTCCTCGAGACAAACGGATCCCTCGACCCCTCACAGTCCGGCTTCCGAGCCAATCACAGCACCGAGACCGCCCTCATCGCCGCCACCGATGACATCCGAGCCCTGATGAACAATGGAGAAACAGCGGCCCTCATCCTCCTAGACCTCTCTGCGGCATTCGACACGGTCTGCCACCGCACCCTAGTACGGCGCCTCAGCAACATCGGAATCCAGGACAAGGCGCTGGACTGGATCATCTCCTTCCTCGACGGAAGAACACAGAGAGTCCGCCTACCACCGTACAAGTCAGAGGCCTCCGAAGTCACCTGCGGCGTCCCTCAAGGATCATCTCTGAGCCCCACCCTCTTCAACGTCTACATGAGCCCCCTCGCGGCCATCGTACGCAAACACAACCTCAGCATAATCTCCTACGCCGACGACACCCAACTGATCCTCTCCCTGACCAACGACCCCGCCGCCGCCAGATCCAACCTGCACGAAGGGATGAAAGAGGTAGCCGAGTGGATGACGACCAGCCGCCTGAAACTGAACTCGGACAAGACGGAGGTCCTCATCCTGGGCTCCTCACCCTCCGCCTGGGACGACTCCTGGTGGCCTCCCGCCCTGGGCACCGCACCCAAACCGACAGACCATGCACGCAACCTGGGCTTCCTCCTGGACTCCTCCCTCTCCATGACCAGGCAAGTCAACAACGTCTCCTCGGCGTGCTTCAACATCCTACGCATGCTACGGAAGATCTTCTGGTGGATCCCCACCGAGACCAGGAAGACCGTCACCCAGGCCCTCGTCACCAGCCGACTGGACTACGGCAACGCCCTCTACGCCGGTACCACCGCCAAGCTCCAGAAGAGACTCCAGCGGATCCAGAACGCCTCAGCCAGACTCATCCTCGACATCCCACGAACCAGCCACATCTCCGGACATCTGAGAGACCTTCACTGGCTCCCCGTCAACAAAAGAATCACCTTCCGCCTCCTCACCCACGCACACAAAGCCCTACACGACCAAGGCCCGAGCTACCTCAACAGCCGAGTCAACTTCCACGCTCCCAAACGCCACCTCCGATCAGCCAACCACGCCCTCGCCGCCGTCCCCCGCATCCGAAGAGCGACTACAGGAGGAAGGTCCTTCTCCTACCTGGCCGCCAAGACCTGGAACTCCCTCCCTACCGACCTGCGCCTGACCCAAGACCACCTCTCCTTCAGGAAGAAGCTGAAGACCTGGCTGTTCGAGCAGTAGCGGCACCCCCCCCCTCCCCCCCCCCCAGCGCCTTGAGACCCTACGGGTATGTAGCGCGCTTTACAAGTGTCACTGATTGATTGATTGATTGACACACACACATTGCAACACATGCCACACAAGGCTCAAAGCGTGCACACTCAGACCCAGGGACTCACCATTATGAGAAGAAGTTGCGTATGAGCTGACTCCGGATGTCCTCCTCCTCCTCCTCACTTGCCTCGTGACCAAGGCCGTCATCCTCCACGGGTGGATGTTCCTGCTCATCGGGATCCAGGATGAGTGGCACAGCTTTCTCCACTGCCATGTTGTGCAGCATGCAGCACATGAGGAAGATTTTGCACACCTTCACCGGTGCATATGGGAGGGACCCGCCGGTCTTGTGGAGGCACCGGAATCGGCTCTTCAGGAGGCCAAACGTCCTCTCAATCACTCGCCTGGTCTGCCCATGGGCGTTGTTGTAACGGTGATCTGCAGCTGTTCTTGGGTTGCGGAGAGGCGTCACCAGCCATGGCATGTTGGGATAGCCAGAGTTCCCTACATGGAAACATCATGTAAAGAAGTGGGTCAGGAGATGCTGTCACATACTAAGATACCGCTGAATACTGGACAAACAGAGTCTAGTCACCAACAAGACATGCTCGTTCGTTGTGCAGCTGCAGCATCATTTCTGGCACCCTGCTACGCCTCATGATGTAGGCATCGTGTGCTGACCCTGGAAAACGTGCACAGACAAGAGAAATCAGCCTGTTAGCAAGACACACTACAAGGGCATTAATAGAGTGGTAATGTTTACGGTTGCGATAGGCTACCTCCTGTGCCTGTGGTGGTACCAAAGCCACATGTGTCCCATCAATGGACCCAATTACATGGGGCATCCCTCCCAGGGCATAGAAATCACCCTTGATACCTGTCAACTGCTCAGGAGTCGGAAAATGGATGAATTCATCCAGGTGCTCCAACATGGCGTCTAAAACATCATGCAGGACACGCCTGAACATCGTCTGAGACATGCCACCTACAGTAGCTATGGTGAATTGAAACATACAGGTGGCAAAAAAATGTAGGGCTGCCATCACCTTCATCTTGGGGGTCAGCGCTGTAGGATACCTGTGTCGCGGTTGGAGGTGTGGTGCCAGCCTGGCGGTCAAGTCCTCAATCAACTGTTGAGAGAATCGGTAACGTCTTATGCAGTCACGTTCACTCATGGCAGCCAAGTCTGGCATTGGTCGGGGGAGAGGCGGTGCGCTGCAGAATATTGGAAGGAATAACGAAGATTGAGTACATTACTACACCAATGTCAATGAACTGAGCACATGTTCAACAGCTAATACACATATGCCACATACAGAGTCTGGTCTGTGCAATACATCCTGCACACGTATGCCAGCCAGGTGATACTCCTACCAAGAGCCAGCAACATACATGGATTGTCAAGGTCTACATGACATGCCATGAAAGTAGCTGTGGGCCAGTGTGAGTGAACAGCCAGACACATTACAGGAGTGACATACATCCACATATGTGCATTTGAAGGATGTCATCTCATACAGACAGCTGCCGGCAAGCTAGACGCACAGGTCACATGTCATGGAAAAAGGACAGACCACACACCTTGCCATGAAGGGGTACATGTCAAATATGATCACACAGACATTGAGACTACGCAGATATGTCCTAAGCTCTCAAGTCCCTGTTAGATGCATACAGACACACGTCACATGTTAGTCCACATGTGTCCTGGTGTGCGTAATAGTGTGACATGGGCATCTACACACAGACACATGTTGGATGCAGCTACAGCAGATGCCGTTGACGGAACACCAACAGCAAGATCATGGGAACACATGACACACACATGACATAGTCACATCATGGTACGCTGGTAGTGAGATGTCAGGTGTCATCATCCGTGTACCTGGCATCAGGGGACAGTTGCGGGTGTTGGAGACTGCCATGCCAGTGATGCAGTGCTTGACAAGTTTGAAATACATGCACACATGTAAAAGGTGTGAAGGGGAAGTGCGCCACATGGTGCCCCATCACACATGACATGTGTACACAGGTCATCACACAACTATTGGGTTAAAACATGAGGAGACATGTGCCAGCTCACTGCCTGACACACCTAGGCCCTACACATGATGCACTGCACTGACAATGACTTGATGTCCATCCTTGTGCGAGTCATACACCTCCATTCCTTTCCTGTGCGCCTCCTATCACCAGTGTAAGCTGTGAAATGCACCGTACACACGCTCTGAGGGCGTGTGTACGGTCGTATCACAATATGGGGTTTGGGTAGGAGTACGCGTGTGTGCAAGGACCGTACACACGTACATATACACACTGGTCCTATCCCCATGGTAGTGTTGGTGTAGGCGTACACCATAGAGATACGGCTCGTACCCGCGTATGTACGGCCCGTAGCACTATGGCGTACGCCTAGGGCAACACTACCATAGTGCTACGGGCCCTACACACGCGGGTACGGCCCGTAGCACTAGGGTAGTGTTGGTGCACGCGTACGCCATAGAGATACGGCTCGTACCCGCGTATGTACGGCCCGTAGCACTAATGCGTATGCCTACGGCAACACTACCATAGTGCTACGGGCCCTACACACGCGGGTATGGCCCGTAGCACTAGGGTAGTGTTGGCGTAGGTGTATGCCATAGTGATACGGCTCGTACCCACGTATGTACGGCCCGTAGCACTATGGCGTACGCCTACGGCAACACTACCATAGTGCTATGGGCCCTACACACGTGGGTACGGCCCGTAGCACTAGGGTAGTGTTGGCATAGGCGTACGCCATGGAGATACTGCTCGTACCCGCGTATGTATGGCCCGTAGCACTATGGCGTATGCCTACGGCAACACTACCCTAGTGCTACGGGCCCTACACACGCGGGTACGGCCCGTAGCACTAGGGTAGTGTTGGCGTAGGCGTACGCCATAGAGATACGGGCCGTACCCGCGTATGTACGGCCCATAGCACTATGGCGTATGCCTACGGCAACACTACCCTAGTGCTACGGGCCATACACGCGTGTGTACGGACCGTATCACTGGAGTAGTGGTGCCCTAGGGGTACGTGTGGAACGCACCGTACTTGTGTGTGGATAGTGAAATTACATAGGGGACACATGAGGGACAAGTATAAGGGCCTGAATGCATGCTGGTTGTCATGGAGACCGAGTTTCCAGTTAAAAAAATTTCATCAGGTGGCCAGCAAAAGTCGGTTGGAGACAATATACTATGTTGCAAAGTGGTTGTTGACTTGACATCATGCTCAAATATTGAACCATGCAAAGGCCCTCACTGGGGTAGGTTTAAAGGGATTGGAGGAAACGTAGGATGCAAATGAGATTGACCAATCACTCTGTACTCCTGTAAATGAAACAGCCCAGCAAGGGAGATATAAGGCAGCCAGGACCCATGAGAGAGCACTTGCCTGCACAACCTTTCATTCCACACCACTGCTTCTGCTTGTGATTCCTCTGGCACCATGTCCAGGTCTGTGGAGAGGGCCCAGCCTTTCACCCAAGAGGAGAATGAGGTGTTGCTGGACGTCATCCTCCCACAGTACCCCTGCCTGTATGGGAGACCAGGGGAGCAGGCGAGTGCTGACTCCACTAGCTGTGACTGTGCCCCTTTTTTGTGTCTGTCACTTCTGGCATTGTGTCCAGGTGTGACAGACATGCAATGTTGTTCATGGTGGGTCCCAGGGGGGGGAATGCCTTATGTCTCCCATGCAGAGCCTGATGTGGTTCATATCTGCACTCCTCACTTGCATTGTGCTTACTGTGACAATCACTGCATGGTGCATGCCACATTCAGCCTGGCTAATCCTCTTGGGAATGTTGTTTGTGTAGTCCTGATGTGATTCTGTGGTCCCCCCAGTGTGACAGGTGACTGTACCCACAGATGTGTGTGAGTTTAGTGTACCTGTGGTGATAGTGTCCAAATGATGTGTACGGCCCCTGGACATTGGTGTGTGTGTAAGTCCCCTGTCATGCGGGTGAGTGTCTATGTGGAGTGTTGCACCCCAGCTGCATGGAGGATGCATATGCCCTACCCATCTGATGTGAACAGGGAGCCGTGCTGTGTGTCTGACGTGCTGAGCTCGCCCCACACCTGTGACTCCCCCCAGTCAAGTGGCACATGTGCAGAGTGATGTTTGTACCCACAGTTGCCAATGGCAGGTGATTGTCCTGTGCCTGTGTGTGTCTGTGTACTCCGCTGAGGTTGCGTCAGTGGCCTGGGGCATGTGACTGCTTTGAGGTGCTGTCCATAATCCTGGTGTTGCTTGTGATGCACAGTGTGAGCCATGATCATTGATTCAGTCGCACCCCTCATGCCACCTGTGTACTTTAAATGCCACGTAGTGCATTTGGCCTCCCCAGAGGATAATGTCCCTATGACAAAGGTGCAATGAGTTGGCTGCATACTATGCCCTGTTCAAACAAGCCCAATTGTTCTAATGTGTGTCTCTGTGACATGGAGCAGGTGTATTGATGTTGTCTCACTTTGTCATCCTCACAGGTAGCCGCCTACGCCAAGGGGGAGATTTGGAAGCGGGCCGTCAGGGCCGTGAGGTCGGTGGAGGGTCGCAGTCAGCGCCTGGCCCAGGTGAGGAAATGCTAGCAGGATATCCGGTGCTGGACCAGGAGGATCGCCCGGGTCCTGCTGGAGGACTCACCTCCACGCAAACACGGCGGGTGCCGGCGCCTGACCCACCAAATGAAGCGTGTCCTGGCGGTGGTCTTCCCTGACATGGATAGGCGGTTACAGGAGAAGCAGCAGCAGGAAGGGGGTAGGTACATGTGAGTTTGTTGTGTGTCATCAGCTTTTGGAAGTGCTCAGTCACCTGGATACACTGCCAGGGTTTATATGTGCAGTGCATATCCTGTTCCCCAAAGTCAACCGGTCCTGTTCTTCCTCCCTTCCCCTCCTTCACATGTGTTCCCTGGTCTGTGTGTAGTCACTCTTGCACAAGGTAATCTAGGCTGGCAGTTAATCCAAGTGCCCAATGCTTGCAGCATCATGTGTGGGGGTGGTCTGTGATATGTGTTGGGACCTTGCCTGTGCCCTGTCCAGTTCAGTCATTTGGGGGTCCATGATTGTTGGCACTGATGCAGAGTCTCAACATAGGAGTGTGAGGCTTAAAATGAACTGCCTTGCAGCATGCATGACCGATGTTGTGGCCTCAGACATGATGTGCATGAGGGGGAGATATGCATAGTGCGGGGACGGTTGCTCCTGTTGCAGTCAGATCTATCCAGCACCATGGAGCAGTGTGGCCACTACAATCCCCTGAGACACCTTTTCCTAGGAATCATGTGTGTCATCCAACACTGTGGACATTCTCAGTGTCTTCAGCATAGGTTGGCCTCTGTGGCATTGTACCCTGGCCTCATTTGTATTTACGTAAAGTGTGCTACATGTGTACACTGTACAGGGTGACCCAATGTGGCTTGTGCATCCTCACACTGGCCAGTGCCTGTGTGTCTGTGTACAACTATCTGATGATGGTTGTTTGTCAATAATATGTGTGGTCAGCCCCACGAGGGGTAGTTAGAGTGCAATTAGGATTTAATGGAGCCCATTTTTGTGATCCCTGATTAAGAGGTGTAAGTCCTTCCTCTGTCTCAATCACATTGTCTCAGGTAGGGGGGGGGTTGTGCGGGCAAGGCCTACATGTCCAAAGCTTATGTCTCCTTGCCAGGTCTGGCCTGTGTGTGATGATAGTCGGAACAGACACTCAACAAGTATTGACCCAATCATGTTGTGCAGGGTTTAATGCTTGTGCTTTGCAGCATGTGTCAAAAGTTAAAAGACATGGTTCCTGCTCATCCATTTTTGGCAACGGTGTGTGGTCCAGATGCTGTGCTCGACTTTCCACAGACACTAGCTTCCCTGTATAATTCGATATCAAGTTCTTTGCTGTTGTGTCATGCTCTCCATTGTTTCAAAGTGGCATGGTGGGTCAACCAACTGTGTAGTGCAGGGCCTACATATGTGCGTAGTATTGTAGATGTTACTCATGATGCTTTTCATGCTATGCACTATGACCTATGTAGTTTGGAGTCATGTGTCATATGTATACAGGTGTCTGATTATTTCCTGTCTCTTCACCTTGCTCACAGCATCGTCGGGGGACACCGAGGGAGACACCGGCACGGACATGGAGGAGGGATCCAGCACCGGTGCCACCAGTGCTGGGGAGTCTGGCACAGCAAGTAGCACGGAGGGCGAGGGGAGTCAGGCGGAGGACCTGTCCAGTCCCAACACCGACTATGACGCTGATGGGTCCGAGGCTGAGCTCCCAGAGGGGGCGGAGGCTGCTCCCACAGCTGAAAGCAGCAGGACATCTCTCGCCACCCCTCCATTCCCATCACCGCCCTCCCACTTGCTCGGGTCCCTTCTGTCCGTGCTAGGCAACCACATGTCTCCTTCGTGCCAGGCACCGCACCCCCTGCCCCTGTCTCCCCTGCTGCCGTCAATGCCGAGTCTGTGGACATCCTGCGGCAGTTGCAGGTTGGTCAGACATCGCTGCTTAATGTCCTCCATGGCCACACCAGACTGCTGACACAGATGGTGTCGTACATGGAGGGCATGTCAGCAGCGATGTCTGACCAACGGATGTTGCTGAGGTCCATGGACTCGTCACTGACGGCAGCAGTGGGTCTACTGCAGCGCTCCTTCCCCCCCTACCCCTGCACCATCCACACTTCCCACTCCCATGCCTGTCCCAAGCACACCCAGACATCCCCATGCACGCACCCCACCAGACACAGGCAGCACACCAACAGGGAAGGCCAAGCGCACACCTCCAGTCATGCACACACAGGGGGAAGTAGGCACACCCACTGGGTCGGGGGGCAAACGGCAGCCACGCAGCCATGATCCACTTCCTCCAAAACCACTCCCCTTAGCTCCCCTGCCCAACAGTCAGACAAAGAGTCCTTCATGGCCAGTCTGTCCCTCAGCCCCAGTGTGACACCACCCCGCAAGCGGTCGAGGAAGTCCCCAGGCAGGGGAGTTGAGTCCCCTCCCCTGTCCACACCCTCCCCCAGTAGCGCTGCAACCCATCCCTCCGACCCCCCCCCTCCTTGGGGCCTGTGGTTCCTTCGGGTGCAGGGGAGACGCTGGGAGACCTTGCAACCATTTGGTGCTGCCCCACCCCCTGTGGTCGTCCGTCCCTGCACCCACAACACCTACCCTTGCCCCTCCTGTCCCTGCGGTGCCTGGTCCCCCCCCCACATGATGCCCCCCCACCTGTGGATGGAAAGGAACTCTGAACTGTGCAGGCAAGCTAGGGGAGACGCGTCCCAATGTGTCCCCCCCCCCGGAATTCGCATATGGACTGGCCTATGGGCCTTGTATATAGTGAACATTTCAAATCCAATCTTTTTTTATGCTGAATAAAGCATTTTGTTTTTCATTTGCACACGAATGCTTTTCTGGTATTGCTGTTGGTGCTGCTGCTCCCTGAGTTGGGGTGGTGATAATGTGTTAGGTGTCTGGGAAATGTTGTAGTGTGCTGCTCATGGGGAGGACCCTGGTATCTGCGTGCCATCACAAGGTCTCTGCAAATAATCTTTGGTCATGTAAGCTCTTACTGTATGGTGACATTGTCCCAAGGAGTGTTCCTTCCTCTGTGGCACCTGACTTCTTTCCCGCAGGGTGTTTCCCAATTGTTGTGCTGACCTGTGTCTACATTTCCTTGCTGTGTGAGGGATCCCTTCAACTTTGCCCTTGCCTGCTCAGCAATGTCTCCGCCTGCATCGTCTGTGCCATCCTTGGTAGTCACTGTACTTGTGTATGGAGTTTGTTGCCATGGCTTAATGTGGACATGGTCCCTTTTCCGCACTATGCATGTGTGTACTCCCAGCCTAGCACACATGTGTTACTTGTTCTGCAGGGTATTTGGGCACCTGACTGACAATTGTGGGCATTGTATCTGTGGGTGCTCCACCCTTTTCCCTCCATGGGAGGCAACAACTTGTTGGCAGCCCCAGCACCTGTACATTCCTATCAGTCCTGGAATGTGGGTGACCGTGTGTGTTCCCTTAGTCTCTCTTAGTTGAGTGGGGTTTAACATGAGGATACAGTCTTGTTGCATGATCTCAGTGTGTGTATTGTGCTGCCACCATCCTCATGGGAGTGGGACACTGCTGTCAGTGATGTGTTGTCATGGCACTATTTACATAGTCGCACATTGTGGATGCCTTCATGCACCCATGGAGTTTTGCTAATGGGAGGATGATGTACACACCCCCATGTCTCTGTCCACTGCTGGGAGTCCTCTGCAGCCACCCCTCATATGTCTGGGCACTGCTGGGAGTGATAGGCACCACCCCTCATATGTCTGGGCACTGCTGGGGGTCCTCTGCACCCACCCCTCATATGTCTGGGCACTGCTGGGAGTGATAGGCACCCACCCCTCATATGTCTGGGCACTGCTGGGAGTCCTCTGCAGCCACCGCTCATATGTCTGGGCACTGCTGGGGGTCCTCTGCACCCACCCCTCATATGTCTGTGCACTGCTGGGAGTGATAGGCACACACCTCTCATATGTCTGGGCACTGCTGGGAGTGATAGGCACACACCCCTCATATGTCTGGGCACTGCTGGGAGTGATAGGCACCCATCCCTCATATGTCTGGGCACTGCTGGGAGTCCTCTGCACCCACCCCTCATATGTCTGGGCACTGCTGGGAGTGATAGGCACCCACCCCTCATATGTCTGGGCACTGCTGGGAGTGATAGGCACCCACCCCTCATATGTCTGGGCAATGCTGGGAGTCCTCTGCACCCACCCTTCATATGTATGTGCACTGCTGGGAGTCCTCTGCACCCACCCCTCATATGTCTGGGCACTGCTGGGAGTGATAGGCACCCACCCCTCATATGTCTGGGCACTATTGGGAGAGATAGGCACCCACCCCTCATATGTCTGGGCACTGCTGGGAGTCCTCTGCACCCACCCCTCATATGTCTGGGCACTGCTGGGAGTGATAGGCACACACCCCTCAAATGTCTGGGCACTGCTGGGAGTGATAGGCACCCACCCCTCATATGTCTGGGACTGCTGGGAGTCCTCTGGACCCACCCCTCATATGTCTGGACACTGCTGGGGGTCCTCTGCACCCACCCCTCATATGTCTGGGCACTGCTGGGAGTGATAGGCACCCACCCCTCATATGTCTGGGCACTGCTGGGAGTCCTCTGCACCCACCCCTCATATGTCTGGGCACTGCTGGGGGTCCTCTGCACCCACCCCTCATATGTCTGGGCACTGCTGGGAGTCCTCTGCACCCACCCCTCATATGTCTGTGCACTGCTGGGAGTGATAGGCACCCACCCCTCATATGTCTGGGCACTGCTGGGAGTCCTCTGCACCCACCCCTCATATGTCTGGGCACTGCTGGGGGTCCTCTGCCCCCACCCCTCATATGTCTGTGCACTGCTGGGAGTCCTCTGCACCCACCCCTCATATGTCTGGGCACTGCTGGGAGTGATACACACCCACCCCTCATATGTCTGGGCACTGCTGGGAGTGATAGGCACACACCCCTCATATGTCTGGGCACTGCTGGGGGTCCTCTGCACCCACCCCTCATATGTCTGGGCACTGCTGGGAGTGATTGGCACTCACCCCTCATATGTCTGGGCACTGCTGGGAGTGATAGGCTCCCACCCCTATGTCTCTGTCCACTGATGTGGATCGTAGCACAACACCCACCCACCCGCCCACACGCTCTTCAGGCCTGGGTACGGGCCGTACCCCAAATGTTGGGGTGCCGTAGGGGTACGGCCCGTACCCAGGCCTTCAGAGCGTGGGTACGGGTCGTACCACGCGTACCCCTACGTCACCCCAACATTGGGGTACGACCCGTACCCAGACCTTAAGAGCGTGGGTACGGGTCGTACCACGCCTACCCCTACATCACCCCAACAATGGTGGTACGGCCCGTACCCACGCTCTTCGGGCGTGGGTACGGGCCGTACCACCATTCTTGGGGTGACATAGGGGTACGCGTGGTGCGACCCGTACCCACGCTCTTCAGGCCTGGGTACGGGCCGTACCACCATTGTTGGGGTGATGTAGGGGTACGGCACGGACCCAGGCCTTCAGAGCGTGGGTACGGTCGCACCACACGTACCCCTGCGTCACCCCAAGAATGGTGGTACGGCCCGTACACAGGCCTGAAGAGCGTGGGTACGGGCCGTACCACCATTGTTGGGGTGCCGTAGGGGTACGGCCTGTACCCAGGCCTACAGAATGTGGGTACGGGCCGTACCACCATTGTTGGGGTGACATAGGGGTACGGCCTGTACCCAGGCCTTAAGAACGTGGATACGGGCCGTACCACGCCTACCCCTAAGTCACCCCAACAATGGTGGTACGGCCCGTACCCATGCTCTTCAGGCCTGGGTACGGGCCGTACCACCATTCTTGGGGTGACGTAGGGGTACGCGTGGTGCGACCCGTACCCATGCTCTTCAGGCCTGGGTACGGGCCGTACCACCATTGTTGGGGTGACGTAGGGGTACGGCCCGTACCCAGGCCTTCAGAGCGTGGGTACGGGTCGTACCACCATTGTTGGGGTGCCATAGGGGTACGGCCCGTACCCAGGCCTACAGAACGTGGGTACGGGCCGGACCACCATTGTTGGGGTAACGTAGGGGTAGGCGTGGTATGACCTGTACCCACGCTCTTAAGGCCGGGGTACGGTGCGTACCACAATTGTTGTGGTGACGGGACATGTCCACGTCCACTTCCATTGTGGCGGGATGCAGGCCTTGGTGGACACGCCCCCCCCCCCCCCGGAGTGACCAGTTCCTGGAGGTACGGTATGTACAGGGCATGTATACATTTTGCCTTGGGTGGGGTTATGTTTCCTGCCCCTGCCCCCCACCTTTGCGCCTGGGTTTTGTTCTGACCTTCTGCGGCGTCTGCGTCGGTTCCTGTGCACTAGGTCGTAGGCTATGAGGGCCGGGATGACACGTAGGATGGGGTCCATGGCTGTCCGTCACGTACAGGTGCTCCTTCCTCGCGTCCTCCTCAATTTCCCGGCAGTTTTTGGCACCCTTAAAAAATGCTACGTGCGGAGTGACGTAGGCACGAATCGTACTTGCTGGTTCGTAAAACGCTGCCTGACTCCGTCCGGACGTCACGTACGCGGTGTCCCGGATCGGAATTGTGGGTATATTTTAGCCGGTCGGTGTTTTGTACGACTCGTACGGAAATGGTATTTCTGTACGAATTGTACTTGCGGGTTTGTAAGGTGGTTTTCCCGGGTACGAGTCGGACGGAGAAAACGCTCCGTACGACGGTTCATACCCGGGTTTACAGGATCGGAATCGGCACCTAAATGTCATTGTATGTTGATGCTCAGTTGTTCACTCTGGGTATCACATGTTTTTGAACAGCCTACATATCTTACATTTCTCCATGACCAGGAGGATCGATCAGACGTAACAGTATATTGTTTTTGTAAATAGGCTACTGGAACAAAAAGTTACAGGTGAAAATGTTGTCACAAATGGGTATTTTTCCTTCTCATTTTCATTATATAAATTTACAAATAAAACTATACAATAATTAACATACTAACAAATATTACAATAAATCCCACAACCCAAGATTAAAATTGAATACATAATAAAAAAAGTTAAACAATAAAAAATAATATCAAAAACGCAGGGTTGCCCAAAGAGGATGTCACACACCACAGGTTTCCGCACAAAACATCGCAGGCGGCTGCGATGTTTTGTGCGGAAACCTGTGGTGTGTGACATCCTCTTTGGGCAACCCTGCGTTTTTGATGTTAAAGCGGCTCGTCCGGCCGCAAGGATGTCCCGACGCTGCTCAGGCGTTCCTGGGCGCTTCTGAATTGAAATGCTCGTGTGGACCAAAGGTGCCTTCGTCGCAGGAAAGATTAGGCAACATGAGAGGGGTGTTGGCATGCCCTTCACTTTGATGAGCTTTACAGAGACATAAGCGAGTATGCCACTTGGTTAAGAGAACTATTGAGTCTTTGGGGACAGGACAACGGACTACCAGGACCATGATGCCCCAGGTAATGCCCAGTGGGGCGGGACTCTACATTCAATAAAGCTATGTTCTTCAAGTACCGCTTTTTGCCTCATTACCTGCCAGTGATCAAGGGCTCGAGGAAAGCCCGAAACGCGTATGGCCCTGAATCGCATGCTGCATTCTCTCCCATGAAGCCGCCTGCGATGTTTTGTGCGGAAACCTGTGGTGTGTGACATCCTCTTTGGGCAACCCTGCGTTTTTGATGTTAAAGCGGCTCGTCCGGCCGCGAGGATGTCCCGACGCTGCTCAGGCGTTCCTGGGCGCTTCTGAATTGAAACGCTCGTGTGGACCAAAGGTGCCTTCGTCGCAGGAAAGATTAGGCAACATGAGAGGGGTGTTGGCATGCCCTTCACTTTGATGAGCTTTACAGAGACATAAGCGAGTATGCCACTTGGTTAAGAGAACTATTGAGTCTTTGGGGACAGGACAACGGACTACCAGGACCATGATGCCCCAGGTAACGCCCACTGGGGCGGGACTCTACATTCAATAAAGCTATGTTCTTCAAGTACCGCTTTTTGCCTCATTACCTGCCAGTGATCAAGGGCTCGAGGAAGCCCGAAACGCGTATGGCCCTGAATCGCATGCTGCATTCTCTCCCATGAAGCCGCCTGCGATGTTTTGTGCGGAAACCTGTGGTGTGTGACATCCTCTTTGGGCAACCCTGCGTTTTTGATGTTAAAGCGGCTCGTCCGGCCGCGAGGATGTCCCGACGCTGCTCAGGCGTTCCTGGGCGCTTCTGAATTGAAACGCTCGTGTGGACCAAAGGTGCCTTCGTCGCAGGAAAGATTAGGCAACATGAGAGGGGTGTTGGCATGCCCTTCACTTTGATGAGCTTTACAGAGACATAAGCGAGTATGCCACTTGGTTAAGAGAACTATTGAGTCTTTGGGGACAGGGCAACGGACTACCAGGACCATGATGCCCCAGGTAACGCCCACTGGGGCGGGACTCTACATTCAATAAAGCTATGTTCTTCAGGTACCGCTTTTTGCCTCATTACCTGCCAGTGATCAAGGGCTCGAGGAAGCCCGAAACGCGTATGGCCCTGAATCGCATGCTGCATTCTCTCCCATGAAGCCGCCTGCGATGTTTTGTGCGGAAACCTGTGGTGTGTGACATCCTCTTTGGGCAACCCTGCGTTTTTGAATAAAAAATAATAATCTAACTACATAAAATAATTAACAAATGAATGAATTAACATTAATGCAACATTTAAGAAAACTACGCACCAATCCCCCAATAAACTCAACAACCAGAAATAATATACTTTACTATGATACATTTTACAATAAAATAAAAGCATAACAATAAAGCAAAACACCTCATATTATGCATACATGATTACTACAATATTTTGAACTTTGATTTCATATTAAAACTGTATAAAAATAATACACTTACCTTCAACATTTCAACCTTAGTTTTGTAGTCACAATACTGTAAACCTGATACTATGGCCAGAAAATATTTTGTGTCAATATTTAGGTGGAATACCAGTACATCAGTAAAAATCTAGAACTTCAGTTTACATGAGGACAGCTTCGACTTTGCCAATAGGTTACCATCTCAGCTAGAGGGTTGGTATCTGACTAATGGTGTGTGATGGTAGTTGAAGCCACAAATCATTATTACATTCCACTTCAACTACTAAATAGGAGGGGATACCACCTCCTATCTGCGATTGTTAATGAATTTCAAAAGGCCTTTGTTTGAAAATTCTTTTACGACTCTTGAAAGGGATTTAATACATTGTAAAAAGCACTTTTACAGTTAAAAGTCCTTGAATTTTGTGAAGCTCAGGCTATTCAACCTCCAAAAGGACTTCGTATATCGGATGTATGTCGTTACAACGCACACTTTTACAACGCATGCACTTACAATGCATTTTTTACAACGCAACATCCACTACAACGCATTCCATTACATCGCATGACACTACAACGCATTCTTAAAAACTACCTTTACAACGCATCCCATTACATCGCATACTACCTTTACAACGCATACCATTACAACGCATAATATTACATTGCATTTAAGGTAAGTGTTGGATAGTATGGGGGTAAAAATTACTATTCTAACTCCAGGGGGTGCAACAGTAGGGTAAGTGTTGGATAGTGTAGGGGTTTTAATGTAATATTATGCGTTGTAATGTAATGCGTTGTAAAGGTAGTATGCGATGTAATGGAATGCGTTGTAAAGGTAGTTTTTAAAAATGCGTTGTAGTGTCATGCGATGTAATGGAATGCGTTGAAGTGGATGTTGCGTTGTAAAAATTGTGTTGTATGTGTAGTGCGTTGTAATAGTTGCGTTGTAAAGGTTGTTCCCCCGTATATCTGGCCTTAAGATTCTGAGAATTATATGTGGCAGTAAGCTTTTGTCACACCTCAAAAAATACAGCAGAAGTATAAAACCCAATACCCAAATAGAATATAACTTGATCGCTGCTGAAATTACTAGGCAAGTGTTGACATGAATTACTTCATGTCAGTAGCTACATTGTTTTCCGTTCATCAATTTGATGGTCTGATATTAGAACGGTTTAATCTACTTGGATGTAACTGATCAGTTTGAGGTCAGTGAAAGTGGATTGAAGTAAGAGTGGTTTTATTAACTGAGTGATAATTATCGCACTCTTGCATTTTCCCTGATAGATTCTGGCACATCAAACCTGCCAAGATTTATCAGGTGAAAGAGCATAAGAAAGGCAAAAACTGTAGAATTAGGTGTCTCAAATTCTGCATATTATGCGGAATTCTGAAGTCGAAATCTTTGACAAGAACATATTTAACACGTGGTAAATAGCTCATCCTGGGATAAAGGTATTTAACATTGGTTGTAATTATTCCAAACTATTCTGACCAACCTTTAATATGCACTTTCCTGTTTGCCAACCTTTGTTGCAGGTATTCCTGGAGGCGTGAAATCAGAGGTTTCTGCCAGGTATGGATGACGTGTGTCTTTTTGTTTTTAATTTTACACTGCAATAATTGTTCTTTGCTGTGAACCATGTTATGGACAGAGCAATCCAGTTAAAACTGTTATTTTTATCCCTCTGTCTGCATTTCCTTCTCCGCTCCTTCAGCTCTTGACTAAACGAGGGCTGTAGAGAAATGTTATGGCTTCAATCAATTGGACCTGCTATCTTGTTCTCAATAACAACCTTTCCCAGCCTAATTAAAAGCTCTCATTGTTAATTACTGCCCACTTCTGCATGCATGCGACCAATACTTTATGGCACATGGGACTTAAATTTGAGGAACAAATGATCAAACCAGGACAAGGTGAACTTCACAAACTTCACGGAGTCCAGGCATCAAAGAACTAACTAAACAATCTGATCTTCATATCCTCATTAGGGCTCTGCCCCTATTGTAGAAAATATGTATTCTCTACACCTGAAAGGGTTTAGAGAGGCATAGTGATAAGTCAGATGTAACCAACAATGACAATAAATGTCTATCATAGCATAACATTAAATTAAAATCAACAAAAACATTAAGATTTCATACAAGTATGTTCAAAGACAATCTATTATGTGATTTCTCTTTTGCATCCATCCTAATTTTTGCCAACTAAGGTCCTGATGTGGAGTGCAGATATCTCATCCACCTTACTAGAAATGCCATAATATATAATGAACTTGTGAAAGGGCAGACAGGACATCCGTTGCATTTGTGATGGAGTAACCCATTCGCAAAATTGTAAATCAGGCCATTTGTTTTTTCTTCACACAGGTGGATAGTTGGTTTAGTCTGAAGACATTGTCTAACAAGTTGTAGAACACACTACATAGGGCCCAATTCCCAAAGGTAAGTTTGCATATGTAGACCTAGTCGCTGGTGATTCAAACAACAGTTGAGAGGTAATTTCAGAAAAAACATAGGTAAAATCACATTGCTACATTGATAACAAGAAAAGATTAATGGAGAGGTCTATTCCTTATTTATTATGATTCTTTATTCAAGGTCTTCTTGACCGAAAGGGAGCAATTCCGCAAAGCCAACATATTTCGCCCAGTTATGAGCTTCTTCAAGGCTGCAAACATAACTGACATCACTTTCTGATACAAAATTATGAATTATATTCAATCACTACCAAAAACAATACAATACAACACATGAGATTAAAAAACACCAATTGTGGCGTAACAGCTCTTTTAAAAATGTTGTTTGATCATTTTCCTGGTGATGTTTTATACCTAGGTGTAGACGTAAGAGTCTCTACCCTGGCTCTAAACGAGGGGGTGGGGACGTGTATGACAGAATTTCTAAGTGTAAAGTTACTATTGGCAACTCTCCACTTGTTAATGGATATCTCTTGCCACCCGCGTTGCAATCTTCCTAGAGGAAAGTGTAGGGACAGTTAATAAAGGGAGAAAATGTAAAAAAAATGGACGACACGCGCTCTGCAAGCTGACTAGTTGGGGTATTGGCATCCAGGTTCGCAGGTTGACAGGGTAGGGGGGATGGATGGGGTTGTGATTCCTTTTTTAAGCAGTCAATGCAGTGTGCAGTCAGCCGGTGATAATAGGGACCAGGTTGGAATGGGAAGGGGTGGGAAGAGTGACTCGCGCCCTCACACAGCCAGAGAAACCCACCAGGAAGCCAGGGCGGAACAATAACACCAATGACCTGTAATCTAACTAATTCCATGAAGATATGGTCTTGGAATGTAAATGGTTTAAATAACAGGTTAAACCGCACGATCACCCTACAATTCATTAAGTGTCATGCTCCAGACATTGCCCTACTCCAGGAAACACATCTTAATGTTTTAAGGGTAACCAATGTAAAGTATTGGATAGATTTGGTTACACCCTGCTGGTGCACGCGGGATTCACTATGGGATCCAGGGGTATGCAGGAAAGCATTCCACTTCATCCCTCAGAATACTCGAGCAGACCCCCGGGGAAGATACGTGGTGCTAAGTGGACATTGGAAAGGCCAAACCATTAACTTATGCTCGGTATATGCCCTGACGAAACTCCAGCCTGCCACATTGGACGCACTGGGATCACTTCTGCTAGAGCTCCCACAAGGGATACTTGCCCTGGGGGGGGAATATGTACGATATACTCTCAGCAGAGCTGGATGTCCTGGGAGGCATTTCCTCTGGGAGGAGGGCCAGGGCCTGGGGGATTTCCTTAAGACTGTGGGGCTGGGCGACGTCTGGCGACATCATCGCCCAGGGCTACGACAATACACACATCAGTCTGTGGCACATGGCTGTTTTTCACAACTAGACTATCACATAACACACACGCATGCCATGGGCTGGTTCAAAGACACCAGTCACATGGCCCTGGGGATATCTGACCACTCTCCGGCGGTGGCGGTACTGGAAGGCCCCAGCGGAGAGAATGTAGTTACCCCACGGATTGTCCCGTGGCACCTCAGGGACCCAGAATTTACAGACAGTGTTAGGGAATGCGCTGACAGTTTCTTTACAGAGAACCAGGGTTCAGTTGATTCCAAGGTGACAATGTGGGAAGCATTCAAGACAGTCCTCAGGCGGCACGCCCAGCCACAAATTGGAGCATCCAATAAGGAACAGAAACTGGAATGTGCGCAGCTTGAAAAGGAGACCCTGGACTTAGAGACCAGGTTGATATAGAAGGAGGGTAAGTTGAAGGAGTTGAAACACCGCCTCTCCCTTAGATACTTGGTGGTAGGGGAAGCCAGGGCCCAGGTGAGTTGCTGGCCTGGCTTGAACGGTGTGAAACTTCAGAGAGGTGGTTCCCAGAAATCATGAGAGACAGGGGGATAGATTTGTGATGAGACTGGAAGTCACGAAGCCGTTTGCCTCATACTACGAAGATACATATACTTCCAAAGCGAGACACACTGAGGCGGACTGCTTAGACTTCCTTTGGGATATCAGGCTGTCGGACCTGTCCTAGGGAGTAAGAGATAGCTTGGAAAAAGATTTGACGGCGGAAGAGATAACACTGCATCTGTTAAATGTTTGATCAACAGATTAAATTTGACAGAGGAGGATTTTGGTAACTGATACAGTGATTGTGCTTTGGAGACGGTAAGGAAAGAGTCGTTTGAGTATAACTGATGGATCCGAAGTAAACCTCTGTCTCGCCAAGTCTTCCAAAAAATGGGTTTATTGTTCATTTTAAGGAATTTATTGTGTCAAATAGATGAATTAAGAAATTGGTCTTTAGCTGAGAGGTGTGATAGCATAGAGGAATGAAAAAGTTTGTGGTTAGTATCAGAGGCGCAACTAGAGTCAAATTTCGGGGGGGGCTAAGAAAATATTTCAGGGGGGCTGATTCTTCAAGCAAAAGGCAGAGTGGAGCTGCAGGGGCTCTAAGCAGGGGTGAAAACCATCAAAGCCTCATTAACAAGCAAAAGGTCTTTTAAAGACCTGAGAAGTGCTCGGTGCTGCTGTGTGTGTGCCCTGGAAGCTGTCTCATCCTGGGCTGCCACACACGATGGGGGGGGGTTGGAGCCCTTTGAGTCCAATGGGCGTTGCGCGCCTGGTTAGTATTATGTATAGGTGAAGATATAATATGAGATTTATGAGTAAAAGTGAGGGATTCATCAAGGGAAAAAGGGGATAGAAAGGAATGTTCTAAGTCCTTCCATAAGGGAGAGGGATTAGGAGCAGAATCCTTCAGTGACTTAGAGAGTTGCTTAAGAAGGAAGGCATTATGGTAAACCTGAAAATCTGGAAATGTAACCCCACCTTGAGATTTAGGGCGTTTTAGCTTAATTAAAGACATGCGTGGTTTTTTCTTGTTCCATAAAAATACTGATAGGATAGTGTTAGATTTGGGGGTCTCTAGTTGGCAGAGGTAGGTACCTTTGTCCAAGTAGGGGCCCTTACGTCTAGTCAGGGTAAGGGGGTACACTCCTAAAATAACCCCTGCTCACCCCCTTGGTAGCTTGGCACGAGCAGACAGGCTTATCTCAGAGGCAGTGTGTAAAGCATTTATGAACACATACAGTAACCAAGTGACAACACTACAGATGGACACCACACAAGTTTTATATCAAAAATAAGTATTCTTTATATAGACTTATCACAAGACCACAAAATGACAAAAAATCCACAATACTGAAATTAAAATGGTAGAATTAGCTTAGTTCTCTTCAGATGTTAAAATGCGACACTTTGAGTTCAATGTACCTTTAGATGCGTAACGCAATACAATGAAAGTGTTGCAGGGAACGGTGATGCGTCAGGTCCCTACTGCTGCGTAGGGGATGCGTCAGTTCTTCTCTGTGAGGGGAGGTGATGCGTCGGTTTGTTACTGCGCTTCCGTGGGGATGTGGCACGCAACGTCGTGATATGATGCAGATCCGGTGCAAAGAAAACAAAGATGGCGTCTTTTCTTGATGCGGACTGCGACAGGCCCTGCGACACACTTCTCGGTGATGCGGCGGCATCTGCTGCGACGTCGGTCCTCTTCTCCGATGGTGCGGGATGCTCCGTCAATGATGCGAGCCGCGACAGGCCTGCAACACGCTTCCCGGTGATGAGGCAGTGTCTGCTGCGACGTCGATCCTCTTCTCCGGTGATGCGAGTTGCTTCGACAACGATGAAAGCCGCGACAGGCCCTGCGACACGCTTCCCGGTGTTGCGGCAGCATCTGCTGCGACGTCGATCCTCTTCTCTGGCGATGCGAGGCGCTTTCTCATTGTGAAGCGACAGCGGCAGTGCGGCGACACGCTTCTTGCTCGTGAGTCGTGCTTCCAGCTCCTTGAGACACGCAGTCCCTCAGAAAGCCTCGCAAAACAGCAGGCACTTCCAAAGAACTCTTGAGGAGCTGGTTGGTGAAGTCTGTTGTCCCTGAGACTTCAGCAGGAGGCAAGCTCTTTTCTCTAGCCCTTGGAGATCTTTCACAAGTTGAATAAAGTACACAAAGTTCCTTCTCCTCTCTTTGGCAGTCAGGCAACGACTGAAGGCCAATCCCTCAAGCTTAGGGATAGTCTCTCCTCAGTCTCTCTGGTTCCGCTCCTCAGCAAAGGTTTCTTCTTGCTTCCCAAAGTGATCTAAAGTTCTTGGGTTTGGGTCCCAATATTTATACCCAGTTTCTCTTTGTTCTCTGAAGGCAGAGAGGCATTTGCCTTGTCCAAACCAGTTCTGGCCAGTCCAGGAGCACTTAGGTGACAAGACTCCTTCTTTCCTTTCAGAGTGCAGGGCAGAGACATCAGACGCACCACAGGAGGTGGAGCCAGCATTGTGGAGGGAAGGCACAGCCCTATTCAGGTCCCAGGTGCAACTCCTCCCACCCATCTAGATGCAGATCTCTCTATTCAGCCCTGTGCTGACTCACCCTGTCTCCTGGAATTATTATTTAAATATTATTATTATTTAAAATCTTATATAGCGCGCAGCTACCCTTGGGCATCCCGGCGCTTCCAGACAAACATCCAATGGTAATGGGGGACAGAATTGACGCATTATACAGGAAACAAAAAGGTTTTAAGACCTTTGCGGAAACGCAGTGTGCAGGGCTCAGCGCGTAGTTTTAGAGGAAGCAAGTTCCACAGCTTTGCCGTATTAAATGAGAATCTTCTCCCGCCCGTGCGGGCCTTTTTAACTCTAGGAACTAGCAAGAGATGTTTCCTCTCTGATCGCAGCGTTCTACTTGCTTTGTATGGAGTCACTAGGTTTTTTAAAATGAGGGGGCCTTTACCTGAGAGGATTTTATGGGCAGTACAAAGTGCCTTAAAAGTCACTCTCTCCCGCACAGGGAGCCAATGCAGCGCCTTCAATGCCGGTTTCGCTGATTGCGTCCTCGGAATGTCCATAAGCAGCCTTGCCGCTGCATTTTGGACCTGTTGAAGGGTCTTGAAGGTCGATTCAGGGGCGCCCAAAAAAATGGCGTTGCTATAATCGAGTCTAGATGTTATAAGACCCTGAATCAACAACTTCCTCGATGTTAACGGAAGGAGAGGGAAGATTTTCCGAGCCGACCTAAGCAAGGCATAGCACACTCCTGCTGTTTTCTTGGCTTGAGTGCGAAATGACAAGTCTGGTTCTAGCCAGACTCCAAGGCTCTTAATCGCTTCTTTGGGGGCCGGGGGATCACCCATACAACCCGGCCAGCTGAGCAAAGGGAAAAGGGTAGTTTTACTCCCCAGCAGCAGTATTTCCGTCTTTGAGCCGTTTAACTTGAGGGAGGATTCTCCCATCCAAGTATGAACATCCACCAGGCAGGAGTTCAAGGTGTCCGGATTGTCGGCCAGATGGGATAGGGAAACCACTAGCTGCGTATCGTCAGCATAGCTGACGATTTTGATGTCATATGGGGATACTACGTCCTCCAGGGGGGCCATATAAACATTAAATAATGTAGGGCTCAACGACGAGCCCTGTGGCACTCCACACTGGAGGGGAATTGATTTGGATCTCTCAGAGCCATCCCAAACCTGGTAAGTTCGATCCAAGAGAAAAGATCTCAGCCACTGCAGGGCCACCCAAGACACCCCTACCTCAGCCAGCCGTCGAATCAACAACTGATGGCTCACGGTGTCAAACGCCGCGCTGAGGTCCAGGAGGATCACTGCCACTGATCCTCCTGAGTCCAGAATATGTCTGGCTTCATCCACGACCGCCAAGAGGGCCGTGTCGGTGCCCTGACCTGGGCGGAATCCAGTTTGTGATGGCCGAAGGAGTCCATTCGACTCCAAAAAGGCTGACAGCTGCTTGTTGACCAACCGTTCAGCAATTTTGCCGAGGCCCGGCAGCAACGAGATGGGCCTAAAGTTCGACAGGACGGTGGGGTCCAGATTGGTTTTTTTTAAAAGAGCCTTAACAACAGCCATTTTCCAAGTGGGTGGCACCAAACCCTGGATAAAAGAGGCGTTCATTAGATCTGTCACGGGAGCTGCAATGGCCGCTGTTACCTGTTTGAGGAACTTCATGGGAACCGGGTCCATGGGGGAACCACTTTTAATCGAAGATAGGGTTTTGGCGACATCGCTCACTGATACTGGGCCGAAGGTGTCGAGATCGAGAGCGGTCTCTCTGGCCTGAGTTCCCACGATCTGCTTGCCATTGTCCTGAAATAGCCTGGGCTGGGGCAGGGAGTTTAAGATCTTCTCGATTTTTG
This sequence comes from Triturus cristatus, assembly GCF_964204655.1. NCBI lineage: Eukaryota > Metazoa > Chordata > Amphibia > Caudata > Salamandridae > Triturus > Triturus cristatus. The sequence continues at coordinate 167,636,419 of NC_140580.1, read as the reverse complement.
TGTGGAAGAACTCCGCTAGTTCCGTGCTTTTTTGTTTGTCATGCGTAACAGCCGGCTCCGGAACTTTAAGCAGTTCTTTAAGCACTTTGAAACTCTCCCTGGAAGAACTAGAGGCAGATTTGATGCGGTCTTCAAAGAATAGGGCTTTCGCAAGTCGCAGAGCGGACTTATAGCCCCTCATTGCAGCACGATATTCTTCTCTCCTAGAAACTTCCCAGTTCTTCCTCCATAACCTCTCCATCCTTTTACATCCCTTCCTGAGGGTGCGAAGTTCTACAGAGTACCACGGAGCCGAGCCAACTCGTTTCTCCCTCTTTTGAACTCTCTTTTTAGGAATCAGAGCATCCAAGGAAGCGGATAACCAGTTGTTAATGTTGGCATCGGCCTTAACTGGGTCCGACTCAGAAAGAGGGGGCGTGTCTTCCAGTTTAGAGGTCCAGTTATCAACCGATAATCTGGACCAGGCTCTATCCACTAGGAAGGCCTGTATGGTACTTGTAGGTGGTGGGTCAATTTGCCAGAGAGCTGAAACCAAAAAATGGTCTGACCATGGAAGGGGAAGGGCAGGCTTAGCTGTAAAGCGGGGAATGTTCGAAAACATCGGGTCGAGTAGGTGTCCCTTTTCGTGAGTGGGCCCGGAGTTAATTAGGTCCAACTCATACTCTTTTAAAACGCTCTGGAGGTCCAGAGCCGTTTGGTCAGTGGGCTCGTTGAAGTGAAGATTGAGATCACCCAACACCGTGAAATTAGCCGTAGACGCGGCCAGGATCGTCACTGATTCAACAAGGGAACTCACAAAATTACCCAATGCGCCCGGGGGTCGATAGATCAACAAACCTGATATAGACACTGTCGGGGATATCCTGAGAGCGAAGTGGCAGCTCTCACAGTCCGAGAGTTGGCCATTCTGTGCCCTGCAGACAAACAGGCTCCTGTATACAATGGCAAGACCGCCCCCTCGCCCCTCAGGTCTATCCACCTGACAGATAAGGTAGCCCGGCGGAAGGGCCTCCACAATGTCCGCATCGGAACTAGGAGTTAACCAAGTTTCCGTTAGAAACAAAAAATCTAGAGCAGAGTCTTGGATGAGTAGATTGACTTCTGTCGCATGACGTGGGAGGGATCTGCAATTAAGCAGACCTATAGCCAGGTCATTCTTGCCTTTAATAGCACAAAGATTCCTCCTTACCCCCCTAACTAAAGGGGGAGATGGGCATTGCATAGAAGGATCATCGCTATCAGATAATGAGTGCCGAAGAGCCATGAGTTTGTCGCGCTCGTAAGAGCGCCTCACGGGATTAGGTTTCGACGAAGTATCGGGCCCTACGCCTGTCTGGGCCCGGACGGGCACAGACGGGCTGGACTCTGGCTTTACTCCGGCACTGAGACGGCGCTTCCGCTGCGCGTCACCGCTGCGCGTCTTCATGGTAGCTTTAAGTAGGGGCCTCGCCTCCTGTGTCTCCAACTAGAGCGCTCGCGGAAGTGGCGCCTCTACAGAGTCCCTAAACTACCCCCAAGATGGCGGCACTGCAATTTACCAGACTAAAGACCTGCGAAAAGCGCAGTGAGGGGCCCAATTTAAAATGCAAGTAAGTGCTAATCTCAAAATTATTTTCTAAACAAAGGTACAACAATTAATTAAATAAGCAATATATTTTAAGAAAAAACGGGCACTCGGTTAAAAAACGCGCTGCTAATTCCACGCGCTGTGCTGGCCTAATGGGAAAGCTCCTACGCTCGATAATGCAGGTGATTAGTGCTGTCCGCTGCAAGATAAGTAGGACGATGTCAAAGAGTGAGCTGCTTGCTCCACTCGTCTTAAGTAGGGGCCTCGCCTCCTGTGTCTCCAACTAGAGCGCTCGCGGAAGTGGCGCCTCTACAGAGTCCCTAAACTACCCCCAAGATGGCGGCACTGCAATTTACCAGACTAAAGACCTGCGAAAAGCGCAGTGAGGGGCCCAATTCAAAATGCAAGTAAGTGCTAATCTCAAAATTATTTTCTAAACAAAGGTACAACAATTAATTAAATAAGCAATATATTTTAAGAAAAAACGGGCACTCGGTTAAAAAACGCGCTGCTAATTCCACGCGCTGTGCTGGCCTAATGGGAAAGCTCCTACGCTCGATAATGCAGGTGATTAGTGCTGTCCGCTGCAAGATAAGTAGGACGATGTCAAAGAGTGAGCTGCTTGCTCCACTCGTCTTAAGTAGGGGCCTCGCCTCCTGTGTCTCCAACTAGAGCGCTCGCGGAAGTGGTGCCTCTACAGAGTCCCTAAACTACCCCCAAGATGGCGGCACTGCAATTTACCAGACTAAAGACCTGCGAAAAGCGCAGTGAGGGGCCCAATTTAAAATGCAAGTAAGTGCTAATCTCAAAATTATTTTCTAAACAAAGGTACAACAATTAATTAAATAAGCAATATATTTTAAGAAAAAACGGGCACTCGGTTAAAAAACGCGCTGCTAATTCCACGCGCTGTGCTGGCCTAATGGGAAAGCTCCTACGCTCGATAATGCAGGTGATTAGTGCTGTCCGCTGCAAGATAAGTAGGACGATGTCAAAGAGTGAGCTGCTTGCTCCACTCGTCTTAAGTAGGGGCCTCGCCTCCTGTGTCTCCAACTAGAGCGCTCGCGGAAGTGGCGCCTCTACAGAGTCCCTTAACTACCCCCAAGATGGCGGCACTGCAATTTACCAGACTAAAGACCTGCGAAAAGCGCAGTGAGGGGCCCAATTTAAAATGCAAGTAAGTGCTAATCTCAAAATTATTTTCTAAACAAAGGTACAACAATTAATTAAATAAGCAATATATTTTAAGAAAAAACGGGCACTCGGTTAAAAAACGCGCTGCTAATTCCACGCGCTGTGCTGGCGTAATGGGAAAGCTCCTACGCTCGATAATGCAGGTGATTAGTGCTGTCCGCTGCAAGATAAGTAGGACGATGTCAAATTCCCCAGCCCCTGTCACTCAAACTCCAGACAAGGAATACACAACCTAGCAGAGGCAGGTTTGGGTGGTTAGACAAGAAAATACCTACTTTCTAAAAGTTGTATTTCAATCACAGAATGTTAAAACCAACTTCACTAAAAGATGCATTTATCATTCTGAGTTCAGGCATACTAAACTCGAATTTCTACCCTGTTCCCTGAGTCAGTTAGGATTATAAGATGTAATAATCAAACTGCCTATTCTGGCCTATGGGGAACAGGTAGCCTTGCAATAGGGAAAAACGAAAATGGCTGTAATTCACTATTAGGACATGCCACACACACCAGGGCATGTCCTACCTTATACTTACAATGCACCCTGCCCTTGGGCCTACCATAGGGGTGTCTGATATGAAGAAAAGGGAAGGTTTAGGGACTGGGAGACTGTGCCTGCTCTCTCCAGCCCCAGCAATGCAGCTGAGGCTGGTGAGAGCTTCACTGCGCATGAGAGGTTTGGCCGGCCTGAGACGGCCAGTCAAACACCTCATGTGCAGTGTAGGGCGTACTCACCACTCCCCCACCAGCAGTGTCATCCCCGGTACCTGTCCCCAAGACTCGTCAGAGTCCTGGGGGCAGGTCCAGGGGATTAAAATAAAACGATAATAAAACGGGGTTAAAACCCGTTTTATTATCCTTTTACGTACTGGTGCTGGCAGGGGTGGCAGAGCTCCTCCGTCCTAATGGAGCGGCCGCCACTGGCAGAATTAAACAATTATAAGGCACATGCAGAACATTAGGACCACAATCGTCCATCCCTAAATTTATCTAAACCTACTCTTAGATGTTCCTCATATTAAAAAAATATCCTGCTTCCTAGGGCCAGATTAGGAGTTGCACGTCACAGGAGGAGTGGTAAATGTGCACGCAAAATTTGCATTAAAGTGAAGTAACACTATAGTGTACAATAAGGAGTTCAACACCATGGATTAGGCAATTACTGTGTGGATTTACTGGTCATAACACCACATGGAATTCTCAGTTCCATGGGGTTTAACACATACATTTACCACCTGCTCTGAGCTGTGGGTAAATATACCTATTTCATATGGTATTATCAGGGTCCTAATCTGGTATTTTAACAGGTTGGACTTGCGTGTTTTATAGCTTAAAAAAAAGTCAGAACTGTGAAGGCATGGAACTAATGCAGAACAAGGTAAACACGTTATCATTTTAGAAAGATTAATTAGACCATTTTTATAACTGATAGTACAATCTATTTGCCCATTCTGTGATGTAATTGATTGTTTTATATTTGAATCAAGCTGTATTGTTTGATAGCTTGATTTTTACCACACATGCACATACCACGTGGAGGAGACCACACAGCTGCTTAGAAACACTGAGGGCTACAAGTCACAACTATCTCCCCCCAAAAACTGCGAAGCAAAACAGGAGAAAAAAAACATCACTAATCCAAGGAAGTCACAGACAGAAGTAGACGGCTGTTTTCAAAGACACACACACCTTACAGACCAGTCTTCACAATTCATCACAATAAGGCACAGATTGCAGGCCTAACATAAGCAAGCACTATGCCCACCAAAGTGGCCATTTCCACAAATGAAGCTGCATGAAACAGGCTAGGAATATGAAGATGAAATGTACCCAAGAATATGAAGTTATCTCATACAAAATGACCTAGGCACAGGAGCACTGGTCATGAATATATACATAAGAATGGAGGATGGAAACGTTGCAAAAGCTTAGACTGCAACCTTAAATCCCCAACGTGTGCTTCTAAATCACACCTTTTGAAATACTGAAGAAAAAACATAACAACACAGGCAAAGGAAGACACGTACAGATAAACAGCAACACTAAAGTAACATTTGATGTTCAACAATAGTATAAAGCGAATGCAGGGACACACATACGAATACTTGACATCAGATTGCCGATTATATTAATCATGCACAGTACATTAGTGAGTGTAACACTTATGCAAGCATTCAAAAAGTCATCAAATCCAGATGATAGGCCTGTATTACCCGTAACCACATCACCAATAGAACTGCCTGTATCAGAAACATCAACATTCACTGATCAAAGCACGCACACGCACGCTGGTAACACCACTCAGAGATTAGACGGATGTATTACCTCACCTGCACCAAGGGGCGTCCTGTAGGTCGTGCATGTTGGAGATGCTAATGAGCCCAGTCCCACTGGCGGGTAAACACAGGACCCAGTGTTGACTCAACCACACAACAGATAATTCTTGTGCTGATATCACTGCCACTTTAAAAGGAAGCCTGTGGGCACATCAGCCAGGGCAGAGATATAAGAACATGACTGAAGAGGGTTGCAGAGACACGAGTGAGCTGATACCCACATGACCCTAAGTGACTCGTGTGCTAGGAGGCGAGCAGTTAACTGACGCAGCCAATCTGACAGCCGGCCAAAGGTGGCTGCCGTGACACCGTCATGGAGAGTTGCTTTTCCCTGCTGCTGATGGTCCGTGGCGGTCAGGAGCAGGTGTATTCAGAGCTAATGACTTATTGTACAGGAGACACTGGCTCCGCCTCTACCATGTAAGTGCGGACAGCTGCATGCGTCTCACAGCTAGGGGTGGGTGGAATTTGCGTAGTCGCGCTACGCAAAGCTCCGCAAAACAGCAAAAAATCTCCGCAAACATGCAGAAATTCTGTGAACATGCGGAATTGATTGCTCACGATGCTTTTTAGGTCTCGGCTAGCGAAGGCTGCGCTTGCGCAGTCTCGCTCGCGAGATTTAATGATTTCAGAAGTGGGGCTTGAACCCGCCCCTCTTCTTCCCTCTTCTCCATTGGCTGGCCTCTTAAATGCTGGTCAGCCATTGGAGAAGAGCTTTGTCTCTCCAAACAAGCCCCGTCTTTTTCGGATTCGGGGGCGTGTTTTTTACTTTCTTTCTCTCCTCTGGAATGTAAACATTCCAGCCAATGGCAAGAGGAGAGAAAGAAAAACACGCCCCCTAATCTGAAAATGACGCGCTGTGTCTCCGAGGCATTTCTGCTTGACCTCGGAGAAACATGGTTACAAAGTCGGCGAGCTACCTTTGCACCACGGGTCACCCACTCTTGCCCTCGCCCTCACTCACCGTCAGGGTGTCCTCGATGAACAGCGGGAACTTCTCCTCGCTGTCCCTGCAGACTGAGACCATGCGCGACATCTCTCCTGCTTATTGCTGCTGCTCATCCGTTGGCAAGGAGGGGGCGGGCCGCACTCTTGGGAGTGTTGTATCGCGGCACTGACGGCACGAGATTTTTTTTGGGCTGCATATTTATATAGCGCGAACTCGACCCGAAGGTATTGGAGCGCTTTACACTAGCACAGTATTTACATTACACATTCAGGCACGGAGAGACTAAGTGATTTGTCCAGAATCACAGGATGTGGACGGGACCTCGAGGCTCGAACCGTGGTTTCCTGCACCAGAGGCGGCAGCTACGCGGACTGTGCTCTACCAGCCGCATGGTGGCTGGCCCTCCCTCTCAGGCACCATTAATTCTGTAACTTCGATGAGCTGGAAATCACTTCATCTCTGAACTTGACTCCCACTGAGTGTGGGCCCCTGGTGAAGGCATGCTGAAGACTTGAACACTATGAAATACTCCTGTCATTTCAGTGCTTGGACCGCCCTTTGAGCTTAGTTTCTGTTTCTATATACATACACGCTTTCCTTTTGGATCTGTAAACAGGGACGATCGTTAGGTTTAAGTAAGAACTGGTAAATAAAGCTTTGTTCGCATAGTTGAACAAGTGTGAGTATAACTCTGTTTTTATGACATCAATACATATCAATGTGATGACCACCTATATTTATTAGTAGTTAGCAACTGAAACGGTAATAGTAGTTACGTGGGACAAACTCAATATTTTACCGATTTGCTGCCTTGAGTTGGAAGATAATACTGAGAAAAAACATTTGCGCAATGGCCGCCTTCTTTCACTGAATCGAGCCCCCCCGGCCCCCCGCTCAGCCTGCCTGCCTGCCTCTGTAGTCCTTCTTTCCTGTTTCTGGCTCCCGGCTCTGAGGGCGGAGGGACGGGTGACAGCAGCAGAGGGCGGGGCGCGGTGACAGGCCCTCGGCCGCCGCTCCTCAGTCCTCACCCAGCTGAAGTCCACTTACCCAAGTCACTGGAGGATCCTGCGGAGCATGGTGTCCGTCGCCATGGACTCTCAGAAGGTGAGGCTTCAGCACAGTCCCACACCGGGGCTGCCACAGTGTGCGCCTGAAGGGTGTGTCTAGTGTTCCTGTCTTAAGTGGTCCCCAGGATTTGAGAGATGCTGATGTTCTATTGCCCCTCTCCTGCTTCCCCCCTGAGGGGCGAATGCGCCGCCCTGGGCTACCAGAGTTAGGAGTCACCCCTACCTAGCCCGTTACTGCTTTTGCCACCGCCGACCAGTGTTAAAGAATGCACAATCTAATGGTTTCACTAACAGACATGCATACAACCCATTTGTATTTTGTGCAATATTTAAAAATAAAATGCACGTGATTCACACGCGTCAGAAAGAGTGAGCAGTACGGTATACACATTTTGTTTTCAATATCCCCAGGCAAGTATAATGAATTGCTTTTGAACACGTGCATGTACCACCGCTTTTGCACACCAGCGCCTCGGACTGAACTCAGTCCCCAGTCCTTCATCTCCTCCAGACAGAGCAGCAACTGCAGGGTGTCCCACCCCACACACATCAGGTGCAGAGCTACTCATGCAAATTCTCCAGCTTCCCTCCCAGGCAGGTACTTCTTTTTAAGGTATAGCCTGGATCATTAAAGTCTGGTTCTGTATGTGTGTGTGGCTGTGTGTGTATGTGGCTCTGTGTATGTATGTGTGGCTCTGTGTGTGTGGCTTTATGTGTGTGGCTCTGTGTGTGTGTGGGTGGCTCTGTGTGTGTGTGGGAGGCTCTATGTGTGTGTGTGTATGTGTGTGCCTCTATGTGTGTGGCTCTGTGTGGGTGGCTTTTTTTGTAGGTGGCTCTATGCGTAGGTGGCTCTGTCTGTGTGTGGGTAACTCTGTGTGTGTAGGTGGCTCTATTTGTGTGTGGGTTGCTCTATGTGAATAGCTCTGTGTAGGTGGCTATGTGTGGGTGGCTCTGTGTGTGTGGGTGGCTTTGTGTGTGTGGCTCTGTGTGTGGGTGCAAATGCAATAGGTCTCGCATTTGAGAGAGATTAAGCTATTGACATTGTAAAAAACAAAATCATAAACAAAAATAATGTCGTGAGCAATGCCAATAGCTCTAACTTTAACAATGCCGAGACCATTGCATTGTAAATGCTTGTTTCCTGTTTGCGATCGCTGTTTGCGTGCTCGGGGGAAATATGCAAACACGCATTTTGAGAATGCGAACAAGCAAAAAAATGTGTGAAGCCGCGGAACGCAGAATTTTGGGTAATTCTGTGTTCTCCGCGGAATGCGAAATTACCCAAATTCCGCAAATTCCGCGAGCGGAACGGAATTTAACGCCCAGGCCTACTCACAGCACACCACGGGCCTTCCTTCTCACCTGCCAACCCCATGGCCCCCTCCGCAGGTCTACTGAAGATGTAAAATAATGCAACAGGGACAAGTGACCGGTCAATCGCAACATTTAATTGATGATGTATCCGTGTTGCGGTTGGACGACATTCATGATACGGGAGTTGGGGTTAGGGTTGCTGTATGAGGATAGAAGAGGGGGAGATGCTTGAATGAGGTTAGGGCCAGGATTGTAATTACGGGATTGAGATTTGGGTTGAATGAGATTTATGTTTGAATTGGAAACCTTAAAAGAAGTTCAGCAGCGTGTCTTCTCCAATGCCTGGTCCAGGCACACAATCTTGATGTTCATCTGAGCGTATGGCTCATCGTTAGGGTCCACATTCCTGTGGGTGGACAGTGGTGTATGCTGCCGGTCCCAAGGGGTTGATACATGCGGCACGAGTGCAATTGTCCTCACTTTCCAGGGGTGTACATTGAAGATCTCATGGCCAGGCATTGAAATTCTGATTTTAAGGGGCCGAGTGCCATCTATGTTGCTATGAGTTTCTAAATAGGCAGTGCTCCACCTGGCCACTGCTAATCTCGCCTGTTGGGGATTGGGAGGGGGCGGACAATGTGACTCTCGTAATCTGGAAATTATTGGTGCGACAACTACCACTCAACATTTTTTGGGAGGAATAACGTGGATTTTGGTGTGCAGGTTCTAAAAAACTCCGGGCATACTCCCCCCCCCCCCCCCCCCCCCGATAAATACCGATAGGTTTAAACTACAGATATTGATCACAAAACTCCAAACTATGATTGTGTGGTGACAGCATTTAATGCAAATATCCCAATTAACCAGGCGTTTGTACCGAGGGCCTTAATCTCTCGCGCCTGAAAATGTAAAAAGGTGAAATGTGTAATTCACTGATGTAATTCCCCACGTCACAAGCATGAATTTTTATTCCCAGACCTCAGCTTCAGTGTAGAGCTCTGTGTTCCCCAACCATCTTTGCGCTATGTAAATACCAATGCATATATAATGTATGTATTGTACATACCGCACACTATTCATTGGACTCGGTGATGCATGGCATTCAGAAACATCAATTCCTGCCCCACGCAGAAGAGAAAGGAGGCCTCACTGCCAGGCCTGTTTTGATAACATATCTCGTGTTTACAGTACACCAGGAACAGGGTCAGACCTTACCGGAGTTTCTAGCAAGATAAGCCCACTTTGCCTGCCTCGACAGGTAGAATGTTGCTGAGTGCAACCAACTGATTACATTTGTGGGTACACTGTAATCCTGGAAAAAGGAGAATATGAAAAAGAGTGAAGGTGGCCACGCTATGCGCTCATAAAATAATAATCTGAGGTCAAGAGAATATTTACGTGTTGTTCCAAATCTACAGAGCACAACACGTGCCAAACGAATACAGACTGTTTTCATATCGTGGCAACCACAGCATTATAAAAATGAAATTTCATTAGAACAAATAAGGTTCCGTGTTGACATGACAATTCTACCTTCAGCAGGGGGCAGCGGGTGATGACAGAAGAACCAATATGAATAGCAGAAGTCATGACATGAACGTAGGCAGAATATCATGCGAATGTGGAAAAAAACGAATTAAATTCATCAAAAACAATAGCGGCGACAACAAAGTTTGTTAAGTGTCAGATAGAAGACAAAAATAATATGCAAAATGTCAGTTTAAAAATGCACATAAACCATCCAGTAACGATTCTGCTAAAAGGGCTGGTTTCATTCCTGTCTGTGATGCATGCCGGGTGAGGGCACCAGAGGCATGACTTCAGCCCTCTTAGGTCATGAAAGGTCACGTGATGATCCTCGGAGCAGACCACGAATTGAAATCTCTCTCCTGCCTCTATGCTCGAGACAGGGCGCTCTGCCCACCACAGCCCTGTCTGGACCTACTCAGGGCCGGTTCTCCCACCGAATGATGTAAACTTACCGCTGCTCCTCTTTGGGGGAGGGAATATTGGGTGAGAGACCTTGATTTATTCTTTAGGTCTGGCTAGAGGCAGCTTTAGCTGTAAACGGATGTCTGGAAGTAGAAAACACTGTTTACAAGTATAGCTAGAGTGGCATTTGCTCTGATCCTTTGTTAATCTTGTTTGCATTCATTTGTTTGGCCAGCAGTGAATTAGCTGACCTATAAAATAGATCCCTTACTCATAACTGATAAAACATTGCCAAACGTGGTAGGAATGGACTTTCCATGGTGTAACCAAGTGACAAATATAGTATGAATGGAATTTATATTGTGATATCTCTGACAAATTCAATAAGAAGGATGCTTCAATTGTGAAGTATCTGGCAACCACATGGAGAAGGGTTTTATGTGTGAAGGGGGTTTACATTCCGAACTCTCTGACAAATGCAATAGGACGGTGTTTTGCATTCTGAACTACATGACAAACACCATAGGGAAGACATTTTCATTTCTTAATACTGAATAACCTTCTTACACTGCTCTCTAGTTCAAGGGCGGGTTGGTTTTAATTGTATGCATTTCGGACTCTATGTTTGCATTTAGTCGTGTGTGAAATAAAGCATTTTTTCAATTTTAAAAGTAAAAGCAGTGGCTGGACAGGTATTTAGTAAGTGGTGTTGTGTGCTATGCTGTATTCGGAGTTTCTAACTTAACCCACAACACTTACCTGAGTTAGCCTTGGACTCCTCTGCTACTTTACTATCACAAGGATCAAGGGGTGAAACTGGTACTCAGTTGGGTTCAATGGAAAGGTGAACATAGACACAATAGGTGAAAAAAATCAGTTTGTTACACCAGTAACTCCTGAATGCCTGAGACCCATCCGAACCAGTTCCCCCATTCCTACATGACCTGCAATGGAGGTGCATTGTTATGGTCCACTGCCTCAGAAGATATCAGCCCTTCTCCTTCCCATCTCCCCTGGTGGTGCTGCATGCCGTGGCATTGCAAGGTCCAACAATGCCAGTCACCGCTTAAAACAGCACTGACACGCATACCAAGTGTGCCAGCAGCAGCAAGCACCAGTAGAAATAATCATGAGACACTGTCTATTCCCTACTCATAAGATAGCTGCCACATTCAAACACAAGCATATGGAGTGGACTGCTGGGCAATGCTTATGGCAGTGAACAAATGTGCAGGCCACTGTTGTGCGCTCCCTACTCCTCCGTTTCTGGCATTGTACATTGCTCTGACCGCTCCCACGGTTGTACCAAACTGCTTCCCCTCTATTCCATTGGCTGAAAACTGAACTTGGTGGGGGCTCTTCTGTGCTATGGTAAGTTATCTACCACTGTGCCAGTTGGTGCATGCAGAAGTATGTGTGTAGTATAGTGACGCTGCCTGGTAGCATCACAAAAGTCCTCTAAAGCTTACAGTACCGCATAAGCACGCTGAGCACATCAGCAGGACAACTATAATAGCTTTGGAACTGGAGTATTGGGACCTGCATCAGACAGGGGGAGCAGTTTCCAGAATGGGGCACAGCTGTTCATGTGAGGCCGGAGGAAGAGTCTCAGGTTGACAAAAACTTCTTACCTTTTTTATTAGTTTCATGAGTAGCCTTGACCTGACGACAAATTTCTCAAAGGCACACGACATGACGTTTGGTCCACCGAGCAAGAAATCCATGAAATACGTAGTGGATGGCCATCACATTAGCCAGGTAGACAAGTTTAGATACCTGGGGGTTCAATTGGATTCTGGGTTACATTGGCAATCACCCAGAAAGTTTTGTCTTTTAATAGAGCGATATTTAGTATAGGTTATTTCTCCCGCAGGCTTGGGCGCACACATATACAATCGATCCTGGAAATCTACAGGGCTAAGTGCATCCCATTAGTGAGTTATGGCAGTGGAATATGGGGGCATGGCCGGGTTGCCCGAATCCAAGTAGCAGAGAATAAATTCTTAAGGGGCCTTCTGAGTGTTCCACAAAGTGTATTTCACAAAATTGTCCATGAAGAACTAGGCTTAGACTATATTATTGACCAGCTTCATCTTAGCCCCCTAAAACTCTGGCATTCAATTTGGGTAAAAGAGGAACTTTGTTTCAGCAGATTAATTTTGAAGGATTGTCTAAAATTGAATAAATCCTCCTTGATTCCGTGGCTGGCCTACATGGCGCATGTTATGCGGACCCTAGGGAGGCCCGACCTGTATGATAATCCTTCTCGTTTAACACGCTCTGAGGGCAAAAGGGTTGAAACTGCTTTTTAGGGACAAGTTGGCTTCAGAACGTGAGGATTTTGCATTAATGAAACATTCGATGCGACATGTGATTCTAGTTAAAAATGTCAGCAGCATAGAACCTTACTAGACGTAGAATATGAGACGTCATCAACGTCGCCTGCTGATTTATTTCAGGTTGAATCTATTTCCCCGTCTATTTCTTTTTAATCATGGATGTTTTACGAACTTGGACCTGCCCCTCTGCAACTGCAATACCACATCATTTAGTGACACACTGCATGTTGTTATGCTTTGCCCAAAATATAATATTTTATGACATAAGTTTTTATTTCCAATTTTAAAACCATTGGATTTTACACAAGTCAGGCCTGCCCTGCTGTATTTACAGCTGTTAAATTCTTTTACTGTCTGTTTTTCTCTTGTACTTTTTCTTATGTGGATTTTGAAATAAGTATGAGTATGGCAAAGACAATTTATGTACTATTTTTAATGACTTGACTTTTATGATTTATCTTTAAAATTGAATAAAGATTATGAATTGAATTGAATCTCAGAGCCAAAAGTAATTGTCTGCAAGCATTATTGGGCATGGGGAAATGGGCAGCCTGGCTCTTAATGCCCCACCCAATCTTTGTGTAACTGCAACAAATGATGGACGGAATGCTGAATGATTCAAACATTCTGCCCCAGTCAAGAGATCTGGGTTAAATCCATTGTTCTATTACCCACTACGCCATCCCCAGTTTGGACCCAGCCATATGCAAATCAGTCTTGACCCTGTGCCTCATGGTAACAGTCCAGATCGAACTGCCAAGCCAGGTCCTTCATGGAATGGAAACAAGCATCCTGGGACTGGTATCGGGGTATGTCACCCTTCATCAGCCAGGCTAGCTAGAATCCAGTGGCACAGTGAGCAAGGGACCCACGTCTGGACATACCCGTCCCACTTAGGGCAAAAAGTGTAACTGCAATGATGGACGGAATGCTGAATGATTCAAACATTCTCCCCCAGTCAAGAGATCTGGGTTAAATCCATTGTTCTTTTGCCCACTCCGTCCATCATTTCCTTTGGTTTCGCTTTGTTCGCCATAAGGTTGCAGGGTATGCTCAGACGTGAGTCCCTTGCTCACTTTGCCACTAGATTCAAGCAAGCCTGGCTGAAGACGGCTGAAATGCCAGAAACCGGTCCTAGGAAGCTTGTTTCCGGTCCAGGGAAGACATGGCTTGGCAGTTCGGGCGGGACTGTTCCCATGAGGCACAGGGTCAAACTGATTTGCATATGGCCATGTCTGAACTTGGGTGGCAGAGTGGGCTAAAGAACGGTGGTGGATTAAACCCAGATCAGTTGACTGGGGGTGAGTGCTTGCAATGTTCAACACTCCGTCCATCATTTCCTTTGGTTTCGCTTTGTTCGCCATAAGTTGGCAGGGTATGCTCAGACGTGAGTCCCTTGCTCACTTTGCCACTGGATTCAAGCAAGCCTGGCTGAAGACGGCTGAAATGCCAGAAACCGGTCCTAGGAAGCTTGTTTCCGGTCCAGGGAAGACAAGGCTTGGCAGTTCGGGCTGGACTGTTCCCCTGAGACACAGGGTCAGACTGATTTGCATATGGCCATGTCTGAACTGGGGTGGCAGAGTGGGCTAAAGAATGGTGGTGGATTAAACCCAGATCAGTTGACTGGGGGTGAGTGCTTGCAATGTTCAACACTCCGTCCATCATTTCCTTTGGTTTCGCTTTGTTCGCCATAAGTTGGCAGGGTATGCTCAGACGTGAGTCCCTTGCTCACTTTGCCACTGGATTCAAGCAAGCCTGGCTGAAGACGGCTGAAATGCCAGAAACCGGTCCTAGGAAGCTTGTTTCCGGTCCAGGGAAGACAAGGCTTGGCAGTTCGGGCTGGACTGTTCCCCTGAGGCACAGGGTCAGACTGATTTGCATATGGCCATGTCTGAACTGGGGTGGCAGAGTGGGCTAAAGAATGGTGGTGGATTAAACCCAGATCAGTTGACTGGGGGTGAGTGCTTGCAATGTTCAACACTCCGTCCATCATTTCCTTTGGTTTCGCTTTGTTCGCCATAAGTTGGCAGGGTCTGCTCAGACGTGAGTCCCTTGCTCACTTTGCCACTGGATTCAAGCAAGCCTGGCTGAAGACGGCTGAAATGCCAGAAACCGGTCCTAGGAAGCTTGTTTCCGGTCCAGGGAAGACATGGCTTGGCAGTTCGGGCTGGACTGTTCCCATGAGGCACAGGGTCAGACTGATTTGCATATGGCCATGTCTGAACTGGGGTGGCAGAGTGGGCTAAAGAACGGTTGTGGATTAAACCCAGATCAGTTGACTGGGGGTGACTGCTTGCAATGTTCAACACTCCGTCCATCATTTCCTTTGGTTTCTTTTGCCCACTATGCCACCCCAGTTTGGACCCAGCCATATGCAAATCAGTCTTGACCCTGTGCCTCATGGGAACAGTCCAGACAGATCTGCCAAGCCAGGTCCAGACGTGGGTCCCAGGCTCACTGTGCCACTGGATTCAAGCTATCCTGGCTCATGAGGGGTGAAACCCCGAAACCAGTCCTAGGATGCTTGTTTCCGGAAGGACCTGTCTTGGCAGTTTGGGCTGGACTGTTCCCATGAGGCACAGGGTCAAGACTAATTTTCATATGTCCAGGTCTAAACTGGGGTGGCATGGTGAGCAAAAGAATGATGAATTTAACCCAGATCTCTTGACTGGGGGTGAATGTTTTGATTTGTTCTGCATTCCGTTCATCAATTGTGTGTCTTTTGGTTCCTCGCCCTAAGTACGCTGGGTATGCCCAGACGTGGGTCCTGGGGTCACTGTGCCACTGGATTCAAGCTATTCTGGCTGATGAGGGTGAAATCCGGAAACAGGTCATAGGATGCTTGTTTCCAGTTCAACGAAGACCTGGCTTGGCAGTTCGGGCTGGACTGTTCCCATGAGGCACAGGGTCAAGACTGATTTGCATATGTCCATGTCTAAACTGGGGTGGCATGGTGAGCAAAATAAGGATGGATTTAACCCAGATCTTTTGAATGGTGGTGAATGTTTTGATTTGTTCTGCATTCCATCCTTCAATTATGTGCCTTTTGGTTCCTCACCCTAAGTGCGCCGGGTATGCAAAGATGTATGTCCCAGGCTCACTGTGCCAGTGGATTCAAGCAATCCTGGCTGATGAGGGGTGAAACCCTGAAACTGGTCCTAGGATGCTTGTTTTTGGTCCAGGGAGGAACTAGAGTGGCATGGTGAGCAACAGAATGATGGATTTAACCCAGATCTCTTGACTGGGGGTGAATGTTTTGGTTTGTTCTGCATTCCGTCCATCAACTGTGTGTCTTTTGCCACCAATCTTTGGGCAGCCTCATTAGGGAAAGCAGACCATCAAGTCTCAGAAGTAGAGGAAGAGCACTCTGCTTAGGAACAATTGCTGGAGTGTTGCTTAAGAGTAACAACCATCTCTCAATAAATAAGTACACAGCATGTTTTCCGCTATTGCGTCAAACAACAGGAGGGTACTGTTAAAGTGATCATGATGAAACAGAAAATATCCTACCCTAAATATTTACAACACCCCCCTTATAGAGGAGCAATCACACACTTTCAGATGCTTTAGTACAACCCCCACATAAAAGACATGCACTACTGACAGCACATCCATGACAGTCAGAGTGGTATTCACACATTTCTGGAGTAACTCTCACAGACTAGTATTCATACACTACTGACAGAACTCACACCCCTCACAGTGTAGTAGTATTACACAACTCATTGAGTATCAGTCTGACACTACTCAAACTCAAACTCCTCACACAATAGCAGCACCGCACCACTAAGCACTCTCACACACATTAGAGACTAGCAGACTAGCAGTCACACATTACCAACAGCACTCACACCCCTCATACAGTAGCAGTATCACACCATTGACCACAATATCACACTCCTCACATACTAGCAATCACACACTACAAAATGTTCTCTCTCTACCACACATGCTAGCAGTCAAACACTGGACACCATTCTTGGTCTCCTCATCATCTAGCAATCACAAAATACAGGAAGCACTTTCACAGCCATCACAATCTAACGGCCAAGCTAATTAGTCATTTTGGCCAAAGAGCCTCTTCATTGACTGATGAGTTTGTATATTTTATTAAGGATAGATGAGTGGATGAATGCAAGAATGATGAGTCAATGGGTGAATAAAGGAAGGCACGAGTGCAAGGATGAGTGAATCAGGTTGTGGATCATGAAGGATTGTAAGCATGGATGGACGGATGAATGACCAGGGCTGGAAGCACTTTTGCAATTTCATCTATAAATCAGACCAGCTGGCTTTTCCAGTGCATGTTTTATGCTGGGTGCCAGAAGCCATAAACATGTTTAGAGCACCAAACAGATGAGTGGTGAGGGTGGAATTGGCTAGAGGCAGCAAGAAGCACGAGTAATGTTTTGGGCCAAACTTACAAAGCCATTTGTGCTGGGAACCTAACTTTAGCAGTGCACATGGCAGAATGCCTGAGTGCAAGGCATTTAAATCAAGTTATCTAGCAGTTTTGAATCAATGTAGGCATTTAAATCAAGTTATCTAGCAGTTTTGAATCAATGTACTCCTTTGTGGCATTACCCACAACAGCATAATATCTTCAGAAGTAAATCTCATGCAAAAGTTAGAGAATGGGATCTTGAAGCCATGTCCAGCCTTGAAAAGTTAGTAAACATGCACAAACCCATTCGTTTGTGACCCTTCACAGACTTCTGTCTTGCACTTTCACACCTGGGAAGTGGCCAAAGATTTACTCCAGAGCTGGAGTAAATTGTGTTCTTAAAATATATATTTTCTATTGGCCCTAACTGCCGTGCTTCTTGCTCCACCAGCCTAAAACCCATTGTACCATTCAGTCCCTAGGAGAGACTGAGTGATAATGAGGAGTTAGCTTCTTCTCCCCTGGCGACAAGCAAGGATATTAATATTGATGTTGACTTAGACTCTTATGGCTTTTATGACTTACCGCTGAGCTCCACATGGGTAACACACTTTTCTCGCAGTTCCCTCTCAAGAAAAGGTTCAGCCTTCCTTGACCTCAGTGACAAACCTATATTTTATCCTTGCAAATTCTGCCATCCCAAATCCCTGAAGTGGTTCCCCCTTGATGACATGGCCCAATTCAACAGATGTTGGCTTTGTTGTCCTCTCGACAAGGCTTCAACATTAATCTTAAAAGCCAAATGCACTGGACCCACCTTAGGGATAAAGCTAGTACTGCTGGGTTAGTAGATGCCAGTCTGGTGTCTCTCCTTCATTCTGGCCATGCTCCTAGGAAGAATGTTCAACGTGCCCTGAAACATTGGCAGAATCTTGTCCTTGATATATCCTGCACCCTCTTTGGGCTGTTGGCTATGTTGGATCGTTAAGCCTCTTCTCCCAAAAGTAGCTCTCTGCCCTTAAAGGATGGGCTCGGAGGGTGAGATGCCCCTTGGGAGATGCTAAGGCCATCTTTTCTGTCACACAAAGGATCAATTCTTTTGCATCTTGATCCTAAAATAGCCAATATGGATAACACTCATTATGACTGCCTTGGATGTTTCCTTTTTACTTGAAGACATCTCTGGGTTCATCAATATCTTTTATACACTGGACTATGCCCAATCTACCATTGAGAAAGGATTCTTTAAGGTGTGTGTTTTTGGATCATCCAGCGTCCTACCGGCTGAAAGGGCCAACCTTCTACCACTTCTTTCTCATGGCTGTGCCTGCTTTCCCTCTCCTTGAAGGCTTTGGGCTCCTGAACACTAACAGCCTATCACCAAAATGGGTTCCTTGGGTTTATTGGTGCTTGGAAGGAACTAATTTCCTTGTCTTTTTATTTGAGCCAGGACTCTCTTATTGGGCCATTAACATTTTCCATTGAGCACTTTCAGGTGGGTATGAGCCTTTGGGGCCCTAACTATTTGGCACCTCTATGCAGGAAATGGGCATAGTTGTTATGGGCGTCTCGAGCCGGCTCCTTCCTCAACTTGTCTTTCAAGCATGTTTCACCCAAACTAACTGCTGTGCTTTTTTGATCTCCATGAAATGAGGGTTGAATGTCAGGGATTTTTCTATCCACAAAAGATACTTCACTCCAAATGGAGGTGCCTTCTTCATTTTGGGGAGGACTAAATGGGGTCTTCTTTCATTCTCTAACTTTTTCTGATCATGCCAGCTTCAGGTTGTTAGCTGTTTTAAGGAATATGAGAGGCGTACAAGCTCCCTCAAACCACCCTTTATTTCCTAGCTCCTTATCCTCTTCAGGAAACCACACCACACAGTGAGTGCCCACACCCTCACCAGATGGGTTTGCTGGCTGTGATCTGAAATGCGCATTTCAATTTCAGGTCAGGTGCTCATTCCACTGATGGAGCTATGGCCTCCAAGGCCCCCCTTCCTGGTAGCAGCTTAGATTATATCCTGAAAACCTTAGATTGGTCCAATGCAGCCACCTTCTGTACTTCTACCTAAGCATGCAATGAAAACAGTGCTCGATAGGCTTTGAATATGTCATATGATGACACCTCCTTATGCTTGCAATAAAATAAAGATTTTCCTAGATTGCAACAAAGTATTCTAAATGTTGCACTCATTCCGAAAACTGGTATATTGTTTTGATCTAATTACCAACTTTTGCCTGCTATTTTCCATGAATACACTTGTGCAATGTAACTTATCTGGCAAAATGTGCACTTTCCCTCCTTGGAATATGGTTTTCATAACCTCTTTTCTTAATCGGGTTTTTTATTTCTTTCAGCATAACAGTTCATCCTTACCCATTAGTTTCAGGAGTATTACAACCATGGTCACTGCCTGTTTTTCTCTGCACCTTGTTGTTAACTGCCTGACTACTTCTGACTCCTTCGAACCTCTGCCCTTATCCTGTTGCCGGAGTTTCAACACATAGGGCCTCATTACGATGGAGGTCGGAGGAGCATCTGACTGCCATCGCAACGGGATTGAAACCAGCCAACAGGTAGACCACGGTCCCACCGCCATATTTGGATAAGATCACCATGATGTTTGGGGGGCACAACATGTGCACCCTTGGCCACTTAGTGGTGGGACCACCATAAAAAGGCTGTGGGAAACGGACATCCTAATCCCTACGGCGGTGCCTGCGCAGGCACTGTCTACATCGGAGGGGTTAGTTTCCAACCACCACCGACGTGCTCCTTGAGCCTGTCAGAGGCGGAGGCGGCAGTCTGTCCCCTAGAAGGTTGTGGTCTGACCGTCCGCACCTGTCGGTGGTCATCAAACATCAAAATGAGACCCATAGTCTCCCTTGAAGATGCATTTTCTCAAACTGCTTTTAAATTGATTTATTGCACAATGAAAATAAGAAGAGACTCCTGCTGTGATATGCTGATGCATGCAGTGACATCACAATGTTTTTCTGCTAATGCACCTATTGATTGCTGCTGTTAGTAGCAATTAACAAGATAAAGTCATATAATATTTGCCATCTTGTCTTTAATACAAGTAAGATTTCCTTGTCACAAAGTTAGGAAACTCTAAAAACTCTTAACCAAGAACCCTTTAGTGACTTCACCCACTCCTGCAATTTGAATCTTGAGAGGGGGGCCTAAAGGCATACACAAGTTTGTGTGCAGACCGTGACAGCACTCACTGGTGTGGGAACCTTCTCTGACCCCCTGAAAAATCATGGGGGTTACCTAAAGACAAATATGAAATGGCAGCTGAACCAGTGCTCTGTCAAAATGCACCGCACACGCTTTTGCACATGAGCTGTTGCATTAGCGCATGCGTAGGAGACAGCATTTCTTCAATCATTTTTAACAATCACAAAGGCAAAAAAAGGGCCATGCACCCCTTTAAATAAACAGACTCTGATTTCTAAGGTTCAGTGACTAAATATCGAGGGACATAATATAGAATGCCCAAAATATCGACGCCAAAATATAGAAGGACAGAATATCGACTCCCTATCTACAAACAGGTAAGTACTAAAATATCGATTCCAAAATATAGAATGTTAAAATATAGTTAGCTAAAATATCGAATTTTTTAAATGTATTAAAAATAATATAAAAGTAATTAAATATTAAAAACAATTAAATAAAACATACATAATATAATATAAAAAAGCTTAAAATGTAAACATAATAAAAGTAATGTAAGTAATGTAAAAAAAGTAGAGCTTTTGTTGGATAGTGAGAGCGTAAAAATTACTATTCTCACTCCAGTGAGTGCAACAGTAGGGAAAATGTTGGATAGTGTAGGGGTAAAAATTACTATTCCCACTCCAGAGAGTGCAACAGTAGGGAAAGCGTTGGATGGCGGGAATGGAAAAATTACTATTCCCACTTCAGTGAGTGCAACAGTAGGGAAAGCGTTGGATAGCGTAGGGGTAAAAATTACTATTCCCACTCCAGTGAGTGCAACAGTAGGGAAAGCGTTGGATAGCGTAGGGGTAAAAATTACTATTCCCACTCCAGTGAGTGCAACAGTAGGGAAAGCGTTGGATAGCGTAGGGGTACAAATTACTATTCCCACTCCAGTGAATGCAACAGTAGGGAAAACGCTGGATAGTGTAGGGGTAAAAATTACTATTCCCACTCCAAAGAGTGTAACAATAGGGAAAGCGTTGGATAGCAGGAGGGTAAAAATTACTATTCCCACTCCAGTGAGTGAAACATTAGGGAAAGAGTTGGATAGCGGGAGAGTAAAAAATACTATTCGCACTCCTGAGAGTGCAAAAGTAGGGAAAGTAATGATTTAATTTTAAAATAAGATTACATTAATTATCAATACCAATCAAAAGTTAATTAAAAATAATTACCAATTAATAACAATTAATTACCATTGAAAAAATTTAATTAGCAATTAATAAAAATTAATTACTAATTAATACAATTAATTACCAATTAATAATTAATTATCAATTATCAATACACATAAATAAATAAATAAATATTTACTTTATTACAATTAATTTACTTCCCACCCAATTCCCCTATAAACCCACAACCCACTCCCAATAATAAAAAATACAATTAACATTATCAATTAATCAATTAATAAAAATAATTTTGCAATTAATAAAAATTAATTAGCAATTCATACAAATTATTTACCCATTAATACAAATTAATTACAAATTAATAATTAATTATCAATTAATTATCAATACACATAATTAAAAAAAATAATTAATTATTATAGATATCTATATTTTAAAATTCGATATTATGGAATTCTATATTTTTAAATTCTATATTATGGAAATCGATATTTCATACCTCAATTTCGATATTCTGACCTATCTATATTTTGATAATTCGATGTTCTGTCCACTCTATATTTTGAATTCGATATTCTGGGCAGTCGATATTTCTGAATGGATATTTAGGGTGTTCACCGATTTCTATTGCCAATTTTGACAACTGACCAAGTATTTCTGTAATAAGGTGCAAATTACTTGATGACTTTTGTATTTACACGATGTTTGTTTTTTATAATGTAATGTATGTGCTTTTATGGACTTTGTGTTTAAGCTCCGAATAAAGCCTTATGAAAATGAAAATGAATGACTCAATTTATAAGTGTGTATAAAACAAATGCATTTTGGGCTGCCCATAATGCAACAAGTATGGTCCCAAACCCCTCTGCCCATCACAACCTAGCTGTTGGAATCCGGTCTCAGCCGGTTCCTGCATTCTTCTCATCGTAGCGCGTTTCACGTTGGGTCTGCGCCTGCTATCGTCCCTGTCAGCGTTCGGCTGCCCAGATAGCGACAGACAGCTGCGTCATTGAAGATGAGACGCATTCCTGAGAGAGAAATCATCACAAATAGATGCAGGTGTCTGGAGGTTCCCGCCTTTCATATCCATGTTTTTTTAACTCTGATTTTCATCTTTCATGTTGCTCTTTATAAATATTTCATTGCTGTAAATAGCGAGCACATGCCATCAAAGCAGTCCGGCTAGCAGTTATTTAATGGCCCACAGCGCCTACCTTTAACTGCTCCAGCTGACAATGCTACCTCCTTTTAGCTCTCGCCAGCGGACAGCTTTCGCTTTCTGAAAAAACCTCATGTTATCAATACCAATACGGTGCACAGAGTCCTGATAAGAAGTATACAAAAACAGTGGGATTTGGGGCACTTTGCTTTAGCAATCGGCAGCCATGCGTTTTTTTGATCCGGCCATCAAGTCCATCTCATTTCATGGAAGGTACATTGTGCCTTTCATTTTTCTGTGCCCCCATTAGGTTTTGGGGTGCCTGCCGTTGTTTAGAGTGGCTTTGCATGAAGCTCATGGCCTTTCGTGGAAGTTTACAGTGTCCATTGTGTGTTTCTATTAGGATTTGGTGATGGGCGGCATAACATGGTCTACTTGTGATGCAGCTGTGACATTCTGTTGCTGGCACCCCCTCCTCTCGCTGTCGAGCTCGTCATCAGTTTCTCCTTATCATCACACCACACCTCACAGCCCCTCTCACTCCCAGTCTTCCTTTACTCTAGTGTCTTCGCGTCTGCTTTTGTTTTCCTAGCCTATTGCCCCCTGCCATCACTTGTGTGGTTAGGCCTAGCTTTAGCCAAGATCTTTTGCTGAAACATATGAAAACCATACTTATGGCTTTCAGCGAGGCCTCTTCACCCATTAGTCTGCTGTTGTGTCATTCACATGTTTATCCCGCCCACTACAGCAAACAGTATGTGGCAGTGGGTCAGTACACTTCAGGCATTGGCTAACTTCACTGTGCTTGACAGAATTCTACCCTTTCACAAGGAGCACATTCACGTGCTTTTTATTTAAGACTAATGAGGGCCTGGCAGCTTCCCCAACGGTAAAGTTTTGCAAAATCTTTGACAAAACAAGCTCTGAGAAAGTCAATAATGCTGGAGGCCAAAGCTACTGGCTTTGCCAATGATTTATTTTTAATCTCCTAGACGCTTCTCTTCACTGCCGCTGAGGTTGAGCGTTTCTTTTCTTTTCCAGCGAAGCTCACTTTCCCTTCTAGGAGGAGTTCAATGGCAATGTTGCCACAAGGCCCCAGAGCAGGATGGGGCTGTTCACCTTCATGTCAACCATCTGACGAAGCTTCACACACTGACATGATGGCTACCAAAACCAACCTAGCATGCCTACCCGCCATAACTACCAGACTCACCTTACCTACAACTCCAATAATACTTAACCGACCATAACCTACCTAACCTTCCATGCTATCTCACCTATCATTACTAGCCTAACATACCCACCATAACATTCCATATTCAAACTACCATACCTGACCTGCCTTCAAATATGAAAGACGTATAACTTTATGCCTGCCCTAAAGTGATGATTTAAAAAATAAAACGTGCCAGTTTATGGCTTCAGGATCTCTAGAATGCAAGCACTTGTGTCTAACTCGAGGGACATCTAAACAGTGCAGTGTACTGCATATTGCATTAGGAAAGTACAGCTTGGCATTTTTGCAGGGGAAGGAAATAAGAATGCCATTTGAAAAAAAAAAATGCTTGCTTTTTTTTAGTAATTATAGCCTTCTCCACGTGTAAGTGTTTTGTATTTGCCCGGTGGGCAAATGCATATTCCTACAGCCTGTAAATGCAAACTTCATTGGCAACCCCAAACAAAAATGCCAAATAAATGAATCCTGCCTCACATTGAGTTGGAAGGCTGCAGCCGGTTCCAAACACACTACATGGACTGTTCATGTCAAATGAGTTTGTAGTAAAGGGTAAACGGAGCCACCGTGGGAATCAGTGACTTAACGTTGATCACAGCCAGCCTATGCTTGGCATGCAAGGCCAGTCCATATTTATGCACTTGGACCGATGAAACACATTATACCTGCTCCCAGCACATCGATACATACACTTATGCTTCTAGGGGTGTTTTACATAGTTGGTATCCTTCCAAAGGGTTGCCTGGTGGCATAACATCAGAAAAATCATATGCAGGGTGGAAATTACCACACACATTCCGTGATCTTTGTGAAAAAAAGAAAAGGAAATCCCTTTCCTTGCGTGTATCCCTAATAAAAGAATTTTGTGAAAATCAATGGAAATTCCTTTAGGTTTCACGTAGTTTAATTTCACGTAGTTTTAAACACTCTTCATTGGCAGCTGGATGCTGGAACTGTTCCCTGACTATAATCTTGGGCTTAAAACTGCCCTGAGTGGAAGGGGTTAAATCTAAATCTGCCTCTCACGGCTCAGTTTGCTTCAGCCTGAGGTCCCGTCCATCAGGGACGGGCCGTCTGACTGCAGGGAACATTGGTCGTTTGAAGCGGATCAGCACCTGGCGAAAAGTCAAGAGAAGTTTGGAAACCATGCCCGTCTTCGTGAAGGGACAATTTTCTGGCTTGGCAGACGAAGTTTTAATTTCCCCAACTCCTTACTGTGACAAACTGTTGCTAGAAGATGAGTTTTCCGCGTGACATGCATTAGTGGAGCCCCTTAAGCATTCATAAGGGAGAGTCACAATAAACCTGCCACCAGCGTAGGTCTTTGAACCCCATGTTAAAGGATGGTCATATATTTGTTTTACCAAAAGTGTACATTTTGCTAGCAAATTCAGTACATTATCGATTTTTCTTGAATTTGCTACTGAAATCCTGACCATGCCTGAGGAACTAGTGGGCATATCAACAAGGCGGCAATAAAAAAGTATTGCCGCTTTTGCGCCCGTTTTCGGCCGAAAAGCGGCGATAATTTTATCACTTTATCAGCAAGGTCACGCTATCGCGTGAATCCTTGACTTAGCGCCCTTTCCCGTAACGCCCATCTTTGCATCTCTAATGAGATGCAAAGTGGGCGTTCCGTCCCAAAGTAACTGGAGAAATGTCGCTAACTGACATTTCTCCAATTATCAATGGGCAAGCATAGCGATAAGAAAAGTAGCGCTAACCTTGGTTAGAGCTACTTTCCTTACGCCTGCTTTTCCTTTGACTAAACAATGTTAGTCAATGGGTGGTGGATTATAGGGCTGAGACCACCCAGCCCTATCAACAAAGATATCGCCGTTTTCCATGGAATATCGCTGGAAAACCAGCGATGTTCCATGGAAAACATCGCTATCACCGGAATAATTATCGCCATTGCGCTATGTGTTGGTAATACAGCGCTAGCATGGCGATAATTATCTGTGATAGCCGGCGATAAAATTCCTCACGCTAAGGGCAGCCAGCGATAATTATCGCTGCCGCTTGTTGATATGCCCCCAGGGGAGCAAGATTAGAGTGTTTGCATATTACAGCTGTATGTCCACATGCAAGGTCGGATAGCTGTTTAGCACATTAGTATGTACAGATTAAAGCCCTCATTGTGAATGGTTCGGTGCTTAACTAATGATAGATGGAGTTTGTTATTTATCTGGAGTAACAAATAGATCCTATGCCCCAAAAATAAAGTCCCAGGAATACAAAGCCCTGTGCAACGTAGGACCAGCATACATCAGGGAACGCATGACCTTCCACTAACCGACCAGACACCTACGATCTGCCTCCCTCTCACTTGCTGACACCCCACCCACCCAGATCCGCTGCAGCAACAGTGGAGGACACTCCTTCTCACACCTGGCAGCCAAAGCTTGGAGCGACCTTTCCCTGTATATCAGGACTGACTCATCACTCCGGCAATTTAGGAAAGAACTCAAAACCTGGCTGTTCAATTGAACAGATCAACATGAAGACTCGACTACGGCAATGCACTCTATGCCAGAATAAACAAAAACCTCACCCACAAGCTACAGAACATCCAGAACGCCACCGCAAGACTGATCCTCAACCTGCCAAAACACTGCCACATCT
This sequence comes from Triturus cristatus, assembly GCF_964204655.1. Classification (NCBI taxonomy): domain Eukaryota; kingdom Metazoa; phylum Chordata; class Amphibia; order Caudata; family Salamandridae; genus Triturus; species Triturus cristatus. The sequence goes on along the minus strand of NC_140580.1, from coordinate 167,609,951 downwards.
CCCAGCTCCAGCGGACACTCCACTGGCTCCCCGTCGAGGCGAGAATCACCTTCAAGATACTCACCCACGCACACAAGGCCCTCCACGGCACTGGACCTGCATACCTGAACAGCCGACTCAAATTCCACGCACCCCAAAGGACCCTACGATCAGCCCAGCTCTCCTACGCTGTGGTCCCCCGCACCAGAAAGACCAGATCGGGAGGCCGCTCCATCTCCTTCCTCGCGGCCAAAGCCTGGAACGCTCTTCCGATCTACCTCAGACAGACAACATCGCCCCACATCTTCGCAAGAAACCTAAAAACCTGGCTCTTCAACAGACCACCTCCTTGATGGAATGGATCCTGCACCCCCCACCTAGCGCCTTGAGGCCCTTACGGCTGAGTAGCCGTGCTTAACAAACTTCTGATTGATTGAAGCAGTTAGCAACTCCAGCCCTCACTGGGGATTTGCCAGGCTTTATAAATCCTTGATTGATTGATTGAAAAATGGAGCACAACATGTGGATTTTGGTGCTTATGCTCTGCGTATTCTGGTATTTAGCCAGCATTATTGACCTGTTGAAACTTATCGAGAAATGCAATTTTTACTAGAATTTGTCAGTCAACTTGTAATGAGGGCCTCAATGTAATTTATTGGAGGAATTCAATTTTCTGTGATATTGCACCTGAATCAATATTACCTTGACTATTCTTAAAAATGAACCCTTCGATGCAAATAAAATCACCTTTGCAAGACAGCAACAAAACTCACCCATCGGCATTCACTGAAAGTTATTTTGCAAGAGGATTGGGAAGTATACATTTTTAAATTAGCCAGTGAAGTCAGGCAACTTTGCTCATCATGAAGACGAGCTAAGTTTCACAACTTCATTCAGCTTTGAAAAAGCAGGACAAGAACAGGGCAGGACCTCATGTTGACTCCTTGCAACCGTTCAGGCTTTTCTTGTGTCCCTGATGAGTGGGACTTCCAGCAAGTGGTGATTGCTGGTAGGCAGCTGTGTAGTGGGGAATAAAGGTTATTACTAGCGGGCCTTGTTGTGGAACATTCTTTTGAGTTTCTCATGACTGGAGATTCCCAGCAAAATCCCACTTTCTCGCTAGAACCTTGTAAAGAAGACCTTAGCTGAACCAGTCTGTTATGGAATAGCAAAGAGACAAAAGTACTCAGAACCGGTCTCAGACCTACCTTTTAAAGTACCCAAATGTTGTCTACAACTTTTCTATAAATATTGGGGCAGAGGCTTGCAGACAGAATTCCAAGATTTCTCTACCAGAAAATATTATGGGCCTCAACACCAGTGGTGACTGAGAAACTCTGTGCTCCATGATTCGGTTATTCAGAGCCAACTCCCTTTGTCAGGTTCAAGACCAGTAGCCAGTGAACTTTGGCCAGTACTGCCAGGAATGGCTGTCTGGACCCTGCTTCATGGGAGAGAGAAGACTGACTGCTCGGGAGGGGCATTGGAGGTGCCCTTGCAAGAGGGAGATATTGCCCGAATGGGATGAAAAACAAAGGAGCTAAGGAAGGATGAGCCCTTGGCATCTGCTGCAGCATCAGGGGAGGGCTGGCACAACTCTGTGAGGGTGAGGCCAGGGGTCCTGAATGCCGTGAGGGACCCTGCAGTGCAGACAGAACTGTGTGCCTCAGTGATTGGAAGATACTAAGGAACTTGAATCTATCCAAATTTCCTCGTGAACCTGAATGCCCTGAAGTGAGTAGGCACTAGAGGAAGCAGAACCTTAATCTATGGTTCCACCAAAGGAAAAATTAGATTGGCAAAGGAAAACATGCATAGACCAAGAGGCCTGCACCAGGACTCAAGTATTCACCGTTATGACGAGGAATGGGAACCTAATCAGCCACGGTAGTGAGTTTTTTGATTGGGTCAAGAAAATATACAATTTTAAACAAATGCTGAGCTACAAGCAGCAGAACACCACAGCTTCGTCGACTGGTGCTGGCACTGCCTCTGTTTCTCTTCCACCATAAGAGCACCATATCTGCCGGTCACACAAATGGCGCCTGAGCTGGGGCAAAGACCGTGCCCTCTACGGTCTGTGGATTGTGTGGACATGCCATGCGGAGCAGCCTTGCCAGTAAGTACCAGGGAGTGCAGGCAGTGGCTGAACACCTCAACAATCGAGCAACCACAAAGTTAAAGTGCAATATGGGCAAACTCCAAAACAGGAGAAGGTGAAATGAAGCCCATACTAAATGGGGAGGAAGTACAAAGCAAATGCCAGCCCATGCCAGGCCAGTCTTCCCAAAGAGTACTAGATCCCTAATGTCCCCTTCAGAAAGATCCAAAGAAGCGGTGCAGGACATTTGCACGCAGGGTGCCAGAAGCCAAAGTATCAGTCTGTGTAAACTGCTTAAAGTTGTTAGAATAGCCAATATCGTTTGATGCTTTTTCAAGTGTTGTGTACACTATAATGTTGTTTGCAATTGAGTAAAGTACTACTTCTTTTTCAAGGACAAAACAGTAGCTGGAGATTGAGTTCTCGAGTTTTACTGGTTGCCTTGCTGAGGCGTGAGTCTCTATCCTCATATCGTGCCAGCTCCCTGAGTAAGCCTTAGACTGCTTGTCTTACTACCCTGAGAATCAAAAGCTAAAGGGGTGTACTAGGTGATCAGTGTTGGGCTCAATAGTAAATGTAGGACAAGGATACCAGTGGTAAAAAGGTTGGACTCTCACAATCCGAGTCTGATAATCCCGGTCCGGCTTGGGACATCTGAAAAAGTAAATGTGCCCATCTGTCTCGTAAAAGATGCTGATTGTGACAGTCAAAGCCTAGTTAAGTTGCTCTTTACTGCTTTATATTTTCCATACATATTGTTACAGATATAATATATATTTTCTGTGGGCACAGCACCTCGGTGCACTACACGAGCTTCAACAATCAATATCACGTAAACTATTACTCCCCTTAGCACCTCTCCCACACATTCTGAGACAGTCTTTATGATATGTTAATCCCTTCCTGCAGTAAAATCACAAGCTTTACAAGCCATTAGAATACATCAGCTTACTTCACACTTGTAAGGAGGCCTTAACCATGTTATTCGGGAATTTTCAAACACATCAGATATTAGCATCCTTCTTGTCAGCATTGTACACTATTTGTGAGGGTCGTTAATGTCAGACCCAGTGGATTCTGGCTGACTATGATGCATCGAAGCAAGACAGAATCCACAGTTCTAGATAGGATGAGTATAATTCACTTGTTCGATGAACCGTGCTCATCCTTGGGTAGCTTGGCACAGAACAGTCAAGCTTATTTTCAGAGTCAAAGTATAAAGTATTGGCACAACACCATCCTCGCAACACACTGAGTACACTACAAAAAGACTCCACACTGTATGTATAAAATACTGTTTTTTGTATTACACACACATTGAAGTTAAAATGAGATACACATTGGATATATACTTTTCAGTTATATGCAATTATCAAACTTTTCCTTTAGCAGAAGAACGCCATGAACATATATGTCCTAGTCATAGGTAGTCATAGGTATTCACTTGCTCCATTATCCCATCAGCCTCGTAAGCAACATAAACCCATGTGCGCACTTCCCCGAGGTGTTCACGATCCAAGCAATCCCTCCCACTTTGAAAGCAACCGAAAAATATAAGCAGGCTGATCAGAGGTATTACCCTTCCCTGCTAACATATTCACATGAAACAGAACATTCCCAATATCTCATACCCCATACAGTTGTAATGGTCAAGCAATCACAGGTTTTGACTAGGACTCATGACTCAGTCCCTGAGCCACTCAAACTACCCCAGCCGACGATACACATTGCAGCCACTAGCCCTACAGTTACGTTAGCAGCTCATCATTTTTGGCCTCAATTGCTCCCAGACAACCTCTCAACTTGCTACCATTTCAGGGCCTGCACCACAGCCACTAACTGCCCAAATAGTGGCTAATTTCAATGCTCTTCATATATGTAAGTATTTTAGCCACTGTGTTTGACTGAGTCATTCTAACCTTCCACCCCATTGATGTATTCCTTTTGGTTAAAAGAAATGCTAGATTTAGAAACCAGTGTTTATGTTTCATGCATTTTCTGATCCTTTTTAAACAATACACGACATTGGTATTCTCAGCTATCTCCCTTGCCACCTGCACCACCCCTGACAAGTATGCTTGAATCTGCCTGCAAGCCCATACCATGTGATAAAAATCAGCATTCTGTTGTTGACATCTGAGACAAATATCATGTGGCCCAGGAAATATTCTAAATATACGATTTGGTGAGAGCTATGCTTGATGTAAATAATTAGTCTGTAAATTTAAACCACTGATTTCCGGTAACTATCTTAGGGTAGCCTAAGGGTATAAACCATCTGGCCCCTGAAATCTCCTTGTCTATACTGTGTACCCATTGTGCCTTGACTCTGAACAATTCAATGTAGAATGCTGGTGCCAAAGACACATATAGGATAGTGACGGCATGCCTACTGCAGCCCAATGTGAGGAGATTGGCAAGTGCTTTCGATCTCTCAGATCTACCATCCTTGGTTCCCCATGTGACTCTTGCGACCCTTATTAAAGTATAATGTGGCAAAAGTTCTTAATGTCTCAAATCCCATGAGGGTACCTCCCTGGTACTGGTCTTTCATGGTTGAGATCCCTGCCTCCCTCCAATGTTTAGTGTTAATGTCCGTATTAAAGTATTACATTCTGGGAGGCACCATAGTGGTATATCTTGTGCATACTGGGTACCACCGCCTTTCCTGGCTGCATACTTATGCTAATACCATTGAGCCACTTTAGCAGCCTGGGTATGCCCCTTCGCATCTAAGGCTCCCCATCAATAGTCCCACCAATCTCCTCAAGGCGTAGAGTCTGCCTATACCTAAAGCTTTGGGGCTGTTAATATCTGAGAACCATCTCATCGGCATATCAATTGTACAAGATAATATTAAACTTCAAAGCTGGGTACCCCATACTCCTGTCACTCAACTGCCCCACCATCTTGGCTATGCCAGTCATTTTCTATTAGTGACCCAAATTAAGTCTGCTGGTAAGCCATTCAGTTCTTTAAAACATTGTTTCTTCAATATCATTGGAATGGCAACATGGAAATAAAGCATTCTTGGAAGGATGATCATTTTAATAATGGACTCTGTTAGAAGTTGGGTTTCTGGTTGGCAGAGCTATGCACCCTGTCCAAGCAGGAACCACAATCCTAGTAAGGGTAAGTGTTAGACCTGTCATCATTGACGTAGGTCTCCCTTCCTCTCTACTCTCCCTATTTTTTATATTGTCTGGATTTAGATGTTCTGGGCGCCGTGCCACTGCTACTCAGTGCCACAGCACAAATGCTCCCTGTATGTGAATGAATTGTATAAATAAGGATAACCATAATGCCTACATCTGTGTGGCCTGTTTCAATAGCGAGTTACCCTCCATTTCACTGTCGCTACTGCGAAACGATCCATTCTCATAGGCCAGGATGGGCCGGTTAAAGATTACTTTCTATCATCCTATCTGTCCATAGGAACCTAATAGAAACTTCGTGTTTGGTATGTTTGTGCTCAGGACATTAAGGGGCACCTTTTGGTAAGGACTGTTTGTAGGTTACATGTTTTGAAATACCTTTCCTGAAAACGCGGTAGTTTGTTGCCTAAGCTTTACTGTAGGCTGTTGCGAGTATGTGTATTGGTCATCTGGTTTTGGAGCAGCGGGGCCAGCTGGGTCAGACCTTGTAAACCAAGTGCTCCCCGACCCCACCGAACTGGTTCTGACTAGAGTCAGTGATTTGAGACCTTAAAGAACAAAGACTTTTTAGGTATAAAATGCTGCGCTGGAACTTTGTCCAAGTGTTTTCTTTCTGGATATCAAAAAGAAACTCTGTCCGAGCGGACCGAGGAAAGTACTTTGAAACTTTCACCAAACTTGCCGAAGAAACTTCCCGAAGGCCTAAATCGAGAGCGCCTCCTGCAGAAGTCTCAGGGACATTAGACTTCACCCCGTCAGCCGTCGGAATTCCTATGCGAGGAATCCTACTTGCAGGTGAGGCCTCCGTCAAGTAATCCTGAGCTTCTAGTTCTACTGTGAGGACCGCAGACTGGGCATCTTTGAATCTTTTTATAACCCAAAGCGGGCCGCTGCAGCTAAGAGAGAGCTGCTGCCGCTGAGAGCCCGCCTAAACCTGAACCTTTGAAATCTTCTGCTAAAACCGAAGCGGGCCGCTGCAGCTAAGGAAGACCTGCCGCCGCTGAGAGCCCACCAAGGTCTGAACCTGTGAACCTTTTGCTAAACCTGTGGGGGCTGCTACAGCTAAAGGAGAGCTGCCGCCCCTGAGAGACTGCCTAAATCTGCACCTGCAACTCTTCCACTGGATCCGTGTGGGCCGCCGCCGCTGAGATTGAGCTGCCGCCGCTGAGAGCCCACCGGAACGGGCACCTCCGAGCCCTTCGCTGAACCTGTGGGGACCGCTGCAACTGAGAGAGAGCTGTAGCCGCTGAGTGTCCACCGTGGTGCCAGCCGTGCCGAGACCATCCTTTGTTCCGTGGGCCGCTGCAGCCAAGTAGAGAGCTGTAGCCGCTGAGTGACCGCACCCTTTGCTACTTGGCATCATCGTGATTTGTCCCATGGGCCGCTGCAACCAAGAAGAGAGCTGTAGCCGCTGAGTGCCCGCACCCTTCGCTACTTAGCAGCATTCTGATTTGTCCCGTGGGCTGCTGCAGCCAAGAAGAGAGCTGTAGCTGCTGAGTGCCCGCACCCTTTGCTACTTGGCATCATCGTGATTTGTCCTGTGGGCCGCTGCAGCCAAGAAGAGAGCTGTAGCCGCTGGGTGCCCGCACCCTTTTGCTACTTGGCATCATTGTGATTTGTCCCGTGGGCCGCTGCAGCCAAGAAGAGAGCTGTAGCCGCTGAGTGCCCGCACCCTTCGCTACTGAGCAGCATTGTGATTTGTCCCAGGGGAATGGGCTGGTTGAGAGATTCAACCAGACTCTTAAGGGCATGATTATGGGCCTAGGTGAGCCCATGAGGCATAAGTGGGATGTCCTCTTGCCATGCCTGTTGTTTACCTACAGTAAGGTACCACAGAAGTCCTTAGGGTTCAGTCCCTTTGAGCTGCTCTATGGTCACCCAGTAAGAGGGCCTCTGAGTCTGGTCAAAGAAGGTTGGGAGCAACCTCCCAAGAAACCTCCCCAGGATGTGTTTAGTTACATGCTGGCCTTCAGAAACCAGACTCGGCGCTTCAGGAAACATGCTGAGGCAAACCTGGAAGCAAGTCAGGAAGAGATAAAAAAAAAACGCTGGCACGATCAGAATGCCATTCTGATCAAGTTTCAGCCTGGCCAAAAGGTTTGGGTCATGGCACCAGTGGAGCCCTGTGCGCTCCAGGATAGGTGGACAGGCCCCTTTGAAAAGGTGGAGCGCAAAAGTCCTGTTACCTACCTGGTGGACTTGCGGTCTCCCAGGAACCCCTTGCGGGTCCTACATGTTAACCGCCTGAAGCCCTACTTTGAGAGGTCTGAAGTGGGCATGCTTACGGCCACAGATGCTGGGATGGTGGAGGAGAGCGAGCCCCTGCCGGACCTCCTGTGTGCAGGGGAGCGAGATGGGTCAGTAGAGGGTGTGGCCCTCTCCACCACCCTGACTCCTGAGCAGCAGTGTGATTGTCACCAACTGTTGGGACAATTCAATGATCTGTTTTCCCTGGTGCCCAGTGTCACTGATTGGTGTGTCCATGACGTGGACTCTGGGGACAGTCCTCCCATTAAGCATAAGGCTTACCGAGTGACTGACCGGGTAAGGGCCTACATTAAGGATGAGGTTACCTAAATGTTTGCCCTTGAGGTGATTGAGTCCTCTAGCAGCCCGTGGTCCAGCCCAGTGGTCCTGGTCCCGAAAGCTGCAGCGCCTGGTGCCACCCCAGAACTTCGGTCTGTGTGGACTATCGGGGCCTCAATTCAGTCACGAAGACTGACGCACACCCCATCCCCCGAGCTGATGAGATCATAGATTGGTTGGGGGCTGCCAAATACCTCAGCACATTTGATTTGACGTCTGGGTATTGGCAAATCGCCTTGACCGAGGGAGCAAAGGAAAGGTCAGCATTCTCCACACCCGATGGACATTACCAGTTCCGGGTGATGCCCTTTTGCATGAAGAATGCCCCTGCCACCTTTCAGAGGTTGGTCAACAGGGTGTTGGTTGGGCTGGAAGACTTCAGTGCCGCCTACCTGGATGACATTGCGGTGTTTAGTTCCTCTTGGGGGGACCACCTACGCCACCTCTGGGAGGTATTGATGGAGCTGCGGAAGGCAGGCCTCACAATCAAAGCCAGTAAGTGCCAGATTGGGCAGGGTTCAGTGGTATATTTGGGGCACCAGGTGGGGAGTGGCCAGGTGGCACCCCTACAGCCCAAAATTGAAACTATCATGGCGTGGGAACCTCCCAAGACTCAGACGCAGGTGAGGGCCTTCTTAGGACACACGGTGTACTACAGGAGGTTTGTCAAGGGATATGGCAACATTGTTGCACCCTTGACTGAGATGACTTCTCAGAAGCAGCCAAAGAAGGTTAACTGGACTGACACCTGTCAGAAAGCTTTTGACGCCCTGAGGACTGGTATGTGCACTGCAACCGTGCTTCAGGGGCCTGCCTTTTCAAAGGAATTTGTAGTCCAGACGGATGCCTCAGAGCATGGTATAGGGGCTGTTCTGTCACAGATCAATGAGGAGGGACTAGACCAAGCGGAAGCCTTCCTAAGCAGGAGGTTACTTCCCGGGAACAGAGGTGGAGTGCAATTGAGCATGAGGCATTTGCTGTGGTCTGGGCGCTGAAGAAGTTCAGACAGACCACAGGCCCCTTAGATGGTTGATGCAGATGAGGGGTGAGAATCCCAAGTTGTTGAGATGGTCCATTTCCCTACTGGGTATGGATTTCACGGTGGAGCACTGCCCGGATAGAGAACACGCCAATGCTGACGGTCTGTCCAGATTTTTCCGCCTTAGTGATGAGAACCCCCAAGGGGATGGTTAGTTCTCCCCACATTTCAGCTGGAGGGGACGAATGTTAGACCTGGCATCATTGGCGTGGGTCTCCCTTCCTCTCTACTCTCCCTAGTTTTTATATTGGCTGGATTTAGATGTTCTGGGCGCCGTGCCACTGCTACTCAGTGCCACAGCGCGAATGCTCCCTGTATATAAATGAATTGTATAAATAAGGATAACCATAATGCCTACATCTGTGTAGCCTGTTTCAATAGCGAGTTACCCTCTATTTCACTGTCGTTACTGGAAAACAATCCATTCTCAAAGGCCAGGATTGGCCGGTTAAAGATTACTTTCTATTATCCTATCTGTCCGTAGGAACCTAATAGGAACTTCGAGTTTGGTATGTTTGTGCTCAGGACATTGAGGGACAACTTCTGGTAAGGACCGTTTGTAGGGTACATGTTTTGAAATACCTTTCCTGAAAACGCGGTAGTATGTTGCATGAGCTTTACTTTAGGCTGTTGCGAGTATGTGTATTGGCCGTCTGGTTTTGGAGCAGCAGGGCCAGCTGGGTCAGACCTGGCTGGAGAGAGAGATCAGTATTCAAAGCATCGGGAGGGGTGACTCTTTGATCCGAGCAGGGCTGTGCCTGGCAAGGTGAATGATGGCTCCACCTCCCACTGGGTGTCTGACAGTAGACCCCCTCATTCTGAAAGGGCAGGATGTCGCCTCGTAAACCAAGTGCTCCCCGACACCACCAAACTGCTTCTGACTGAAGTCAGTGATTTGCGACCTTAGGGAACAAAGACTTTTTAGGTATAAAATGCTGGGCTGGAACTTTGTCCAAGTGTGTTCCTTCTGATGTCAAGACGAAACTCTGTCCGAGCGGACCGAGGAAAGGACTTTGAAACTTTCACCAAACTTGCCGAAGAAACTACCCGAGGGCCTAAATCGAGAGCGCCTCCTGCAGAAGTCTCAGGGACATTAGACTTCACCCCGTCAGCCGTCGGAATTCCTGTGCGAGGAATCCTACTTGCAGGTGAGGCCTCCGTTGAGTAATCCGGAGCCTCTAGTTCTACAGTGAGGACCGCGGACTGGGAATCTTTGAATCTTTTTCTAAACCCGGAGCGGGCCGCTGCAGCTAAGAGAGAGCTGCCGCCGCTGAGAGCCCGCCTAAACCTGAACCTTTGAAATCTTCTGCTAAACCTGAAGTGGGCCGCTGCAGCTAAGGAAGAGCTGCCGCCGGTGAGAGCCCACCAAGGTCTGAACCTTTGAACCTTTTGCTAAACCTGTGGGGGCTGCTACAGCTAAAGGAGAGCTGCCGCCCCTGAGAGACTGCCTAAATCTGCACCTGCAACTCTTCCACTGGATCCGTGTGGGCCGCCGCCGCTGAGATTGAGCTGCCGCCGCTGAGAGCCCACCGGAACCGGCACCTCCGAGCCCTTCTCTGAACCTGTGGGGACCGCTGCAACTGAGAGAGAGCTGTAGCCGCTGAGTGTCCACCGTGGTGCCAGCCGGGCCGAGACCATCCTTTGTTCCGTGGGCCGCTGCAGCCAAGTAGAGAGCTGTAGCCGCTGAGTGCCCGCACCCTTTGCTACTTGGCATCATCGTGATTTGTCCCATGGGCCGCTGCAACCAAGAAAAGAGCTGTAGCCGCTGAGTGCCCGCACCCTTCGCTACTTAGCAGCATTCTGATTTGTCCCGTGGGCTGCTGCAACCAAGAAGAGAGCTGTAGCTGCTGAGTGCCCGCACCCTTTGCTACTTGGCATCATCGTGATTTGTCCCGTGGGCCGCTGCAGCCAAGAAGAGAGCTGTAGCCGCTGGGTGCCCGCACCCTTTTGCTACTTGGCATCATTGTGATTTGTCCCGTGGGCCGCTGTAGCCAAGAAGAGAGCTGTAGCCGCTGAGTGCCCGCACCCTTCGCTACTGAGCAGCATTGTGATTTGTCCCAGGGGAATGGGCTGGTTGAGAGATTCAACCAGACTCTTAAGGGCATGATTATGGGCCTAGGTGAGCCCATGAGGCATAAGTGGGATGTCCTCTTGCCATGCCTGTTGTTTACCTACAGTGAGGTACCACAGAAGTCCTTAGGGGTCAGTCCCTTTGAGCTGCTCTATGGTCACCCAGTAAGAGGGCCTCTGAGTCTGGTCAAAGAAGGTTGGGAGCAACCTCCCAGGAAACCTCCCCAGGATGTGTTTAGTTACATGCTGGCCTTCAGAAACCAGACTCAGCGCTTCAGGAAACATGCTGAGGCAAACCTGGAAGCAAGTCAGGAAGAGGTAAAAAAAACGCTGGCACGATCAGAATGCCATTCTGATCAAGTTTCAGCCTGGCCAAAAGGTTTGGGTCATGGCACCAGTGGAGCCCTGTGCGCTCCAGGATAGGTGGACAGGCCCCTTTGAGGTGGTGGAGTGCAAAAGTCCTGTTACCTACCTGGTGGACTTGCGGTCTCCCAGGAACCCCTTGCGGGTCCTACATGTTAACCGCCTGAAGCCCTACTTTGAGAGGTCTGAAGTGGGCATGCTTATGGCCACAGATGCTGGGATGGTGGAGGAGAGCGAGCCCCTGCCGGACCTCCTGTGTGCAGGGGAGCGAGATGGGTCAGTAGAGGGTGTGGCCCTCTCCACCACCCTGACTCCTGAGCAGCAGTGTGATTGTCACCAACTGTTGGGACAATTCAATGATCTGTTTTCCCTGGTGCCCAGTGTCACTGATTGGTGTGTCCATGACGTGGACTCTGGGGACAGTCCTCCCATTAAGCATAAGGCTTACCGAGTGAATGACCGGGTAAGGGCCTACATTAAGGATGAGGTTACCTAAATGTTTGCCCTTGAGGTGATTGAGTCCTCTAGCAGCCCGTGGTCCAGCCCAGTGGTCCTGGTCCCGAAAGCTGCAGCGCCTGGTGCCACCCCAGAACTTCGGTCTGTGTGGACTATCGGGGTCTCAATTCAGCCACGAAGACTGACGCACACCCCATCCCCCGAGCTGATGAGATCATAGATTGGTTGGGGGCTGCCAAATACCTCAGCACATTTGATTTGACGTCTGGGTATTGGCAAATCGCCTTGACCGAGGGAGCAAAGGAAAGGTCAGCATTCTCCACACCCGATGGACATTACCAGTTCCGGGTGATGCCCTTTTGCATGAAGAATGCCCCTGCCACCTTTCAGAGGTTGGTCAACAGGGTGTTGGTTGGGCTGGAAGACTTCAGTGCCGCCTACCTGGATGACATTGCGGTGTTTAGTTCCTCTTGGGGGGACCACCTACGCCACCTCTGGGAGGTATTGATGGAGCTGCGGAAGGCAGGCCTCACAATCAAAGCCAGTAAGTGCCATATTGGGCAGGGTTCGGTGGTATATTTGGGGCACCAGGTGGGGAGTGGCCAGGTGGCACCCCTACAGCCAAAAATTGAAACTATCATGGCGTGGGAACCTCCCAAGATTCAGACGCAGGTGAGGGCCTTCTTAGGACACACGGTGCACTACAGGAGGTTTGTCAAGGGATATGGCAACATTGTTGCACCCTTGACTGAGATGACTTCTCAGAAGCAGCCAAAGAAGGTTAACTGGACTGACACCTGTCAGAAAGCTTTTGACGCCCTGAGGACTTGTATGTGCACTGCAACCGTGCTTCAGGGGCCTGCCTTTTCAAAGGAATTTGTAGTCCAGACGGACGCCTCAGAGCATGGTATAGGGGCTGTTCTGTCACAGATCAATGAGGAGGGACTAGTCCAAGCAGAAGCCTTCCTAAGCAGGAGGTTACTTCCCGGGAACAGAGGTGGAGTGCAATTGAGCATGAGGCATTTGCTGTGGTCTGGGCGCTGAAGAAGTTGAGACCATACCTGTTTGGGACTCACTTCCGGGTTCAGACAGACCACAGGCCCCTTAGATGGTTGATGCAGATGAGGGGTGAGAATCCCAAGTTGTTGAGATGGTCCATTTCCCTACTGGGTATGGATTTCACGGTGGAGCACTGCCCGGGTAGAGAACACGCCAATGCTGACGGTCTGTCCAGATTTTTCCGCCTTAGTGATGAGAACCCCCAAGGGGATGGTTAGTTCTCCCCACATTTCAGCTGGAGGGGACGAATGTTAGACCTGGCATCATTGGCGTGGGTCTCTCTTCCTCTCTACTCTCCCTAGTTTTTATATTGGCTGGATTTAGATGTTCTGGGCGCCGTGCCACTGCTACTCAGTGCCACAGCGCGAATGCTCCCTGTATATAAATGAATTGTATAAATAAGGATAACCATAATGCCTACATCTGTGTAGCCTGTTTCAATAGCGAGTTACCCTCTATTTCACTGTCGCTACTGCAAAACAATCCATTCTCAAAGGCCAGGATTGGCCGGTTAATGATTACTTTCTATTATCCTATCTGTCCGTAGGAACCTAATAGGAACTTCAAGTTTGGTATGTTTGTGCTCAGGACATTGAGGGACACCTTCTGGTAAGGACTGTTTGTAGGGTACATGTTTTGAAATACCTTTCCTGAAAACGCGGTAGTATGTTGCATGAGCTTTACTTTAGGCTGTTGCGAGTATGTGTATTGGCCGTCTGGTTTTGGAGCAGCAGGGCCAGCTGGGTCAGACCTGGCTGGAGAGAGAGATCAGTATTCAAAGCATCGGGAGGGGTGACTCTTTGATCCGAGCAGGGCTGTGCCTGGCAAGGTGAATAATGGCTCCACCTCCCACTGGGTGTCTGACAGCAGACCCCCTCATTCTGAAAGGGCAGGATGTCGCCTCGTAAACCAAGTGCTCCCTGACACCACCGAACTGCTTCTGACTGAAGTCAGTGATTTGCGACCTTAGGGAACAAAGACTTTTTAGGTATAAAATGCTGGGCTGGAACTTTGTCCAAGTGTGTTCCTTCTGATGTCAAGACGAAACTCTGTCCGAGCGGACCGAGGAAAGGACTTTGAAACTTTCACCAAACTTGCCGAAGAAACTACCCGAGGGCCTAAATCGAGAGCGCCTCCTGCAGAAGTCTCAGGGACATTAGACTTCACCCCGTCAGCCATCGGAATTCCTGTGCGAGGAATCCTACTTGCAGGTGAGGCCTCCGTTGAGTAATCCGGAGCCTCTAGTTCTACAGTGACTGGGAATCTTTGAATCTTTTTCTAAACCCGAAGCGGGCTGCTGCAGCTAAGAGAGAGCTGCCGCCGCTGAGAGCCCGCCTAAACCTGAACCTTTGAAATCTTCTGCTAAACCTGAAGTGGGCCGCTGCAGCTAAGGAAGAGCTGCCGCCGGTGAGAGCCCGCCAAGGTCTGAACCTTTGAACCTTTTGCTAAATCTGTGGGAGCCACTGCAGCTAAGGGAGAGCTGCCGCAGCTGAGAGCCCGCCTGAATCTGCACCTGCAACTCTTCCGCTGGATCCGTGTGGGCCGCTGCCACTGAGAGAGAGCTGCCACCGCTGAGAGCCCACCGAAACCGGCACCTCCGAGCCCTTCGCTGCACCTGTGGGGACCGCTGCAACTGAGAGAGAGCTGTAGCCGCTGAGCGTCCACCGTGGTGCCAGCCGGGCCGAGACCATCCTTTGTCCAGTGGGCCGCTGCAGCCAAGAAGAGAGCTGTAGCCGCTGAGTGCCTGCACCCTTCGCTACTTAGCAGCATTGTGATTTGTCCCGTGGGCCGCTGCAGCCAAGAAGAGAGCTGTAGCCGCTGAGTGCCCACACCCTTCACTACTTAGCAGCATCGTGATTTGTCCCGTGGGCCGCTGCAGCCAAGAAGAGAGCTGTAGATGCTGAGTGCCCGCACCCTTTGCTACTTGGCATCATCATGATTTGTCCCGTGGGCTGCTGCAGCCAAGCAGAGAGGTGCAGCCGCTAAGTGCCCGCTCCCTTTTGCTACTTGGCATCATCATGATTTGTCCCGTGGGCCACTGCTGCCAAGAAGAGAGCTGTAGCCGTTGAGTGCCTGCACCTTTCGCTACTTAGCAGCATCGTGAGTTGTCCCATGGGCCGCGGCAGCCGAGAAGAGAGCTGTCGCCGCTGAGTGCCCGCACCCTTTTGCTACTTTGCATCATCGTGATTAGTCCCGTGGGCCGCCGCAGCTAAGAGAGAGCTGTGGGCGCTGAGTGCCCGCACTTTGGCCAACTTTGCATCCTTGGGATTTGTCCTGTGGGCCGCCGCAGCCGAGAGAGAGCTGCTGCCGCTGTGCGCCTGCACCTTGTCCCCCCTTGTTGAGGATTGTCGCTATTGTCTTGTGGGCTGCTGCAGCTGAGAGAGAGCTGCTGCCGCTGTGAGCCCACCACAGCGCTGCACGACGAGAGTCATTGCCACCATGAGCCCGGGCCACCGCAGCTGCGTGCTGCGGCCGCTGAGCGCCCACCTGTCTCAGAGTGCCCGAATCATTGTGGGTGCACGCTGCGGACCTCAACCTCCAAGGCTTATGGTCGCTGGGAGTCCACCTGTCCGCTTCTTCGAGGAGATGCGGGCTGTGTCCCCTTTCAATGAAAGATATCAGGTGCACAACGGGTCGCGTTGGCCCCGGCCCTGAACTCAGTCTGTGTCACGCTTTGAGTGAATACGTTATTGTATTTTTGAGTCCCTACGGGGGGACATGAATTGTAGTTGTTGAAACGCTTTAAGAAGTCTTGAGTTAAACTGTTGGATAAAGATATTATTTTTCTATACCTACCTGAGTCGTGTCCCTTTTGTGGTGTCATTGCTGCCTTATTGTACGTGGTCATAAACGCTTTACACACCGCCTCTGAGATAGGCCTAACTGCTCGTGCTACGTTTCCACAGGGTTGAGCAGGGGTTGTCATAGGGGGCAGCCCACTTGCCCTGACTTATTAAGAAGGGTCCCTATTTGGACAGTGGCGCCAGCCCTGGCCAACTAGAGACCCCCATTTCTAACAGTAAGTCAGATACACACCCTAAATTAACCTGTGCTCACCCTCTGGTAGCTTGACACAGAGTGGTCAGGCTTAACTTAAGAGGCAATGAGTAAAATATTTTTGCGACACTCCAAACAGTGCAAATATCACACAAAAAGATATCACACATGGTCACAAAAATTTTGCTTAATCTAATGAACAAAACAAGACCAAAATGACAACATCCAATAAGTATAACCAAAGTTATGAATTTTTAAAGAAATAAACTGAAATGTAGTGCTCAAAAGCATTAAGTGCCAACTATGGCTATCCAGTCACACTAGACCGGGTCAAATCCAAAATTTCAGGCTGACCACAATGGAGTGCGGGTCACATATGAGGACCAGCCTTTCCCCCCTGGAACAGTACCTTGGTTCGCGGTTGCGTTGAAGAGAAGATACGAGGAGCAGAGGAGGCGATACTTCGTCGTCGATCCCTTCAGATGTAGGTGATGTGTTGTTTCGATCCCTGTAAGTCGAAGATGCGTCATCATTTAACCACATGATGTAGGCGATACGTCGCAGTTGAGCCACATGTGTTGAGGATGTGTCATGAACTGGAGGTCTGCCCTGCACAGTCAGTGATGTGATGTTTTCGGTGCTTCCGACAGGGGCGATGTATCGGTGTCGCGGGAGATGAGCCAGTACCGAGCCACGTTATGATGGCGATGCATGGGTTTTTACTGGAGCAGCACTCTGTACCCACTTCCAAGGGTCCAGGACTGGAATGGCAGCACTTGGCAGGGTAAGACTCATAGACAGCAGAGTCCAGGTCCTGTAGATGGCTGGTTGGAAGTCGTTGATGTTTCTGAGACTTAAAAATAGGAGACAAGCCCTTTGAGTCACTTTGGTTCTGGATTAGAGAGAAGCAGGTCCAGTCCTTCTCACTCCCAGGCAAGAGGGCAGCAGGTCAGCACAGCAGAGCAGGAGTCCAGCAGAGTAGCAGTCCAGCAGAGTGGCAGCACATCAGTCTTTATTGGCAGGATATCAACAGGTCCAGAAGTGTACTGAGTTGGTGGTGTCTGCAGCCCAGTACTTCTACCCAGTTGTGCCTTTGAAGTGGAGGAAGCTTCAAAAAGTGGCCTTTGAAGTGCACAGAGTCCCTGCCCTTCCTGCCCTGGCTCTAGACTCACTACAGGGGGTATGCGCCCTTTTTGTGGGGACAGGACACAGCCTTCAAGTGTAAGTGTCAGCCCCTCCCTCCCATCCTGGCCTTGATAGCTCAAATGGATGTGGATGGCCCATTAGTCACGGCCAAGCTCCCTATGTGTGTGTCTCTCTATAGGGAAGGCAAAAAGTCCAGCTGTCACGCACCCCAGCTGTGTTTTCAGAGAAAGGCAGAAGGCACCAAATGTCTTACATAAGAAAATAGCAACTTTCTAAAAATGGCATTTTCAGAATTCCAATTTAAAATCGAACTTTACCATAAGTTAGGATTTTAAATTGTGATTCTAGAGACACCAAACGTGGAGGTGCCATCTCTTCCCAATTGGGAAATGACATTTATAAGATGTAATAGGGTAATCCAAATGTTAGCCTATTGGAGAGATAGGCCTTACAGTAGTGAATAACAAATGTCTAAGAGTTGTTCATTACTACGACATTTAAAACATGAAAGTATGTGCCCTACATTTTAAATACACTGCACCCTGCCCATGGGCTGTCCAGGGCCTACCTTAGCTTATGAGTGACTGATATGTATTAAACAGAAAGGTTTGGGCCTGGCAAGAGAATTAACTTGCTAGATCGACATGGCAGTTTTAAACCTAGGCTCTGCAGTGGCGGGGCTAAGACATGTATCAATGGCTAATAAAGTGCTTTACACAATCAGTGTTGCAGGTTCACTAGTACATTTAATTTACAGGCCCTGGGCACATGCAATTACTAGGGACTTATAAGTAAACTGAATATTCCAATTGTGGATAAGCCAATGTTACCATGTTTAGAGCAGAGAGCACATACACTTCAGCTCTGGTTAGCAGTGGTAAAGTGCCCAAAGTCCTAAAGCCAGCAAAATCGAAGTCAACAAAAACAGGAGGTTTGAAGGCAAAAAGTCAGAGGAAGCCATGCCAAGGATCCCAGGTCTAATAGATACCCATATCATTGTTGAAAGGGGCAGCCAGGTCCAGAAGGGGAGGGACAAATGACCTCTGCTGACCACCTTTCGCAGTTTGCCAGGCATCAACTTTTCTTCTGTATGGTATACCTGCATTCCAAGGTATTGAAAGGCGTTGGTTTCCCACTTTAAGCAAGGAATCTCATTACACTATGAAGGTTCCTCCTTACCCAGGAATAGCAGAAACAAACAAGGCTTTGCACAATTGACTTTCAGTACAGGCATCCATAGCACTCAAGCACATCCATTACAACGCAGACACTCGTGCTTGGCTCATAGATGAACAATAGGGGATCATCTGCGTAAAGCGAGATCATATCATCTCCTGTATACAGCTGTACCCTTCCGTACCATGCCTTCTGCTGCAGCCTACAGGCAAGTGGCTCCATTGCCATGGCAAACAAAATAGGGGATAGCAGACACCCTTATTGTGTGTCTCTGTATGGGCCATGTTGTAGAGAATATCTGCTCAGTGTGTACTCTAGCTATCGGATGCAAGTACAACAGCTGTATCCGGCCCATAATCTCAGTTCCCAGCCGAAATTTCTCAAATACAGCAAATAAAAAAAGGCCATCCAAGAGTATCAAAGGTCTTTTCGATACCTATTGAGACACACTGTGACATGGCCAGGGCTCTATCTAAAATCAAAAACAAAAGGCACAAATGAATGACTATCCGTCCCCTAATAAACCCATTTTGCTCCCGGTGGTCCAATTTTCTCATATGTGGCATCAATCTGTTATCTATTACCTTCCTCAAGATTTTATATTGAGCATTCAATAGAGAAAGAGGTCAATATAACTTAACATCCAGGGGATCTCTCCTCGGCTAGCGCAATACCACTGTAATGGCAGTGCTAGTGGATTATGAACGAGCTCCCGACAGACAATGAATGTGTGAGTACATAGCAAGTAGCCTCAGAGCCAATGCCTCCTTGAATGTACCGCAAAACTCAGTTGGGACTCCACACATCCCTGGTGTTTTACCATTCGCTAAGTGGTCAACGTCTAAATATATTTCTTCAACTGTCAGAGGGGCATTTACCTCAGCCCTATCATCTTGAGTCAATCTAACCATAGGTATTCCTGCCAATATTCTGCTACTGTTTCCTTACTACATACATTGAGCACTGTGTAAAGGTATGTATAATAGGAAGTAAAGGCCTTTTTCATATCTAATTAAGTTGAAGTGTGATATTCTCCGAAGAACGGATGGCATTAATGGGTTTCCGTTCCTCTTCTGGACGAACTGGTCACAGCTATTGGCTCCACAGACGTACGTACTCTTTATGATTCTAATGTTTCAGATTGAGCAATAATTTGTTATATTCCTTGCCCTCATCATGTCGGAGTCTTGCTGACACAGGATCAGCAACCTTTCCTCTAGTTCACACATCTCCTGCTCTAGGTCAAAAATTTGATGAGACAAAACTCCTCTGGTCCCTTATTTAATTTTGAAATAATCCCCTATCAGTACAATCTAGAAAGCCTCCCACTCTGAGGCAATCTCTCTTCCTGTCCCTTCGATCTCACAAACATAATTTTATGTGCTCCTTTACAGTCTGTCTGAAAGGAGGCCCTGAATGTCACACTACCTGCAATCTCCACATAGGCACTGGGGGTCTAAGTCTGCCAATCTCCACTCTCAGCCACATGGGATTGTGGTCCAACAGTGCCCTGCTAAAGTATTCGATTTCTAGCACTGTCCCATGTTGCCCAAGAACATATCCAGCCTTGTGTGTACTATGTGCATGATCGAGTAGTGTGAGTATTCACTTCGTATGGTGGTGTAAATCCCTCCACAGCTCAACCAGTTGCTGGTGTGCAATCCAGGAGGCGAATGGTCTAGAAGCAGCTCTTCATGCAGCATTCAATGGGAGTAATCGAGATATATCCCTCTGGATGTCTACTACATTGTTGTAATCCTCGCCTAACAGCCAGGCACATTCCGGCAGGTCTGCAAGTCTTGCATCAACTGCGTGAATAAACTGGACTTGATAAGCATTGGGTGAATTGATACATACAAGTGTTGGATCCATACCATCTGGGGTGCCTACCATATAGACATATCGCCCTTCACCATCTATTATTTTCTACTTTATCTGGTTTTGCACCCTGGGGGCTTTCCAAATCATGGACCCACATGTACATGCCGAATACACTGTGCATACTATCTGACCTCTCCAGTTCCTCCTCATCTAATCGATGTACAACCATTCCATTTTGCGAGTCACAAATTGCAACGTTGTACGACTCGCAAAATGGAATGTACAACAGTGTCTGAGACACTGTTTGCGATTCTCAAATGGGTCGCAAGGGGTCTGCATCATCAATACTCATGAGGCAGGTCGCAATTTGCAACCCCATTGAGAATGGCCTGCAAACACAGGGATGGTGGCCTGCTGGGGGCAGCAGACCCACATGTCTGTGTTTGATTTTTCAATAAAGCAATTTTTTTTCAAAATGCAGCCCATTTTCCATAAAGAAAAAAGGATGTTTTAAAAAATATATATATATATTTCTTTTAATTTTTTAAGAGCAAGCAGTGGTCCCTGGAACCTCTGCCTGTTCTTAAAAAATATTTTCACACCCATTCACAAATGGGAAGGGGTCCCTTAGGGTCCCTTTCCCGCTTGTGAGTGTTTTGTGACCACAAATGCGGTTACAAAACAATGATACATACCATTCTGACTCTCTATTATAAAGGGACAACAGTGGCACTCCCCGTCCAAATAACGACTCGCAAAAACTATTTTGGGAGTCAGTGACTCGCAAATAGCGTTTGCACATACCACCATCCCCTTTTGCAGTTGCAAATGGTACATTTGCGACCACAAAAAACAGTTGTACATCCTCCAGGTATGTTTCCTGTGTACATGAGAAGTTTATAGGCCTATGTTTCAAGTAGGACATTGCTGCAGCCCATGTGGCAAGTGTCCCCACCCTCCTGACGTTCCAAGTTAAGAAGTTATTTCCAATCCACACGTACAAGATGTACTAAACAGAGCTGGGGTCCCTGGAAGCCCTACACAGTTGTGATGTACTTTGTAGATGTACTGGCTGTACATATCTTATCTGTTAAGTGTTTTGGTCAGAACTCCACCGTTATGTGGTTGTGTGTCTGTGCTCCAAGAGTGTGTGATCTCTCCCTCTTGGCTGGGACCTGTATAACTGCCCCACAAGCCTCTTCCTCAACCCCATTAACTAAAACTTCTACCATTCCATCCGTTTGTGGGGCATGTGAGGCAGAGGGAATAACAGTTTCTTAGTAATGAGGATAGTGATTCTGGGCCCCCCGGGATCAAATATTTGGATCACCCTTCAGTAGTCAATGTCTCGCTACCCCCACCCTGTTGTAGCTCTCATCCCCTCCCTCTCTCCCTCTCCAATACAACATCTTAAAACCATTAAAACCATAGCAGGATAGGACCTGAATCTGGCACTCAGGAGGTTCAATAGTTCCTTGATATACCTACAGTGACATTAACCAATATCCAGAGCATTCAAACTACCAGTTCCAGTGTCATTGCCATGCTCAAGCACCACCAGCAATGAGGTGTTGTCTATATTATTCTGAGACCCTTGCTCAGAGTCAGTCATCATATTGTTGTTGTCTCTTTATTGTGAGACATATTTCACCAGCATATCCATCCTAAGCACTGCTTGCTATTTTGTCAGTATACCATTTGGTTGGGTTGATGTTTTCTGGTTCTTCCTTCTACGGTTTTGTGGTTCCCTCAGTGGCCTCATGTGGGTTGGTTTTGGCATACCCTTCAATTGCATTTATTCCCATGCTTCCATTGGTTGAATGTAAAAGAATGTCTTACCCTCCGAAGTGACTCACAGCTCACAGTTTAACGGCATACAGTAGTGCGTAGTGCACATCCTTTTCCCAGAGAGCACATATGACATGAAGATACGCTAACCGCTGGCACTGAACTTGGGTAGTGTAGTCAGCGAAAATACGTACATTTGTGTTCTAAATCATCAATGGGCCACACTCCCAGGCCTGCTCCAAAATTTTATCACAATCTCTGTAGTTTAGTAAATGGGCTATCATAGGTTTTGGCGGTGCAACAGGAATTGGTAGCACCCCGGAAACTTATTAGCTTGCTTAATCAGAAAAACATTCAGTGCCATTATTTCCAACTATTATTCCAGGAGTAGTTCAGGTGAAGAGCCCTCTTATTGTTCTGGGATGCCTCCCAGTCTCATATTATTTCCATGTGAGCACTCTTCCTCATCTTCAGCACTATAATGTAGCACTGCTATTTCCCCGACACTTCCTTGATCCATGTTTGCATTTCAATCACTATAGGTTTAAGAGTAGAGAGGATAGTTTTATTCTGTGTCACCCTCTCTTAACTGTCCATGAGCCATACACAAGAGGTTAGGATCAGTCGCTACTTTGGTCTATTTTAGTTTCCAAGGATTGCTTGTAGTATAGTATCACATTTCTTGTCATGCCTTTTTAGAGTACCTTCGACCAATATCAATGTGCTCTCTGTTTCAGGATCTTCATCCGATTTTTCATTGGTGGGTTTTTCTGAAGCTGGACCACTACAATCATTTTGGGTACACCATAGGCTGCTGAAGTCTCAAACCGTGCCACGTGGGCCCTACATATAGGGCCATATGTAGGTAATTTCTATTTACCGATTCCTAAATACCGAATTTTACAGATTTGGTATTTAAAAATCGGTAAATAGAATGTAGGTAAACAATGGGTAAATTCTACCGATTCGGTAATATTCGTTATTACCGATTTGGTATTTATCGAATCGGTAATAAGGAATACCTTCCCATTCATTCCTATGGGCCTGGAGGCCCATAGGTATGAATGGGAAGCCATTCACTATTACCGATTCGGTAAATACCGAATCGGTAATAGGGGGAGCATATTCAAGGGTGGCAGGGTGTCACATTGACACCCTGTTGCACTCCTGAATCGTGCATGTATGTCTGCCACATGGCACTTTTAACAAAGCACAAAATTGCTTTTGGAAAGGTATTTGGTATTTACCACCAACCTGTAGTTGGTGGTAAATAACGAATCCTTAAACCTAAAATGCACTCACTTGAGTGCTCCCTACATAGGATTTAAGGATTCGGTAATTTATAGATTCCTTAAAATAACGAATCGGTAAATTTTCGAATCCTTAAATCCAGCCTCCTACATCGCAAAGGGCTAAATACCGGTTTACTGATTTTCGGCCGTTACCGACCGGTATTAGCCCACCTACATATGGCCCATAATCTTTTCTCGGCAGCGGGCGAGGCCCACCAGGTTCTTAATATCTGTTCTCCTGCTGTAAATTCGATCTCCAACATTGCGGAGACAGAAGTTCTCATACTTTTGTCGGGGCACACTTCTAGTAGCTTCTGCATACACTCTTTATCTTAGGATGCAAGGGGGGCCCCGGACTCACATCTTTATTAACCTAGCAGGGCTGTGCATGTATCCAGCCTTAATGGAAAGAAGCTTTCTTAGACATGAGTCATTACTTCCCTAAGCAATAAGACCACCGAGGGCACCCAGCACACACACGCCTGAGGGCTGGATTGGCACTAGCGGCAATCTCAAGCTCATCTATAGAGGGCTGATTTTCTGGTGGCTTAGACCTTCTCTGCAATGCAGAACTCAGTAGTGGGGTAACCAGCTATGTCTGTTTAGATTGTGCCCGGGCTGGTGGCCTCATACTTCTGTGCACCTCCTTCCATCATCAATTGATTCCTCATGCCCGGGGTTGACCACTTTGCAATGTGCCCACTCAGTGGTGCTCAGTCCAGCCAGGGCAGCTGTCCAAGCTGGCCTATGTGAGCACCGCCATATAATTTCTCTATGGCCGTGTTCATCTCTGTGCCACCTGTCAGTCTCAAGGCTGTTCCTTTGGCAGCCTGGTCTGTGCTCTCTGGAGGGTCCTCACAGTCTCATACAGAAACATCTGTCGAAACGCCACCCACTCCCTCACAGCTTCTCTGTTAACCTATGCTCACAGGGAGGTGTGCATTCAGCTGAATTGGCTCGCCAAGCCGGTGTTTGCAGATGCTCACCGGTTCCCTCCCCTGTAGCCGCACCAAGCTCCATGTCTCTTGAAGTATGGGCTAGCCATTGACTCTAATGGAGTGTGTATTTACTACGATGATGGGTTTGTAGGGGAATAGGTGGCAAAGTTATTTGAATTATAAATTGTTTTTTCTATTTTAAATTAATTTTTGTCAAATATTTAATAGGCAATTATGTGAAATATTGAAAAGATTCGTTGTTATTTTAATTAGGTGCATTTTGTAATTTGTAATTCATAATTTAATTTTTCTATAGTTTAATTACTAGTTTATAATGTTGTTTGATTTGTAGGGGAATAGGTTAGAAAGTTATTTAAATCAAATGATTGTTTTTAGTGAAACTTATTTTTATATCAGTAAATACTGAATTGGAAACATTGTTAATTATTTATTTGGTTAGTTCTTATTTTTATTATTTATGTGTATTTTATGAATTTTAATGTGTACGTTATATTGTCTCCAGTTTATTTAATAATTTTCAATTTAGAAGTGGGTTGTTGGATTTGTAGGGGATTAAGGCGTGATCTTATTGAACATAGTAATTATTCTTTTATATTTGTAATACCTTTTTAGGTTAATCAAATAAGAACTTATTTACCATTTATTTTTCTTTTGATCTAGGTATTTGGTAGTAGGGAGGGAAGTGTATGTACTATAAATGTGTTTATTTAGTTTTATATTCATTTTTTTGTATGAAATGTTATCTATATTATAATGCAAACAGTTTAATTTTTCACATGTTTTATATATGGGGGAATTAAAATTTTCTTTTTAATGATTAGGGATTGGAATGGATATCTAGCTCTTCCAAAGTCCAAGCCTTTCCCTACTATTGCTTGGACTGGAGTTGCAATAGTAAATCTAACCCATCCAATGTACAGCACTTTCCCTATTTTTTAAAATTTGATCTACAATAGTAAATCTGACTCATTTGAAGTCCAAAATTTTTGCTAGTGCTTTTTGATTGTTATTTTTTTCATCATTATATTCTTTAATATTATATTATTTACGAAACAAATTGCAATTTTTATTGAAATCGTATTTTTGTTTTCTTTATTTTTTAAATAGGTGTGACACATGTTTTGTCAATGTAATTTTTTTTAATGTAATTTAAAAAAGGTAATATTGTTTTTATAATTTTACATATATATATATATGTTTAAGTATATAAATATATATAATTTAAACATATGTAATTCACTTTTATAAATAGAACTCATTGTATTTAAATTTTTACATATGTATGTTTATGTTTTTCTTATTAAGTTGTTAATATTTCTAATGTAATGTGTAATTATTGTTTTTATATTTTGAGAGACTATGGGCCTATTACGATGTCAGGTGGGCGCGTCCTGGAAATGGGAAAGACCGACCTCCGGTCAGCAGTCCCAACCGCCTCATTATGATTCAACCCCACATGGTGCGGTCACAATCCGACATTTCTCTATGTGAGCATGTGTTATGGCCGTAAACTGACTGTAGTACATGCTCCCCTAGGGAAATGGGAAGTGGTGTTAATCTCTGCAACCCGTGGCAGGCACCACAAGAAAAGGAAAGGGGGTCCTGTTAGGGGCTCCCAAACACGCGTTCCGACAGGGTTTCCATGTCAGAAAGGCGAGCATGGAAACCCTGCCGGAAACATTGCATTGTAATACAGACAGCGTAAACCGTTGTCAATTAGTATTACAGCTGGTTACATCTGGCCGATGGGCTGCTTGAGCCTGTCGCAAGCCATCTGGAATGACCGGCTGGTTTCAATTCCGACCAGCTGAATTAAAATCGACAGGGCTTCCATGTCGGAAAGGCGAGCATGGAAACCCTGCCTGAAACCGTGCATTGTAATCCAGACAGCGTAAACTGCTGTCCATTTGGATTATGGCAGGATCAGACTGGCTGACGGGCTGATTGAGCCCGTCGGAAGCCAGTTGGTTCCAATTCCAGCCAGCTAAATCAAAATCAGCCGGTCAGAATTGAAACCGACAATGTTGGTCGTAAGGCCTTACTTCAGGCATTACCAGCAGCATGCCTATCTGCCCCACACTGCTTTCTCTGTTCGCCGTTCACCCACAAAGCATCTGTAGGTGATGCATTACAAATAGATAACTTATCAGAAATGTAACGTATGTGCCCATTAAACACTCACTTAATTTAAAAAACTTTTATTATTAACGTTTACAATACATGAGATTAGGGGGACAGCTAACGTAATCTCTAAACCAGAACTTTAATAAACCATTTAACATTTCAGCCAAACGACAACACCTACAGTTCCTGTAAGAGCTGATATTTGTAAAGCGCTATCTTTAATCATGATACTCGGAGTCTTAATCATCAAACATGCAGCTTTGACAAACTTACACTAAACTACATTTATCAACTCATCAGCTTTTCTGCAGTCTTTCCACAGTATCTCTTTCCATCTCACTTTTTACTCGATTCTGTATACTTCACTTCCAAATCCTATATCCTGACTTCTTTTTTTCCCTTTCTATAACACTCTCTTTATCACTCTTTCTCTCTCCTTCACACTGCCACTTCATCCTCTTTTCCTTCTCTTACATGTTTCCACTCATTTTTACTGCAGTAAATTTACCACTCGGTCTTCCTTTTTCACAACTCTTCTTTCATTCTCTCTCTTTTTCAGAAATCACTAGCTCTCTGCCCTCCCCATTCTCTGACTTTCTCGGAAGAGCTCTTTCTGCTCCTTTTTGCACATCAGCTTTTTTAAGGGAAAGCTGCACATAAACAGGAAATAATCGATGTTGCTCTTTCGGACAGATTTAGGGCCTAAAAACATAAAACGTCATTCAGTTCTTCCACGACACCCTCATCAGCAGGGTCCCACTGGTGCAAACTGGGGTATTTTCATCCTCAGCAGGAACCGTTTACTCGCTTAACTACCCTGTTAGTTACTATCACTCATCCAAATTTGCATCCAGTACAGACATTTTAAGTTGACCTCAGTGTTTAAATAATTCATTAGCACAAAAGAAACAAATACAAAGCAGCCAATGTGACACATTTGGGGTACAACCAAGTAGATTAACCTCTATAAATCATTCCATTTTTACATTTTTTACAATCCTATCGAAACAATGGAACAATATGGTCCATTTGGGACATAGAGAAGTGTATTCAGCTGTGAAAAAAGAAATGATATAGAAAACCATGCTATATTACCATTACAGTGTTCTAATGTTAGGATTTTTTTCCCGTTGCTAAACGGTTTAATGTATGGAGGACTACATAAATCCAGTGTTGAGCTTTCAATTGATGACATTATGCATTCCGTGAGCTGTAGTCTTAGGCTGCTTCCAGTTTTGATAAAATGTGAAATTTGTGGCATAAAACAGCATATTCTGTGTAGTTTATATTACTGCATAATTTGTTCATTTTTACATGTTAACAGTGCCTGGCCTAAGGAATAATATATTATTGTTTGAGAAGCAATATTCTTTTATATTTAAATTTGTATTTCGTTTAAGAAAGTTACATCCCTCTCTATGTTCCTCTCTATCTAACCTGTGCAGCTCTCACCCCTATCAATTCTCCATACCACATAATTTCACCACACAAATAAACTCCACAACACAAAATTCCAGCCCATATAACCACAACTAACGATTCCAATACAACCCACATAATTCCACTCCACACCACATACATCTACCCGACTCCAAACCGAAACACAGGGTAAAAGACATTGTCATTTACAATGCTAATAGTTCTAAGACTCCCAATTGCGAGACCTAGTGCATTGCAAATGCTTGTTTATTGATATTCTCTTCTACGAAATTTTTGAATCTATATTCTGATGTCATGATGAAATTTTTCTTGACATTCTGTTATACAAGCACGCAAACATATCACATCCGTGTATGAAATAAAAGGCTTCTCCATCACTACATGTGCAGCAGCACCAACTGAAGGAAAACACAGATTTAAATAGCTTATATTTGGCAAAGCCCGTAATCATAGAGAAGTAACTGTTAAAATAAAACAATCTGCACTGCAACCACTAAATAGAGTTGTGGTATGTACAAGCCCTATTTTGCGAGTCGTTAACCTATTACCGACTCACAAAATAGGGTTTGCGAGTCGCTAATAGGAAAGGGTTTGACAAGGGCACCCCTTTCTAATAGCCAATCAGTCTGGTATGTACAATTGTGTTGCGACTGCAAATGCAGTTCCAAAACGATCACAGTTACCACCTACTTCAAGTAGGTGGTAAGCTAGTGGCAAACGGGAAGGGGTCCCCAGGGGACCGTCAAGGAAAACGGACTGCTTTTTAAAAAACACAATTGCTTATGGTGGTCTGCTGACCCCAGCAGGCTAACATCCCTGGCAAATTGCGACCTGCCTCATGAATATTGATGAGGCAGGTCGTTTGCGATCCCATTGTGAATTGCTAATTGTGTAAGAGACACATTAGTACATTCCGTTTTGCGAGGCAATAAAAATCGCAATTTGTCCGCAAAACAGAATGGTCGTAAATCTGACCCCTCACGTTTAAAAGCTGAATATGATTAGTGTGTGTGGGTAACCTTGATTACACAGAATGAAATATTCCATACTGTAAGTAATAATGTTTTAGGCTGCTTATTTTGTATGCAATAAAAAGACTTGTGCTCTGTGCGACTTCTCGTGGTTTTGATGTGTGCCATATTTCGCCCAGGCACAGTAGACTCATGTAAACCCTTTCTCTGGAAACCAATTGCTGTGAGTGGCTCACTCTGTTTTTCAGGATTTGATCAGCCGGCATAAGAAAAGAGTGACTGATTCAATTCCATTTCAATAAGCTTCTAATTTAAGTGGGCATGTCGGATTAGTTGTCAGTGAAAGAGAGCCTTCTTCGTTTTGCCCCTCAAGCACAGAATAATTGAAGCTCAGAGCCAGTAGGTAGGTACTTGTAGTAAGTCGTGAACACAATTCCAGGAAGAAATGCCACAGTTATTAGATGCCCAATAAAAAGCCTTTCTATTTGCTTTCTCATTCAAAAGGCCCTATTAGTTTTGGGTGCTTCTGAGCAAGGGACATTTTTATTCTCAAAATCCTGTCAGAAAAGTATATTTAGTGGTCAATTATTTATGAATGTTTTCTTTCCTCTGTAATTCTGCTATGCACTTAGGAAATAATACTTTTTTAGTACAAGATAATTGCAATTCCGTGGTAGAGAGTGCTGTCAAAGTCTTGCATACACTTACTTCTACATGTGCTGTAAACAATCACTTTATGAGGGTGTTTTAGAAAGGTCGGGTTAGTAATAGGGCGAAGTGAAGAGAGCTTCGATAAATGGTGCTTGAAAACAGAAAATCTCATATTTGGCGATAGGAAGTTTTAACATTCAACACACCAAAAGAAAACAGAAGATCTCTTGAAGGGAGAGAACATAAACACACCAACACGTGCAATCTACAATCTACCAGGAGTACTTTTACTACATAGCACTGGAGCAGTTTTTCATGAATTATTGCACTGGTACCATGGCACTATGTAGTGAGAAACGGTGGGTGCAAAACTAATGTGATGACCTTGTAATCTATTTATTTAAGTGAACATACAGGGTTGGCATGTGTTGCTCATTATTACACAGTTTTTATGATGTCATATCCATGAAATATTTTTCATAGTTCTCAAAAATGATACATTTCTTGTGAATAAAGGATGTCATTCCAGAGGAGATCTAGTCTCAGGCTGATTTGCTTCCCACCACTGAAAGCACCCAACCATATCACTGAACTTCAATACTGAACTTTATTTCATTAGTCTGTTCTTTAGGAAAGGTAAGCAAAACATGAATATTCTAATTTAAAAAATGGGCTATTGTTAGCAGAACTTCTAGGGTACTGAGGATTGAGGTTTGGTGCAGAAGCCGCAAACATCTTCTTCTTCGAAGGTAAGGACACTGACTGTCACCTTGAACAAGCCAGACAGCCTTATCAGCTTTTTCTGGAGTGTTATAACGTCTGAAAGCAGAGGGAGAGATAGTAGCTCAGCCTGTGCGGAACAACATCTTCATTGTTCCATTACTGTGTATGGGTGAGAAAAGTAACCACATAATACTTTGTAATGGCTCCTTTCGGTGCTAAAGCAGCTAGAGGCAGGATGAGAGGAGTTTGTCGGACAAATACAATGACATGCTGAATTACTGTTATGATGTTGCCATTTTTTCTTTTATTTATCCTGATAGCTACTGTTCTTGCCACTTTGTTTGTGCTTATAGTTACTTCTATGCATATTTCCATGCATAGAATAGGACTTTGACCTTGTAATTTTAAATTAGAGTTAGAAAGATGCTTATACACATGTACCTTTGTTTCTGACCTGTGCATTTACTTAGCCCTGCATCTTTCCCTTCTTGACTTCCCCTTTGGAAATATCTCAAGTATTGTGCAAATTGTATGTACGATACGTGTACCGCATTGTATTCTTTTCGATATCTTTGATAACCCTCGTATGCTTCTTTCCATTTTTTTTTTATATACTCTTGTGGATATAATCTACCATAAATAAAGTTTCCAGCACCCCGCCTCAAGACTGCCGAACTTGATTGATGGCTGCCTGCCAGATTAGTAATCTCGTGGTCTGGAGGACAGTCCTTTGGTGTTCTCACAGCAGTGTTTATTAAAAAGGCACAGCAATGGGCGCGCCAAAACCCATTCCTGCACGGCATGGGCTGTAAAGCCCATGCTGTGCAGGAAAGAGGGTGACTGCACACAGGAGGAGGGCACAACAGGGGCCCCCCTGCAGTCACACCATAGCCCTGAGGCAACAGGGGGCCCTGTAGGACCCCCTTTGTTTCCTCACCGCCACAGTTTTTTTGGCAGCCTCACTGCCATGAAAACTGCGGCGGTGAGGAAACTCCTAATCTGCTCAGCGGAGCCACAGCGGCACCACCAGCATATTAGGGCCGCTGATCTCTGTGCCACTGCGCAATGATCCATGATCCCCGGTGATTGCTGCGGTACAGTGGCGGTCCCACCGCCGTATTTATAATAAGGCAGATGGGCAGCTCCAGCGCGGGTTCGGCGGTCTCGTAATCAGGACCTAAGTCCTTGCTAACAGTGGGTCTAGTGAATCCCTATCTCGGGATGTATTCCGTATAAATGCAGGAAACTTATAATTTTGGTGTCCAAAGTGGGGGCCAATCTTTGAGTAACCTACAATGCCACACCCACTATTTTACCAATTATTAGTAGAGTCATCTGTTGAAATATTTGTCTCCTCCCTCAGGTCAGACAGGGGCACCCCTTCAGACGTGGGTTTGTCAGGCTCTTCACTAGTACAATGATTTTTTCTCCACTTTGATTTCAGTTTGAATCTGTTTTATAATTGCACAACTTTATATTCTGATAGTATTTAATTACAGGGCACCATTAACACAACGTCTCCAAGCTAGAGGTATCCATGTTAAAGTGGGTTGGGTAACTTCCATTGTAAATTGACATGCTGCATACCCCCTTGAACTATTTCACTCATAAATTCATAGGTGGAGTTTGATCCTGCAGACCCAAATACTTGCATCTTTCATACATACAGAGCTGTTACAGTACCTAATCATTATGAACCATATCATGACTTAGAAGTCCTGTTAGGTTATCAGAAGCGCTAAGCATGGTGTGATGGACAATGGCCTCATTTAGTTCAGACTGTCAATTTATGTTCTCTATGTACTGAAGTTGCTGCCTGCCCCTTATTGGTTGCATACACCCCATATCCAGGGCTGCAATCAAGCTGCTCCAGATTTAAGACATTTATTAAATCAGCAGGTGGTCACCTACAGGCAACTTCACCAGAATATCCTGTAAACAGTGGTGGCTGGAGCAATAGTTCCAGGCCGGGTACAACACGTACACCCTACCGTCCAGACAATTAGTCCACAGACCAATTATGTGGTTATGGGCAAAGTGGCCATAAAGTGAGACAAGATTCTAGTCAGAATTGCTCGAAAAATCAGTTAGAGGTGGTTTATCCTCATGGCACATCCAAAGAAAAGCAAAAGAATATTAACTGTGTGTTCTTCTTGCATTGTACCACCTGTAGAAGAGTTTACTACATGGCGAACAACTTTTGTGGGTATCTATAAGACTATGCATGGCACAAACTCATTGGAGGTGTTACCAGAGTTGTTAAAACAAATACAGAAAGGGCATGGAGCTGCACTTGCGGTTGATTTAGATTTAAATTAATAGATAGATATATCTTTAATTGTGGTCAGTAACGTTCAAGGACAAACGGAGGTTCTGGCTTTGCACGAGCACTTGGCATCTATTCATGTTCAAGCTCATGAATGGGAGCTTCCTAAAATTATTTCAGAAACATATTCCTCTGTGGGCTTTGATACTTTAGATCCTCGAGCTACAAACCCACAACTCAAAATGAAACTCACAATGAAACACGAGTACGAGAGCTTCGATAAAGAAAAGACTTGCAGGGAAAGTTAAGAAAAAACAGAAAGCTACGCAGAAAAAACAGGAGTGGATTTCTCCACAGTAGGAATCCTGCATGGCTGGATAGAGTTTGCTGGACCATGATAACATTAAGAAATCAGATCGGTATCAATATTCGGATAGCTGTTCGTCCTAATCTTTAGAGGACTCTGGGGACATTAAAAGAAAAAAAAGGAAACAAATGGCTGAGTATTTTCGAAAGGACAAATAAGCGAAATTGAAAAGTGACAAAGTCAGCAGGCAAATCTGAGAAAAAGAGAAAGGTTTGGACTCAAACGCTCATTTTAAGAAAAAGTAAGCAGCTGGCCTAGCAAAAAGAATGTTTGGAAATTCTGCTGAACGGGGCCCAGGCAATTTCACTCCTCCTACATAGTGCAGCAGAAGAGACAATAGTTTACTAGACTCTCAAAGAGCATATATACAGGCATAAACACAGGACTAAACGTAAACACTCCAAATCGGATTTATGGCGTAGCAATACAAATTGACAGGGATATTGCGCAAAATGAAAGACATATTCTGGTCTCATTTGTCAGATGTGTATGAAATCATTCTCATAGGCGGTAACAATGCACGCATTTTCCTCCTTAGGATCTGAAGATCTCAGGGAAAAATATGCAAGCTATTGGGCTTTAAAACAGATTTCGACATTTTATATAAAAACAGGCTGGGTGGGAAAGGTTTTTGTACTACATGTGATTCCTTTAAAGAGTTTACCCAGAGTTCAGGCTCAGTACTCATAAAGGCGGAAGTAAACTGCGATATAAAGGCCGCCCTAGATCAATTACATTATCAGTTAATAATTGTGCCTTGTCATTCTACCAAGAATACCCCTCTTTTTCCAGTACCAACACCTGATTATTTATATAAAGTAGTTATAGATTAAAGGAACTTAAATGCGCACACACGTACACGTGGTGCAAGGCGCTCACAGCACTAGACTGATGACAAACCTAGGGCCTGATTATGATGGCGGTTAGACTTTTGTCTGACAGCCATCCTGTCGGGAATGGGACCGCCTGACTAGCTGTTGGAGGAAATGCTACTGGTGTTATGATGCGACCGCCTTCAAGGCGGTTGCAATGTGTATATTTTGTATTGTGGCGTGTGCTGTGGGCTGCAGCGCATGTTGCAATACAAAAAAAATCACGTTTTGCATATCCCTGCGCTGTGTGGCCACATGGTGCAGGGATATGTATATCTGAGGGCCAGGGGGCAAAGGGGGCCCGCTACGGCCCCCAAGTCACTTTCCACCTTCCTTTTCATGGTGGGTTAACCACCATGAAACGGCCGGCGGACTGGGAAGATGTAATCCTTACGGCGGTGCCTGATCAAGCACTGCCACTGTTGTAGGGATTGCAGTCCCTCCGACCGCCTTCCATCCGTCTGCCATCATAATGCGGCGGGTGGTCAAGTAGAGTAAGATGAGGGTGGGACAGCCACCGACAGCCTGACGGTGGCAGTCCCACTGCCATCGTAATTAGGCCCCTAGTTATGAAAAAAATATAAGACAACTTTTAAATGGATTCTTTAGCCAAAATGTAGCACCCAAATACCCGTAGCTAGCTGCTTTTTTATTTGTCAGTTTTCAATATGTAAAATCAAGATTGCCTATGAGGTATAAGAACAGCCCTGTGTTCTTTGCAGCAAGAATAATGGAGATCTTACAAGAATAGCCTGATGAGTTATCATACATTGATGACATAGACATTGCAGATGAGTTACTGACTGAACACCTCAATAAAGTGAACAGAATAGTGACCCTTCTGACCAGACATGGCTATAAAATACATTTTATGAAATCAAAATTGCACACCTTAATTTGATCTTGCTTAGATATGAATCATTCAGACAGGGTAAAGGATTGACCCCCAACTGCATACAGAAGTGTGCTACTTTACAAACTCCAAATACTTCGAGAATGTTTCGAGCCCTGATTGGGTTTTTGAGCTTTGGAAGAACTTACTTGCAACATAATGCTATGCGAGTTAAGCCTTTATATGAATTAATCACTCCTACTTTTTCTGAAAAGTTGGATGAAAATACGCACAGCTATTTTATGTAAGCTTCAAGAAGACATGTACACAGGCACATGCATCAAGCTCGGATTTTGCAAGTCCTTAATTGCGAATATTAAGGATTCGCAATTAAGCACTCGCAAAATCCTATGCATGTAGGAATCGCTATAATAATAGCGATTCCTACACATTCCTTATTTGCGACTTGCAAATAGCGAGTAACAAATAAGGAATAGCTTCCCATTCATTCCTATGGGCCTACAGGCCCATAGGAATGAATGGGAAATTGCAAGCGCAATTTGCGAGTACCAATTGGTACTCGCCAATTGCTCATGCAATTTCAAGGGTGCAAGGGTGTCAAAAGTACACCCTGTTGCACCACTGAAATTGATCTGTGCACAAATGTTGTTCACCCACATGTTCCAAGGACGTGTGTGTGTGTAACCTTTTTTTTTTGAAAATTACCATGAAGTTCAACTTCATGGTAATTTGTGCTCCCTAGTAGCGAAATCGCAACTTCAAAGTGGATCTTGCATTGCTTTTAAGGAATCGCAAAATGCGATTCCTTAAATGCAATCACAATTTGAGAACTCGCAATTAATAGCGAATTGTCAAATTGTGAGGGCCTTGACCCTTGATGCATCGCAAAAGCTAATTTTGCGATCGCATCCGGCCGATTTTTGCCAATCGCACCATTTGCAATCTCAAAAAGCTTTGATGCATGTGCCAGCATGTCCCGTATTACAATGTCGGTCAGAGTTGTCTCCGACCAACATCGTTTCTGTGTGAGAACCAACTCACCATAGATCAGCGGTTCCGCACACCTTATTACGATGCAACCGCTCTTGGTGCAGTCGCAAACTCCCATTTCTCTATGGGAGCTTGTGCTGTGGGTGGTTTACACTCCGACCGGCCACATTGAAATTCGGTGATGGGACTGTAAACCTACCATGTCGGTCGGTAAGCCTCGGATGAGCAGTTGGAGGCTTGCCGACGGACATTGTAATGAGGTCCTAAATATTTATAGATGTGTGGCAACAAGACCAACCTAGTTATTAGGGTTGTTTCTAGGATTTCAGCATAAACATATCTAGTTTACAATGACGGAAAGACAACACCCATAGCATTCACATCAAATTTATACTCCAATGCAGAGGAGTGGTTCACTCTGATTGAGAAAAACCTTAATACCATTTCAGATAACCATATTGAAGGAGTGTCCACTGTCACAGAAAAAAACAGCTAATCAAAGTTTTCCCTATACCTATATTGGAAACAGCTACTAAAGTTAGTACTCCCAATGCATGTGCTCTGCAACTTTTTTGGGTGTAGTGGGCCACCTATTTAAATGCTGCAGATGTAAATTTTGAATAGAATTCTGCACTTAGTACTCAGGAATTTCTACAGTAAATAGATAATATTACCAAAAACATGTTTTTACCATGCAAGAGCACAAAAATGTTTTCAACATGAATGGCTCTGCATAGCCCGCAGTTGGAACTAGCAAAAATATTCAAAGGTTTGGGCTGCAGTAGAGGAAGTTTTTGAAGATAGTGACTTTAAGCAGCTACCCACAAATACTAGTATTTTAGGTGAATCCTCTTCACAGATAATGGAAATACAATCCTTATTAATTGTTCTTCAAAAAGCTGATGCATCGGTTTCCACAATCATTTCGTTGGATTTGGCATTCTATGTACCGACTTACAATGTGGATTTACCGCATTGGAGCTTAAAAAGATTCATAGATACAAAGTGTAAATTGATAAAAGTCCTTTAAAAAAATACTTTAGGGAAGGCAGCTATTCTACAGGCCAAGCTTCCTGAGGTCAATGTAGAACACACCATGGCCCATAAAAGTGGAGAAATGTATGACATATAGGACTGTGCAGTCGATTTAGCTGTAAAGAAACAATGCAAACCCTTAATGTAGCTGATGTAACTCCATCTCAAGCAAAGATTGATGCAGAAATTATGGTGGCAACGCAGACAACACTGAAAGGTGAAAAACCTCCTAATGCTTACCCCTCTAAATAGTCCTACAGTCCCACCAAATACATTGTTCCTATGTTTTTTTCCCTGGGGTTGTGGATAGGCATATACCTAATGAGTGAGCTAGATTAGACTTAATTAGGGCAGCTCATGAGGGAATAGCTTAAGTTTATGCTGGCAGTAGTGCTACAGTATCAATGCTAAAGCAACAGTAATGGTGGTCCTATTTATCTAACTGCAAAAAGTACATACAGCAGTATACAAATTATTAAAAGGTAAAACATTCAACTGTTGTAAGACAGGATTTACTCTCCTTTTTTGTGTATCAGACAAACTGTTGTAATTTTCCCATAACGTATCAATCAATTAGTTAGCGTCAATTGAAATAAATGCATATTGGTTGTGTCAGATTTATGCTCCAGATTTCTTTAGGTTTACCCATAAGACGGCCACTGCTAGAGTGGTCATTAAAGATTTGCCGAGCCAAGTATCTGGTCATATATTTCATATAGACAATGGTCCTACATTTGCTGCAAAGTCACTCACGAATGCCATGCCTACTCTCAGAATACAACTGCTACACTGGCACCTTTTCCTACCGAAATAAAATGGTGTTGTAGCTTGAGCCAAAGGTATGCTCAAACAAACCTTGACCAGCCGCGGCCCGTGGAGGGGAGTTCCGTGGGGCGGAAAGGCGGGGTGGGGGAGGGCCAGGGTGGGGGGTACTAAAAACCGGAATATGGATAATTGGAGGTAAGTAAACAATTCGTTGCGCGACCTGCATTTTGCGATGCAGGTCGCGCAACGAAATTTGTTTTATTTATTTAATTGTTTACTTACCTCCAACTATCCATATTCTGGTTTTTAGTACCCCCCACCCTGCCCCTCCCCCGCCCTGCCTTTCCGCCCCACGGAACTCCCTCCACAGGCCGCGGCTGGCCCTGACCACTAGTGTACTGGATACAGGACTGTCCTGGCTACATAGCTTTTATGGGGCTCAGAAAGCACTAAATAACGTGGCTATGGAACTACCTCATATGAACTCCTATTTAGACTACCAATGTGTGTTCCAGATCTTGATCTTCCTGGAAAGGTGGTGGAGTCAAAGACCTTTTCTCACAATTGGGGGGCATATTATCAAGAAAAGGCGTTAAAATTATCGCCGCTTTAGCGGCAGAAATCTGCCGCTAAAGCGGCGATAATGGGCTCGATAATATGCCCTTGAGAGTTCCAATAGAAGCCCATGTTTGGTGTGAACCTGGGCTTCTATTGGAATTCTCAAAGGCATATTATCAAGCCCATTATCGCCGCTTTAGCGGCAGTTTTCTACCACTAAAGCGGCGATAATTTTAACGCTGTGCTTGATAATATGCCCCTACAAGAAGCATTATACATTCTTTCAACAACTGAGCAGATATAAAACCATTCCCTTGTATTTTTCTGAAGACCCACAACTTATGTGGCTCTTGCATGTAGGAATTTCCCTACCAATCACTGCCTTACATTTTTAGTATTCTCAAAATCATACATCTCTTGTTTGGTATGAACAAATGCCCAACACTGTCCTACAAGATGAAAAATCCCCTTTTATATATTAAAAGACAATCATGCTTTCATTAGTACATCTGCATCTATTATTACATTAGAACATTCACTTATTTGTGACTGTCTTGATGGTTCTTGAATCTGCTCTCAGCACCTGATTCTTTCATTCCTTTTTATCAGACGCTTCTATGAAATGGTTCTTACAAAATTCAAACAAATGAGTTCTGTTGTATGATGGACCTTGGCTTCGGGTATGTGTTAACTGTTCAAAATACAGTAACATGATGTGGCATTACCTTTTATCCTCTCCTGTCAAAAGTATTCGAAAGTATTTCCTAGCTAAATGTGATAAACACTCATGGTGATGAATAAAATAAGTTCATCCAGATTTAAACACAAAAGCATGGCCCTTAAACCTCTGATGCAGATAGTTTGACCTGCAGACAGCCCATTCTGCATCTCAGCTTCAACAGATTCTGCAAACTCAATTTCCAGCATGCTGTGCTGATCAATTACACACCATCTTTCAAACACCTGCACTGTTTATGTTTTTAAAACTATTAGACCTGGCTTGTTGACTAGTTTTAAAGCGTTTTATTTTTATGCATTCCTTTTCCAGTTAATTTTCAAATTGGTTTGTGGAGCATTAACTATACTTCTCATAGTTGGTTGTGCAATTCTTATTTGTCTTCTCCTGAAGAATTAGAAATACAATGGATAGAAACACTGGAAGTGTAAATGCACCTGCATCCTTCCCAAGATACACCCGTGCAATGAAGTTAGGGTTTCTACTTTGTAGTGTGTGAGACCTGTCAGCCTTAGGGTGGTCTTCCCCCAAACATTTTGCCTCACTCCTCCATATTTTTGGTTGGCCATTAGGACTCTGTGCCCTTTATAACTGCAAACCAGTGCTACAGTGTATATGCTCCCTTCTTAAGACATGGAAGCATTGGTTTCTTCCCAATTGGCATATTTAATTTACTTATAAGTCCCTAGTAAAGTGGTACTACATGCATCTGTAAATTAAGCGCTGCTAGTGGGCCTGCAGCAATCATTGCGCAATCCACTTAAGTACCCTGAGTGATTGTCAGTGGTTAGACTTACTGCAAGCATCTTCCCATCACCTTTTCTGTTTTTGATGTACAGCCCCAAATGGCCAAAGTTATGCCCAGGCGTAGGTCCCTTGCTCACTGTGCCACTGGAACCAAGCTACAGCTGGAACTAGAATCATAACCTCTATCCAAGCCTTGGGAAAGATTATTAATCTTGTGGTTTACAAATAGAGATGGCAGGTCCCAGGTCTTAAACTTATTGATCACCATGGATTTTGCAGTTTTCAAGCACCACTTGTCCAGGCCCTCTGTCTTTGCATTTACCTCACTCTTTGGACATGCCACCCGTGTAGCTAAAGAAGCAGTAATCATAGTAAGAGTGGATGAAGTTCTTCTACTCCCTTCTGAGGGCCGACCTGTAGTAGACGTCTGGTGAGGGTCACCTTTAGCAAAACACACAAGATGATGGACGGAATGTTGCACATTGGCAAAATATTCACCCCCAGTCACAGATCTGGGTTTAATCCATCGTTATTTTGCTCACCACGCCACCCCAGTTTAGACATGGCCATATGCAAATCAGTCTTGACCCTGTGCCTCATGGGAACAGTCCAGCCCGAACTGCCAAGCCATGTCTTCCCTGGACAGGAATCAAGCATCCTAGGACCGGTTTGGGGGTTTCACCCCTCTTCAGCCAGTATAGCTTGACTCCAGTGGCATAGTGAGCACGGGAACCACGTCTGGGCATACCCTTCCCACATAGAGTGCACAGCAAAACACACAAGATGATGGACGGAATGTTGCACATTGGCAAAACATTCACCCCCAGTCACAGATCTAGGTTTAATCCATCGGTATTTTGCTCACCACGCCACCCCAGTTCAGACATGGCCATATGCAAATCAGTCTTGACCCCGTACCTCATGGGAACAGTCCAGCCCGAACTGCCAAGCCATGTCTTCCCTGGACCGGAATCAAGCATCCTAGGACCGGTTTCGGGGTTTTACCCCTCTTCAGCCAGGATAGCTTGACTCCAGTGGCATAGTGAGCACGGGAACCACGTCTGGGCATACCCTTCTCACATAGAGTGCACAGCAAAACACACAAGATGATGGACGGAATATTGCACATTGGCAAAACATTCACCCCCAGTCACAGATCTGGGTTTAATCCATCGTTATTTTGCTCACCACGCCACCCCAGTTCAGGCATGGCCATATGCAAATCAGTCTTGACCCTGTGCCTCATGGGAACAGTCCAGCCCGAACTGCCAAGCCATGTCTTCCCTGGACCGGAATCAAGCACCCTAGGACCAGTTTCGGGGTTTCACCCCTCTTCAGCCAGGATAGCTTGACTCCAGTGGCATAGTGAGCATGGGACCCATGTCTGGGCATACCCTTCCCACATAGGGCGTACAGCAAAACACACAAGATGATGGACGGAATGTTGCACATTGGCAAAACGTTCACCCCCAGTAAACAGATCTGGGTTTAATCCATCGTTATTTTGCTCACCATGCCACCTTTAACCAGGGTTGTGGCATCAACCTGCCCTCTGGATGTTATACTGCCCCATCATCTGATTCTCTCAAGCTAATAGTTCAGACACTAGCCCCATCAGTGGCCAGTTCTATACAGCAGGAGAGGGCACTAGAGTTGCAGAGGCAGATGTAACTAGGGCTGTCATTAGAGCTGATGTTATAATGCTGAGCAGAGTATGTCAAATAGGAACATTATGTTTTGGATGTTTAGCATTACAATCAGGCTTTCAGAGTCTCCACCCTGCTATTTTTTTTAGCCAAGTCTGCATGTCTCCCCAAAGTACTATGTTGGGATATGGCCACAGCCTCAGAAGAGTCTGTCCCATTCACACCCAGTATGTTAGCAGGTCCAATTTTGGTCTATTTATTCTGCTCACAATACATACTGTTAACTTGGCATCCTTGGCGTGGTTTCCTAAGTCTTTTTGCCTCTACCTCCTGTATTTTTGATTATGTAATGGATTTAATTTTTGCTGGCTTAGATGCTTTGGGCACTTTGCTACTGCTCCCTGTGTAAATTGTTATTACAATTGGTTCTCCCTGATTGGCATATTTGATTTACTGGTAGGACCCTAGTAAAGTGTACTGAGTATGCCAGGTCCAGTAAATCAAATGCTACTAGTGGGCCTGCAGCACTGATTGTGCCACCCACATGAGTAGCCCCAAAAAGGTTTCTCAGACCCGCCACTGGAATGTCTGTGTGCAGTTGTACACCTACACTGCCATGTCGACCTAGCAAGGGCACCCATTTGCCAGTCCCTAACCTTGCCTTTTCTTACATGTAAGACACCCCTCAGATAGGCCCCAGATACCCCCATGGGCAGGGTGTAGTGTATGTAAAAGGCAGGACATGTACTGGTGTGTGTGACATGTCCTGAAAGTGAAATACAGTATATTTTGTTTTTCACTAATGAAAGGCTATCTGCCCCAAAGGATAACATGGGTGATACTTTGTAACATCTTACAAGTATAACTTCCCATTGGGACAAGATTGAGAAATAAAGTTTAGGCTCTCTGAACTCAGAATTAAATAACACAACTTTTAGTAAAGGTGTTTTTTAAATAGTGTGTTGGAAAATGCAACATTTAGAAAGTAGGATTTTTTTTGTTTAACCATTCTGTGTGCCTCTGCCTGTTTGTGGATTCACTGTCTGGTTTTGGAATGACAGGGGCTGGGGATATGAATTCACTGTAGATAGCCACTTGGGGGGTTGAGGTGTGTCTGGCCCTTCCTGGATGACTCAGAGCTGAGTTGAATAGGGCTTGGCTGCATTCAGAGGAGTGGGAGGAGTTTTCCTTGCACCTGAATAGGGCCTGTCTCCATCTGCTGTGGTCATACTACACCAGTGAGGACAGAATGGTTTGAACTGGGCTCAGAGACCCTTGCACAAAGAAGAAGAAAGACAAAATGGTGTAAAAGAAGTGGACCTTAAACCCTAGAACTTTAGATGAATTTGGGACTCAAGAGGAACCTTTGCCAAGGAGAAGAGCTTTAGAGCTGTTAGGTGGAGTACTGCCCTCCTGCTGTGTACTGTGTGGGGTTGGCCTGCAGTTGCTGCTTCTGCCAAGGAGAGGACAAAGACTGGATCTTTGCTAAGAAATCTGCTTGAAGAAGAATCGCCAAGGGCCTGTGTGTGCTGACCTCCTGTTCTGAAGTCTGAGGGATACAAAGATTTCAGCTCCAGCTCCCCAGAACTCTATTGTTGAGAGTTTTGACCTGCCAGGGGATGCCTATTCCAGTTTTGGGCCTCTGAAGGTTGTTCCTGCTGTTGGGAGCTGTTAGGAACTTAAAAGATGCAAGAAAACCTGTCTCCGATGTCGTCAGCGATGCCGTGACCTGCAGTAAGGCCTGGGGCACCACTCGTCAAGTGCACAATACACACAGAAAGGCCTGCACCGCAACTCCAACGCCCTTCGACGCCTGCCAATGCCTGCAGTTATCGGCCTTCTCAACACCAGCGCTCGCTTGACTCTATCACCGCCAGCGCCTGCATCCTTTTATCGCGGCGCTGATAACCGCTGAGGATGACTCCACGAACTCGCTGACTTCCCCTGTCCTGAATTCGACACATCGCCTCCTCGGGGGGACAATGCCTCGCCTCCCCCTTGGCAGCCTAGGAGCCAGCCTCAACCTTGGCACCGATGCCTCACCTCCACGGCGCTGTGCAACGCCATAGACTTCATCTTCCAAAGGAACTGTTTGTTTGGGGGTCTGTGTGACTCTGTGCCCGATGCCGCACACCTCCTGATTGGCGCCTTACTGTGGATTTATTGTTTTCACAAGCTTTATTTTGGAAATAACTGTTTTTGAGCGCTATTTTATTACCTGTATGTTGGATTTGTGTCATTTTGGTCTTGTCTAGCTTAGATAAAGATACTTTATTATTCTAAACTGCTGGTGTGTGGTGTGCCTTTGTGGTGT
This sequence comes from Triturus cristatus, assembly GCF_964204655.1. Taxonomy (NCBI): domain Eukaryota; kingdom Metazoa; phylum Chordata; class Amphibia; order Caudata; family Salamandridae; genus Triturus; species Triturus cristatus. The sequence continues at coordinate 167,566,906 of NC_140580.1, read as the reverse complement.
TATCACTGTATTACTTTGTTTTTATAGTACAAATACTTTACACATTGCCATTGGGTAAGCTTGTCTGCTCTTGCTAAACTGCCAATGGGGTGAGCAGAGTTAATCTAAAGTGTGTATCCCCCTTACCCTAACTAGAAGCAAAGGTCCCTATGTGGACAAAGGTACCTAACTCTGCCAACTAGAGACACCCATTTCTAACACACACTTTTAGCCTCACTCTGAGCTGCTGTAGAGTTCGGGTAGAATATTCCGGCAGGTGCGTGGGTCTTGAACAGACATAGGTGTGATCGCCTCCACATCTGTCCACTCAGCTGCAAACTATACTCATTCTGCTCCATGCTCTGATCTGAGAAAGATAGCCTGTTAACGTGTATGCTGGGTTAATCTTGTGCATGAGAAAACATGTCCCCATCGACCGCTGGCTGAGAAGCTGGGGAGGGGGCTCAGCGTGAAAGCACAGGGAGCACAGAGGTGTCACTATCTGTCTCATCTGAATGGCAGGGTCTCTACTGTGTGCTCTTTACTTTTCCCACCACCTTTGGCTTTGTGTAGGAGCCTCAGGGATGTTAAGGCCCCTTCGCCTTGATAGCATGCTGGTCGATGGCCATAGCAGATCATGATCGTGCAACGGAGCTCACTGGTCCAATGGTGCTGTCTGCTACTCTGCCTAAATTACGAGCTTTAAGGAGTCTTGTCGCTATTATGAAACAGTGCAGCAAGTTTACCCATTGACTCTTTAGAGCCTGTACACGTTCTCTCTGGATAATCAGGCAATTGGTTAGGCTACATTGATCTGACACAAAAGTTTCCACATAATTGGGCCACTGGTGGGTAAAGCTGTATATGGGTGCTCCAAGTATCAGGAGAATCTGGAGGAGCTGCTCGGCAACTCAGCATCAGATCACAATCTTAATTTTAATTTGCTTGCCCTGGCTATACTAGGGAATTACAATCTAATTGAATGTGCTAACCAGGTGTCTACCAATTGTAACATGTTTGAATGGGAGGGCACAAACACGTTACCACTCTTTAGTAGGGGTAAAGTGCACAGAGTCGGACCAGAATGGCATCATAGGTTATAATTTTCTGTACAGCAAAACACTGGATACATCTCAGGAACCAGTGAGGGATTCTTTCTCTCTGGAAAAGGTGCAAATACTAATCAGAGATTTTAGCTTGGCTGTGGTACAGGGTGCAACTGCCTCCCATCCTTTGGGGAAAGCCCTGGTTGAATTTCGTCGATTTTTGATAAATAAGCCCCATAAGGTTAAAAATCTGGGTAGTTCGATCCCTGAGTTCGTCAATTCTGATTACAAAATTATGATGTCAATCCTGTCTTTGAGACTAATAGTATTGGTCGATCATATTTACAAAGACTATCATCAGGGACAACAGAAGGATTTTGGAGGACTAGGCCAAAGATATTTTGGGTGGTTCTGTTCGGAACAGTTTTAAATTTATGAACCAGTTCAGCTCTTTCATGCCCTCTTTGGCCAGGTCCCTGACAGTGCATAGGCTTACTTATCCTAATTCTGAATGTGGTTTTATATATTATCTACTGGCGGTCGCCAGTAGATAGTTATAGTTAGGACCGTGTTTCCATAGGAAATCCGCAACATTCTATTTGGAATAACTTTGGCGCCGATTGATGAATCCTCGCGAAATTTTCAAAATAGGTGGGGCGCTCCGCTCCGCTCCTACCCTGAAAGTCTCGGGGGGATTTGTCAAGCGGGGGCTGAGAAAAAAGAGGGGTCCCAAAACGCGTTTTTCCCATGCAATTTTCCATTGGGACCTTTAGTCCAAGGTACAGCCCAAACGGCTGAACAGAATTACTTTAAATTTGGCAAAGAGGTAGTCCTCAGGTCAGGGATGTGCCTTTTGCATATCTGGAGTCAATCTGTTCATTAGTTCCTGAGAAAATTGCAGTTAAAAGTACATACATATCTATAGCCTCGCACCGTGCGCGCGCGCTATTCTGATTGGTTGTTAGATGTCAGTAAACATTCGAATCGGTCGAAATCAGGAAGTGTCGGCCGCCATTTTGTCTCTCGCAGTCTGAGGCGGTGAAAAACAAAGGTGGAGAACGTGAAAAGGGGGCATGGTGGACAGTTCCTGACCCCCTAGCCTTTGTCAGGGGGTCACTGAAGGACCCCCAAGGGTGAAAAAAACATTTTTTATTTTTTTTTATTTTTTCGAAAAATCGCGGGGTGCGCCCAACGCATCATGGGCGTTCGGTGCGCGCACGGTGAAAAACCTGAAAAAAAAAATATTAATAAATACATAACTTAGCATTTAAAAAACCGTACAAATTCACTTAAAAAACCATAGGTTTCACACACGTTATAGTTAGAAATTATCATTTAAAAAACCTTGCAAATTCACTTAAAAAACCATAGGTTTCACACATGTTATAGTTAGCTGGACATTTCCCTCGTAAAAAAACAATGAAATTCCCCCGTTATAGTTAGTGCAGGCAACTATAACTCACGCAACCGCAATTCTCTGCTGATGACGTCAGATATTACATCACTGATGACATATGTGTCTTTCTGAAAAATAAATATTTGTAATATATGTATAGCTAAAGATTAATGGAAGAAGACATGGGTAAATAGGTGTCTAAATACAGTGATGTAATATCTGACGTCATCAGCAAAGGATTGCGGTCGCGTGAGTTATAGTTGCCTGCACTAACTATAACGGGGGAATTTCATTGGTTTTTTACGAGGGAAATGTCCAGCTAACTATAACATGTGTGAAACCTATGGTTTTTTAAGTGAATATATATATATAGGTTTCAAGTGATCAAGGCCGTAGGACGGCCGAAACCCGTCATGGCGGACTAGCTAGGTGGCATACAAATAATAAAAAATTCAGAAGCACGGATTTGGGTCCACACTCGTTTTTCTTGGAGAACCGCAGAACGAGGAATTACAATATATATATATATATATATATATACATTATCTACTGGCGGTCGCCAGTAGATAGTTATAGTTAGGACCGTGTTTCCATAGGAAATCCGCAACATTCTATTTGGAATAACTTTGGCACCGGTTGACGAATCCTCGCGAAATTTTCAAAATAGGTGGGGCGCTCCGCTCCGCTCCTACCCTGAAAGTCTCGGGGGGATTCGTCAAGCGGGGGCTGAGAAAAAAGGGGGGTCCCAAAACGCATTTTCCCCATGCATTTTCCCATAGGACCTTTAGTCCGAGCTACAGCCCGAACGGCTGAACAGAATTACTTGAAATTTGGCAGAGAGGTAGTCCTCAGGTCAGAGATGTGCCTTTTGCAGGTCTGGTGTTAATCTGTTCAGTAGGTCCTGAGAAAATAGCATTTAAATCAATATATATATCTGTAAGCTTACCGTACGCGTACGGTGCCGTGCGCGAGCTCAATTCTGATTGGTGGTTACATGACTGTAAACATTCGAATCGGTCGAAATCAGAAAGTGTCGGCCGCCATTTTCTGTCTCTCGCACTGAAAAACAAAGGTGGATAACGTGAAAAGGGGGCAACGAAGAGAGTTACAGACCCCCTAGCGTTTGTCAGGGGGTCCACGAAGGACCAAAAAGTACGAAAAATACATTTGAGAAATGTAAAAAAAAATCGCGGAGTGCGCGTACGGTAAGCTTACCGTACGCGCACGGCAAAAAAAAAAAAAAAAAAAAAAACGAAATAACAATCACATTTATTAAATAAATTGAAGGACCCGCAAGGGAGAAAAAAAAATTGTTACTGTGTAAAAAAAGGCGAGGCGCGCACGGTATGAACTGCCCACAGCGCGCGCACGGTGCGCGAAGCGCACCGCGCGCGCAGGGTGTGCGCAGGGTGAAAAATCAGAAAAAAAAATAAAAAATAAATACATAACTTAGCATTTAAAAAACCGTACAAATTCACTGAAAAAACCATAGGTTTCACACACGTTATAGTTAGGAATTAGCATTTAAAAAACCTTGCAAATTCACTTAAAAAACCATAGGTTTCACACATGTTATAGTTAGCTGTACATTTCACTCGTAAAAAACCAATGAAATTCAACGTTATAGTTAGATCAGGTAACTAAAACTTGCGTGACTGCAATCTACAATGTGTCATTTTAGATGTCATCATTGATGTGATGAGTGATGTCACTGACCATGTCATGAGTGATGTAATATGTGACGTCATCAGCAGTTTATTGTGGGCGCGCAAGTTATAGTTACCTGATCTAACTATAACGTGGAATTTCATTGTTTTTTTACGAGTGAAATGTACAGCTAACTATAACATGTGTGAAACCTATGGTTTTTTAAGGGAATTTGCAAGGTTTTTTAAATGCTAATTCCTAACTATAACGTGTGTGAAACCTATGTTTTTTTCAGTGAATATATATATATATAAATATATATATATATATATATATATGGGGAAAACGCGTTTTGGGACCCCCCTTTTTTCTCGGCCCCTGCTTGACGAATCCCCCCGAGACTTTCAGGGTAGGAGCGGAGCGTAGCGCCCCACCTATTTTGAAAATTTCGCGAGGATTCGTCGACCGGCGCCAAAGTTATTCCAAATAGAATGTTGCGGATTTCCTATGGAAACAGGGTCCTAACTATATCTACCTACTGGCGACCGCCAGTAGGTAATATATATATATATATATATATATATATATATATATATATATATATATATATATATATATAATCTACTGGCGGTTGCCAGTAGATAGTTATAGTTAGGACCTATTTTCCATAGGAGATCCGCAACATTCTATTCCCAATAAGTCTGGCGCCGGTTGACGAATCTTCGCAAAATTTTCCAAACTTTTGGCCAGCTCCGCTCCGCTCCTACCCTGAAAGGTTCGTGGTGATTCGTCAAGTGGGGGACGAGAAAAAAGGGGGATCCCAAAACGCGTTTTCCCCATGCAATTTCCCATAGGATCTGTTGTCGCAGCTACAGCCCGAACCGCTGAATGGAATTACACCAAATGTGGCAAAGAGGTACTCCTCAGTTCAGACTCATGCCTTTTACATAAATGGTGTGAATCCGTTCAGCAGTTCCTGAGAAAATTAGAGTTAAAAGTACATATATATCTATGGCCGGGGAGGATCCGCGGACCCTACCCGCACCGTAAGCACACCCTCCCCGAACCGAGCGTGCACCCTCCCGATCGCGCGCTGAATGCTAATTGGCTGTAGAGTGTCTGTCTACATTCGAAACCAGGAACTGTTGGCAGCCATTTTCTGCCTCGGTAGAAGCGAGGCTGAAGAAGCAAGGGGAATAAGTGTGTAAAACATATAAAGGGGGCAGAGTGGAAATACTCTTACCCTCTAGAGGTGCTTAGGGGGTCCCAGAAGGACCCCCTTTTTAAAAAAAAAAATGGCGAACTGCGCGCACGGTGCGCGCATACTATCGTGTTGGGTGCATGGATTCTCTCGCGTTGGGTGCACGGATTCTCTTGCGTTTGGTGCGCGGATCCAAGGGAAAAAAATTGAAATTGTTGGGAGATAAAGATCAAGCTTAAGTGCTTTGTTCTTGAGTGGCTCTAAAAAGAGCCGTTGTGTTCATTGAGAGTTTTTGGTACTTCTAAGTAAGTACCTATACAGAGTCTAAAGTTGTTGAGGAAGACTCTGTTTCCTTCATCAGTAAAGTGTACTCCATCTCTCCTATACATCTCTTGCATATGAAAGCACAGATTGTTATTGTAAATGGACCCCATTCTATAGTCTCGGAGAAAAGCAGAAACAGATTTATTCACATGTTTGCTAGCTTTCTCAATCTGTGGACAAAAATGATCGGACCAGTTCCATTTCTGCCTTTGGCATATGTTAGAATACACAAAGGCAGTTTTGGGGAAAAGTGAAATTAGTTCTGCAAAGGTGTCCTTCATAAGCATTTCCAGACCTACCCCAGTCAAAGTGCCTAGGTCATTGCCACCACAGTGCACTATTATGAGGTCAGGGTGTTGGATTTGCATGAAGGATTTCACCAATGGCATCAATTGGTGCCACTTTAACCCTCTCTGTCCAATCCATTTAATGTCTACATTTGGCAAACCTAGGTCTTTGTGAATGCCTTTGTTTTCTGCATACCTTTGGCTCCAGAAAATATAGCTGTGTCCCACAATCAACACTCTAAGCATCTTGAAAGGAGGTCTGGATGCACTCAGATGGTCTCTGTAAATGAAATGGCAGTTTGGAAAGTAAGATGTTTCTAAAATGGTGGCTAAGATGCAATTTTGAAAAAAGACAAGAAATCATTGGTTGTTTGACAATCTTCTACACTGAAAGGTAGGGTGTATATTTCTGTTTTTTAAATGCATGATTCTTATTGGTTAACAAAAACTGATTGTAAGGAACATTATATATGATAAGCTGATATGTTGAAAAGTCAAGCACACTTGCTGTCTTGATTAGAAACATTGTGTGCTGAACTTGTGACCTGTGTGCTCAGTACAGTGTTCCATGACCTGTTTCTATGGTAACGGGCAGAAGGCAGATTGGGGGAAGGGTTCAAATTTATGTCATTTGGAAAGGGTTGAAATGTTTAACCAATGGAAATGTGTGTTTGCTTTTGTATTTATGTGGGAAGGAATGTGATTTGATGTTTACATGTATATGTGTGGAAAATGAGAGGGAAACTTTGCCATTCTTTGGTTCTGCTGACAGGTGCACCGTGCAGAGATTCTGTATAAGAAAATCTGGTGTGTGACTGATATCTGGTGTGTGACTGATATACTTCTTAATCTACAAAACAACTTGAAAGGTGAGTTATTTAATTGTGAGGGGATGTATGTAGACTATTTTGATTTTAATCAGACTAATGTATTTCTCCTGCTAAAGTGTAGGGAGTACTTTTTTTCTCTACAATCTTATTGACAGTGTGTGTGCATGTAGAAACCATTCTGTGATAAGCATTTGTGTTTTTAATGTGTTTGTAAACAGATAACTGTGCTGTTTTTATATTTTGGTAGAATTAGAAACCAGTCATTGTTTATGAATTTGTGAAATGAGTTATGTTTCTACACTAAAATGAGGTACTCCTTCTAGATGAAGAAATGTGTTTTGGTATAGTGCAAGGGATAGTGTTGTTTGTCTAGAATCACACAGTGAGTCTGTGTGCATTTGGGAACCACTGTGAGAGAGGCATTTGGTAACATCGTGTATTTGCTGACAGATAACTGTTTTAAAACCTGTCATGTTGTCAAGTTTTAGTAGCATTAGAAGCCAGTCTTTGCTTATGCATTGATAAAATGAGTCATGCTTTGACACTAATGTGTTGTACTTTAATATGTAGATTGTGTGTAGTCTCCTTATCCCTTGCACAGTAGTGAATGAGTTTTGGTAAGCTGCTAGGGATAGTGTTGTTTGTCTAGAATCACACTGTGAGTCTGTGTGCATTTGGGAACCACTGTGAGAGAAGCATTTGGTAACATCGTGTATTTGCTGACAGATAACTCTTTTAAAACCTGTCATGTTGTCAAGTTTTAGTAGCATTAGAAGCCAGTCTTTGCTTATGCGTTGATTAAATGAGTCAGGCTTTGACACAAAAGTGCAGTCCTGAAATATGTACATTGTGTGCAGTTCCCTTACCACTTACACAGTAGTGAATGAGTTTTGGTAAACTGCTAGGGATAGTGGTTGTTGTCTAGAATCACACTGTGAGTCTGAGTGCATTTGGGAACCACTGTGAGAGAAGCATTTGGTAACATTGTCTTATTTGCTGACAGATAACTGTTTTAAAACCTGTCATGTTGTCAAGTTTAAGTAGCATTCGAAGCCAGTCTTTGCTTATGCGTTGATTAAATGAGTTAGGCTTTCACACAAAAGGGCAGTCCTGAAATATGTACATTGTGTGCAGTTCCCTTACCACTTCCACAGTAGTGAATGAGTTTTGGTAAACTCCTAGTGATAGTGGTTGTTGTCTAGAATCACACAGTGAGTCTGTGTGCATTTGGGAACCACTGTGAGAGAAGCATTTGGTAACATTGTGTATTTGCTGACAGATAACTGTTCTAAACCCTGTCATGTTGTCAAGTTTTAGTAGCATTAGAAGCCTGTCTTTGGTTATGCATTGATAAAATGAGTCATGCTTTGACACTAATGTGCTGTACTTTAATATGTAGATTGTGTGTAGTCTCCTTACCCCTTGCACAGTAGTGAATGAGTTTTGGTAAGCTGCTAGGGATAGTGTTGCTTGTCTAGAATCACACTGTGAGTCTGTGTGCATTTGGGAACCACTGTGAGAGAAGTATTTGGTAACATTTTGTATTTGCTGATAGATAACTGTTTTAAAACCTGTCTTGTTGTCAAGTTTTAGTAGCATTAGAAGGCAGTTTTTGCTTATGCTTTGATTAAATGAGTCAGGGTTTGACACAAAAGTGCAGTCCTGAAATATGTAGATTTTGTGTCGTCTCCTTACCCCTTGCACAGTAGTGCATGAGTTTTGGTAAGCTGCTAGGGATAGTGTTTCTTGTCTAGAATCACACTGTGAGTCTGTGTGCATTTGGGAACCACTGTGAGAAAAGCATTTGGTAACATTGTCTATTTGCTGACAGATAACTGTTTTAAAACCTGTCTTGTTGTCAAGTTTTTGTAGCATTAGAAGGCAGTTTTTGCTTATGCTTTGATTAAATGAGTCAGGCTTTGACACAAAAGTGCAGTCCGGAAATGTGTAGATTGTGTGCAGTTCCCTTACCACTTCTACTGTAGTGAATGAGTTTTGGTAAACTCCTAGGGATAGTGGTGCTTGTTTAGAATCACACTGTAAGTCTGTGTGCATTTGGGAACCACTGTGAGAGAAGGATTGGGTAACATCGTGTATTTTCTGACAGATAACTCTTTTAAAACTGGTCATGTTGTCAAGTTTTAGTAGCATTAGAAGCTAGTCTTTGCTTATGCATTGATAAAATGAGTCAGGGTTTGACACTAAGGTGCAGTACCATGTACTATTCTCTTCACTGTGCCAGAACTGAAAATGTAAAAGTTTTACCCAGGCACTGTCCTAGAAGTAGTCTGATGATTTAGTCAGTTTCTAAGTACTTATGTTGTGAACCATACATTACCACACAGACTGCTTCAAATGTCTATGCAGTATGCATGCAGCCTTCTAACATACTATACACTTGTCTTTCACACCTTCAATTCGCTAGTCAGTATCCATACACTTCCAGGAAACACCCTATCACTCCCTTTGCACTCCTCTAGTGACCCATTCAGTACCAATTACTAATCCATTCACTGTGCCAAAAGCCAACCACTTATAAATTCACTCAGGCACTCTCCTTGCTGTACTCTAATCATGCAGTCAGTACCCAAGTACTCATGCAGTGAGCTAGGCCTTATCACATAGACTGCTTCAAACGCCTATTCACTATGCATGCAGTCCTCTAACCACCTACACAGTTGTTTTTCACACCTTCAATTCCCTAGTCAGTATCCATACACTTCCAGGAAACACCCTGTCACTTCCTTTGCAGTCCTCTAGTGACCCATTCAGCACCATGTAGTAATCCATTCACTGTGCCAAAGCCCAAACAGTTATAAATTCAGCAAGACACTCTCTTTGCATTACTCTAATCATTCAGTCAGTGCCTAAGTATTCCTGCACTGAGCCAGGCCTTAGCACATGGACTGCTTCAAACCCCTATCCACTATGCATGCAGTCTTCTAACCACCTAGACACTTGTATTTCACACCTTCAATTCCCTAGTCAGTATCCATACAGTCCAGCAAACATCCTGTCACTTCCTTTGCACTCCTCTAGTGACCCATTCAGTACCAAGTACTAATCCATTCCCTGTGCCAAAAGCCTACCACTTATAAATTCACCCAGGCACTCTCCTTGCTGTACTCTAATCATTCAGTCAGTACCCAAGTAGTCATGCAGTGAGCCGGGCAATAGCACATGCACTGCTTCAAATGCCTATCCAGTATGCATGCAGTCCTCTAATCACCTACACAGTTGTCTTTCACACCTTCAATTCCCCAGTTAGTATTCATACACTTCTAGCAAACACCCTGTTACTTACCCAGTGTGTCTCCTTATAGTACTGTAATCATTCAGTCAGTTAGCATGTAGTCTTTTAGTGAGGTAGGCTTTAGGGCATGAACTGCTTCAAAGTAGTATGCACTATGCATGTAGTGTTTTAACCATCGTCACACTTGTGGTTCAGGGCTATAGTTTCTTAGTCAGTTTTTATATAAAATGTGTTTGTACAGTAATGGAATAGTATAAATTTGAAAGTTATTAATATACATTTATTTGTGATTCTTTTTTACAGATACTGTTTTTCAACTTTAAGATAGAGAAATTATGCCAGAAAAAAAAGAAAAAGAACAGAGACAGGAGGATTATTTGAAGAAACATCAACCCCAAGTATTGAATGTACAAGATAATGTGGCTAAAAGGAAAAAATCTTCTGGTAAGATCACGAAGCAATTTATTAAAAATGTAGGAGCAAACAGAATGTAGATAATGCTGGAACTACTGAGAATTCTTCAAGTAAGAAAAAAATTCAAAATAAGAGGAAAAGTAAAAAAGCAAATGGTCCGTCAAAGGAGATAAAGTATGGTAAAAGAAGGCAAAATCAGTATAAGGTATTACACAAAAAAATATTTTACAAGAGAGTAGTGCATAATTTGCTGAAAGATGTAAAGAAATATAAAAAGAGAGCTTTATTTTATAAAAAGAAGAAGCATATTGAAAACATTGTGGAAAACGCTTTTGAAGTAAAAAGGAAACTGTTTATTTTAGTGTTAAACAGAATTCGATCACTAGATAAACCAATACATGTAATGAAGGCCAAAAGTAGGAGGAAAAGAGTTATTAATAAAAAAAAAAATTGTGATGTTTTTTGGGGAGAATGGAAATACAGTTCCAGTTCAGAGCCTTTTTTTAATGAAGAGAGTTATTCACTGAGCGAAAAATTATTGTATGCAGTTGACACCAGTGGTAGAGGTTATGAGGTTAGCGACGGTTGTCCAATTGAGAAAGAGAAAATGGTTGAAAGAAATGCAGAAGAAGTGATAGCTGTTGAAGTTTTAGGGAGACGTGCTAAAAACCCTGTGTACACTTGGGATTGCAGTAGTGTTTGCAGTGTACGACAGGAATCTAATGAAAAATGTTGTAGTTTTTTACGAGCCTATACTAAAAGAAGTGTAAAACAAAAGATTAAGCTGTTGCAAGGACTAGACCCTTGCAGAGTGAGAAAACATACTGGTTTGCAAGGTCATTCTCTGGCTTGTCTTTCTAGGAAAGTTTGTCAAAGTGTTTTTCACCATTTCAGAATGCTGGCAGTACATCATACTCAAATGCGGAAGTTAGTGAGAAGGTTGTATTATGCAAAAAGTCCAGCACTAAAGTTAAGTGAGTTGAACAGTGCTCTTTTGCGTGGGTCAGTATCAGATGTGAAGCAGGTCTGTGATGATTTTGAGTTTTGTTACTTTGGTCCTCAGCAAGAGAGTGAAGAAACTGACACATTAGTAGAACAAAATGTTGAAGACAATGTACAACCCGTAATTACAGAAAAATTTGAGGATGAAATCACAAAGTTTAAGGTAATTTCAGGTGAAAGACCAAATGTTTCTTGTATTTGTTGTCGGCAAAGTCACTATAAAAATCAGACTAGGGTTGTCAATCTGTATTTAAAAAGTGAAATAGAAGATAATGATAAGTGGATGGAATTTGCAACTTATTTGCTGGTAGAGGATTGTTTTGATTTGGGATGTGAGCAGTGTATTTGCAAATATTGTTATAACAAATTAGATGAGAATAAAATGCCTGCTAGAGCTGTTCATAATAATCTAGAGTTGGTTGCTATTCCTCCAGAGCTGATAGATTTAAATACGTATGAGTCTATTCTCATACAATGTGTTCACCCGTTTCAGGCTATTGTTCGTATGGAGCCCAAAACAAGTAAATTACCTCCATCAGAGTTGCAAAGAGGATTGAAAGGAAGAGTTGTGTATTTACCATTAGATTTAAGGAAAAATATTGAAACTATTGGTGTAGACCATGCAGAAAATGAGCCAATAGTCATTCTAATTAATGGTGTTCCTACTAAGAATAAGAAAATCTGGCAAGAGTTAGTGGATGTTAGAAAAGTGCAAAAGGCGTCATTGTATCTGTTAAAAAATAATGAGTACTATAGAAATGTGTTTGTTGGAGAAGAAGAAATAGATTTAGCAGAAGATGCTGAAACATTAAGTGGACAAATAGAAAAAGTGGACATGTCCAGATGTGAAGAGATCTATGAACATTACAGTGTGCATCCACTTCATTCCAAAGAGGTGATGGGGAATACGATTGAGTTGTTTCAAATGAAAAAAGTAACAGGAAGTCCCATGAGTGTATGGGAGGAGAGCTTGGAAGCTTGTTGTTTCCCGCAATTGTTTCCAACAGGAAAAGGTGGACGATATGATGAACGTCCTGTGCAGATTCCTGAATCTGAATATCGGACAACAAGATTATATGCAGAAGATCCAAGATTTCGACAATGTATCCCTTATATGTTTCATCTTCTGTTTGAAAGTGGCTTGTCTGGACTTTCATATGCAGTAAATCACATTTTAAAAACTGGAATGCATCTTCAAAATGTAACTGCAAAGGATTTTATGGATAAAGTGCATCAGAGAGATGATCATTTAGAATCTCAGTTGATTAAACTGATGGCATGTCAGCGTGTGACTAATGAATATTGGTACCGTCGACATGGAGAACTGAAATGTATGCTACGGAACTTGGGAACTCCTACATGGTTCATTACACTAAGCTGTGCTGAGTATGCTTGGGATGATTTACTTGAATTTCTTCGAGAGGCAAATTCCAATATAAAAAATATTGAATACAAGACACCTGGAGAATTGTGCTCTTTGGATCCTGTCAATGTATGCAGATATTTCAATTATAGATTTGAAGCTATGATGTCTTTCATCTGCAATAAAAAGAATCCTCCTCTTGGAGAAGTTGTGGATTTCTTTTGGAGAAAGGAGTATCAAGCAAGAGGTGCTCCTCACATACATATGTTGTTATGGGTCAAGGACGCCCCCAAATTTAGAACAGATTCACATGAAACTGTTTTGTCTGTCATTGAAGCTTATGCTACATGTGCTCTTCCAAATAGCAGAGAAGACAAAAACTTAAAACAACAAGTCTTATGATTTCAAAGCCTCAGGTGTGGAAAATACTGTCGACGAAAGTACAAGTCAAAGGATAAGTTCTATACCAAGGGCCTCATGTAGGTAGCATACCAGTTACCACTTCTAAAATACCGAACGATACCGAATCGGTATTTTAGAAGTGGTAACTCGTATGTAGGTAATGAGTCGGTATTTTTTACCGATTCGTTACAATTCGGTAATTACCGAATCGGTATTTACCGATTCGGTAATGAGGCATACCTTCCCATTGAGGGGAAGGTATGCCTCATTACCGAATCGGTAAATACCGATTCGGTAATGGTGGAGAAAATGCAAGGGTGGCAGGGTGTCACATTGACACCCTGTTGCACCCCTGATTCGGCCATGTGTGCACATGTGGCACACATACATGCCCTAAGGGCATGTATGTATGCCACATTGCACACTGCTACACGCTTCCAAAGTCATACACACATACATTAATTATTTACCACCAACTAAAAGTTGGTGGTAAATACCGACTCATAAACACACACACACACTCCCCCTACATATCATTTCTGAAATCGGAATTTACCGATTCGGTAAAATTACCGAATCGGTAAAATTACCACATCGGTAACGTTACCGATTCGGTAATTTTACCGATTCGGTAGTTTTACCGATTCAGTAAATTCAGATTTCAGAAATTGACCCCCTACATACCAATAGCCAATATACCGGTCGGTAACGGTATAATTACCGAAAATCGGCCGTTACCGACCGGTATATGGCTACCTACATGAGGCCCTTAATGTTGTTTTGGATTTCCACGTCCTGTATTATCAAAAGGAAGAGTGAACAGTTTTATGTCAGCTATACGACATACCATCACAAGAAAGTCTCCGAAAAACCCCTACAACTTAAGAAGAAGCGAAGAATCAAAATACATAAATGACTACAATCCAGTTATTTTATCCTTGTGTAACGCTAACATGGATATTCAGTATGTTGCGGACAATTCCATTGCTGTTGCTCGATATGTAACGTCTTACATTACTAAATCAGAAAAGACTGAATTGAAAGAAATGTGGGAAGAGATTTCTCACGAGAAGACTCTAAGTAAGAAATTATACAGTTTCAGTTTGAAGATATCGCATCGTGAAATTGGAGCATATGAATGTTCAGATCGGTTATCATCTGCAAGTCTATAATCCAAAAGTAGAAGAATCATTTGGGTGAGTCTAGGTCTTGCAGGAATGCAAAATCGGGTACTGAGATCTGTTCAAGAAATTGAATATTTAGCAGAAAATGACCCAGAAAGTACAGATATTTTGAAAACGAATATGTTGGACACATACTATCCAAATAGAAATCATCATCTTGAGAACATGTGTCTCTATGAAGTGCTGCAAAACTACACTTTTAAACGGAATACTACAGAGAACATCAACAATGGAAAATATGGAGTGATTGGTTCCGAAGGATGTCTGGTGAAACAAAGGAAAGGAAATTTAATTAATCACAGGAAACTGAGTTGCGACACTGCTGACAAAAGGGACTTTTACTATTTAGCCCTTTTGCAAATGTACAAACCATGACGTTCAGAACTGGAATTACTTGGAGATTTTCCCAGCTATGAAGATTCATGTAATGCTTGTCAAGATAGCATACAATGCAGTGCTTTCGCAAATTATGTCAAAATGTTGAATGATGAAATTGATCAAGAAGCTATAATTGCAGCTGAGATTGCTTGAGACAGTTCTCAAGACAGTCAAAGTTCTGCAGCACTGAGTCAAGATCCACTAGGACAACCAATTGTTGAAAATGAAGCAGCGATTGTAATGAATGAGGTGGAAACAGCAATGTATCAAGCACAAGAAAATGCAATACAGTTAGGAAACTTGGAAGAGCAACTAAATGTTGAACAGAAACAAATATATCAGCAAGTGAAAAAGCAGATTGACCATGGAATACTTCATGAAAAGAGAGGGTGCTCATGTACATCATTTCAACCTATCTGAATGTATGTGAGTGGTCAAGCTGGAACAGGAAAAAGTTTCATAATTAAAGTAATTACAAGTTATCTGCAGAAAACAACTGATTCGCATTTGTCTTGTGTTGTCACTGCTCCAACTGGGTTGGCAGCTCATAACATTAAAGGAATTACTTTACATAGTTTACTAATGCTGCCAGTAGATCATGAGAACAAATTGGAATACCACAAGCTATCTGGAGAAGCTTGTTGTGAAGTTTCAAGAGTCCTGAAAAAAATGAAAATTCTCATTATTGATGAGGTGAGCATGGTCTCAAACTTGATGCTTGCCTTTGTGCATTTAAGAATGCAGCAAATTCTTAAAACAGGGTATGACGTGTTATTTGGAGGAAAACACGTCATAGTTTTTGGAGATCTACTGCAACTGACTCCGGTAAAAGGAAAACCGGTATTTAAAACACTTGCCCATGAAGATACCAGAAAGTCTCTTGGCAGTGTTGGTAATGTGAACATTTGGAGTAATTTTGAATACAAAGAACTGACAACAAATATACGACAGGCAAATTATGCTGAATATGGAAGTATTCTTCAAGATATAAGAATTGGAATTATTTCAAATCAAGGGAAAGAAGCTTTGGAGAGTCGATTACTTTGCAATGTCTTTCCAAATGAAAATGCAGTTCCTGCAAAAGTGTACGTGGAAATTGCTAAAAATATGTCAGTGATTTGCTTAATGCCAACACTGCACGAGTGTTCAATATTCAACGAAGAATGATTAAAACTGGAAAATGAAGAAATTGTAAAAATGGAAGCCATCGATAAAATACTGCATGAAGGAATCACTATTATTTTGACGGGAAAGTTGAAATCAAAACTGGATTGTTTAGAAAAAAAAATATCTAAAAAAGCTGGTTTAGAAAAGACACTATATGCGTGTGTAAACTGTCGGGTAATTTTAAGGCGCAATTTGGATGTAGAGAAAGGTTTAGTTAATGGTGCAATGGGCAAAGTGGTGGATTTTGAATTATCAGAAAAAAGAAGGAATTGAATTTTTAAAAATTAAATTTGATCAGATTGATGAAGTTAAAGAAATTGGTCGTTGTTCAGTTAGTTTTTTGCTTGTTAAAGATTTAAATGTCCGTAGGAAACAATTTCCATTTTCTCTGGCATATGCAGTGACTATTCATAAATCTCAAGGATTAAGTGTAGACAGTGCATGGGTGAACATTGGATCTACCGTATTTAAAGAGGGTATGACATATGTTGCTTTGTCGCGAGTCAGAACATTATCTGGTTTGTTTTTGATTGATTTTGATGAGACAAAGGTTACTGCAGATGCAAACTGTGTAAAAGAGTATAATAGGTTAAGAAGGGTGTATGCTCCAAATTTAGGTCAATATCCTGTATTTGAAAAGCGTGTGGTTGGTCGAAAAAGAAGGTTAGACAATATCTGTTCTGAAGGTGTCAAGAAGGTAAAATAACAAGATAATGTTGTGATTGCAAGTAAAAAGAAATTGGACACTGTTGGAGAGATTGTTGGTTATCAGTTTGAAAATAGTTCTGGTGTCAACTGCTATGCTAATGTAGTGGTCAATGTTGTTTTTTATCTTGAAGGTTTGCAAGAACAAATTATGCAGAACCGGCAAAAAAGATTTTGTTCTCTGTTGCATTCTGTTTATGAAAAATTGACAACAGATAGAAGAAAAAAAAAACAGGTTTCAGATGTTCGTAGTCTTTTGGATGTGTGTTCTGGTTCTACACAATTTACACAAAATATCCAACAAGATGCTCAGGAATTTTTAATGTATATGCTTACCATTTTTGAAAATGAAGGCGTAGAAATAGAAAATATTTTTGGCCTTTCTTACAAATGGGAACATTATTGCGAAAATTGCATATATACATGTAGCACCAATGTAGACACTGAGATAATTCTGTATTTAACATTACCAGACTGTAAATCAGTGTCTTTCAATAAATTAGTTAAAGGTGCAATTCAAAACATGGAGTGTAGCCAATGTAAATCAGAAACGTTATCCACATTATTCTTAACAAAATATAGAAAATACATAATTTTAATAATGCAACGTTGTACAGTTGACGGAAGAAAATTGGATACTTTAATACAGCAATTAGTAGCAGCACAACTATCAATATCAGGAAGGACTTTTGTAGCAATTGCAATAATTTTCCATGATGGTCCTTCCACTACATCTGGACATTACACTGCCTATCTAAAATGTGACAAAGGCTGGACACTTTGTAATGATGCCCAGTTGGTTTTCAAACAACGTTTGCCTAGGGAATTACCAAATTCCTACCTAATATTTTTAAAGCCAAAGTTTTAGGAAGATAATTCACTCTCTGAGTATTTTATTATTATAATTTAATAGGACTACCATTGGACAATTTGCATAAAGAAGGAGTGCAAAAATACCATTTGGCCTCATTAAAGGTGTATTTTTGAATTGTGGACTTTTTGGTGGTCATTAATTGTGTGATTATTTTAATGCGGCAATATTTACAGTTTTTATAAGATAAAGTTATAAAATTTTGTAAGCTGTAAGCATTTCATATATGTGGGATTTGTATTTTCTGGTATTTTACTGAGAATAGTATGTTGTTTTTTTTTTAACAATCTTTTTTTTTTGCCCGCTGTTAAGTGATGAGTACGATTGAAATCACAATTTCTAGTGAAACTCAATATATTCTAAGAACAGCAAAAAAGGCACACAAATTACCTTGTGGAAATTATGCTGTGTTGTAAAAAATGTATTATTACATGTTATAATTTATTTTTCTTTTCTTTCACAGATCCAAATTTTAAAATAAGCAATTTATATGAATTTAGATTGCAATGAAAATCTGAAAAAAATGTATACCATTTTTTATTCCTATTATTGTGAAGGTAAGTTTAACTAAGTCTCAATATGCAGAATGACGAGGTCTGCAAGAAGCTACAAAGTTGAAACACGTTTCTAAAAACACTCTGTTTATACCTATGTAGTTTTGAAATCTGACCATAATCAGATATCATGTGACCTGCAAAAAAAGAGATTTGAGGGGTTCATAATATTTCCCATTGTACCTATTGAAGGACCGCAATCATTTCAATCATTTTTCTTTGAGCATCTTTGCAGACTAAACTCTGTGCTTACCTTCTATCATTCTCAAGGAATTTTTAAAACCGGAAATATGTCACTTTTTGTAACATAGTTATTGCGCAAGACACTCTTTTATATTTACAAAGAGAGGAAAAGGCACTCTGTGTACTTTTTCTACATGTAAATACAACCTCATCATACACACCACTTTGCGTTGAAAGGGTGTTCTATAATTGTTGTTGTGCATGATTGCACTGAATACTCATAGAACAAGATATATCTCTAGATTTATCAGAAATCATAAATTTTGATATGTATGTGAATGCTGCACCATTCTAAAATTGGTGTAGGAAAGTACAATAAGGAAAATTATTTTTATTTCTCCACATTTTTATATCTTCAAACAGCACATGACACAGATATCCTTGCACAGCCGTGCAGAGAGAAGCATAGATTTGCAACATATTTATGTACATATGTTGCATCCCTGTGCTTCAGAAGTATGTGTTTCTGTACAGTTTTAATATGTTTAATATATATAGGGAAAGGTCTGTTGAAGAATGAGTGGGTGTACAAGTGTGTGAATGGATGATTTTCTAGGTGCGTAACTGACTCTATAAGTGAGTCATTAAATGTATCTTACTGCAGACTAGTGACTAAACTGTGTGAATGTGTGTATGTGTCTGTGTGTAGGTATATAAGTGGCTGCATGGTTTTGTGAATAGCTATATGAGTGTCTATATGGGTTATTGATTGCTTGTCTGAGTATCTCTATGGGTGCCTGAGTGTTTGTGTGGGTAGGGTGTGTGTGACTCTATGCATAGATGCGTGAGTGGGTGATTCTATGGGTGCATGGTTTTAAGAGTGCATCTGTGATGGAATGTATGGTTGGGTGAGTGTATGTATGGGTGGGTTAGGGATTGAATGTATATCTCAGTGGTACATGTGTGACTAACTACATATGTGAAAGGCAGTATATATGTGTGTAAGAGTATATAAGTGAGGAATATGTGAGAGTGTGTGATTGTGAGAGTGGCTGTATGGATGAGTGCGTGCTTGTATCAATGATTGTATAAGAGCGTAAGAATGTGGTACTATTTTTATGAGTAAGTGAACTTGAGTGTGTTTAACTGTATTGGTGAGTAAATTGGACTGTGTTTAATTACTTGCACGACTGACTAGGTGTGTCAGACTGTCAGTACCTCAATGGATGATTGGCGGTGTGTGAGTGTCTATATAGGTGTATAAATGCATATGATAGTCTTGTACGGAGTGACTGTAAATATGAGTGACTGTACAGGTGAGTGAGTGGAGGTGTATGTAGACCTAAGAGTTAATGAGTGGGTATGTAGTTATTGGTATTGGAGTATCTATGGGTTTCAAAATGGCCGTCTGAAATTTTGAGTCGGTGTATCAAAGGTTATATTAGGGTGTGAAAAGATGCACTCATTTATCACATGGATGATGTCATCAGTGATGTCATCAGTGATGTCATTTGAGATGTCATCAGTGATGTCATCAGTGATGTCACTGACCATGTCATAAGTGATGTAATATGTGACGTCATCAGCAGTGCATTGCGGGGGCGTGAGTTATAGTTAGCTGAACTAACTATAACAGGGGAATTTCTAGGGTTTTGTACGAGGGAAATGTCCAGCTAACTATAACACCCCTGAAACCTATGGTTTTTTCAGTGAATTTCTAAGGTTTTTTAAATGCCAATTCCTAACTATAACGCCCCTGAAACCTTTGGTTTTTTCAGTGAATATATATATATCTATATATATCTCGTCGCTCCGAAGGTTGCCCTTGCATTGGGAAGCACTCTGAAACTGTTCATAGGTGCAAGCCATTTATTGGTACAAGAGGCACAGAGACATCGAATGCTTTAGCAGTTCAACAGCATCCTAGAGCCTGACGCGTTTCGAAGCATTAGAAAGCTTCTTCCTTAGAGGCAAAGACGTGTTGAAAATGTGCGTTCCGTGGACCTGCCTCTTAAAATGCCAAATGGTCTGCCCTGGATGGGCCACTCCTCCCGCTTGGAGCAAGGGATGTTGGGTCATAAATATGCACGAAAACCCGGCCTAAATAGACTGCTCCTCGCTATAGGAGCGAGGAATGCTGGGCCATGTAGTCCACGCTGATATAGATCAGTCCCCGCATAATTAACCTGCCGCCAATTCCAAGCCCACAGATGGGCCTCGATGTCCGTGCCCCTCTCTCAATCCATCACGGTGTCTCCAGTTAGAGATCCGATAGTTACCAGACCTCCTGGTCCCCTCCTATGGGGTGGTGCTCTATTATCCTTTTTTTTTAATTTTTAAAAATTATGTAATGTTTTATATCTTCAAAAAAAAGTATGTATATCTTTTTCTTTTTTTTTGGGAGAAAACCTGAGTACCGTACCGGTAGTGTACCAAGCTCCATCAGCACGCAAATCCTATCCACCATATTGCTAAACTCGTAAAGGATGCACATTTCGTATCCGATGGGTTTGTGGCACCGCATCCTGCCTAACATCATATACGTATGAGGTCGCACCAGATGCTAGTTTGGTATACGACGGGTGTGCGGTACCAAGCCGCGCGTTACTTCATATACGTATGGGGTCGTGCCGGCTACGCGTTCCGTATGCGATGAGTGCACGCTGCCAGGCCCTGTGTTACGTCATAGACATGTGGTGTCGCGCCGGGTATGCCATTCCCTCATTTTTAGGTTTCGCCTAGGCAGCGCATGCGCTGTCTCGGCAACAGATGCTGTATACAGTATTGTGGGAGAAGCTCCGCCCACTTTCTGCCCATGCTTTTGATTGGCTCAAATCTGAAATGCTGCATTCTCATTGGTCACCGGCGTATTAGTCCTGCCTCCTTAATGCCATGATGTTATTTTTATCCCTCCATGGCTATCAACCCCTTTAATTCAGCAACTCTTTTGTTCGCCTGCCTCCCCCTGTTCCCGCCCAAAGTCCGTGACTCTCTGACCACCACCACCCCCCCACCCACTCCCGTTCCTGCCTTCTTCGGCGTCCGCATTTTTGTTTACAATGCAATAGGACTCGCGTAAATACGAGTCCTATTGCATTTGTAAATGCTTTTTTTCCATATGATTGGCTGCCTGCATTCGCACTTTCTTTTGCCTGACCTGTTCCAACTCTCGCATGCGTGCGATGCTTTACATCGTGCGCATGCACGTCAAAAGTGTTACTCTGTAGTGCAGCGGCTGCCTGCGGCTTGGCACGCAGTGACTCGAACCACGCTCGGCTGGTTGGCTGCAGGATGCAGACGTGTTTGCCTCACTTCTCTTCAAAGTGGGTGCCGAGGCCCTGTGAACGAGCCCCTGTATAACCAGCCGTCCTTTGACACCAGACACTCGGCCTGACTGTGCAAACAGAGGTTTAATGTCTCTTGCATGGGCGGAGGCTGCTGGTGACAGATAAGAGATCTGAAAAGGTGGCTGGAGGGGTTAGTTTAGGGACAGCGGGGCCCGGCTCTTGTGATAAGAGAGGTAAATAGGTCCAGTGAAAGGGGTCGCCTCTTCAAACATGTGTTAGCTGCCATCTCTTATTGGGTCTTCAGTTAAAGGACAGACCCCCACCTCTGAACACAATAACAAAGTTAACAGCCCCCTCATATTTATTTATGTAATATCTTATGTAGCATCGACTCCACCCAGCGGGGCTTCATAGCGCAGTACGATGCACTCTTAAACACGGCTGGTCAACCATTTATTGATTGCTGTAAACACGCTCCAAATGCAGTTGAAATCAGTTTTGCCTTTCTTTTAAGAAATACGTCCTAAACGCTGACAGTGTGCTAGTTTCTTTATGTCTCAAAACTATATCTAAATAACTTTAAAGTGTATATGAGAGCAAGCGATAATCTAAAATATTTTAAACATTTATATATTTCTAACTGTAAAAAACTCATATTATGGTAAATATATTTTCTCAAAATCACGTTGGGTGCGGTTTTCTCGCTCACTGGGTGCGCAATTGCCATGTGACCTTAAAAAAAGCATTTGATTAGTTCATAACATTTCCCATTGTAGCAGTTGGAGAACGCCACCCATTTTAGTCATTCTCTCTACAGCATTTGATGAGACACACCTCTTCTGCTTAGAGAGCTTTTTTGAAAACTTTTTGCTATGTACACATATCTTACACTACACACAACATGCAACCATCATCTTCATCAATATTCATGGTCTGTAAAGTAGCCTTCCACCAGTGATAGCCATGCACCTAAAAGTTACATAACCAAAGTTTTCCCCACTGCCAGAGGTAACATGGTTGCATACGCTGTCCACAGCACAATATAATGTGGTACGGCCCAGGGGCAGTACCATCCATAGATAATGAACACACGGACACAGATAGATAGTGGAAGTGGGTACGGGCACGTGCGCTCGACTCCTTTTTATTACCAGGGTTACATATCCAGTGATGTCTGTGCTGGATGCGTGTGGGGAGAGTGTAAACCAGCCCTCAGGAAATGGTTGCTGCTAGCATAAACTACAACAGTAATCATTGGATCACACACAGAGACTCAATAATAAAAGGGTCTATAGTTTGTGCTGCAGTAAGGCTAGGTACAGTAGATGTGAAATAATACACAAAAGATTCTATAGTAAAAGAACCATAACTTGTGGTATACTGAGATACAGGCAGTAGATCTGAAATAATACACAAAAAGATTGTATGATAAAGGGTCCATCAGTTCTCAGATGCACTCAGATAGCCACATCAAAAGCATTCAGCATTTGCACAGCCAAAGATGATGCGTGCTGCGGGCGGGCCGTACTAGGAGCAATGTCTTTTGCCTACAGAACTGCATCATCTGCAATAGCGACTAGATCTGAATTGTGAACACTGTTGTCTACAGCGTAGGCCAGAGAGAGCGGTCAGCAAGGGCCCACAGCCACGTGGCGTTGACTTGAGCTGCCCAGTTTGTAGTACACGATGCAACAAAAAGCGTATGCGGAGCCTGCGATGATGCGTATGAATAGTGCGGACAGAGCGCAATGGAGCAATGTCTTTTGCCTACAGGACTGCGTCATCTACAATAGCAACTCAATCTGAATTGTGAACACTGCTGTCTGCAGTGTAAATTGAAGGCAGCAGTCATCGCAGACACCCATGAATACTTTTTCTCACTTCCTCTTCACAAAATACAACAACATATCTTACAATAAATAAATCAAAACAATTCGAATTGCGATCTCTGCTGTCAACAGTGTAGACTGTTATTCAGTGTTCTTTTCCACTACCAAGAAGAATTTGGTCATTGTACTAAACCTATAACTCATCTAAAAAAAGTTCCTCAAGCAAGTATACTAAAAGGATATTGTGTATATTTCAATAGACGTTGTAGTTAGTTGCCTACTGGATTCTGTAATTTAACAATCACCACTCGATCTGAATTGTGAGCCCTGCTGACCGCAGTGTAGGCCAGAGGCAGTGGTCATTAACGCCTCACAGCCACGTGCCATTGGATTCGGAAGCACAGAGTTGGTTGCACCTGATTGGAGCGGGTACACAGAAATCATCACAGACTTCAACTTCTGACATCCTCAATCATAGAATCAAGACCCCATTTCACTGTTCGGACCTGCTGTACCACGGTGTAATCCAGCGACTACAGTCAACCAAGCCCAATAATCATGTGCAGCAGTTAGCTACGGAAGCACAGAGTGTGATGCACCTCCACCGAGGGAGTTCTGTGAAAACCAAGCAGCAGGTAATATCGGACATCGTCCATTGTGGGATCAAGACACCGTTCCACTGTTGGGACCTAGAGTTGGTTGCACCTGGTCGAAGGGAGTACATTCATCTCCACTCTCAGATGCAGTTCTAACATCCTCCATTGTGGGATCAAGACACTGTTCCACTGTAGGTACCTGTTGGACTACTGTGTTAGTAGTATACAGAGCACTCCACCGTGCTGAGCCTCAGGCTGGGCGCTGTCTGCCTGTGTCGCGGTAGCCAGTGTTGACCTCAGGAGCCTTCCCAGCTCGCAGACCTCAGCCCAGGAGCTTCCGCCAGCACGTGGTGGGCCCTCTTTCACATACGGCGGTGTCGAAAGGTGAACTGTGGGGCATATGTGCGTCGCAGCGGCCATG
Source organism: Triturus cristatus (assembly GCF_964204655.1). Taxonomy (NCBI): domain Eukaryota; kingdom Metazoa; phylum Chordata; class Amphibia; order Caudata; family Salamandridae; genus Triturus; species Triturus cristatus. The sequence goes on along the minus strand of NC_140580.1, from coordinate 167,542,587 downwards.
ACGGTTTCTGGGTACCAGCAGGCTGAGAGCATCATTCACGCACCCACCTTCGCTCATGGCGTCAGCCTCGTGGCGGTGTAAGCTGCGCAGACCTGGCAGACACATTTGCCATTCCGGAAGACAACCACACCCAGAGAAGCTGGCCTTTTATTCATACCCCTACGCTAGCCTTGTGTACACCGAGCCAGCCCACTACGCTAAAGATATGGGGGGGGAGGGAGCATGTACGCGCTATGTTTTCGTAATCTTCCCTACTGACTGTACTATCATGGTTGCGTCCACTGTACTCAATAGACCATCAGTGTATGTTGACATGTACATCTCTGTGCTCTGCATACTCAAGTCTTTCCGGCACATCCCCATAACACTTTGCATTGTATACTTTTATAATCGAGAATCACTTGCCACCTTCGCACATACTTTGCTCCCATCTCTCCCCGCATTCTGCATTGTGTGGCAGAGGTGCCATGCCATGTTTGGTTTATGTACATGGCTAGCCACGGTTCCCACAGTACGTAGTGTCGCTGTCTCTGCTAGGTGTACATGTTGTTTGTCATGTTGTATGTGATTATATAAGGTAGCGCGTTTATTCACGAGCAGTGGTTTCTCCAATTTACATATCGCTGTCTTAAAGAGGATTCAGAAGATTTTCTCACAGGTGAAAAGTGCAACCACAATGGCAGTCATTCATTACTATGCAAGAATGTCCAACTGCACGACGCTTCTAAGCTTACAGCCCCCAATCTTGTGTGCTTTCTTAAAAGCACGCCAACTCCCACAATCAGACCAACATTCACACAGCTTTCTAACGGCAGTTATCTGGTTCTTAATAACATGGACTGCTACAGAATGTGAGCTGGCATACCGCATGTCCTTACTGTTTCAAACCGAGTAACTTCCTGTGGCAATCTCTATTCCCACCCACAATAAGTAACTCCCAAAGTTCAACTTGGCCTTCAATATCTACTTTGAAAACAGATTTCATTAAACTGAGAAAACTGAAAGTGCTTTTGTTTCAAACAGAAGTGTCCCTCACTTCTGCAAAATAAATTTATTGACTGCAGATAGCACGAACTTCAAGTAAAATACAGTCCCTTTTAAATACGAATCTCCCATTACACTTTGTGAATTGTTACACAAATTTCAACACACCTGACACTCAAAGTCTGGCACACTTTTTTAACACTGTCTCCTCCGGCCTTGTCACTGGCTTTCAAACTGCTTTTGGTATAATACCAGACTTCATTCATTCGATCATCTCTGGAATAACAGGAACAGTGCCCAGAATTCTCGCTCTGTTTGCGGCCATCCTACTACTATTTTTGCTTGTAAAAAATGGCTGCGCTCCCTGTGGTAACAATCATGTCCGACAGAATACGCCTGTACGTGAAGCTACATCAATACCGTGAAATAATGGAACAACTTTTCGGCTGCCTGCCTCTATCTATTATCAGAGCCAGCTACAACATGACATTTATTTACACATATGCAATCTGCGTGCAACCATCTTTTTATTGCAAAACTTGCCCATTCGACTGGCAAATGGATCTATGCCTTGCCAACATCCCAACAATCGCTTCCAATATCCAGCAGGTAATGGAGTATCTTGAAAACCATGAACTTGATTGGTCGGGCAGTGGAGCAGTGGCGATTGCAACGCAAAAAGCTATCCTGGCGGAATGGGATTGCTGCGCAGCCGCGAAAGATCTCCTGTAACGTGCGACCTTTGACAACATCGCAGATTGCCTGCCAATTCAAATTGCTGCTCCTACATGCACACGTCTCTCTGCCTGCCTGTTATCCACGAAGCCCTTTCACACAAATTAGCTCATCCTCAGCCTCTGCTGATGAGCTGGCAATCAAGAACAAAAAAAACAACATTGTTTAGGAACTGGTTGGCACAGTGTGGTAATCGTATCCTACCTTTATTTTCATTATAGAATTTACTCATTCATGTCTAATAGCTATTGTTTATGTCACATGGAACTGTAACATTTAATGTGCAATTCACTGATGCAGGAGCTTAGGTTTGAAAACAGCAGAAGCGGTTGGAGTTTGCCTCAGCTCGATGGCTTAGCTCTTGCACAAGAATGTTTTTTGAAAGGGCTGAAGACAATAATGTATGGTTTGACGAGAAGGGTACCGAATGTGCTCCTGAGAAGCACAATGTTTGTGTTCATCCTCAAAGTTCCGATGTGAATAGAACTATTACCAATTCTGACATGCACCAGATTGAATCTACTGTAGAAGAGATTGCTGACTGTTCTGCTGTTGATCATTTTGTGTTACAAAAAAAGAGTACCAGGGTTCCTAAGAAGTTTGATGACTACATTTTGGAATATTTTTTTTTTGTTTTCTTAAAGGATACATGTGGTAATCGTATCCTACCTATTTTCATTATAGAATTTAGAGTCATTCATGTCTAATAGGTATTGTTTATGTCACATGGAACTGTAACATATAATGTGGAATTCACTGATAAAGGAGCTTAGGTTTGAATACAGCAGAAGTGGTTGGAGTTTGCCTCAGCTGGATGCCTTAGCTCTTGCACCAGTGGGTCCATTTATGGCACCTAAATAAAGACACTTTTTATATAACTTGCAGACTCCATCGCTTTATTACACACAGCCACTTTCTTAGACACACCTGATTTCACCATTTGTCTTCTGTGGCATTGCAACATTCTGCATTATATTCTTCATGATTATTTCTTTATTCCTGCTTGCTAAAACACTGCATTCGAGTCTTCAGACTGGTAGGGGTGAATACTTGGCCTCACACTCCCTGTATAGCACACCCTAACCACCCCACAGAGCTCACAGGGCTCTTACCCTCCTCTTTCCTACTTTTTTGCCCTTTTTTCCCCTTACTCACTTCAACTGAATCACAAAATGGCTGCCAACACTTCCTAGTTGCAACCGTTCGCAGCCAATAACCAGCAAGCTCGTGCTCGTAACGCCTCAGCCAATCAGATGGCAGAATCCCCAAATATCGATATTTGTAAATTTCGATATTTCTCCAAAACTACTGAACGGATTTACACCAAATAAACAAAAGTGTGCTTTCTAGACCAAGACCCTTCTTCCTGCCAAATTTGGGGTAATTCCGTTCACCTGTTCGACCTGTAGCCTTGTCTAAAGTTTCCTATGAAAATTGCATGGAGAAAACACGTTTTGGGACCCCCCTTTTTCTCAACCCCCCCTTGACGAATCAACCCCAAACGTTCAACATAGGAGCTGATATGAACAAAGAATCAGTTTGGAATATTTTCTGAAGATTCATCAAACGATGCCAAAGATATATATATATATATATATATATATATATATATATATATATATATATATATATATATATATATATATATATATATATATATATATATATATATATATGTATATATATATATATATATATATATATATATATTGGCATCTCGGCTGATACACCCTTACCCCGACTCATACATCAGTCTCTGTCTGCCCCGACCCAGCCTGAGTCCTGTATCCGCATACTTTACCTTAACACACGCTCCCTCCCTCAACATCACTCTGATATATTCCTTCTTCTGACAGCCGAGAATCCCGATGTCTTGCTGCTCACCGAGACCTGGCTGTCTGACCTCTCCCTTCCTGATATCCTGGCAGCTTTGCCACCCAACTACTATATGCTGAATGCCAACCGGCCTACAGCCCGTCGTGGTGGAGGCGTGGCAGCAATCATACGCAAAGATCTCAAATTCATTGCGTCTTCTTCGCTTTGTCTCCCTGAGGTTGAGAACCTTGTCATCAGCCTAGCTTCCGAAGCTGGAGCTCTGACTCTCATTGTCCTGTACCGTCCTCCCACTCCTATGCCTCTGTTCCCCGCTGCTCTCAGCGAACAGCTTGCCGCCCTGATGACTGCCTCTGCTCATATCGCCATGTTTGGCGACTTTAATTACTGGTACAATCAGGCTGATGCCGGCCCCCATGCTACTGAATTGTCCGAGGCACTTCTCAGCTTAAATTTGACTCAGCACGTCACCACCCCCACTCACACCGGGGGCCACATCCTGGATCACATCTGGACGCAGGGGGTATCGCTCTCCTGTCCGATCATTTCCCCATGTGTCTGGTCAGATCACTCGTTGATCGAGTCCTCCATCACTGTGAAGGGACTGGTTAGACTCCCGCCTTTGGAGGGTGGGGCCGCTAGGAAATGGAATGCTCTTGATCTCCCTGCCTTCCTCTCTCTTCTCGCAGAGACCCAACCCCCACCTAGTAACAGCCCAGGCGTCAATGCTTTGGATGCAAATATCACCTACTGGCTTACGACGGCTAGCGACCAATTTGCCCCCCTATCCCGGTTCCCTCGCTCCCGACACAGTAAATCTCATAAATGGTTTAACTCAGCTTTGAAATCTCAACATCTTGAGCTACGCCAAGTGGAGTGCAGGTGGAGGCGTAATTACCTTAGCACCGACAGGGAGGCGTACGTGCTTGCACGTAAAGAATACAAAAAAGCCATTACCACCACTAAGGCCGCCTTTGTCTCCAAGAGAATACTAACTGACCCTAATAAATCCAAAGAGATATTTAAGGTTCTTGCTGAATTAACATCAGACGCCAGGACACTCCCCAACCAGGCCCCCTCCGCCGAGTCATGCAATGCCTTGAACTCTTTCTTCATCGATAAGATTTCGGTAATTAAAAATTCCATTCCTCATTCTCCCCCTCTGGCTACTGTTGCAGTCCCTTCTATTAACACCTCTACCTTGACTTGCTTCCCGACCCTTGACTCCGACTCCCTAGCCGAATTGGCTACGCGAGTGAAATCTGGCTCCCCCAAAGATTGTTGCCCTCCTTCAGTGTTTCGTGAGATCTGCCATACTTTCCCGCACAGTGTTTTACCCCTACTTAACGCCTCTCTCAGCTCTGGAACAGTCCCTAGGTCGTTCAAGGAGGCCATCCTGGTGCCTTTGCTGAAAAAGCCTGGCGCGGACTCTGCGGTCCTCGCCAATTATCGGCCCATCTCCCTCCTACCTTACCTGTCTAAAATCTTAGAGGCACATGTCACTGCTTGCCTCTCGCAATTCATTGAGGAATCCAACTTCTTAGAACTAAATCAAGCCGGCTTTAGACCAGCCCATTCCACCGAGGCTGTTATCCTCGCCGTGCTGGACAACCTCAGAAGCAATGCTGACAGAGGACTCTCCCAGGCACTGGTCCTACTGGATTTGTCGGCAGCATTCGACACGGTGGATCATGCCATCTTACTCCACCGTGTCAAGTCAGCTGGAATCCGTGGGCTCGCTCTGACCTGGGTTAGGTCTTTTCTCGAGGGAAGATCCCAAGCTGTCAGCCTGGGCCCTTTCAGAGCTCCCAGCGCCCCGTCGCTCTGTGGCGTCCCCCAAGGATCATCTTTGTCCCCCCTTCTTTTTAATTTGTATCTCCAACCCCTTATTCACTCCTTGGGTAGGTGGGACGTCACCGTGTTCAACTACGCGGACGACCTACAAATTATTTTTCCCCTCACTTCCCCTGACGCCATCACCAACTTCCAGGCGGTCATGATACACATCCAGCACTGGATGAATCAAAACCAACTGAAGCTCAACCCTGGGAAAACTGAGCTCCTCCTTCCCGGGAGGAGCGCTTCCCACTGGGGCCCCCAGTATTGGCCCTCTGAGCTCGGCCCTCCGCCTCTCCCAGCTGGTTGTGTAAAGAGTCTCGGGGTCATCATTGACTCTGAGCTCAATCTCAAGGCCCAGGTGAGCGCTGTAACATCCGCCTGTATGTTCCAGCTTTACAGGATACGGAAAGTCGCCCACCTTCTGACCCCGGAAGCCTTGCTACAGGTCATAATAGCATTGGTGATGTCCCGTTTGGACTTCTCCAATTCCCTGTACCATGGCCTCCCAAAATCCCTGCTATCCAGGCTACAGATCATTCAAAACCAGGCCGCAAGACTTGCCTTTAAAATTCCAAGATGGTAGTCGGCCAGACCCCTACTCCAACAATTACACTGGCTGCCCATCAGTGAAAGAATAGCCTTCAAGGTCTGCTGCCTGGTCTTTAAAGCCCGGACTGGCCCCTCCCCGGCTTTCGTGAAGTCCCTGGTCACCCCCTACTGTCCCTCCCGTACTTTGAGGTCCATTAACCTCCTGCTTCTGGTCATCCCTCGATTCAAACTCTCCAGACTAGGCGGCCGCAGCTTCATCCACCTGGCTCCCAAGCTGTGGAATTCTCTTCCACTCTCCCTCAAGACTGAGCCCTCTCTTCTGTCCTTTAGGAAATCCTTGAAAACTCTGCTCTTTTCACACCCCTGCTAAGTCCCTCTTGCACAATCTCGGTGGTCTATCAGCGCCAGGAAACTTATGGTGACAGTGCGCTTAACAAATCTCCCTTAACATTAACATTAACATTAACATTAACATTAACATTATATATATATATATATATATATATATATATATATATATATATATATCTGAAAAAACCATAGTTTTCAGGGGTGTTATAGTTAGCTGGACTTTTCACTTGTACAAAACCATTGAAATTCCCCCGTTATAGTTGGTTCAGCTAACTATAACTTGCGCGCCCGCAATGCACTGCTGATGACGTCACATATTACATCACTCATGACATAGTCAGTGACATCTCTCATGACATCACTGATGACATCTCAAATGACATCACTGATGACATCATCCAGTGAATGTGTGTTTTTCTGAAAATTAAATATGTTTTATATATGTATATCTCAAGGTCGATGGAAGAATAAATGGGTATATAAGTGTCTAAATGGATGATTTGTTTTTGAAAAATTGATTGTGTAACTGACTGATTAAGTGTATCATAGTGAATACATGGCTTAGTGAGTAATGTTTAAATATGTAAATATCTGTATCAGTCTCTCACTTTGTGTATAAGTGGCTGCATGGGTTGGTGAGTAGCTACATGGGTGTCTATATAGGTTATTAGTTGGTTTTCTGAGTATCAGTCTGAGTGTCTGCATAGTTCGGTGGGGGGTATTACGTAGTGCATAGGTGCATGAATGAGTGACTCACTCTTTGTATGTGTTGAAGACAGCATGTGTGTAGGACTGTATGGGTGGATGAGTGTGTGTATGGGTGTGTTAGTGAGTGAATGACTGTCTCAATAGTGTCTTTATGAGTAACTACATATGTTTTAAACTAGTATATGTGACTATTGGTGTATATAAGTGAGTATATGTGAGAGTGAGAGATTGAAAGAGTTCCTGTATGAATAAGTATGTGTTTCTATAAGTGATTGTTTAAAAGACTAAGTATGTGTAAGTTTCCGTAGAAGTAAGTGTGGTGGTGTGTGTATAACTGTATATGCAAATAAATGTATGTTTGATTCTTTATTAGCATGTGTGTGAGTAACTCTATGGATGAGTGGCATTGTGTAACAGGATGTATAGGTGTATGAGTACATATGATGAGTGAATACATGTATGAGTGACTGTATAGGACTGTTGGTGAATGAGTAGATGTGTATGTGGATCTTAGAATTACTGAAGAGGTTGTTGTAACTGGTATTGGTATGTCCATTGTTTTGAAAAGTTTAGTCTCTATTTTTGAATGTGTATATCAAAGGTTATATTAGGGTGAGAGGAGGTCTGCCACTCTATCACAAGGATGATGTCATCAGTGATGTCATCAGTGAGGTCATTTGAGATGTCATCAGTGATGTCATGAGTGATGTCACTGACCATGTCATGAGTGATGTAATATGTGACGTCATCAGCAGTGCATTGCGGGCGCGCAAGTTATAGTTAGCTGAACTAACTATAACGGGGGAATTTCAATGGTTTTGTACAAGTGAAAAGTCCAGCTAACTATAACACCCCTGAAACCTATGGTTTTTTCAGTGAATTTCTGAGGTTTTTTAAATGCTAATTCCTAACTATAACGTGCCTGAAACCTATGGTTTTTTCTGTGAATTTCAAAGGTTTTTTAAATGCTAATTTCTAACTATGCCTACAGAGATAGGACATGTGAAGAAAGAAGAAAAAATGCACAGAAAGAAAAATAAGATGTGCAGAAAGAAGCAACAAAAGTCCTCAAAGACGAAGAAAAGTGCAGGAAGAAGGATAACGTGCAGAAAGAACAAAAAGAAGAGCAGAAAGAAGCCTTGTTGCAAAATCATCCTGTACCCTCAACTTTTTCAGACGGATACTGGTGGTAACTGAGTCTGACTAACCAGTCCTAGAGCCAGTGCTATGTTAAAAGACACTTAGAATACAGTGAAAACACCTACATACACTAGGGAACATTATGCGTTGAGGTCCCCCTGTGATTAGCATGACCTCCTCTGTAAGCCCCTAGTATATAATAGGGCAGGGGGATTAAAACTACCTCTTAAACAGGCCACAGGGCGTTTTTGCACACGTTAACTCAGGCCCCGTCCCCTCCCTTCACCACTGTGTAAACACGCCCTGTGTCCGTTTTTAGTTGGGAGATTAAGCTCATTTGAATCATGAGGGTCCCTAGGGTCCAACTAGCCCACTAGGTACCTCTAGTAAGTGCCACAGAGCTGCGTTGCAGAGAGGTGTAAAAAGTGGCACGGCCTGGACCACCTCTCTGCAATGTTATGTTATATGCATTTATAACGCGCACAGATACTCTGGAGTGTCCCGGCGCGAATCTATGAGGGTAGGAGATTGACCTCAAACAAGTGCCAGGAAATCAGTATTAATTACATGAGACGAAAATAGGAAAGGGCGTCCTTAGACAAACAAAAAGGTTTTCAACTTTTTTTTAAACGTACCCAGATCCTGGATGGAGCGTATCCTGAGTGGAAGGGAATTCAAAACCGTGGTTGCCTTCACAGTGAAGGAGCTACCGCCAATCCTCTGTCGCTGAAAGCGAGGGACATGAGCCAAATACAAAGACGAGGAGTGCAAAGCCCGCCCCGGTACATAGAATTCAATTCGCTTTTGCCGATACAGAGGCCCGTTGCCAGAATCAGTAGCTTGAATTTCACTCTAATTGCTACAGGAAGCCAGTGGAGTAATCGAAGCTGGCTCTGTACACTTTCCCTGGAAGATAGTCCAGATAGCAATCTGGCAGCAGTGTTTTGGACTATCTGAAGTTTTTTTAGCAAATATGCCGGAATACCGGAGAAGAGGGCATTAGCATAGTCTAAGCGAGACAAAATCAGTGCACATATAAGTGTTTGTCTGGCAGAGATAGGCAGCAGGGGAAAGAAGCATCTAAATGATTTAAGTAAACTGAAGCAGCCACCTGCCACCTTCTTGATGTGTGACTCGAACGATAGACACTCATCAAACCAGACCCCTAAATTCTTAACTGATTTCTCAGAGGAAATTGGACAGGGGTATTCAGGAGGCCAGAGTTGCTCTTTGAAATTTGAGGGAAACTTACCAAAGAGAAGAACCTCCGATTTTCCTTCATTACATTTGAGCTTTGCCTCTGCCATCCAGTGAAATACTGTGGCCAGGCAGGTTTGGGCTTGAGATACCGGGACAGTATCTGTCTTCCAGGTAAAGAGTAGCTGGGTATCGTCAGCGTATGCCATTACCTTAGCTCCCAACCCTTCCGCTAGATAGATTAATGGGGTCATATAGATATTAAATAGGAGGGGGCTAAGGGCGGACCCTTGCGGGACTCCCGTAGTGACCCGCTGTGGAGTGGAGGAGAAAGGTGGTATCGAAATCTGCTCAGTCCGGGCTTCCAGAAAGGAGCGAAGCCATTCCCACACTGCCCCAACAATCCCAACCCTTGCCAGGCGAGCAAGGAGCAGTGGATGGGGGACCGTATCAAACGCGGCCGAGAGGTCAAGCAGGATGAGTGCAGCCCTCCCGCCCGCATCCAAACAGTCACGTATGGCCTCAGCCACCTCGACTAGCACAGCTTCCATGCTATGTCCTGATCTGAAGCCCGATTGAGCTGGATGTAGGCTCGACTCACTTTCCACGAAGTCGGTCAATTGTTTATTAACCACCTTTTTGCATATTTTTGCTAGAGCAGGAAGCAAAGAGATGGGCCGGTAATTCCCAGGGCAGAGAGGATCAAGCGTTTGTTTTTTTAGGAGAGGTCGAATTATGGCTTCCTTCCAGGACCGGGGAACAACCGCTTCCTTTAGGGAGAGGTTAATAATGGAAGTGACCTCTTTGTGGATGGTCTCCGATACTGATGCCAGTGTTCTGGCCGAGCATGGATCGGACGGGGATCCAGATTTTAAGGCCTTTAGGATTTTTTGTCATTCGTCAGGGGCAACCAGCTGAAAGTCAGAGAAAACATGTACAGAGCCTTTTGGAGGGCCATCAAAAGCATCTGATACCTGGGTCACCTGAGAAACAAAGGATGCTTGAATGCCTATAATCTTGTCTCTAAAGGCTCGGGAGAGAGTGTCACACCAGGCTGAGGAGGACGGTAGAACACTAGAAAGCGCCACAGGAGCCGTAAAGTTCTGAACAATAGAATATAGTTCCCTGGCATTATTATTAGCCGCTGCTATGCGGGTAGAATAAAAAAGACTTTTAGCCCGTTTGATGGCAGCATAATATGCCTTCTGTTTGTTCCTGAGCTTCAATTCATCCTCCAGACAGTATCCACCTTTTCGCCATGCCTGTTCTAGGACCTTACATTCATGTTTCAGGCTTTTTAAAAGGGTGTTAAACCACGGTTTAGAAGGAGAATTTCTCGAGGGCCTAATCGGCCAGGGAGAGATAACCTTGGCCACTGCCGTCGAGACCCAAGTAGCAAAATCTGCCGCCTGGGTGTTAAGCTCACCGACGTGAATAGGCTTAGAGGCTGCCAAGGCTAAGTTGAGTGCTATAGGATCAATTTTTCCACCCAGGGAAATTTGACTTTTGGGGGCAACGGGTTCAGACCTGGCTACCTCCCAAGAAAAGTAGGTTATAAAATGATCAGACCAAGTCACTGGACAAGTCTCTACCTCTAAGATGGGAAAGTTGGAGCAAATAGGGTCGAGTACATGTCCGGCTTGATGTGTGGGGAGGCTAAGGTGTTGCTTGAGTTGAGCCAGCAGCAACCCGTCCAGTACATCCTGTGTGTCCTTACTGTCAGTGCAGTCCAGGTGTATATTCAGGTCACCAAGAATCAAAAGATTAGAAAAAACGAATAGCCCTAGATGTTATGGCATCCCCCCACTCTTGCAAAAAAGGCCCTGCTGGGCCTGGGGGTCTATAAATTAGTACGGAGGAACTGACCTTTCGTACTAGTACCTTTTTAAGACTAATAACACGTGTACGTAATATGATGGAAAACCCCTGAAAGATTGCTGTTTTAGTTCCCTTTTTAATTCCTAAATTACTGCATTTTGCATATTGTAATAATGAATTGTTTTTATGTCTGTACTTTTATGAATTCAAGTAATTCGAATAAAGGTCTTTTGATTGATTGATTGATAGTGACCCACCCAAGGTGAAGTGAGCGGACATTTGCATACTGAAGTCAAGTACTTCGCAGCTGCTCCAGGAAGAACCCTCGATCCTATGAAGGTTCCAGATGTCTTTGTAGATTACCGCCACCGCCCCCCCCTCTTCCACTCGTCCGATCTACCCGGTTAATTTTATATCCCGGAGGCAGAGCTAAGGCAACAATGGGGTTGGAAGAGGAGTCAAGCCAGGTCTCTGTCAAGAATAGTAGATCAAGAGAGTGGCTGTCCAGAAGATCAAACACTTCAGCATGGTGTTTTCTAAGGGACCGGGCATTCAAGGAGGCAGCCCTGACCAGGTCGGTGGGAGGTTGGAGTGTCCGAACAGTGGTACGACCCATATCATGAACCATATCTGAATTCAGAGCTAGGCCGCAGGAATAACAAATAAAGCTATCGCTGTTGCAAGCATCCCAGCGTTCCGCCAAACAACTGTGTGCGGAAGCCAGAGCCAGCAGGGAAGAGGCCGAATACCTCCTCACAATGCCGGTAGATCCGTGAGCAGCATACCTGGCACTGAGCAATGCAGCTCAGTGGCGCTTACTGGAAGAAATTGGTGGGCTAGTTAGCCCCCAGGGGACCTCAGTATTGAAGGAAAATTATATCCCCAATTTAAAATGTGCCATAGTGCGTGTTTGCACACGTCACCTCAGGCCCCGTCCCCTCCCGTCACCACTGTGTAAACGCGCCCTGTGGCTGTTCTAAGTTGAGAGATTAAGTCCCCTTGAATCCTAAGGGTCCCTAGGGTCAAACTAGACCACTAGGTACCTCCAGTAAGCGCCACAGAGCTGCGTTGCAGAGAGGTGTAAAAAGGGGCTTGGCCTCAGAACACCTGTCTGCAGCGCAGCTCCCTGGTGCATACTGGAGATGCCTGTTGGGCTAGTTGGCCCTCAGGGACCCTCAGTATTGAAGAGGAATTAATTCCCCAACTTACAACTCGCCAGGGGGCGCGTTTGCAGAGTGCTGCAAGGAGGGGGCGTGGCCTCCGGCACGATGCCAGTCTTTTATTTATTTTAATTTTTTAAGAAAGGGGGCTGTGTGGTTCCCCTTCTTATTCTAATTTATTGGCCCTGATGACCCCATCCCCCAGGGCCTGTCTCCTAATTATATTTTTTTGACCCCAATCCCCAGGGCTGGCCACTGTTTTTTATTATTTTTAAAAAATATATATTTATAGACACACCTAGGACATGCTGGACAAACCGTACGTACCTATCATCATGACGATTTGCGTGATATTCATTAAAAAGTGACTATGCATACAATGAATCCACGTGGAATGTATTTACACCACTAGTGAAGCTCTGACATGTCTGATGCCCTACCGTGCCTAATCCCGGTAGATACCCTTGTCATTTATTTATACAAACATGGGTAGCTATTGACGGGCACATTTAATACACATGCACACCAAGCCATTCAAAGGGGATTCGACAAAAATTCGACCAAAACTATGCAAGAAACCCCCCTCACGGTTAATAAAACACACATCCACTGCCGGATGTGTAATACTTTTTATTTTACTCTCTGGAAAGGGGACGAACATCACTTGAGAGTCACAGCGCGCTCCTGGCAGAGCCCAATGCTGTGTTACACCCACCATTGCCTGCTGAGTGCCACACACCTCTGTGTTGTATTCCACTAGCTAGTGCATATGCCATGACACTCTCTAGCCCATGTGCACTGTAACACCACCCCGTGAATATGTCATGCCACACTTGTCTTCGCACGGGTTATATTGCCCCATCTAACGTGCCTTCCTCGATGCCTATGTTATAACGCACAGTGCTATGCCATACATATTACAATCTGGGATCCATATCTTTGTCACAGTGCATATGCAACGTTACACTCCCCAGCACATATTTTATATTACAACTTTAGAGACTAGTTAGGTTACACAACACTGCCCTGTGCATATTACACTCCAAGGCGCATATCGCATAGCACGCGCTAGTGCCTGTGCTATCTCGCGCTCTCCAATGAATCTGTCATTGCGCACAATGTATTGCATATTATATTTCACGCCCGGTTCATCTTATATCACACTTTTTGGTGCATAGTTTATACCATACACTATATCTAGTTTTCATTTTCAATCGTGCTCTCAGGACTATGTTCTATATAACACTGTGTTCACCTACCCTTTTCACGGGCATTACATTTTGCGATAGGGGGTGGAGGGTCAGAGGGTGTTTCTGCCAAGTGAGCCCGGAGTCACAGTCACAAACGTCCTCTTCTTCCTGAATAAAAGTGAGATTATGCTGCATACTTGTTCATATTTTAAGTAGTTCGCACAGACACACGTTTCAAAAACAATAAAGTTCCTAATACCCGCCTTCTCTGAACAGTTAGCTTGCTGCCCCATCCCTCTCCTCCCTATCCTCTGTTGTGTGAATCCATGGACTAGCCTCCTCCCTCCTGCCATGCATGGTCTGATGTGCTGCCACTGCCCTCAATTTAGTGTGATGTACCAGTCCACTCCTCCTGCCCTCCATTGCCCAATTCTATGGCCCATCATTGACCTCCTGCTTAAACTCTGTGCTTAGCTTGCTGCCCCTATTCTCCTTCCCCCTGCCCTCCGATGTCTTTGTGTATGCCCCTGCTCCATCATTTTTGCCCATCATGTTCCATGGACCTGCCACTCCTATCTACTCTGAGTGTTCTGTTGAGCTGCCACTCACCCTCCCACCTGCCTAGCATTGTCAGATGACTGTAACCTGTCCCTGCCACCTCCACCCTGCCTGTCCACATGCCATGCCCCTATCCTCTTCCTCCTGTCCTACATGGTCCATTGTACTGCCACACCCTTCTGCCCTCCCTGGTCTGTTGTGCTGCAACTGCTCCTCCTGCCTGCCCCGTGCGGTCTGTTGTGAGGCCCCTTCCCCTGAACTTTCTTGTCTGTGCACAGGTCCTGACCCTCCCTTCTATCCTCCATCATCCTTTGTGCATGCCCCTGCACCCTCCTTCTTGCCCATCATAGCCATTGTGCTGCCACTAACCCTCCCGCTTGCCATGCATGGTCTTCTGTGCAGCCATGGCCCCTCCCACCTTCCCTGTGTGGTCAGTTAGCTGCCCCTGAACCCCTCCCACCTTCCCTCCATGGTCTGTGTGTATGCCATCACAGTCTCACTGTTGCTCTTCATGGTGTGTCTTGCTTCTAGTGCCTATCCTGCCTGACCTCCATGGCTATCTTGCTGCTCCTGCCCTGCCCCCTTGCCCCCAGCCCTCTGTTTACATGTGCAGACCCCTACTACCTCCCTCCTGGCTTGTCTGTTCCATTGTAATGCCCCTGATCCATCCCTCCTGCCCTTTATGGTCTGTTATGCTGCAGCTTTATCTCCTGTCTGTCCATTATGGTCCTGCCTCTTGCCCCTCTGTTCTCTGTTGTCCATGTGCATGGTCCTGTCCCTTCCCTCTTGCTTTCTATGGATTGTTGTGCTGCACTCCCGTCCCGCATGCCCTGTGTGGTGTATTGTGCTGCTGCAAACCCTGATGCCTGCCCTGCAGGGTCAGTTTGGTGCACCTCTCCATGTCCCTCCTGTCCTCTGTTATCCAAGTCCATGTCCCTACCCCATTTCCTTCCATGATCCAATGTACTATACTTGCGAACATTTTGAACTTGGTAAGAGGGAGATTTTGAAAAAAACTGGGGTATTGATTTTCCCCTTTGAGTTACATTGAAAAGTGGAGTTTGTAGACAGGAGACAGATAAAATAAAGCCCATTTGAGCTTAAAAACATTGGACGTTTCCTGGCTGAATCGGGTCTGTTGGCATGTATGGTTGTACTACCATTGCCTCTTCCTTCTACCCACAATGGTCTATTACATTGCCACAGCCTCTCTTGCAAGTCCTGTATTGTTGGTTTGTTGCCCCTGCCCCCCTTTCCACTGCCCTCCATAGTCTGTTGTGCTGCCACGGCCCTTCCTGCCTGCTCAGTGTGGTTAAATTGTTGCCTTTGCACCCTCCTACCTGCCTTCAATTTTCAGAGTCCGTGCCCCTGGCCTCTGCCTCCCAACAGTATCCTAATGAACAACTAGATTGCTAACATTCTATATTTATTACAAAAGTGTGGAATGCCTGACGTCATCTTGATGTAATCAAAACTGTAATACCTAGAGCATTTCCTTTAGAAATTACATATATGAGAGGGTCTTATTGGCATCAAAATTATGGTTAGTGCTCTAAAAGACTAAAATAAGGACATATTTTCTGAGTTTTCAAATAGCGAGAAAGCACTTTTAAATTATTTGTTACCTTTATGTTTTTTTATCCAGTTGACCACTTGATTAAATGTTGCACTCAGGGGAGAGGATGTGGTGTTACTTCCAGAACTGCAGACTTTGCAACTGGGGAACCAGGTTGAAGTTTCTGCTTCAGCTCGACATTCTGTGATTCTGGTCAAATCACTTAGTCTCCCCATGTCTACAACCAAAATGAATTTGTTCTTGTGTGATGTAACCAATGCTCATGTAAAGCACTCCAATACCTGACAAGTCTGCACTATATAACACTGCAAAAACACAAAATAATAAGTGTTTTGCACACTTCTGTCATTGGGCTATATTTGGGCTACATCTGGGTGATTTTGGGCTACATGTGGGCTCTTTTGTCTCTGGTGGCCATCTTGGCAGACTTATTTGTTATGATGTTTCCTAATTTCCTCATTTACTGCAGTCTCCACAGTAGGAAATACTTTCAGTTTTTTACTTTGATTCCAAAGGCATTCAGATGTGTCACACATTTGCCATAAATTCAGAATGTTAGCATTCTTTTTGCTCATTAGATCACTGTAGTAAAGCTACTGCTCACCAGGGAAAACTGCTGCTGGTATTGAAAGTGCATGTTTCAGTCTGCATGTCAGAATTTTTTAATGAAATAGAAGAGGATTTGAGAAGTCACTCAAAATGTGCCCTAATTTTTCTTTCTGCAGCACTAATCATACTTTTTATGGAAAAATGAACCCCCTCATTTTGTTCCTTTTCAAATTAAATGTTTTAAGAGTTACCACTTTAATCCAAGCAAGATGGCTTCAGGTGTGCCATACGTTTATCATAAGTAGGACTGTTAGCGCTCTAGTTGTTCTTTGGAACACTCTGGGAAGCTGCAGTAGAACACAAAGGAATCAACTGACAGTCTCTGCCCTTGTTGGATGTACATGTTTTACTGAGAATGTAAGACTTCATTCTCACATGACTGAGAAAGATAATGTGAATTTACAGAAAATAAGCTCTCAGTGTAGCTTATAGATCACCTTCCAAACCTCTGTGGGAAAAGCATGAGAACATATTTTTCTCTCAATCATGATATCCCAGCAGAAGGCTTTTTCACATGGTGAAATCACCTTAGAACATACCACAATTCCTAAAATGAGTATGGTACCATCAACAAATGATTTATAATGCAACTAAAGTCTTAAAACCTTCTATTAACTGCAATGCTTTTTAATGAGGTGCTATCATGTATATTGGTCCCAAGATGGCTGCCAACACTTCATGGATGAAGTGCTGACAGCCAATCAGATCTCAGGATGAGATGTGTGATTAGGCTCCGCCCACATATATATATGATTTTACTTTTGATTTTCTCAGGAACTACTTAACAGATTGACACCAGACCTGCAAAAGGCACATCCCTGACCTGAGGACTACCTCTCTGCCAAATTTCAAGTAATTCTGTTCAGCCGTTCGGGCTGTACCTTGGACTAA
Organism: Triturus cristatus; assembly: GCF_964204655.1. Lineage (NCBI taxonomy): Eukaryota > Metazoa > Chordata > Amphibia > Caudata > Salamandridae > Triturus > Triturus cristatus. The sequence continues at coordinate 167,525,449 of NC_140580.1, read as the reverse complement.
AGGTCCCTATGGAAAATTGCATGGGGAAAACGCGTTTTGGGACCCCCCTTTTTTCTCAGCCCCCGCTTGACGAAATCCCCCGAGACTTTCAGGGTAGGAGCGAAGCGGAGCGCCCCACCTATTTTGAAAATTTCACGAGGATTCGTCAACCGGCGCTAAAGTTATTCCAAATAGAATGTTGCGGATATCCTATGGAAACACGGTCCTAACTATAACTATCTACTGGCGACCGCCAGTAGATAATATATATATATATATATATATATATTCACTTAAAAAAACCACAGGTTTCACACATGTTATAGTTAGCTGGACATTTCACTCGTAAAAAACCAATTATATTCCCCCGTTATAGTTAGTGCAGGCAACTACAACTCACACGACCGCAATCCTCTGCTGATGACGTCAGATATTACATCACTGTATTTAGACACTTATTTACCCATGTCTTCTTCCATTAATCTTTAGCTATACATATATTGCAAATATTTATTTTTCAGAAAGACACATATGTCATCAGTGATGTAATATCTGACGTCATCAGCAGAGGATTGCGGTCGCGTGAGTTATAGTTGCCTGCACTAACTATAACGGGGGAATTTCATTGGTTTTTTACGAGTGAAATGTCCAGCTAACTATAACATGTGTGAAACCTATGGTTTTTTAAGTGAATTTGCAAGGTTTTTTAAATGCTAATTCGTAACTATAACGTGTGTGAAACCTATGGTTTTTTCAGTGAATTTCAAAGGTTTTTTAAATGCTAATTTATGTATGTATTTTTTATTTTTTTAATGGGATTTTTAGCGTGCGCACACGGTGCGCGAACCTCGCGGTTTTTTCCGTTAAAAATATTTTGTACGTGTGTTTTTCAGCGTGCGCGCACAGTGCGCGCACTCCGCGATTTTTCAAAAAAAAAAATCTTTTTTTGGCCCTTGGGGTCCTTCTGACAAAGGCTAGGGGGTCAGGAACTGTCCACCCTGCCCCCTTTTCACGTTCTCCACCTTTGTTTTTCACCCCCTCAGACTGCGAGAGACAAAATGGCGGCCGACACTTCCTGGTTTCGACCGATTCGAATGTTTACCGGCATCTAACAACCAATCAGAATTGCGCTCGCGCACGGCACGGTGCGCGTGTATAGATATTGATATGGTTTTAAATGCTATTTTCTCAGGAAATACTGAACAGATTTACACGAGACCTTCAAAAGGCACTTCCTTGACCTTATGGCTACCTCTTTGCCAAATTTCACGTAATTCTGTTCAGCCGTTCGGGCTGTACCTTCGACTAAAGATCCTATGGAAAAATGCATGGGGAAAACGCGTTTTGGAACCCCTCCCTTTTTCTCGGCCCCCGCTTGACGAATCACCCCGAGACTTTCAGGGTAGGAGCTGAACGGAGCACCCCATTTGTTTTGAAAATTTCGCGAGAATTCGTCAACCGGCGCCAAAGTTATTCAAAATAGAATTTTGAGATTTCCTATGGAAACTAGGTTGTAACTATAACTATCTACTGGCGACCGCCAGTAGATAATATATATATACTGAGATATATAGATATATATATATATCTATATATCTCGGTAGCCGAGTCACAAGACAAAGGGTGAAACAAAGATAAAAAACATGAAAAGGGGACAAGGTCCAAACACCCTGACCCCCTAGGCCTGCTAAAGGGGTCGCAGAAGGACCCCCAGGAAAACAAAAGCATTTTTTTAATTTAAATCGGCCGAATTCGCGCTGGGGATTCTAGGGGACTTAATCCCCCAATTTACAACGAGCCAGGGGGTGCATTTGCACAGTGGTGCAGGGAGGGGCCTGATATAACAAGTGTGCAAACACACCCCCTGGCGTGTTGTAAATTGGGGGATTAACTCCCCTTCAATCCTGAGGGTCCCTGTGGGTCAACTAGCCCAACAGGTACCTCCTGTAAGTGCCACAGAGCTGCGTTGGAGAGAGGTGGTCCAAGGCCACCCCCTTTTTTACACCACTCGGCAAACGCGGCTTCTGGTGCACTGCTGGTGGGCGATAAGAGTCCTCTTGTGTCCTGAGGACCTCAGGACACAAGTGGACTTCATCCTCCGAGGAGCAGTGCACCAGAACCCGCGTTTGCAGCATGGTGTAAAAAGGGGCATGGCCTCGGAACACCTCTCTGCAACACAGCTCTGTGGCGCTTACTGGCGGTACCTGGTGGGCTACTTGGCACCACTGCGACCATCAATCGATGAGGCAGGTGCCAAACCAGGAGTGATAGCTGCTACTCCGCAACACCCTAAACTTTCTGGCTCTCGTGGATTTTGATGACCTAGTTTGCTGCTGACTAGGAGTCATCCCCTGGGCCGCAGAATCTCAGTTGTTCTGTTCACAGCCTGTTTAATCTCTCTGCAAGATGTCACTTTAGTTTGCACCCTACAGATAAGACAATCCCGACATGTGCCTGTTTTTTTGCAATTGGTGTGCTGGGAATGCTCTACGTTTATACATTTGACTGAAGGTCACTATTCACATATTCTTCCCATACCCTACCTTACTATTTATTAACTGGCCTCACACTTTGTGTGTTCCTCTGCTCTTTGATGCTGGCATCAGACATTTTGTGGCCTACTCAGAGAGTCTCCTGGCACCTAATGCGAACTGCCAGGCATATAGCTGGGTCCGAACTGAGGTGGCGAAGTGAGCTAAAGAACGATGAAGGGTTCAACCCAGATCTGTGACTGGGGGTGAGTGTCTGAAAAGTTTCAACGCTCTGTCCATCATCTTTTTGTGTTTGCTTTGTTTGGACTAATTTGGAAGTGTATGCCCAGACATTGGTCCCTTGCTCACTTTGACACTGGATTCAAGCTAGCCTGGCTGATGAGGGGTGTTACACCGAAACCTGTCCCAGGATTCTTGCTTCCAGTTCAGGAAAGACCTGGCCTGGTATTTCAGGCTGGACTGTTCCCAAGAGGCACAAGGTCTAGACTGATTTGCATATAGCTGGGTCTGAACTTTGGTGGAAAAGTGAGCTAAAGAACGATGGATTCAACCCAGATCTGCGACCGGGGGTGAGTGTCTGAAAGGTTTCAGTGCTCCATTTATCATGTCCTTGCATTTGCTTTGTTGGCAGGGTATGCCCAGATGTGGGTCCCTTGCTCACTTTGCCACTGGATTCAAGCTAGCCTGGCTGATGAGGGGATATTACCCTGAAGCCTGTCCCAGGATTCTTGTTTCTAGTTCAGAAAAGACCTGACTTGGCAATTCGTGCTGGACTGTTCCCATTGGATTCAAGCTAGCCTGGCTGATGAGGGGTGTTACCCCTAAACTAGTCCCAGGATGCTTTTTTCTGGTTCAGGGAAGACGTGGCTTGGCAATTCGGACTGGATTGTTCCCATAAGGCACAGGGTCAAGACTGATTTGCATTTAGCGGGGTCTGAACTGAGGTAGCAAAGTGACCTAAAGAACGATAATGGATTCAACCCAGATCTGTGACTGGGGTTGACTGTCTGAAATGTTTCAGCCCTCCATCCATCATCTACTTGTGTTTGCTTTGTTTGCCCTAAGTTGGCAGGGTATGCCCAGAGGTGGGTCCCTTGATCACTTTGCCACTGGATTCAGGCTAGCCTGGCTGATGAGGGGAGTAACCCCAAAAACCGGTCCCAGGATGCTTGTTTCCCCTTCAGGGAAGCCCTGGCTTGGCAATTCGGGCTGGACTGTTCCCATGAGGCACAGGCTCAAGACTGATTTGCATATAGCTGGGTCTGAACTGAGGTGGCGAAGTGAGCTAAGGAACGATGAGGGATTCAACCCAGATCTGAGATTGGGGGTGATGGATTCAACCCAGATCTGTGATTGGGGGTGAGTGTCTAAAAAGTTTCAGTGCTCCGTCCTTCTTCTTGTGTTTGACCTGCGCATCATAACCAAAATATCATCTGATGAAAACATTGTGTCGCACATATCGTTTACAAAAATATTATCAGACTGGAGTTAATAGTAGAAAATCCACACCTTGTGAAACAAAACATTTGTAAACAACAGTATTTCCTTCAGACAATATTTTTGCTAACAATATTTTGTCATACAGCGGGGTAAGGATGTATCCCTGCTTTACACCTCTTTTTGAATTTAAAACTTCAAACTAAACCAAAATAAAGTGTGTTGCATGTCTTCCAGACACTAGCTCACCGTGTAACTGGGCCCTCAGGAAAGCCCCTACTCAACGTAATACACGTTAAGTTTGTGGCCTCTTTGCTATGGTTGTGAAGTGTCCCTCATTTCAGTGATGAGACACCTTGATACTGAGCAATGTAGTTTGTTCCGTGGCTATTTCCTTCAGCTGCTTCCTCCTCTCAGTTAAAATACAGCTGGAATTCAACTTAACAAACCAGCTCGTTTACCAGGCAGGATCTCTAGTGTGTTTCTGGCAAAAAAAGGGCTCCACAGGGTTCATTCAGAGCTTGCTTATGGGCTAAAAATATCCCACCTTGAGCTCTTGGAAAAATCAATAAATGCCTACATATGGATGATGCTTTATGATGGACTCAATTTAAACGACTAGCAAAAACAAGCATTGGCATAGCCAATAGGTCTCGCCTTTGGGACCTTATAAGTGTTTAGTTATCCAGCACAATATCCTTGGTACAACAACATCAGCTGTTGCATGGCTAAACACTTATAAGGTCCCAAAGGCGAGACCTATTGGATATGCCAATGCTTGTTTAAGTTGCAAAGAGGAAACTGCTGGAGTCCTTGTTCTTGGTCGGTGGAGCAAATGGTTTGAGGGGCAATAAACCAGGTTGGACCAACGTCCAGTTCACATGCAGAGCCACCCGTGCATCATGGGGAAGGAAACAACAGCGGGCGGCAGCCATGGTAACTTGAAGTGCTCCCTTGCATAAACAACGTATGTATTGTGCCTGCCCTTCCATTTCGAAAATGCACAGCACCACATTGATCTACTTCCTGGACTGTTCTCTCTGACGTGCGAGGGGACAGCCCTACTTTGCCAATAGCTACCACGTCCTTAGTGAAACACCAACCTCAAACATTACGAAGTACAACTCCCCAACATAGAGAGACCCATTGGCTATAAATATTATATTATGCGCTGGGCACCCTCTGCAAAAGAAATTGTGTGTCTGACCAGCACTGAAGGAGCACTGCAAACATTGTAATTTACGATTTATGTACCGGTCCTTGTACACTTGGTGCTGCACCTGTGAGATGCATCACAATACAGGTGAGAGAGGACTGGTCCGTAGAAAATAATGGCAATTGGTTTGACATTTTCATCTGTAATTTTTGGCCCTGGTGGCAAACTTAGAAAAGTAGCATACAGTTATATTTGTGAGACCTTTCTGGTTGCAGGGAATTATAGTGTTTGTCGGTTGAACAAAAAACCCAAGCATTGGTAAATGCATTGGGTTTCGCCTATCTGATTAATAATAAGCTTTTTTTGTTGTAAGTTTTAGCTTGGTGAGAAGTTGTGCAATATAAGTTACTGAAACTCTGTTAAAGTGTAATGACTTGTTTATTGAGAATGGCAATATAGTGTGCTGGACACAAGTGGCACAAGGCGTAAAACAATGCTTGTCTCCAAAGACGCCACATCTTCAGTAAGTTCCCTGAAATAACCTTTTTAGATATCTTTCGGAGCAGAAGCGGTTACCAGTGTCATCTTTCATACTGCTAAGCAAATGTCAATTTCCAATAGAAACCTCTAGTGCGAATCGGGAATCGCTCCAAAAGCAATAGGGAAGCGGGTAGTTTACTGCAGTTTGGTGCAGAAAGCACCACTGCTGTTGCATTGAATCAGCATGAACGAAAGGGACTGTATGAAAGGCATGCACACAGGAAAAGCCAACCCTCATGTGAGTCGCATGCTGTATACAAGTTTATACGTGATCAAGAAAGACGTGGAGTTCCTGCACACAGTTAGTGCAGCACGCTGATTACTGTGGCCAGTTTAGCTTGTTTCTTTGTTCATTACAGTAAAGTGCGCTATAAATTGCTGCCCAGGAGCTATGTTTGGATGGTTGCTAGGATTGTTACTGTGAATGACATATGCTGCTAGGGCAGGGAGGGGGAGAACATGGAGGCTGCAGCATAGGCAGAGAGACTCTGTCAGAGAGTGGAGTATATAGGCAAAGTCAGGGAAGGAGGGGGCAGACAAATGGAGGAGGAAAGGATAAAGATGGGGTGCACAGAAGGGAGAGAGAGGAGGCGGTAAAAGGGAGTACGAAAATAAAGAAACAGAATCTAGTCGAAGGGGGAAGGAGAGCGAGAGAGAGCGAGAGAGAGAGAGCGAGAGAGAGAGAGAGAGAGAGAGAGAGAGAGAGGTACGGATAGGAAGGGATAGGACAGGTAAAGGGGAAATCATGTGGGTAGAGTGAGTGAAGACAGCAAGAGATTAACAATAGACCTAGGTACAGAAAGAGAGTGGGGGTAGGAGGAACCTGTGGGGGAGGGGCACGGAAGATACATGGGAACCTGAATGCTCTGTATACCAACAAAAAGTAAAGGGTGGGGAGGGTGACTGGTGGTACGAATGGAGTTAGGAAAAGGAAAGGGCAGGAGAAAAACGCTAAGCTTAAGGGATGAGCTCGAAGGAAAAGAAAGGCTAGGGAAGGATTGTTGAAAAGAAGTATGATGACATCCAAGGGAATCATACCATGCGTTCAGGGGGGTGAATTAATGAGGCCCAGTGTGCCTGCAGTGTGTCTCGCGTGGACTCGCCAGCAATGTCTTTCCCGTTTCCTGCGCCAAATGACACATTGAACCAACCGACAGTAAGGCATCTTATAACACAAGCTGCCCATATTGCAATGCAGCCTTTTTTCCACAAAGATATATCAGAAGCAGTAACTTGTACAAACAAGCTACATGAGGGAGGAGGGTGGGGGGGACAAAGAACGGACAGCGGGAGGAGGATGTTAAACAGAACATACCGCTGTAGGAGGGCGGATGGTGGTAAAGAGAACGGACAGGGGGAGGAGGGTGGTAAACAGAATGGACAGCGGGAGGAGGGCGTAGGGTTGGCAAAACAGAATGGACAACGTGAGGAGAGTGGAGGGTTGGCAAAACAGAACAGACAGTGGGCAGAGGGTGAATGGTTGGCAAAATAGAACGGACAGCGGGAGGGTAAGAGAGAGAACCTGCAGACTCATGCACTTAAGTGTGCATCACAAAAGTATAACTGGGGGGGGTGGCAGGCACTCACCAGACAGACACAACGAGCGGTCAAGGATAAATGAAAGTACCAGGTCTGTTTCAGCTGGAATCGAGTGGGACGCTGGCAACAAGGGCCGGAGGGCTAATAAATTCAACTGGAGTTGGTGCATCTGTAAATTGGGGAAAGTAACACGTAACATATGAACCGTGCCAGATAATTAACAAGTTACGTGTGCTTCGAGGCGGGGGGTGGGGGGCTGAAGCAAGGAGCAATGTCTCCAAGTGTAGTGGTTTCACATCAGGAGAAGAAAGCATTTGTTGCACCACTCCTCGTATTACCAGTGTCACTGATGGCTTGTTAGCTTTGCATTTTGCTGTAGACAGCTCTGGTCACATGGAGTCTGTCTGCGTCGCCCTGAGGTACCATTTACGTGTATATTTTATAGGTAACAGTACTGTACTTACACTAGTGTTTCTTGTAGGCAAATACTGTATTCCTAAAAATCTGAACTGTGTAAGCGAAGTGCCCTGATAATGAAGCATAATGATAGGATTGGGAGGGAAATGTTTCCCTTTTAATTAAGCAGCACAACTGAGGTCTTTGCAGTCTGTGAACTTCACTTTAAAGATAAAACCAGCGCGTTCCTCGTGCTAAAAGGAGGCAGCAGGGGGAGGGGCGAGAGGAGAGGGCGAGTGAAAGCGTTTCACTTGCGGGACCGTGCAGCGCCAGGAGCGATATTTGCTACCATATGGCGTCGCGCGCTCCCGCAAGTGAATCTCCAGACGTGCACGCGTTACCATTGAAGGCAATGGAACGCGTGCACGTTTTTGGCTGAAAAGCCAAAGCGATCGGAATAGGTCTTTTTGCCTATGTAGCGCATGCGCGCTGCGTAGGCGAGACCTAAAAACCAAAAGAAAACACAACAGCACTCATGCACCTTCTTCACTGACAATTCATCCTGTTGCACTTCTTTGTCATGTTAGCATATTACTTATTCCTTATGCTTCAAGCCAACCACAACCTCATCGGACAGAGTCAACATCCTTCCAATTTTAACTAGCAATATAGTAAGAGCAAAATTTGGTCTATTTGAGCTGGGTGAGCAACGATAAACGTGGAATCACGCACGCTCACCCATAAGATGCTGCCTCAGTCCTTACTGGAAGAAGACCCTGGCTCATATAATATAATTTGCTGCTGCCCAAGTCATGCAAACGAAATCTCGAGTTGTTTGATTTCTTCATTCACATGGCTAAACAAAAGTCTCTGTTCGCAAGCAATAAAATAATGTTTCAATCCGTCTTGCATGTGGCTGGCCAATAGCTTCACAAGATGTTTAAAACCGACTCTCTTCAAACTACCGCAAACGAGCCTAATGCAAAAAGCTGAAGTGATTTGCTAGTTCCCTATGACTGATGTCCTAACTCTGGCCATACGGTTTTACCTATTATTACTACTGACTTTTACTATGCAGCATATTGTAATGTTGTTTATTAGCTATACACTAAATTATTAAACGTAACTTTAGTGGGTTTAATCCAGTTTGAATTGCTCCTGCAGATCTGTGGCATACTATTTTGAAATGTCATTTGTTAGTAAAGTTCAAAACCCTTTCTCCTTATCGTGTAGTTCATGAAATGCAGATGTGGTCTAGTGGAATGTCCTCATTTACTCTTCAGATTTTAGACTTCTTTCATATGAATGGTAAATGCTAACTCTATTTGCTTTAGAAATGGTTGTCAGTTCACAGGATTCAGACCATCTAAGGCTTTGTGTGGTGCTATGCCTTACAGTGTTCGTATATACATCTTTGGAATTAAGTCTATCTAACCTTGCTGTCAATTGATGGTGCATCCAGTGTCACTCACGGTCTATTTGAGATCTTTGCGTTCCAATTTGAATTCAACCCATTCTTTGATGTTTGCTAGGACCTTATTGCTCATTCATGCAGTACCTCTGGAAAACAGTCTTACTTTGCCAGTATGCAGAGCAATCCATATCTAATACCCGGGCACAAGTTTTAAACCTTAAATTCTATTTCTATGTATAGTCTCCCAGCCCCTTTATGTCACTCTTGCAGGTTCCTGTTTTCTCTCTTTGGGACAGCTTTCCCCACTTTCTCGCTCTCCTTCTTTCCTCTTTGTGCGTATTCCCTTCTCTTGCTCTTGGGGAATGTACAATGAGAAAAAATAAGTGCCGGTGGCCCTTACCGGCAGACACCGTCGCAAATTAAGCACCTTCTGTGCAATTTATTACCACAAGATTCAAATACAATCAAAAAAAAGTTTACGTTATCCGTGCCCCCTGTGTTTAGCTCAATGAGCTGATCATTGCTGATGTAATTTTGCCACAAGGAGATCTGGTCGCAAGATCAAGACATAAATGCAACTTTGACGTTTTTATTTTTATTTTTACAATATTATGTTGTGTTAAACAAAGGGGCACAAGCCCAATCCAGAATGCAAAACCTTTTAGGAGTTGCCCTGGGGTCATGATCGCCACAGAAACTCCAACTACTTAATGGAGAATACCCAAGACCGTTCAAGAAGCAAACGTTCTAAAGTTTTAAGGAAAAATAACTTACTTGCTCAATATAAGCTTTCCTTTTACAAGCTCCAGATTTGGAATTATCTGAATAGTAGAAATTCAATTATAATTTAAATCCACACATTTTAAAAAGACACATAGTAGTAATTTAATTAAATTTCCCTAAGCATGCCATGCACTTGTTCTTATTTTTTTTTCCCTGAAACTTGTATCTACTTGGATTAACAGCACTGATGACTTTAAAAGGCAGGATATTTTTTAAATAAAATACCATGGGCGATATGTACTAGGAAGTGGCGGAGCGTGTCGTTAGCCTCCTTGGCTTAATGACACGCTCCGCCACTTCTGAAACGCAAGGCTGCACCATATTTAAAAGACTGTGGGAGTGCCTTGCGTTTCCCCCTGCGATGGCGCTAAGTTTAGCAGCTTAGCGCCAATGCAGGCACCCTTGCACCAGAGTGCAAGGGTGTCTGTGTGCAGTGGAGGATTGTTTATGTGTAGGAAGATGTCCCTTCCTGCACACAAACAATCCTAAAATGCAATTTTGTAACTTTCATGTGTGCTTCTTCATGCAGCACACATGAAAGTTACAAAATGTGAATTTTAAAAAGGTTTGTTTATGTACAGGAAGAGACACCTTCCTGTACATAAACGAACCATGGCATTTTGCTTTATCGATGTGTGCTGCACAAGGCAGCACAGATGGAAAAAGCAAAAACGAGGAGAAATAATGCATTTGTCCTCATTTCACCAATTTAAGACCAGGAAATACCTTGTCTTAATTTTAGTGCTGCCTCCTATGTACGCCACCCTTGTACATAGGGGGCAGTGTCAAATACAATGGGTGTTGTGGTGGAACGCCCACCACAACACCCACTGCCCGCCCCTTTCACGCTAACCATAGCGTGAAAGGGGGCCTTATGTACAAGGCATCGTTAAACCTTGTTAAATGGCTTAACGCTGCCTTGTACATAAGGCAAGGCCCCTATCGCTACTACAACGTCCATAAAAGCGACGCTGTGTTGGCAATAGGGGCTTGTACATAGGCCCCTGTATGTGTCTATTAGAGCTGTTAGGCACCTTGTGGCTTCTCTGTATATATAATTAGCAAAACGGCACTACTTATGCTGAAAAAACGCATTTCGAAATACCTTTGCGCACATCTTCAAATTGTGCGAATTTATGTTTTTTATACAGTTGAGCATGGAACAAATAGGGGTGCTGTTATTTAGGGAGTACTGTGCAGAAGAGGTTAATGACATGTTGTTTTCCTTTAGAAAATGTACCCAATACATTTTAGCACATCAGAGACGTGATGTGGTAGAACAATAACAATCCTCACCCAAAATGCTCATTTAAGTTAATTCAATAGGTTGTTGACGACATTGACACAGAGGTGAAGTAAATTAGCAGTGGCATTTCTACAATTGAATTGACAAATAATGAAATTCCAGGACCCGAAAAGGTCACAGCACTAATTGAAAAACAGCAAAAAGGCGCCTTTGATGGTTATAAAGAATAGCTCACTGCATTGAAAACGTCTAAATGTAAGACACATTATCACTGGATCAAACGTGCATCATTGGCTGATGTCACTAAAAGCACTCAATTGGGGTTCATCATTTTCAATGGCAGTTTCTGCATCCATTTTCTTTTTAATCCATGGTCATTCCGTTTATTGCGTGTGCAAATCCGCTGTGTCGACATGAGTTCAAATCTTTTCCAAACACATTTTTGGACCAGCATTAGGAAAACCAGACGGTCTGGGTATTTTAGGAGTATTTTCTTTTAGTATATTGACAAAAGTTGCATAGAAAAAAAGTGTTTGCTGTGTGTTGGAATGCAAATTATAGGTGCCTCTGAACCCTATATGTCAATGTTATGAGCAACAGAGAAAGAATGAATAGCTTGAAGCCTGTTACCCACAAAAAAGAGGGCAAAGAATAAGTAAGGGTATCTATTTGGGACAAGCTATAGGTAGGCAAAACAGCAAGACCACCAGTGCCACTTCCGATGAGGCCACTTTTCCATATATTATGATCTTTCTGGCTTGTCTATAGCAGTAAGCACCAAAGAGCAATCTTTGAGTAAAACATGCGTATATGCTGGGACACACCACAATATCACACAATTCCTTTACCACAAAGCCACGTATAAAAGGTAAATGTGTCTGTGCGAGTGTGTCTGTGTGTATGAATATATATATATATATATTCACTGAAAAAAACATAGATTTCACACACGTTATAGTTACGAATTAGCATTTAAAAAACCTTGCAAATTCACTTAAAAAACCATAGGTTTCACACATGCTATAGTTAGCTGGACATTTCACTCGTAAAAAACCAATTAAATTCCCCCGTTATAGTTAGTGCAGGCAACTATAACTCACGCGACCGCAATCCTCTGCTGATGACGTCAGATATTACATCACTGTATTTAGACACTTATTTACCCATGTCTTCTTCCATTAATCTTTAGCTATACATATATTACAAATATTTATTTTTCATAAAGACACATATGTCATCAGTGATGTAATATCTGACGTCATCAGCAGAGGATTGCGGTCGCGTGAGTTATAGTTGCCTGCACTAACTATAACGGGGGAATTTCATTGGTTTTTTACGAGTGAAATGTCCAGCTAACTATAACATGTGTGAAACCTATGGTTTTTTAAGTGAATTTGTAAGGTTTTTTAAATGCTAATTCGTAACTATAACGTGTGTGAAACCTATGGTTTTTTCAGTGAATTTGTACGTTTTTTTAAATGCTAAGTTATTTATTTATAATTTTTTTTTTTTTCAGGTTTTTCACCTTGCGCGCAAAAATGTTTTTTTCTCCCTTGGGGTCATTCTATTTTGAATAACTTTGGCGCCGGTTGACGAATCCGCGCAAAATTTTCAAAACGAATGGGGCGCTCCGCTCAGCTCCTACTCTGAAAGTGTCGGGGGGATTTGTCAAGCGGGGGCTGAGAAAAAAGGGGGGTCCCAAAACGCGTATTCCCCATGCATTTTCCCATAGGACCTTTAGTCGAAGGTACAGCCCGAACGGCCGAAGAGAATTACTTGAAATTTGGCAAAGGGGTAGTCCTCAGGTCAGGGAAGTGCCTTTTGCATAGCTGGAGTCAATCTGTTCAGTATTTCCTTTGCATTTAAAAGCATATACATATCTATATGCGCGCACCCTAACGTGCGCGAGCGTAATTCTGATTGGTTGTTAGATGTCAGTCAACATACGAATCGGTCGAAATCAGGAAGTGTCGGCCGCCATTTTGTCTGTCGCACTGATAAGGAAAGGTGGAAAACGTGAAAAGGGGGCAGGGAAGAGAGTTTCTGACCCCCTAGCCTTAGTCAGGGGGTCACAGAAGGGTGAAAAAAACATTTTTTTTTTTTTAAATCGCGGGGTGCGCGCACAGTGCGCGCAGCGCACCGTGCGCCCAATGCGCGCGCACGGTGCGCGCATGGTGAAAAACCTTAAAAAAAAAAAAATATTAATAAATACAAAACTTAGCATTTAAAAAACCGTACAAATTCACTTAAGGTTTCACACAGGTTATAGTTAGGTGGACATTTCACTCGTAAAAAACCAATGACATTCCCCCGTTATAGTTAGTTCAGATAACTATAACTCGCGCGACCGCCACTCTATCACAAGGATGATGTCATCAGTGATGTCATGAGTGATGCCACTGACCATGTCATGAGTGATGTAATATGTGACGTCATGAGTAGTGGATTGCGGGCGTGCGAGTTATAGTTATCTGAACTAACTATAACGGGGGAATTTCATTGTTTTTCTACGAGTGAAATGTCCACCTAACTGTAACCTGTGTAACCTATGGTTTTTTAAGTGAAAATATATATATATATATATATCACACGCTGCAAACTTCTTCAAAGAAGGACTCGCACTCAGGGAAAACCAAGATTTATTCACCACGGTTAGTTAGGAATTAGCATTTAAAAAACCTTGCAAATTCACTTAAAAAACCATAGGTTTCACACATGTTATAGTTAGCTGGACATTTCCCTCGTAAAAAACCAATGAAATTCCCCCGTTATAGTTAGTGCAGGCAACTATAACTCACGCGACCGCAATCCTCTGCTGATGACGTCAGATATTACATCACTGTATTTAGACACCTATTTACCCATGTCTTCTTCCATTAATCTTTAGCTATACATATATTACAAATATTTATTTTTCAGAAAGACACATATTTAATCAGTGATGTAATATCTGACGTCATCAGCAGAGGATTGCGGTCGCGTGAGTTATAGTTGCCTGCACTAACTATAACGGGGGAATTTCATTGGTTTTTACGAGGGAAATGTCCAGCTAACTATAACATGTGTGAAACCTATGGTTTTTTAAGTGAATATATATATGTATATATATGTATGTATATATATTACCTACTGGCGGTTGCCAGTAGGTAGTTATAGTTAGGACCTTGTTTCTATTCAAAAAGCGTTTTTTCTTTTGCCAATATCATGGGCGAAGTTTCTGAATTTTCACAAAATTTTCAAAACTAAAGGTTCACTTAGGTCAGCTCCTCTCTTGAAAATTTTGGGGCAATTCGTCAAGCGGAGGCCGAAGAAAAAGGGGGTGCCAAAACATTTTTTCCCCATGTTAATTTTTATAGGAACTTTAGAAACGGCTACAGCCCGAACTGCTGAGCGGAATTACACCAAATTTTGCAAAAAGGTAGCTCTTGGTCCAGAAAGTGACCTTTTTTTAAATGGTCTAAATCCCCGGGGCTTTATTTTGAGAGTGGGAGAGCTCACAGACCCTCCTAAGCCCTATGGACCGGCACCTCCCCGGGGCTTTCGTAAATTATTTGCGGGGGGCCTCGCGGCACCCCCCAATCCCCAGGGACCACCATCTCCCCGGGGCTGTTGAAATGATGAGAGGGGGGCCACGCGGTCCCCCTCCTGGAGCCCTTGATGGCCCTGGGGACCGCCACCCTCCAGAGCTGGCCCATGCAATGTCCCGGGGTGCCCACCTCCGGTACATTGCTGTTTCCAATGGCAGGGTGAGAGCATGAAGTAAAGAAGAATTGCTTTTGGGCAAGGGAAGGTGCATGTTAGCAGCTCCCCTTGCCCAGAAGCAATGCTGGCTCCCGCAGGAGGCGGGGAACTGGCTGGGACCATGGGGACATGCCCTGGGGATGGGGTCCAAAAGTGGACCCGGGAACGGGGACCAGGCTGTCCCCTTTCCCTATAAATATATATAAAAAAAGGAGGCCATTCCCCGGGGGATGGGGTCCCAGGGGCCGAAATCAGCCTTTGGAGGGGGGCTGAGCGACACCCTTCCCGTTTAAAAAACAAAAAGAAGGGGGGCCACACATAAAAATATATCCATAAAAAAAAGCCGGCATCTTGCCGGAAGCCCCGCTCCCTCCCTGCACCACTCTGCAAATGCGCCCCCGGCCCGTTCTAAGTTGGGAGATTAAGTCCCCTTGAATACTAAGGGTCCCTGGGGGCCAACTAGCCCACCAGGTACCTCCAGTAAGCGCCACACAGCTGGATTACAGAGAGGTGGTCCGTAGCCACGCTCCTTTCTACACCACTCTGCAAACGCGCCTCTTGGCACACTGCTGGTGGGGCGATTAAGTCCTTTTTTGTCCTGAGGACCTCAGGACACAAGTGGAATTCATCCCCCAAGCAGCAGTGCGCCACGAGTCGCTTTTTGTTTTTTTTACCTCAGAAATTAAAGTGAAAGAATACTTGGAGAAATGGGATGAGAAACCGTAGACTGATTAATTCAGTGATTAGGCTCTAGGCTATTCAATTACTCTTTTTCTCTGTTCATTTCTGGACATTATGCTGTAAGCTCTATGCTTTTTATAGTATATGCTCTCAAGTTTTTTCTATCATAATTGCCAGCTAGTTTAATTTTTGAGTCAGGGAGCAGCAACCATCACAATCAGACTGATAGCAGTCTGAATGCCTTTCTATATGGGAAGGGTGGATGGGGGGATCCTAGGGGGGTGTATGGGCACGGATACTGGGTGGGCGAGGGAAGGGAGGGGTAAGGGTCTAGGGTGGAAGGGTAATGGGTAAGGGGGAAAAGAGGTGAATCTTTTTTTGGAGAGGATATAATAGAAAAGAAACTTGAAATTACAACTTATAAGTGGCAAGGGCAATCAAGGCAGAGGCAGAGGAAACTAAATAGTTTAAATGGCTAAGATTACTATTTGCACGGTCAATGTAGGTGGCCTTAACGATAGACTAAAACTTATTAGAGTCGCGGAAGTATTAAGAAGTTTAAATCCCGATATAATATGTCAACAAGAGACACATATTCCCTGGGGGAACCGTGATATGCTTGATATAAGAGGATACAATCTTGTAGCTTGTTCTACACAAACCTCAACTATTAGAGAGACTACAATTCATATGAAAAGTCGTTTTGGATCAGCCATGTGTGCATTGGGAGATAAATCAGGGAGATGGGCTATGGCGCAACTCCCCATGGAATTGACAGTCTGTACAATATATGGGTCAAATGCAGATGACCCACAGATTTTTAATAATATAGAAGCTGAGGCAGCATCATGGCCTGCCCCGTTTATATTCTGCGGGGACCTAAATATCCATCATGAGAAGGGATGTGGTATCACTCAGAAATATCAAGGGAGAAAACCCCTCGTACATCAAGCACTTTTGACTTTTCAAATTAGCTATGATCTGCGGGATGTTTGGGGCATGAAACATCCAGCAGATCCTGATTATACATACTATTCAAATCCTCCCAAACATTTTTAGTCTGTATTATTTTTTGGTGTCATCTTGTTTGATTTCAAATGTAGACATAAAAAAACTACCCAAACTATTTTCAGATCACAACCCTTTAATTATGGATTTGATACTTTCAAAGCTAGATCATCCACAAGCAAAATGGACGTTTGATAGATCATTATTACTTAACGATGTTTATATTGAATATATTAAGAAATGGGTTATAGAATATTATGATATTAACCAATATAGCTCTTCATGCAATGTAGTTTGGGATAGTTTTAAAGCTGGTCTTCGCGGGGAAAATATTTAGAAGCTAGAAAACAGGAAAAGAAGGAAATTAACATGCTTATGATCAAATTAGGAGAGCTTGAAAAGAAATATACAGAAGTAGTTAAACAGAATCAAGACGGCGAAGAAACAGTATTACGTTAAAGGATAGCGATTATTAAAAGTGAAATAAATAATTATCATACTAGGAAGGGGGCAGCTATTTATCAAGCACATAAGTCTGAGGGATATGAATATGGTGAGACCATCGGTAAGGTCCTTGCTCTACGGACCAAGCAGAAGATAGCCAGGAATAACATAATGGATATTAAGGGATGTGATGGCGTAGTATATACAGAAAAAAAGAACATCATTAAAATCTTTGAGAAATTTTATGAAGATCTATATCAGCAGGGTAATATCGATCCTATGCCGGCCAATGACACTGAGCATATTTTTAGTAATCAACAAAGGCTTAGCGAAGAAATGCAACAAGAACTGGACAAGGAAATAACTAAGGAAGAGGTTCTCTTCGCCCTTCAATCTATGGCTTTAGGGAAGGCAGCAGGCCCAGATAGCATCCCACTGAGCTATATAAGGTAATCCAAGCAGAAATAGCTCCCATACTGTTAGATCTATTTCTGGGGATACAGTATAGTGGGACTCCGCCTGAGTCCTGGCAAAGAGCGGATATCGTGGTTTTTTTTAAAAAAAGGGGAAACCTGCTGATAACCCTGCTTCATATAGACCTATATCTCTCATGAATACTGATACAAAATTGTACTAAAAAATTTTAGCCACCAGGTTAGGGAGGATCATAGTTCATTTTGTCTCCCCATGGCAACACAGTTTCATACCAACGAGAGGCACAACAGACCATATTAGACGTGCTATAGCTTTATTAGACATTACAAAGACAACTGGTGAGAAGATGGCTATGATCCTCCTGGACGCGGAGAAGGCGTTTGAGCGGGTGGCATGGCAATAGAGGGGCTTTGGGCCCGGTATTTTAATAGCTATACAAGCAATGTACTATCGGCCATACGCTAGACTAAATATAATGGGGCAAGAATTGATCTCTATAAGGATTGCAAGGGGGATGAGACAGGGGTGCCCCTGTTCTCCAATATTGTTTGCTCTATATATTGACATCTTTATAGAGCAAATTTTCCAAGATCAGATTATCACCCCGGTTAAGTGTAATGGCCATGAGACAAAAATACTCGCTTATGCTGATGACCTGGCAATAGTGACAGGGGACCCAGAGAAAGCAATCGAACAAATTCAGAAACTGGCTGATGAATATGGTCGGAAATCAGGATATCTGCTAAACGCAGGGAAAACTCAGATTTTATGTAATACTAAAACCCTGTGCAGTGATTCTCGAAGATCCACTGAGGTAACTTATTTAGGTATCAAGATTACTAGCAATATAGAAACTATATGGAAGATAAACATAACACCAATAATTAATATGATAAGTAAAGATCTCCAACATCTAGATAGACTTCACTTGTCACTCATAGGGCGCTGTTACATTTTAAAAATGGTTATGTTTCCCAAAATTCTATATATGTTTAGATCTATTCCAGTGGAAATCGAGGATCATTTTCTAAAAAAAATAGATAGCATTTTTAGCAGTTTTGCCTGGAAATATTCCAAAATATGACGATCTTTTCAATTTTTAACATTGCCACATGATCGAGGAGGATGGTCAGCCCCTAATATTAGGTATTATTATTACGCATGCTTTTTACAGCAGATGGTTTTTGTAATCTTGCCAGGTATAGGAAATAGACAATGTAATATAGCCGGGAATCTTCCTTCAATATATGAACTAGCCATGGGAATCAATGCTCAAGGGGTGCTTCTCCGACAAATCGAGCCAAACTATTATAAAAAAAAATAATTTAAGATAATGATAGCAATTTGGAAAAAGATGACGACCCTTATGAACATCCCTATATATAACAGATATACCCATTGTGGCGATCCTCCCTTTTTCCTATATCAATGTATGATAAGCTGGCTATTCACTGGGAGAAGAAGGGAATTCTGAGGGTGGGAGATCTCTGTTTGATTGATCAAAGATTGTCGTTTTTGGAGCTTTAGCAGAAATATGATATATCGGATAGAACATTGTTTAAATTCAGACAGTTTACGAGTTATTTGAATAAAATGAAAGAAAAGGGATTCTCTCTGCAAAGGAATGCCCTAATAGAAATCATCTCTCAGTCTCAGACTAGAATTAAAAACATATATAGAATTTTAATAGGTACACTTTCGGATGATTTGGAGGTGGTAGAAGCCAAATGGGCTATGAAAACAGGAGATCGGGATACTGATATATATCGCTCCCTGACCTTATCTAACAAGATATTTCTTGCTACAAATTTAAAAGTCCAACATTACTATACAATATATGATCTTACTTTTAATCCTGAGAAACTACATCGCTGGGGGGAAAGGTGTGATCAAGGACCTGCAGATACAATTGATATGTTTTATCGATGCGTGAAATTAGATCCACTAATAAAACAAATAGAAACTTTCTTGACATCAGCTGTAGAGAACCCTATTAAAATATCTACAACATTAATGTTGTTAGGATGTGATGAGAAGATACAATGCGATTACAGCAACAGCAAATTTGTTTTTATTGCTATTGCCGTAATACAACTTCTTATTGCTACCTATTGGAAAGATCCAGATCCTCCTCGATTTCAAGCATGGATTAGTCAATTGTTGGCTATATATCATCTGCAGAAGTCTTTACGTAAATGCAAAGGTCGGGGTGGTCGTAAGCGAGGTAGAGAAATCTGGGCACCGTTGGAAAAATGAATTATCAGACAAACCAGCGTTTAGATGAAATAAGAGGTAAAGATCTCCGGATCACGAGATGGGCTGGTAGCGATGTGTGCAGAAATGTTATTCTTCAGATTCGGCTATGAGCGTTTGCCTATATATCTCTCATGTTTTTTCTTTTTCTATGTACATTTTTTTTCTTTTTTTCTCTCTCTTTTCTCGTTTTCTGTCTCTACAATGTAATTACATATGAAAAATTGAGCTATAAGCTCTTGCCTAATTGGATACTGAAGGCTAGTTTATGTATGAAATAAGTATGAATTTTCATTTTGTATGTCCTCTCCAAATAATAAAAACAAAAAAAACAAAAAAAAGAGAATCAAAACACAGGGATGAAACGGAGAAAGCGAGAATCAGAAGAAGTTAAGGAGAAAATAGAAAAGGCAAATTTATGCAAAATAAGCAACTATTGCACCTGCTCCACAAAAGCCGATGACTGTCCTTCCGCGCACACACAAACCTGCATGAAATCCTTTCACTTTGCATTTGTGGAACTGTATCCGATTGGTTTTTATAATTAGGGGGCATTGTGCATGAACAACAGCGGTAGAATGGAATTAATCGCGGGTCTGAAGATAAGCAGCGTGAAAAAGCTAAGAAATTAAATAGACTTCGGCAAACTGAGTTTTATGACGTCTTCAAAAAGTTACTTTTTTGACAAAATGTTAAAAAGAAAGACAATAATGTTTTTTTCGCCAATCAAGAAATGAACGCAATTAGGGAAAACACGAGGCAAACGTTTCCATTGCATGCATCAACGATTTGCATCAATACATTCTCCTCATTAGATCTTGATAATATGCCCCCACGTTGTTAAGGTTGTTTCCCCATTTCTCACACCCCTATTAAGCACCAAAAAACACCTCTGTGTCGGATTATATAAGGTGCAATAATTTTTGCAACCAAGAAAGGACACTTATAGTCAGGCCCTAAAGGCATGATCACATTGGAGCTACCAAAATCAGTTGGAAATAAGCAGCTGCTTGTTTGTGATCGTACGGGAACGCAAATTTGCTGGTGCACACTTTGCACCCAATCACAAGCTTAGCTTCTTAGAATAGGGCACAATGAGTTAATGGCCACATCATGGCCAGGGCATCAGTGTATTAATATTTCATACGCAGAACCATTTTGTTAGGGTCAAAGAAGGCTATTTGTAGTGTAAATTTAAATTTCACAAAGTTACGCGGTTTTCCATAGATCTTCATGACGGGTGAAAAAAAATGAAATTTTACACACTCCTAATCTTTTGGTATTCTTCCTGCATGCCACCGTCAACCCACAATATGGTAATATGTTTACAGCCCCATTTAAAGACATCTGCTACTAACTCTATGCTGGTTGTCACCATTCCTCGTTCTCCTGTTGTAGGAACGATCATAACCTGAAAAGGCGTAAGAAACTAAACAATAGTGTGCATGTGTTTGGTTAGAGTGAAAAGAAGGTCAGCAACATTTGGTAAAAGGAAATGCACCAGGGCAGCAACCTTAGGTCACCCTGATCAGTTCATTGAGTGCCCTTGGCTTGTCATGATAGGTGTGCTCCTGTGAGTGAATGTGTGAAGGGACCTGCTGAACTCCTCATTGTCCTAGAAACAATGAGGATATTACACCCTCTATTGAGTTGTCTGCGCTCAATCAGTCTGCATAGCTTTGGGTAGACTGCTGTGACCTCTCTACGAAGTAAGTCCTTTCTTATGTCAAACGGCATATTTTGTAAAGGAATTAAATTGTGTCTAAGGTGGCCTCCACTGTCTTTATTTATTGTGTCACCTTACATATGACTTAAACCACAATATCATGTTCACACCTAATTGTAATGACGGGCTGGTTAACATGTTTCACTGAAATGGGTTTTTGGAAATGTAGGATAATTTATCTCCTTTTTCGTTTATAACCTGTTGAAAGAACAGGTAAAAATGCAACCAGGACTGATTCTGGACTTGAACTGTGCCTTTTTACTAATGTGTATGGCAACCGTATTACCTGATCCCATTCCAGGCACTGTATACCAGTGGGAGTCATTCAAAACTCATGAAGTATGATTGGCATGTCAGGGTAAAGTCAACCTTGGATTTAAAGAAAAATGCATTACAGCCCAAACCCCATATTGTTTAAAATATTTTCATAAGGGATGAAATGGGTTAAAAAAATATATAATTTCATAAGGGCAGTATTTTTTGCTAGTATACAGTCATGAAACATGCAATAGCTCTCCATAAGACAGTTGCAGGGTCATGATATAATGCAATGTAATAATTGTCTCAATGTGTACGAGAATATTGAACATTCCTTCTAAATGCATGTGAACATCTTGGTGGACTTCCACCAGGCAATAGAGAGCAATCTAAAAAAAAAAAAAAAAAAGAATACTGAGGGTCCCTGGGGGCCAACTAGCCCACCAGGTACCTCCAGTAAGCGCCATACAGCTGGATTACAGAGAGGTCTGTAGCCACGCTCCTTTTTACACCACTCTGCAAACGCGTCTCTTGGCACACTGCTGGTGGGGCAATGAAGTCCTTTTTTGTCCTGAGGACCTCAGGACACAAGTGGAATTCATCCCCCACGCAGCAGTGCGCCACGAGTCGCTTTTGCAGAGTCGTGTAAAAAGGGGGCAGGGCCTTTGAACACTCTCAGCACTCAAGCTCTATAGGGCCTACTGGAGGTAACAGGAGGGCTAGTTGCCCCCCAGGGACACCTTGTTTGCCTGGACTTCGCCGTGGGCTGTTCCCTGCACCTGTGGTGTTTTTCTTCTGCCGCGGGTCCCGCTTCGCGGTGTGGAGAGAGGCGCCTTGAGCATAGAGGGGCTCTGATCTTGGACACCGGACTCTGGGCTTTGGCAGGCAAGTACAGGGCTGCGAGCGGACCCGCAGGGACTCCAACTCCCAGGAGCCCCTGCGTGAGGTCAACCCACAACACCTGGGTCGCTCTCCCTGACTGCCACGCCCCCGCCCTAGCACTTGAAAGCAGCCCCCTTCCTGATCGACGTGGGATACCTTGTTTGCCTGGACTTCGCCGTGGGCTGTTCCCTGCACCTGTGGTGTTTTTCTTCTGCCGCAGCTCCTCGCCGGACCCGCTCCGCGGGTCCCGCTTCGCGGTGTGGAGAGAGGCGCCTTGAGCATAGAGGGGCTCTGATCTTGGACACTGGACTCTGGGCTTTGGCAGGCAAGTACAGGGCTGCGAGCGGACCCGCAGGGACTCCAACTCCCAGGAGCCCCTGCGTGAGGTCAACCCACAACACCTGGGTCGCTCTCCCTGACTGCCACGCCCCCGCCCTAGCACTTGAAAGCAGCCCCCTTCCTGATCGACGTGGGATACCTTGTTTGCCTGGACTTCGCCGTGGGCTGTTCCCTGCACCTGTGGTGTTTTTCTTCTGCCGCAGCTCCTCGCCGGACCCGCTCCGCGGGTCCCGCTTCGCGGTGTGGAGAGAGGCGCCTTGAGCATAGAGGGGCTCTGATCTTGGACACCGGACTCTGG
The DNA here is from genome assembly GCF_964204655.1 of Triturus cristatus. Lineage (NCBI taxonomy): Eukaryota > Metazoa > Chordata > Amphibia > Caudata > Salamandridae > Triturus > Triturus cristatus. The sequence continues at coordinate 167,502,402 of NC_140580.1, read as the reverse complement.
GCTTTGGCAGGCAAGTACAGGGCTGCGAGCGGACCCGCAGGGACTCCAACTCCCAGGAGCCCCTGCGTGAGGTCAACCCACAACACCTGGGTCGCTCTCCCTGACTGCCACGCCCCCCGCCCCACCTCCTTCTCTTTTATTTTTGCACTAGGATCCCGCTGCGCGGGAGCGCGCGGGAGGGCGCCGGGAGAAGCCCGGGACAAGGGCGGGGCCGTCTGTGGCCGTCATAGGCCGGAGTAGGCCGGGCTGGGCCTCCCTCTTGGTTCTGCCGTTTGCCATCAAGTCCCTAGCACTACAAGCTGATAAATTGCCACATAGCTATCATCACACTCTAAGATACCATGCCGTCCCCGGTAAAGGAAAGTACCCCCATAAGGCAGGCAGGAACAAAAAATATGACCTTAGAGAATTACTTTCCTCGGACGGGGGGAGATGGGGACAAGGAGAACACATTAAGCCGGCTCAGAGCTGAGCGGAGACGCTCTATAGATAATTTGAAAGGTAGACCTCTAGGAGACTATCCTCCCACACCTAGCGAAGACTTGACACTAAATGAAGATGTTCCGATCCTGCTTAGGGATGTTACAAAAACGCCCCCAGTGGTACTTATGAGCTCAACCCCAGTGAGTAGCACAAGCCCAAGTAGGGGGACGATTGACTTAATTTCTCAACCGCCCCCAGCATCAAAGTCTAGGAAAGCCAAACCTAAAATAGCTGTAGCACAAGGGGTTTTTGGGCCCCCACCAAACAAACGTAGGAGGAAGTCGAGGGGTGCCCAGGCTAAAAACAAACCAAAGATCCCTCATTCTGATTTTGGGAAGTCATCCAAACCCTCCATATCAACTGTGACAACGGTGGCTGACTTACATTCTAAACCCGCTGCACAGGATGGTGTGGCTCCCGTCCTGACTAAAGAGACGGCTAGCGACATTGTTAATGCCCCCCTCTCTGTTGCTCCGCTGGGTAATTTGGAATTCCTGCTTAGGTCACTTTTGTTACCAATTAGTGAAAGCATCAAAAAAGTGGAAATCAGACTAACCATTCTTGAGGCTACACTAAGCAGTATGAAAAATCCGGCCAATTCTCATGAGAGGGCTCCTAAACCTATTGCCACCCCAACAGCTCCAAAAAGTGTTATGCATCTTGCTCCCTCACAGGTTGCAACTGCGGCCGCCCCACCACAAACCCAGAGGAATAACCCTGCCCCAAATAAGCCACCTAACCCCATAGGACCTATACCCCCTGCAAATGCTGTTCCCCCGGTACAGCCCCCAGATAGTGTTGCACCTACTCCACTAATGAAGCTTCCCCCCAGGCCACGTAGACCCAATTTACCACCAGAGGCGAATGACTTTACAGTAGTCATGGCGGGCGTCCCACCACTAGAGGCAGGTGAAGCCGAGGATTTCTGTGCTCTGAAAAGTAGGGTGATTAAGTGGCTAAATTTGAATAGACCCTTACCCGTACACTTAAGCAATGAGATCATAATGGTCAGAAGGGTGCCTTGGATAGGGAGAACACGCAAATCCATCATAGGGGATTGCATATTGGTGAGCTTCAGGGATGCTGGAACAGTTGCTCACATATGCCAGGGAAAGAATAGATCACAGGTAACAACAATTCAAACACTTCATGTGTCTTTCTTCTTTCCCCCCACCCCAGCCCCTGTACACGTGACCCGTTCATATGACAACTGGGAAAGGGTGGGTCGAAGGGGTGTTCATCACGAGTTCAATCCCAGGCCATTATTTAGCCGCCCAGAGCTACCCTTCCACACATTCAATCGGTTCCACTGCCTGGATGGTCTTGAGGGGGTAGATTGACAAAGAGATAATGGTATATGGGGTATAGGGGGTAGAGGGGTTCCAAATGCTGAGTGGGAGAAGCACAGCCCCGAGGCAAAACAAAAGTCATCAAGTTGCGCCCGGAGTTATGTGCTGGATGAACCTAGGGTTGTAGATATTGCATGTATAGGTGACGCACAGGGACCGGAATTGGGAAAACAAGTGCGAGAATCACCTGGTGGGTCACAGGGAGGAGGGGTCCAGGGGGGTGAGGCACTAAAAATCATCTCATGGAATATAGCTGGCCTGGCTGGGAAATTTAATAACAAAGAGTGGCTTGACTATATCAGAAAATTCCATGTAATTTGTCTGCAGGAGACCTGGGCCCAGGAGAATAATTTCCATCTGCAAGGGTATAAGTGTTTTTTTGTTCCTGCTCAAAAATCAAGATCAGGGAGAGCCATGGGAGGTTTAGCTATTTATATAGATCTGAGCCTTCCGGGAAGTTACACTTGCCTTGATTGGAATTCCCACAGGATTCAGGCAGTCAGGTTCACTGGGAAAGGTCTTAGATTTGTTGCAGTAAACCTTTATAACAACGAGATAGCGGGATCTAACATCTCTCTTGTTACTGAATTAGATAATAGGTTGGGCCAGGTCATAACAGGCCAAAAAAATGGGCAGCCACATGGGTTGGTGGTTATGGGAGATTATAATTGCCACTTGTGCCCGGTACTGATCCAAATAAGCACAGATTGGTCCCGATGCCCTATGGAGAAGGGACCGCATTTCTCTCATACGCCGTTGGGCTCAGCTTTCAGAATCTTACGGTTTAAATATGACCTTGAACACACCATTAATATGGTAGGGATGCAGGAGGATGGCACACTCCCCCCCACATTTAAGGGTAGAGGATGCTCTTCCTTCATAGATTACATTCTGGTCTCAAGGTCCTTAATTAATAAGACAACTAGTGTAGGGATCGAATGGAGTGGCTTTAGTGACCATAACCCTCTTGTTTTGGAGCTGCAGTATATGGTGGGTCTAAGTATTAGAGTTCAACGCACCTTCACTGAGAGAGCAACAGACCAAGGCAGGAGACTAAAATGGGCTAAAATAGACGGGGAAAAGTTCTACAAGGGCCTGGTGGACGCAGGCATACTTGCTATTAATGATTGTTTGGACACAGAAGTCCGCGGACCGAGGATAATGGAAGCTTTCGACCAGATCGCTAATCTGGTCGATGGTTTGCTAAAGACTAGTGTCCCATTTAAGAACCACGGGAATCCCCGATGGTTCGACAAAGACTGCTCTAAAGCTTTGAGGGAGCTGAAAAGCTGCCTTAAAACTAAACCAAGGGTCCCCCACAAAGTTAAGGTGTGCAGAGAAATTTATAAAAAGGAAATTAAGAGGAGGAAACTTGCCTTGCAGGCGGAAGCATGGGCAGATTTACGAGAAGCGGGGGAAAGAAAGGACCTAGCAGGCTTTTGGAAAATAATTAATAACCCAACTTTCCAGGAAAAAGATACCCCGGATATAGGGGCCAATATTCTCCCAGAGCAGTGGGTCAACCACTATAGGGGCCTGTACAATCATGAGCCTGGTTCTACTGTAGACCTACCGGCCATTCCAACTGAGGCTCCACTGGTAGAATTCTCCATTAAGGAGATCATTGCAGGGATTGAGGGCCTGACCAAAAATAAAGCTCCGGGGCCTGATGGAATCCCCCCTGATCTTTTTTTGAGTAACATCGAACTCTGGGCTCCCCTAATGACAAGGGTTATTAATACTGCTATCATCTGTGGCCTGCCCCCGTCTTGGTCCACGGCAGTAATTGTGCCGATTTTCAAAAAGGGCAACAGGGATGACCCAAAGTGCTACCGCCCGATCTCCCTGATTGATGTGTCAGCAAAACTTTTGGGGAGGGCAATTCTTAATAGACTGTCCGAGTGGACCGAGGAAAAAAACATCTTCTCGGACACTCAATACGGATTTAGGGCAGGGAGGTCCACTAGTGACCAGTGCCTGAACCTTTATTTGCTGACTGCCAAGTATACCATGGCTAGTGATGAATCCATTTACATGGGTTTCATGGATCTGGCAGCAGCATTCGATCACGTCAATAGGGAAAAATTGTGGGGCATGATGCTTAGTATGGGGATAGAGAGTGGTCTAATTAATATATTGAGGGAACTGCACAGTGACACCACCGCCAAAGTCCGCTTTAATAGGGAGGGGGGGCTGACTAGTTCTTTTCCCTGTAAGAGTGGAGTCCGACAAGGCTGCATTCTTGCTCCCTTTTTGTTTTCCCTTTATATTAATAATTTGGAGCAGTTTCTGTTGGGTCTGAGGGCAGATTGCCCAAGGGTTGGGTCGCGTCATATTCCTGTTCTGCTTTATGCAGATGACGCGGTACTGATCGCACGGACACCAAGGAGCCTACAAATCCTGATTGATGGTTTTGTTAGGTTCATGAGTGCCCTGGACCTTTCTGTAAATCTGAGTAAATCCTATGTGCTCCTGGCGGGGAAAAAAACCACCTCTAAATTTACATACAAAATAGGGAGCCACATTGTGGAAGAGGTCAAAACGTTTCCATACCTTGGTGTAACATTCGATGGTGCCCTGCGGTTTGATACCCTGGTGGAGGAACGTTGTGGTAAAATGATTGCATCTAACGGGGCAATTGCTAGCTATGGCAGGAGGCTAGGAAGATGGTCCCCGGAACAGGTGATAAATCTGTACAGCTCAGTATCATGCTCCAAGGTAATTTACGGGGCAGAAGTATGGGGCTTTGTCAATACCACTAGTATCCAACGTGAAGAAAATAAATATCTGAAATCACTCTTGAGGGTACCACAAAGTACTGCTGGTTTGATTGCCCATAGGGAGCTAGGGAGACCATATATAGAAGATTTGATAAAATTGAGGCCTATTATCGCTTGGTTAAAAATCTGGTACAATCCTGATGCGACACTTAGTAGAGAAATCTTATCGGACTGCCTAAAAAGGGACAAGTGTATGCGCATCCCCTGGCTCCTTTATGTGAAGAATACCCTGGAGGAGCTATGTTTTGGGAACCTCTTTACTCATCCTGTAACTATTGTAGCCCAGAATAAACTGCATGTAGGGAGAATTTTTCTAGAGCGGAAAAACCTACGCAGAGATGAGGCTGAAGGGTGCAAAAAGACAGTGAGGGCCCATCACCTAGTGAAGAGCGTGGAAGGTATGGAGCCATACTTGTTCCTCATGTACAATGCACAGGATAGGTTCCTGATGTGCCGTTTCAGATTGAACCTTCTCCCATTTATGTTGGCATCACCAGCGGGGTTTGCTACATCAATAGAACAGAAGGGGCCCTGCGGCTGCGACAACAGGTCTCCGCAAGACTCCCTTCATTTTGTTCTACTCTGCCCCTTTTACTCAATGCCCAGACGCAGATACCTTGTAAATATTTTGAAAAATGCTAATTTGGTCCTCGCTAGGGAGGCACTTGTATTCTTACAGAAAGCTGAGGAACCCCTAACACTGTGTAGTATTATGAACTTTATCAAGGTAGCACTTCGTTTAAGGCTTACTAGAGGAGAAGACTGAAATGTTTTTACTTTAACTTTTAAGTGTTAAATATGGCTATATTGTTGTATTTATGTTTTGTTAATTCACTGTACAAAGAACCCTGAAATGTTTAATGACTTTTTAACATGTAAATATGAGTGTGCTTTTACGGTGTTTTTTAATCACCGAATAAAGATTCTTTGACTTGACTTGACTTGAGTGCCCTTGGCTTGTCATGATAGGTGTGCTCCTGTGAGTGAATGTGTGAAGGGACCTGCTGAACTCCTCATTGTCCTAGAAACAATGAGGATATTACACCCTCTATTGAGTTGTCTGCGCTCAATCAGTCTGCATAGCTTTGGGTAGACTGCTGTGACCTCTCTACGAAGTAAGTCCTTTCTTATGTCAAACGGCATATTTTGTAAAGGAATTAAATTGTGTCTAAGGTGGCCTCCACTGTCTTTATTTATTGTGTCACCTTACATATGACTTAAACCACAATATCATGTTCACACCTAATTGTAATGACGGGCTGGTTAACATGTTTCACTGAAATGGGTTTTTGGAAATGTAGGATAATTTATCTCCTTTTTCGTTTATAACCTGTTGAAAGAACAGGTAAAAATGCAACCAGGACTGATTCTGGACTTGAACTGTGCCTTTTTACTAATGTGTATGGCAACCGTATTACCTGATCCCATTCCAGGCACTGTATACCAGTGGGAGTTATTCAGAACTCATGAAGTATGAATGGCAAGTCAGGGTATAGTCTACCTTGGATTTAAAGAAAAATGCATTACAGCCCAAACCCCATATTGTTTAAAATATTTTCATAAGGGATGAAATGGGTTAAAAAAATATATAATTTCATAAGGGCAGTATTTTTTGCTAGTATACAGTCATGAAACATGCAATAGCTCTCCATAAGACAGTTGCAGGGTCATGATATAATGCAATGTAATAATTGTCTCAATGTGTACGAGAATATTGAACATTCCTTCTAAATGCATGTGAACATCTTGGTGGACTTCCACCAGGCAATAGAGAGCAATCTAAAAAAAAAAAAAAAAAAGAATACTGAGGGTCCCTGGGGGCCAACTAGCCCACCAGGTACCTCCAGTAAGCGCCATACAGCTGGATTACAGAGAGGTCTGTAGCCACGCTCCTTTTTACACCACTCTGCAAACGCGTCTCTTGGCACACTGCTGGTGGGGCAATGAAGTCCTTTTTTGTCCTGAGGACCTCAGGACACAAGTGGAATTCATCCCCCACGCAGCAGTGCGCCACGAGTCGCTTTTGCAGAGTCGTGTAAAAAGGGGGCAGGGCCTTTGAACACTCTCAGCACTCAAGCTCTATAGGGCCTACTGGAGGTAACAGGAGGGCTAGTTGCCCCCCAGGGACCCTCAGGAGGAAAGGGGACTTCATCCCCCAACCAAGAGCGCACCAGGAGGTTTGTTTAAAGAGTGGTGGGCAAAGGGGGTGTGGATTGCTAAGAGAACTTAGCAATCCCACTGTGTGGGGCTTACTGGAGGTAAGAGGTAGGCTAGTTGGACTCTAAAGGACCCCCAGCAGCGAAGAGGACTTCAATCCCCATCCAAGAGCACGCCAGGGAGCGCGTTTGCAGAGTGGTGGGCAAAGGGGGCATGGCCTGCTATGAGAACTTAGCAATCCTGCTGTGTGGGACTTACTGGAGGTAATAGGAGGGGTAGTTGGCCCCCAAGGATGTCCTTGGGGGCCAACTACCCCTCTTTTTACCTCCAGTAAGTCCCACACAGTGAGATTGCTAAGACGTCTTCGGAGGCCATGCCCCCTTTTCTCCACCAACCTGTAAACGCGCCTCCTGGCAGACTACGGGATGGGGGATGAAGTCCAATCTACTCCTTAGGGACTTTGGGGGCCAAGAAGCCCTCCTGGTACGTCCTGTAAGTCCTACACAGCGGAATTCCTGAGCACTGGTCAGAGGCTCAGCACCCTTTCTCCAACACTCTGCAAACACGACTACTAGTTAAAGAAGTGTTGCAATGTAATAGGTTTTGCATTTGCAAGAGTAAGAACTTTTGGCATTGTAAATGTAAAAGTGTTTTACTGATATTTTTGGGAGTGGAGTGGATGTACATTGTGTGTAGTGGATTTATGTGGTATGTTGTGCAGTGAAAGTATGTGGATAGAAAGTATGTGGTATTTAGTGTATAGGAATTATGTAGAGTGTGATTTTGTGTTATGGAGAGTAATTATGTGGTATGGTAGTCTGTGTTGTGGACTGTTAACCTCAGGTTTAGTCTTTCTCATTTCCATAGAAGCTCAAGTATGAACTCAGTGAGACAAAAAAAGAAGGAATCACTGAGGAGCACTTGTGGACCTAGTCAGAGGTATGAGCAAGGCCACTTGAATTATGCGACTGTTTGGCTGCACCGACTTTCGCACAATTATACATTTTTCACATTAGCTACATAATTCATCAACGGCTCAAACATTACCAAAAAATGCAGCGGCAAGTGTTACAGCGTGGTGGAAGGCCTTTTGCAAACCTAGAATGGTCACCTGTTACTTATTGCTAAATGTGGGTGTTAAATTGGTACTAATGGTGTGCAAGCCACTCTTGCTTCCTTCTGCGCCTCTCCTGCCTCTTTCTGCATTTCTGTTGCTTCTTTGTGCACATTTCTTTCTTTTTCTACACTTCTCTTGCCTCTTTCTGCAAATCTCTTTTACTTTCTGCACCTCTCTTACCTCTTTCTGCACGTTTGTTGTCTCTTTCTGCACCTCATTTGCTTCTTTCTGTACCACTCTTGCCTCTTTCTGCATCCTTCTTCCCTCTTTCTGCACCTCTCTTGCCTTTTTCTGTACCACTCTTATCTCTTTCTGCACCCTTTTGCCTCTTTCTGCACCTCTGTTCCTTCTTTCTGCACTTCTTTTGTTTCTTTCTGCACCTGTCTTGTTTCTTTCTGCACCCCTCTTGCATCTCTCTCCACCCCTCTTCCCTCTTTCTGTACTTCTGCTGTTTCTTTCTGCACTTATCTTGCTTCTTTTTGCACCTCAATTGCCTCTTTCTGCACCTCTGTTGCCTCTTTCTGCAGTTCTCTTGCCTCCTTCTGCGCTTCACTCACCTCTTACTGTATTTCTTTTGCCTCTTTCTACACCTATCTTCCCTCTTTCTGAACCAATCTTGCCTCTTTCTGTACCTCTGTTCCTTCTTTCTTCACCTGTCTTGTCTCTTTCTGCACCCTTCGTGCCTCTTTCAGCACCTCTGTTGCTTCTTTCTGCGGTTCTCTTCCTCTTTCTGCAACCCTCCTGCCTCTTTATGTACCCCTCTTGCCTCTTTCTGCACCTCTCCTTCCCCTTTCTAAACCTCTCTTACCACCTCTATTGGTTCTTTCTGTACCTCTTTTTCTTCGTTCTGCACTTCACTTGCCTCTTTCTGTATTCCTCTTGCCTCTTTCTGCACCTCTGTTGGTTCTTTCTGCACTGCTCTGGCATCTTCCTGCACCTCAGTTCCAAATTCTGCATCCTTCCTGCCTTTTTTTGCACGCCTCTTCCCTCTTCTGCACCTCTCATGCCTCAGTCAGCCCACCTGTTCCCTCTTGCTGCACCCTTTTGCCTGTTTCTGCAACTCTCTTGCCTTTTTCTGCAGTTCTCTTGCCTCCTTCTGTACCTCACTTGCCTCTTTTTGCACCTCTATTGGTTCTTTTGCACTGCTCTTGCTTCTTTCTGCACCTCTCTTGCAAATTTCTGCACCCCTCTTGACTCTTTCTGCACCCCTTTTACCTGTTTCTGCAACTCTCTTTCCTTTTTCTGCAGTTATCTTGCCTCCTTCTGCACCTCTGTTCTTCTTTCTGCACTTCTCTTGCCTCTTTCTGCACCCCTGTTGCTTCATTCTGCACTTTCCATGCTTCTTTCTCACCTGTCTTGCTTGTTTCTGCATCCCTGTTGTCTCTTTATGTACCTCTTTTACTTGTTTCTGCAACTATCTTGCCTCTTTCTGCAGGTCTCTTGCCTCCTTCCGCACCTCTGTTACTTCTTTCTGCACTTCTCTTGCCTCTTTCTGTACCCCTGTTGCTTAATTCTGCACTTTCCATGCTTCTTTCTGCATCTGTCTTCCTTCTTTCTGTACCTCTGTTGTCTCTTCCTGCACTCCTCTTCCCTCTTTCTGTACCTTTCTTGCCTGTTTCTGCATCTCACTTGCCTCTTTCTGCACTTTTCTTGCTTCTTTCTGCACCTCTGTTGCTTCTTTCAGCAATTCTCTTGCCTCTTTATGCACTTCTCTTGCCTGTTTCTGCACCCCTCTTGCCTCTTTCTGTACCCGTCTTCCCTCTTTGTGCAACTCTCTTTCCTCTTTCTATACTCCTCTTCCCTTTTTCTGCACAACTCTTGCCTTTTTCTGCAGATCTCTTGCCTCTTTCTGCACCTCTCTTCCTTCTTTCTGCACCCCTCCTGCGTCTTTCTATACCCCTCTTGCCTCTTTCTGCACCTCTCTTGCCTCTTTCTGCACTTCACTTTCTTCTTTCTGCACCTCTCTTGCCTCTTTCAGCACCTCTCTTGCTTCTTTCTGCCCTTCTCTTGGTTCTTTCTGCATTGCTCTTTCCTCTTTCTGCATCCCTCTTGCCTCTTTGAGCACCTCTTCTGCTTCTTTCTATACTCCTCTCTCCTCTTTCTGAACTCTTCTTGCCTCTTTCTGTACCTCTGATGCTTCTTTCAGCACTTCTATTGCCTCTTTCTGCACCTTTCTTGCTCCTTTCTGCAGCTGACTTGCCTCTTTCAGCAACTCTGTTGCTTTTTTCTGCAGATCTCTTGCCTCTTTCTGCACCTCACTTTCCTGTTTCAGCACCTCTATTGCTTTTTCTACAGATCTCTTGACTCTTTCTGCACCTCTCTTCCTTCTTTCTGCACTCCCCCTGTGTCTTTCTGTACCTCTCTTGCCTCTTTCGGGACCTCTGAGCTAGAGATAGTTTTAACCCCCCTGCCCTATGATATACTAGGGTCTTAGAGGGTAGGTCATGCCAATCACAGGGGTACCCCAACCCATAGCGTACCCTATTGTATGTAGTTGTTTTCACTGTATTCTAAGTGTCTTTCAACATAGCACTGGCTCCAGCCCTGGTTAGCCAAAGTCAGTTACCACCAGTACCAGTCAGCAAAAGGTTGGGGGCACAGGATGACTTTGCAACAAGGCCTCTTTCTGCACCTCTGTTGGTTCTTTATGCATATCTCTAGCTTCTTTCTGCACTTTTCTTGGTCTTTGTGGACTTCTGTTGCCTCTTTCTGCATTTCTCTTGCTTCTTTCTGTGCCTTTTTTCCTCTTTCTGCACATGTCCTACCCCTGTATGCATAGTTAGAAATTAGTATTTAAAAAACCTTTGAAAGTCACTGAAAAAACATAGGTTTCACTGACGTTATTGTGAGAAATTAGCATTTAAAAACACCTTTGAAATTCACTGAAAAAACCATAGGTTTCAGGGACGTTATAGTTAGCAATTTGCATTTAAAAAAACCATAGAAATTCACTTGAGATGTCATCAGTGATGTCATCAGTGATGTCACTGACCATGTCATGAGTGATGTAATATGTGATGTCATCAGCAGTGCATTGCGGGGGTGTGAGTTATACTTAGCTCAACTAACTATAACGGCTGAATTTCTCTGGTTTTGTACGACTGAAATGTCCAACTAACTATTACGTCGCTGAAACCTGAGTTTTTTTTCAGTGAATATATATATATATATATACACACACACATACACACACAAACACACACACCTTTACCTTTTATACTTGGCTTTGCGGTGAAGGAATTGTGTGGTAAAGGCTGTTTCCCACATTGAAACCAAAGTTTACAGGGATGTTATAGTTAGACTCAGACTCAGATTTCACTAGTACAAAACGAAAACGGTCCCCCTCCCATTTTAAAAATAGCATTTTGGCCCCGGGGAGGTGTTGGCCCCGGGGGTGGGGGGTCCATGAGGCCCCCTATTATAAACAAATGAAGACCAGGGAGGTGGTTGTCCCCGGGATACAGGGGGTCCGAAATTCGCCCACTATTTATTTAGAATTAGCCCAGGAGAGGTGACAGTCCCTGAGACCCAGGGGGGGGGTTCATGGTGCCCCCTCCTCTAAATGTTCTATAAGCCCGCATGCCCGTGGGACCTGACCCCCAGGGTCTAAATTGTAGAAACTTTATTTTTAATTTTCAGCGGAAGCCGCGGTTCTAGCGCGACTCCTGATGAAAAATTACAAAAAATGCCTTTTTTCCTCAAGAGTCCTAGCGAGTCAGGGTATTTCTATTCTCCCCTTCATTTTTTAAATGTTTTCTTGTGAACCTTTGCTGAAGCCGAGCCCAAAGATGGCTGTCAACACTTCCTGCTTGAAGTGTTGGCAGCCAATCACATTTCAGCACGGGGAATGTTGGATCCTCGGAGAAAACACGTCCCTAGATATACAAATTAATTTTTTTATTTCTCCAAAACTACTGAACAGATTTATACCAAATAACCAAAAGCACTTTTTCTGTACCAAGAGGTAGCTTTCGGCCAAGTTTGGTTTAATTCCGTCCAGCGGTTTGGGCTGTAGTTGTGTTCAAAATCTCTATGGGAATTAACATTGTATAAACACATTTTTTACCCTCCCCTTCTTCCTGGCCCCTGCTTGATGGATCATCCATGCACAACAAAACCCATTATATCACTTTTCTTGGAATATTTTGTGTGAATGTCAGTTCAGCTGCTGTCTTGAAAGTTACCGGGTGAATCGCAAAATGGGGGCCAAGAAAGAGGGGGTGTCCTAAAACGCATTTTCCCCATGCAATTTCTCATCGAGATTTTTAACACGACTACAGGCTGAACCTCTGAACGCAATTACACCAGATTTGGCAAAAATGTAGCTGTAGGTTCAGAAAGCAAGCTTTTTTCGAAATTGGCGTAAATCCGTTCAGTAGTTTGGAGGATATCAAATTAAAAACACATTTTGATATTTAGGGATGCGAAGGCTCTGCAAACACTCCCGATCTCGTGCTGAGATCTGAATGGCTGCCAACACTTCAACCAGGAAGTGTTTACAACCATCTTCACACTCGGCTTCAGTTGAGTCCCTTAGAAAAGGTTTTTTTAAAAAGGGGGACCGGGTGGGAATACCCTGACCCCATAGCTCTGGTGCTAGGGTCCGAGAGGGACCACAAAAGGGCAAAATAGCATTTTTATTTTAATTTCCACTGAAAATCACGGCGGATCTGCAAATCCAGTGAACTTTTTTTTAAAAACAAGTGTGGGCCCTAGCACTTGTTTTGGAGAAAACCCCTTGGTAGACCTGGTCCTGGGGGTATGTTAAAAGAAAGGGAAAAAAGGGAGGGGCACATGGGGCACATGGGGCCCCCCTGCTGAGGCTCTTGGAGCCCCAGGGACCATCACCTCCTCAGGCTTAATTTATTAAAAAAAAAAGTGTAAGCCCCAGACCACCACCTCCCTAGGGCAAAATAATGTCTAATGGGGGCCCCTGCAGATGCGGGGACCACTAATTCCCTGGGGCCAAATTCTTTTATAACATACAGCCCGGGGACCACCACCTCCCCGGGTCAGGCCCTGTAAAGTAAAGGAGGGAGGCCGTGTGGCCCCCCTCCTGGAGCAATTAATGCCCCCTGGGTCATTGCTGTTTGCTTTTGTTTGGCGGGAGCTGACAGCTTCTGCCAAGCAAAAGCAAACACTCCAGTTCCAGTGGGTTGGAGCTGTCAAAGTGCTCCAGCCCACTGGAAATGGCGGTTTTATTGCTTTTCCATCCAGGAGCCGGGAGACCACAGTAGGTGCCAAGCGGGTGCTGCTCTCTGACCAAATTCTGTGTCAGGAGGAGCGCACTCCTCCCCTTCCTGATCAGCGATCAATACTCAGCCATAGTGTTTTTCGCTGCGGTGTCTGCCAATGAGCTGATATCGCTTCCACACACCTTAGAGAGTGTGTAGGTAAATTACCCTCTTTTTTCTTTTTCACTATTCACGTGGCCCTGTTTTGCCACTCACTGCACTTCCTGGTCCTGAAGAAAGCCCCGCACATCTTAAGGTGGGCTGAAACATGTAGACCACACACATAGTTAACTACGAAATTAAATTCCTTTCTTAGTTGCTCCACATAATTTTTAATTTTAATATATCCTGAGCCGCCATCATTAAATTCCCCCCGGCAAGGATTCTCAGAGGTATTTTTAACTTTTCACAACATCACACTATCACACCACACCAGCTCCGCTGTAGTCAGGCGTTGCAGCACAACCGGGAGGCGCTCGGCCACCCGGTTGGGGCCCCTATGATGAAGCATGACACCAACTAGGTTGGTGTGTGAGGGGCCTTTTACTCACCTAGTGGGTTCCCAAGCATTGCTTGCCAGTGATCGTACCAACACCAATGGGTCTGTCCATTTTTGATTAATCTTATATATACTACAGGGGATACGGACGCACCCTTGCCTCCCTAGCTCTCCCATTGTTCTCCTTATTGCTTTTCCTGCCAGCAGATATGCAAGCAGGGAAAGAGATGACACGTTTACTCTTGTTCACATGTAGCTGCATTTACAGCAGCTCCCTGTGTGCAATAGCAATGCTGGCTACTGCAGGAGGCAGGTAGACGACTGGGACCGCAGGGTCCTGAGGCTACCCCACACTCCCCATGCTGCACACTGCGTATCCTAGGGCTCCCATGAGACATGGCCAAGCCCTGGGGTCCCTAGGGCCTAAACTGGCTAGAGGAGGGGGGCCAAAAGCCTCCCTCCCCCATTGAATTTGGGCAGGGCCCCTGGGGATGGAGTCCCCATGGCCGCAATTGGTCTGGGGAGAGGGGCCATACAATCCCCCCTTCCCTGTGCAGAGGATTAAAAAACAGAAGACAAAAAAAACGAGCATAAAAGGCAAAAGGGAGGGCAGAAAATCCAGCAGAATGGTAAAACAGAAGGCAGAATAAGGAGTAGGAAAGGCAAAACAGAGGGTAGAAAAAAACCCAGAAAAGTCAAAACAGAAGGCAAGAAAACAAGCAGAAAAGGCAAAATACAGCAGAAGAGGGCAAAACAGAAAGGGCTCAGGAACACACACACCCACTCACAGACCAAATCAGAGAATCATGCACCTACTCACAGACCCACTGAGACACTCATACACCCACTCACAGACCCACTTCGATTCTCATGTACCCACTTACAGACCCACTCAGGCATCACGTACCCACTCACAGACTTGCACATGCACTCACAGACCCACTCAAAGACTCATGCATACACTCACAGACCCACTGAGAGAGTCAAGTACCCACTCACAGATCCCCTCAGACTCCAGCAACCACTCACAGATCCACTCAGACTTATGCACCCATTCACAGACCGATCAGACTCATGCACGTATTCACAGATCCACTCAGAGACTCATGCACTAACTCACAGACCCACTCACACACCCCTCTCGGAGACCCACTTAGACACTCACGCACACGCTCACAAGCCAACTCAGAGAGTCTGTGATGTCATCAGTGATGTTACTGACCAAGTCATGAGTGATGTAATATGTGAGATCATAAACAGTGCATTGCGGGGGCATATGTTAAAGTTAGCTTAGGTAACTATAACTACTGAATTTCTATGGTTTTGTACCAGTAAAATCTAAGCCTAAGTGTAATATTCCTGTAATCATATATATACACACACAATACAGTAAGGCTACTTTTAGGGTTTTACCGGTGGGTGTAGTGATATGGAGTGGTAAGGATAATTTAAGGGTTTAGAGATGGGTAGTGATAAAGGGTTATATGAGTATTTTAGGGGTTATGGGTGGGTAATGGTAAAGAGTGGTATGGGTAATTTAAAAAAGGGAGGTTTGACTGAAAATAAAAATAAAAATTAAGCTGTTTTATGCGGGGTGTAGTCTTGGCACCAACCAAGATGGCAGTACCATGCTGAGCTCCGACGGATGCAGAAGACTTCATCTTTCCACAGACCACTCTTGCAATCAGCTGGCAATGCGTCTACCCCTGAAGAACCGTCGAGTGGCTGGAGCCTTTTTATCAGGCTCCGTTGCCATTGCTTTCGTGTACAGCCGGCCCCAGGGGATTCTGCCACAAAGTGAGAGGTCGTGCTTGCCATTTTGGAAGGCGGCAGGCATGTTTCCTCACAGGATGCTGTATTTAGTATTGTTGTTGCCCTCCGTTAATTATTCTCTCACTACAACTTCTGCATTCAGGAGTACTATTCAGATTGGCCTCTGCTGATATTTTTTTTTGTTAAGCTCATTTGTATCTCTATAAATAAATGGCATGTGCTTTAACGTTTCCTTGAACACCAGCATGTTGCCTCAGTACAGCACTTCCCTTTGTTCTCCTCAGCTGGTTTCTGGGCCATCTCTTTTTTACTGTAAATATTTAGTATATGCTCCTCACAAATGATTTCAGGTTTCCCACATGCTTTTTTAGCCCTTTTTCTTGTGTATTATCAGATTTAATTAATTTTTTCCTCAAGAATTATCTTATAGGCAGTAAAATAATTGACATTATTTTTCAATACTTTTAGCATTCATTATTCATTTTCTCACAGTATCCAGATTACAGGTTTTCAATTTGTAACTAATACTTTAGTACTAGTGTTTACTTTTGTTTAATTGTTAGGATGCTTTTTCTCATGCAAGTTCAAATCTTAATTCAGTAATGTCTTTTTTCTTATGATACAGGTATATGTCTTCACATATTGTTCCTGTAAGGTCTCACCTTTATGTAATTTCTTCTTCCAAGTAAAGGCTTCCCTGCCATCCTGTGGAGTTCGAGTGCTGTCGCCGTTGTCTTTGAGCGTTGTCACCCTCACTCTCATTTTTGTGTTTTGTAGGTATGTGCTTCAGTTTTCATTTGTATGACTTATACTGTCTTTTTGTTTTTTGTCTTACTAGTCCCATACTGCTTCTTTCTATGGTTCCACTCTATCTTTTCTTCTTTCCTGTCTCCCGTCCTATCACGCTTCTCTCTCTTCCTTTTCTCATTAAGCAAAACTCCTACTTTCCCCAATATTTTACTATTTTCTTTCTTAACCTTGCCACTGTAGACATCCCATTAAACAGCAAAGGGTGTTATCCCATTTAGCTAAACTAAAAACAGATGCTGCATTACTTCAAGAATCACATCTTTCTGAACTAGAGGTTGCCTATTTATGATGCTGGGTCGGTACTGTGTTTGCTTCCCCAGTTTTGGGGAAGAAAAATGGAGCGCTGATTCTTTGCCGCAAAAGGGTACATGTTACAGTTGTTAACCACGAGTCCGATTCTGAAGGTCGCTGGACCATTGTTAAACTTCTTGTTGATGGCTCAAATTTAACCATTTTTAATGTCTATGGACCAGTTTCTGTTGATAATACTTTTAGGGCCAAATATCTGATAAATTGTTTTCCTGTGATGAATATATTATATTTAGTGGTGACTGTAATCCAATTCTAAAAATACAGTGAGCACAAAAGGAGAAAGAGAAATTGGTATACTGAAAGTTTGGTAATTTTATTAAGCCAGTATGAATGAATGTGTTTGAAATTAGATTTGGATGTTCCTTACAGTATGCAATTACATAGTATATAATTTGTACATGGTCACACAGTCAGTTATGCACTTATATATCCGGTTACACTTTCCCAAAAACACTTATGTACCCACCACCTATATAGCCAGACAGTGACTGCATTACTCAGTCCCACAACCATAAAATCTTTCACACACACCTTTACCCACCTATACATCCATGTTTGAGTGCTTGTTTGCCCTTGGAGACTGAAAGGACATACACAGAATGCAATTTGCACCACAAGAAGAGTTTAATGAGCACTACTTTAACACTCTTGAAAAGGGAAAGCCATGGTGCAGTTGACATCTGAGTTAGGGCCCCAAAAGTGTAGTGGATTTCAGAATGAGGGAGAGGAGTGGCGAAATGAGAGGGTATAGTCTCCAGAGGAGAGAGGGTATCCCCCAGAGATAAACGTCTCTATTGGATATGGTGCAGGAAGTACTGTTTCCTTCCAAATTTAGTACCCCGAGGATCTCTAGAACAGACAGGCTCAGTGGGACCTGAGGCCACAGATGGGTGCAGAGGAGAGAAAAAGTGCGGTTAAGAGAACCTTGGAGTAGGAAAGGGTTGTGATGGCTAGAGTGTTAAGGAGGTGCACTTGAAGGCCAAATAGCTGTTAGAGTTTAGTTGAAAAGGTGTGAGTTCTGCTACAGTATCCAGTGCAGAAGAAATACTTCATATATTCAGAGACTTGGTGCCTGACTTTAAGGAGGGGTTTGATATAGACAGGTTATTTCTGGCATAAGAAGTAGCTGTAGGGGTACAGAGGATATCTTAGGAGGATTGCAAGATGACTTTGAAATCATATTTGTGGTGTTGGGAAGGACAACATGCTGGCTCTAGAGAAGGGGAAGAGGTTGAGGTGTCCCATGACAAAGGAGGTCCTTGTCAGTAAGTATGAATTAAGCCCAGAGGATCACGGTTTGAAATTTTTCAGAAAAAAGGAGGTCCTTGTCAGTAAGTAGGAATTAACCCCAGAGGATCACGGGTTGAAATTTTTCAGAAAAAAGGAGGTCCTTGTCAGTAAGTATGAATTAACCCCAGAGGATCACGGTTTGAAATTTTTCAGACACTGTGCAACTACTACTGGGAGGATTTTGTGGGGTAGTTTTCAAATATTTGTTAAAAGTACTGTTGTCTTTTAAGAAGGTGTTTCTAACAGTTTTATACTTTTTCTTTTTTTTTCAAATAGGACTGAGAAGAAGCAACTTGAGGAAACTTTTCTTCAGTCATTTATTGGAGTTCTTTTAGCTTGTGTATCTGATACAGTTGAATGACATCCCCATACTCTCTTTTTAATAGGTGTATACTTCTTCAGAGCTATTTCTATCCACTTTTTCAAACAGTCTACTTGTAGGAAACATTTCTTCCATCATGCAACTTCTATGTTAGAGAACATCTACATCTTTATAGTACACATTATTACATTCACTAGTTTCTGCCAGATTTTGTTGAATTTCGTGGGCACACCATTCATTAGAATAACAAGTGGTTTTTCCAAATCTGTCTCAACACCCACAGTTTCAATACAGTGTTTCTAAATATAGTTGTTTCTAAGATAGTGCATCTATGCGAAAATACACATCTGTACCTTTAAGCCTGTTTAGAAGCTTAGTGGACGATACCTTTAATGTTAGTGCTTGATTCTCTGAGAAAGTAATGTAAGTGATCCCATGGATATTCTGTTAAAACCAAACTAGTGTTCCTAAATTTCATAACATGTACTTAAGCTCAACATGACGACAATACCAGTACTCATTCGTCCCAATATTTGCAGAGATAAAGTAAAAGGACAATAGCAAGTACATGGGTGGGGTCCTACTGTATCAATTTAATCCTGGAAAATTATACACTTTCATTTATACACAAGAGCATGTCTACACCTACCTTCTACCTCTTCATCTATTTCTTCTAGTACATTTCGTAGGAATCATGTCTTATTTTCTTATGGTGCTACCTTTTGTTGTAAAAGTTTAAGTTTTAGTGTGTTTCTGTATTTGTAAATAGTTGAATAAGTTATGTTATGTTTGTTAATTTTTTCTATTTATTATTGTATTGTAATATGTTAAAAAATATACTTGTACATTTAAGAACATATTTAATATTATGTTAAAGTAAGGGTCACAAACACACCCATACAGGTACTCACACTCTTATACAGTCATTCACACAGATATAGTAGTAGGGAAAATAGAGCAACATAAGACATTCATACAGCAGCAGTCATGTGGCATTTTGCACAGTGAGTAATCATCTCACTCAAACATTCACAGGCTGCTGGTATTCTGATGACCGCAGCTGATAAACGTTCTCCGAAGTGTGCTCTAGTGGTGGAATATTCTGATGTACCTAGTTTCTCATGCATCATTCAGCTGTAAACCCTTTCATGGAACTTGTCCTATGTGAATACTTCTTGGCAGTGCTGCTGGGTGACTATGCTGAAATCATTATACTGCACATATTTAGCTGCTACCTTCTTTTTCACAGAAGGTATAGTAAAGTGCTTCTAAATATCACTTTCTTCTGTGCTGTTGTAGAGATATGCTTACATGTGTTTGAAAAGATTGGTAGATAACTACATTTGTAAAAAGTTAACAATGGTTAATAATAGTTAAATAAGTTGTGTTATGTTTATTTGTAGTGAGTGACATCCACAGTGTTCCTTAATTACAACGAGATAGTGTGCAGATTTTTTTCTACAATCTTTAAAATTGTTTCCCCCTACTGTGTTGTGTGTCGCTTTAGATACCCGTATATAGGTCTATTGAATCATGTCCGTATATAGGCACATTTCGGGTTGTCCTTATTTAGGCATAATATTCCAGTCCTTATTTAGGCATTGGCCATGCAGATCCAAATACAGGCATGGTCACCTACATCCGTCCATCCCACGTCACAACGAGTTCTTAGAAACCAGACCCTTAAGCCGTTGGGATTTTCCCTGCTGGGATTATTGATTTCTCCAAGAACTCATCTATTATGCATGAACTACTATTCCTTAGGGGTTCATCCATGACGTCTTCCTCTGCCCGACTTTACGCCAATGCTAGCATTCCTAGACACCTTCCAGATATAAATATACCTTCACTTGCCCTAGCAATTCACGGCATGGTACAACTCGGCTATACGGCTCGCCACGGCAAGTCCTGAAGGAGTTCGAGTCCCAGCCTGACACACTGAACAGACGCTGTCTTCCCTGCACGCAGAGATTCCAGCTTCCAATGTTCCAACTCCCCTTGCGGGGTGTTAGTGTTCGAGATCTGGAAAGAGATTCCCACCTCTCTCATTCTAAGGAAAGAGATTCCCACCTCTCTCATTCTAAGGTATGGAGCTGACTAGAACCTAAGGAAATTCTTGGCATCTCATATAAAATACTAACTTAAGCTCAGACCAACTATAGCTTAAATCAGCACGTACTTCCTACCTTGCACAACATTCAAGTTAGGTACACTGGCGTAGAAATTATTTAGAAGCACCAGATGAGTATCCACTTTTAGCCTGTGTATTTATGTGTATGTATATAGATATAGGTCATAGCTAAAAGACAATGCTGGTGCAGTTTTACTTCTTCTTACTGCTGACGCTGTGCATATTATATCTTGCTTACTGTCTAATGATCGTGACAGCTCATATCTCTTACACGAGAACTAAGACTGTTCAATAAATCCTTTTCTATTGAAAATGCCCGTCTTCCTATTTGCTGTGTAACTCTGAAGAAACTAAGCATGCACGATTGACTGAGTGAAACTGTTATCAATTCTTTCCACGATTCTGAGACACGTTCTGATTCAGAAAGGAAACAAAGTTGTCATGTTTATGCGGTTGTCAGAAACTAATCCCTTCTTGTTCATTCAAGAAGTTTCTAGTGACCTCTGAGTTAGCTGGCACACAAGTAATTAAGTTTAATACACTTGATAGGAGCATACTGACCTCAGTCCTATGCACAGAACTATAGTGTATATTATTCCAATGCGCAGAGCCTATAAGGGAAATAGAAACTACACTACAACTGTTTCCTCCTACTGTTCTATGATGCCTCCTTAAAAAGTACGTTGTGTGCAGTGCATGAGTAAAGAAGCTGATAACAGTAAAAGAGGTGAAATGAAATGCTTATTTATATTACATGATGAGAAATGTTGAGTTCATTCTTCGAATTATGTCTTTATGCACTGTTGAAATTGTAAGTTACTTTTGTAGTTGTATTAATTGTAAAACTAATAAATATTTCAGTTTTTTATGCAGATCAATGGCATCATATATTGTGGTAATGTATTTTACTAATTAGTCTTTCAGTGCTGTTTCATAACTTTAGATTTTGATGATACACATCCAAGGACAGATTGCTACAGTCACGTACACACCTAGGCACAGATCAGTACAGAAACTCTCACACCCAGCTACACACAGACTGAGGTATTAAGAGACACAGGCTCACACTGATAGTCACTGACACACCTAGACACACACCGATGCCGGCTCTGACACACCCAAATACACACTGATATAGCCACTGATTCATACAGCTCATATCTCTTACACGAGAACTAAGACTGTTCAATAAATCTTTTTTTATTGAAAACGCCAGTCTTCCTATTTTCTGTGTAACTCTGAAGAAACTAAGCATGCATGATTGACTGAGTGAAACTGTTATCTATTGTTTCCACGATTCTGAGACACGTTCCGATTCTAAAAGGAAACAAAGTTGTCATGTTTATGCGGTTGTCAGAAACTAATCCCTTGAGAACAGAGCTCGGAGAAACATGGCGGCCGGTTGACGCGGGCCGTGGGAGCTCCGGACCAGCACAGAGGAGGGACCCATGAACGAATACCTTAAGGTGCGGGAGAAGAGCATGATGTTTTTTTCATGTCCGTGATCTTATTAATCAACTATATTCTTCTTCTTTTCATCGGATACCTGGAAGTGGTATAACGGCGTTCGGCGGCGGCACTAGGACCCTGTTACCCTGGAGCCTGACGGCGGATGGGGGCGGAAGCACTCGCCAAATTCAGTGTGGAGCGGCGGCGCCGACAGGGAGAAGGGAGCCACGGGTGTCGAGCAGGTCTGTGGCGGCGTTCAAGAGCTGCAGTCACCAAGATCGACTTTTGGCCACTCCGTAGTGGAAGAAGAGTTGTACGGTCAGTGAAGGGGGAGGTTTACAAAGGAAAACCGAGTAGTGGCCCACCAGCGGTTTTGTCCTTACAGAGCTTACAGCGTTTTCTTTGCTCACAGGCTTTTAATGTGGCTGGCTGCTTAGAGTCGCATAACTTTGCTGTGGTCAAGCTCCCGGGAGGTGTATTCCATACAGTCTGTGGGCCCCTCTAGGGATGGACGTTTCTTCGAAAGGATTAAAGGCTCCCTGCAACGTAGGATTGCCGGTGGGTGAGAGAGACCTACAGACTGGGGAGAAGCAACCTGATGAAGTGGCCACGGTGGGAGAGGAAGGAGGCGAAAAAGGGGATTTACTTGTGAATTGGTCCGATCAACCACATATTAAGCCCCCCGAGATTCCGAGTAATCCTAACTCATTATCTAATCCGTTATCTAAGAGAAATAGATATCAACTCCGCTCACAGTTAGAAAGTGAGTTGCAACCTGTTTTTTCTAGTGAGGGGGGCATAGTTGTTCCGACTACCCCACGACAGAAAAAAAAGAAAGAAAAGGGAGGCAAGACAGGAGAGAAAAAAAAGCGGCAGGTTCCTGAAGGTCGTGCCCCCCTATTTAAATCTACTCCTTCATTAAAAACTTTCTTTAATATAATGGAGAAAGCAGCTACCTCTAAAAATATAGTATCCCCCCTGTCACACCTCCTAATATCTCGGGCGTGCCTAGTGCCTCTAGTACCTCTAATGTTAATAGCACTACCCCCGACGAGCAGGACAATTTGGCCAATCTGGATTTGGTGAATCCTCAGGTACAGATAGAAAACAGATTCTCTTTATTGCTGTCTGAGACTGATGGTGCGGTTCAAGGGACTCCGGTCGAATCCTCCGAGTTCGCCACTATACATCAGACTCCCCAAAATTCTGCCGTTGAGACGCATTTAAGCCCTCCAAATAATATTAACGAGACTGGAGCAGCAGGCATGGATGGCATGGATGGCATGAATGGAGGCTCAGATAGTGGCAGTAGCCAGCTAGCGCAACTTTTTCATTCCCTCCGTGGAGACATACTGTCTAAATTCGAGATATCTAATCAAAAGGAGATAAATAAGAAGTGTATAAACTTGGAGCAGAAGATGGATGATATCTGCAATCGAACCAAAGTACTAGAGACGGAGGTTGCTACTTTATCTCAGGCTTCACATAAGCATTCTGAAGACTTGATAGATTTAAGGGCTCAGAACAGACTGCTCCAAATGGATGTGGAACGATTAGAGCTCCACGCCAGGAGAAATAACTTGAAATTTCTCAATGTGCCTGAAGGGTTAGAAAATGGTGACGTCAAGACTTTTATATGTAAACTCCTCAGAGAGGGGATATTAAAAGATAAGCCCGAGATTAACCTTGAAACGGAAATTCAGAGAGCACATAGGGATCCTTTTAGGCAACATCCTAATAGGAAAGCCCCAAGGAAAATGTTGGTTAATTTTCAAACATTCGCAGTCAAGGAGCTGATATTGGGACGTGCATTGATTGATAAATCCCTGCAGATAGATTCCACGAAGTATCTTATTCGCTCAGACGTGGGTCGGGCAACAGCTCAGAGGCAGTGGGAGTTAGGCACTAGAATGCCAGACTTGAGAAGTTTGGGAGCACAGGTACAGATGAAGTTTCCTGCGGCTTTACGAGTGGTCTGGTGTAATAGAACGTATAACTGTACGTCCCCCCAGGAAGTAGATATTTTCCTGTCAGACAATAGGAAAACCTCATAATCATTTGAAAAAGGAGGGAGATTGGTATATCTTTTGTAATCTCCTGTAATGTATTAAACTGTTAAGATCTAAATACAGTTAACCAAATTTAAATAAAATAGTAAATAGTAACAGAAGATTTTCCATTATTATCTTCTATTATCTTCTCTGCTCCACTCCCTTATAGTTGTATATCTGGAGTCCTTGAGTCGCCTTATTTAAACATAAGAATTTAAACGGCATGTTATTTAAATGTCACCCTATTAGTAGGTTGCTTGTTTTCTCCTTTTTTTTTTTTTTTTTTTGGGTTCCCTTTCTCACTGTGTTGGTCTCACAAACTCCCAACAGGCGACATGATCACCAAAGTTCATAAGGGGGTGGTTTCTCACGGGGGGGGAGGGGAGGTGGGGGAGAGAAAGAGTAAAAGGGGTAAAAAAGAAAAAATTGTTCCTCATATAATTTTTGAAAAGAGAAAAGGAGACAAAACTTGGGCCGGTCTAGATCTGGAAGGAAGAATGGATCATCCAAGGAGAAAATTAGATAGGAAAATTACCTGATGAATATTACACATAACAGGATAAAAATCATCAGCTGGAATGTTAACGGTGTGAGAAATAGCAGGAAGGCGGCTAGAGTCTGTGAATTCTTAAATAAAACAGAGGCACATATTTGTTTATTAGAAGAGACACATCTAGAGTCACACGAATGTGAGGCAGTATTTGGTAAGTTAAGGTGGGTCCAAGAGATTTGTTGCTCGAAACAGATAGGAAACACAAGGGGGGTGGCTATAATAATCAGATCTAATAAAGGGATTCGAGTAGACAAGTTTGAGACCGATCAGTCAGGGAGATGGGTGGTTGCATCTCTGCTAATCGAAAGTTCCCCATTAACATGTGCAGTATATTATGGGCCTAACCAGGACATGCCTGGAGCGTTATTAGGTTTAAAAACTAGTCTTTCAGCTCTGACAACCCCAGTTCTGTTGGGGGGGGGACTTCAATTTGGTGTTAAATGAAAAATTAGATCGCATCTCTAGAGCCAAATATTCCCCCCCTCGTAAGTCATTAGCAGAGCTGAAGAATATCACTAAGGATTTTAATCTTATAGATATATGGAGGGTGAAAAACGGCAATAGGAGAGATTTTTCCTTCTATAGCCGTAAGTATAGACACCACTCGAGGATAGATTATTTCTTGCTAGATCAAGCCCTTTATCTTAATGTAGATTCTATTGCGTACATCCCAGCTATACTCTCTGATCACTCTAACCATAAATTTAAAGAGTAAAAACCAACAGAGGAGGTGGACACTGGATAGATCCATACTGCTACAGGATGAGGTAATCAGCAATTTAAAATTAGGTATAGAGGAATATTTTCGATTTAACTCTGGGACAGTAAGCGATCAGAATATTTGGGAGGCATTTAAGGCTTATATTAGAGGGATGTTAAGTACGGTAATGCTTAAGAGGAATAAGATTAGGAGACAGACCGAAAAGGAGAGCCTCGCTAAGATTAAGCAAAAGGAAGAACAATTACAGCAGGCTTCTGCCGACCTTCAAAATACTAATATAATAAATATCCAAAACGAACTAGACCTTTTGCGTGCAGAATTCCAAGCAAATCTTGACAAAATATTAAAAGACAAGTGGGACTCTCGTAGGCTCCAGAATTTCTCCTATGGGGAAAAATGCGGTCGACTTCTCGCTTGGAAGGCCAGATCGGACAGACTCCGAAATCAGATTAATTGTATCTGCCTTCAAAATACAGGTTCAATTACCCACGACGACACTCTGATTCGGGAGGAGGCAAGGTTATATATGCAAAATTTATATAAAGATGATCTGTGTCCCTCCACTCAGAATATCGAATATTGGCTAAATCAGATAGAGATTCCACAATTAACCGAAACTGATAGAACTGTCCTGGCCGCAGGCATCAGGGAAGAAGAGGTTCTAGCGCAGATAAAAAAGATGGCCAGAGGTAAGGCAGCTGGTCCAGACGGGCTTCCAATTGAGATATACCAGATAGAATCAGGGGAAGCTGTCTCTGCCTTGACGGTCCTATTTAACAGAATTTACCTACAGGGGGATATCATACCAGAATCTTGGTCTGAAGCTACTGTAGCCTTGATCTTGAAGCCTAACAAAGAAACTAATCCCTTCTTGTTCATTTGAGAAGTTTCTAGTGACCTCTGAGTTAGTTGGCACACAAGTAATTAAGTTTAATATACTCGATAGGAGCACACTGACTTCAGTCCTATGCACAGAACTATAGTGTATATTATTCCAATGCGCAGAGCCTATAAGGGAAATAGGAACTACACTACATGGCGCCTAACGGTTTGGTAAGGCACTAATTTAAAGTTATATACTGAAGTAACTCAGTCGTGCTTTTCTCAGAAACCCCTACTCATAATACTCCATAAGACGTCTGGAGTGGGTAGGGATAATATCCGCCATAGCTGAGTAGGACGAAAATCCTATGTGTTAGCTGTTTGGTTTATTCAACGTTGAAGGATACAGTGTTCCAAAATATTGTGCACCTTATCTTTGTTTCCTTAAAACTTGTTCTGCATTTTTCAAAAAACAATGTCCCAAAACGAGGATAATACAGAGGCTGCGGCTGACCAAGTCGTAGCAGCCTTTAATACTACAGGTTTAAATGAAACCGATGAGGGTGTTATAAACATCCATCCAAATTTAACGAGAGACATCACTCTAAAATTTATAAAACACGGCCTAACACCAAGAGGTGGTAGAGCAGTTTTTGTGATAGGGGCACATGAATCTTTTCAGACAGAGGTATTCTATTCATGGATTACATTCCCATAATCAAATCCAGTAACACATGTGTTTCACTTCTTCAAAGAAGATGAACCACCTGAGGAATACATTCCCTTCGAGGATATTGAATTTCCACTCACATACCAGGAGCATCAGCTCTGGTTCACAGGCGCCCTAAAACATTACAATCACATAACCAGGCTCGGTCCACTAGGTAGACCAGGAGCAAAATGGGCGATTTTAGCCGGCTACATACCTCATCCTGACAATGAAGCAATGTCAGATAAGGAATTACTTAATCAAATACAAGAATTGATAGAATTACACAGTTAAACCACAACTGTCTGACGATCCTGAAAAGGACTCAATTAAACACAATCCTACATCTTCTAAAAAGAAGTGGGAAAACAAAAAACAATTATAAGGAGAAACGTTCTCAATCCCGAGGTAGGTCTCCTTAAAAAGAGCCTTCTGAAAGGAGGTATAACCTCAGGAATAGGGACAATTTGAGAAAACCTGACAGGTATCAAGATACTGATACACATTCCTCTCGTACTTTTCAGACATCTTCATAGACATCCGAAAGAAGAGGACGGTGAGAACAAGAAGAAGAACGCGTGAATTTCAGTGACGATTAACACGTTCAGAAAAATAAACTAAAACCTCAGTTCTCCAAGAAAAAGGTTGCAGGTCTGAAGATCAGACATGCCGAAAATCCTGAGGACACAACTCAAGAACGGAGAATGAGCTCAGACAATGCTGGACAGTGCAGCAGAAGTAACAACAGCTCGCCAGAACCTGAAGGAACTTATGGAGATAGTGGACTTGAATGAATATATAACAGTTGAAACTGTAGACACCAGGGTTAGTTCTCCACAAAAGTTATATGAAATAACACTCCGGATGGAGGGCGACATACCAAGAAAAGTGAAAGCACTCTTTTAGGAGAAGCTTTCAAAGGGTTATGACATACTTCTAGCAGAAAAAGACTGGCCACCACAATTTGTCAGGGAGTGCCCACATGGCGAAGACATCATTATGCCAGCCTTCTCCAACCATGTTCCAGTACACCTAAAATATACTTCTGCCAGGAAGTGGGCAGTTGCCCAAGCTCCTGCATTATATGAAAATCATGTCGGATGGGATGAGGACTCACCTCACCTTAAAATCCAATTAAAAACTCAACCAACTGCACAAAGGCAGTACCCTATTAAGCAAGAAGCTAAAAAACAGGTCAGGGAGATCTTAGAGCTACTTGAATATCAAGGGGTGATTGAAACATGCACCTCATCAATGAACAATCCTTTGTTTCCTGTTGCAAAACCAGACAACACATATTGTCTAGTTTTGGATTACAGACACCTGAACACTTGTTCTAAAACATTTGCAGTGCAAAATGCACACAGTACAGCATTAATGAATAACATTGTCCGTAAAAAATATAAAACCACATTGGATATTTCAAATGATTTCTTTTGTCAAAACATAGCATCTGAAAGTAGGTACTTGACAGCTTTCTCAATAACGGGGACCCAGCGTCACTTTTGTTGAATCCCACAAAGGTTCAAGAACAGCCCGGGGTTATTCTCAGCAAAAGTAACAGAGTTACTACAGATTTAGTATGATGAGGCATTGTCATATGTCGATGACATATATTTAACAGACGATGACCTGGATAGGCACTTGAACAGGGTAAATACCATAATACTGGGATTTGCCTCTGAGGGCTACAAATTCAATTTAAAAAAATCAAGAATTGCCCATCTCAATGTTCTTTTTCTAGGATATGAATTTCAAGTGAAGGCAAAAGCCTGGCAGCAAACTTTTTAGAGAAATGTGCACTGCTTCAACCTCCAAAAACGCGGAAAAACTTACAGTCGATTCTAGGTTTCCTGAACTTTGGAAGAACTTGGGGGCAGATTTATGTTCCCTGGCGCATCCCTGCAAATCAGCATGGATGCGCCAGGGAAGATGCGTCACGCAAGTTTGCCCTTGCGCCACCGCAGACGCGCCGCATTTACAATGCGGCGCATCGTGGCGCAAGGACAAGCAGATACATGACGCATCTGCCGGCGTAAGGTTGGCGCAGTGCTAAAGTTGCGTCGCAAGCGCGACGCAACTCCAGCACTGTTCCAACCTTTCCTATCCCTAACATGGTGCGTCAAGCCTTACGCCTGCTTCAAGTAGGCGCAGGGTTTTGACGCATCAGCGTTGGGAAAGTGACTCAGTGAAATCTTATAGATTTCACTGAGTCACTTTTCAGGGGCGTTCCTGCGACGGAACGCCCCCCCTGAGTTGAAACGCCCACATGAAACCTGACGCAGGTTTCATGTGGCGCAGGGCTTTACACCGTGACGCATCTCCAGAGATGCGTCACGATGTAAATGGGGCGCAACATGGCGCAGGGTTTACGCCGCCGCTGCGTCACAAAAGTGACGCAACGGCGGCGTAAAAGTGGCGTAAGTCCGATATAAATCTGCCCCCATCATTCTAAATTATGCAGAAAGGGTTAAACCTCTCTACGAATTAATCAAACAAGATTTGAAACCAAAAGATTGGACACAGGAACACATAAATATTCTGCATTCAATACAAGCTGACATGTTAGCAACAAACCACTTACAAACACCCGTGAATACACATAACTTAGTGATCCGAATAATACCGGGTCAATGCGGATTCACCTACTTAACGTTTAATGAAGGTGGAAAAGTGCAGATTGCATACAAATCCCATTTGTACACACAAGTGGAAATGCGCTTCACTTCAACAGAAAAAATTCTGACAGCAGTTCAAACCGCTGTAGCAAAAGAAAGAGCTCTATTCCAGGGGAAACGCATTATTGTCATGACTCCGGTACCAGCCTTAGAGGCGGTTAGAAAAGCGAGCATTCCGAATGCAAAAGCTTTACATCCAAGATGGATACAATGGGTTAATTCTCTTGCTGCAACAGATGTTGAATATGTTTTTAATCCTTATTTGAAAACTCAAGCATTCCTGCAATATGAAAATGAATGTCCTCTGCTCATTGAGACTCTCCCTCTTGACCAGTACGAATTTGTCATTTATACTGACAGATCAGCACAACCCGCTACTGAGAGTAAGCAAGCTTACAGTGCAGCCTGCGCGATCGTTAAAGGTCGTATGGGAAATGGTAAATTCCGACCGATTGTTACTAAAACACAATCTCTAGGAGATTGTACAGCTCAGCGAGCTGAACTACAAGCATTCAAATTGGCAATTGAAAATGTGGATCGCGAATTCCCCACACTTATAGTGTGCGATTCCTTTTACTGTGTACAATCATATAATTAATATTTACAGAATTGGCTTCTAAACGGTTTTAAAGATGCAAAAGGTGGCACAATTAAGCATAAGACGCTTTGGGAACAAGTAGTTCAGTTGAGAGACGGACTACAAAATACTCACGTGATACACACGCTGAGTCATCAACGTGATGGCGTTCCCGTAGTAGGGAATTCATTGGCTGACGAAACCACGAAGGGGGCTGTGCAAACGGCTTCCGTAGCTTCGATCACTCATTCAAAAACGAAAATAGACAGTGAGATACTACTGGCTGTTAATGCTTCAAGCAAAGGCAGCGGCGCAGCATCACCTAAGAAGTTTCCACTCAAATACTCATACATAATTGATGCAAACAATGTTCCGTTTGCTCGAATCCCTGGAGTGGTGGATAGGGTAATTCCAAACATGGAACAAAGAGCAGCTTTGATTTATGAAGCACATCTGGGAGAGGGTCTGACACATCAGGGGATCTCTAAAACAATATTAGCATTAAAAGAGATGTACTGGTGGCCTGGAATGAATACATTGATTCACATCTTCATCAATAACTGCATAGACTGCAACGGAGATCGCAGTGCAGAACGCCACCAGACTACGAAGTAGCCTGCCCAGTACAGACATCATTGTTAGACAGCATTAGCCGTGCAGGCATCCACTTGGACAAATGCGATCCCAAAAACACTAAGTCAAGGTTCCTATGGATGTGGCCTCAGCGCTCGGATGATGCTCGAACTGTTATAAAAGATTTGCGAGTCTTTATCCGCACATATGCAATTGGCACGCTACACTCTGACCAGGGCCCTGCGTTTAGCTCTCGAGCTTACAAAGAAGCCATGGCCAGTTTGGGCGTTGCATTGCGGTACTCTTCTCCATTCCATCCTGAGGGAAATTTGGTTGTGGAAAGAGAAAACCGGGACATTAAGCGGTCTATAACAGCTAGAGTATTAGGTACAGGTGACGGGTAGGTCAAACATCTTTATGGGGTCCAACGCTCTTTAAACAATTTGCCAAGAAGTTCTCTAGGGGGAATCACTCCATATGAGGTCCTATTTGGGACAAGAATGTGGGTCCCAGATCTAGAATGTGCAGGCACAGCGGTGGAAAAGAAACCTTTTGATATCAAAGATCGTTTGGCTGTTTTACAGGACTTAAATGAATTATGAGCGAAACAATGTCTTCCTGAAGCCAACCACCACTGGGGAAAAACCAGCTGTCCCAGCAAGGCCTGTCTGGATCCCAAAGCTTGGGGATCTAATCAGAGAAGAGATCGCGGATAAGAAGGAATTTGGGCCTTCTTACAGACAACCAGTACCTGTCCTAGCAATCCACAGATCAAGAACAGTACTTCTGCCGCCCCTTGCTGGTAAAAAGGAGAAAAGATTTGTGTCCATCGACTACATCAAACCACATCATGTGGCCAATACTGAATAGTAGGCCAAGTGGACTCTGACTAAGTAGCAGGCACACTCCTCTAGCTACTATCCAAGAGGTTCAAACTAAAAGACTCATTACCTTTGAGACTCCAACAGTAAGAAATGAAGGACTAAGCAACAATGCTATGGAACTCGTTCCTGTGAAATCCAAATAACAGTTTGTCCTGATACACCTGTCTACACCAACATAACACGTGATCAGCTGGTGCCAGCGATTTCAACGAATCCTGAAGCAATTCCAACCATTGACAGAACTGCCTCTGGCTATTTCAATAACTTTGATACGTTTTCTGAGGATCCCAGCGAACCTGAAACAATGCCAGCAAAAAAGACTTTTAGAGAACAAGCACAAGACTTTTTTCATCACTTGAAAAAGACTTATCTGGTTTCACCATGGATTGAACTATGGATTATTTCTGGAATTTTCTTCTTTCTACTTTGGCTTGCTTTGGTAATAACTTTGAGCATGTTGACAGAGGGGAGATATATTCACCTGGACACAGAAAGCAGAACTGTTAACTTACTTTTGAAAACACACAAATCATCCCATCGTGAAGCAAGAGACTTGTCAGCAGTGAACATCACAACCGTTCCTATACAAGATGGTAGAGTTTGGGACAAAACGGATTATGATATATTCGGTCCGTCTGAACTTGTGAAGATTCCACACTTATTCAAAATATAATTAAGTGATTTTATTACCTCTAGTACCTATTCGGATGATTGGGATTTTGAGACTGTTAAAAACATGATGTCTGATCTAGAAAGGTCTGCTGCATTTTCTAACCATGAATATTTAGAGGGTTCAAGAGACTATGGGGGAATCAAAACAAGGGGGAGGAATGACAAGGGTTTTTATAATGAGGTCCAGCATACGTACCCAATAGACTATGTGTAAACAATGAGTATGCAGTTCCTAACAGAAAGAAAGATGACAGGTAATAACTGTGGTGTGGACACCAGTACAATGCAGGAGAGTGATCTCCTTATTGGAAAAAGACCCTCACACACCTGTCAAGAAGGTGTCTTGCTTCATCATCGGGTCTGCTCCTACTCGGGCAGGCGCTGTAATGCCCGATCAGGCACCCGTGATGGGGCCTACTTAACGGAGATCTTCATTCCGAAGCCGGCAGGTGAAGTGCGAGTGAGGGTCCTAGTGTAGGTGAATGTGAAGTGTAAAGTGAAGTTAAAATACGAAAAATAGTCCAATCAAAAATGATTTTTAATGAAGTTGGCTACTCCCCTAATTAAAATTAAAGAGTCGCGTATAGTCACTCTATGTTGTGTATTTATACGCAAAAAATTGAGGTCGACATGTTTCTTGCCCTATTATCAAATCGATGGCAATTCCTCAGGACCTAATTGAAGACTACCTACACATTTTTTGGTGGTGGACACCCAGCACTTAAAGTGAAAAGTGACCACCCTTACAGCACCCTAAAAAATGTGGGGATACCTCTGGTGTCAATAAAGATAATCAAGTATTAACCTGTAAGGATAAAAAACAGTTAAAACAGTCAAAGATAAAGCAATACGATATCATTTCATTCAGAACCAATACTATTGATTCAATTGGTGATTGTGCATCAAAAGCATGCAGGTGGCCAATGGGCAGTGACATGCTCGATGCAGCCAAACTGTCTTAAATCAGTCGATGAGCGTTCAGGTGATGGAGATAATATAGTGAATTGTCACACTAAAGATTACTATGGAAAGTATGACAATTGCAAACAACGTGAAACTCAGACCACAAGGAAGTCCTCACCCTCATTGCTTATGATCCGGGCTATAACAGTACCGGTTGCCGTCGACACTGAGTTCCAGTGCCCTGGTATATGGTAAGAAATTATTAGTTCATCATTGGATACTGCAAAGGAGTGGCATAGATGAATTGCCTCCGGTTAGTCAAGGGACAAGAGGCTAAAAGGGATAAATGATCTTAGCCCTGGGTATTAAGGTAAAGAACGGTGCGTAAATAGTCAGGTAAGCGCACTGAATAGGGGGGGGTTGGTTAAAGGTCTCTCACCACCCCTACGATTGATAAGGAAGCAATGAATAGCAAAACAAAACTCTGACAAGATAACCCATGTAACGTGGTATAAAGCAGACAGCAAACGGTGTCGTTATCAAAGGTTTAAAAATGCTTACTTGTACATGGAGTCTATCGCCCAAAAGTGGCGGGGAATGCCGTTAAGACCCGGGGGCGGCAACGCTGATGCGTCTTATCAAAGTTAAGAGAAACACAGTATCGTTACTCACGGTTCCCTTAGCAGATTCAAAGAGTTCATCCTACCCATACGGATCGGCCGGTCCAAACGGTCTGGTAACCGGAACCAAGCAGACGGAAGTATCAAGGAAGGCAAGTAGGGGGGAGCGTTACCCCTGGACTGCCGTGTGGATGTATAAAAAGCTAGACCACCGACAATTCGCCGGCGCCATATTGGGAGAGTAGTCACATGACCCCATGGAAGTCATGTGATCATACAGTGGTCCAGTAAGGACCTCGCGATCTGTATCTATTGATTGCTTGTCTAAAGGCATTCGTTGTATATGCGCGGGGGAGCAGGACAAAAACGGAACTCGATTGGCCCGGTATCCCCAAAACAATATAGGGGATTATCCTGAAAGGATTGCTTCCAATCGTAACACACACGAGCAGAGGTGGTGCAAGGACAATTAAAAGTGGAAAAAGTGTCATAAGCGGTCTCATAGTTAAGGCGCCACAGAGATGGAGGAAGTGACTTATTAATGGTAGTGCGATCTTCCAAATGAAGAAATCCGTATACAGGAGGAAAAAAGGTGGTATAAGTTCTTATGAAGAGCAAAACGTCTAGATAAAGTTGGGCATATGTCCAGCTGAATCTGGACTCATACAAAAAATACCTTATTATTAGGTCAGAAGGCTCCAAGGTATGTCTTCATTGAGACCTGATTTGTCAGATGACAGTCTGAGGTCCCACCGTTGTTCTAAGCGAAACAAGGTGTCCTTTGACATGCCCGGGTGCGCTTCCAGAACGCACCACTCAAAAGATTCGGGACGATGTTCTCTTTCTTTAAAGTGAGTCGTCATTTTGGTGTTGGTCTTGGCACATCTGAAAGTACTCCTATGTTCCATCATTCGTACTTTTACTTGCCTCGTTGTCATCCCTATATAGACGAGGTTACAAATACACCTCACCAAATAAATGCAGTTGGCTGTGTTGCAGTTGGTATGTTTTGTGAGCCGCCAGCAAACACCATTAGGGAGATTCAGTAGTTTCGTAACCTTAGTTTGGGGGCAGACGGAACATGATCCACAAGGGAAGTGTCCCTGGACTGGTGGTAAGTCCCAAAGTGTATTCTGTACCATGTTGTGGGGTTTCTTAGGTCTGGTATGTATCAACATATCTTTTATGTTGTTCGTTTGTTTGAAAGCAAATCTGGGTGTTGAAAGATTCAATGTCCCGGTGTTAAGAATACCCCAGTTCTTCCGAATGATGTTCCTTAATCGATTGGAATCGGGAGTGTATGTAGTGACACATGTTGCGGCTCGCCAACTTACCCATGTGGTTGCTCGCGGGCGCGGCCATCTTGTTTTCAGTTGTCTCGCGGTGCATGATCGCGAGAAGAAAGACGTGATCGCGCGACGCATGACGTGACTGCGGGCGCGAACTGTCGCGAGACAGCGCAAATGGCTAAAAACAATACAACATCTCATGGAGAACGCGACCGGATCAAGAAAACTTGTCGGCGAACGCAGGGATTCAAGTAATACGACCGCGCGCGCGAGAGAATGTATTATTTTACAGCACGAGCAAAAACCAAATTATCGCTAAGCTGCGGAATGCGGAAATTTTGACATTTTCGCGCTTTCCGCGGAACGCGAAAATGTCAAATTATTGCAATTTCCGCGAACGGAACGAAATTTTCGCCCAGGCCTAGGTAACTATAACTGCTGAATTCTATGGTTTTGTACTAGTGAAATCTGCATACTCACCTCCTGGCACACAGCTGCTTGGGGATAAAGTCCAATTTAGTCCTGGGGAGCACAGGAAGCAAGGCGACCTCATCCTCCCACCAGCAGTGTGCTGAGAGGTGCATGTGCAGAGGGGTGCAGAAAGGGGGCATGACCTCACACCATCTTTCAGCAATCCCACTGTGTGGGGCTTACTGGAGGTAACAGGAGGTCTTTTCTGGCTCCTAAGGACCCTCAGCAGCCAAAGGGACTTCATCCCCCACCCAGCAGTGTACCAGAAGGCATGTTTGCAGAGTGGTGGAGAAAGGGGACGTGGCCTCAGTGATTTGCAAGTTTTTTTTCCTGTGCTATTTTTTAGAAAGAGGACTGAGTGCCCCCCCTTACCTGGACCATTTTGGGCCCCGGGGACACCACCCCCCAGCTCTGGCCCATTTTTTGCATTATAAACAAAAGAGGGAGGAGGCCTCCATCTCCCGAGGCCAATTTCAGCCCTGGGGACCCCCGGGGCCAGGCCATATATTATCTACTGGCGGTCGCCAGTAGATAGTTATAGTTAGGACCGTGTTTCCATAGGAAATCTCAAAATTCTATTTTGAATAACTTTGGCGCCGGCTGACGAATCTTCGCGAAATTTTCAAAACTAATGGGGCGCTCCGCTCAGCTCCTACCCTGAAAGTCTCGGGGGATTCGTCAAGCGGGGGCCGAGAAAAAAGGGGGTCCCAAAACGCGTTTTCCCCATGCATTTTCCCATAGGACCTTTAGTCGAAGGTACAGCCCGAACGGCTGAACAGAATTACTTGAAATTTGGCAGAGAGGTAGTCCTCAGGTCAGGGATGTGCCTTTTGCATATATGGAGTCAATCTGTTCAGTAGTTCCAGAGAAAATTGCAGTAAAAAGCACAGACATATCTATAGGCGCGCACCCTAACGTGCGCGAGCGTAATTCTGGTTGGTTGTTACATGTCAGTCAACGTTCGAATCGGTCGAAATCAGGAAGTGTCGGCCGCCATTTTGTTTGTTTTCAGTGCGAGAGTGGAAAAGGAAGGTGGCGAACGTGAAAAGGGGGCAGGGTAGAGAGTTCCTGACCCCCTAGCCTTTGTCAGGGGGTCCCTGAAGGACCCCGAAGGCAGAAAAAAACATTTTAATTTTTTTTTTTAAATCGCGGGGGTGCGCGCACCGTGCGCGCACGGTGTAAAAACCATTAAAAAAAAAAAAATGTAATATGTAGTTTATTGAAAAATAAATATATAAAAAAAATAATAATACATACATAACTTAGCATTTAAAAAACCATACAAATTCACTGAAAAAACCATAGGTTTCACACACGTTATAGTTAGGAATTAGCATTTAAAAAACCTTGCAAATTCACTGAAAAAACCATAGGTTTCACACATGTTATAGTTAGGTGGATATTTCACTCGTAAAAAACCAATGAAATTCCCCCGTTATAGTTAGTTCAGATAACTATAACTCGCACGACCGCCACTCTATCACAAGGATGATGTCATCAGTGATGTCAAGAGTGATGCCACTGACCATGTCATGAGTGATGTAATATGTGACGTCATGAGCAGAGGATTGCGGACGCGCGAGTTATAGTTATCTGAACTAACTATAACGGGGGAATTTCATTGGTTTTTACGAGTGAAATATCCACCTAACTATAAAATGTGTGAAACCTATGGTTTTTTAAGTGAATTTGCAAGGTGTTTTAAATGCTAATTCCTAACTATAACGTGTGTGAAACCTATGGTTTTTTCAGTGAATATATATATATATTACCTACTGGCGGTCGCCAGTAGGTAGTTATAGTTAGGACCACGTTTCCATAGGAAATACGCAACATTCTATTTTGAATAACTTTGGCGCGGGTCGGCGAATCCTCGCGAATATTTCAAAATAGGTGGGGCGCTATGCTCCGCTCCTACCCTGAAAGTCTCGGGGGGATTCGTCAAGCGGGGGCTGAGGTAAAAGGGGGTCCCAAAACGCGTTTTTCCCATGCATTTTTCCATAGGACCTTTAGACAGGGCTACAGCCCGAACGGCTGAACAAAATTACTAGAAATTTGGCAGAGAGGTAGTCCTCAGGTCAAGGAAGTGCCTTTTGTAGGTTTGGTGTAAAT
This sequence comes from Triturus cristatus, assembly GCF_964204655.1. Classification (NCBI taxonomy): domain Eukaryota; kingdom Metazoa; phylum Chordata; class Amphibia; order Caudata; family Salamandridae; genus Triturus; species Triturus cristatus. The sequence goes on along the minus strand of NC_140580.1, from coordinate 167,465,061 downwards.
CTGTTCAGTAGATTCTGAGAAAATAGCCTTTAAATCAATATATATATCTGAGCCAGCTTACGGTGCGCTTACGGTACGCTTACCGTACGCGTACGGTGGCGTGCGCGAGCGCGATTCTGATTGGCTCTTAGATCTTAGTAAACATTCGAATCGGCCGAAACCAGGAAGCGGCGGCCGCCATTTTCTCTCTCGCACTGAGCTTTAGGTTTTAAAATAAAGCCCAAAAACATGTAAAGGGGCTGTTTAGACAGCTCCAACACACGTAGCCATGTTGAGGGAGTCCCCAAAGATCCCCCAAGGCCAAAAATGGAATTTTTATTTTTTCGCTAATTTCGCCGATTACGCTTACCGTACGCGTACGGTAAAAAAATATATAAAAAAAAAAACTATCCACACTCTCCCCACCCCGTGTGCAATTGGTGGCCGAAGGCCACCAATTGCGCATTGCTTATAAGAGGTGTGATAAACTATAATATTTTTAAAAAAAATAATAAAAGAAAAAATTATCCACACTCTCTCCACCCCGTGTGCAAATGGTGCCTGAAGTGCACCATTTGTGCATGGCTTATAAAAATTACGAAAAATTAAAATATTACCTTTCAAAACGAAGTGCATCATATGTCCTCCATGTGCGCACGGTGCGCGAAGCGCATCCTGCGTACATGGCCCATCTAGCGTAACGTGGGCACGCGGTGCGCGTAGCGCACCGCATGCCCACCGTGCGTGCACGGCACTAACTGCGTAAAGTGGGCGCGCGGTGCGCGAAGCGCACCGCGTGCTTACTGTGCGCGCACAGTGCGCGAAGCGCCCCGTGCGCGCACGGAACGAACTGCATTAAGTGGGCGCGCATGCCACGAATGGCGTAAAGTAACTTAGCATTTAAAAAACCGTACAAATTCACTGAAAAAACCATAGGTTTCACACACGTTATAGTTAGGAATTAGCATTTAAAAAACCTTGCAAATTCACTGAAAAAACCATAGGTTTCACACATGTTATAGTTAGCGGAAATTTTACTGATAAAAAACCAATGAAATTCCCCCGTTATAGTTAGTGCAGGCAACTATAACTCACGCGACCGCAATCTTCTGCTGATGACATATGTGTCTTTATGAAAAAAAAATATTTGTAATATATGTATAGCTAAAAATGTATGGAAGAAGACATGGGCAAATAAGTGTCTAAATACAGTATTAGCATCAGCAGAGGATTGCGGTCGCGTGAGTTATAGTTGCCTGCACTAACTATAACGGGGGAATTTCATTGGTTTTTTATCAGTAAAATTTCCGCTAACTATAACATGTGTGAAACCTATGGTTTTTTCAGTGAATATATATATATATATATATCTTTTTAATGGGGAGTGGGGCAAGTGTGGCCCCCTCCCCGGGCCAATATTTCCCCAGGAACCACATTCCCAGGAAGTGGCCAGCTCTTTGAGGACCGCGGGCGTGAGCCTCAAGGCCCCCGTGGTCCCTGCCGCCTCCCTGCCTCCTGCGGGAGCCAACGTTTCTTTTGGACAGAGGGATCTGCAAACAAGCAGCTCCCTCAGTCCAAAAGCAATTCTGCTCCACTTCATGGAAGCGAGAGCATTTTTAATGCTCTCGACTTCCACGAAACGGAGCAGTGCTTGCCATGGCTTGGGGGAATCAGTGCTCCCACCAAGCCATAGCAAATTGCAATGTCACCTGGGGTTGGGCACAAGGGACATCTCTGGAGACGGTCATGGGGGATGGAGATCCTCAGGCCCACCTAGCGCTCCTGCCAACCCACACATTAATAATCAATATAGTCCCGGGGAGGTGGTGGTTCCTGGGCCCCCCACACATTATTAATGAAAACTGCCCCGGGGAGGTGATGGTCCCTGGGGCTGCAGAGTGGGCCGAATGGTCCCCCCCACATTTCCTTCGTCTTTAGCCCCAGGGAGTTGGCAGTCCCCGGGGCATGTGCCCCCATCATACTTTTGTATTGCCCCCTGGACCTGGCCCACCGGGGGCCTAATTAAATGAAGTGCAGGTAATGCTTTTTCTTGTGACTTGATCCAACCGGGTCACAAGACGGCTGCCAACACTTCCTGGTTTGAAGTGTTGGCAGCCAATCAGATCTCAGGCACAAGATTGGTACAGGTCGCAGATCCACCGCGGCCACAGTTGTATATCTGAGAAATTTTTACATTTCTCAGTAACTACTGAACAGATTTAAACCATTTAACAAACAGGTCGCTTTCTGGACCAAGAGCTACCTTTTTGCAAAATTTGGTGTAATTCCGTTCAGCAGTTCGGGCTGTAGCCATGTCTAAAGATTCCTATAGAAATTAACATGGAGAAAAAGCATTTTGGGAAACCCCCTTTTTCTCAGCACCAGCTTTATGGATCACCCTGAAATTTTCAAGGCAGCAGTTGAAGTGACTATTAATATCAATATCAATACCATTGAGAGACCAATCAACTTAGAAATAAGTGATATTGAATTATTACATACCTTAGGTTAATTAGAAGGAAGTTAAAAGGTAATTGATGATCCTTTTCAAAATTTGATTAATGATGATGTTGATGTGGCTTTATGTCATTGATACATTTGAAATAGGGGTAATACATTAATTTAAAAACAATTATAAGAAAAAGGATTATGTCAGAAGTAATCTGAAAAAAGTACACCTTGATGCCATCAAAGAACTGAAATGTAGCAACAAAATTGTTAGCAAGAAATCTGATAAAGGTGGAAATGCAATAATTTCACTTAGAAATGTACCTGAATGAGGGGCATAAGCAGTTGAATGATATTGACAGATATGAGTTATCAACTAGACACACATATGAGAGTGCCAATAAAGCCTATCAAGAAAAACTGAATGAAAGGAGGGATAGAAACTTAGTAGAATGGGAAGGCATTGTATCTTCTGCCCAAATTGCTTAAAGATCCGGAAAACCCCCCTGGGAGACCAATTGTCTCTTCAAGAGGCAGCATGTTTGAAACCACTTCTAGATACGTAGATTTTTTTCTTAGGCCATTCATACAATCCCTCCTGTCGTATATCACAGATATGGGTGCTTTTTCAAGTTTAATCGATGAGATTGCCTGGGAAAATAATTATATGGTAATGTGTTTATATGTAAATAACATATCCACCTGTATCCCCCATGAGTTAGGAAGCAGAGCTAGCCGATATTTTTTGAGAGCAAGATCTCTGTTCTACTTATTTCATACTGAAATGTTTCTCAACAAAGAAGTTACTTACCTTTGGTTATGATACATCTGTAAGAGACATATATTAGTTATTGATACCTTACCTTAAAATTACCCCCAGGTGTCAGACTGGATCCGGAAAAAATGTCTTCAGCAGTACCCCTGCGCGTTGGTAGGTGGCGTCGGTCAACTCCGCGTCCGTCGTTAGCATTGTGATCACTGGAATGATATTGCAGTATCTGCTTAGACGCCATCCCTGTTTGCTGATGTTAGTTCTTCACAAGACATTACATGTCAGCAGCGCAGAGCCATGCAAGACAGTGACCACTGGTGCACAAAACTAGGACCCTGAAAGGGAGTCCCTTACTCTAGAAGTCAGTTCCCAGAACAGGGAGGATGGGTGGGGCGGTAAGGAATCTATAACTGATATATGTCTCTTACAGATATATTGTTACCGAAGGTAAGTAACTTGTTCATCTGAAAGAGACTATTAGTTATAGATTCCTTACCTTAGAATAGATACCCTAGCAATCCCAACTCCAGAGGTGGGTCTGCGAACTAAGTTCACTCCAGATGGTCCTGGAGAACTGAACAGCCAATGAAGCCGTCCCTCCAAACTTGGCTATCCAGGCAGCAGTGCTTAGTGAACGTGTACAATGAAGCCCATGTGGCAGCTTGGCAGATATCATGAAAGGGGACTCCACGCCCCAAAGCAGTAGTGGCTGCTGTCGCCCTGGTGGAATGGGCACGCAACCCTACTGGAGGTTCCTTTTTTGCCAAGGAATAGCAAATATTAATGCAAAGAACGACCCATCGAGAGATGGTGCGTTTTTTCACAGCCGTACCTTTCTTGTCGCCCGCATAGCCAACAAAGAGCTGGTCATCCACCCGGAATTGTTTTGTGCCATCCAGATAAAATGAAAGCGCACGCTTTGGATCCTCCTCTTTAGAAGGATGCGGGCGGGAAAAAGTTGGGCAAAGTGATGGTCTGTCTTATGTGGAAAGAGGTAACCACTTTGGGAAGAAAAGGAGGTTTAGAAGAAAGTGCCCGAAGCTCACTCACTCTGCGAGCAGAGGTGATGCCAACCAAAAAGGCAGTTTTGAGAGTCAATAGTCTGAGATGACAATTATGTAGCGTCTCAAAAGGAGCGCACATGAGGTAAGTCAGAACAAGGTTCAAGTCCCACTGGGGCATTATGAAACGAATGAGTAATGCCTTTGAGGAAATAATTTACAATAGGGGACTTGAAAAGAGAAGGCTGATCAGGAAGGCGAAGAACGGCCGAAAGATAGTCTTTAGGAGAGCCCAGAGCAGAGCCCTACTGGGCCAAAGAAAGAATGAAGAGGAGATCCTCTGAAAGAGGGGCAGAAAGGGGATCCACAGCCTTTCCGCACACAATGCCGCAAATGTGTTCCATTTACAGGCGTATACTGTTTTGGTGGAGGGACGCCTCGCCTGCCCATCAAGAAAATGTTACAGACTTCAGGAAGAAGGTCGAAAGCTGTCAACTGTCACAGCTAAATCTCCACGCAAGGATGTCGAGGCTGGACAGGTTCGGGTGAAGGACCATCACCTGCTGCTGCGACAGAAGATCCTCCTGAAGCGGCAGTCTGATCGATGGCCATGCTCAAGAGCTCACAATACCAGACTCTTCATGCCCAGTCTGGAGCCACAAGAATGACTTGGACCCGGTCACACTTGATCTTCTTCAGCTCTGTGGGCAGAAGTGTTTTAGGCAGAAAGGTGTATAGAAGACCGCAACTCCACTTGCGACGAAAAGCGTCGCCTTGCGAGTGCCACCTTGGAATTTCCAATGAGCATAACTGCTGACATTGCGTGTTCTCTTTGTTGCCGAATAGATCTAACCAAGGCTCTTTCCTCTGCTGAAAGAGACCTTGCACCACCTCTGAGTGAAGACTCCATTCGGGATCCATCATGAACCGGTAGCTGAGTTTATCCGCCCTGGCGTTCAGGGAGCCTGCCAGGTGTTGACCCACCAGGGACATGCCCTGATGTTCCAGCCACTTCCAGAGATGGAGGGCCTCCTGACAAAGGGTCCACGAACCCACACCACCCTGTTTTTTTCAATACCACATGGGGGTAGTGTTGTCCGTGAACACCTGCACTACTCTCCCTTTGACAGAAGGAAGGAATGCCTTCAGTGCAGGACGAATCGCCAGGAGCTCCAGAAGTTTGATGTGGAGCCCAGACTCCGCCGGAGACCAGAGGCCTCTGATCTCCGCCTCCCAAATGTGGCTGCCCCACCCCAAAAGTGATGCATCTGTCACCACTGTGAACTCTGGGTGGGGAAGGGAGAGGGACCTGCCATTGACCCAATCTTTGGCCTCCCTCCCTTGATATGTGCCTGTATAGGAAGCGCAGCGGACGAGCGCAGCGGGAGCGCCGTTTGCGCGCCGAAGGCGCGCCTAAGGCAAGCCCGTCTGCGCCCGTCATCGCCAAGTCATCGCCTCTCGCCAGACCCCCTGGCCAAATATCATCACCATTCCTTGCCTATGACAGTAAGACGCTTCATAGCTGGAACCCCGGAAGATCCTGCGTAAACATTACAGGTAAGCCTGGTCTTACCTGCCTACAATGCCAAACCTGCAGTTTCTCCACCATCAAACCCCACGCCGTCCGACAGTTTTTAGGTCGGGACATAACCACCTCCATCACGATACTCCACCTCAATGTCAGATCACTAGTTAAACACCACTTAGAGGTTTACACTCTAATACTGGATGAAAATCCAGATATCCTCTTCCTCTGCGAAACATGGCTTTGCGATGGCACCTCCACCATTCCCAATCTTACTCTACCAGACGACTACCGGATGTCGGCCATTAACAGAAAGGGCAGAGGAGGCGGTCTCGCTATAATCCACAAAAAAACGCTCTCTTGTTCTTTTGTCAGGGAAAATCTGGTAGACTCTGAATGCGCCAACTTCAAAATTACCATAACTCCCAACTTCACCGTGTCGGGTCTCTACATCTACCGCCCACCTGGCCCCTCCTCAAAATTCATTGAGGCCCTCCTTGACTCAACAACCTCTTTAATCACCAAAAACCCCAATTTCACCATTCTGGGAGACCTTAATCTCCACTTTGATCTACTTAATGACTCCACGATCAATACGCTCCTTGCAGATCTCTCTGCACTGCAACTCAACCCCTTCATCTCCACTTCAACTCACTTAGCCGGCCACATCCTAGACCCAGTCTTCTCCAACTTAGAAAAACTCACCTCAGAGCCACCCCTTCCTATGGGATGGACAGATCATTCCCTTATTAAATTAGCCATTCCGGTCAACAAAAGCAGGCACAACACGGCACCGACCAGCCGTTTAAAAAGACCGTGGCATAAACTGTCTCATGATGACCTACACAAGACATTAGGGGATTTTCACCCTGACTCTAACGCTGACATCAACACTATCTACAGCTCGTTTCACGAGTGGATTACGGGCGGACTAGACAGTCTTATCCCTGCTAAATGGACAAAAGGTCGTAACTCGCCATCGAACCCCTGGTACAACGACACACTCAAAAATCTACGAAAAGAGTGTAAAAAGGCAGAACGCCTTTGGCGTAGGGAATACAATAAAGAAGACAAAACTAAATACCTTCTGCTACAAAAAACGTATCATAAAGCCATCCGTGCTGCACGGACCGCCTTCTACGCCGACAAAATTGAAACTAGTCCCACCCCCGCGAAAGAAATTTTCAAACTCGTACAAGAACTACAGAGCAGCAAAACACCCCCCCCTATGATCTCCTCTGAGCAACAGTGCGAAGAACTTGCTAAGTTCTTCGTTGACAAAGTGCAGAAAATCTACACCTCCTTCCCCCAGCATGACCCTAATACCATCAGCTATCCCTCCGCTTCTCTTAGCTACTCGACCTTGACCTACATCCCAGAAATTTCCAAAGACACTCTTATTAAACTTTGCAATAAAATCAAATCTGGCTCCCCCGCAGACCCTATGCGCCCGGCTCAATTCCTAGATTCAATCGACTTCTTCCTACCAGCGTTAACCGCCATCCTGAACCTCTCCTTTACTTCAGCGTGTGTACCATCTGCCTGGAAGCAAGCGTGGGTTTCGCCTATCATCAAGAAACCCACCCTAGATCCATCTAAACCGGAGAACTTTCGTCCAATCTCCCTGCTTCCATGGCTCTCCAAACTCGCTGAAGCGCATGTTAACAGCGCTCTATCCCAACATATGGTCAAAAACAACATTCTGGACCCATCACAAAATGGGTTCAGACCAGGCCATAGCACTGAGTCTGCTCTTTTAGCCACCACAGAGCACCTCCGGACGATCTTGGATGCCGGTCAAGGTGCTGCGCTGATCCTTCTGGATCTCAGCGCGGCCTTTGACACGGTATCCCATGTCATCCTTCTTAAACGTCTGGAGACCTTTGGAGTAACGGGCCATGCCTTGGAGTGGTTCAGATCCTTCCTCGAAAACAGGTCCTTCCGAGTCTCTGCCCCCCCCTTTCTATCTAAACCCTACCCTATTGAACAGGGAGTCCCGCAGGGCTCTGCGCTAAGCCCCTCTCTTTTTAATCTTTATGTTCAGCCTCTAGCGGCAGTAGCCAAAGAATGGGGCTTGACATTGGTATCGTACGCTGACGATACACAACTGGTCATCGCCCTCTCAGACGGACCTTCCAACCGTTCCTCTAATTTCAAAAACGGACTCTCTGCGGTCGCCCAATGGATGACCACAAACTGTTTACAACTCAACGGCGGAAAAACAGAGGTGCTTCTCCTTGGCAAAAACACCAGCCTTTGGAATGAGCACTGGTGGCCATCCTCACTTGGTACCATCCCTCCCCCCAAAACCCTAGTGAAAAACTTGGGTGTCTGGATGGACGACTCACTCAACTTTCGAGCTCACACCAAGAAAGTTGCCGGCACCTGCATTGGCTTACTGAGAAGCCTTAGCCACATACTAGACTTCTTTGACGCAAAGACCCGCCAACTCATCATCCAAGCCACCATCCTCTCGCGTCTAGACTATGCCAATGTACTCCTTCTTGGCGCCAACAAATGTGAGTTAGCACGACTCCAACGCGTGCAGAACTCGGCCGCTAGAACTCTGGTCGGCCTTCCCCGCAGATGCTCAGCCAGAGCAACCATCAGTAAACTGCATTGGCTTCCGGTTGACTCCAGAATCAAGTTTAAGACCCTCATCATGACCTTCAAAATTCTCAAACTTAACACTCCCCCTCTGCTTCAACCACTTCTCACTCCCTATGCGCCGTCACGGAACCTAAGATCTTCCAATCAAAACCTTCTCTGCGTCCCACGCATAAAACTCTGCCGCATGGGCGGACGCTCCTTTAGGTTCCTGGGAGCCAAGATGTGGAACGAACTACCACATCATATTCGCGCGATAGACAACCTATCTGCTTTCCGGAAGGCAGTGAAAACTCTTCTATTCCCTTGCCTGTAACTTTCCTCTGTCCTCGGACCCTTTAGCTCAGGATCGGATCTGGGTTTCAGCGCCGGGACGCCTCATTGCCGGGGCAGCTGTAGCGCTTCACCAAAACATTAAGATAAGATAAGATAAGATTAGCCACCACTGCAATTGGTGTGGAGTGCCGCCTGAGATCTGGATGCAATCGGAAAGATTCCCGTAAGTGATGTGCCCACTGGAACTTCAGGTCCCACTACAGTGCCCGAATGTGCCACCTGGCATGATCCACCAGCAGGATGCAGGACGTCATGAGGCCCAGCAACTTCAGAGTCATTCTGACCGAAACCAAGGAAGAGGCTTAAAGATCAGAATCATAGCCTGACTATCCCGGACTCACTGCTCGAGAGGATAGGCCCAAAATTGCGCTGTGTCCAGAACTGCCCCGATGAAAAGTGAACCCCAGCGAATGCAGGAGGTCTGCCGTAGTCTGGAGGTAGTAAAACACACAAGATGATGGATGGAATGTTGCACATTGGCAAAACATTCCCCCCAGTCACAGATCTGGGTTTAATCCATCGTTATTTTGCTCACCACGACACCCCAGTTCAGACATGGCCATATGCATATCAGTCTTGACCCTGTGCCTCATGGGAACAGTCCAGCCCGAACTGCCAAGCCATGTCTTCCCTGGACCGGAATCAAGCGTCCTAGGACCGGTTTCGGGGTTTCACCCCTCTTCAGCCTGGATAGCTTGACTCCAGTGGCGTAGTGAGCACGGGACCCACGTCTGGGCATACCCTTCCCACAGAGGGCGAACAGCAAAACACAAGATGATGGACGGAATGTTGCACATTGGCAAAACATTCACCCCCAGTCACAGATCTGGGTTTAATCCATTGTTATTTTGCTCACCACACCACCCCAGTTCAGACATGGCCATATGCAAATCAGTCTTGAACCTGTGCCTCATGGGAACAGTCCAGCCTGAACTGTCTGGAGGTAGGACACGACAGCCTGGGGCAAACTCGTCATCAACAGCCAGTCATCGAGATAGGAGAAGCCTGGAACCCCTTATCTGGGCAGATGAGCTACTTCCACCGCCATCCCTTTTTTGAACACCCGAGGGGCGCTTGTAAGGCCAAAGGGGAGCATGGTGAACTGAAAATGCTCATGGCCTACCATGAACCGTAGGTAACGCCGGTGCAGAGGCAAGACAGGGATGTGAAAATAGGCGTCCTACAAGTCCAATGCTACCATCCGGTCTCCAGGGTCGAGGGTAGACAGGACCTGAGCCAATGTCAACATTTTGAACTTCTCCTTCCGGAGGAAGCGGTTGACGTCCCTGGGATCCAAGATAGGACGCAGGCCTTTGTGCTTCTTGGGCACCAGGAAGTAGTGGCAATAACAACCATGGCCTACTTCTGGCACAGAGACTCGCTTGATGGCCAAGAAAGTTGCAATTTTCTGACAGAGAAGGGCCAAGTGATCCTCCCATATGAGATGGAAAGCAGGTGGCATGGAGGGAGGGGCAGTCTCAAAGGGGAGGGAGTAGCCCCTTTAGACTATCTTCAAAACCAGCCTGTCCGACGTGATGTGGTGCCAGTCAGGTAGGTGATGGAGAATTCTGCCGCCCACTGGCAGCTGGTGGCCCTGAAAAGTCAGACTAGGAAGATTTAAAGGCTGCTGCAGATGGGGTGCTAGTGGACTGGCTGCCCGCTGGCCCCCAGACCCACAATGCTGGGTCCCACGTCCCTAGCTGCACAGAGGCTGGACAGCTTGCGCAGGCCTGTGGCTCTAGGCGGAACGTGGTGGGGCCCCCCTTCCGTAGCCCAGAAAGGGACAAAAAGCAGACTGCGCAGGGCGAGAGGTGGCAGCGAGGCCCAAGAATCTGGCAGTAGCACTAAAATCCTTAAAGCACTTGAGCGCGTTGTCCGCTTTGTCACCAAACAAGCGATGACAATCAAAAAGCATGTCCAAAGAAGCCAGTGGACATCAGCCAGGCGTAGCGTCGCAGGGCTACCGATGTTGAAATCATCCTGCCTAGCGAGTCGGCAGTGTCCAGCCCACTTCATATGGCAAACTTCGCTGCATCTCTACCCTCAGCAACTGTACCGGCCCCCTCCGGGCACTGTGGCAGCACCTGCGCACCTGCGCTACCATGTCCCACACAGAGTGGATGTAACGGCTCAAGAGACATGCAGTGTTTGCCAACCACAATCTGAAGCTGGTGGAAGAAAACATCTTCTTTCCAAATGTTCAAGCTTCTTGGATTCCCTATCTGGGGGAGCAGTAGGGAACGTGCCTTTTGGCGTTGAGGCTTGGACCACCAACCTCTCAGAGGTAGGGTGTTGTGAGAGGAAAGTGGGGTTGCCCGGGCGGTGGTGTCGGGCAATCATCCTTGGGTAATGGGACAATGTTTAAGGTACAGAGCACAGTGCAGTGCCTTCTTCCCCCCTTCACAGGTGAACTGGGGCAGGGAAGACTGTCAGGAGAAGGAAACCACAGTGGTTCAATGCCCCTACTTGTGGCTCGCTGGTTACCAGCTTCCCCACTGGGCCAAAGGCTGCTCATGCACCACAGCAATCAGGAGGGGCATGGTATTGACACAAATACTGCACGCCTCCCCTCAGTGCTCTCCGATGTTTCCTGATACTAAAGATGACCAGGGTAGACATGCAACAATAAGCCCACATGGCAGGCAGTGTGACACTACAGATGCCTCCACGGCTATCCCAGTGGAGGGTGTTGGTATTATAGCTTTGAATGGAGCCATACTGACCCCTTCTGCCGTGGGGAGGCTCCCAGGCAGTGATGTATTAACCACTCTCGTATCCAGGGGTATTTGAAGCAGCTCCTTAAAATGCTTGGTGGCCCACGTCTATTACAGCACCACGGTGGCGGGGCTGGTGTAGTGCCCTTGCAGCAGATTTGCCTAACTCCACACTGGCGGGAGGGTTCCCAGGCAGCCAGCTTTCAAGAAGGTGTGGTTGGCCAGCGGCAGGTGCACATGAGTCTGGCAACTAGCTCTCCGCCCCCGTATGTTGATGGGCTGTGAGGCCCCCGTATCGGCCAGGCGGGGACAACAGGGAGATGGTTCGTGGAACAGAATCAGGAAGCAGCCATCTTGTTTGGCTCCAAGTTCTGTCTCCCTGTCACTTCTTGTAGTCTGCCTGTCTTGATGGCATTGAGGAAAACAGTTGACAAGCCTAGGTAGTGATTGTCAGGTGCTGGACTTGGCTCTTTCTGAAGGGACACCCGCAAACTCTTTGCCTACCCCTCTTGTTTTGATGGATTCGTTTTTGTTGGCCTTAGGACCCTAGCACTAGTTAGACATGGTAAAGTGCTTGTGCTCTTTACTTTCAGCATGGCAAAAATTGCTTACACACAAATTGCCACATTTTATTTACTTATAAGTCCATAGTGAAGTGATACTACATGTACCCAGGGCTTGTAAATTAAATCATTCTAGTTTTCCTGCAGTACTTATTGTGCCTGTGAGGCCTACCTCTCCCATAGTGCTTCCTCTCCCTTCAAGAGGACTGCCCAGATGCCTGCAGCATGCTTGGTGCCCTCAGAGGACCACCCTGCTGATGGAGACCTGCTTTGCTGCTTGAACCAAGGACTTCCAGAGTGACTCCAAGTGCTAGTTGCCTAGCCTTCTGATGGGAGCCTCAGGGACAGAAAAGGCTCCAACCAACTTGAACCCACACCAGGACCCAAGTCTGAGTGAGTCCAAACCCAAAGACATGTTGTATGGATATTTTGCAAGGTATGGGAAAAGGCATGGATTTGTGTTTGCTGCAGATAATGTTTGCGGTAATATCGGAGAAATGAATGCTAAAAACTGACTCTGTATATAGCCAAAATAAAAAACTAGGGACTTCGATTTTTTTTGCCAAAAAGTGCTATGAGAACCGAGAGTAGACCGGGACTTACCTCCTTACCAATCCTTCCGAGGTGCATCGCCAGTCGGCCTGACTTCACGGTAGCTCCTGCTACATACTTCTCTGCAGCTGCATTCCAGTTCAGTGGCTCTTCGCAGAACGGGTATCCTGCCTCTGGCAGCTCTGATCGACTGCAGCCTGCAGCTTTGCCCCACTGAAGATTTTCAACTTAGTCTGGACATAGAAATCTTCACTGCGACTTCAGCCAGCGACACCCTGGTGATGACATCTCCTTGATGCGTCCTTCGCGGGCACCTCCAGCTGCCTTGCCCCTTTGAACTTTACCTTCCCAGACATTTTTTTCTCAAAAATGCTTTCAAGTCTGAAGGTACGTGGAGAGGGGCACAATCCACTTCGTGCATCCGATCCGTGCTCCATTGTGGCCGGCCATATTTTCTTACTGTGTCCAGGTCTTGCGCGACTAGATTCCTACTCTTGACATTTTGATTTTTTTAGGCGGTATTTTTAAACTTTTGGCAAAATACGCGTAATAGCACATTGGAGGTACTTCTTATAATAAAGGTGAGCAATTTGGAATATGGGAGGGTGATAGCCATGAAAAAATACTGGCCCTGACATACTGAGGTCATTTTTGACATAACAGTCATCTATTGTATACGGATGGCACACATTGCAAATTTCTGGCATTGGCATATAACATTTTGATATTTGGGATACATCAGTGACATAAGGGGGCTCCGATGACGAAATGCTAGCCCTGGCACAATTAAATTATTTTTTGACATATGGGAGCACCCCGCGCACATTTTGATAAAAATAGACTCAACTGCTGGGGAATGTCAGGTTTCATGGACTTTGGCTACTATGAAAACATTTGAAATATTCAGTCCCTAAGGCATTTCGGCAAATTTATGTGAACGTGGTGCTTTAAAATGTATTATTTCACCCTCACATGACATGTTTTTCGATAAAAAAAAGTAAGAGTCAAGGGGCATATGATGCCACTTTCTGTAATGTTATTAAGGTCAAGGGGTAAGTGATGTAATTTCTCCAAATACCTGGTATTTTGGCAAAAATATGTACATATCATTCTTACATCTAGTGAATGATCCGCCTCAGTACGCCACTTCTGAATTCTCTTTTGGGCCTGACCAAGTTATGCCTGCAACTTCAGACTTCCATGGCAGCAGCTGTTTTTTGGGGTAAAATCCATCTGCAAAATCCATCTCCTGTTCTGCCTTCCACTTCCACTCTGGTCTCACTTGAGGAGAGGGCGAAATACGACAGATGTCATGTCAGGCATTCATGCAAAGCACTGCATTCCTTCTCATCTCAGCTGCTCCTCCCTGCACCCCCTGCCTCATTTCACTCAGATTTGCTCCCTTCTTTAGCAGTTCTGGATTATCAAATAGGCAAAGTAGGCACTTGCCGTGGGTCCCACTCCTATTAGGGGCCCTGGGACAACGTATCAAAATAATCTTGATTTGATCTTGAAAGGAAATTACAATCAAGCTTTCTTAAATTGTTTCCAAAAAATAGAACAAAATGAAGCAACTCAAACGAAAACTTTACATTAAAGACTCTATAGAGAAAATACTATATTAATGTAATGTACCCATTAACAACTTAAAGTAGGTAAACCAAAGACACTTAACAGTTTGCCTCTTAAAAGCGCATCTTCTGGCAGCTGTCAGTTTGTAAAAAAATCCAGTGCAAACTATGCATGTGTAATGTACAGTAGTGGCGGTCATCTCCAAATTAAAAACGTATTAGGAGATAATTTACGAGGGGGAGGGGTGGGCGAAATTTCAATACCACAGAGTTCTGCAGACACAATCTTGTTCCTGGAGGTTGGATGGAGGCAGTGGCATGCCTTATTTGAAAACACTGCTTAACTAGACACGGAACAGCAGACTAAAAGATGCAGATTGGAGCTTCACTTCATTGTACCCATTTTACCTCCTGAGGACTGGTAAGAGGCAGGCCTCTCAGACTCCTGAGCCTCGAGGGCGGATAAAATGGAATTTCTTTGGAACCAGTGCTTTAAATGGGCCGGTACTCACCGGTATTGAGTACCGGCACTTCTTAGATTTTTCACTCTGAGTACCGGCAGTTCTCTACTGCCGTGGAGAGTACCAGTACTCATGAAAAGGTAGCCTCATTGGCTCTGCTGGTGAGCAGGGATGGAATGTATCTCTCGCAGCCATGGCGCTGCTTCTACAGCTCCGATCCGAGCCCCAGCTGAGCTATTCAGCAGGGCTCGTTTGAATAATGTCCGGGTGCTCACCATCACGCTGTGCTTGACAGAGCAGGGTCCATTCAGGCCCTGTGCTGTCAATCACATTCACACTATCCTGTGCATTTGTGCAAACACAGGAATCATGTCAGCCCCCTGGCAGTGGCAATCAGGCTACAGCCAGTCCGGACCTGGTGGCCATTAAAAAAAGCCATGGTAGGTGAAGATGGCTTTTATCATACTTGAGTCTTTTGTGTGTCTGCTATGTTTGTGTGTTTGCCTGCATTTGTATGCCTGTTTTTGTAAGAAAAAAAGAGAATCAAGACACTCTCAGGAAGTATTTTAAAGAAAATGGGCGGCACTTTGTACATGTCTGCTCGGCAACAAAGATTCATAAATAACGTAAAAGGGAGGGTTGGTGGTGGGTGAGTGAGTGGATGAGTGAGTGGATGGATGAGTAAGCAAGGGTGGATGTATAGATGGATGGATGAATAGATGGAAGGATGAGTGAAAGCATTGATGGATGGGTGAAAGAGGGTGGATGATTGGATTAAAAAGGGCGGATGATGGGTGAATAAGTGAAAGATTGGATGGATGAATGAAAAGTAGGGAGGATGGATGAAAGGGTGGATGATGGATGAGTGAAGGGAGGGATTGAGTGAAAGGGTGGATGGAATAAAGCAGTGAAAGGGTTGATGGATGGATAAACAAAATGATTGATGGATGAGGGAAAGGGTGGATGAAGAGATGGATGAGTGAAAGGACGAATGGATAGATTTGGAGATGGATGGATGGATGGATGGATAGGTTTGGATATGAAGGGTGGATAGACGGAATGGTGAAAAACTGAATGATTGACGAAAGACTGAATAGACGATAGAATGTAAAGGTAACATTTTGGACATCAGCAGGTAAATGGTAGGATGAAAGGATGAATGGATAGAAAAATGGAAAAGACAAGAGATATCTTCTGGGGAGGGTCATGATGAGTTGCTTCATTTACTTGGTGCCATAAGAGCTTTGGTTCGACGTGGGGGTATTTTCAGTTTCTTGCTACTCGGGTGCTCAAAAATATATAGTATTGTGCCAAACAGCAATTAACAGTATGACATTAAGAAGGTGCAACTATTGCAAAAAAAGGAAATGTTCACATATTATCGCATTTCTCTTTAATTTTGTGTAATGAGTTAACCTGCTTTGTTTATATAAACACATTTCTCATGAGTTTTAGTATGTGCTGCAACTAATATAGAAGTTGTTAAGTATCATCATGTCTTGCCCTTAACCCCGCCCCTAGACCCGTCCCCTCACTACACCTCTAGCTCATTGTAATGAATACCTGCACTTATTTTTTCCCATTTAAAGCACTGTTTGGAACGGGATCTCATTGAAATGAATGGAGATGACTTTTAGGAGGGAGGCGAAAGTGAGATCGGCATCCACCATATCAGGGTATATTGGGGGTTATATAAAGGGCTAATCTCATCACTCTAAAGGCGGGGTACACACATTAGTAACCTCGAGTCTCCCTCGCACTCGCTCTCACCCACATACTGAAAATAATCTGCTGGCATAAACGTCGATTCTGCAGCAGCCAACGGGCCCCGTGTAAGGGATGACGCTATAGTACGAGCTGTTTAGCCATCCCTGGAAGCTGGAGACTTTAAGCACGTCATTACCATGCTAAAGTGAAACCACAGTACCATACTGTAAAAAAGCCAGGGCTGGCCGGGTCACACATGACATGAACCCACACAGCAGCTTATCAGTTCACAGAACTCCCTACAGGTCCTGCCTGGACTAGTCTGGGATTCCTAGAATGATGCATTTATAATTAATGTATTGCCAGGAGTGATGCACATTTAACACAAACATGCATTACCAGGTACTGACTAACAAACTGTTGAGGGAAATCCTATAATAAGAAACTTGCGATGGATTTTAAAACAAGTCTTTCTGTAATTAGTTACATGTTCTGGTATTGTTGATAGTAAATGATGATTGCAAGCTCTATATTTCACAAAAACAGGCCTAAACAGAGTACTTTCTAATCTCTGATAAACTGGCCAACATGAATCCTAGTTGATTGTGTATGCCTATGCAATGCAAATAGCAGTGTGTCCGAACGGGGGTTGGGGCATAATGACAGCTGATCCGTTCCCATGGATCTCCCTCACGTGGGACATTAACTGAGTGACTGTGCTCTTGTCCTTATGAGTCGCTAAGTATGCAGTAAACTGCAGGGGGTGTGCTGTCTGGAGGGGGTAAGTCGGACACTGGCAGGTGGTCGCTAAATGGAGTGTTTGTGCATCTTTTGTAGATTTGGGGCTGTACGAGGAGTTCTATGTTCTGGTCAGGTGTACAGGGTCGGACAAGGGGTGTTTGTTCCCTCTACCCTGGGCTCTCTAGTGTCTGTCTCTAACTTTAGCACGTCTTCGTCTTCAAACTCCAGGGCAGAGACAGCGTTGCTCCACCTGGCAGAACTACCGATCAAGGCCACCTGAAGGGTCCCATGTGTGTGTATGCTGAGTCTGTACATACCTATTCTGGACAGGTTGGAACAGTCCTTCAACCTCTGCAGAAAGTTCTTCAGTCTGCAGGATCTTGGCTGCACAGTGGGAAGAAATCAAGTAATGGGTACCATGTTTACCAAGTGACCCAGCGTCATGTGACTCACACATCTGGTCAGTCCTGGCTATCTTGCCAAGAGCACTTTACTTTTTGAGCCTTGTTGTTGGACTTTTTTCTTTATATAAATGGGGTTAGGATTTTCAGAAGACCAACACAATTATCTATGGTGGACTGGCTGAGGGTGTCACAAATGACATACGTTCCCTCGGTAGCACTACAGTACATATCATAGTGGGCAAGGTAGCCTAATGGATGTCCTAGGGAATCCCTTCTTCCCGTGTTTAGTGCTGGAGTCTCTTACTGTTTATAGTGATATTTAGGACTTCCTGCTGTTTCCAAAGCCAATGATGGGCTTCCTGCTGTTTCCAATGCCTATGATGGGCTTCCTGCTGTTTCCAATGCCTATGATGGGCTTCCTGCTGTTTCCAATGCCTATGATGGGCTTCCTGCTGTTTCCAATGCCTATGATGGGCTTCCTGCTGTTTCCAATGCCTATGATGGGCTTCCTGCTGTTTCCAATGCCTATGATGGGCTTCCTGTTGTTTCTTTCAAACAGATGCAAATATTGCCTGTCTATGTACCTTTCGAAGTAAGTCGATGCCTCAATGTCATCTGTACTTTTAGAGTAGGAATGCAACTCTCTTGCCCCAAGATGTCAAGTGGGCTGCCGTCGGATGCGGACAAGTACTTATACCAACAGTTCTGCATCCCACACCAGCTGTTACAGCTGTGCACCAGAATCTGTGCACATGCCATCTGTGCCGCTGCTGTGCACCAGAATCCGTGTTGCACAGGTAGGAACAAAAGTCTTTCTTGGCCTAAGCAGAACCATCAAAAGTAGTTGATGCCCTTGCTTCTATCTGTCTCGGTAATAATGTTTCACCGTGGATCATGTCATAAAAGGGAAGTAGGTTTGTAGCATAGCATAACAACTTTAGGGGAATTAGAGCTGGTTTAAGGCCTATTTTAGACTGCCAGATTGCGTAAAAAGGGAGTCATTTATGAAATGTATACCAATACAAGGACTCCTTCTTTATTATTTTCATAAAGTATCACTGTAAGTGTCACACGTAATACACTGAAATGTCACACAGGTACAAAGAAAAAATGAAGATGTCACACATTATCAAACTGAAACCATGGCAGCTATGGAAGTGCACTTTGCCATAGTACATCTGCAAGTGTGTATATACCACTGTCTGCAAAAATATTCTGTTTTTTCTTTTAAGTGTTTGTTATGTTTTTCAACATAAACTATACAGAGAAGCAACATTATAGCAGAGTTACAAGGATTCCAAACAGTTACATTCAGGTGTGTGTGTTGTGTACAGTCTCTCGGTAGTCCGCGGCCAGCCCTCCGCCTCAAGATGGGTCGAAGAAGGGGAAATGACCGCCCGTTCCCCCGTTCCCAACTCCTCCATCTTTATGTGTTGATGTGCGGCTGACAGGAGTCCCTGCGACAGCTGACTCTCCCCATTCATGATCCTCGTCCGTACTGTTACCCCCCCCCGTCACTACCTTCCAGTTTTCCCCCTTAGTCCTGTTCCCTAATATTTTCCCCCAGTTTGTCCAACATACTTGACCACAAGTCAAGGTCCCGCTCCATATTTTCATCTGTGCACACTCTCCGAACTGAAGTCTACACTCCTCGGCTACCGCCCAATCCAACAAATCAGCCCTCTATTTTGCAATCGCCAGGGGCATGGGTCTATCCCAGTGTATAGCTATCCATCGGGCCAATAATAGGCCCAACTGGGCAAATTCATATTGCATCTTTTTCCCCTTCCTTGGGAGGTGCAATAGCCCCAACAGACAAAGCTTGTCGTTGGTTCCACTGCCACCCTTGTCACTCTATGCATTTCCTCACCAACCACACTCCAGTACGAGCCGAGCTGTGGACAAGTCCATGCCACGTGACAGAAGTCAGCTGGGGTGGCCCGCATCTACCACAGCCCGGTGTCTTCACCGGGTACACCCTGTATAATCTATCTGAGGCCAGATAGGCATGGTGGAGAAAATAAAAGTGCACTAATTTGAAACTAGCATTACTGGCCACCTCTCATACCTGCGTTCTTGCCCTGCACCACTCTATGTCAGTTAGTGGAGACTCCAATTCCTTGTCCCACATATCCCACCATTTTCCTGTCACCGTCTTCCTATCCGCCTTCAAGGCCACATTCAGACAAGATATGATACCTTCAAAGGAGTCCAGATCTAGGATCACTCCAAGTACGTGAGACTACACTAGCTTCTTCAGGAAGGTTGGGACATATCCCATGTGCTGTATTTGAAATGCTTGCATACTCTAAACACTGCCGATCAGCAACACCGTAGTGGGTTCCTTTATCCCCCAGAGACATAAAGGAGCTATTTAAGTACAGGTCCTCTGCCGTCCGACAGCCCCCGTCACCTTTCCCATGCACCGACCCTCCATTCCACACACACGTAATATCGCAAATCAACAAACCACAAGAAATGACCTTCCCACCCCGGGTAAACACTCCACAGCACAACTATCCACCTATACATAGCAAAAAACCCTCCCCCCCCCAACAGCCCCGAAATGCCACTCAAGTGTTGGATTGTTGTGGGATAATCCTGGGACGCTACCCTATGTAAAAAACGCTAAGGAGTCAAACGGCGATCACCCACCGACTCCTATGTGTATCACTGACCCACTTCTCCCAACACAGTGTCTACATGCACCGCAGATATGTAAGGGTAACAGAAACCAATATACAACTCAAGCAATTGTAATCCAAAGAGAAACACAAAAAAAATTGTTCCTTGAACAGTGAAAAGGAGCGTGACCAGGCCCTCCTAAGGCATCCACCTGTGTAACTATCCTCAAAGTCACTATACCTTTTGTTGAAAGTCCAGGCACATTTCCCAAAAAACAAGAACATCAAGATAAAGGGTGGCCTTATAACTATAAGGCCGCCAATTTTCTTGATTTTCTTGTTACACAGTTACACAGGTTCAAAATGCTGGTGTTCATGTCCCCACAAGGCACCTCAAGGCACTGCCCCTTGAGGACCCCCCCATGCTGGGCAAAAGTTTTATCTCTTACCAACCGGTGGAGGTTTGGCCCCACAGTCTCCTCCACATCACTCTTGTCAGACCCCAGCGGCGAGCCACCAAGCTCCTCCTGCATCTCAGAGCCAGCGCTGGAGGAAGCCGCGGATGTAACCTTCTCCACCAGTATCCTGGCCTCCGCTCTCTCCTGATGCTGAGACTCCAAGGAGATAGTGATGTCTGTCACCCTTGCACCTGACTGAGACCTCCTTCTACGTCTGCTTCTTTTCCGGCATGGTGATCCCAGGTCCATCTGTTTTCCAGACGTGTCTTGCCTCCGCTCCACAGCTGTGAGTTGAATCCGGTCACCTCCCCGTACCTCCAGCCAATCCCACGCTACCTCCGGTGTCGTGAAGAAGAATGACCGACTAACATGAGGTACTTTCAACTTGGCGAGGTACAGCAACATATATTTTGAAAACATGGTTGCTAGTTTGACCACATGAAACAACTGCCGCTGCAGCTGAACAGACCTGTGTAATCAGAAAAAATGCACATGGCGACATTCCCAAATGTCAGGTCCCCTGTTTACGGACTGTCTGAAAAATTTCATCTCAAGCCCTGTAGTTGAGGAATTTGGCAATGATTGTCGAGGGGGCCCGTGCGGTGGCGGTCGGGCTAGGGATCTGTGTGCTCTTTCTACTGTGAAGAAGCTGGAGATCTGGGCAGCAGATAGCATCACTTTTATTCATTCTTCCTAAAAGACCTCAAGACCGCCCTTCCCCACACCCCTGGGAATCCCACAAATTGGAGATTGCATCTGTGTGAGATCTCCTACGCATCCTCACCCTGGCTTCCGTTTGCTTGAAAGTTTTCAAGGGCACACACTGTCTTTTTTAACTGGGAGACTTTTTCCTTAAGTTCGGTCACCTGCTCTTCTGTTTTTTTGACCGCTGGGCCTCCTTGTGAGGTTCAGCCCTCAGCAGGTTCACGCCAATCGCTATTGCTTCAACCTTCGCCTGAACTGCTAGGCTGGACTCCTCAATGGGCTCTAATATTTGTGTCCCCCAGCAGGGGGTGACGCCCCCTCTGAAGACTGCGGATCAATGCTCAATGGCAGAGCAGTACACTGGTCCATTTCCATCTGTTACATGGTCCACGCAGTTTTATCCTTACCCACAGTGAAGAGCAACATGTTCGCAGGACAAAAACACAAATTATTCGGGAGACTCTAACCCCGAGACCCAACTCCAGCCCAGCAGTGGAGTTGTGCAATCCAGGTGCGGAAACCAAATCCAAGTACCTCAGCGGAGTCTGCTTCTAGCCCCTTGGTGAAGAGGATGAAGTCAATGCGCAAACACCCCAACCTCCATTGTCGCCGTGGTCAGCAAAGAATCAAATGCACCAACTATAGCAATGAGCAATGCGGTATGGGTGTGCACTCGCCTTTATTGTAGTAACAGCCTCTGGGATGGAGGGCCAAGTCCAACAGAGGCAGCAGCGACAGCCCCCAAAACCTAGGACAACAAACTGGCCTCCAGGGAACACTTGAATCCACAGCTGGAATCCTTATTTAGCCTCAATGTTCATTTCACGTGGGAGTTAAACGCCAACCCTCTCTGCAGCTAAGGTGAGAGGCTTCCCTCTCCTCCTGGGTGCTACTATGACGCCCAATGATCTTGCTGCAGCTCCAGCCAGGGAGCCCAACAGCCCCCCATCGTGCCACCAGGGCCCAGCCCTCCAACAGTCTCCTGAGCCTTTCACAATCCGGGGAGATCACCAGCGCCCCACTTCTCAGCATTGGCGACTCTAAAACAACTCTGCGGATCGAATGCTGTACTGAGGGTGGAAACCTGGTTGGGAGTCTTGTGCAAAAGATCTTTAGACTCAATACACCTCCTGAACTGATGATTTACGTGTTTGTCCTCCACTTTGTGAAAAAACAGGAGCAAGGAGATAGGCCTGAAATGTTCTGGCTTGGCAGGGTCCAAAATATGTCGGTAGTACATTGAGCTGGGTGTCCAGGTAAAGGGCAACACATTAAGGGTTCTATCATGTATGGCCTGGAAAGGGACTAGGGCCTGAAGCAATGCCCTCTCTACCTCCATACCTTCAAGTAAAGAGATGCTCACCACTACAGGGGATAAATACTATTGTACAAACCCTAATATACAACCACGTGGTACTGGGCTCTAGGGTACCATCACCTCTGGGTGCTGTTCATCTTATGGGTTCTAAGGAATTATCACTCCTGGCGACATCCCATATACTGGGCTATAATGTATTATTGCTCCTGGCTACAGCCCACTTACTGGGCTCTAGATGATTGCCAATTTTTGGCCACAGCCAACCTACTGTACTCTGAGCCGAAGACCCTTTGTACAGCTCACTAAAAGCTTAACTAGGCATGGAGCCACCCCAGGTACAACCCAACTCCGATTTCAGAGAGAAGATTTTCACCCCTGGGGCATCAATGCACTAGTCAGCCACCAGCAATACCTAGATTAATCCACTTTACCTCTAACCTCAATATGGAGGACAATACCTCTAGACGTCCTTATGCTTCTACTAGTCTCAATCTGATGTAATCTGTTTCAACATATGATACCATTAACCAATTCAATCCTGATCCCTCCTTTTCAATGGAACAGGCATATACTGAATGAAAGATCATACTCACCTGCTTTTCCGCGGCTCCTTGGCGGCTGGCTGGGGCGTGAAGCAGGGAAAGCCCTCCCACTGCCGTAAAGGCAGCTGATAACTCCCACAGCATGAGTCTCTATTGCAGCATCACTCACCTTCTTTTCCGCTGCTCTTTGACGGCTTGCTGGGGTGGGACTCGGCACCCCAGCATCCCATACAGCACGGGAGGCAGGAAAACAGCCCTCCTGCTACCGTAAAGGCAGCTCACCACTCCTTCAGCATGGGTCTCCAACGCCGCATCACTCACATGCTTTTCCATGGCTACTTGACAGCTGGCTGGGGTGGGACTCGGTCTCCCAGCATCCCACGTGGCGGGGGAGGCAGGGACAGTCCTCCTGCTGCCATAAAGGCAGCTCACCACTCCTGCAGCACGGATCTCCAAAGCTGCATCACTCACCTGCTTTTCCGTGGCTCCCTGACGGCTTGATGTTGTGGGACTCAGTCCCCCAGCATCCCACGCGGTACAGGAGGCAGGGACAGCCCTCCTGCTGCCATAAAGCCAGCTCACCACTCCCTCAATGCGGGGCGCGTCCGGGCCGCACCCGGGACAAGGGGGGGGGCTCATCTGCGCCCATCAGCAGTCGGAAGAGGTTGGGCTGGGCCCCACCTCTAAGCTGTGGACCCAGAGACTGGACACAGGAGACTTTTTGTTTAAGTGCAAAATACAATAGCGAGAGTCGGGGGAAGTAACTAACACTCTAGATTCTTTTCTGACAAGGACGGAAAATGTTCTATCCAAGGAGATTGCATTGACCGAATGCAATCTCTCTCTGGAAGAAGGAAGGAGAGAGTCGGACTTAGTATTAATACCCCCGAACATGGTCGCATCTGTAACGGCACAAACAGATTTAACAAATTGTGTGTGTCAACTTGTAAGCCCATATAGGATCTGCTTATCCCAGGGCGTAATGGGCTCAAACCCCACAAGAGAACCTCCAGTCAAAAGGAAAAGGGGAGGTTTGAAGGCCAAGACCAACAAGGCCCCAAAAGTGTCCTCCCCAGTGTGCCCAGTCACATTGCCTAAAGAGGCATTTCTTGTGAGCAGCGTCGAACTGTACAATAGACTGGCAAAACTGTTTATATTGCTGAGCCAACAGCTTATGTTAAGGCTAGGGAAAAATGAAGCAAGCTTAGATGCCCTATCCACACAGGGGGTCGAAAATAATAGCGTTGCCGCAGGGGGGATTCCAAGTGACCCCTCATTTTCAGCCACTGAAGGAACCTGTGCCAATGGGAGGAGAAGGGGGCTCCCAAACATCTATCCACCACGTCTTACTAAGCAGGGGGGAGTAGTGGGTCTCCAACAATCAAGATCCCCTTGTAGGTCCAAGCTTACAACATTGGTTGTGACATAAGAGTGGCCAATGCAGACCTTAGGGCCTAATATTTCATCTGAGTTCATTGTGGGGGAAAGAAAGAATGGGGAGGTCCCTATGAGAATGAGGAGGCCACTTACTTTAGATCTCCCGCCTGCTGCATGTCTTTTTTTCATATTACTTGCAGATACCCCGGAAATGAGAGAAGGTCAGCAGGAGACTACTGAGCAACTCATGACCAAAGCCCAGCATTGGCTGACGAGATCCAGGAAGGGGAACAGAGATTTTGCCAAGTATATAATGATGGCAAGGAGAGTGGAGTGTATGGGTCAGTCCCCAAAAGCCCTAGCGGGTATTTGGAGAACTTGGTCTTCGATGTGGCAGAGGTCAGACTGGGCCTGACCCAATGTAGTGCCACGAAGGTCTTCTTAGCCCATCAAGAGATTTGGATTCCACTTTTAACTAATGTTTTTAGCCAAATATACATCGGCAAAGCCTGGAAAGTTCTATATGGCCTTCATGGATCTGTAGGCTGCTTTTTATTGTGTTTCCCGCCCTAAATTATGGTTCATCATGGAACAGATGGGCATTTACGCTCTTCATTGACGCAACTTCTGTGGGCGTCTGCTTGTTTTTTTCCCTCTGTATTGTTGTTTAGATTAAAACTTGGTGTTTGCATCATCCTTTGGCCTGTGGTTTCTTGTGGGTGACCATGAAGCCGCTTTGCTTGGGTATATGCTCACTTTGCAACTCTGGTGGCAAGGAAGACTTATGAGGAGGTAATGCCGTGGTTACTTACCGGTAATCTTCATTACTCCGAGTATTGTCTTCCTCCCCACATGAGTTCCCATCCCTCCCTCCCTGTTTTACTATCGGCTTATTGTGGTTGCTTTCGGGGGTTGGTAGTTCTACAGGAAGTGGGGTGGGTCATGCCTCCTCTTGCACTGTGTCAAGGGTGATGGTGATCGGCCATGCTGGAGAGGGATGGGAGGCATAATGTAAATTGCTTTGGTGGGTTTGGGTGTAGAGCTGAAGCTCACTTCGTAACTCATGAGGCGAGGAAGACAATACTCAGAGTAACGAAGATTACCGGTAAGTAATTGGGGCAATAATGTGCCTCAGCGACCTGCAGCGGGGTATGACACTATATAAATGCAATTGAAATAAAATTACAATCTCTAAATAACAAGAACTCATTTTGTAGTGTCGCCAGGGTCGTGACAATTAATGCAATTTAAAGCCTGTGAACGAACTCGCTCAGCTAAAGAGAGAGAGGGTGTATGGACAGATTTAATGCACTTAACATTAAGGAACCAGCACGCGTTGCTCACAACAAACACATCAGCCAACAATGGCTATTTGAGAGAGCCCTTCTGGCATTGGCCTATTCCCAGACAGGCCAGCACAAAAGTGACTGTCACTTTCAGGCTCAGAGATTTACCGTGTAAAACTGCTTTCTTGTTCCCACATGCGTCACGACTGAGTGCTTCTTCTTGAACGGCGCGAGTGGCATTAGATTATCAAGGAGTTGTTTTGCATCTCGGATGTTCTCTGGTTATATGGTTATGAAAGTTCACAGAGTTCAACCTTCTTTTACTTATCTCAATATGGAAAATTTCTTTCTGCTGATCCATCGGAAGAAGACAATAACAGCCTGTGTTCAGCTAAATGCATTGCGCGGTCACAAAATGTCCTTCCGGACGCCAAAAAGATTATTAGGAACCCGTCCACCAGTTCTTAATAACAGTATCCGATTTTAGAATTCCTGTCTGTGAAGCAATGGAGCGCTAATGGTAAGCAGTTAGTTATTCCAGCAGCAGTGGGCCGTATCCCGCTGTATTACAACTTCCGCTGGCTGCACGAAGGTCAGGCCCAGCTTGGGTAGGACTTCCGGTTTATGGATTCGGGAGACTGATTGATGTAAAGCACTGCAAGGAAACCGGAGAGGGTTTGAGAGGCGCAAGGAAATTGGTACCGGAAGAACTGGAAGGAGTGTACAGAGCATGAAGAAATATACACGAGAGAAAGAGTTACCAAACGGGAGAGAAGGAGGGCGCCATGTTTTGTTTGATTCGGGATACACATTAGCAGCTGAACCACCTCCAAGTGTCACCCTCCCAAGAGAATTCCACTAAGTCTGAGGGTTAACCTCTGAGACTGTACCGAAGGTTTTTTAGATAGATTTTGCCTCTAGTTTCCTAGCAGTCTAAAGCGATGAAAATTCATCATTATATGTTTGTTCAGTGTATCTGAAATCAGTTGTGGCTCTTGAGCATGCTGGAGCGGGCAGGTGTCTGTCTAACTTGCTTGGGAAATACACCAAAACAATCTGTTGACAATATCATTGAAATTCCCAGCAGAGAGGACATAGTAGGTATCATATATACCTTATTGATTGCCCATTTGATAGTGTGGAAAACTTGCATTGCTGTGGTCAATTTTTGTGTTAAAATTCTCTCTCTCAGCAGAAAGGGGAGAAAGGAGAGAGACAAACCGAGGGTCGGCCAGAGGTTTAGAGGGGGGGGGGGAAGGAAAAGGAATGCACGTTTTGAAAAGAAATACGAGGCAATCAGTATAGCTGGAGAAAAAGAAAAAAAGGCAGAAGTGGCTGGAAACATCGGGTAGGGGGAACAGCAGAGAAACCGTAGAAGTGAATAGATTGTAGAAGGAAGAGAATCTACAAGCGAGATCGTGCAAAAAAAGGTGAGCGTGGTAAGCAAGCACGTATCTGTTGCCAGGTGCACTAATAAGAGAGGAAGCTTAATTATTGTGTTCCTTCGAGCTCTTCATGTGGTCCTTCAGACTGTGGCATTACCATAGGCAGCAACAATCTGTGATAGCCATGGGCTCCATGGGTTTACTGTGAAGTCAGTATGGGATTGAACCCCAAAAGCTCTGAAGTTCCGAATGACAGTTCCCATCAAGCACCGCTTCTACATCAGTGTCCATCTTAGTCCAAATAACCCACAACTAAGAAAATAGGACACTGTGACATTTAACAGCATTCTAAAAGGAGATGCAAAGTTCAAGTGATTGCAGAAAGATCTTTATTGCAAACACTCCAGCCACAGCTCGGGTAACAGACTCTCGCAACCAAATAACCTTAGTTTATTTAAACAGACTATGGGTTCTTGAACCATAGGGGTGGATTGTTCAAACGTTACAGGCAGTGGGTAAAGATTTGGGGTGCGTAAGATACCACAGACACCTTGCATTCAGCTGAATGAAAAGAGGCCAATTATACTTCAAATGGCATTGGCAATAACACAATATTCATCTTCCAAAGGGTGACTTGATGATGGATTTTCAGATGGTATCTCATTTTGAGAGTGCATTGAATAGGGGAAAGGAGGAAATAAAAAGAGCAAATAAAAAGAAAAGTATTATGTCACCTTGAAGCCACAGAGCAGGATTTACACATATATGGTAAACCTGAATCTCAATTTAAACCCCCTGCCTTTAGTACCCCCACGCTCTTAATGCAAAAGATTTTGTATATGGTTCTATATGATCATTTTCAATTACCAGGCCTCACCAGAATGGTCTCTGTGCTCGATGTGTATGCTCTGTAATTAGTACATACACGATTGATGTTTAAACTGAATAAGGCAGAAAACAAATATCTTCTGTTACCTACCCTTTTTTTAACTCCATTGCTCTTACATACAGAGTTCCCTAGTGGTTTCCGATATTTATGTGGTTAAATTTCTGGCAAAAGGCGTATCCAGGTACCATGCTGTTACATACATTCGAATTATAACATCTAGGGCCACATGTAGCAAACAACTTTGTATTCACACACGGTGCGATGTGGGAATTATGGCCCTTTGCAAATGCAAAATAGCCCTATAAGATGTATGAAAGGCTCTATAGTTGCAATTTTAGGTAATAGCAAAAATTGCAATTACCTAATGTTGCAACTACAAATAGGGACTCACAATTTGCGATTCCCTTAGCACATGTACCAAGTATTTTTCAAATGCAAACTGTGCATTTAGGAAAAAACTATTAAAATTAGGCAATAGTAACCATGTTCAAATTTTGAAAAATGAAAAAAAAAGTACTTTTTTAAAGTGCCATGTAGCACACACATGCCCCTAGGGCACGTGTGGGCTTTACATGTGCACTTTTCTTTGGAATTGCTTAAGGAGGGCCTTAAGCCCCCAGTCACCTTTACTTTGCAATACCTAATTTGCGATTACTAAATAAGCGAATGCAAAACCATTCGCACCTATGTGTCCATTAGGTCCATAGGAACAAATGGCGTGGTATGACCTAATAGTGATTACCTATTTACCAAATCATTATTTGTGAATATTAAGGAATCACTAAATATTTTGGGATTTTTTACATACATAGCATTTTGCGATTACCAAATAGCGATTAGGTAAAAATCGCAATTTGATAATCACAAAATGCTATTTTGATACATGTGGCCCCAACTTCCTCATTACGAGTGGCCGGTATGGAATAGGTTCTTTATTGGTCCGATAAACAATGCCACAGGTGTCTGCTAGTTATTGGTGCTGATACCTTCTATCATGAGTTTTCATCATCCAATTGGTGAATAAAATGCATATTTTGATGCCTTGCGCACCAAAATCTCCATCTGTTGGTATTTGCTGGATATTTTCCTGCTGTCAATTTGGGCAATAATTACGAGCTGAAAATCACCTGGGGATTTTTTTTGTGCAGATTTGGTATTTACTGCAAAGCTTGTGATTATGATCCCTGACTACTCACTCATAGTGAGGGCCTTAGTGATCCTTTTCTTAACCTCTTCAGTGCCCATGACGAGATAGTCTCGTCATGGAGCACGGTTGCGCTGTGCCCATGACGAGACTATCTCGTCATGAACCCCACCCACTAGTGCAACGCCCGGCACAGGAGGGGGAAAGGGCGTGGCACTGAAGGGGTTAAATGCTGTCAAAAAAGTGTCTCTAAAATACTTTGGGCAGAGCAAAGGCACTGGCCTAGATGGCCAAGCATTTTAAACCATGAATGTGGCTCCTCTTTCATCCCCTGAGATGGTCAGTGATGCAGGAGGGTGACTGGTGCTCCATTCACCATGGAAGTTCATAGGAAATGCCTGTATGGAGCTAGAGGTGATCTCCACTGTATGAGATAAAGTGGCAAAATGGTGGTGGTGATCGCAGATGGTGTGGGAGGAGGTGGCCCTGCCAGTGAGATGGGCGGTCTGTAAACTCCCCTTCACCAACCCAAGGTCAGCTGGGCCGCCACTTCCCAGTGGTGATGAGGTCACCCCTGGATTTCTGGCTAGACTAGGCCAGTGTTGGATTGGGCCACCCAGGTACTGCCCTCAAAGGTGGGCCTCTTTGACGGATGACCTGGGACCCCAATGATTGGTGTAGGACCTGTTGGATATGTGAAGAAACTGGGAGGGCAGGCGAGTTTCAGACATGGAGTGGCTAGGGCGATGCAGCCACTGGATAACTGGGATAAAGTTAGCAAACCATTGACACATGGCCCACCAGTGTCCAGTACCAGAGTTGCGAGTCCCTGTAATGGCAGTAGACACCTCAATTAAAGAGCAATGGAAACATCCTTAGGTGAACGTCCTTCACCAGCTGGCCACACCGGGGTGCACTGGCTGAAAGAGAGTACAGACTGCCCAAAACATCTGCAGAATCTGTGAATGTAAAAGGCAGTGGCACAATATTTTAGTTTTACGTGACACCAAACTCTGTGATCCGATACTGCAGTGCGCGGCACCTTTTCTGGATCTGAATTCTGTGACGCAGCCACAGAGTTAAAATGCAGCTTAACTGGTTTGGGCGTATCGGCTTCCCTGTGGTATTCAGCATGTTTGAAAGTGGTGGGAAAAGGGACGTCTTATGTTTTTGCTCAAGTGGAAGAAGCACAGACTTTTTGGGGCTCTCTGAAGACGCACTCTAATGCACCTCCAGTTGAGTGACACTGTCAAAGACGTGCCAGGGCAGATCACATATGGGAATAAAACAGTGACGCGTCTCTTCAGCTTGCACATTATTTCTGCCAAGATTTCTATTTTTACTTATTTATTTTTTTAGTTGCTATTTTGGTGATACAATCAACAACGTTCACCATAATCAACTCCAACTCATTAGTACTGCAGTCACAGGATACAAAAATACCTATTTTGAATGATCATTATAAAGAGGATCAGACACACATGGATCTCAGCGGAAAATAAAGGACAGGCTATATGTTCAGCACAACAATTCAGTGTCCAGAGTTTAGCTCACAACTAAAGGCACATGCGATATCTGAAGCTACAGGTTCTCTTCACGCTATTCCTAACCCCTATGTGTGCCCTCGGATAGTCTTCTCACACGTTATCTGATTTTTCTCTATATCCACTCTTTAGCATAGTGTTCAATCCCAGACCAGAAAATCTCCTCTTCCTCATCTTGAAGCTGTAACATACGTTTTTAATGGATTCCAAATATTTCTAGGGCGGCACGAGGGGGGAAGTAGTTCAATGTAAAGCTGAAGTTGTTCATTACAGTGCGTCAGCGTGTGTAATCATTGCTTAAGCTTCAGACATCATCCCCTGCCCCAAAAGCAGGACAACAGGTTTTTAGCTAACTGAAAGGCCAGTGCAAGGAATAGCAAAGGCCGCCCCCGAAGTGGGCCTCGAGGGCTGGCGCCATGATGGCCGCCAGAACCCGCCAGGAACGGATCTGGTTTGCACTGGTTTGTGCTGCCGGGAAATGCCGCGTGGCAAAACGCGCCTGAGGCCCCCCCTTCCAAGAACAAAGGGAAAGAGGAAGGGGGAGGATATAAGGTGACGCTCCCCCTGGGGCAGCTCACCTTCACATGAGGGAGCTGGGGCAGCGGCACCAACGATTTTCGAGTCCATCAGGCTCATTGCGGCATTGCTCTCCCCAGCCTCCAGGGATCGAGCCATCCCCCACTGTGCTGCTGCCCGGTGTTCATGCCCTTGTGTGCGTCAAAGTGGCCTCTCGGCTTGAGGTGCCTTAAACAGAACTCCTCTAGGCCTGTGGAACAGCGGAATGGCGAGGCTGGCTGAGCAGCCGCAAATATTCCACGACCAGACGCGCGGCATCCAGGTTCAGGGATGGACATCAGAGCATCCTGGGGTGACGGCGACAAAGGGCAGAGTGACCCTGACCAGCAGGCGCCCGTGTACCAGGAGGCGGCACGGCCGGAACTTGGAGGGATGCGGTGAGACAGGGCCAGAGGACTGAGGTATGACCCACTGCTCCCCCAGATAACGGTGGAGGAGGCTCTCAGCTCCGGCGACGAATTGGGCGGAGCAGGACGGCAGTGGTGGCAAGGCGGGTTTGAGCGCTAGCTGCAGCAAGGCAGGAGCGGTTCGGCGACATGGGTTTGAATCCCGGCAAGTGCGGTTGAATCGAGTTGGGCTGCTGCTTGGGTACAGGCCCATCTCCTCTCTGCAAATCCAGTTGGCCGCACACTGCTCGTCACACCAGCATGTTGCCCCAAGGAACTCTGGTCGATGTAGTGGCGACGGCAGGTACGCCTATGCCACAGTGTTAAAAGGAAGTATGTGTCGCATTAGCCATCCCTGGACACGTGTTTCGAGGTAGTTGCCTCTCGTCAGCAGGGAGTAGGTAAGTGTAAGGGGGTGCCGCGTGGACTGCCAATAACGTAAAAACAGGTAAAGTACCTCTCATGGCGCGCAGGTGCTGGTCCAGAGCTCGTCAGCCCAAATGGCTCACGGGAGCCTTTATATAACAAATCCAGTTGGCCGCACACTGCTCGTCACACCAGCATGTTGCCCCAAGGAACTCTGGTCGATGTAGTGGCGACGGCATCTCCTCTCTGCAACTGCTGCGCATTGTCCGTTTTGGGGCTTGGAATAGTCCAGGGTCAACTGTGGGTACATTTCTGTGCCATCTTGGAGAAATAGCTCCCTGGGTGTGCAGGCTACAATGGAATGGCAGGAAGCAGTCTCCTGCGCCTTCCATGGTTGTGGGGGGTCTCCAGATGCAGTCGGTCCTCGGCGGTATCACCGTGTTGGTCTTGTGGGCCACAAAAATCAGAAAAATAATCTCGCTGTGCCGAACAGATGCATTTCCTGCATTATTGATATAGTCACGCCAGGGGTGATAGAGGAATATAAAGCATAGTGCTATTTACAAGCTACTTGCAAAAGGATATTGGCCGAGTTCAGGAGTGCGAGCAGGACAGGCACTTACAGGAAGGGAGATATGGACACAATGACCTTGCAGCCGCAGCTGCCAACTTTGGAATTAGGGAACCAGGTTCGGGTCCTGGTGTCGGCTCGAACTCTTACTGTGTGGGTATGCGGTATACTGGCCAGGATTGCAGGCATTAGAGTTGGGTAACTAGGTTTGAATCCCGGCTTCAACGCAAAGTGTTTTGATTCCGGGCAAATAGTTGAAAGTTACATGTAAGGGTCACGTGCCCTCCTCAGCCGAAGGCGGGAGCTCAAAGCCTCTTCCTCGCTCAATCTGGAGCTCCTCGCTGATTGAGGCTGTGGGTTTATTTTTCACTGAATGAGTTATTCGGAGGTTTATCGCGGTAACTTAATATTGGTTATCACCCTGTTTATGGCTGTTTGGGATTTCAGAATATTCGAATACCCATAATTGGTTGTGCACGCTATAGATATCTCGGTGCGCTGTGTATTTTTCATGCAAACGCAGTAGACGGGTGTACATAGACTGAACGGTCCCCCTTTTATATTGGCTAGTCCGTAAAAGGCAATGAGGCCCGGTCTATTCATTATAAAAAAAAATGTAAAAGAAAGAGGTATTTACGCGGCGTCGTGTCGAAGCTTCGCAAGTTTAGTCGCAGTACTTTAGTGTTAAAAATGCTGTGACTCAAAAGCAGATGAAGATGCATTTGTTATTTACTATAGGGCGCAGCTAAGGAAACATTCACAGATGCCACTGACTCTTTAAAGAAAAAGTATGGCCAAATCAGGTGTTGGGACAGAGCTGTGGAAACGCGGACACCAAAAGAAGGACAGTAAGTGACAGGTAAAACAGTCTTGGGCTGCCCCAAAGAGAAATTAAAGGAAGGAGAGGTTGTGGCCTTACGGTCACAGCTGCCGACTGTGGAGCTGGGGAACAGGGTTCGATCCCTGGCGTCAGCTCAGCTTCCTGTGATTTTTTGCAAATCACTTCTTCTCCACGCACCCACCAAAAATGAATGTATTCTTGTGTAATGGATCTGGTGTCCATCTAAAGAGTTTTAATACCTACGGGAGGGGAATTGGCCAAACGGCTAGGATGGGGGACCCTGCATCTGGTGAACAGGGTTCGAGTAGCGGCATTGATGCTGAACATCCGGTGATGCCAGGCAAGTCACTTAATCTCCCCGTGCCTTACAAAGAATGCCCTCATGTAACACAACTGGCGCTCATGTAAAGAATTCCGGTACCTTCAGGCCAAGTTTGCGCTATAGGAAACTACATTAAAAAAAAAAAAGTATATTCTTTTCAATTGAGACTGAACAGGACGTTTTCAAACCCTGGACAGATATAGTCCAGTTTGGGTCAAAAATGTGTTCCCTTCTGAGTGTTGCCATAGACCTGGTTTGCCGTTTTGATCAGGGCTTGGGGCGAGGCAAGTAGAGTTTCATTTACGCCTGCTAGCAGTTCATAGAAGGATCCCTGCTAGGCAGACATGGTTTGCAGAAATCTCTGTCATGTGTATGCATAATTCTACACTCGTTATCCACAGACAAGGGCTGACTGCCTTAGTTCGAAGAGTGGCAATACTGGACAGTGTTCGCTTAGAAGAGTAATTGCTTGAGAGTACAGCAGAGTATCTGTGTTCGCGTTTCTCTCGGTAGGAGAGGTTTGGTGGGAGAGTGTACATTTGAAGAAAGGTGCATGTGAGAGTAAAAATGCATATACACTGTAATAGCAGTGAAAGGGAACCACCCTATTATCATTCAAACAATTAGACTTTGTATTGTGCACCCTATAGTGTTTTTGGTTTCCATAAAGGGCTGTTAAAGATTGCAGGAATCTGTTAGCATGAGCTGAAAGCCATTTTGTACTTGGCAGCCATTTTAGTTAGCTATGTGCTAGCCATTTGCTTTCTCCCTCTTTCAGAACCTCACACATGCTCAGAAGGGCCTAGCTAGTAGAATGCACCTGCTCCTAGTATAGAACTGTCAGGCTGTTCTAACTGATGTCAGCAACTCATTACTCCTCCTACTTGTTGACTGTGCATTTTCTGTATGGCCATCTATGTGTGTAACTCTTCTCATGTGTACTTGTACCGCCTTCTTTTGAGACCCTGTGTGGGTATATAAGGCCCCTGTTCTCTGTACTCCTTAGAATGCCCCCTACAGTGACTTGAGGGTACTGTGTGACACAATCTCCCTCATCTGAGGTTTAATAAATGCAATGTTTTTATATTACAGCTTCTGTGCCAATCTCTTTTTTGTTGGTTTAAAAGGACCAGGTGTATCAGTGAAATCCCTGAGAAGGTTTTTATTTTCTTCAATTGGCGCTCAACGTGGACCTCATCAGAGAAGTGGCTATCCAAGGGAGTGGTCTTGATGGGAGACAGGAATCTACTGAGGAGGACAGGACAGGACTCTATTAAGAAGGTACCCCACACTGAGATTCTGTCTCTGCAGCCCAGTATATTTCTGGTCTTCCTGATTTGACTCCTCCAAATGTTTACCACTCCTGACTTAGGAACCTTTTTGGCGTGAGTATTCTAAAAACGACCGTTAGGTCACTCAGAACTGAGAGGTTGGAGATTTTTGTGCTTGGTAAGGTCATTTGTTGCGACGCTTTTTGGAATTGTATGGAAATTGGCCAATATTTGGAATTTGGAAATATATAAATTGCAATTTATGTAGACAGGTAATGAGATACTTTTGAAAACTTGAACGGCACACTTTCAGTTAAGTGCTACTTTGTGTATAATATTGTATATGCTGCAATATTCTTAGCATGCCTGTTCTTAGCACACATCGTAGAATGTGTTGCTTTCTTGGAGGTACCATTATGGAACTTCTATGGAATCAACCGGCTCCCCTAGAGGGGGATACCTAAATAGGTTTAGGTATAAAAATGTATTTCTTCCTTGGTGACTAGTACCTCAAGGAACTAAATATGTACATAAAAAGGATTCTGGTCTGTGCACTTAGTAAAATTCATAAGTGGTGATATGCAGAGCGATTTTTGGTGTTCTGCCAGCTAAATAGGCGAATTTGGTGTATTTTGGCTTCTTGAAAATGGAACAGTCTTTTGGGCTGTTTCTGAACTACTTTTGAGAGCTTTTCTTGTAAATATGACTTATAATTAATATTTACAAATGGTTTGGTTTCAGTACAGTCTGTGGGCTGTCTTTTGTTTCTGTCCTAAGTGTTAATTTGTGGGTTAAATCTGTGTTTAAATGTCTATGTGGTTTGTCATCGGTGGTACTTGTGTGAGTAAGTAGCAATTGCGCTCTTTGTGTAAGAATGGCTAGCCTTAAGCGCGCTCTATTGTGTGTTCTGAGTGTATGACCCCCTTCTGAAAATGTCTGGAATGAGCTCAATGTGTTTTTTTTGTCATCATTCTGTTATGTAAAATATCATTAAAATAAAATATATTTTAAAATAATCCAGCAATGAATTATGTAATATATGCTAAATAGCTGCACGCTATCATTAAAATTGACAGAGTAAGACACTATACATGTGTGCTAATTGCCACAATGCTAAAGATAAAATTAGAATTCACAATCAATAGGAATAAAATAGGCCTCATAGAAAGGAAGAAAACACGAAATTGTGGGCTTTACAATAATTTGGACTAAGATACAAAATGTCACAGCATTTATCCTTATGTATTAGGTATTAAAAGGCATTCACATTATCTGAGTGAGTTGGTTGTTGTTGAACGAAACACACATTGCAGAACAATAGATTTGTGCTGGCTTTAAAGGCATGAGAATTCGATGCTTGCTGATCACAAGCAACAGCGGTGGCTATTTCTGACTGCAGGCTACAGAGGGGAACATGCTGAGTCACCTAGATTTTAAGTCAGTGTAAACCTGGTATAAAGGCCTGCATTACAGACTGCTGTTTTAAAAGTTAGAAATACAGTTTCATTATTTTGGATAACAGAGAAAAGATAAGAAGGGATTTCCTTTCTTATTGCCTTTTTACATAAGCACATCCGTGGTTTTGATGTTAAATAACAAATTGTCCTTTAAAAAGTGGTGCAGATTTTTTCATGTTTCAAGTAAGGTTTCTGTGCTTAGCATTATAAATGAATATGTTTAAATATTATAGGGAAGGAATGACGCTTGCTTTTCATATGTGCAACCATCAAAAGGGTTGGAGTTATTAAAAAATTATAATGAAAAGGGGAATTTTGATTATATAAAAAAAAATGTTATTAAAGATAAGTGCATTAAATTCGTTTTTTAATCTTTATAATGCCAAATAATAATATTGTGAACTCCTAGCATTAAAATTGAATTTAAGCAGCGTTTTACAGCAATGGGGCAACTAATATGGAAAATGTCACTTCACCCAGGCGTACAAAACTCATTTTTATAAGGGTGTACCGTATACATTTCTGATCCCCCATCTCTGTGATATGTAGAGGACATTCTGGGGATAACTAATATGCCAAAAGATTGTAGGATATTCATTTTTAAGTGCCCCAAACACCAAAGTCGAAATTGGGCAAAATTCACTATTTAAAAGCAGTTCTGCCTCTCAGAACAGCTTTCAAGCTGCTCTTAGGCTTCAGTAAATGCACACATTCAAGTATAACGCAATTATCTGACACCTATACTTGCTGTTCCCTTATTTGATTTTTAAGGAGAACTAGATGTGGGTAGTTTTTGTTCTACAATTCTCAGGTGATAACACCATTATTGTTTATGTTATTCTCATGCTACATACAGTTTTGCAAGGGCATTGCTAGTCTTTTATTAGCTAGGCTGTGTAAATAAACTGACAGTCCTTACTAGAGCTGATGTTGCATAGTTTAGATCGTGAAAAGTAGAATGCAGAAAAGACGTACATGTGATCCTTAGCAAACATTTTTTGAAGAAAATATTGTTTTATAGAAGTTTGTTTGTCACAACATGTTCTGCCGGAGAAGTTTATGTACCCACTATGTTGAAGTTTTTAGTTCTTCATGTAATAAGAATCCCTGTTAAAATTTGCAGTTTTAGATTTTCCTGCCTGCACCTATAACATGAGAGCATGGTCCTAAGCGTACAATGTAGGTGCTTTTATTAAGAGAAATCATTTTAGAAGTGTCTGCAGTCCTGTACAAGTAATGCAAAGTCTATGAGTAAAAGTGTAGAACATTTCCTTTTTTCTTGAGGGTCTTCAGATGAATAATATAGGAATACACAAATGTAAGGATTTGGAGTATATCTGTATTGTTTTTCTCTTTTCCTCAGAAGTTAGTAAATGAACACAGACTTTCTTAGCTGCCTCAAATAGTGTAATAGGTCCAGGGTTTTTACTCTCAGATAGAAGTGGTTCCTGGGTGCCTTGCTAATATATGGGGCGCACCAAGACTAGGAAGTATTCTGAGACTATCCTCACTGTTGATAGATTATTTGCATGCCTTATCTAAAGACCTTTTGTTCTGTCCACCAATGGATATTTGCTGCCTTACAACCATTGCCAGAGGGGCCCTGACATCAGATTCAGCCTTAGGAGTCAGCACCAGTCCAGCTTGAAGCCAAGGTGAATATAACCAGCACAGGCATTGCTGGTAACTAGGACCTCAGTAAAGGTAGAAGGCCGGAAGCACTGGGATGTGAAGTGTGTACCCCTGCCACTGTCTTGGGCGAAAGACGGGGTCCAAATTAGAAAGGAGAAATCGTGGATCAAGTTTTTGATGCCCAGCTGAGAGAGTAAAAGACCGACCAGAACGGCAAGGAGGTTTTTGCTTGAGGTGACCCCCTTTGAAATAAGGGTTGCTTCAGGTACTACAGCATCACGCTCCTGAATGCTGGCTGTAAAATCTGCACCTTTGTTTGTTGATCAAGAGATACCTGGGCACACTGGATACAATCTGTGGCCCCAACGAAAGAGCAGTGTGCCAGCAGAGCAAAACAGGAGTTAGGGAAGAACTTGAGTTCAGGGTACAGGTGCTGTGCCTTTGGTGCCTGTTAGATTGAAGTGAAGAAAACTGGTGCACTGCCTGAGACACTAGCCAGGATCGCTGAGGGCATTTGCCCCGGAAGGTGATTGCCCTAGCCTGAAAGAAGAAACTTTTCCCTTGAAACTGGGCCGTGATTTCTGAGTTGCGAGTTGTGCAGCTCCACCGTGGGAACAACAAGCCTGCCTGTGAGGCTCAAAATGGACACAGGGAGAAGACTCCCCTCTGGCTGGTTGTACAGCGGCTTCAATTTCCCTAAGGACTTCTTTTTGTTAGTAATGTACCCCTTTAGCCGTCCCATTTTTGAGGAGAAGCAGCCCTTTGCGGCTCCTCATCCTAATTCTCATGGCCCTGTGTGGTCCTCCTGGTCCCCTGGATCCAGGATCGTTTTTGTAATAATGTGTCTGACTGCTTTAATATTTGCATTAGTAATAATGTTTATTCTTCGAGAGAAAAGTTCATCTGAGCAGCTGACAAATGTTATTTTACCCTTTCCTTGACTATAATGATTGATACTCTAGCCCTCATAAAAAGAACACTGGAAAAGTCTATTGAAAATGTTTTTTACATAGAATTGGACTAGATGGTTCTAGGATTTGCTTTCTGCTTAGGGTTGAAAAATATTGGTAGTTCTGTTTGTGATAATAGTCATTACTCTCTCCTGCTATCTGTATGACCCAATGCTCTGTTCCCTTTGTACTCCTGCTTATACCTTATATATGCCAGCTTAACAATATTTAGAATGAGAAATGCCCACCTAGCAATGGATTAGT
The DNA here is from genome assembly GCF_964204655.1 of Triturus cristatus. Lineage (NCBI taxonomy): Eukaryota > Metazoa > Chordata > Amphibia > Caudata > Salamandridae > Triturus > Triturus cristatus. Next base: position 167,425,772 of record NC_140580.1, on the reverse strand, counting down.
ATATTGATGAATTTATGAAAATAAATGTGCAAAATATTTTCTATGTTCCTACTAGATCATAGGAATGTCTTTAGCTCATACTAACAGGACCATCTGTTAAAGATTGCAGGAATGTGTTAGCATGAGCTGAAAGCCATTTTGTACTTGGCAGCCATTTTAGTTAGCTATGTGCTAGCCCTTTGCTTTCTTCTTCTTTCAGAACCTCGCACATGCTCAGAAGGGCCTAGCTAGTAGAATGCACCTGCTCCTAGTATAGAACTGTCAGGCTGTTCTAACTGATGTCAGCAACTCATTACTCCTACTTGTTGACTGTGCATTTTCTGTATGACCATCTATGTGTGTAACTCTTCTCATGTGTACTTGTACCGCCTTCTTTTGAGCGCCTGTGTGGGTATATAAGGCCCCTGTTCTCTGTACTCCTTAGAATGCCTCCTACAGTGACTTGAGGGTACTGTGTGACGCAATCTCCCTCATCTGAGGTTTAATAAATGCATTGCTTTTATATTACAGCTTCTGTGCCAATCTCTTCTTTGTTGGTTTAAAAGGACCAGGTGTATCAGTGAAACCCCCGAGAAGGTTTTTATTTTCTTCAGGGCGAAGCAAGTCTTCCCCAGGACAAGCACTAATGTTCATTTAAAAAGGGCAGCAAATGTTTGACATTGGAGGCAAACTACCATTCATATCTGTCAGCGTGTGAGCAGCCAAAGTGGATTAGTTATCAATCGAGTTGTGAGTATATGTGATGCTAAACATGTGCACAAGCTGCTCCCAGCCAGCAAATAAATCCAAATTACGATTTCTTTAAGTTGAGTTATTTCTACAATTCACACTTTAAGTCTAAGGCCAAAGGTTATTATGTATTGACAACTTGCCTATTGCCACGGAATCCTGCAAGGCGACAATAGAAACAAATGTAACGAGTTTAAGGAAAACGCATTCTATCCTGATTCTCTGTGAAAGTGGCTTCAAGCTTATATAAGAAATATTATTTCAGGAGGCTCATACTGTGAAATATTGTGTAACCAGTCCATCGCCCCTATGGGCCCCTGATTGGTGTTAAGGATACACACAAGTCCCATTCCCCAGTAAGAGGATCCTAGTGCCTGCTGTACTCTGCCCAGTTTTCCAGGAGCTAGACGAGGTCAAAATGGGGAGTCTGAGGCCGGAAGCAGCTGTTGATCTCACCCTGCCTAGCAAAAAATAAGTGAGGGTTTAAGACCAGTGCTAGTAGTGGATGTGGGGTTGCGGACGGCGACGATGCCTGCTAACAGAAGTAGATTTCATTCAGCGTAGCAAAATTCCCTAAGAGAGAGGCTCTCCTATCAGCTCCTGGCTCAGACACCAAGGCGAGGAGAAGGAAGTGGAGTGTGTAGTACAGCCGGGTGGATACCAATCAGGTCTATTGATTTTGCAGGGGTATTTACCGGGGGGGGGCCTGCCAAGAGCATGGGTGAAGTAGAGGATGTAATTTAAGCAATAGAGGTTGTATCACACTTCCACAAGCGGTATCTGACTGTCTCCCAATTTTTGATTTCATGTACGACCCATGGTGAGAGGAGATGGTGCTGTAAGACTGAGAACAAGACACTACATAATCGCAAGGACGGAGCAGAGCACACCATTGCGTTTGTGGGAAGATTGCTTGTCAGCACTTCCCAGACGTCAGCCTCCCGGGGACACAGCTAGAGGTTGGTATCCTAGCGCTCGAGTGGAGCAACGCATTGGAAGGCTGCACAGAAAGAGCAGTGGGAGGCGCAAAGGGACGACATAGGGTTGGGGAGCCGCAGGAAGACGGAAGTCTCCCTGGCGGCGTGGTGGAAACAAAAGGTGTATTGGTTTGGTTATGGAAACACAATGACAGGGCGGTGTGTAGAAGGCGGGCCACTCACTCTGGGATGCCTCACGGCAGGGTGAGTATGCCTGACAACAATTGGGGTAGCAAATGGAGACGGCACTCACAGCCCAGCCCCCGCCAGATGGCAGGGCATAAAAGAGACTAGCAAGGTAGCGAGTTGGGGGACTAACTCTGGGGAAAGGCTACCCTCACATGCAAAGGGTCGTGGAAAACAACAAAGAACATTGTACGAGCTGTCAGGGTGATTTTAGACCCTGGGAGATGCAAATGAGCAAAAGACAAACCAGTGATTTACGTCCAGCCGATGATTTATGGCTGATGATTTATGATGCTCATGCAGAATGATTTACGACAACAAAATGATGACAGATTTGTGACAGAATGATTTATGACACCCTGATGATTTATGACCATGATTTATGGCTGATGATTTATGATGATCAGGCAGAGTGATTTATGCCAACAAAATAATGGCCGATTGCGGCAGAATGATTTATGATACCCGATGATTTATGGCCCATGATTTATGATGTCCAAATAACACTCAGTGATACCCAATTTGCAATAATGTATTATACTGATTTATGACCCCGGCCCCAAGAAGGTGTCCAGGGGGATTGTACAATTATGGCGTATGTCATGAGTAATAAAACTGCGGCCAACAACGGCTACAAAATACAATGATCGTTGGCTGTGTGTAAGTAATGCTGACACACAAGTATCGTACTGTTCCTGGAATGGGCACAGTGCGGCCGTTATGTCTTGTGGGTTGTACGTATTGTTTCTATCCATCATAGCAGGGCCACTCTGGGATCTAGTGAAATATCGCAAGTAAATATACGTTTTAGAGTGTTGGTGACCTCAGTCCAGTAGGCTGACACTTGAGGAAAAGACCAAGATAGATGAAGGAAACCTGCTCCAGTCTCCGCTCATCGTAAACAGCTTGAGTCGTCTCGAAGGCCAAAGCGATATAATGTTTGGGAGTATTGTACGCAGGGTGTAGAATTTTTAAATGAATAATACACAGCCGATTACTGGAGAACACCTAGCCCATTTGAGCAGAGTAGACCATCCCCTAAACTCTTCATATGAACTATAGATCCCATGTTGATACATTTCATCCCGTTGCGTAATCCCCAAGCAGCATAACTGAGACACAGGTTCATGTTGAACCGATATTCATGGATGTACTCATAGTAGGGTTCCACAGAGTATGTGATGGGTCGTGCCCTCGTTGTAACAAATCCTTCTACGCCCGGAATGTGCATGTAACAGTGGAAGTCTTGTCAGGTAAGTGAGTGAGCGGTGTGATTATCAGGGATGAGAGTGGGGTGGAGTCCACAGTGTCAGACTCGATCGTCACATGCGCCACATACGGGTGGGAGTGGTACCAGTATTGGGTGAAATGTGCTTGGGCACATAATTAGTATAATTCATGGTCACGTACCTCAAAGCCACCCAGATGGAAAGAGAGGATACATTTGCTCCATGTGTGCCTGTTTGCCTGCCCGTACCAGGCACAGTAGTTGTGCCTTCAGCATGAAAGAGAAGGCTTCGGTAAGTATCAGAGGTAAATAGATGAAGAGATAAAGGAGCTGGGGTAAAATAATCATTTTGATGGGGCTGATACATCCCGCCAAGGACAGTGGCTGCATCATCCAGCATGTGGCTTCTTCGGTGATTTGAGTCAGTGCAACCCCACAGTTTTCTCGGATCACCAATTGAGGATTGTGGTTTATCTATATGCCACGGTATTTAACAGTATCGTCACACCATTCAAGAAGATTGTCCGGTTGGAACCGCTGTGCTTTCCCAGTAAGTAGGAAGATCTGAGGCTTAGTCCATTTGATCTTGATTCCAGACAGCATTTCATATCAGACATATTCTTGCATCACAGGGTTGAGGCTGGAGTGTGGTTTTCTTTAAAAAAAAGTGTCTCATCATCCACGTATAGCGAGAGTAATATGTGGCGGTGGTGATAGCAAAGCGCATATTTAGTGTAGTGCTGCCTGATCTTTGCCACCAGGTGCTCCAGGGCTAATGTGAATAGGATGGGTAATGATAGGTGTAAGATTCACCAATCTATAATCAGGAAACAGATAGGATGATCAGAAGCAGGTTTATTCCTCAGAGATCTCATACATCCAGACTCCATGCAGCAACTCCAGTTTACATCTGAATCACCCCATAGAATCCAGTGAGATCGAGAATGACACTGCTAACATTCTGAAGTTAACATCCAATAACAAGAGAAGGCAATTTGTATGCCATGCTTATGACATACTACACATCTCCCTTCGTCACATGAAATTTAGAGCACCAAGAGAATCACCGTACAATAAAACTAAAAATATATGTCTCAAAATGAAACAAAGCATATTCTCTAAACATAGTCAAGTAGATAAGATGGCTTCTTACAAACTCTGGTTGAAGCACGATTCCTAACTCCTTCAGATGAGCTTGGATTGACATTCTCATCATTACTATGACACCCACCTACCCTTCCTTTTATCACTACAACCCTATTCAAATTCCAAATTCTATGACCTTGAGTTTTTATTGCATTTTTAAATACCTTAATAACTCTCATAGGTTTCATGAACTTGGAAATAGAATTCCCCATCAAGCCAGGACGTTTGATCATCACCATGTCGCCCACCATAACCTTAGTTACCCTCACACTTTTCTTTTTATCATAGTAAACATGATGTTCGCTTGAGGTCGGTTTTGAGAAGGTTATCTGAACATAACTTAACAATAAAGGCAGAAAAATGTAAATTTAGGACCAACGCCATTGATTATTTAGGACATAATATAACTTGTGAGGGCGTGAAACCTAAAGAAGACTTGATTAACACTATTCAAGTAATGAGTTTCCCTACTAATAAAAGTGAACTCATGAAGTTTTTAGGGGTTGTTGAGTACTACTCAAAATTTGTGAAGAATTTTGCTAATTGTACAGTGAACATGAGGCATTTACTAAGGAAGGGGGTAGACTTTCAGTGGACGGAAGACTGTGAGCATGAATTCTTAGACATAAAAAGTAAACTTAAGGCTGCTCCTTCGCTGGCTAGCTTTAATCCTATGATTAAACCAGTTCTTATCACAGATGCAAGTGAAAAAGGTTTAGGCGCAGTCCTGCAACAACAAGGTGAGGGTGGCATCTATACTGTTATGTGTTTGTCACGCAGCCTTAAGGATCCTGCCGACTACGCCAGTGTAAGATTCACCAATCAACATTTTTCTGCCTTTATTGTTAAGTTATGTTCAGATAACCTTCTCAAAACCGACCTCAAGCGAACATCATGTTGACTAGTATCTTGCCCAAAAACTAAAATATCATCCTGGTATACATAAATACCAGGTAAACCTTGTAGCAAGTTTTCCATGACCCTCTGAAAGACGGATGAGGCCGATACCAACCCAAATGGCATACATATGAATCTAAAAGTTTTAAATGGCATTATAAAAGAAGTGTAATCCCTGCACGACTCTTCCAACTCTATTTGGTGTCATGCCGAAGTCACGTCAATAGTACTAAAGACTTTAGCTCCACCCAGTAGAGACAGTAACTCATTAATGTTAGGTAAAGGGTATTTATCAATTATTACACACTTATTTAGTTGTCTCAAGTCGATGCAGAGTCTCAGATCCCCATTAGGTTTGCGTGCTGCTACAAACGGGGCAAACCATTCAGTCCCTTCAACCTCCTCTATGGTGCCTCCCTTTTTAAATTTTTCAATCTCTTCCTGCATGTCGTCCCTTACCGAAAGGGGTACGTTCCTCACTTTGCAACATATAGGAGTAGGATCTTTTTTAAGTAATATTTTATGTTTATATCCCTTGAGACAACCCAATTCTTTTCTGAACACACTAGGATAATCTCTTTTGAGACTATCAACTAGGTTGAGGTTGACATTGACATCCCCCACATTCCCAATGGAGTTTACATCACATTTCAACTGAATAGGAGGATCACCATTAGGATCTAAGAAAACCCCAAGATCCCCTTGGTGGATCCAGCTAATAATGCTGTCACCTTTCTTTGACACATAAATCTTGTCTGAAATTAATCTCTCTTTGTATTCAATTAGACCTACAAAGTAACCATGTAATTTGATGGGTTCCCCACCATAAGCCAATGGCTTTATATCCGGCTTTAAAAGATTAACCTTGCTTTTTAAATTATTCATATAGAAATCACTTGACACAATCGTGATTTTTGCCCCCGAATCAAATAAGACTCTGTTTTTTTCCCTTCTACTAAAATTTCATACATTGGAGAATTTCTTTTCTTCTCACCAGTTACTACTTGCACAACAATCTGACCACATTCATATTCCCCAGGATTAAACTCATCATAGCTACCATCATTCACCTGAACTTCTTTCACATTTGGTACATTCCTACTACTACACATAGCAGCAAAATGGCCTTTCTTTTTACACTTTGGACACATTGAACCAAGAGCCGAACACTTAGGATTATTTGCTAAATGCCCTAGCTTCCCTCATCTGAAGCACTTGCTATTAATCCATTTCTCATGTGTCTTTCCTTTTGTCGATGAAGACTCTTTCTGAGTCTTGTCTTTATCTTTAACGTCCATTTTGCTCTTACTCTTCACCTCTTGAACCTTACAATCATTAGATGAATCCTTATTTAAAACAGCGACACATTTGATGGAGTGTTCTATCCTCTTGGCAACTACTAGAACCTCATCTAATGTGGGTTCGTCGCGTAACCACAACTCTTCTCTTACTTTCTCTATGTTGCATCCAAACATGAATTGATCACGAATGCGTTCGTCGGTTGTGCCATCAAATTTACATGAGGATGCAAGTTTTCTCAATATGGTTATATATCCTTCTACTGTCTCTTCTTCTGCTTGCATCCTTTTTGCAAAAGTATACCTTTCTAGAATGGTACTCACTTTCGGTAAGTAGTGTTTATCTAGTTTTTTAATGCAGATCTCATAATCATTGAGTCCATTTGCCTCCTCTCGCGATAGCTCAGGAAGATGGTCGAAAAGCAATGTAATAATAATGCAGATCTCCTCTCCGCACTAAGCGAAGGGCCACATACCCTGGCGTAACGTTCAAATACTACTTTCCATTTTTTCCATTTAATATTAGGATTGCCAGGCTCTGATAAAAAAAATGGAGCTCCAGTGACGTTCTGCATTGTCCACAAAACTAGATTAATAGTCTTGAAAAGTAAAAAAGAATTAACTGTTGAAATTTGCACGTATCAGATCAACCAAACACAAAGTTAAAAGTGAAAACTAAATTTTAAAATAACAGAAAAACAAATTTTAGATGCTAAAGATTGCAACACCAGAAGATGGCACAAATATAACGTAACCATGAGGTTTATGATACATCTGTTACCTTGCCATGTCCTTCAAGGTGAAGCAGAGATTATTTTAATACCCGATTTACAATTTAGGGTAATGTTCTGTGTATTCCTTTGTAGAAATATTCCTGACCCAAAGTTATTATTTACTTTATGAAGCGCACGATGTACAAAGAAAATCGTGCTCACCGGGAATATTTCAGATTAGAAAGCCGTGCGTATCGGCGAAAACTTCACCGTTGCTAGGAAACGCACCTCAAGCCTTCAAAATGGTTCCTACTTTGCCACGCAGTGACCTCATGCGTGCAACACGTAGTAACGCTAGTGCGTCTGACCTCACACGTGCAACACACAGCAACGATGGCGTGTCTGACGAGCCGAATCAAATGGAGAGGGAACGACGATGCATTCTTAGCGTGATTCCTATCCAGGCAACGCAGCCGGACTCTCCACGAGACTGGTAAGAGTCGTTGTTATGATGTTTTAAAAGATGGCACAAAGCGGAGCGAGGAAACTCGTTAACGATGCCCTTCCAATTTCCAATAAAGCGAAGTTCACCAGTCACATCAAGCCTCAATGTGAATTTTGGATAAAAGTATTTTGGGAATTAAGTCAAAACACACGTAATATCCGATGAAAGCCTCAGTTCTCCGATTTTCGTCTCGCCAAAGCTTCGCAGCATACGTTATTTAATCCACAATAGTAAATGGCAAATCCAAATTGCTAGGGATGCTCCACGCGTTATTTCAGCTACATACAATCCAGATTAATAGCCATATTCCCGAGTTCAGTAAGTTCCAGGAGCCTTACACCTCTCAAATTAGAATCTTTCTCATCAATATTCGAGGTTGTGTTGAGATCTCAGAAGATACTTCTCTGCCGACTACGCCAGTGTAAGATTCACCAATCAATAATCAGGAAACAGATAGGATGATCAGAAGCAGGTTTATTCCTCAGAGATCTCATCCATCCAGACTCCATGCAGCAACTCCAGTTTACATCTGAATCAGCACATAGAATCCAGTGACATCGAGAATGACACTGCTAACATTCTGAAGTTAACATCCAATAACAAGAGAAGGCAATTCGTATGCCATGCTTATGACATACTACAATAGGCATCCTTGACGGGTGCCTCTTGGGATGGGTCCCTACTCATGAGTTGATATTTGCAATGCAGAGTTGAGCAGTAGGTGCAGTGTATAATACACCAATAAAAGGCTCTAAAGGGTTCAAGCATCCCTATATGTTGCAAAATGTTGAGCAGATAGCTCTGTTCCTGTGAAATAAATGCTTTGGTGTTGTCTATGAAGATAACCACCACATCCATTGCTGATCCAAAACATTGAGTAGAGAAAATAAGGTGTGAAGATTGTGCGATGAAGAGTGGCCTGGAATGAATCCAGACTGATCTGGCTGAACCAAGTCCAGTAGGAGCAGGATAAACCAGCTTGCAAGAAGTTTAGCTGAAATCTTGGTATTGCAGTTTATTAGCGATAATAGTCGACAGAGCCGCATATGTGGAGAGGTTTATCAGTCTTATGTGATGTTATGATTAGTGCCTCTCACAATGACGGGGGCAACAGTTTTCGCTGATGTGCATCTTCGTAAAGACATTTTGCAGGCCCATTATAGCAGTCCATATTTTATCTAGTTTACACGGTACAGCAATAAAGTCCTATGTCTGTCTCCTGGCCATGCTTCTGCTGTGTCCTCGAGGTAGGCTGCCATCTGTGTGTGGGAGCACTCATAATTATGTTGTAAAGGGAGGTGTAATACCTGCCGATTGTGGCCGGTATGTGGTCAGTATTCTGGAGCCAGTTCCATCCTGATTTTCTAGAAAGTCATTGGCGCTCCATTGGCATTTTAGCAGTACCACTAATGACTTACCAGTGCATCCGCTCCCCCCAGTGGTTCTATCTTTGGCATATTTAGCGTGGAATTTCTGTTCTCTATCTGCTTATATTTCAAAAGCAGGGTTCGGATTTGCTCGAGCGAGTGTGCCCTCTTATATTTAAATTCTAGTATCTGATATCGCCCTCTAATCCAGTTAGGTGATTTCAGAGATCCTTATACACACATACCAAATTGCGCCCAATTACTCCACTGTGCACAGGTTATGTTTAAAACATTCTAGGATGCCTCCCCGCACCTCCTCACAGAACAGCGGGTCTATCAGGAGTTTGGGATTCAATCTCCACTGTCCACCAAATGGCACTGCATCTGGCAGTCGAAGTTGAAGCAGCACCGGTAGGTGGCCATATAGTGTGAGGTAAGTTGCAAAGGTCTTGTGTGATAACCAGTAGTCTTGTCATGACCACTTGTGTACGGAAGAGTAGAAGTTGCCCTTGTGGCCGGTAGGGTGTTTGTGCCTCCAGGCTTTGAGTAGTTGTTATTCCTGTATAATACCTCTTAGCATGCTGGCCGTTTCGGTTCTACCACTCATTTCAACTGTGTATCAATCAAGGTGTTTGTGCAAGATGCAATTAAAATCTCCACCCCATATTAGGGACTGTGGACTAGTGTCAGCTATCAGCCCCCCCTCCCCAAAAAAAGTGGGATAGAAAGTAGGGTTTTCTACATGTGGTCCAAATCAGTTTACTATTGCGATTCCAGTAACCCTCACGGGACCCCATATGATGGCATATCTACTCTGGTCATATGTGACAGAGCCCAGGAGGCAAAATCTGGTGCCGTTCTCTATCAGGATGACTCCTTCCCCAACCCTGGGCATATTAGGAGTAAGAAGCCGCCACATGGTGCTCCACCCATCTGTTGGTGTAATGGACAGGTGACCTAGGATTCAGAAGCATCTCTTGCAATTGAGCCACATGAATATGGTTTCTATCGCATAATACAAGAGTCTGTTGGGCATTGTGAGGGCTATCAAGGCCTCTTGCATTCCATGTCAGACAATGAAGTGAGGAGGTATTAGAACTCATTGCTGGCTTGTTGTATAGAGTAAACATGTACAATATTGAGAGGTAGCTTAGCCCCGATAGGTTTTGAGAAGACAGCAGTAATAGTATATCCAGTGAATGCAGTAGCCTGTTGATGTGTGACGAGCCTTGCAACTATTCCCCAACTCCCTTCCTTCCACTCTGGTGCTGTACTTTAATCAGAACACACTGTTTCCCTATAATGAACATTAACAACTATATATATTCGATATTTAGTAGTAGTAAACACAAAAAGACTTCCGCGTGTCAATGTCATGTGGGGTGAAACCAGTGGGGCAGATCAGTAGGCCGGCCATGGACCCTCTACTTATAGTAAGGAGAAGGTCTGGAGGATTGCTGTGAAAAAACCCTCTTGCTAGGATAATCAAGATGTGGTTTGGGGGGATTGGTTTATAAGCAGGGCAGGCCAGGCAGTGTCCACTAGGCATCGGTGGCCCAGACCGAAGCTACTAGATTATGATCATTCAGAGCTAGTCTTGGAAACAGTGTGGGTAGGGATCACAGTCCACATACCAGTAAGTCAAAATTACTCTGGGTAGACCAGCAATCAGTCGTGTCATTCTGATTCGTCTTCCTGGGGCTGTCCCGTAGAAATTTCTTCAGGTGTCATCCGCTTGCTGTGGGATCTGGAATAAGTGCTGTTTGCCGCGATGCGTAATCCTAAATTGGGCTGGGTACAGCTTAACATACATAGGGAATGCTCTCTTTGATCAACTGTTTCTCAATTTCTGTGTATTTCCTATGATCCTTTTGCACTACTAGTGTGAGGTCTGGGAGTAGTGAAATCATGTAGCCGTCAAATGGTAGTTCCCGCTTCTCCCAGGCCAGTCTTATGACAGTGTTGCGTTGGCTAAAGTTGAGGAGGCAAGCAATATTTGTTCTGGCTGGTGCTCCCGAGGGTGGTTTCATCATCAGGGCCCTGTCAGCCTGCTCCACCACCAGTGATGAGGAGAAGGCATCTACCCTAAACTTCACCAGCATCCATTCTGCATATTCTTCCATCCTGCCTTTATTATCTGACGCCGGTACCTCAAGGATGCGTACGTTGTTTCAGCAAGATCCTGCCTCCAAATTTTTATTTTTGTCAGCTGTCATGTGGAGGATTTTTTCAATATCCTGTATGCTATCACTTTCGTTTTTCAAAGTATCTTCCACTAGCGAGATTCACTCTTCCACTTCTTTAAGTTGCCAGTCGTGTTGGTTCAGCTTGTAGGATATGGAGTCCATGTGGGTGTTGAGATTATCCATCTTTCATTCAGTAGATCGCAAACTCTCTTGCATTGCCCGACTCAGGATGTGCATACCCTCTTCATTGTCCTCCTGAGCGGGTGTGTGTTCCACAGCACCATCTCCAGATTCTGTGTTTTTAGAACCATGTTTCGTGTCAAAGGGCAGTTTGGATTGTCGGACGTCCGCTTTACCTGTCGTGAAGCTTTGTGGCATGCCGCAGATCCAGTAATCAGCGGTCAATTGGGAACAGAGAGTAGAGTTTCTGTAATAGTGTGGAGATCAAATCACAGAGTGCGTTGTGGAGGCGATGCCAATTCAATGAGGGGTAAGCAAGATGTATTCCTCACCTAGTGTCAACTTAAGTGGTGTGGTAGTCCTTGTATTTCCGACAAGTATGGCTTGCTGCAGCAGCCCCTGGTAGCTCTTCAATCACTTCTGGCATCTGTTGATGCCCATTAACCTCATCAGGGTGTTGTGTGTGAGGGGGACCAGGGCACCCCATCTGTCAATCCTCCATACCCTGTGCCCTTCCAGCGACATGTACTACTTCAGGGGGGCATGAGCAGGTTTCACAGTTCCCGGGCAACCTAATCTCCCATTTCCACCCCTCTGAAACACAGCCCTGAGCATAGGCTCCAGCTGGTGGTTGATATCTCCCCCCAAGGTCCCGGCCCAGGGGTAGCAGCCTCTCCATGTAAGGACACTTAGGGCTTCATTTATGAGAAGTGATGCATCGCTGTGTGAAAGCAGCGATGCGTCACTTCTCAGTGCACCCTCCTTGCGACATAACGGATGCGTCATATTTACTGTATGATGCATCATGTCGCAAGGAGTTACAGATACGTCTGTATTTCTTATGTATCTGTTGGTGCAATAGTGACGCATTGCTGGAGTGTGTCACAAAAGTGATGCAACTCCAGCATTGTGTCCTTTCACACGGGGCAAGCCCCATGTGAAAGGGCCTGCGTCTTTCTTACGCCTGCTGTGAGGCAGGCGTAAGATAGTGACACATTTGTACCCTAGAAGTGGCGCTGTGAAAGCTCGTAGATTTCACTGCGTCACTTCTATGAGGCTTACATACGTGGGAACGCCCACCCTGCATACATTATACATGACACAGGTATAATGTAGCGCAGGGGTTTACAAAGTGACGCATCTGCTCAGATGCGTCACTTTGTAAATAGGGTACAACAGGAGGCATGTTAAAAGCCGCTGACGAGTCAAAAAAAGTGACGCAACGGAAGCACAAAACTGTCGCAAGGGCTCATAAATAAGCCCCTTAGTGTCCATCTCCTGCTCAGCAACCAACCTCAGGAGGGCTAAAACAGCCAGCGCCTTAGTCGATCAACGCAGCCTTTTCTCTTCAAGCATTGCCTACTTCAGGATTCACCAGTTCAGCATCCAGCGTGCCCACCTGCAATCATCTGGTTCAGCGCAGCCAGGCAGGGGTCTGTAGTCACCCCTGACATGGGAACACTGCACCCAGCTTCGGCAACCTCTGCCGACCCCAGCCAGCCATCACATAGCCTGCCCCCTACTCCGCAGCTCTGCAATGGAAGAGAGGCTTGCCACATTTGGCAGTTGTCCTTCTCTGTGCTTCTCAGATGCAGGGTTCCATCACTCACCACGGGGCTGCCATTTTGGTGGTGTGCGCGGGTCAGAGGGTGAAGCTTGAGTCAGCTAGAAATATAGCCCCCCTCGGTTGTTTAAAAGCTGTATCCGAGGGTCTTGCATATTCCCAATGTATTTTTGGTCAGAAGTGAAGACATGAGGGGACGTAGCGAGTGGTATGATGTCAGATAGACGCCTCCAACCGCAAGTGCCTAACTAAGATGAGGCCATTTTGCTTGCCATCCCTCTGGCGGTCTCCTTTCTGCCAAGATTTTTGCAACTAGAATAGGCAGGCATCCATGGACCTCCTGATAGAAATAACAGTCTTGAAACATTTGTTAACTGCATGTCCATGAGGTCTCTCTGTCAATTTTCCATTTAAATGGCAGCAGCTATAAGAATCCTAAATGGGCCAGGGAGAGCAACCTTACTGATTGCAATCATGTGGGGACCGACTCGAGCTCACAGATTGAGGGGCACAGAGGCAGGCTTCTCACCAAAAGATGAGGAGGTCCTATTCATCCTCGGCTCCAATTCAGGCAATTGACCGCATGTTGAGAAGAACCAGCGTCTTGGAAGAAAAAGACAGCTGCAGCAACTGCTCTCCCTCAACTGATCCTCACAGAATGAGCATCAAACTTTGTTAGAGGGCTTTCTTATACCAATCACTCTCCAAGGTAAGTTACAGAACGCCTTTGGGAGAAAGCATGTCGCACGGGATTCAACATCCTACACCAAATGTTAGTATGATGACATTTTATTATTTGATTTATGCAAGCTATCATGGCCAACATGAGCATGTTACCTTATGTACGCCGAGAGTTGTGGAATTTTTTTTGTTCTAAACAGGTACAATTCATGTTATGTGGCATGAAGAATGTTTTTGTCTATCATTGAAGTTCAGCAATTACATACATTCATCAGGCAAATTGGGGGCACTAAAAGTCTGGAAGTTAAAGCCAGATGATTTAATCATTTTTACTCTTACAAGCACCTCAAGTTTCAAGTTTCAAGTTTATTTTATTTGTTTTGGTACTCTACTGAGGACCACAAATTTTATACGATAAAATTCAGTTACATATACTTTTAGAATTTCATATTAATACAAAGCTAAAAAAGGTTTTAAAAATGTATAAAAGTTATAACAAACTAGTTCATTCGGAGGAAATTTGCATACTGTGATCAGATCCTTTACGGTGGTGATACGGCAGTTAATGTATATAGGATACAGATGTTTTGTCCTAGCTGCCACTACTTTTGGGTTAGGGCATATGAATAAAAGATGTTCTACATCCTGCTCCCCTCCGTGGCAGAAGTTACATAATGAAGATCCGTTTGGGAGCCATCTTGATGTTGTGGTTAGCACCGGTAAGATGCAGAGCCTTAACAGGGTAATTGATCTCCTTGCTCCGTGCGAGAGATTGAAGTATATGTATTGTTGCACTTGCTTAGGTGCGATTGTTTCCCTGAAACTTTTATACAGAGTCAATTTCGCACAGTGTAAAAAATCAAGGTCATAACTGAGTCTGGGGGTGAAACATTTTTTAAAAAGTTTCAGTTGTGACGGAGTCCACGTGAGCAACAGGTTAGCATTGATCTCAGCTAGTTTAAATGCAGTGGACATGTTGCTGAAGAATACTTGTTTCGGAGCGACACAGTCAAAGGTCTTGATTTTAAGTAGTGAACGGAGAGTTCCAGCCTTTGCGTGCAGCAGATTATATGTCCACCTGATGACGTTTGCGATAGCTCTTGAGTAGGAGCTCATGATAGAGAATTCGAGGCGAAGAGCTTGCACCGGGATGGAGTGTGATACCTTCAGCATTTTCCTCAGTATCTTCCCTTCTTTTTGGTCCAGGAATGACCACTGTTTTATTGGAATATATTCCAAGGCAAATGATAAAACTGGAGGTATCTTTGTACTATATACTTGGAGAAGGGATGAAAAATGTCTGTTGCCTGAAGCCGCGTATAGTCTTTGAAGGGCTCCGGCATGCACCTCGGATTTCCTAGTCAGGTTATTATTCTGTAAATTGTTTTTTAATGTCTTAGTGAAAATCCTGCCCAGGTATGTGTATTCCTCTGTCTCTTCTATTGTTCCAGCGCCGAGTCTCCAGAATTTGGTGCTTCTTTTTCTTCCTGAGAAGGAGACTATTTTTGTCTTGGTGAGATTCGGAATTAAGAAGTTTTCCTGACTATATTTGTTCAGAGTGACTAGAAGTCTTTGCAGGCCAAAGGGCGTAAGATCTAACATTACGATATCGTCTGCATATAAGAGGGCGTGAATATTCTGGGCTGCGATCTTAGGAGGCTGACTTGGCTTTTGTTGCAGGTGCTGAGGCAAATCACTAAGATATAGTGAGAATAACAAGGGGGCTAGGAGACACCCCTGCTTAAGACCATTTGCTGTTGGAATTATGTTAGTCAGGCCCTTTTCACTCCCCATTTGCACTTGACACCACGTGTTCGAGTGCAGTGTAATTATAATTTGTAATAATTGTTCAGGGATTCTTAACTTCCTCAGTTTTTTCCAGAGTGATGGTCTGTCTACTCGATCAAATGCGGTAGAAAAATCGATGAATGCTGCGTATACCGGTTGGGATTTTCCTACAACGTATTTGTCGAGGATTGTTTGTAGGATCGCGATATTATCGATAACCGAATGGTTAGGCCTGAAGCCGGCCTGATATAAGGGGATTAGATCCTGAGAAAATGCCCAATTTTTAAGTTGGTCCAACACTTCGGCGGCGAAGATTTTCCCCGTAGCATCTAGTAATGCTATTTGGCGATAGTTGCCAGCCTGATGTCTTGACCCTTTTTTGGAGATCGGTATTATGATACTCTCCTTCCAGGATTTTGGCACTGATCCTGTTTTAAAGATGAAATTAAAAAGGGGAGAGAGCATCTTACTTCAACCCTTAGGATCTGCCTGTAGGACCTTGATTGGAATTTGGTCTGGGCCGGAGGCTCCTGTGGATCTCGCCTTTCGGATGTGCATTTCTATTGAGAACGGGGAGGCGGTTCCGATCAAAACGTTGTTTCCTTCGCTGTTATTCCCGGTGTTTACCGCCTCTTCATTACTCGTGTTTGCTCTGTACAAAGCTGTCAGGTAGATTTCCCATTCTTGAGGTGGAACTGGAATGGGGTGCAGGGCCTTTTTTGTTCCGGTTTCCTTTGCGATTAATGACCAGTATGATCGTTGGTTGCGCTTTTTTTGCCGCGATTTGTAGATCGACCCAGTTTTTGTCCTGTGTTATTCTTTTTAAGCGACACTTTTCTCGCTTGAGTTGATTTTTCAGTTTGTTAATTTCTGCCTGTCTTGTGATTGAGCGGTCCACATATTGTGCTCTGATAAGTTTGTTTAGTCTTTTTGCAGTTGCAGAATTTGAGGTTTTATTTTTGTTTTTATTCGTTACTGGTACGACTTGTTGCAATTTGTTTCGAAAAAATTGCTTTAAGTTCTCGATAAGGGATTCAAAGTTTGTTATTACATCAGCGGAGAATTCTATAGTTAGAAGATGATTTATATCGATTAGAGTAGTTATTTTATCTAACATAGATGAATTCCAGTAGAGCCTCCTTTGGTTTGTTTTTGCCTCCACTGTGCTATGTTTATACATAATTTGACTAGGAGAGGAGGTGCTTATCTTCCATTGGGTATGTAATAGGAGGATTGCGTGGTCACTCTCTTCAGTGAAGTAAATGCGGAGGTGTGAAGCGGACTCAAATTACTCCATACTACTGATCATATAATCTAGGATTGAGAGGGTACTGTTTCCCCGTCTGGTATGCGATGCTGGAATGTCACCTTCCACGTTCCCATTCAAAATAATTCCATTTAGTATTGGAAGTGACGCTAATAGCAATTTCCCCCTTTTATCAGCCCTGCTTCTAGTCGGGAATGGCGGCACTGGTATTTCTAGAGCTTCATCTTTGTACCAGTTCGCCCAGTTGGAAATTTCGTTGTTTGATATTTTTCCGTTGAGATCACCCATTATCAGGAATGGCGGGTAAGATTGAGCTTCGATTATTTGTTGAATGATTTCAAAGGTTTCCTCAAATTGGACATCGTTCATTGGTCCGGGAGGGACGTATACGTTAAAGAGTAGTAAACCTTTTTGGGGGTCTGAGGAGTGAATCTCCAACCTGATTTTTATACACTGGAATTGCTTAGAATTGGTGTCAACGATCTCTTGAGCCCAGAGATACTCTTCCCTTAGTAGGATAGCTATCCCTCCCTTAGCGTGTCCCCGTTTAGCTTCCTGCGCAGGGGTGTCATAGACGAAGTATCCGTCCTGGTAAAAAGTTTTTATGGACCAAGTTTCCTGTAATGCCAGTATGTCCGGTCGATTTTTTGTGACTTCCGTCATTTTTTCTGTGGTTTTCCCTGCCATGTTCCAGGATTTTATCGAAAGGCCATTGCTAAACGGGTTGAGTCGGGTACTTCGCATTTTTCCTACCGTTAAGTGACTCTGAAATCCATGACCATGACTGGAACGTTTTTGCTGCTTCCTTTGCTTCTGCATCATGGCTCCAAACTTCTCTTCCTCCGTTCTTTACTAAGATCCTTAGCTTTTGGTCTGAATTTGGGTTTGTTTCTGAGTCTTCAATGTTGTAGGTAGTTTTGTATTGAATATGAGGGTTTTCCCATAAGGGTCCTTTGGACAATTTTTTCGGGTGGTTAACTGTGGTTTCCTGTGTAGGGACCAGATCATAGCCACATTTTTGTAAGGTCTCCTGTTCTCTTAGGATGATCCCTGGTAACACCGGTGACCGAAATGCTACCACCGCTATTTTGGTATTTTCTTTGTCTGGGAATATTACTAAGTCGATCTCATTACTTGTTAAGGTTTGTAACGGAGTTATGCATTGAAGAAGGTTAACTATTCTGCCTCGATTTAGTGGAATGCTGTCTGTAGGAAAAAGCTCTGTTATTTGTAAAAGTTTTGACGATGTTTCTTCCCCTAGAGGGGCTTTTTTGTCGTGATCAACTGGCCCTTTAAAGCGCTCCCTTGACCCTGTAGTTGTTAGATTGAGGTGAAATTCTTCAGCTCTTGGGTTTAAAGTGATATATTGTCGAGGAATTTTATTGTCTGTGTTTTCCGCTGCGTTTCGGTGTGTTCCCTTTGTGGGAGTCGGTGTTTTTGTGCTTTCTTCGTGCTCGTACTGGGATGCGGGGGAAGTTATTACTTTCTGGAATTTGAGTCTACGCGCTTTCTTCTTTTTGATTCTGCGCTGCGGTTTTCCTCTTTTTTTCCTAGCTCCTTCTTGGTTCTCCTTGATTTCTTGTGTGTCTCCCGCTTGTTCACCGTCGAGGATGATGTTTGCCTTCTTTCCTTGGTCGTTCACCGAACCGGTCGTTGATGATTTATTTTTGGTGTTTGTGAAAATAGGATATAGGTTGTGGGCATCAATGGTATCTTCTCTGAAGAGTTTCTTTAGGGAATATATAGTTGGTTCCTGGTGGTTATTCTGAGTTCCCTTATTCAGTCTTCCTTTCGTTTGAGTACCTTTCGTTTGAGTACCGGTGTCGCTTTTTCCCTGGACTTGCAGCATGTTGGTGATATTATTATTTTTACCTGTTGCCTCTTGAGAGTTTACTGGCTTTTCTTGTGTTTTTGTTGACTCGGTGTGATCTTTTTTTCTTTTTTCTTCTACTAGGAATTTTAGTATTCCTATTTGAACGTCAAGGGTTTGGTCTGAATTCTCCAGAATATGGCCTAAGAGTGAGAGGACTGATTCTAGAATTTCTTGCAAGATAAGGAGTGATTTGGACACAGGAGTGTTGTGATTAGTTAGGCTGGAGGATTTAAACATGTAAAGGTCTGGTGAGTATTCGAGTTCAACTACTCGATCCGGGCATTTTTGTAGTGTACTAGTAAGTATCTCCTCTGGCCTTATTTGCGGTTCGAGCTTCTTATCGTCCTCCTTGACAATTATTTCTGGGCATAAGTTGTTACAATCAGTACTGCGTTGGATGTTTAATAGACTCGGAGTAATTAGACCAGATAAGTCTGATTCCAGAGGGGATTCCTCTATAACAGAAGGGCTAGAATTTTGTTCTGGGTCAAATTCAGGGTTTGTTAGGTTTTGTTCACTTGATTGGTCGTGTAATACTCCAGATATGTCTTTACCACCCTCCTTGAATTCAGGTTTAGTTCCTTTATTTTGCGGTTGACTTTCTGTTTGGTCTTTGGTGGTAAGTGTGGAAAAATAATTAGTTATTGCGGGAGTCCGTGTTATCCGTCCACTTTTCACCACTTTATTGGAGGACTTCCTGATTGCCTCTTCAGTTCCCATTCGTTTCATAAAAATGGTTCGCGACCTCAGTTTCTTAAAAGTCATATCCTTATCCTGAGGCAGTAGATTGTTCCGCCTTCCCGGGGGGGTAGTTGTTTTGGGCTTCCCCACGTGTTACGAGGCGAAGTGCGGGCTGCGAGGAGGCGCCAAAATCCCTCTTGGCGCAAGACAAATTACTGGATGGACTCTCCCTCGAGGGCGTTTTGGGGGGGGCACTGGGGCGGGGAATGGTAGCGCTGACCGCTCAAATCACCACCACCCCCTTCCCCGAAACCCAGGCACCCCTCTCACCGTCCCTCCGCCGGAGGCCTCCACTCGAGCTGACCGCCTCCTTCCTCTGAGTCCACCAGTTCCCGGGGCTCCTCACTGACGCCTCTAGCCACTCCGGTGCTGGGGCTCCGTTGGCGTCTCTGGTCCTCTGCTCACACTCTAGTCCGCCTCAGACTGCTCCCTGATCTCCTCTGCTCCGCCGGTCGACGGCAGGCCTCTAGCTGGTCAGGCCGTATTCGCCGCTGCGGCCGCCCCCATTCTGCGTTTCACTCTGTTGAGACCCGAGTGCTCGGTCTCGCCTTAGGGGTTATCAGCAAATTGGTGGTTATTCACTTCGCTTGGGCTGCCGGCTGCGCCTCAAATTGCGCTGCGGGTGCCCAGCGGGTGGCGGGTGGGCGGGGTTGCCTTCGGGCGTGGAATTGCCTACAAGCTTCCTGGTCCGCTCCGCTTCGCTCCTGCTCCACTCCTCCCTGCTTCGTGTGCTTCGTGTGTTGAGACTCGACTTCTTGGTCTCAATATTGGTAACCGCTGCAGGGGCGGGTTAGTACTGCTGCTTGGGCTGCTTGAGTTGCCTGCAGGTCGCGTTGCAGTGGCCCGGTGGGCCGGCGGGCAGGCGGGGGGTTCTTTCGTTCGTGAAGTTGAAGCTGACCTCCCGCTCCGCTCCTGCTCCGCTCCGCTCCTGCTCCGCTTTGCTCCGCTCTGGTCAGCTGACACACCTTCTCTACACCAGCACTTGATTGATAGGAGACTATCCTCAAGCACCTCAGATCAAAGTTTTTGACCGCAAAAACATTTTTCTAAATTTATGAAAACCACAACTTCATCCAACTACTTGAATGCATTTAAAATGGGCAATCAATTGTTATTCGGAAGGGGTATGCAGTAGGCATTCATACCAAACAATAATTTCTCTTCATGTATGTCAATGGTTAGTACAGAATTAGAGGTTGTAAGTCATTGAAATATTACCGACCCCCAGGTTGAGGTGCTAACTTATTTTCAAAAGAGAAAGGGTTTTCTTTGCCCCCTCCCCCATTATCAGTGCTGAAAAAGGTTTCAGGGGGAGTATACAGTGGTTCAGGGGACCATTGCCAACGCTCAGCCCTGTTTCCTTAAATGAAAATGGGCTGCTTAAAATTAAGTCTCTTTACATGGGAGTCAGGTGAACCTTGCAGACAACTAGTCCTGTGATAACAACCAATTAGAGTGAACAGCAATTTACAACCTTCTTTTTACATATATTATATATATTAATGAGGAAGGTTGGGTTGCAACCCACTCCGATTTGGAATTTTAATAAGCAACCTATCGGTATATTAGGAGGTTGACAAAATTGCACACTTGTCGCAAAGATATAGGCCTGACACTGCAGTTTTTGTGACCAGTGTATTAGTGCATCTAGCCAAAGGTTCAGAGAACCAGCTTGTGCATAATATATAGATATATACATAATCCCTTTGCACACTAAATAGGTGGCAGGTGTACTTGGCATCAGCTGGTTCGGAGATCGGGTGCCTATTTAGATGGCAATTTATTTTCTGGGTTGCTGATATAACATTGTAGCTGCCTGTAATTTGAGTGTTTGGGTAGGTGGTGATTGATTTTAGTCTCCTTGATAAATAATAATAGAAAAATACTGGGTACATCTGAAAGGCTTATTTAATAAAGTATCACCAGTAAAAACAGTCACATTAAAAACATTATCTGCGAGGCATTGGCTGGCCACATTTAGGTGGCTGCATTTTTCACTTTTAATTTTGTGGCATATGTTTCAATGAAAAATACCACCGCACCACCTTGTGATAACAGAGCTATTGGTTTTGCCAGTGCTTGTTTTATCGTTTCTTGGTGTACCCTCCTACAATAATGATTATTTATCCCCTTACACACTAATCTATTCTCAACGCATGCTGTGATCAGCAGGGCCGTACTGGCCATAGCGGGCATCAGGCGTTTCCCCGGGAGGTTGGAAGGGTGGGGGACGGTTTTGTAGTGATTTGGGCCAGTTTTCTTACTGGGGGCTGATTTTGCAGTGATGCTGCAATATTGGCCCCAATACAGTAACAAAAAGGGGGTAGTGGCTGGTCCGACAAATTGCCTGGGCTGCTGTGGGTTCCCAGTCCGGCCCTGGTTAATTAATAGCTGTGAATATGGAAGAACAATGTGGGTTAAAAGAGTTCGCTTTTAAGTGATTTGCATCTTTATTCTGAAAGTATTTTAGAAGGTATGAACAAATAAAATCCAGTATTGCTGTTGGCCAGACATACTAATTTTACATGCTGCTCTGACTATGAGAGGCTGTGGCAAATAACAACTTTCATGTATTTATGGACCATAGTACTTCAAAAATATCCATTACAGTGGCCCATCTTTGGAGATTTGAAAATGGTCTGCCACCTCCCTTATAGTGAGTAAGAGCCACACCCTACTCTAAACATAGCTGTAACAGTTGTATATAATGAAGTGGAATGGAAAAAGAAACAGGAAAAAATGTAAAGGAAGAAAGTAGCGGGAAACAATGATTGCCACATCCCCACATTCTACCCCAGATGTTAGTTAAAGTTATATAGTGAACTCGCAGAAGATGGCTGCAGTGTTTCCCTCCTTTTACCAACATCAGCTGCTTGTAACATATAGTTGAAAGTAAAAATTACATATGTAAAACTTGACAGACCTGTCTGCGAACGTGCACACATATTCTTATTCATTAAACCAGTATGGCGGCAGTGTAGGGAATATCCAAATATCTGAGTCAAGCCCAAAGGGAGAAATATGTGCTTAAAGTTATCGGCTGTATGGCAATAAAACTGTCCCTATCTTCATGCCCTTAACATTAATGCCAAAAACATGGATTAATTTACAAACAAGGAATATTAAAAACGTTAAAGCAACGCATGCCAGTGATTTAGTTAGTCTCTTGTTTCGAGGTTTAGCTGTTTCATTATGTTGTGTTTCTGAATTATTTTAAGCATCCTATTAATCTTGTATATTTCATACTATGAGTCGTGCCAGGTGTTTATGAGAGGCTTTGATTGAGAGCTTTGGCACTGAGGCGGAAGGCAAAGCAAAGCGCCTGTCAGTGGGTTGGCCCCTCTGCAGAGCACACAGCACAATGCTCATGTATTCCAATTGCAATTGAAATTCTATGAAAAGGTGTGTGAAGAGGGTACACAAATGTCAAAATATTTTCAAGGCAAAAGGAAATCAAGTGCTTAAATGTGAGTGAGTGCAGTATATATTTTGAAGTGGTATGTCAGGGTGATGCAAGGAAGTGCATTTGGGTAAGAGTTAAAAGACGGTGCTGAAGAGGAAAGTAAGGTGGTTGAAGATGTGCAGACGGATGGGATGGGCAGAGAAAAAGGGCATCCATATCTAACATAAAGAGCACATAACTGAAGGCTGAAACTCCTTCCACAGCCCTCAATATTTTTTAATTCACTGGCTCATTTCAGAAGTGAAACATTTCCAATGTTATTATTTAGAACAGATCATTGTTGTTACTCATTTATCTTAAACAGCTACCAACAATTGACAAAGCCAAACATACTGACAGGTTTTAGGTGTATCTCAGTTGTTGTGTTATATTATATCTGGATGCAATTACATCTCAGAGCGAAACCAAAATACCAGTCGGATGGCACACTATGAGAATCAGAAATGTATTTGACATGTTCCCATTTAGAGAGCCCCCACTATTTCCATCCCAATTTAAAGGCCTGTCTGCACATATTTCTAAATGGCTGATTGAATCCAGCAGCTGTGGGTACTTCCTTAAGCCTGGTTAGAGCATTTTCTTCCATAGTTGGAGCTGCATGAAGTGCAAGACACTAGGCAAGCACACACTTTAAAGCGCCTGAAGTTGCACATTACAGTAACTGTTGAACGCATTAATGCAGTAAGATATGTGGCTTTTTTAGCTTTAAAATGCAGCATTTGGCAAACTTTTTTCTATTTTTTCACGGGAGGAGAACCCACTCTGGATCCCACATTTGTACATTATTGCTCGCTAGATAAAAGTCATACCCAACTTTTACGCCCCTCCATTTTCAAATGTCACCAGTCACCACTAATTGATTCCCCACAGGGATCTGTAGCTGCGGAATACAAAATTGCTCCTCTGACAACCTGAGGTATTACCACATGCAGAAATACTGCATTCTTGAATTTCCGAAATTTGCCAATATGAGGAGCTACCCGCCGAATCATAATTTGCCCTTAACTCAGATTTAAGATCAAAGAAGAAAAGAGTTGCATGAGGAGGCTATCGGTCATCCATTTAAAAATGAAAAAAAGAAAATCATTCTGCAGAATATGTACATAATTGTCCATATGTTATGCATGATACATATCACCAGCATAGCCATTTCGCACTTGCATTCTGGGACTTGTAGTTCCACTTTGCCTACCATAGGTATTGTCTTAATCAAAAAAGAAGTATTGCAAAATGATTGATTCTGTTGATGAGCTACTTCTGGATGGCAGCCGCGGCCCTTGGAGCGAGTTCCGTGGGGCGGTAAGACGGGGCAGGGGAGGGGCAGGGTGGGGGGGTTCAAAAACTGGAATATTGATAATTACAGGTAAGTAAACAATTAAATAAATAAAACGAATTTTGTAGCGCGTGCTGCATAAAATGCGATGCAGCGCGTGCTACTAAATTTGTTTTATTTATTTAATTGTTTACTTGCCTGTAATTATCCATATTCTGGTTTTTAGAATCCCCCCTGCCCCTCCCCCGCCCCGCCTTACCGCCCCACGGAACTCCCTCCACGGGCCGCAGCTGCTGGATGGTCATGTCAAGCATGAGGCCTTGCAGTCGTGTGCGTTATTGTCAACTTCAGTATTTTAAAAAAAGGCTATTGAAATTCATAGGATCAGATGCAGAAATGATGAGTTGCTGAACTTACTATAAATATGTGCCGCTTACAAGACTACAGGAGAGATCTATGTAGAATTGTCTTACTTCAACATAGAGAACATTGCTAATTCCAGCCTAGGGAACTTTGCCAATTTGCCTCTGGGTCATCAATATTTTCTTGAGCTTTGTCCTCCTGTAGGCCCTAACCATGCAGAGGAAGTTTAAAGGGAAACCAGATGGGGTAATGCAGCAGCCTGATCAAAGTGCACTCGAGAATGGAGACGGTCATGTTTGGAGTCTCAGACCTCCCTTCATGCACCCAGAGACTGGTGGAAGGCCACTGCAAGGTTAACTTGGTTTAATCAGCTCCATTCTGTCACTCCTGGGACTCCTAGTTCTTGACAGCTCCCCCTTCAGTACACAAGGTAGAAATAAGCCATGCATCAGTTGAGGAGGGCTAGGAATGGATAGCATGGCACGCTCCACCTGTCATCTGTTACACACCTATAAGTATTTCCCACTAGCCTTGGGCAGATCAGGGGCCACGCGATAATGCCCACCTGGGAACAAATACGCATCAATTATGGTATTGGTCAGGGTGTTCATGTATCCTCAGCTCCAGCAATGTTTTGGTGGTCCAGGTGGGAACCCAAAAACACCTCACCAGCTCTAACTCTCCTTTACTGTGGGGTTGTACCCGTCACATTCCCTGGAGAAAGGAGCCCAACCCCTTGCCAGCATAGCT
Source organism: Triturus cristatus (assembly GCF_964204655.1). NCBI lineage: Eukaryota > Metazoa > Chordata > Amphibia > Caudata > Salamandridae > Triturus > Triturus cristatus. The sequence continues at coordinate 167,400,597 of NC_140580.1, read as the reverse complement.
TCTTGAGTGTGTAACTTCTTTAATTGATGCTCTTGTTTAGAATATGCCCAGAGAGAGTATGTCTCACAGTTGAAGGCAATGAAACTGGAATAGTATAATGCACAAGGTACTGCTTGGTTCTCAGCATCCTTTGACCCTCATGACATCATGAGAGCACTTCTGGGCCAGGTGCTCCAGGAGATGAGCTCAGGGGAATTTGCCTAGGGCAGCTTTCGGTCCCCAAATATTGGCAGTCATCACAGTCATTGCCTACATACAAACTTTGCATGTGTGGGCCCAGATACTCTTCTGATCTTGCACTCATCCACATGCGGTTTTTATGTGAGAATGCAGTTTAAGGGCATGGAATCCTTTTGTCAGCAATGAAGACAACTTATGTCCCCAGCCCTACCAGTGTAAAAACATTATTAGCTCATTGGTCAAGCATGACAGAATATCAGCTCAGACACAGCAGAAGCTCACAGTTTGTGATCTATATGCACTCTTGCCTTGACTATGCCTACTTTGAAAATCCCCACAGCTAATTCTGGCATTTCCCACTGGTGCTTCTCTTGTCCTGTGCTTTAAAGCCTACTGCAGCGAAATCTAGACAGACAGGAACAAGTCTTCACCGCAATTTCCCAATCCTCTCAAACAGAAGTCAGAAATTGGGATAGAGATAAGCGGGAAGTATCTGTGTGTCCATGAAAATCCTGTGACATATGGTTGCATCTGTGTGCACTTGTATGTGTGTGTCTGTTACTGTATCTAAGAGAGTCTGCATGTGTGAAAGGGGGTGAATGGCTGGAGCAATTGTGTGGTAGCAAGAGACATGATATTGAAACGGGCATCAGAAGCTATTCGTGACACATGCTGGTCACAACATGGCATTTGAGTTCCCAAATGGGAATATGACACAGCATATAAACTGTAAGGCTACATCCACTCACCAGAAGCTGATTCTTCCGTGCGATGGGGATATCCAGGCAAAACAAACTGTGCATGGCTATACACCGGGGCCTGTAAAGAGGCCATTTGAGGACAAAGACAAGGTTTTGTCAGGAAATTACAGACTCCTATGTGGGGATTAAATTACTTTGTTTACAGAAAATGCGAGGCTATTTGGATTTCACAGCCTGATAACTGAGTGCAGCTGTGCATTGTCATAATAAGAACATCTGGTGTTTAGGGACAATTACTGTATTTTCAGATAATTACAAGCTGTATATTATGGACAAACTGAGTTTACAATAGAGTTTGCCATTTTGTAACACTGTAAATAACAAGTGCTGCTATTACTCAACTTAGTGACATATTTAATTACTTCTGATGAAGGACGCTGAGATATCCCAGATAGGATTCAAACCTGTGTGCCGCAGTTAAACGCGCATATATCATGCGCAATAACAGAATCACCGTGCTTTAATTAACTCGATGTAAAGGTACAACATTTGAATTGCTTCCGATATGTAGAAAATTGTGCACACTTTTGATCTTTGTGAAGTGCAATAGTAGCTCCACTAGGAACATATCATAAAGCATAGTTTAGTGTGGCAACCATTGGCACACAATGCTCTTCTTTAGGACACCCACTTCAATTATTTTTGTATCCCTCGTTACTGCTAGACACAAAAAGAATATATTATCCCAAAATTATTTCCACTGATAGTTCACTGAAAAACTAATGTCTGCTTTCCTAATATCGACACCTTGGTTTTCTACAAATTCATTTTAATATAATTTAATGGTCCATGAATTAGCCACCTTAACCAGCAGTCGGAGAATAATAAGGTCTTATCAAGCAACACTTTTTCCACAAAAAAAGATGAGAGAGCAAACTATCTGTAAGAATGGCACACACCAGGGCTTGTATTATCATAAGGGCGCAATTTCCTTGTTTCCACCATGATGCACCTTAAAACAGGTAGGCTGTGTGCACACAGGGAAAGTGCACCCTATTATGGTGAATACACTGCCTTCAGGGCAGTTGCAAACTTGCGCTGCCCTGGGGGCAGCGATTTGAAGTGAAATACAGAGCGGCTGCTTTAAAGCAGCTCTGTGTTTCACAGCGGCACCCGCATACACTTTTAAGAGGGATTAGAGATCCCCCTTGCAGGTGGGTGCAGTAACTGCACCCACCTGCAAGGGAGATACATGGGACCGGCTTTTTCCTCTTCAGAAGGATGCCCTTATGAGACACGCTGAAAGTGTGCCATCTTTAAAGGTATGTTTGCCTCTGCTCCCACATCCATAACATGGTGTGGGCGCAGAGGTAAAGTGATTTTCTCCTTTGCATGGGGGCTTGGCCCCATGCAAATGAGAGATTGCCCTCCAGGGGTGAGGAGTTTATTAAAATATCTACTTGTCCTTGGGGTATGGTGACCAGACGTCCCGGTTTTCCACGGACAGTCGCGGTTTTTGGATAAGTGTCCTGGTGTCCCGAAACATTTCTCCAAATGAAAGAAATGTCCCGGTTTCCGTGCAGTGCCCGGGTTAAACATAGAAATGCCCCAGTTTTTTACTAGTGTCTCGGTTGAGCATGCACACTGGTGTAAAATAGATGTGCACATGCTCTCTTTGCACTGCTTGTTAAGGCGTGACGTCATGCCAGGTGAGCGTTGCAGCGGGAAGGGAACTCCTTTAAAGAGAGACATTTTTTCTCTGGATTTCCCTTCTCTTTGTACAACACAGCGCCACCTATGTCATCATCGTGCCAGCCATCGCCGCAAAATCTGGTTGGAACCACCTGTGACCAGCACGACCCTGCTCTCACCGCCTGCAGCAACATCCAGCCAGCAAACATAGTGACCCTGCTCTACACTTTAAATCGAGTGATGAATTGCAATAGAATTAAGCTGCAAAATGTGAAACCAATCTGCGTGAGGCTTCCCCAGCCCTACCAGCACCGTCGGGACCCTGTCTCCGCATCAGAGCTGCCTCAGCCAGGATCCTTCTGAAGCCACACAATACTTGTCCTCCCAGCCTGCAAGCCAGCCAGCACAAGACTCGCAATGCGAGTATTTTAATGGCCATTTTTTTTCTCAATGTTATTGTCGTCCTTTTTGTCTCCGTTACCCTTCCTTCTTCCTCTTCTACTTTTCGGCTCGGAGGGGCAATCTTTTAGCCTTTTTTACAATACTCCGCCTTTGACATTATTAACCCATCACAGGCTTTTTAGCTGCCATCCTTTTACATTCTGGTACTTGTTTCCTTCATTGCTCAATAAATCTTCCTCAAGAAATCTGATTCTGTACTTCTAGGAGGGCTGAGAGAACTTTTGGGATTACGCAAACAAATGCGGGAAACTTTGCCGGAGGTGTTAGCTCCTTCATAGATGCAGTCTTACAAATTTTAAGAATTCACATACTTTTACCAGGTTAGTCCTGGAGAGCTACGCCAGCCACAGCTTTTCAAGCATAATCCTGGAAAACACTTTTGATTACATTTTTTGGCTTCGGAGTTGAACTGTCTCCGAAGCACAGTTGCACACATTGTACAAGTGTACATTCTGGAAAGGTAATACCTTTGTACTGTTGCACAATGTTTTTCCTCTTTTCCTTATGGGAAAATATTTTCCCCATGGAGAAAACCTCTTCCAACAAGTTCCCATGAAGTTTGGGTTATTTGCTTTGCCTTCCCACCCTGGAAAGACCTTTACTCCTGCCCTTGACATAAATAAATATCTGACCATTTTCAGAGAGGGAAGGGGTGGCAAGGAGTTGGTGATTACTAACAAACTTAAGCATTAGTGTGTGTTCACAAACTTTTAAGGTAACTAGGCCTTGCAACACCCACTCCCCACCCCTTGCATGGATTTACTCCTGCATTACATCACACCATTTTGGGGTAATATTACACATGATTAAAAGGGTTTCCGATTACAAGGTCACCTTTGCTTGTAGTTCCTGGCTATCGGCAATCCAACCAGCAGTATCTGATTTTGACAACTACAGTATATATATATATATATATAAATTCACTGAAAAAACCATAGGTTTCACACATGTTATAGTTAGCGGAAATTTTACTGATAAAAAACCAGTGAAATTCCCCCGTTATAGTTAGTGCAGGCAACTATAACTCACGCGACCGCAATCTTCTGCTGATGCTAACACTGTATTTAGACACTTATTTGCCCATGTCTTCTTCCATACATTTTTAGCTATACATATATTACAAATATTTTTTTTTCATAAAGACACATATGTCATCAGCAGAAGATTGCGGTCGCGTGAGTTATAGTTGCCTGCACTAACTATAACGGGGGAATTTCACTGGTTTTTTATCAGTAAAATTTCCGCTAACTATAACATGTGTGAAAACTATGGTTTTTTCAGTGAATTTGCAAGGTTTTTTAAATGCTAATTCCTAACTATAACGTGTGTGAAACCTATGGTTTTTTCAGTGAATTTGTACGTTTTTTTAAATGCTAAGTTACTTTACGCCATTCGTGGCGTGCGCGCCCACTTAACGCAGTTCGTTCCGTGCGCGCACGGTGCGCTTCGCGCACCGTGCGCGCACAGTAAGCACGCAGTGCTTACTGTGCTTACGGTGCTTATAAGCCATGCACAAATGGTGCCCTTCGGGCACCATTTGCACACGGGGTGGAGAGAGTGTGGATAATTTTTTCTTTGATTATTTTTGTTAAAAATATTGTGGTTTTTCACTATACTGATAAGCCCTGCTCATTTGGTGGCCTGCGGCCACCAAAAGCACAGGGGGTGGGGAGAGTGTGGATAGTGTATTATTTTTTAAAATTTTTAACCGTACGCGTACGGTAAGCGTAATCGGCGAAATTAGCGAAAAAATAAAAATGGCTTTTTTGCCCTTAAGGGGTCTTGGGGGACTCCCTCATCATGGCTATGTGTGTGTGAGCTGTCAAAACAGCTCCTTTACATGTGTATTAGTTTTATTTGACAACCTAACTCTCAGTGCGAGAGAGAAAATGGCGGCCGCCGCTTCCTGGTTTCGGCCGATTCGAATGTTTACTAAGATCTAAGAGCCAATCAGAATCGCGCTCGCGCACGCCACCGTACGCGTACGGTAAGCTTACGGTAAGCGTACCGTAAGCTGGCTCAGATATATATATTGATTTAAAGGCTATTTTCTCAGAATCTACTGAACAGATTTACACCAAACCTACAAAAGGCACTTCCTTGACCTGAGGACTACCTCTCTGCCAAATTTCAAGTAATTCTGTTCAGCCGTTCGGGCTGTAGCCCTGTCTAAAGGTCCTATGGAAAAATGCATGGGAAAAACGCGTTTTGGGACCCCCCTTTTACCTCAGCCCCCGCTTGACGAATCCTCCCGAGACTTTCAGGGTAGGAGCGGAGCGGAGCGCCCCACCTATTTTGAGAAATTCGCGAGGATTCGTCGACCAGCGCCAAAGTTATTCAAAATAGAATGTTGCGGATTTCCTATGGAAAAGGGGTCCTAACTATAACTACCTACTGGCGACCGCCAGTAGGTAATATATATATATATATATATATATATATATATATATATATATATTCACTGAAAAAACCATAGGTTTCACACATGTTATAGTTAGCTGGACATTTTACTGATAAAAAACCAATGAAATTCCCCCGTTATAGTTACTGTAGGCAACTATAACTCACGCGACCGCAATCCTCTGCTGATGCTAATACTGTATTTAGACACTTATTTGCCCATATCTTCTTCCATTAAATTTTAGCTATACATATATTACAAATATTTTTTTTTCATAAAGACACATATGTCATCAGCAGAGGATTACGGTCGCGTGAGTTATAGTTGCCTACAGTAACTATAACGGGGGAATTTCATTGGTTTTTTATCAGTAAAATGTCCAGCTAACTATAACATGTGTGAAACCTATGGTTTTTTCAGTGAATTAGCAAGGTTTTTTAAATGCTATTTCCTAACTATAACGTGTGTGAAACCTATGGTTTTTTCAGTGAATTTGTACGGTTTTTTAAATGCTAAGTTACTTTACGCCATTTGTGGCGTGCGCGCCCACTTAACGCAGTTCGTTCCGTGCACGGTTTTTATCAACTTTAATAAGCCCTGTACATTTGGTGGCCTTCGGCCACCAAAAGCACAGGGGGTGAGGTCAATGTGGATAGTGTTTTTTTTATTTCGATTTTATAATTTCATGTTGCCAAAATTACGTTTTTTTTCTCTATTAATAAGCCCTGCACATTTGGTGGCCTGCGGCCACCAAAAGCACAGGGGGTGGGGTAAGTGTGGATAGTGTTTGTTTTATTTTTATTTTTTTACCGTAAGCGTACGGTAAGCTTACGGTAAGCGTACGGTAAGCGTACGGTAAGCGTACCCCGCGAAATTGCCGAAAAAAAAATAAAACCGTTTTTGCTCTTGGGGGATGTTTGGGGACTCCCTCAACATGACTATGTGGGAGGGAGTTGTCAAAACAGCCCCGTAACATGTTTTTGGCCATCATGTTTGATAAACAACACTCAGTGCGAGAGACAAAATGGCAGACGCCGCTTCCTGGTTTCGGCCGATTCGAATGTTTACTAAGATCTAAGAGCCAATCAGAATCGCGCTCGCGCACGCCACCGTAAGCTTACGGTAAGCGTACGGTAAGCGTACGGTAAGCGTACCGTAAGCGGGCTCAGATATATATATTGATTTAAAGGCTATTTTCTCAGAATCTACTGAACAGATTTACACCAAACCTACAAAAGGCACTTCCTTGACCTAGGGACTACCTCTCTGCCAAATTTCTAGTAATTCTGTTCAGCCGTTCGGGCTGTAGCTCGTTCTAAAGGTCCTATGGAAAAATGCATGGGAAAAACGCGTTTTGGGACCCCCCTTTTATCTCAGCCCCCGCTTGACGAATCCCCCCGAGACTTTCAGGGTAGGAGCGGAGCGTAGCGCCCCACCTATTTTGAGAAATTCGCGAGGATTCGTCAACCGGCGCCAAAGTTATTCAAAATAGAATGTTGAGGGTTTCCTATGGAAACGTGGTCCTAACTATAACTACCTACTGGCGACCGCCAGTAGGTAATATATATATATATATATATATATATATATATATATATATATATATATATATATATATATATATATATATATATTTATATATATACGCTCATTCCTCCTCTTTTTACCGAATGGCTTAAGATGTTTTTTTCTCAATATGAGGAAATTTATCTGAAAATATAATATAAGGTGAAGGCATTAAATGTGTAACGCTCTTCACACATCTTAGATTGATATTGGAGTATTTTAGAATCATACTCCAATATGGAGCCGCATACTGCAATGGAATAGGTCTCTGTTGATTTTCATGTTTCATTATGTCACGTGATTCACGTAACGCAATTTAAAGTATGCCGTTTTGTGGCGCGGTAAATGAAAACATTCGACTAAGGCATAGCCGAAACGCGTCATGTTTGTCATGCTTTCCGTGGTTGCTATAAATTAAAGGATTTAAAAGACTGCCGTAGTCCCAATGGAGTGCTTTCCTGAATCGGTAAAAAGAGGAGGAATGAGCGCGTATGTGTAAACGTGGATGCACCTTCTAATGCAAGCACCCGTCCAGAGAGTGCGCTGTCCCGAGGTGCAGTTGGAGCGACGATATATATATATATATATATATATATATATATATATATATATATATATATATATATATATTACCTACTGGCGGTCGCCAGTAGGTAAATATAGTTAGGATCTATTCTCCATAGTAAATCCGCAACATTCTATTTGGAATAACTTTGGCGCCCGTTGATGAATCTTCACGAAATTTTCAAAACTTTTGCCCAGCTCCGGTCCACTCCTATCCTGAAAGTATCGGGATGATTTGTGTAGTGGGGGCTGAGAAAAAAGGGGGATCCCAAAACATGTTTTCCCCATGCAATTTCCCATAGGACCTTTAGCCGCAGCTACAGCCCGAATTGCTGAAAGGAATTACACCAAATTTGGCAGAAAGGTAGACCTTGGTTCAGAGTCGTGCCTTTTGCTTAAATGGTGTAAATACGTTCAGTATTTCCTGAGAAAATCAAAATAAAAATCATATATATATCTGGACGGAGCCTAACCACACATCTCATCGTGAGATCTGATTGGCTGTCAGTACTTCATCCAAGAAGTGTTAGCAGCCATCGTGGGACCAATATACATGATAGCACCTCATTAAAAAGCATTGCAGTTAATAGAAGGTTTTAAGACTTTAGTTACATTATAAATCATTTGTTGTTGGTACCATACTCATTTTAGGAATTGTGGTGTGTTCTAAGGTGATTTTACCATGTGAAAAAGCCTCCTGCTGTGATATCATGAATCGTGTTTGAGAGAAAACTATTTTCTCATGTTTTTCCCACAGAGGTTTGGAAGGTGACCTATAAGCTAAACTGAGAGCATATTTTCTGTAAATTCACATTATCTTTCTCAGTCATGTGAGAATGAAGTCTGACATTCTCAGTAAAACATGTACATCCAACAAGGGCAGAGACTGTCAGTTGATTCCTATGTGTTCTACTGCAGCTTCCCAGAGTGTTCTAAAGAACAACTAAAGTGCTAACAGTCCTACTTATGACAAACGTATTGCACACCTGAAGCCATCTTGATTGGAATAAAGTGGTAACTCTTAAAACATTTAATTTAAAAAGGAACAAAACGAGGGGGTTCATTTTGCCATAGAAATTATGATTAGTGCTGCAGAAAGAAAAATTAGGGCACATTTTGACTTCTCAAATCCTCTTCTATTTCATAAAAAAATTCTGACATGCACACTGAAACATGCACTTTGAATACCAGCAGCAGACTTCCCTGGTGAGCAGTAGCTTTACTACAGTGATCTAATGAGCAACTAGAGTGCTAACATTCAGAATTTATGGCAAATGTGTGACACATCTGAATGCCTTCTTGATTGACCCAAAGTAAAAAACTGAAAGCATTTCCTACTGAGGAGACTGCAGTAAATGAGGAAATTAGGAAACTTCATAACAAATAAATCTCCCAAGATGGCCACCAGACACAAAAGAGCCCAAATGCAGCACAAATATCACCCAGATGTAGCCCACATGTAGCCCAATGACACAAGTTGTTATTTTTTGAGTTTTTGCAGTTTTATATAGTGCAGGTTTGTCAGGTATTGGAGTGCTTTACATAAGCATTGGTTACATCACACAAGATCAAATTCATTTTGGTTGTAGACATGGGGAGATTAAGTGATTTGACCAGAATCACAGAATGTTGAGCTGAAGCACAAACTCCAACCTGGTTCCCCAGTTGAAAGTCTGCAGCTCTGGAAGTAACACCACATCCTCTCCTCTAAGTGCAACATTTAATCAAGTGGTCAACTGGATTAAAAAACATAAAGATAACAAATAATTTAAAAGTGCTTTGTCGCTATTTGAAAATTCTGAAAATATGTCCTCAATTGAGTTTTTTAGAGCACTAACCATAATTGTGATGCAAATAAGACCCTCTCATATATGTCATTTCTAAAGGAAATGCTCTAGGTATTATAGTTTGGTTTCATTAAGATGACGTCAGGCGTTCCACACTTTTGTAATAAATATAGATTGTTAGCAATCTAGTTGTTCGTTAGGATACTGTTGAGAGGCAGAGGCCAGGGGCATGGACTCTGAAAATTGAAGGCAGGTAGGAGGATGCAGAGGCAACAATTTGACCACACTGGGCAGGCAGGAAGGGCACTGGCAACACAACAGACTATGGAGGGCAGTGGAAAGGGGGGCAGGGGCAACAAACCAACAATACAGGACTGGCAAGAGAGGCTGTGGCAATATAATAGACCATTGTGGGCAGAAGGAAGAGGCAGTGGTAGTACAACCATACATGCCAACAGACCTGATTCAGCCAGGAAAACGTCCAATGTTTTAAGCTCAAATTAGCTTTATTTGATCTGTCTCCTGTCTACAATCTCCTCTTTTTCAATGTAACTCAATGGGGAAAATCAATACCCCAGTTTTTTTTCAAAATCTCCCTCTTACCAAGTTCAAAATGTTCGCAAGTATGGTACATTAGATCATGGAAGGCAGGAGTAATTGGGGTAGGGACATGGACATGGATAACAGAGGACAGGAGGGACATGGAGAGGTGCACCAAACTGACCCTACAGGACAGGCATCAGGGTGTGCAGCAGCACAATACACCACACAGGGCATGCGGGACGGGAGTGCAGCACAACAATCCATAGAAAGCAATAGAGAGGGGACAGGACCATGCACATGGACAACAGAGAACAGAGGGGAAAGAGGCAATGGTAGCTAGCTGACCAATATAGACAGACAGGAGAGAAAGCTGCAGCATAACAGACCATTAATGGCAGGAGGGACGGATCAGGTGCATTACAATGGAACAGACAAGCCAGGAGGGAGGGAATAGGGGTCTGCACATGGAAACAGAGGGCTGGGGGCAAGGGGGCAGGGCAGGAGCAGCAAGATGACCATGGAGGTCAGGCAGGATGGGCACTAGAAACAAGACACACCATGGAGAGCAACAGTGAGACTATGATGGCATACACACAGACCATTGAGGGAAGGTGGAAGGAGGTCAGGGGCAGCTAGCTGACCACACAGGGAAGGTGGGAGGGGTCGTGGCACACAGAAGACCATGCATGGCAAGCGGGAGGGTTAGTGGCAGCACAATGGCTATGATGGGCAAGAAGGAAGGTGCAGGGGCATGCAAAAAGGACCATGGAAGATAGAAGGGAGGGTCAGGACCTGGGCACAGACAAGAGAGTTCAGGGGAAGGAGCCTCACAACAGACCGCGTGGGGCAGGCAGGAGGAGCAGTTGCAGCACAACAGACCAGGGAGGGCAGAAGGGTGTGGCAGTAAAATGGACCATGGAGGACAGGAGGAAGGGTATAGGGGCATGGCATGTGGACAGGCAGGGTGAAGGTGGCAAGGACAGGTTACAGTCATCTGACAATGCTAGGCAGGTGAGAGGGGAGTGGCAGCTCAACAGAACACTCAGAGTAGATAGGAGTGGCAGGTCCATGGAACATGGTGGGGAAAAAGGATGAAGCAGGGGCATGCATAAAGACATCGGAGGGCAGGGGGAAGTAGAATAGTGGCAGCAAGCTGAGCACAGAGGCTAAGCAGGAGGTCAATGATGGGGCATAGAATTGGGCAATAGAGGGCAGGAGGAGTGGACAGGTACATCATGCTAAATGGAGGGCAGTGGCAGCACATCAGACCATGCATGGCAGGAGGGAGGAGGCTAGTCCATGGATTCAGACAACAGAGGATAGGGTGGAGGTGGATGGGGCAGCAAACCAACTGTTCAGAGAAGGTGGATGTTAGGAACTTTATTGTTTTTAAAATGTGTGTCTGTGCGAACTCTTTAAAATATTTACAAGTATGCAGCATAATCTCACTTTTATTCAGGAAGAAGAGAACGTTTGTGACTGTGACTCCAGGCTCACTTGGCAGAAACACCCCCTGACCCTCCACCCCCATCGCAAAATGTAATGCCCGTGAAAAGGGGAGGTGAACGCAGTGTTATATAGAACATGGTCCTGAGAGCACGATTGAAAATGAAAACTAGATATAGTGTATGGTATAAACTATGCACCAAAAAGTGTGATATAAGATGAACCGGGGTGTGAAATATAATATGCAATACATTGTGCGCAATGACAGATTCATTGGAGAGCGCGAGATAGCACAGGCACTAGCGCGTGTTATGCGATATGCACCTTCGAGTGTAATATGCACAGGGCAGTGTTGTGTAACCTAACTAGTCTCTAAAGTTGTAATATAAAACATGTGCTGGAGAGTGTAACGTTGCATATGCACTGTGACAAAGATATGGATCCCAGATTGTAATATGTATTGCATAGAGCTGTGCGTTATAACATAGGCATCGAGGAAGGCACGTTAGATGGGGCAATAACCCGTGCGAAGGCAAGTGTGGCATGACATATTCACGGGGTGTTGTTACAGTGCACATGGGCTAGAGAGTGGCATAGCATACACACTAGCTGGTGGAATACTACACAGAGGTGTGTGGCACTCGGCGGGCACTGGTGGGTGTAACACAGCATTGGGCTCAGCCAGGAGTACTCTGTGACTCTCAACTGAGGTTCGTCTCCTTTCCAGAGAGTAAAATAAAAAGTATTACACATCCGGGGGTGGATGTGTGTTTTATTAACCGTGAGGGGGGTTTCTTGCATAGTTTTTGTCGAATCCCCTTTGAATGGCTTGGTGTTCGTGTATTAAATGTGCCCGTCAATAGCTACCCATGTTTGTATAAATAAACGACAAGGGTGTCTACTTGGAGAGTACCCACTGGCGGGGGCGCCAGGATTAGGCACGGTAGGGCGTCAGACACGTCAGAGCTTCACTAGCAGTGTAATTACATTCCACGTGGATTCATTGTATGCATAGTCGCCTTTTAATGAATATCACGCAAATATATATATTTTTTTTAAGACTAAAAAGCAAAGGCCGGCCCCGGGGGTGGGGTCCCCGCGGCCATAAGTGGCCTGAGGAGGGAGCCCCCCTCCTAAAGAAAAAAAAAAAAGCCATGCCGCGGGGGTTGGGGTCCCCGGGGCCAATAAATTAGAAAAAGAAGGGGGGGCCACACTGCCCCCTTCTTAAAAAATAAATAAATAAATAAAAGACCAGCATCGCGACGGAGGCCACACCCCCTCCTTGCAGCACTCTGCAAGCGCGACCCCTGACCAGTTGTTAGTTGGGGAATTAATTCCCCTTCAATACTGAGGGTCCCTGAGGGCCAACTAGCCCAACAGGTATCTCCAGTATGTGCCAGGGAGCTGCGTTGCAGACAGGTGTTCTGAGGCCACGCCCATTTCTACACCTCTCTGCAATGCAGCTCTGTGGCGCTTACTGGAGGTACCTAGTGGGCTAGTTTGACCCTAGGGACCCTTAGGATTCAAATGGACTTAATCTCTCAACTCAGAACGGCCACAGGGCGCGTTTACACAGTGGTGAATGGAGGGGACGGGGCCTGAGGTGATGTCTGCAAACACGCCCTGTGGCGTGTTTTAAGTTGGGGAAATAATTCCCTTTCAATCCTGAGGGACCCTGGGGGCCACCTAGCCCGCCAGGTTCTTCCAGTAAGCGCCCTGCTCTGCGTTGCAGAGAGGTGGTGCAGGCCGTGCCCCTTTTTACACCTCTCTGCAATGGTGCTTATTGGACGTACCTAGTGGGCTATTTTGCCCCTAAGGACCCTCAGGATTCAAGGAGACTTAATCTCCCAACTTAAAACGGCCACAGGGCGTGTTTACACAGTGGGGAAGGGAGGGGACGGGGCCTGAGGCGACGAGTACAAACACGCCCCATGGCGCATTTTAAGTTGGGGAAATAATTCCCCTTCAATCCTGAGGGCCCCTGGGGGCTAACTAGCCCACCAGGTGCTTCCAGTAAGCGCCACTGAGCTGCGTTGCAGAGGTGGTCCAGGCCGTGCCACTTTTTTCACCTCTCTGCAACGCAGCTCTGTGGCGCTTACTGGAGGTACCTAGTGGGCTAGTTGGACCCTAGTGACCCTCAGGATTCAAATGAACTTAATCTCCCAACTAAAAAAGGCCACAGGGGGTGTTTACACAGTGGTGAAGGGAGGGGACGGGGCCTGAGTTAACGTGTACAAACATGCCCTGTGGCACGTTTTAAGAGATAGTTTTAATCCCCCGGCCCTATTATATACTAGGAGCTTACAGAGTAGGTTATGCTAATCACAGGGGGACCCCAATGCATAGTGTTCCCTAGTGTATGTAGGTGTTTTTACTGTATTCTGAGTGTCTTTTAACATAGCACTGGCTCTAGGACTGGTTAGTCAGACTCAGTTACCACCAGTATCATCTGAAAAAGTTGAGGGTACAGGATGATTTTGCAACAAGGCTGCTTTCTGCTCTTCTGTTTGTTCTTTCTGCACGTTATCCTTCTTCTTGCACTTTTCTTCATCTTTGAGGACTTCTGTTGCTTCTTTCTGCATTTCTTTTTTTTCTTTCTGTGCGTTTTTTCTTCTTTCTTCACATGTCCTATCTCTATAGGCATAGTTAGAAATTAGCATTAAAAAAAACCTTTGAAATTCACTGAAAAAACCATAGGTTTCAGGCACGTTATAGTTAGGAATTAGCATTTAAAAACCTTAGAAATTCACTGAAAAAACCATAGGTTTCAGGGGCGTTATAGTTAGCTGGATTTTTCACTCGTACAAAACCATTGAAATTCTCCCGTTATAGTTAGTTCAGCTAACTATAACTCGCGCGCCCGCAAAGCACTGCTGATGACGTCACATATTACATCACTCATGACATGGTCAGTGACATCACTCATGACATCACTCATGACATCTCAAATGACATCACTGATGACATCACTGATGACATCATCCTTGTGATAGAGTGGCAGACCTCCTCTCACCCTAATATAACCTTTGATACACACATTCAAAAATAGAAACTAAAATTTTCAAAACAATGGACATACCAATACCAGTTACAACAACCTATTCAGTAATTCTAAGATCCACATACACATCCACTCATTCACCAACAGTCCTATACAGTCACTCATACATGTACTCACTCATCATATGTACTCATACACCTATACATCCTGTTACGCAACGCCACTCATCCATAGATTTACTCACACACATAGTCACTCATGCTAATAAAGAATCAAACATACATTTACTTGCATATACAGTTATATACACACCACCACACTTACTTCTACAGAAACTTACACATACTTAGTCTTTTAAACAATCACTTATAGAAAAACATACTTATTCATACAGGAACTCTTCCAATCTCTCACTCTCACATATACACACTTATATACACCAATAGTCACATATACTAGTTTAAAACATATGTAGTTACTATTGAGACAACCATTTACTCACTAACACACCCATGCACACACTCATCCACCCATACAGTCCTGCACACATGCTGTCTTCAACACATACAGTGAGTCACTCATTCATGCACCTATGCACTACGTAATACCCCCACCGAACCATACAGACACTCAGACACTCATACTGATACTCAAAAAACCAACTAATAACCTATATAGACACTCATGTAGCTACTCACCAACCCATGCAGCCACTTATACACAAAGTGAGAGACTGATACAGATATTTACATATTTAAACATTACTCACTCAGCCATGTATTCACTAAGATACACTTAATCTGTCAGTTATACAATAAATTTTTCAAAAACAAATCATCAATTTAGACACTTATATACCCATTTATTTTTCCATCGACCTTGAGATATACATATATAAAACATATTCTGTTTCCAGAAAACACACACATTCTCTGGATGATGTCATCAGTGATGTCATCAGTGATGTAATTTGAGATGGCATCAGTGATGTCATCAATGATGTCACGGACCATGTCATGAGTGATGTAATATGTGACGTCATCAGTAGTTCATTGCGGGCGTGCGAGTTATAGTTAGCTGACCTAACTATAACGGGGGAATTTCAATGGTTTTGTACGAGTGAAAAGTCCAGCTAACTATAACGCCCCTGAAACCTATGGTTTTTTCAGTGAATATATATATATATCACACTGAAAACTCAAAATCCGCACGCTCTCAGGAATGCAAGACTCTGTATCTGTAAATGTTCACCGCCGTGTTTATTCACAACACGTTTCACTTCCTTAGAAGCTTGATCACGTGAATTGTAGCAGCCAATGTAGGCAACATATAATGGCAAAAGGTCATGAACATCAACATGGGACTTGCGGACAGAGTTAGGCAGACATGTTGTAATAGTATCAAATATGGATCTATACATAAAGTAAAAAGCGCATTAGCATAAATGTTTAAAGTAAATCACTTTAACAACAATAATGACACAATGATGTACATGTAATTAACCAGTGTGGTGGTGCCTTGCAGTTTGATGTCATCAGTGATGTCATTTGAGATGTCATCAGTGATGTCATCAGTGATGTCACTGACCAAGTCATGAGTGATGTAATATGTGACGTCATCAGCAGTGCATTGCGTGGGCGCGAGTTATAGTTAGCTGAAATAACTATAACGGGGGAATTTCTCTGGTTCTGTACGAGTGAAATGTCCAACTAACTATAACTTTCCCTAAAACCTATGGTTTTTTCAGTGAATTTCTAAGGTTTGTTAAATGCTAATTTCTAACTTTGACATGCCTGAAACCTATGTTTTTTTCAGTGAAAAAAAAGTCTGTAATTCTTCATCTCTGTCTGTGGAGGAAGCTGTCATTGTAGTTCCTTTTCTATGTCTATGACAGCTGTCAAATAGTCCTACTGTTATGTCTGTGGTTACTGCAAACTGTAGTCCTACTTCTATGTCTATGACATGTTCCGGTTTTTTGTTTCGAGAATCTGGTCAAACTACCATGGGTAGTTTGCTTCATAAATCTACTTGTCCTGTAACAAAATCCACTTGTCCCTTTGGTGACATGTAGTGCGGCGACAAATTATGACAGCAAGCTCATTATATAAGAGCTCTGATATAGCCTCTCTACATACTGGGGCTGAAGGTAGTGGTAAGCAATAGTTCCAGGTTTAGAATGCCCTTTTGAGTCTATGCAAACCTACTAACTTGCATGTTTTAAGGGTTTTCAACAACTCTTCTCTAAACTTTTCCCATACTGAGAAATGTTGGAAATTTACTCCTGACAATGGCAGGCGTAACCCTTCTTCTAAAGTTGGGGAAAAGTGGTTGGAGGGAAAGTGAAGTTGCAAACTCCCAGATTTTCGCATGAGCAAATCTACAAATGCAGATTTGCTCATGCTAAAATGCAGTTCACAAACATTTTCTAGGAGTACTATTGCTTGTCCTACTTCTGTACTTAATGCAAGGACATATACCATGGGTGCACTTTTGAGACTTTCTTTAATAATTGGGCCCCTAATTTGGTCTGCTATTGACCATGACCTTTTGCGTTTATTAAAACTCTGTCTCTCTCTCTCTCTGTATCAGCTGGCTTCACTGTGAGTTACAGCATTCTGCTCTTCCACAAGGAGCATATCGGCATACAAACTAGTTTTGTTCAGTGTGTAAAGTGGCAGTATGTGCTCTTTTGAGACCCAAAGCAACTTTTGCTTTTGCCAATGTTTGTTATAATGGTGAGGACCTGGCAGCTACCACACCTATAAGGCTTTACAAAAAAGCATGCCAAAACAATTCACACATTGAGAAAACTAAAACGCTGACCGCCTATTTCAGACCTACTGGCTTTGCCGATGTTTGTTTATTTCTGTTTCTCATAATCTTATTGATACTGGTTACACTGATTTCCCATTATGAATATTTTTGGGAATTACAAGCATGTATCAACACATGTTACTGAATGATGTTGCAAATAAATGGTACCTGCAATTTTACAGTGGTTTAGCGAAATGTTTTTTTCCCAAGCTTTCATTTATTTATGAACATTTTATTTTGAAAGCAAAGAATCATCAATTTAGTTTTCAAGTTTCTGCAAATATTTGCATGAAATCAGAGAGCATTCTGGGAGCATTATACATAGTCTCATATTGCTAAACTTTGAAAATCTGTGTACATATTTTTATACTGGAACCACTGTCAGTAGTGCAGTCCGAGCTTACAACATTTACGAATTCACTATAATTGTAAATGCTTTCAAATAATGAACCATTAATACAAGTTTGAACAGCATTAACATACGGACAAAAATATTACCTTAACTGCAGATAGTTCCCCTCCCTAGTCTATAATTTGGTACTGTAAACTGGCAGCCAAAGGGTTTGTGCTGCAGGCGGGTGGTATTACTTGGCCCAAGAATAAAATACACATGAAAACTTGTTGCCCTTGACCCCAAACAATATGTTATGGGCATCGGGCTATAGGAATTCCACATCCCTAGCCCTCTTAAGATGGAGCTGGTACTACATATGCATCAGCGCTATCAGTATTACAGAATATGCTGCACAAGTGTATGTAAAACAAAAGTGCCCATGAGGCGCACAAAGCAGGTGCGCATGCCTATTGTGCTCCCGGGGCACTTTCTGAAATACAGCCCCAGTTTTCAAGGAAGAATAGATATATTGCAGGCGCAACCCCCAAAACAGCTGCTTCTTACACAACCTCCATGACTGTTAGCACAGAGAACTGATAATGCTCACATTCTAGAATCCAGATGGTCGCGCATCATACCATAATAAGACATTGAATTAGAACACTACACTATCATTTGTAAAATGTATCCATACCCAGGCATTAGCCTTCCCAACCTCTATAGATCCCCTGTGAAAATAAAAAAAAAAAATTTAAATACCTGACCTCCTGCTGCCCCTCCCCACCTACTATATTTACACCTCACTGGCATATTTCTTAAGTTAATATACATGGCCCCCTGACATCCCCTAGCCCAGCTACATTAATTTCTCACCTGCCCTCCTTCCCCAACTATTAAATACCCGCCCTCTTGTCACCTAAACAATCAGCACATTCCATCCCTCTCCCTATTTAGAGCTAAGCTTGGCACTCTCACATGTGTGCAGAACTGGTGCTGTGCTGACAGCAGGTCTATGAGAGCAGCCGGTCCGCAGGCCTGATTTCCCCTGTCAGCATGGGTCTGCCGACAACCAGGTAAAATGGTGATTGATGCAGGAAACATGCCACCTGCATTCTCATGCCTCACTCCGGTCTGTGGAGATCCAGATGAGGTTGTAGAAGGTGTATGAGTCAGCCAACCACCATTTTACATCCTTGCTTGGGTATCCCCAGGCACAGGAGAGGTGTCAGAGCATGGAAAGTGATTGCTCTTCCTTGTGATGTCACAAAAGTGGGAAACAACTTTGGGTATCCTCCGTTACATCATAGCAGTCGATAACCAAATTCTGACCTGATCACTCCCAATGGAAGACAAACATAACAATTAGAATTGTAGATGGGTAATAGTTGAATGGGATAATTTTCGCTGAGGGTTTCTAAATGACACAAAACAGACAAAAGAGTGAAGCTCAAGTTGTCGATATCGCATTAATAAGGACCCCGAGGTGCAAAACATATCCGTAAACCATTTTTTAGCCATCTATAATTTTACATTATATAAGGTACCCAAAACCATCTGCCCCCACTTTCAACAGCTATGCAGGGGCAGAGGTGTAATGGGGAAGTCATGCATAACATGGACTCTCAAAAAATCCTACCCCCCTCCAATCCACACCCACTAATCTCTGTACCTTCCCTTACCTCCTATCCAGAAGCCGTGCTCTGTGCTTTCTAGCATTGCTTAAACAGGCTGTAAGAACCCCCAAAAAGAGAAGGCGGGAATTCTTTTATAACTTAGCAACAGTAATTAGCAAGCTCTGTTACCCAACCATGCTAGTGCGCTGTCCCGAGGTGCAGTTGGAGAGTGCGCTGTCCAGAGGTGCAGTTGGAGCGACGATATATATATATATATATATATATATATATATATATATATATATATATATATATATATATATATATTCACTGAAAAAACCATAGGTTTCACACATGTTATAGTTAGCTGGACATTTTACTGATAAAAAACCAATGAAATTCCCCCGTTATAGTTAATGCAGGCAACTATAACTCACGCAACCGCAATCCTCTGTTGATGCTAATACTGTATTTAGACACTTATTTGCCCATGTCTTCTTCCATTAAATTTTAGCTATACATATATTGCAAATATTTTTTTTTCATAAAGACACATATGTCATCAGCAGAGGATTGCGGTTGCGTGAGTTATAGTTGCCTGCATTAACTATAACGGGGGAATTTCATTGTTTTTTTATCAGTAAAATGTCCAGCTAACTATAACATGTGTGAAACCTATGGTTTTTTCAGTGAATTTGCAAGGTTTTTTAAATGCTAATTCCTAACTATAACGTGTGTGAAACCTATGGTTTTTTCAGTGAATTTGTACGTTTTTTTAAATGCTAAGTTACTTTACGCCATTCGTGGCGTGCGCGCCCACTTAACGCAGTTCGTTCTGTGCGCGCACGGTGCGCTTCGCGCACCGTGCGCGCACAGTGAGCACGCGGTGCGCTTCGCGCACTGCGCGCCCACTTTACGCAGTTAGTGCCGTGCACGCAGGGTGGGCACGCGGTGCGCGTAGCGCACCGCGTGCCCACGTTACGCTGGATGGGCCATGTACGCACGATGCGCTTCGCGCACCGTGCGCACATGGAGGACATATTATGCGCTTCGCTGTGAAAGGTAAGCTTTTTCATTTTCAACATCTGTGATATGCCATGCACAAATGGTGACCTTCGGGCACCATTTGCACACGGGGTGGGGAGAGTGTGGATTGATTTTTTTTTTTTTTTTTTTTACCGGGGGTTTGCCCATGGGGGAACTTTAATCAAGGCTAGGTGGTAAGGAGCTGTCTAAACAGTCCCATTACATGTTTTTGGCCTTTGTTTTTCATCACCCCTTAAGAGTGCGAGAGAGAAAATGGCGGCCGCAGCTTCCTGGGTTCGACCGATTCGAATGTTTACTAAGATCTAACAGCCAATCAGAATCGCGCTCGCGCACGTCACCGTACGCGTACGGTAAGCGCACCGTAAGCGCACCGTAAGCTGGCTCAGATATATATATTGATTTAAAGGCTATTTTCTCAGAATCTACTGAACAGATTTATACCAAACCTACAAAAGGCACTTCCTTGACCTGTAGACTACCTCTCTGCCAAATTTCAAGGAACTCTGTTCAGCCGTTCGGGCTGTAGCTGTGTCTAAAGGTCCTATGGAAAAATGCATGGGAAAAACGCGTTTTGGGACCCCCTTTTATCTCAGCCCCCGCTTGACGAATCCCCCCGAGACTTTCAGGGTAGGAGCGGAGCGTAGCGCCCCATTAGTTTTGAAAATTTCGCGAGGATTCGTCGACCGGCGCCAAAGTTATTCAAAATAGAATGTTGCGGTTTTCCTATGGAAACAGGGTCCTAACTATAACTACCTACTGGCGACCGCCAGTAGGTAATATATATATATATATATTTATATATATATATATATATATATATATTACCTACTGGCGGTCACCAGTAGGTAGTTATAGTTAGGATCTATTCTCCATAGGAAATACGCAACATTCTATTTGGAATAACTTTGGCGCCTGTTGATGAATCTTCACGAAATTTTCAAAACTTTTGCCCAGCTCCGGTCCACTCCTATACTGAAAGTATCGGGATGATTTGTGTAGCGGGGGCTGAGAAAAAAGGGGGATCCAAAAACATGTTTTCCCCATGCAATTTCCCATAGGACCTTTAGCCGCAGCTACAGCCCGAAATGCTGAAAGGAATTACACCAAATTTGGCAGAAAGGTAGACCTTGGTTCAGAGTGGTGCCTTTTGCTTAAATGGTGTAAATACGTTCAGTAGTTCCTGAGAAAATCAAAATCACATATATATCTGGACGGAGCCTAACCACACATCTCATCGTGAGATCTGATTGGCTGTCAGTACTTCATCCAAGAAGTGTTAGCAGTCATCTTGGCACCAATATACATGATAGCACCTCATTAAAAAGCATTGCAGTTAATAGAAGGTTTTAAGACTTTAGTTAAATTATAAATCATTTGTTGATGGTACCATACTCATTTTAGGAATTGTGGTGTGTTCTAAGGTGATTTTACCATGTGAAAAAGCCTCCTGCTGTGATATCATGAATCGTGTTTGAGAGAAATCTATTTTCTCATGCTTTTCCCACAGAGGTTTGGAAGGTGACCTATAAGCTAAACTGAGAGCATATTTTCTGTAAATTCACATTATCTTTCTCAGTCATGTGAGAATGAAGTCTGACATTCTCAGTAAAACATGTACATCCAACAAGGGCAGAGACTGTCAGTTGATTCCTTTGTGTTCTACTGCAGCTTCCCAGAGTGTTCTAAAGAACAACTAGAGTGCTAACAGTCCTACTTATGACAAACGTATTGCACACCTGAAGCCATCTTGATTGGAATAAAGTGGTAACTCTTAAAACATTTAATTTAAAAAGGAACAAAATGAGGGGGTTCATTTTGCCATAGAAATTATGATTAGTGCTGCAGAAAGAAAAATTAGGGCACATTTTGACTTCTCAAATCCTCTTCTATTTCATAAAAAAATTCTGACATGCAGACTGAAACATGCACTTTGAATACCAGCAGCAGACTTCCCTGGTAAGCAGTATCTTTACTACAGTGATCTAATGAGCAACTAGAGTGCTAACATTCAGAATTTATGGCAAATGTGTGACACATCTGAATGCCTTCTTGATGGACCCAAAGTAAAAAACTGAAAGCATTTCCTACTGAGGAGACTGCAGTAAATGAGGAAATTAGGAAACTTCATAACAAATAAATCTCCCAAGATGGCCACCAGACACAAAAGAGCCCAAATGCAGCACAAATATCACCCAGATGTAGCCCACATGTAGCCCAATGACACAAGTTGTTATTTTTTGTGTTTTTGCAGTTTTATATAGTGCAGGTTTGTCAGGTATTGGAGTGCTTTACATAAGCATTGGTTACATCACACAAGATCAAATTCATTTTGGTTGTAGACATGGGGAGATTAAGTGATTTGACCAGAATCACAGAATGTTGAGCTGAAGCAGAAACTCCAACCTGGTTCCCCAGTTGAAAGTCTGTAGCTCTGGAAGTAACACCACATCCTCTCCCCTAAGTGCAACATTTAATCAAGTGGTCAACTGGATTAAAAAACATAAAGATAACAAATAATTTAAAAGTGCTTTGTCGCTATTTGAAAATTCTGAAAATATGTCCTCAATTGAGTTTTTTAGAGCACTAACCATAATTTTGATGCAAATAAGACCCTCTCATATATGTCATTTCTAAAGGAAATGCTCTAGGTATTATAGTTTGGTTTCATTAAGATGACGTCAGGCGTTCCACACTTTTGTAATAAATATAGATTGTTAGCAATCTAGTTGTTCGTTAGGATACTGTTGAGAGGCAGAGGCCAGGGGCATGGACTCTGAAAAATGAAGGCAGGTAGGAGGATGCAGAGGCAACAATTTGACCACACTGGGCAGGCAGGAAGGGCAGTGGCAGCACAACAGGCTATGGAGGGCAGTGGAAAGGGGGGCAGGGGCAACAAACCAACAATACAGGACTGGCAAGAGAGGCTGTGGCAATATAATAGACCATTGTGGGCAGAAGGAAGAGGCAGTGGTAGTACAACCATACATGCCAACAGACCTGATTCAGCCAGGAAAACGTCCAATGTTTTAAGCTCAAATTAGCTTTATTTGATCTGTCTCCTGTCTACAATCTCCTCTTTTTCAATACCCCAGTTTTTTTTCAAAATCTCCCTCTTACCAAGTTCAAAATGTTCGCAAGTATGGTACATTGGATCACGGAAGGCAGGAGGAATTGGGGTAGGGACATGGACTCGGATAACAGAGGACAGGAGGGACATGGAGAGGTGCACCAAACTGACCCTACAGGACAGGCATCAGGGTTTGCAGCAGCACAATACACCACACAGGGCATGCGGGACGGGAGTGCAGCACAACAATCCATAGAAAGCAATATGGAGTGGACTGGACCATGCACATGGACAACAGAGAACAGAGGGGAAAGAGGCAATGGTAGCTAGCTGACCAATATGGACAGACAGGAGAGAAAGCTGCAGCACAACAGACCATTAATGGCAGGAGGGACGGATCAGGTGCATTACAATGGAACAGACAAGCCAGGAGGGAGGGAATAGGGGTCTGCACATGGAAACAGAGGGCTGGGGGCAAGGGGGCAGGGCAGGAGCAGCAAGATGACCATGGAGGTCAGGCAGGATGGGCACTAGAAACAAGACACACCATGGAGAGCAACAGTGAGACTATGATGGCATACACAGAGACCATTGAGGGAAGGTGGACGGGGGTCAGGGGCAGCTAGCTGACCACACAGGGAAGGTGGGAGGGGTCGTGGCACACAGAAGACCATGCATGGCAAGCGGGAGGGTTAGTGGCAGCACAATGGCTATGATGGGCAAGAAGGAAGGTGCAGGGGCATGCAAAAAGAACCATGGAGGATAGAAGGGAGGGTCAGGACCTGGGCACAGACAAGAGAGTTCAGGAGAAGGAGCCTCACAACAGACCGCGTGGGGCAGGCAGGAGGAGCAGTTGCAGCACAACAGACCAGGGAGGGCATAAGGGTGTGGCGGTAAAATGGACCATGGAGGACAGGAGGAAGGGGATAGGGGTATGGCATGTGGACAGGCAGGGTGAAGGTGGCAGGGACAGGTTACAGTCATCTGACAATGCTAGGCAGGTGAGAGGGGAGTGGCAGCTCAACAGAACACTCAGAGTAGATAGGAGTGGCAGGTCCATGGAACATGGTGGGGAAAAAGGATGAAGCAGGGGCATGCATAAAGACATCGGAGGGCAGGGGGAAGTAGAATAGGGGCAGCAAGCTAAGCACAGAGGCTAAGCAGGAGGTCAATGATGGGGCATAGAATTGGGCAATAGAGGGCAGGAGGAGTGGACAGGTACATCATGCTAAATGGAGGGCAGTGGCAGCACATCAGACCATGCATGGCAGGAGGGAGGAAGCTAGTCCATGGATTCAGACAACAGAGGATAGGGAGGAGGTGGATGGGGCAGCAAACCAACTGTTCAGAGAAGGTGGATGTTAGGAACTTTATTGTTTTTAAAATGTGTGTCTGTGCGAACTATTTAAAATATGAACAAGTATGCAGCATAATCTCACTTTTATTCAGGAAGAAGAGAACGTTTGTGACTGTGACTCCAGGCTCACTTGGCAGAAACACCCCCTGACCCTCCACCCCCCATCGCAAAATGTAATGCCCGTGAAAAGGGTAGGTGAACGCAGTGTTATATAGAACATGGTCCTGAGACCACGATTGAAAATGAAAACTAGATATAGTGTATGGTATAAACTATGCACCAAAAAGTGTGATATAAGATGAACCAGGGCGTGAAATAAATTATGCAATACATTGTGCGCAATGACAGATTCATTGGAGAGCGCGAGATAGCACAGGCACTAGCGTGTGTTATGCGATATGCACCTTGGAGTGTAATATGCACAGGGCAGTGTTGTGTAACCTAACTAGTCTCTGAAGTTGTAATATAAAATATGTGCTGGGGAGTGTAACGTTGCATATGCACTGTGACAAAGATATGGATCCCAGATTGTAATATGTATGGCATAGAGCTGTGCGTTATAACATAGGCATCGAGGAAGGCATGGCAGATGGGGCAATAACCCGTGCGAAGGCAAGTGTGGCATGACATATTCACGGGGTGTTGTTACAGTGCACATGGGCTAGAGAGTGGCATAGCATACACACTGGCTGGTGGAATACTACACAGAGGTGTGTGGCACTCGGCGGGCACTGGTGGGTGTAACACAGCATTGGGCTCAGCCAGGAGTACTCTGTGACTCTCAACTGAGGTTCGTCTCCTTTCCAGAGAGTAACATAAAAAGTATTACACATCCGGCGGTGGATGTGTGTTTTATTAACCGTGAGGGGGGTTTCTTGCACAGTTTTTGTCGAATCCCCTTTGAATGGCTTGGTGTGCGTGTGTATTAAATGTGCCCGTCAATAGCTACCCATCTTTGTATAAATAAACGACAAGGGTGTCTACTTGGAGGGTACCCACTGGCGGGGGCGCCAGGATTAGGCATGGTAGGGCGTCAGACACGTCAGAGCTTCACTAGCAGTGCAATTACATTCCACGTGGATTCATTGTATGCATAGTCGCCTTTTAATGAATATCACGCAAATATATATATTTTTTTTAAGACTAAAATACAAAGGCCGGCCCCGGGGGTGGGGTCCCCGGGGCCATAAGTGGCCTGAGGAGGGAGCCCCCCTCCTAAAGAAAAAAAAAAGCCATGCTGCGGGGGTTGGGGTCCCCGGGGCCAATAAATTAGAAAAAGAAGGGGGGGCCACACTGCCCCCTTCTTAAAAAAATAAAATAAATAAAAGACCAGCATCGCGACGGAGGCCACACCCCCTCCTTGCAGCACTCTGCAAGCGCGCCCCCTGACCAGTTGTTAGTTGGGGAATTAATTCCCCTTCAAGGGTCCCTGAGGGCCAACTAGCCCAACAGGTATCTCCAGTATGTGCCAGGGAGCTGCGTTGCAGACAGGTGTTCTGAGGCCACGCCAATTTCTACACCTCTCTGCAATGCAGCTCTGTGGCGCTTACTGGAGGTACCTAGTGGGCTAGTTTGACCCTAGGAACCCTTAGGATTCAAATGGACTTAATCTCTCAACTCAGAACGGCCACAGGGCGCGTTTACACAGTGGTGAATGGAGGGGACGGGGCCTGAGGTGATGTCTGCAAACACGCCCTGTGGCGTGTTTTAAGTTGGGGAAATAATTCCCTTTCAATCCTGAGGGACCCTGGGGGGCCACCTAGCCCACCAGGTGCTTCCAGTAAGCGCCACTGCTCTGCGTTGCAGAGAGGTGGTGCAGGCCGTGCCCCTTTTTACACCTCTCTGCAATGGTGCTTACTGGACGTACCTAGTGGGCTATTTTGCCCCTAAGAACCCTCAGGATTCAAGGAGACTTAATCTCCCAACTTAAAACGGCCACAGGGCGTGTTTACACAGTGGGGAAGGGAGGGGACGGGGCCTGAGGCGACGAGTACAAACACGCCCCATGGCGCATTTTAAGTTGGGGAAATAATTCCCCTTCAATCCTGAGGGCCCTTGGGGGCTAACTACCCCACCAGGTGCTTCCAGTAAGCGCCACTGAGCTGCCTTGCAGAGGTGGTCCAGGCCGTGCCACTTTTTACACCTCTCTGCAACGCAGCTCTGTGGCGCTTACTGGAGGTACCTAGTGGGCTAGTTGGACCCTAGGGACCCTCAGGATTCAAATGAACTTAATCTCCCAACTAAAAAAGGCCACAGGGGGTGTTTACACAGTGGTGACGGGAGGGGACGGGGCCTGAGTTAACGTGTACAAACACGCCTTGTGGCACGTTTTAATAGATAGTTTTAATCCCCCGGCCCTATTATATACTAGGGGCTTACAGAGGAGGTCATGCTAATCACAGGGGGACCCCAATGCATAGTGTTCCCTAGTGTATGTAGGTGTTTTTACTGTATTCTGAGTGTCTTTTAACATAGCACTGGCTCTAGGACTGGTTAGTCAGACTCAGTTACCACCAGTATCATCTGAAAAAGTTGAGGGTACAGGATGATTTTGCAACAAGGCTGCTTTCTGCTCTTCTGTTTGTTCTTTCTGCACGTTATCCTTCTTCCTGCACTTTTCTTCATCTTTGAGGACTTCTGTTGCTTCTTTTTGCATTTCTTTTTTTTTTTCTGTGCGTTTTTTCTTCTTTCTTCACATGTCCTATCTCTATAGGCATAGTTAGAAATTAGCATTTAAAAAAACCTTTGAAATTCACAGAAAAAACCATAGGTTTCAGGCACGTTATAGTTAGGAATTAGCATTTAAAAACCTTAGAAATTCACTGAAAAAACCATAGGTTTCAGGGGCGTTATAGTTAGCTGGATTTTTCACTCGTACAAAACCATTGAAATTCTCCCGTTATAGTTAGTTCAGCTAACTATAACTCGCGCGCCCGCAAAGCACTGCTGATGACGTCACATATTACATCACTCATGACATGGTCAGTGACATCACTCATGACATCACTCATGACATCTCAAATGACATCACTGATGACATCACTGATGACATCATCCTTGTGATAGAGTGGCAGACCTCCTCTCACCCTATGTACTCATACATCTATACATCCTGTTACCAACGCCACTCATCCATAGATTTAGTCCCTCATGCTAATAAAGAATCAAACATTCATTTACTTGCATATACAGTTATATACACACCACCACACTTACTTCTACAGAAACTTACACATACTTAGTCTTTTAAACAATCACTTATAGAAACACATACTTATTCATACAGGAACTCTTCCAATCTCTCACTATCACATATACTCACTTATATACACCAATAGTCACATATACTAGTTTAAAACATATGTAGTTACTCATAAAGACACTATTGAGACAACCATTTACTCACTAACACACCCATGCACACACTCATCCACCCATACAGTCCTGCACACATGCTGTCTTCAACACATACAGTGAGTCACTCATTCATGCACCTATGCACTACGTAATACCCCCACCGAACCATACAGACACTCAGACACTCAAAAAACCAACTAATAACCTATATAGACACTCATGTAGCTACTCATCAACCCATGCAGCCACTTATACACAAAGTGAGAGACTGATACAGATATTTACATATTTAAACATTACTCACTCAGCCATGTATTCACTAAGATACACCAAAGTGCCGATTACGATCCGTTAAAAACCGCGTACGAACCGTCGGTCGGAGCGAATTCCCCGTCCGACTCGTACCCGGTTGTAAAACTTTACAAACATGGAATTATGATTCGCACGGAAACACCATTTCCGTACGAATCGTAAAAAACACCGACCGACGAAAATATACATACGAATGTGATCCGGGAATGCTGCGACGTGACGTCGGGACGCTTTCAGGCAGCGTTTCACGAACCAGGAATTACGATTCGAACCGACAGCAGTCCAGACGGCAATATTTTCACGGCACCCAAAAAGTGCCGCAAAAGCGAAGTACGGCGCGAATCGAACAGAGTAGGTGGCCTGGTACGCGCCGTACCCCCCCCAGCCCCCGTAGGTACGCGCCGACCCCCCCCAGCCCCCGTAGGTACGCGCCGACCCCCCCCCAGCCCCCGTAGGTACGCACCGACCCCCCCCAGCCCCCGTAGGTACGCGCCGACCCCCCCAGCCCCTGTAGGTACGTGCCGACCCCCCCCAGCCCCCGTAGGTACGCGCCGACCCCCCCTGTGTGTACACCCGTGTACGGTGCGTACCCCCGTGTACGCTCGAGTCGAACCCCCCGGTGTACGCTCGAGTCGAACCCCCCGTGTACGCTCGAGTCGAACCCCCCCGTGTACACTCGAGTCGAACCCCCCCGTGTACGCTCGAGTCGAACCCCCCCGTGTACGCTCGAGTCGAACCCCCCCGTGTACGCTCGAGTCGAACCCCCCCGAGTCGAACCCCCCCGTGTACGCTCGAGTCGAACCCCCCCGTGTACGCTCGAGTCGAACCCCCCCACGGGGGGGTTCGACTCGAGCGTACACGGGGGGGGTACGCACCGTACATACACGGGTGGGGGTACGACTCGAACGTACACGGGGGGGTTCGACTCGAGCGTACACGGGGGGTTCGACTCGAGCGTACACGGGGGGGTTCGACTCGAGCGTACACGGGGGGGTACGCACCGTACATACACGGGTGGGGGTACAACTCGAACGTACACGGGGGGGTTCGACTCGAGCGTACACGGGGGGGTTCGACTCGAGCGTACACGGGGGGGTACGACTCGAACGTACACGGGGGGGTTCGACTCGAGCGTACACGGGGGGGTTCGACTCGAGCGTACACGGGGGGGGTTCGACTCGAACGTACACGGGGGGGTACGCACCGTACACGGGTGTACACACAGGGGGGGTCGGCGCGTACCTACGGGGGCTGGGGGGGGGGGTCGGCGCGTACCTACGGGGGCTGGGGGGGGGTCGGCGTGTACCTACGGGGGCTGGGGGGGTACGGCACGTACCGGGCACCTGTTTGGATGTCTCCATGGTTGTTATGGGAGTTCGGTGCGGACGGTCTTTTCACCATACGGTTGTACATTCGGACGCCCGGGATGGATCGTGATTCCCCGGTCGGAGTTCACCTTTCACGTTTGTACGGTGAATCGTACGAGGACGTGTCGGACACATTTTCCGACCCGAGGACGTGTGGGGAAATATTCCCAGTGCGGTTCGTATGGACTTTTTACCATGCGAATCGTGATTGCCAGTTCGTACGGCACTTGTACGATTCGTACGGTAAAAAGACCAGATACGAGTCGTACGGGGACATTTTTTACCGGATCGTGATCGGCACCTTAATCTGTCAGTTATACAATAAATTTTTCAAAAACAAATCATCAATTTAGACACTTATATACCCATTTATTTTTCCATCGACCTTGAGATATACATATATAAAACATATTCTGTTTTCAGAAAACACACACATTCTCTGGATGATGTCATCAGTGATGTCATCAGTGATGTAATTTGAGATGTCATCAGTGATGTCATCAGTGATGTCACGGACCATGTCATGAGTGATGTAATATGTGACGTCATCAGTAGTTCATTGCGGGCGCGCGAGTTATAGTTAGCTGACCTAACTATAACGGGGGAATTTCAATGGTTTTGTACGAGTGAAAAGTCCGGCTAACTATAACGCCCCTGAAACCTATGGTTTTTTCAGTGAATATATATATATATCACACTGAAAACTCAAAATCCGCACACTCTCAGGAATGCAAGACTCTGTATCTGTAAATGTTCACCGCCGTGTTTATTCACAACATGTTTCACTTCCTTAGAAGCTTGATCACGTGAATTGTAGCAGCCAATGTGGGCAACATATAATGGCAAAAGGTCATGAACATCAACATGGGACTTGTGGACAGAGTTAGGCAGACATGTTGTAATAGTATCAAATACGGATCTATACATAAAGTAAAAAGCGCATTAGCATAAATGTTTAAAGTAAATCACTTTAACAACAATAATGACACAATGATGTACATGTAATTAACCAGTGTGGTGGTGCCTTGCAGTTTGATGTCATCAGTGTTGTCATTTGAGATGTCATCAGTGATGTCATTAGTGATGTCACTGACCAAGTCATGAGTGATGTAATATGTGACGTCATCAGCAGTGCATTGCGTGGGCGCGAGTTATAGTTAGCTGAACTAACTATAACGGGGGAATTTCTCTGGTTCTGTACGAGTGAAATGTCCAACTAACTATAACTTTCCCTAAAACCTATGGTTTTTTCAGTGAATTTCTAAGGTTTTTTAAATGCTAATTTCTAACTTTGACATGCCTGAAACCTATGGTTTTTTCAGTGAAAAAAAGTCTGTAATTCTTCATCTCTGTCTGTGGAGGAAGCTGTCATTGTAGTTCCTTTTCTATGTCTATGACAGCTGTCAAATAGTCCTACTGTTATGTCTGTGGTTACTGCAAACTGTAGTCCTACTTCTATGTCTATGACATGTTCCGGTTTTTTGTTTTGAGAATCTGGTCAACCTACCATGGGTAGTTTGCTTCATAAATCTACTTGTCCTGTAACAAAATCCACTTGTCCCTTTGGTGACATGTAGTGCGGCGACAAATTATGACAGCAAGCTCATTATATAAGAGCTCTGATATAGCCTATCTACATACTGGGGCTGAAGGTAGTGGTAAGCAATAGTTCCAGGTTTAGAATGCCCTTTTGAGTCAATGCAAACCTACTAACTTGCATGTTTTAAGAGTTTTCAACAACTCTTCTCTAAACTTTTCCCGTACTGAGAAATGTTGGAAATTTACTCCTGACAATGGCAGGCATAACCCTTCTTCTAAAGTTGGGAAAAAGTGGTTGGAGGGAAAGTGAAGTTGCAAACTCCCAGATTTTCGCATGAGCAAATCTACAAATGCAAATTTGCTCATGCTAAAATGCAGTTCACAAACATTTTCTAGGAGTACTATTTCTTGTCCTACCTCTGTACTTAATGCAAGGACATATACCATGGGTGCACTTTTGAGACTTTCTTTAATAATTGGGCCCCTAATTTGGTCTGCTATTGACCATGACCTTTTGCGTTTATTAAAATTCTGTCTCTCTCTCTGTGTATCAGCTGGCTTCACTGTGAGTTACAGCATTCTGCTCTTCCACAAGGAGCATATCGGCACACAAACTAGTTTTGTTCAGTGTGTAAAGTGGCAGTATGTGCTCTTTTGAGACCCAAAGCAACTTTTGCTTTTGCCAATGTTTGTTATAATGGTGAGGACCTGGCAGCTACCACACCTATAAGGCTTTACAAAAAAGCATGCCAAAACAATTTACACATTGAGAAAACTAAAACGCTGACCGCCTATTTCAGACCTACTGGCTTTGCCGATGTTTGTTTATTTCTGTTTCTCATGATCTTATTGATACTGGTTACACTGATTTCCCATTATGAATATTTTTGGGAATTACAAGCATGTATCAACACATGTTACTGAATGATGTTGCAAATAAATGGTACCTGCAATTTTACAGTGTCTTAGCGAAATGTTGTTTCCCAAGCTTTCATTTATTTATGAACATTTTATTTTGAAAGCAAAGAATCATCAATTTAGGTTTCAAACTTCTGCAAATATTTGCATATAATCAGAGAGCATTCTGTGAGCATTATATATAGCCTCATATTGCTAAACTTTGAAAATCTGTGTACATATTTTTATACTGGAACCACTGTCAGTAGTGCAGTCAGAGCTTACAACATTTACGAATTCACTATAATTATAAATGCTTTCAAATAATGAACCATTAATACAAGTTTGAACAGCATTAACATATGGACAAAAATATTATCTTAACTGCAGCTAGTTCCCCTCCCTAGTCTATAATGTGGTACTTTAAACTGGCAGCCAAAGGGTTTGTGCTGCGGGTGGGATTACTTGTCCCAAGGACAAAATACACATGAAAACTTGTTGCCCTTGACCCCAAACAATATGTTATGGGCATCGGGCTATAGGAATTCCACATCCCTAGCCCTCTTAAGATGGAGCTGGTACTACATATGCATCAGCGCTATCAGTATTACAGAATATGCTGCGCAAGTGTCTGTAAAACCAAAGTGCCCATGAGGCGCTCAAAGCAGGTGCGCATGCCTATTGTGCTCCCGGGGCACTTTCTGAAAATACAGCCCCAGTTTTCAAGGAAGAATAGATATATTGCAGGCGCAACCCCCAAAACAGCTGCTTCTTATACAACCTCCATAACTGTTAGCACAGAGAACCGATACTGCTCACATTCTAGAATCCAGATGGTCGTGCATCATACCATAATACGACATTGTATTAGAACACTACACTATCATTTCTAAAATGTATCTACACCCAGGCATTAGCCTTCCCACCCTCTATAGATCCCCTGTGCAAACCTACTATATTTACACCTCACTGGCATATTTCTTAAGTTAATATACATGGCCCCCTGACATCCCCTAGCCCAGCTACATTAATTTCTCACCTGCCCTTCCTCCCCAACTATTAAATACCCGCCCTCTTGCCACCTAAACAATCAGCGCATTCCATCCCTCTCCCTATATAGAGCTACGCTTTGCACTCTCACATGAGTGCAGACCAGGTGCTGTGCTGACCACAGGTCTATGAGAGCAGCCGGTCCGCAGGCCTGATTTCCCCTGTCAGCATGGGTCTGCCGACAACCAGGTAAAATGGTGATTGATGCAGGAAACATGCCACCTGCATTCTCATGCCTCACTCCGGTCTGTGGAGATCCAGATGAGGTTGTAGAAGGTGTATGAGTCAGCCGACCACCATTTTGCATCCCAGGCACAGGAGAGGTGTCAGAACACAGGGAAAGTGATTGCTCTTCCTTGTGATGTCACAAAAGTGGGAAACAACTTTGGGCATCCTCCGTTACATCATAGCAGTCGATAACCAAATTCTGACCTGATCACTCCCAATGGAAGACAAACATAACAAATAGAATTGTAGATGGGTAATAGTTGAATGGGATAATTTTCGCTGAGGGTTTCTAAATGACACAAAACAGACAAAAGAGTGAAGCTCAAGTTGTCGATATCACATTAATAAGGACCCCGAGGTGCAAAACATATCCGTAAACCATTTTTTAGCCATCTATGATTTTACATTATATAAGGTACCCAAAACCATCGGCCCCCACTTTCAACAGCAATGCAGGGGCAGAGGTGTAATGGGGAAGTCATGCATAACATGGACTCTCCTCCCTCTACCAAACATTTAAAAAAAATCATACCCCCCTCCAATCCACACCCACTAATCTCTGTACCTTCCCTTACCTCCTATCCAGAAGCCATGCTCTGTGCTTTCTAGCATTGCTTAAACAGGCTATAAGAACCCCCAAAAAGAGAAGGCGGGAATTCTTTTATGACTTAGCAACAATAATTAGCAGGCTCCCTTACCCAACCTTGCTAGTGGTAGTGGTAAATTACTGGATTTAGAATTCAGTCATTCATGTTAATGGCTCTCTATGACAGCCATCCATAACAGCACAGTTCTTACATAAATTATCTTCCTTTTAACCAATGTAGTAATCAGGCCCTTAAAAGGAAGTACATATTTGTATTTTTGTGAAACCATCTTCTATTTAGAATGAATAACACCATCCAAAAAGGTTATGGGTGGGATTTAAAGAACACTTATGAAACACACCGAAACATTTTATATATTGCCTGAGGTGTTAAGATGCCTCACCAACAAACGACACTGGTAGTTGCCCTTTTCAATCTTGATTCGTGAGGCACTTATAATATTGATCCAGATCTTTTTCGAAGTGCTCTTTGCCCCACAGCAGTGTAAAATGCGGAGGCGTTCTAAGATCAAACCTAAGGGTTTTTTCCTCCGCTGTACGTGTAAATTATGCAGCATACGGACAGATAGAATGTTTGTGTTTCACTTGTACTACATCCATCTAATGTACAGATTGTCTTGCCATTGCCACATATGTTGCAGCACTTCCTGTAGCTTGAGCGGCCACTCCTATTAGGAAGTGGTGAGACAGGAGAGGGGAAACACAAACACAACAAAAAAAACAATTCTAAATAAAGAAAATAGCACTTACCTGCTCTGACTGCTGCCACTCGCTCCGATCCTTGCCTGCCATCCAGGACCTGCTGCACAGGGCTCAGGCTTCCAGCTCTCAATCCCAGTGCAGCTCTCATGCTAGGAATGCTATTCCCAGCATGAAAGCAGCACTGGGATTGGTCAGAGCGCCCTGGTTCAGCGCTCAGAGAGGGGCTGGGAGCCTATGTTGCTTCTCTACCGGCTGTACAACACAGCTCGGGTAGGAGAGAGTCTAAGGCCGACCAACCCATTATGCCACTTGGCAGTGCTCACCACTCCCCCCTCCTCCCTGGTGCGTCTGTATGGATGGGCACGCTCCTCCCTAGGCTCGCAGTCTGCAGGACGAAAAACAAAATGATAATAGAATTGTTTTATTATCGTTTTCTTTTTGTCCTTTGCCGGCTTTCTGCAGAGGGTGCAACGCTAGGAGGAGCCGCCCCTGTTGCTGGAGTTCACTGCTATAAAACAAATACCATTAGTGAAACGCCTTTCAGGTGAAGGAGGTCAGTGCTAATGGCTGCAGTGTTTGCCTCCTTCGCAATAAACCTGTCGTCTTGGAGATGCAGTGGTGGGCTCTCGGTCTAGGACGCTTCGAAGACAGTCCTCATAGTATGAGATGTGCAACCCAAGGACATTCATGAGCGTCACCTCAAGGTCTCTCAGTTTTAGCCGCTTCCAAAATGAGCAGGGGTCACTTTTACTTAAATCTCCACTCACAAAGCGAATTGCTGGATGCTTGCTCTCCTCCCTCGATAAGATGGTTCCTTATTTTTATTGATTTTTTTTCTTTTTTGCAATTTTATATAGCCTGGATCTTGACCGGAAGGTATTGGAGCGCTTTACATGAGCACCGGTTACATTACACAAGGATACATTTTTTTTAAGACTGGGAGATTAAGTGATTTGCCCAGAATCACAGGATGTTGAGCCGACGCTGAGACTCGAGCCTGGTTCCTTGCTCGGGTTTAACGTCATCCTCAAATTCTCTAATCGAAATTAGACCTTAGCTGCCTTTCAAAGAAACTATATACACTTCAACAGCCCTGTAAGACGGTAATTAAAACCTTTGAACGAAAACGGTAATGGATCCAGTCATGAATATGCTCATCTTAAAGAAATGAATCATGGCACATGGTCAGTGACTGGCTACTGCCCTCCCCCTATGACCTCACCACCCCCGGACACAGAACATAGACGTGGTATCTTTGGAAGGCGGGAGGTCGCAAGACCCCCCCGGCCGTATTTATTAAGTTAAAAACAATAAAATTTTCAATCAGCTTTAAGTAAGAGTATTCATTTTATGTCCCACAATCACACATAGTTTATCAAATTAGAAGGTATTGTTATATTATGTATTATAAACTAAGTCTTCGATGGTATTGTGTGAAGTTGTATAAATAGGCAGCGAATTACCAGCTATAATGCATACATATCTATGCTGATCGTAGAGAGTCTATTTGACAAGGAGAGACAAATTGTACATGAAATCTACTCAAGGCCTTATTTACAAGGCCTGTTGCGACACTTTGCGCCGCCGGTGGGTCACTTTTTGTGACGTTGTGGCGGTGTAAAAAATGCGCCATGTTGGGCCCTATTTACAAAGTGACGCATCTAGGCAGATGCGTCACTTTGTAAACCCCTGCACCAACTTATACCTGCGCCAGGTATAATGTATGCAGGGTGGGCGTTCTCCCACAAAAAGCCTCGTAGAAGTGGCGCATTGAAATCTATGAGATTTCAGTGCTCCACTTCTAGGACGCCATTGTGTCAATATCTTACGCCTGCCTCACAGCAGGTGTAAGACTGATGCAGTGCTATAATCATAGCCCTCACCCCTGCATTGCTGGAGTTGCGTCACGCTTCCGACACAACTCCAGCAATGCGTCGGTTTTGCACGGACAGACACTGACGTGTCTGTCATTCCTTGCGACATGATGCGTCATACAGGAAATGTGACGCATCAATCATGTCGCAAGGAGGTTACAGTGAAAACTATTGCATCGCTGTTTTCAAGCAGCGATGCAACAGTTTTCCTGAATAGGGCCCACTGTTTCCAGCTATTTGTCTCTGATATTCAGCATAGCTGACTTAATATTCCTTATAAATTGTTAAACTATTTCTATTATTGCGCCTATTCGAACAATAAACATAGTTTTGCGTGCAGCAAAGCAGCGCACTGCACAGTGTCAGATGTCAAACCACTTGAGTTGACCTCTGGTATTAGTTCCGATTTGTTTAGTGACGGAGCTTGCATTTCTGAGTGTTCATCTAATTGTGTTGATTTGCAGGACAATTCCCGCGTGTCCACCCGCCAGAGTTACAGGTTATTTCACAAGATAATCGATCGCAGCACTTAATATCTGACCTTTTTGAGGTGACCTTCGATCAATTACCGAGTAGTCATTTATGCAGAAATTGACGTACCATCATTCTTTAGGTTTTTTCGAATTCGTCTCATTCAAGGTGGGTTGTGTATCGCAGCCTGCTTGCAGCAAACCCGTGACCCTGGTTCAGACATCATATAATAAAATATTGCCTAATACGAGTTGTATAAACTTCTTGGCTCCTGTTGCTGAACCATAAACAAACACATACAAGTGGGTTGCAAGATTGAAATCAATAACGCAGCTGAAGTA
Source organism: Triturus cristatus (assembly GCF_964204655.1). Classification (NCBI taxonomy): domain Eukaryota; kingdom Metazoa; phylum Chordata; class Amphibia; order Caudata; family Salamandridae; genus Triturus; species Triturus cristatus. The sequence continues at coordinate 167,363,277 of NC_140580.1, read as the reverse complement.
GTTGAGTTGTTTATAAATACAAGAAATGAGCAACTGGATACATTTATCATTATTTGGAAACCGAGCTCTTTTTTAATAAATAAATAATTGCATAGAAACTCGGGAGGCGCAGTGTATACATTTGAATAGTCATTGAAAAAGTGTATTACATTTTTTTCCCAACTTATTGGATATTGCTTACTCAGGGAATCTTTGCTCTTTTATCCTTCTTTTGTTTAATGATTTTACTTGTGCACTTATGTGTAACCTTTAGACCTGGGCTCTAATTATGGCATTTAATTTGCATTTTGTATGAGAATCTGCTTGCATAGAGATATTCATGAATGCCAAATGCACTTTCCAACCTCTCATCACCACCTAGAATACAAATGACTGTGACAGAGCGCACAATACATAGGTGATGTGAAAAAACCGAGTGCAGAAGCTTGAGACAGGCTGCCCACACAGATAATGGCGACTTGAAAACTAACAAATAGTGTTAACTTCTTCTGATGGTAAAGTACTAAAACATCAACCAAATAACCTGCTCCTGGTTTGCTCTCAGAGATATACACACACTGGTGTATAATATAAGTAGCAGCAGAAGGAACAAAACAGACAGGCTTAGGTGAAAATAAACTATATGTTTCACAGACCATAAGTAATATATGTATTTCAAATATGGTGTGTGTGCAGCATAATGGATAGCTCCACAGACTTCAGAGTGTGTCATTAATAATTACTTAACTTTAATACACAACTATTTACCAACATTAACACAGAACTGTAAAGATAGCTCGCAGTGTGTACAATGTTGAAGCTGTTCTGCACACGAGTCTTTATCAGCCTTCAATGTATATGCGTCAATTTGTATGTATATTTTTTCATTTCACATTTTATTTTCATTTCATTGTTGTGACAATACTTTGAACAAAATAAACACCAAAATTGAGGTATCCATCTGTAGACACTATCCTATATATATTTATTTGACCCTTTTTAAAAAAAATACGTGAATATTTATCCACTTGTTGTGAACCTCTTTTTTTGTATGAATTCTTGTCGAACACCTTATAAAGGGTGTCATTTTTGCACCATGTGTATTGTTAGATATTCCGGGACTTGTAACCGCCACTTGATGCTTCCTTAATTTTCCCTTCTTTAGAAAATATCTGTTCAATTGATCGATCAATCAATCAATCAATCAAAGCCATTTATGGAGTGCGCGGCTACTTCCATTGAGGTGTCGCGGCACTAAAAACGAGACTCAAGAAGAGATTGACCAGCTAAACTACGCATGACTGAAGAGCCAAGTTTGTAAGTCCTTCCTGAATCCCTGTTCTGTCTCGGCCAAGCGTAGGTGGATAGGTAGAGCATTCCATAGCTTAGCCGTCCTTAGCGAGAAGGACCTGCCACCTTGTCTAGTTTTGGCTTATCTTGGAGTGCAAAGGAGTCGCAAATAATTAGATTTCAGGGTTCGCTCCTGGTGGTATAAACTGAGCCTCTGTCTGAGAAAATGTGGCAATGTGACCCTTAAGGCTCTGAAGGCAAATGTCAGGGCCTTGAACTTGATCCTCTTGGCCACAAGGAGCCTGTGGAGCTGCCTCAGATGTGGGGAAATATGTTGGCGGAAAGGGACCCGTCAGATGAACCTCGCCGCCACGTTCTGACTTATCCGCAATCTGTGAAACAGATAAGCTGGAAGCCTCAGGCATAGGGTGTTGGCGTAATCCAAGTGTGAGGTCACCAGACAGGCAGTGAGCCCGCCATGAAAAGGGTGGTGGAGAGGCAACTAAGGAGGCCCTAACAGGGCCCCCTTCTGGATCTGGGCCTGGGGGTGCATGCAGGGGGGGCACATGCGCCCCCCTGTAATTGCATGCTCGTTCCTGCATGGTGTGGCATGCATGCCACACTGTGCAGGAACGTGCAGCAGGTGCTGACACTGCGTTGGGGTAAATGTTAATCCTCTGAGCCTAACAGTCCAATTCAGTGAGACCTCTGCAGCACCATCCACCTGACCTGGATTCAACTCTGAAGCTGGCGGGCGGACTCACCATGGCTTTGGTGGTCCTCCTGCAGATGTAGCAATGGGGGTGCCGCAGGAGGACCGCAATATTTGGAATAAGGTCCTATGTGCCTCTTGTTTTGGCCCAGCCTTCATTTCAATGGCGGGATAACATGCTCCATTTCTAGAATCAGTTCCAATGGAAATCTCTCTCTGCCCTTTTCCCTTGGTGAGGCTCACAGCAGGGTTGTTCCATCACCACTTCTTTTCACACTCCGCATAGAACCCTTTGCAGTTAAAAATCAAAGCAGATAAGAGGACAAAGGGCATCCCATTTGGGCAGAAGGACCATTAAATAACACTTTCTGCCAACCATGCCCTTCTTTCATTACCATCACAAGAATCCTCAATAGTGCAAGTGCAACATCGGTTAGAAGAACTTGAGAAGGTGGCTGGTTTTGCAATATAGCCTTATAGACCGCCGTAGCGGGCTATACCAGCTATTAAAGGCTTGCTAACGCGTTAAAGGCCCGAGCCGAAGGCAAGGGACTTTAACAAGGTAGCGGGACTTTAATAGCCGGTATAGCCCTGCTACGAAGGGCTATAAGGCTATTTGAACATTCTGCCACTAGAGGGCAGAATGTTCAAACAAATAAAATAAAGGCCTCTCGAAGCTCGAGGGGATTTAAATCCCCTCGAGCTCCGAGAGGCCTTTGTAAGACATTGAAATGTTACTCCATTGTCTACAATATAGCTCCCAACATTCCAATGTTCTAATTAATATTAATCAACCGGAAATACTTAATCTCATACTATCTTGAACTGAACTAAAGGCCCGAGCAACCCATGCACCCTTCGAATGGACAGGTATCTGGGCATTAATATCTCTCCAAACTCTGCAGATCTCTCCAAGGCTAATTACCCCTAGCTACTTATATGAATAAATAATTATCGCAGATAAGGCCCACTTTCATATCTTGGTTAGATGCATTCACACAATTACAATGAATGTCCTGCCGAGGGTCCTATATTTATTACAAGTGCTTTGGTACAGGTTCACAAAGACCTTTTCATGGAACTTAAAACTATGTCACCACATTTGTTTTGGGGGGGGTGAAGTAGATCATGACTAGCATATAACTTATTGTGCCTACCCAAACTAGAGGGGAGGCCTAACTTCTATATATATTTCAAGGCATACCAACTTAGGGCCATATCAGCAACGGCCAGCGATAATTATCGCTGGCCGTGCTTAGCGATAATTTTCTTATCGCTGGCTATCTCTGCTTTTCATCGCCCTGGTAGCCCGTTAGCATCAACGCGCTGCTCCGGGCGCTAAAAGTTCCAGAGATAGCGATGTTATCACCGTTTTGCAGGGAACATCGCTGGTTTCCCAGCGATGTTCCCTGTAAAAGGGTGATAACCTTGCTGATACGACCCTGTGGTCGTATCAGCACAATCCACCCCCAATGTTAGGGGTTGCTTAGTCAGGATTTTAGCAGACGTTAGTTTTTGGAGAAAACAGCAGTTTTCTCCAAAAACTAGCGTCTGCTAAAATGCAAGGGCATCCTTGCTGATAGCGCAAAGACGCGTTATTGCTCTCCTGACATGTAGTGTATGTCAGGAACGCCCACTTTGCATCTCATTAGAGATACAAAGGCAGGCGTAGTGTAAAAGGGTGCTAACATGCGAATACACATGTTAGCACCCTCTTGCTGATAGGGCGTTGGTTTTATCTCCGCTTTTCTGGCTTTTAAAGTCAGAAAAGCGGAGATAAAGCCCTTGATGATATGCCCCTAAGAGTTTTAGCAGATTGGTCTTTAATAGCAACTGTCAGGTTTTGGACGCTCCAGGGGGCATATTATCAAGCCAGACGATAAAATTATCGCCGCTTTAGCGGCAGAAAACTGCCGTTAAAACGGCAATAATGGGCTTGATAATATGCTCTATGGAATTCCAATTGAAGCCCATGTTAAATGTGAAGGACGTCTAACTGCTCGGGTTGGGGAAGTGGCGGCGATAATTTTATCGCCTGTCTTGATAATATGCCCCCTGGATTGAGTGGTCACTGGTAGAGCAATATGGGATTTAATATGTAAATTAAGAACAATTGACCCAAATAATTACCAAGGCACTCTCACTGGCACCAATCTACAAGTCTAGGACAAAAACACAAGGCATTCTTCAGGAATTACATTCCCCTCGCCATATACCCCCAACTCACTACAGTCGGACCTTCAGACCGGCATTGCACCGTAGTTCGTTTGACAAATGTAAACAACGGAATTACCTACCTATCTGTGATATATTTGAGCACTAATAATATTCTCACTTGAATCATGCAAACAGAACTTTCACTTCAATTAACCTGAATACTTTCACTACGAGCAGCTGCGATACTAAATCGGCCGTGACACAAGATTTGACCCTATGTGAAAAGTTTGTGAAAACAGCTGGGGTTACAAAAGGATGAATCCCAGCACTCTGCAACATTCCATTTCATCACACATCTCCTGCCTCTCAATCTCTTAAAACCCAATGGTCTAAAGTAATTGGGAAACACCCAGAGGAACAACAGTGGGAGATATTGTGGAGGGGGTGGCTGCTCCAATGGGGCGGAGGAGCGTTGCTCCCCTGCTGTGGCCACAGCAAAAGTGAAAAATAAAATGATAATAAAGTGACTTTATTACCATTTTATTTTTTGCTCTGCCACTGCCGTCGGAGCTCAGATTAAGGGCATTACAAGGCCGGGCCATTGCTAAAGTGAACACTGGGTGGGGTGCCTGGCTGCACCAGTTTAATTGTGCAGGTCACTTTGGTCAGCCGTCTAGTGACGGCCAACCGGACATGCGTAGTTTAAACTTCCCCAACCCGAGCAGTGAGCCAGCCCACTCCATCCAATCCCGGTGCTGCTCTCACGTCATGAGAGCAGCTTTGGGACTGGATCAGCAGCGGCCACTGCATGTCGTAGATGTATTGTATTAGCCTGTATGACAGTGATACTAGGTTATTCATTACTGAAAAACATTTCCTATGTGTTGTTGTGTTTGCAACCACATCCTCAAACATCAAACAAAAGATGCTCGTAAGGTTGCCTTGGCATTTTACTAGAATGAATAAAAGAGCCTCGACCCATCTCTTTGAGGTACTTCCATCTTTGGAATATAAAAACATGAGAACATCCTTGATGATACATATGGCAAATTGAGGTTGTTTAGCATTGCTGTTGAGTCATCTGTTACCAGGGATACCAATGGGTTCATGTCCCGTTAAATTAAGAGCTTTGGATTTGTTTCATTACTAAAGAGTAGTTCATCTGCCTCAACCCTTCTGAAGGAAAAAACATACAGAATTCTAAAAAACAATCTTATTGTTTCAGGCATTCTAAAGGCTATGAGCGGAGGACTTTTTCCATTTCTAAGTTAAGACATTTGACCATAAAGCGTTATAGCCATGTCTCCCCAGTTTAGTGGGGGTGGGGATCGTAAAGGTTTTGTTCAGTACGATCAGTTGCAACATCCTTTAACTAGAACTGGCAGTTATTAAGGTGTAACAAATTAGGGACAATTGTATTTGTTTTATATAAAATGACCACAAAAATTACGTTTAAAGAAAAAAGAAAAGAAATATAAAGAATTTTCCAAATTGGGCCCCTTATTTGTCCTTAACCCCTATATATGCAGCATTGTCTTATTTGCCCACCAGTCTTTCAACGCTTGTACATGGTCCATCAACAACCCTCTTGTTAGAAATGGGGGTCTCTAGTTGGCAGAGGTAGGTACCTTTGTCCAAATAGGGAATCTTGCTTCTAGTCAGGGTAAGGGGGATACACTCCTAAAATAACCCCTGCTCACCCCCTTGGTAGCTTGGCATGAGCAGACAGGTTAATCTTAGAGGCAGTGTGTAAAGCATTTGTGAACACATATAGAAATACAGTGAAAACACTACAAATGGACACCAAACCAGTTTAGGAAAATAAGTAATCTTTATCTAAACTAAAAAAAGACCAAATGGCAAAGATCCCCCATACAGTATTAAAAATATGACTTTCAGATGGTAGAAATAGTTCAGTTCAAGCAAATTTGCTGATGCAACACTTTTCTCACAAAATACCTGGGCTGCGTCACGCAAGCAAACGAAATGGGCCGAAGGGAAGTTGATGCGTCGGTTCCTTACACTCAGGGAAGGTGATGCGTGAGTTCCTTACTGCAGTGCAGGGGAGGTGATGCGTCGGTTTCTTACTGTGTGGGGAGGTGATGTGTCAGTTTCTTACTGCGTCCCCCAACGATGCGACAGACTTGGCGCCTCAATGCGATGCGACGATCCGGTGACGATGCGTGAGCTCGTGCAGCCACACAGTAGTTCTTGCGTCCAACTTGGTTCGATGATCTCGGACTTCGGAGATCAGTGCACTCGATGCGGCATGCAGCGATTTCTAGAAGCCATGGCTGGCGCTGTGACGGTTTCTTCGGTGATGCTTTGGAAACAGGTATGGATGCATCTCGCTTCTTCGAAGTTGTCTCGATTTTCAAGCCCCCAGCGGAAAACAGTCTCTAGAGGTCCAGAACAGCAGCAGTCACCTCTGCAGATTAGAATTCCCAGCAAGGAAATTCAGGGGAGCTGGTGGTGAAGTCTTTGTGTCCCTAAGACTTCAGTACAGGAGCCAAGCTCAGTTTCAACCCCTTGGAGATCTTGTTGCAAGTAGGTGACAAAGGAAACAGCACAGTCCTTTTTCTCCTTTCCTTGGCAGCAAGCAGCCACTGCAGGCCAACACCAGACAGCAAACAGCACAGGGAAGTATTCCTCCTCAGCTTCTCTTGCTCTTCTCCTTGGCAAAGGTTCCTCTTGATTCCCAGAAGTGATCTAAAAGTCTGGAGTCTAGGCCTATCTTTTTATACACCAAAATAATGTGTTCACTGAAGGCAGAGAGTGTCTGTACCCAGCAAAAACCAGTTCTGTCCTCACTGTTGCAGCTTCCTGGCAGGAGGTGGAGACAGCATTATTGAAGGCAGACCAGACCCATTCAGGTGAAAGGAAATCTCATTCCCCTACTCTAAATGCATCCCGGGTCTATTCAGCCCAGCCCTGACTCATCAGACTTCTGGAGCCGCTGTCCCTCTCCTGCCCCAGCCATCTAAAAGCCAGAGAGGCGATACACAAATCTAGCAGACGCACACTGAATGGTTAGGCAAGAAAATACCTACTTCCTAAAAGTGGTATTTTCAAACACAGAATGTAAAAATCACCCACACTAAAAGATGCACTTTAACATTCTGAGTTCAGGCATACTAACCTTTATTTTCTACCTTGTTCCCAAGGCCAGTTATGTTTATAAGATGTTATAAACAAACTCCCTATTCTGTCCAATGGGACCAGGAGCCTTGCAATAGTGAAAAACGAGATTGGCAGTATTTCACTGTCAGGACATGCCACAAACATCAGGGCATGTCTTACCTTTCACCAACAGTGCACCCTGCCCACAGGGGTACCTTGGGCCTACCAACTTAGGGGTGACGAATATGTAGAAAAGGGAAGGTTTAGGGAATGGCAAGTGTGTGCACTTGCTAAGTCGACACAGCTGTTGAAGACTGCACACAGGCTCTGCAATGCCAGGACAAAGTTACATTTTACAGGCTGCTTCTGTGTGTGGTACACTTATTTCTGCAGCCCACAAGCAGCATTTGATTTACAGGCCCTGGGCACACACAGTGCACTATTCTAGGGTCTGACAAGTAAATCAAATATGCCAATCATGGAATCACTAGTCCATAACAACAATTTACAGAGGGATCACTTGCACTTTGGCACTGAGCAGCAGTGGCAAAGTGCCCAAAGCATCTAGACCAGCAAAACGGAGCCCAACACACAGCAAAACACAGGAGGCAACAGCAAAAAATGGAAGGGAGACCCACGCCAATGGTGCCAGGTCTAACACATCTCTACAATAGTTCCTCGAACCTTCAGGAAATATAAGATTCATCCACAATTATGACTTGGGCTCTATATTCATTAGTTGTAAATATTGTACACTCAAAATGTACAAAACAGATCTCAATAGAATTCAATATCTTTAAAAAGCATGTGCATCATCCTTTCCAAACAACATCCTAGTTCCTGTCCACTGCTCTAATTTACCAGAATCCCATTGTCCTTCATCTACAGCACAGCACTGCATGCTATCTTCAAAACATTCTCCCACACTCCCTGCTCACCAAACTATAACATTTCTACAGAGTCCTTTGCTTTCATTGCTACTTTTCTGCTCTAAAAATACCTGATCCATTATGAGATAATAACATGGTAAGGATAATCATTTTTACAAGGGTGTAGGGTTCACATTCATTCTTTGCAGTGGCATAACCTTCATTTATCCTCCATTTTCCTTAATCATTCCTTTTGGAAGCAACCATTTTATTTTTGCCTGACCTCAAACATTGTAGAAGGACTTTCTTCCTTCATCACAAGCTGTCTCCCTTTCTCTGTCGTTATTGGAGTCCACCTGGTCTGTTTTGGCTGCAGGACAAACATAACAGGCGGTCTGCCCTTTTCATTAAAAATTAGGACAGTGCATGACTCTCTTGTGTGAAACAAAGTCAATTTGTCACTGATCTTGTTACTACCCGTGACTAGAATTGAACACTGACTGTGTACGATCTCCTTATTTACAGAGATCTTTCTGTTTCACATGATCATTCATATTTTCTCAGTTATTATCCTGTATACTAATTTCAGATGTCATATTTCGCCTGTCCACTCGTATTCAGTGAAGCATTTTTCTTCATGTCTACTTATTTTACCCCTAAAACTCTTATTAACCTTTTGTTCAACTTAACCTCCTTCAAGTCTTACCTGTCTGCGATTCTAGAACACCTCTAGCGCTTTTGATGAATAAAGTTTATGATTGTTTTAGCCCAAGACCAGGATGTGGGATGACATTTGATTCCTTCCCGCATGTCTCAGTACTAAATCTAGTGACTTTGACCTTCTTTTAAACTGCATTGTTTATCAACTTGCTCTTAGCTTATCTATATTCAACTCTAATCATTTTCAGTAGACAATGCTTTGGTGTTTAATTCGTTAACAACATAACTATGTTCTAAACCTCCTTATTACGAAGATGAAGGACGGGAAAACTGAGTAACCAACAGGCCTTTCCTTTGAAAGGCTCTCACCCACCAGTGGGGACACACGTCATCTTTTTGTCTGCTCCACATTCACATCAGTATATTGTGTGGCCCGAGTGGGCTCTTATTTCAAATCTTTTGTTGAAAGATTTTTAATGAGAAAGGGAGAATTCCGTGCCGAATATTGTTCTGATAAAATTACCTGGAGACTAGCCAATAGTACTTTATTCAAGGTTGTTTCCAGAAAGAATGAAAATAAATATTAGTCGAGAGCTGTTTCGTAATACAATCATTCCTACATACCTCAAATTAATAAGTTTTGGCCAAGCAACAAAGGCCAAAAAATGGTCAGGACCAAAGGATCCCTTGAACACTGTCGATACCCCTCTATTTAATATATTGTATAGTGCGGGGTGTGTGTGGAAAGTAAGGATATAGGAGAAACCAAAAGTTAATTTGTGGTTGCTTTTAAACCTTATTATGTTGCATACCCTAAAATGCAACGGATCTCTACCGCATACAGGAGGGGCAGTAGTATTCTCCTGTGGTCAAACATTTGTCATGGAGACGATATTGGTATCTCAACCTAATTTTATGCATGTTTTCTACCCCAGGTATAGTCCCATCGACAAATGTTTGACTACAGGGGCACACCACTGCCTAGAACCTTCTTAGATATCTGTGTTCAACTACTAAAAGAAATTTACACATGAAGCAAACAGAGCAGATTATGAAGATCAAAAACACACCAAAAGGGGGGACTAGAAGCTAATAGAGCTCTGCACCCGAACAAGATCGACCACCGTGAACGGATTCCATGTATGTGCAGGAATGTCTGATCTTCGCATTACACGCGTGCAGATCTTTCATTACAGTACACGCAGTGGCGGCTGGTGACATTTTAAAGTAGTGAGGCTTAAAAGTTTGGGCTGAGTGCCCTGTAGCGAGCAAGCCCGACTGTTGTAAGGGGATCAAGAGGATTCTCTCCTTGGGAACGTTTTGGGGGTAAAAGTGGGCAAATTGTGCATTTTCAAGAAAATGTGTCACCAGGCAGGCCCTGTATTTGTTAGTTTATGTCCTGACAAATGGCTTGAATTTTACTGCTTGCATTTGACAAGGCCTGCTTCGAGCAAACCAGTGAATGTTGTGTAGGCTGTATGCAAACCATTTGTCAGGCCATAAAGTCAGCACACAGGGCTGAGGCCAGGGCTCAGGAGGAGTCAGACGGAATGATACAACAGCCCAAGTCCATTGTGAAAAACTGTGAAAGTGCGTGCAGTGTCCCCTCTCGCCCGCATGTAAATCAAAATTTCACAATAATAGTACTAAGCCAGCTCTCTGGAGGTCAGAGCACTGAGCAATGAGTGCAAACGATTGGAAACATCAACCAAAGTGTAACCCTCATGCCGCATAACCATGGGTTTCACAATCACAAGCACAAGTTTATGAAGTTGCACACAAGAAAAATTTCAGTGCGCACAATGACAAACTATGAAAAATGTTTGTTTCTTTCAGTGTTATATAGCGCCAATTCACACCGAAGGCATTGAAGCGCTTTGCACGAGCCCCAGTTACCTTACAAAAAGGAAAGGTCTTGTTTTTGTGAGCCTCTGGGATTAAGTGATTTGCGCAGAATCGCAGGATGTTGTGACGACATCGAAACTCGAACCAGGTACCTCAGTTCTCAAGTCGGGACCTCTGCAACGTAACGTTTTGGACCCCGGGCTAGGGGGCCCCTGGCTCTACTGTAAGATGGACGCTCCCCACCGCTTCTCATGAATCCCACCTTTCTGCCCAGTTGTTATAGTCACCATCTGTCATTTCGCATCAAACCTCAATGCTAGTTTACATTGAAAGAAAGGCATCTTTGTTCTGAGGTCGATTTAATCAGCACGATCGTCTGTGCACCCTCAGTCCCGGAATTTGTTTTACTATCACCCTCCAACCTAATGGTAGTGTATGTCCCAACCCCTTAGGGTTGGAAGGCTGACATAGCCTTGCGGAACCGACCTTGTGATCTGAGAGTGACGGTGGGTGTCAGTGGCGAGCGGTAAACTCCGCAAGCCATCTTGCCCGCTTTTTAGGTGGCAGTGGGGGTATTTTTGAGCCCCCTACCCTTTGCCCATCCATCTGACAATGGACTACGAACGCTAACAAGCAGAGCTTTAATCTGGTCTAGCTAATCTTCGCTTCCTGTGTAGGGGCCTGAACTGTGTTTGAGACATTCTGCAATGATTTTGTCAATCAAACTGCCCCAATGGGTGTTGTATATACCGTGTTGTCTGTCAATATCTGTTAGTTTTACTAGTATCGAAGCACAGCCACATAGGGAGCAAGGTTGCCATATCTTGCTTTGCCCAGTTAGGTGAAATGCACCGGTTTGTTTCAGAATACCGACAGAGCTATTAACTTGTCTCAACTGAAGGGAACAACTCTTCTAAAGCCATAGACACACTTTTAAGTTGTCATACACGTTGTTTGTAAAGCATTATTAATGGGGCATGGGAAGTAAAAACTACATGTACCCGAATGTAACAAGGTAATTGGGAACTACGCCTTTGCCACGATATAACACTTGGTTTGTATTTCCTTTTGCACTCTTTATAATGTGACTACCTCAGTTGCATACAAAAGGACTCTTTTGCATTTAACAGACAGACTCAGAGTCTGGGCTCAGCGGGGACAAGCATGCTCGAGGGGAGGGGCCCAGGGGGGGAAACAAACAATTAAAATAAAACGTTGAACCTACCTGAGTGATTGCCAAGCTACCTAGGGGGTGAGCAGGGGTTATTTTAGGAGTGTACCCCCTTACCCCAACTAGACACAAGGGTCCCTATTTGTCAAAGGTACCTACCTCTGCCAACTAGAGACCCCCAAATCTAACAATCAGTAGGAGCCAAAGAGTTACAATCGATGATTATGTGAAGGGAATGCATTTAAATGATTGAACGAATGAGGGAAAAGGGAAAGATATTTAGAGAAGGCTATAGAGGGTGGAGAATTTGTCAGGTTCTGGTCTTAGAGCTTCCCAGTTTCTAAACGGGAGAATCAGGAAAACCACCCTTAGCCTCACTGTCTTATACCTTGATGTGCAGGCTGTACACCGTGGCAAGAAGCATTAAGTAGGGGTATGGAGCTATAGGATGAGGGGCAGATGCTGGAGACATATGTACGCGGAGGCTGCTTGTGGCCTGGTACAACACTACAAAGGACCTCCACTATGTCCATTTCTAAGTATGTATCAAGCACTTTTGTCTGTAGTGAATGATAGATGTGATGCAAGATAAAACTGCTTACTAAATTGTGATACTCTGTTCATCTAGTTCCTGATTAACCCTTTTAGTGCATGAATAAAAGGCATGGCCTGGTCACATCGGGCTATAGTGAAAATACAAAGAAGAAAGTTGGCTTATGATCATCTATTAGCTTTGCCAATGAATGTCACTCGCATGCCATGTTCTTTGAGTGACGCTGACTGCGAAAGTCTCAGGGCCTTATTTAGAGCTTGATGGACAGGACAGTACATCACAAACATTGTCGATATCCTGTCTGACATTTTACAACTGCACTATGGCACTTGTAATATGGCGCATGGGATATCCACCATGTTTTGACAGAGTACATCATCCTGTAAACTCTGAACAAGGCCCTTCAGTTTGCTGCCGGCCCACATATCAAACTGCCGCTTTCCATTGCCCATGACATTATAGGAATGGTGCAACAAGATAGTTGCTTATTTAAAATATGTATGAATGCTCCTAAGGTGTTTAATGTCCATCTCAGCATGTACCTATGAATTAAAACCAAGCTCTCACCGGTCATATTCCTTGGCAGTTAAGAGAGATGCCCTTTTGTCATTGTGGTTGTGCACCATGTCTCTCTGGCATTCAGCCACGGTTGGATATGCAGTTTAATTCTTTTCCAATTATGATTAATCCAGTAACGGGGTAGAGAGTCAAGGTTCCAATAGGCACAGGATCTACTTATGCTCTCACATGTACCACAATGGATGAAGGGATAATCCAGGCATTACTAGCTGACAGTGGATCTCACACTGGTGTCTTGTCTGAGAGGGGTAGGGAGGAAATGGAAATCTGAGAAGGAGAGCATATCACTCTGCACGGTACCGGTTCACAATACTTGAAAAATCATTTGATTTGGTACGTGCCTTCTAGAAACTTAAGGTCTTCACATACTAAACTTCTATTGACCCCCAGATTTAAAAAAAGCTCACTGGAGTGGAAGAAGCTTCACCCTGGGAATGGTTAAAACATGGCACTCGCTCCCAGCAGACATAAAGAACAGTTCAACTTTACTATCTTTCAGAAAATCACTTAAAACATGGCTCTTCGCCTATTGAAGTTCTCATTATAGTGTTCATTGGCAACCTTTTGTTCCCACTGGCATCAGTACCTAGATGCCCTTGAGCATTTGTGCGCTATACACATTTTCAAATCAAATCTATCCCTCAAGTCCACACTATCAATGGGGTTGTTTAGTATGTAGCACTAGCGCTGGGAACAGGCTGCATGGTCTGGTAGGGGATGCAGTGGACACATACATCAACAGCATGCCTATAATGGGAAATCTTCCCAGGGAATAAGGGAATCATGCACAGCTTTGGGATACAGGCATTGTTGGCCAGGGGCTTTCCAGAAAACGACAGTTCATGGGACCAGCCAGAGATCATGTGTGAAATACCCAATAGACAGGGTGTTATCTGCTGGTAAATATGGTAAAACTGACTACAAGACCAAAAGGAGAAGGCAAGCAGTAGCAATGGGCACCATTAAAATGAGGAACTACTTAGATTTGTGAGGCAGTGAGCACACAGAGAAAGAGTATGTCTGTATCCCTTCCTTTTCAACCAACTCACCTGCCCCCACTCTCCCCAACTGGTGAAGATACAAAAGTATCCATGTCCTTCTGATTGAAGGGTGTAATGGGCGCGGTACTACATAACCCCGCAGGTGACCTTTTATGTGAAACTCTGCTTTGCTAATAGAGTGTTCTATCTGGTTCTTCCTGCTTACCTTTGCCCGCATCATTCTGGATCCTCCATAAAGCATAAGACCAAACATGCCTGCTCCATGTTCGGAACCATAATTATTTTTTAAGCTAGCCAGGACAAATTGAACCTGGCAGAAACTGGGAATAATGCAGAAAGGAGGAAACAAACAGATCTGGATTTCTTGCAATTATATTCTCAACATTTTCTAGAAACTTCTATGTGTTCCAAGGTGGAAGCCTAAGGGTCCTCTCTTCTAGGCCAATTCACAAGTGTCCTACTTCCTGTTTGAACTTCCTGTTTCTTGTCGAGCACTAAATAAGGTGGCCTGGAGCAGTCATCCACTGAGTCGCAAAACAGTTAAAGTCTACTTTTTCAACAGTTTCATCACCTTTGGTCCCGTTGCTCCAAATCATTGTTTCTGATTGCTGAGCATCTCAGCCCTGTTAGTGCTCCTTTCATGGGCTTGCTATGTCATTTCTCCTAGTTCCAGAACCTCCTGGCCTGCCACAGTCTACTAGGAGGTGTTTAATGCATTTGAGTCTTTTTTCTCCTGGTTAGGTATTACTTCCTGCAGAGGCACCCAGCTTCTTCATGTGTTGTTTTCGTATGAAGCACATGGTGTCATTGCATCCTCGAGCAGGCCACACCGCTGCCAAGGGAGTTATCTCAGCACCAAGAGTCTCATAGAATCCTACTCAAACATCCTCTCCCACCCTCTATTTTGCCATAAATCTGGAAATCTTTATTAAATATGCAGTGAAAGATGGGTTACCCTCAAGTACAATTGAGTGTTCAGGCTAGTGTATACTTTGTTGAAATAGATGCATTTTTGATGGCTCTGTGTATATAGTTGATGATCTCTATAGCAAGGCTGAATCCACTGATGTATCAGGCTTCTATCTGTGCTTGCTCTATCTGCTGTATTGGGCATAGGAAGGTGATGAGTCATCCCACATAGAGTTCGAGTATTTGTAGTCCTATCACACAGCCATGAAGCTAGGTATTTGTCCATGGTGAACACAATTCAGTTGTGTATTGTTCACACATTGTGAAGACATTGGTGTCTGCATTGGTTAGTGACGTATTCCTTTATGTTGAGGTACTTATTTCAATGTTAACTTCTTTTGTGTATTTTCTTAGTGTGTTTACCTGGATAAGAGCATTGTACGTTTGTGTGTGTTGGAAGCTAGCTTTCCAGGTAGTGTACCAAAATAAGGTACACTATGCAGAAATTCCAGAAGACCCTATTGGCTTACAGGGTTCACTTGAATAATCCCAAGTGCTCTATTTGTAGTAGCGTGGACAAGCAGTTTAGGCTTATCAGAGGGTAGTGTTAAGCATTTGTTGTACACAGAATCAATAAATGAGACACAAACTCAAGAAGAAACTCAACACCAATTTAGAAAAATAACACAGACTTTCATATAATTTTAGACACCTAGATTATTAGGAATCAGGGAAGTATTTTAGATGTTATAGATTTTTACAGGTAAAACAGTAGAAAATCACAGCTGTGAGATTTGAGGCATGAGCCTCGAACATGGTAATACTATCACAGGGGAGAAACATTCAATGCATGGGTACACTTGCAAATGATTCTCAGTATTACTCTCCAGAACTTAGCGATTGTAGCCTCAAACGCTACCTGTTAAAGTCTAGGGAGAAGTACCTGTGGAAAGAAAGGCTCCAAGCGGGGACTTGGGACAAGCCCAGTAGAATCCAAAGGAGGGCTTGGCTAAGGGTCTCTGGAGCACACCACCTTTACATATACCCGGGCTGGGGGGGGGCTCAGATGCAGAGTTGTTTTGTCCGATGGGTCACTGCTGCTAGTGGCTCTCACTTTGTGTTGGAGACCTAGAGAGGGGGAGAAAACAAGACTGAGGGGCCGCTCTCAGTGATGGCCTCCAAGATCCTGATGTCCCTCATCGGTGGGTCAGTGTTGGCGTCGGTGGTGTCCGGTCTGGACACACAACAAGCTTCAGTAGTTGCAAGGGATCCGGTACACCTGGCATTGGTGCAGGGAGGCTCGGGGAAGTCTCAGGGTCTCGAGACTCAGTGAAGGGGTGGGGCTGACCTTGTGGACTCTTGGTGACCTCCTCCTGGCAAGTTGCTCCCTCAGTGAACCCAGAGGGCAGTAAGACTGTACCGGGTGGGGGCTGTCGGTGCCTGCAGATGCAGGGAAGTGGCTCCTCCTCCCCAAGGGAGATCTTTGTTGCTTGCTGAGATGCTGGCCAGTCCTCTTAGGGTTTGGGGAGGATGTGCAGCTTTTAGATAAGTCAGTCTCTGTGATTGTCAAGGAGCAAGCAGCCTGGCAGGGTTTGATGCCAATCTTTGGTGTAGGTCTTCTTTTCTCTCTCTGTCGGTCCTTCTTCGTCCTTTCTCGGTTCCCAGTAGTCAAATCTGACTTCCTGGTGTCAGGGGTACACCTAAATACTGAATTTATGTGCATTAAGGAGAGTGTAAGGTACTAGCCAATGGACTACCTACCCCTGGGATACCACATCCCCTATATGACCATTCCCTGTGGAGAGTAGGCATAAACCCGACCCAGAGTTTCCGGTTCCACTAAAGACAAGATGGTGGAGCCTTTCATTCGTTGGTCACATCAGGTTGCCCATATTAGGTGTAAATACACCTTCTGACTAGCAAATCTTTCCACTTGTCCGGGGTCATATTGGCATCAAGGCAGGGCGTGGCATCTCGAAGGTCTGAGGGAAGCCGAGCTTGCATAAGAAAGGTGGTAGAAGCTTTGAAGTCTCTGGCCTTGATATGCTAAATCACTAGCCATCCTGCTGGAGACGGTGTGATCATCTTCCGCCGGAGCAGTCATTGTTCCTGACCCCTAAGAGCACAGCTCTCACCTACAGGGGTTCAGAAACTCTTCCATGGGGGTAGGTTGGGTGTGAGTGATACCAGTCAGCCAGCACACTAGAGGACTAATAGATTTTCAGGGGGTACCTCTAGGGTGCCATTTGGATGCTTGTCACAATAAATCTAGAACTGGCTGTAGGAGAGTAGGGTCTGCAATCCTATGATCACCCAGATTTTTTGCTTTTGCTTCATTGGTTTACGACTTCCTCCGGCTGTGGGCCTGCCAATCAGACCCACAGCCTAGCTGTTCTCTCTCGAAATTAACACACATGTACGTTAGGTGCATCCACTAATTGGAACTGGGCCGCCTTGTCAGTCCCTGTCTCAGCATACCACAGGTATCCAGGGCATCGGTGTACCCAGGGCCTACCAGGGGCTGCAGCATGTATTATGCCACCCCTGGAATGGCCGCCCAAATCTGACACAACTGGCTGCACGACAGCTGGGGCCACGTGGTGTAATCACCCGTTGCTGTAGGTGTAGTATTCCTACACCTAACCCTAAAATGGACACATGGACTCCTATCAGTCACTCCTATGGCAGGCCTTATCAATCCTGAAGGCAGAGTGCGGGGAGGCATGTGGGATGGTGCTCTGGCGCGAGCCGAGCCCGTCGACGGCTTGCGGAACCAAGTCCTAATAGCCGCTCCATGGTGACGCGGACCAACTATTTGCTAACTTTGGCATCGCATCACCTACACATGTCGCGTAAGGTGTCATACGAATTGGAATACGAACCCCTCGCTAGTTCTGGCGACGGGGTTAGCATTCCCCCCTTCTAGAGGGGCACGACATGGAAGTAACCCTGAACCCCGGTTAAAGTTGACTCAAGCCTCAGCATCACAAAATGGATGCTGCCACCAGACACAAGTCTGACCTCCTGCTGCTGGGGGACCTTCCAGCGAAGGGAGTTTGGACAAAGGGTTTCCTGTCGAGGGCGGTGTTAGCACCGTCCCAGACAGGGTTTGTGTATCCCAGGTAGGCAGGGCTGAAAGGAAGGTGATTGCCAGTGGCACCCCGGTGCTCACTGTGCATAGCCCGGCTCAAACCAGTTTCGGGGGCACACCAGCCCCTGAGCTGGCGCGAAGCCGGACAAAGGATAGGGGTGTAACCACCCCCCTCCTGGCTCCACCCATAGGTAGAACCTAGTCACGGGCCAACCCCTTTTCTTAGAATAAAGGTAGGAGCGAGTCCCCTTCCCAAATTGGATAATCAGATACTCGGATACCTCCGAATCACGAACCACTTTCCACGAAAGGAACTCTTGACTATTTCTGAAGACTCTCCCTTGTGGCTAAGGAGTAGCCACCCTGCACCAGCAGGCACCAACTAAGCGCTTGCGGTTTGCTGTAAGTCTCTCCTACGGATCAAGACTGCCCAGCTCGACGAGACCCGAGTTCCCTGCCATCTCTGACCTTTTACCTCCCTCATCAGCTCAGCTGAGAGTCGTAGGTGTGACGAGACCTGCGGGACCGGCTATCTTCAGAACCTGCACGACGCTTATCTAGCACGCCCACCGAGGGACCCTCGAGTGAGTGCACCTAGGGTTTGAGAAGCCCTAAACCCTGAGCAGCTCCAGCATCGAAGTCTGTCTCCCCAGCATCCGCGAGATCTGCGTGGGGGGCCCTTCCGCTCCTTGCTGTTCACCGCGTTGTCCGACCACTTGCCGACCGGCTTGTGGCCCTCTTCACGACGCTCCAAGATTATGTTTCATCACTAGTCTGGTTGCTCCAGACTGGCACTTGCTCCCCTTCAACAGAGGAGTACCCCGGACCCTCCTGGTCCACTCCCGAC
Source organism: Triturus cristatus (assembly GCF_964204655.1). Classification (NCBI taxonomy): domain Eukaryota; kingdom Metazoa; phylum Chordata; class Amphibia; order Caudata; family Salamandridae; genus Triturus; species Triturus cristatus. The sequence goes on along the minus strand of NC_140580.1, from coordinate 167,344,494 downwards.
GCCATCTTGACTCCCCCGCTTGGGTGGCCACTGCCAAGATCCGCTGCCCCTTCCTGGGCCCAGCATCATCGACAGCAGACACCTTCGTGGGACAGCTCGCCCTCCATCCTGGTCGCCGCCGCGCCTCCTGGTCCGAGGAACAGCCGAGTCCGACGTCACCCACTCACCTGGTCGAGGTGACTTCAGCCGGTACCCTCCTGGTACCCACACGATCGCTGGCTAGCGGTTGAGAACTGAGTCCCCTCTGCTTTCAGGTTTTCCTTCATCACCGATCCAGGCTTGGATCGCTCTGAACATCGTCACTGGTCTCCTGCCAGCAACTTCTTCTTTCAGGCTCCTGAGACTACACGAGGACTCCCGACATCTTGACGAACTTCACGCAGCCGCAGCCTCCGGGCTAGGTAAATCGAGCATCTCGGTGCTCCATCGCAGGTTCGCTCTACAAGTGTCCAGTTCCTTTTTCGTTTAGTCCCACTGATCGGAACACTCCGGAATCAGTACCTCCAGACTCTAACCATTCGCATTTCACTGTTAGTGTAGATGGTTTCTCGTGCCCCTCGGGCATTTGTGTAAATTGTGCAACTGAAGTATTTTCCTAAGAGTTTTGTAGTGTGCTTAGCTCCCTGACTCATAAAGAGCCAGGGTAGTCTTGTTATAAATAAATACCCTTTTATTTTCATAACAACTTGTGTGGTGTCCTTTCACTTGGTGTTCAAGGGGTATATGTGATGGTAAACAGCCGGCTTAACACGCCCTCTAAGAGTTTAGCCTAAGACTGCTCGTATCCACGCTACTAGGATAGCTGGTCTAAAAGGTTGACTTACAACCAATCATCAATAAGGGTCGTTTGGAATGATACACAGTGATCACTAGAATAGTGAGCACTACATATCAGGCCAACTTCTCACATTGGTGAGCAGCGGTTGGGATTTGAGCTTGCTGTTGTTTTACCACACACGTATCCTAAGAATATCGCAGTGAAAGATCACATAAGTACCCAGGTACATATAACTTAACTTAGAATACTCCGAGTTCTACTGAACCGGCTGTTGTAGTGTAACAGGGCTTAGCACACCCTGACTACAACTCCTAGCAAGGGATCAGTAGGCAAACACATAGTGTAGGTAGGTGCAACACTTACACCGCACTAGACAAGCATGTCGGTCCACGGAGAGTCCTCGCAGACTCCCTTAGTGGTCAGTGACCCTCCACAGGTCGTGTCACGATATGCAACCCTTAGCTTCAAGGAGATGCGACAACTATGTGCCTCCAGGAAGCTAAACCAGGGTTCTAACCCTACCATCACAATTCTGATAGGTCTCTTAGAGGCGTACGATGCTAGGAGGTCCTCTAACACAGGTCCCCCCAGTGCAGATGGGAACATGCCTCCCTTAGAGGGAACCCTCGGTGACCCCGACCTCGACCTCCACACAGAGGAGGAGGACGAGGACGAGTTATCGGGAGACGAGGCAGACAAAGGTCCAGTGGTAGTCAGCAGGCTTACAAGGACCAACTTAAGCAGGCATGAGAATGGAACTGGGGGAGCCCCGGGCCCACGCTCAAGCAGGCTTAACCTTGGGAACGGACGAGCTAGGTCTCTCTCCAGAGGCTCCGGCAGATCGGTTCATACACATGTCTCTCAGGCATCCTCTCAGAGAGGAATGACTTCCCCTCAGAGGAGGGAGCATGAAGCAAAGATGCGGGAAGTCAATCTAAGGATCGAGCGGGAAGAACTTGCCCTCGCCAAAGAAAGACTTGCCCTGGCCCGAGAGCAGAAATTAAGTGGGTTAGATCCCACTGGTGGCAGCAGTCTCAATAGAGAGAAAGACAGGGGTATAGACACTAGACACCTGAGTAAAATAGTGCCCCCCTTTAAACAAGGGGACGACATCCACAAGTGGATAACTGCTTTGGAGAGGGCCTGCACTGTCCAGTGCGTCCCCCCAAGTCAGTGGGCAGCTATACTGTGGCTTTCCTTTGAAGGTAAAGGAAGGGACAAGCTCCTCACTACTAGAGCTGAGGATGCTAACAACTACCAAGTCCTGAAGAACACACTGATTGATGGGTTCGGCTTAACCACGGAACAGTACCGGGTGCTGTTCCGGGACACCCAGAAAATTCAGTCTCAGGATTGGACTGACTTTGTTGATTGTGCCACTAAGGCTTTGGAAGGCTGGTTACTGGGTAGCAAGGTTACTGATTACACAGGATTGTACAATCTTATCATGCGAGAACAGATTTTAAACAACTGTCAGAACCAATTGTTGCATCAGCACCTTGTCGACTCGGATCTGACCTCTCCCCAAGAATTGGGAAAGAAGGCAGACAGATGGGTCAGAACAAGGGTCAAGCAGAACCAGAATCAGAACCAGGGTGGTCAGAAGAAAGCAGACCAAAAGGGTAACAAGAACGAACAAAATGACCAGAAGTCTTCGACAGGTCCCCAACAAACCAAAGAGGGTGGGGGTCAGGCTTCACAGAAGAAGAAGACTCAAGAAGGCCAGTCAAAAAGGTGGTGCCAGTACTGTAAAAGTAAGACTCACTGGTTTAGTGAGTGCACCAAGAAAGGAGGGCAAACTCCTACCACTGCAGCCCCTAAGGCACCTGCGCCCCCTAGTACAGTCAGCAGTGGTAGTGCGCCTCCCAAGGCATTAGTTGGGTTAACCTTGGGAACCGAGGGGAGTGACGACTTAGTCGGCACACTCACTCAGGCCGTCCTTGTCTGTACAGGGGATATGGATATGTCCCCTGATGCCAGTCCCAATACTTTGGGCAAATACAGACAGACACCTTTGATCAATGGAAAAGTGGCTCAGGCCTACAGGGACACGTGTGCCAGTGTCACCATGGTGACGCCTAACTTCGTGGACCCTGGACAGATCATGCTAGGTACCAATTACCTAGTGACCAATGCCAGCAACGTCACTACCAATCACAGTATGGCAGTTGTTGATTTCTCCTGGGGAGGGGTAAGTGGCCCGAAAAAGGTTGTGGTTAGTTCAGACCTCCCCGTAGAATGTCTGTTGGGCAATGATTTGGAAACGTCACAATGGTCAGAAGTGGAGCAGAGGACTCACATGGAGATGTTAGGCTTGCCAGCACATGTCCTTGCTGTGACCAGGTCACAGGCCAAAAGATGCCCCACTGAACAGGTGCTGGATCCTGGGAGAACGGACCAGACACCTTCCAAGAAAAGGAGCAGTAAGGGTAAGGCTTCGCCTTCCCCCTTGCCCCAGGTTGTGGATCAAGTCTCCGAGGAGGCTGACCTTAAGGAACTGAGGGAAACTGAGCCGCAAGAGCTTGAACCTGGTCAGGTTGAGTTTCTGGGCTCAGGGGGACCCTCCAGGGAAGACCTGGGGAAGGCACAGTTAGACTACCCCTCACTTGAACCCCTCAGACAGCAGGCTGCTGCTGAGGCTGCAGGGAACGCCACAGGTACCCACAAAGTGTACTGGGACGATGGACTCCTGTACTCTGAGGCAAGAGACCCCAAACCTGGTGCGACCAGGAGGCTGGTCATCCCCTTGTCTCTGAGAGGTTTCCTTCTCACCTTGGCCCACGAGATTCCCCTTGCAGGTCACTTAGGCCAGAATAAGACTTGGGACAGAATTGTCCCACACTTTCACTGGCCCCACATGTCCGAGGATACGAAGGAGTTTTGCCGCTCCTGTGTCACTTGCCAAGCCAGTGGTAAGTCAGGTGGCACAACAAAGGCCCCCCTCATACCACTACCAGTGGTGGGGGTACCCTTTGAGCGAGTGGGGATCGACATTGTCGGACCAATGGAACCCCAGACAGCATCAGGGCACAAGTTTATACTGGTGGTGGTGGACCACGCCACCAGGTATCCTGAAGCTATTCCCCTTAGGACCACTACAGCACCTGTGGTGGCACGGGCCCTACTTGGAGTGTTCTCCAGAGTGGGCTTCCCTAAGGAGGTCGTCTCAGACAGAGGTGCGAACTTCATGTCGGGATATCTGACTGCTATGTGGAAGGAATGTGGTGTCAACTACAAGTTCACCACACCCTATCACCCACAATGCAATGGGCTGGTTGAGAGATTCAACCGGACCCTAAAAGGGATGATTCACGGACTACCTGAAAAGCTTCGGCGGAGATGGGATGTCCTGATACCCTGCCTCTTGTTCGCCTACAGAGAGGTCCCGCAGAAGGGGGTTGGCTACAGCCCTTTCGAGCTTCTGTTCGGACACCCTGTAAGGGGACCCCTTTGTTTGGTAAAGGAAGGATGGGAGAGACCTCTCAGAAAGCCGGCATCAAACATTGTGGACTATGTGCTCGGTCTCCGCTCGCGGATGGCGGAGTACATGGAAAAGGCGTCTAAAAACCTTGAGGCGAGCCAAGAATTACAGAAAGCTTGGCACGACCAAAAGGCTGTCCTGACTGTGTACCAGCCTGGACAGAAGGTGTGGGTGCTGGAGCCAGTGGCCCCAGCAGCACTCAAGGACAAATGGTCTGGGCCCCACACAATCATTGAGCAAAAGGGAGAGGTCACCTACCTGGTAGACCTGGGAACTCCCCGGAGCCCCCACAGGGTGCTCCATGTAAACAGGCTCAAGGCATATGTCGACAGGGAGGGCATGGGCTTGCTCATGGCCACAGATGAGGGACAGGAGGAGGAGAGTGACCCTCTCCCGGACCTGCTCTCTCAGAACCCTGACGATGGATCAGTAGATGGTGTTGTCTTTTGTGGCAGCCTCTCTGGACATCAACAAAAGGATTGTAAACAGGTTCTTCAATCCTTTCGACATATGTTCTCTCTGACACCCAGTCAGACCAATTGGTGTACCCATGAGGTCGACACTGGAGACAGTCTACCCGTAAAGAGTAAAATCTATCGGCAACCTGATCACGTCAGAGACTGCATCAAGACAGAGGTGCAGAAAATGTTGGAGCTGGGAGTCATTGAACCCTCGGACAGCCCCTGGGCTAGTCCCGTAGTGCTCGTGCCGAAACCTCACACCCAGGGCGGTAAGAAAGAGATGAGGTTCTGCGTGGACTACAGAGGTCTCAATGCAGTCACTAAGACTGACGCCCACCCGATACCAAGAGCAGACGAACTTATCGACCGGTTGGCCTCGGCCAACTACTTAAGTACGTTTGACCTGACAGCTGGGTATTGGCAAATCAGGTTAGCTGAGGAGGCCAAGCCCAAAACAGCATTTTCTACCCCGGGTGGGCATTATCAGTTCGTGGTAATGCCCTTTGGTTTGAAAAATGCACCTGCCACCTTCCAAAGGCTGGTGAATCAAGTTCTCACTGGGTTGGACGACTTCTGTGCGGCGTATCTGGACGATATCGCTGTCTTTAGCTCCACCTGGGAGGATCACCTGGTCCACCTGAGGAAAGTGTTAGAGGCCCTGCAGAAGGCAGGCCTCACTATCAAGGCCACCAAGTGCCAGATAGGGCAGACACAGGTTGTATACCTGGGCCACCTTGTAGGAGGGGGTCAGGTTCAACCGTTGGAGAGCAAAATACAGGCCATACAGGACTGGGCTCCTCCAACCACCCAGACTCAGGTTCGAGCTTTCTTGGGCCTGACTGGTTATTACCGGAAATTTGTCAGAAATTATGGATCTATTGTGACCCCGCTAAACGACCTGACAAGTAAAAAGATGCCGAAAAAAGTTCAGTGGACAGCAAGCTGTCAGAAGGCATTCGATGACCTAAAGCAGGCCATGTGCACAGCACCTATCCTAAAGAGTCCAGACTACTCCAAACCATTCATTGTCCAAACAGACGCTTCGGAGCTGGGTGTGGGAGCTGTTCTATCGCAACTGAATTTTGATGGTCATGACCAGCCCATAGCTTTTATTAGCAGGAGGCTGACCCCCAGAGAGAAGAATTGGTCAGCTATTGAGAGGGAGGCCTTTGCTGTGGTTTGGGCCCTGAAGAAGTTGAGGCCATACTTGTTTGGCACTCACTTCAAGATTCAGACCGACCATAAGCCCCTCTTGTGGCTAAATCAAATGAAGGGTGAAAACCCCAAACTACTTAGGTGGTCCATTTCCCTACAGGGGATGGACTTCACAGTGGAGCATAGACCTGGCACTGATCATGGCAATGCAGATGGGCTCTCCAGGTATTTCCACTTAGAGCAAGAAGACTCACCTGGTCAAGGTTAGCTTATTGTCCCAAAGTTTGGGGGGGGGTCATGTAGGAGAGTAGGGTCTGCAATCCTATGATCACCCAGATTTTTTGCTTTTGCTTCATTGGTTTACGACTTCCTCCGGCTGTGGGCCTGCCAATCAGACCCACAGCCTAGCTGTTCTCTCTCGAAATTAACACACATGTACGTTAGGTGCATCCACTAATTGGAACTGGGCCGCCTTGTCAGTCCCTGTCTCAGCATACCACAGGTATCCAGGGCATCGGTGTACCCAGGGCCTACCAGGGGCTGCAGCATGTATTATGCCACCCCTGGAATGGCCGCCCAAATCTGACACAACTGGCTGCACGACAGCTGGGGCCACGTGGTGTAATCACCCGTTGCTGTAGGTGTAGTATTCCTACACCTAACCCTAAAATGGACACATGGACTCCTATCAGTCACTCCTATGGCAGGCCTTATCAATCCTGATGGCAGAGTGCGGGGAGGCATGTGGGATGGTGCTCTGGCGCGAGCCGAGCCCGTCGACGGCTTGCGGAACCAAGTCCTAATAGCCGCTCCATGGTGACGCGGACCAACTATTTGCTAACTTTGGCATCGCATCACCTACACATGTCGCGTAAGGTGTCATACGAATTGGAATACGAACCCCTCGCTAGTTCTGGCGACGGGGTTAGCATTCCCCCCTTCTAGAGGGGCACGACATGGAAGTAACCCTGAACCCCGGTTAAAGTTGACTCAAGCCTCAGCATCACAAAATGGATGCTGCCACCAGACACAAGTCTGACCTCCTGCTGCTGGGGGACCTTCCAGCGAAGGGAGTTTGGACAAAGGGTTTCCTGTCGAGGGCGGTGTTAGCACCGTCCCAGACAGGGTTTGTGTATCCCAGGTAGGCAGGGCTGAAAGGAAGGTGATTGCCAGTGGCACCCCGGTGCTCACTGTGCATAGCCCGGCTCAAACCAGTTTCGGGGGCACACCAGCCCCTGAGCTGGCGCGAAGCCGGACAAAGGATAGGGGTGTAACCACCCCCCTCCTGGCTCCACCCATAGGTAGAACCTAGTCACGGGCCAACCCCTTTTCTTAGAATAAAGGTAGGAGCGAGTCCCCTTCCCAAATTGGATAATCAGATACTCGGATACCTCCGAATCACGAACCACTTTCCACGAAAGGAACTCTTGACTATTTCTGAAGACTCTCCCTTGTGGCTAAGGAGTAGCCACCCTGCACCAGCAGGCACCAACTAAGCGCTTGCGGTTTGCTGTAAGTCTCTCCTACGGATCAAGACTGCCCAGCTCGACGAGACCCGAGTTCCCTGCCATCTCTGACCTTTTACCTCCCTCATCAGCTCAGCTGAGAGTCGTAGGTGTGACGAGACCTGCGGGACCGGCTATCTTCAGAACCTGCACGACGCTTATCTAGCACGCCCACCGAGGGACCCTCGAGTGAGTGCACCTAGGGTTTGAGAAGCCCTAAACCCTGAGCAGCTCCAGCATCGAAGTCTGTCTCCCCAGCATCCGCGAGATCTGCGTGGGGGGCCCTTCCGCTCCTTGCTGTTCACCGCGTTGTCCGACCACTTGCCGACCGGCTTGTGGCCCTCTTCACGACGCTCCAAGATTATGTTTCATCACTAGTCTGGTTGCTCCAGACTGGCACTTGCTCCCCTTCAACAGAGGAGTACCCCGGACCCTCCTGGTCCACTCCCGACGCCATCTTGACTCCCCCACTTGGGTGGCCACTGCCAAGATCCGCTGCCCCTTCCTGGGCCCAGCATCATCGACAGCAGACACCTTCGTGGGACAGCTCGCCCTCCATCCTGGTCGCCGCCGCGCCTCCTGGTCCGAGGAACAGCCGAGTCCGACGTCACCCACTCACCTGGTCGAGGTGACTTCAGCCGGTACCCTCCTGGTACCCACACGATCGCTGGCTAGCGGTTGAGAACTGAGTCCCCTCTGCTTTCAGGTTTTCCTTCATCACCGATCCAGGCTTGGATCGCTCTGAACATCGTCACTGGTCGCCTGCCAGCAACTTCTTCTTTCAGGCTCCTGAGACTACACGAGGACTCCCGACATCTTGACGAACTTCACGCAGCCGCAGCCTCCGGGCTAGGTAAATCGAGCATCTCGGTGCTCCATCGCAGGTTCGCTCTACAAGTGTCCAGTTCCTTTTTCGTTTAGTCCCACTGATCGGAACACTCCGGAATCAGTACCTCCAGACTCTAACCATTCGCATTTCACTGTTAGTGTAGATGGTTTCTCGTGCCCCTCGGGCATTTGTGTAAATTGTGCAACTGAAGTATTTTCCTAAGAGTTTTGTAGTGTGCTTAGCTCCCTGACTCATAAAGAGCCAGGGTAGTCTTGTTATAAATAAATACCCTTTTATTTTCATAACAACTTGTGTGGTGTCCTTTCACTTGGTGTTCAAGGGGTATATGTGATGGTAAACAGCCGGCTTAACACGCCCTCTAAGAGTTTAGCCTAAGACTGCTCGTATCCACGCTACTAGGATAGCTGGTCTAAAAGGTTGACTTACAACCAATCATCAATAAGGGTCGTTTGGAATGATACACAGTGATCACTAGAATAGTGAGCACTACATATCAGGCCAACTTCTCACACTGGCTACAGTACAGATTTATTAAGACAAACTGTTTAGTACCAAACACCATTATTTTCAATGAAGCCATTATGTAGCTGGGTAACTCGTAGTGACCAGTACATATGTTTAAGATGACTTCCTGATCACTTGCAATGTTGTGGCAATGGATCCAGACATCACGGGCATTCCTGCTCATGCAGATATGTCATCACATATAATATAATGCACCCTGCCTTAGGACTCTAAGGCCTGCTGGAGGTGTGACTTACAATTGCAGTCTGCATGCAATTTGTGTGTGGGTCCGTTAGGGTGGCATAATACATGGTGCAGCCCTTAGGGACCCTCTTTAGTTCCCATGCCCTTGGTACTAGGGGTACCACTTACTAGGGACTTACAGGGGTGCTAAAGGACTTGCCAATTGTGGTACAATTAGACATTTACCTTGTTTCAAGGGAAAGAGCACTGGCACTGGGGACTGGTTAGCAGGGACCCAGTGCACTTTCAGTCAAAAAGCTTCAGTACTAGGGCAAAAAGGGGAGGTGACCATGTCAAAATGAGGCACTTTTCTACAGTGTGTATATGTGTGCACTGTTTTTATTTGGGAGTAGCATTAGTGGGCATGTTTTGAGTGGGTGTATTATCATGGAGCTGGTATCTTTAATATATGTTTATGTGTCCAAGCCAATGTGTGCTAAAGCGAATCAGTTGATAATCTTTGTGGCAATTTTGTTTTGCAGCATTCAAGTCATCTTTTTCTTGTGTTATAATATAAATAAATAGATAATGAGTCTCCTTTTTGTCGACTATTGTGTGATCTTCATAATCTGTCAATCACTGGAGGGTAACTGTTCCTAGAAATGTAGCTTGCCTATTTGACCGCTTGAAGTACAGGTTGAAGAAAGCCTATCTCCTTTAAAGGTTACTGGTTGGATCTAAGAGGAAAAGTGTGGGGGGGGGCAAGAGGAATACTCTTGACCTGGTTGTCAGAGTTGGGGGCATTTTCCTTCTGCGTATCTCAGTGCAAGTGGTTATATCAGATCGACATGTTTCAGGCCTCTTATGGTCCCTAATGGATCCAATGGCGTTCCTTCTGCACCGTGCAAATATTAAAAGAAGCAAGTGTGGAACAGGGGTTCGAGACGGCGACATTCAATACACCCTGTAGTTATACTTAAATTCAGGTGTGTGGTCTGGGCGGCTCTGCACCCGAACGAGATCAACCACCTTAGTATCGGTATCCAACTGAGAAAAGGAGAAAAAGGAGAACGTGTACTCAGTGGCGGCTCCCCCATTAGGGCGTGGGGGCGTTGCCCCACTGCTTACTCGCGGTGCGAGAAGGCAGAAACATAAACGGTAAAAACGACCATTTATGTTTCTGCCTTCTCGCATTGCGAGAAAGCAGAAGTGCCTCTGTGCCTGGTTGGGGGCGGGAGGGTGGGCGGTCCTGCTCGAGGGCAGGGAGGGAGTGGCTTGCCCAGTGTTGTGGGTACTGACTGTTTGGTTGGCCCTGGAGCCGACCGAACAGTCAGTACCCACAACAGTGGGTAAGCCACTCCCCCCTGCCCTCGAGCAGGACCGCCCACTCTCCCTTTTTTCTCTACGCAGAGAAAATGTCCCGCCTGGGGCGCTCGCCTGCTGCGCCTACCAGCGTTTTGGTTGGTGTGCGTAGTGCGTTGCGTAGGGGAGGGAAGCAGGAAGCTGCCTGCTGGCTGATTCCTGCAGCAGGAACACGAGGACTCACCAGTGACCGGCCTGGAGCGGAGGCCAGGCTGCTTGTGGCCTGGTACAACACTACAAAGGACCTCCACTATGTCCATTTCTAAGTATGTATCAAGCACTTTTGTCTGTAGTGAATGATAGATGTGATGCAAGATAAAACTGCTTACTAAATTGTGATACTCTGTTCATCTAGTTCCTGATTAACCCTCTTTGGCTCCTACTGATTGTTAGATTTGGGGGTCTCTAGTTGGCAGAGGTAGGTACCTTTGACAAATAGGGACCCTTGCGTCTAGTTAGGGTAAGGGGGTACACTCCTAAAATAACCCCTGCTCACCCCCTAGGTAGCTTGGCACGAGCAGACAGGCTTATCTCAGAGGCACTGTGTAAAGCATTTGTGAACACATACAGTAATCAAGTAACAACACTACAGATGGACACCACACACGTTTTATATCAAAAATAAGTATTCTTTATATAGACTTATCACAAGACCACAAACGACAAAAATCCACAATACTGTACTTAAAATGGTAGAATTAGCTTTGTTCTCTTTAGATGTTAAAATGCGACACTTTGAGTTCAATGTACCTTTGGATGCGTAACGCTATACAACGAAAGTGTTGCAGGGAAGGTGATGCGTCGGTTCCTTACACGCAGGAACGGTGATGCGTCGGTTTCTTACTGCGCTTCCGGGGCGATACGGCCCGCAACACCGTGATGCGATGAAGATCCGGTGCAATGAAACAAAGATGGCGTCTTCTTCTTGTTGCGACACGATGCGTGCACGCCCAATGGCCGTGCGGCGACTCGACGATTCTTCTGAGCCGTGACAGGCCCTGAGACATGCTTCTCCGGTGATGTGAGATGCTTCGGCGAGGTGATGCGACAACTGCAGCGGTGGCACCCTTGTTCAGTGATGCGACGAAAGCGGCTGCGGCGGCAAAACTCTTCTCCGGTGATGCGAGACACTTCTGCGATGCGATGCGACAGCTGCAGCAGCGACACCCTTGTTCAGTGAAGCGACGGCTGCGGTGGCAACACGCTTCTCCTGTATTGCGAGACGCTTCTGCGATGTGTCAGCTACAGCAGCGACACCCTTGTTCAGTGATGCGACAACAGTGGCTGCGGCGGCGACACGCTTCTTTGGTGTTGCGAGACGCTTCTGCGATGCGACAGCTACAGCAGCAACACCCTTGTTCAGTGATGCGACGACAGCGGCTGCGGCGGGGACACGCTTCTTCTTCGCGAGTGGCGCTTCCAGCTACTTGCGACATGCAATCCCTCAGAAAACCCAACACAACTGCAGGCACTTCCAAAGAACTCTTGGGGAGCTGGTGGTTGAAGTCTGTTGTCCCTGAGACTTCAGCAGGAGGCAAGCTCTTTCTCAAGCCCTTGGAGATCCTTCACACGTTGAATAAAGAACACACAAAGTTCCTTTCTTCTCTCTTTGGCAGTAAGGCAACCACTGCAGGCCAATTCCCCAAGCCGCATTTCAGCTAAGGGATAGTCTCTCCTCAGTTTCTCTGGTTCTTCTCCTCAGCAACGGTTTCTTCTTGTTGCCCAAAAGTAATCTAAAGTTCTTGGGTTTGGGTCCCAATATTTATACTCAGTTTCTCTTTGTTCTCTGAAGGCAGAGAGGCCTTTGCCTAGTCCAAACCAGTTCTGGTCAGTCCTGGATCACTTTGTTTACATTAATCCTTCTTTCCTTTCACAGTGCAGGGCAGAGACATCAGACGCACCACAGGAGGTGGAGCCAGCATTGTGGAGGGAAGGCACAGCCCTATTCAGGTCCCAGGTGCTACTCCTCCCACCCATCTACATGCAGATCTTTCTATTCAGCCTTGTGCTGACTCACCCTGTCTCCTGGAATCCCCCAGTCCCTGTCACTCAAATTCCAGACAAGGAATACACAACCTAGCAGAGGCAGGCTTGGATGGTTAGACAAGAAAATACCTACTTTCTAAAAGTGGTATTTTCAAACACAGAATGTTAAAACCAACTTCACTAAAACATGCATTTTATCATTCTGAGTTCAGACATACTAAACTTGAATTTCTACCTAGTTCCCTGAGTTAGTTAGGATTATAGGATGTAATAATCAAACTGCCCATTCTGGCCTATGGGGATCAGATAGCCTTGCAATAGTGAAAAAACAAAAATGGCTGTACTTCACTATTAGGACATGCCACACACACCAGGGCATGTCTTACCTTATACTTACAATGCACCCTGCCCTTGGGCATACCATAGGGGTGTCTGATATGAAGAAAAGGGAAGATTTAGGGACTGGCAAGTGGGTGCACTTGCCCAGTCAGCATGGCAGTACCAGACTGCACACAGGCTCTGCAATGACAGACCTGAGACACACGTTTACAGGCTGCTTCTGTGGGTGGCACAACCAGTGCTGCAAGCCCACCAGCAGCATTTGGTTTACAAGCCCTGGGCACCCCTGGTGCACTGTACTAGGGTCTGACAAGTAAGCCAAATCAGTCAATCATGGAATCACTAATCCATACATCAATTTACAATAGGGAGCAATAGCACTGTGGCACTGGATAGCAGTGGCACAGTGCCCAAAGCATCTAACACCAGCAAAAACAGCAAATAAAATGGAAGGGAGACCCACGCCAAAGTGCCAGGTCTAACACTGATGATCTACTTTAATGGGTTGGGTAAGAACCGCTCCTATGTTCCCACATAACATGGCTGAGCATATTATAACAACTCTTACAGTATCACCACACTTGCATGGAACCACATAGCTTGGGTCATGGCTGCTTGCATTAAGGTTGCTCCTCTACTGCACTTGGGTGGACTCTAGATAATCATGGGTTCCTTACTATTGCTTCCAGGTGGGTGGTGTTATTCATATCTGGGTAGATGCCACATTTACACTCTGGTTTGCTTAAGAATGCTTTCTCCAGCTAAGCTTCTTTTCCTCCTGGGGGACCGTGGGGCATCATATATATTTTCTGACTGCTAAATTGTGCTTCCAGGGTTTGGGCTTTGTCGTTCCTGCATGGACTACATATACTATTCTCAAACTGTTCAGCAGTGCTTTCATAGGTTTGGCTTCTCTAACATTGGGGGACTTCACATACATTCTCTTTTTACTTAAGAGTGCTTCCTGGGGCTGGTCTTCTTTTGCTCCTGGGTAGGCCCTGCGAGCTAGTTGATTAACAGCTCCTCCAGGTGTGGACTTCTGCCACTTGTGGGTGGACTCTGTAGAAAGTTCTCTGGTTGTTTAAAAGTGCTCCTAGTGGTTAGGCTTCTGTCACTGCCATGTATACACCATATAGGATTCTATGAATGCTTAATAGGGTCTTCGGGGATGGCTTTTCTTCTGCTCTGTGGTGGACTCCCCAAAAATTTCTATAGATGCTTAACAGTGCCTTCATTCAGGGTTTGAGGTATGTTGCTCTTGTATAGACTTCCTTTACTTCTACTTCCTGACCCCTTACCAGTTGCCCAGGAGTGAGTCTTCTGACATTCCTGGGTGGGCCCATATAATATATTACTTGTGTTCCCTCTAATCTGTGTCAATGGTGGCTGCTACTTTATGATACAGACTACCTTACAGATCGTAAGCTTTCACATGTGTGACTACACCTTTTTACGCTCTTTGCAACGTTTCATGCTTAAGTGCAACTACAAAATCACACCATATGTAGAGCACCAATTCAAACCTCACACATCTCATCCAACACATGCTACAAATATCAACCTACAACCAACATCCCCCATTTTTTTCCAAATGTGTTATGGGTGACCCCATATGTCAAAAATGACCTCCATTAAGACAGGGCCATCATTTTGTCATGGGGGCCACCATATTGCCTGGGTACCACCTTATATCACAAATGACATAAAATAAGCCAGTCCCAAAATGTGCAATTAATGCCGTCCATATACCATTGGTGACCCTTATATCAAATATAATTTCAGTATGTCAGAGCCAGCCTTTGTAATGGTTACCACCCTCCCATATGCCAGGCTGTCCATCTTTATGCTACGAATTACCTCCATTGCGCTAGTACCAGCATTGTGCCACTGGTGTCCACAGGCGATGAATTACCTATAGTATGCCAGTACCAGTATTTTACCTTTGGTGTATTTTATGCCAAGAATTAACCCCAGTGTGCCTGTGCCAGTATTTTGTAACTGTTGCTACAAGTATGCCAGCACCAATATTTTGCCCTGGATGTCGCTGTAAAAAAATAATTACCTTCAGTGTGCCAGGGCCAACATCAAACTTTCAAACATCACATCACAAACATATTCATTCTCGCTCACTCACTAACATTAACACTTAATCTCACTCACTCATGCATACTGACACTCAGGCCCAGGTTTAGTAATGCTTTGTGTGGAGTTTGTGTCACTTTTTTTGTGCGAACCCACCTCAAAGTGTAAAGGTGGGATTTACTATCCAATGCAAATCAGCTTTAAGGGGGCATTCCATGGATGGTGCATGGGCGTTCCCATGCCACCAACCTTGGGATTTGACACAAATCTGAAAACATTGTCAGACATGAATTAGAGACACAGTGTTTTGCCTCCTTGAGTCAGGCATAAGGAGGAGAAATCTTTCACTTCTCCTTGCTTTTCCACTTACCATGTGTACAGCACACATGGGAAAAAGCCTTAGAGCATACTTTTTTGTCCTGGAAAGACGCCTTCCAGTACAAAATCTATACTACAGAGGAAGAACACACCTATGTACTATTGTGCAAGAGTGTGTGTGTTGGTGCAAGGTTGCCAAAAGCACACCAGCACACAGAGAGAGAAGAAATGCATCATATCTCAGTACATATGGCACATTTTTCGCTCTTCCTTTGACACAAGACAGCACAGCAACGTTGGTGCAGCATTGACTTGCCTCAAAGAATAGTAAATCTGGGCCTCAAGCTCACACAATCTCATGCACTAGCTGTCACTGATTCTAACTCACTTTTACCTACAGATGCTTACACATACCGATACATATGCTCACTCATATACCCACTCTTTCTCTCTCACAAATATACTCTCACCTGCAAGCACGCCCACAACACACATTTAAAACAATTTTTACTTACCACAACTGTCACCAATGGTCCTGTTCCAACTGAGTGTGCTCCATTTGTTAATCACTCTAATAAGGAATAATAGGATACTATTCACTATTAGTATAATGAAAGACGGCCTGAAAATCAGGAAAATGAGGAATGTGGAGCCATCCCTGTGTTCTTGGCACAGATTGTATCTCCTCTGAGGCCAGGGGTTGCAAAGACAGTGCCAGGTGTCACAAGGAGAGAGCCAGGGGTTACAACTGAAACCCCTGGTGACCTCCAAATGATGCCCATGATTGCGCTTCTGCACATATTGTATTGCATCCTCTGTTCCATCTAAGTAGAGAACAGTCATTGACCATCTTTACATGAGGATGTATCTGACGTAGCAGTTTGTCTTTGGTGAGGTCAGGCATAGCGATTACTACTGCCCATTTCGTCCTGGAGACCTTTATCGGTGCAGTGATCATTGCTTTTGGAGATGGTGTGAATGGTGTTGTCTTCTCTTATTCTGGCATCTTGCCTCTGTTTTTAGATATTCAAAGACAAACCACTGCGTGGAGTTCCCACAAGGTGTCCATTCTATACATGGTCTAAGTGAACATGCAACTATATTTACTTGTCCAAGTCAAATTCTCAGCATGCTGTCAGGGTTGATCCCTGGCATGGGAGCATGTGGAATCTTTGGCAAGTTTGTCTCTTTCCACTATTGGCTTTTGTAGGAAATGGAAGACCTGAGGACTATGAGGCTGCTGTCGCAGCATGTGCTAAGCTTGACAGGAAGATGCAAGAAGCGTCAACAATCGGCATTCATGTT
Organism: Triturus cristatus; assembly: GCF_964204655.1. Taxonomy (NCBI): domain Eukaryota; kingdom Metazoa; phylum Chordata; class Amphibia; order Caudata; family Salamandridae; genus Triturus; species Triturus cristatus. The sequence continues at coordinate 167,328,185 of NC_140580.1, read as the reverse complement.
AGTGTTGCTTAATTGGAATCTTAGAGAGCTTTCAGGGGTGTACAGGTGCGCTGTTCAAAGCCAGATTGAAATCTGATGGTGGACAGACGTGTCTAATTCTGTTTTGAAAGTCCCAAGATCCTCTTTCATCTGAACTAAGTATTCCCTCCTTCATTAAGTATAGAGGATTGTAAGCTGACAAGTATGCGGTTGCAGAGATTGTTGCTATGCACTTTTTATTATTCTAGATTTGTTCGAGCTCAATGCACCTATTGTTGACCAAAATAAAAATACATGGTTCCAATGGTTATTTTTGTATATTTGTTATACTATATCAGTCAAAAAAGCTTTAATGCCAGTGCATCTATTCAAAGTGCCATTACTTGTAATTAGCATTGGCAAAGCCAATAGGTCTCACCCATGCAAGAGCTATCGGCTTTGCGAATGTGTTTTAGCCATGTTGTACACCAGCGTGGTTGCTGTTCAGCATGGCTAAAAGTTAGTAGCGTAGATGCCAGTGGTGTGGAGTGTTGTACCATGGAATGGCGAAGAAGGAAGTGGAGCGGAGTAGAGTGGACTGGAGTGGAGGAGTGTTGACTGACAGAGAGTATTGTGTATTGGAGTTGTGTACAGTGGAGTGGCCTTGATGTAGAGTGGTTCAGAGTATAGTGGTGCTGAGTACAGTGGCATCGAATTCAGCAGCATACAAAGCAGCATTGTAGAAGGCTGTGGGGTAGATTAGAGTGTTGCATTATAGAGTGCAGTGGCGTACAGTGCAGTGGTGCAGATGGAGTGGTGAAGGGTAGAGTGGCGCGGCATAGAGAAAAGTGGCATAGAGCATGGTGGTGCACAGTGCAATAGAGTGGCACAGAGTGCAATGGCATAGAGTGGTGAAAAGTATAGTAGCATAAGGTGGTGCAGCGAAGAACGTAGTGCCGTAGAGTGCAGTGGCATATAGTGCATGGGCATTGAGTGGAGTGCTGTACACTGTAGTAGTGTAGAGTGGAGTGATGCAGATTAGAGTGGTGTAGAGTGCAGTGGCATAGAATGCAGTGTTGCAGAGTAGAGTGTTGTAGAGTGCAATGGTCTAGAGTGGCATAGAGTGCAGTGGCGCAGAGTGCAGTGGCGCAGAGTACAGTGGTGCAGAGTAGAGTGCAGTGGCATGGAGGAGAGTGCAGTGGAGTGGCATGGAGTAGAACAGACTAGTGTAGAGTGCATTTGCGTAGAGTGTTGCAGAGTATAGTAACCGAGGGTAGTGGTACTGAGTGCAGCATCATAGGATTCAGCAGCGTACAATGCAGCGTCGTAGAGTGCAGCGGCGTAGATTAGAGTGGTGCATAGTAGAGTGCAGTGGTGCGGAGTGGAGTGGTGCAGAGTAGAGTGGCATAGAGTCTAGTGGTGTACAGTAGAGTGGCGCAGAGTGGCAGAGAGTACAGAGAGGAGTGGCATAGAGGGGAGTGATGCAGAGTGCAGTGGCGTAGAGTGCAGTGCATGGAGTGCATTAGCATTGAGTGCAGTAGGTCAGAGTATAGTGGCGTAGAGTGCAGGGATGTAGAGTGGGATAGAGTTGAGTGGCATAGAGAGCAGTGGCATTGAGTACAGTGGTGCAGACTAAAGTTCAATGGCATAGAGTGCATTTGAGTAGAGTACAGTGGCATAGAGTAGATTGTTTTGGAGTCTAGTGAAATGGCCTAGAGTGGAGTAGTGCGCGGTAGAGTGGAGTGGCATAGAGTAGAGTGTCATAGAGTAGAGTGACAAAGAGTGCAATGGCATAGAGTAAAGTGGTGTAGAGTGCACTGGCATAGTAGACTAGATACTGTGGATTTATGTGGAATGTAGGGACATAGACTTAAGTGTTACAGAGTAAAGTGCATTGGCGTAGAGTGTATTGGCATAGAGTGCAGTGCCGTAGAGTGCAGTGTTGCAGAGTGGCTTAGTGGAATTGTGCGGAGTAGATTGGAGTGGCCTAGACTGGAGACTATTCTATAGGTGCATATAGGATGCAATCATGCTTTCACTTCATACCCTCAAATATAAATGGGTGTGCTATGAGTGGTTTTGTAGTTGAGTGAGAAAGGAATGGCCAAAAACAAACTATAAAATAAAGTGAACATCCATAAGCTACGTGCTAGGTGCCCCTTAAATCTCTTCTTTTTTCAGAAGCAAATACTTGGTTTAACTCTCATTAGCTGCCAAGCTGCCAATCCCTTTACAAGCTCCTGCTGCAGAACCCGTTTTCATATGGTCATCAAACAGCAAACACAAATAGTGAATCCATTCATAACAGCAGAGAGTCTCTTATTTACTAATGGATGAGCCCCATCTGAGCTTGGAGTTTTTTAATAACTTCTTTGCCCACAGCGGCCCTCCGAACACCAGTAGAAAGGTGTCATGCGACTGCATAAGCTTTCCAAAATGCACAGCTAGTTTACAGGTGACACCTACCCAACACTTTCAACGCACCACATGGAGGAATACTTAGCCTGATTATTTTGAATCAATTAAAATAAAAAAATAAAATTTTTCTTTAAGAATAGAGATATTTAATTTACCCTAGAATTTTTAAAAGAAGACAACTATCTTCAAAAGGAAAATATTTGAGTTTTTGACAACCAATAAAAGTATAGGATTAGGCATCATGAAAGTCCTCTACCAACCCCTCTCAACACACCCATATAACTCCATAAAATCATCAGACCTCATCTAACTCCCATGCATTTTAATTGAGATTCTTTTGATTGTGCCACAGGCTATGATCCTTGTTTCTCCAAAGAGGGGTTAGTCTTTATGAGGACCTAAAAGCAGGAGCAAGACCTAGAGGGGTCCCTAAGCACTTTACAGTTACCCACGATGGAGAGGGAACATAGGGAAACACTCAATGCACAGATTTTATTGGAAGAGATTGGGGAGGCCATACAATCCTTGCTTCTGGGAAGTCACTGGGCCCAGATGGGTTACCAGCAAAGAACTATAAGGCATATTGTGTCTCCCTTGTGCAGCGTCTTCACACTGTGTACACCACTGCATTAGAGACCCAAGAACTCCCGCCCTCTATGTGCGGAGCGCACCTGATATCGCTGTTGAAACCTAATAAAGATCCAATGGAGATGGGCTCCTATAGGCCCTTGGCAATGCTCAACACCGATTACAAGATGCTTGCGAAGGTGTTGGCAGATAGATTGGCACAAGTTGTTCCAGCACTGGTCCATACAAACCAAAACGGCTTTGTGCTATCCCGTAGTACCTCTCTCAATCTACGGCATTTCTTTAGGGTATCCCACATACGTGGTGAGGGAATGGCTATGGGCGGGATGCCTTGTATTAGACCTGGAGAAGGCCTCTGTTTACAGTGCTTGAGAAATTTGAATTGGGCCCAGGTTGTATCCAATTAACGCACCTACTCTACACCAACCCTACCGTCAGAGTCAAAGTGGGGCCCTTCATCTCAGACTCACTTCCAATACAGAGGTGTACGCGACAGGGGTGCCCTTTGTCCCCACTTCTGTTTGCGCTCGTAATGGAGCCACTAGCAGAAGCGCTGCACACCCAGTTGGGAGACTGGGTGCCCCTGGGAGATGCCACGCATCAAGCGTCACTGTATGCTGATGATCTCCTTATTTACATTAGAGGCATCAACCGAGTCCCTGTTCGACTGGCGCAACTACTGGAAGAGTTTGCTGCGTTCTCTGGGTTAACTGTAAATGTAGACAAGTCCTGCATCTTCTCATTCAAGAAGGGACTCCAGGACCCCGACTTTGTTATGAGTGGCAAACGGGTACGGTGGACGGCGGACACGTTCCCCTACCTGGGCATCCAGATCTATCACCAATTAGATGATCTCTTTGATGGGAACCTGGGAAGGGCGGTGACATCCCTCAAGTCGCAGATGAGATTTTGGAGTACACTACCATTAGCAGTAATGGGCAGGGTCGTGCTTACTGAAATGGTGACACTCCCGAGACTTTTATACTATTTCGTGAATCTGCCAGTCTACATCCCGGCCTCCTTCTTCACCTCTATAGAGAAACAAATCCAAGATTTTATCTGGGGCAACACCAGACATAGGATGGCACTGAAAAAGTTGTACTTACCAACAGACCAAGGGGGGTTTGCGGCTCCTTGTCTCGAACATTACTACCTGGCCTCCCAGATACAGTGGGTGGCGCGATGGCTATCAGACCGTCATTGTGCATACACTGCAACTATGTGACCGCCTTACTCCCTGGAGCGCAAAGTCAGCCTTTTCCATCCGGGTGCCGGAATCCTTGCTCCTTGCTATGGCCTATAGATGCTTCCATAGAAGCCTCTAATCACCCGTAAGGTGATCCCCTATGCGCCAGCGATACCCCTAGAAGGAACCCCCAGCGGACAGGCGGTAATGTCTATGCCGGCGCTTAGGAGGTGGCATGAGAATGGCTTCCAGATGCTCGGAGACGTATATCGTGAGGGGGTGCTTATACCATATACATCATTAGTAGAGGAAGAAGTGCTCCCACCAGGACACTTTCTAGTCCATCGGGCACTGGTAGCTTCACTCACGACCAAGTGGGGAGACATAACTACAGAGCCACAAACACATCTCACCATGCAGTACTTACATGTCATCGGGTTCGGCAGGCACCTAACTCGCTGGTTCGTAGCCTTGCTGGGAACTCATGTTGCGATTAGCCTGGATTCACTCCATCATAAACGGGAATGAGACTTGGGACAACAGCTTACGGACGCGGATTGGGCTCGGGTACTTGAGAGTCTGACACGCATACCTAGGAATGTGCGCTTCCGGCAAATACAGCTCTATATAGTCCACAGGGCATATCTCAACCTGCAAAAATGTATCAGTACTTTAATCTCATAGAGGCAGGGTGTCTGAGAAGCGCTGAAAATGGGGTTGATTTAAAACACATGCTCTGGAGCTGTACCCGTGTGAGCACTTACTGGTGTGAAGTGGCTGCAATATTACATGCCTGTACTGGTCAGAAGCTATCTTTCGATTGACCAACCTACCTGTTACTCAAATTCCGCAGGACTCCCAGCACGAAGGTCACTTCCAGATTCCTAGACCTGGGATTGATAGTACCCCAAAGGCTGATTACTAAAAGATTTAAATCACCAGATCCTCCCAATATAATGGCCAGGTGGAACTCAATGCTCGCATGGGCCAAGGCGGAGAGTCTAACCATTAGATGTGAGGAAACATTGGGGCTGCGCAGGATCCCCATTGCGACATGCTGGGACACTCTCCATACCGAGTTGCAACTAAATGCAGATATGACAAACGGGGACTCTCCTGATATACACTCTGTGGGCAACTAACACACATATGAGTTTGGGTAGCGTGTACACCATGACACTTTTGGCTGGCAAAACACGAGTTGCTTGTACAAATGTGCTAGCACACACTTCGGAAGGGAAGATGTAGCTGGTAACCACCGGCTGTGAGAGCAGCATACAAAACTATGCCTGAAAGCACTAGGGCATTATGGGCTGAACAACAGTTACACATGTTTCTTTGTTCCTTTTGTTAGTTGATGCAATATTTGTTTTGCCTTCTCTTTCTATTCTATCGATACCGCCTAGCCATTTGCAAGTACCGATGTTATCACCTTGTCTGTATGCTAGCACATGTAAAGGCAATGATAGGTAATAATGTGCACGGTTTACAAGACAAGTAGAAATGTATGCTCATAGTCACTGTCCTACCTTTCTCTCCCCATCTCCTCTCTCGATTAATTATTGGACATAAATTGTGACTGCACTCAAGAACTTGTTTTTTAATCATATTTCTACTGTCTTGATAGTGCAACTGAGACATGCAAATGTACATGTACCATACCCATGATACACGCCAAAAAGTCTGGTACTGCTTGCATACAGGTATCTCTGTATTAAAAACATAAAATCAATAAAACAGATTTGCAAAAAAATGAGGACCTAAAAGCAGCATCAAACAACATACCAACTCTGCCCTTTGATGGAAAATATCTCCTGAAGGTAAGGTTTTAGGGCGAAAATTCACTTTTGGGCATTCAGAGATCATTTTATCCAGACTACACCTTTCTTTTGATTTGCTCTACTGGTCTGTTTAGGTCGAGCCTAGATGCAGCGCGCATGCTCTGCTCTGTGAGGCATGCTGTATTCTCTCTGTGGAGATTAAACACGCCCACCACATTCCCACCACTTTTCATTGGTTGCTTGGCCTGCATTTACAAATTCCTTAGTTTTCGTTTGTGAATAGTGTACATTTGTCCCGCCTTGTGGTGTTAAATTAGATATGTTCATGTGAATATATTGCTCTGCATAAGTTAGCATTCGCTGCGCCATTTTCTTTGCAGGAGCCATTTTAGGCTGTTCGAAACCTATCTAGCTTAATTCCGAGAGACGCCTCCTCGGTTTGAGTTTTGTTTTTGCCATGTGGATCTGTTTCTATAATGAGTACACTGTTCCTATTAGCGAATACCTTTCTAACTAGATAGAGGCTTTCTCACACTTGTCTGGTGACGGGCCCGACTGGAACAACCTTGGACTCTGTAACTTTGTGTGAGATAATGAGTTCTGAAATTTTTATTTGTATTCCATTGCTTAGCTGCACCTGCCTGGAAAATTCCACTAAGGGCATGTTTTAGCCCAGTTGTGAAACGTACATAATGTATCTTTATGCTTGTTCATTTCAGTCCCTCTGCAGCACTCTTAGCGACTGGGCAGACTTGGCTCCACTCTGAGTGTATCTAATAAAGAGTTATTGGTTTGTATTCTCTACTGTCTGACCGACTCTTCATTTGGTATGGAAGGCTGAGAAGTGGTAATTAGTGACCCCGGTGAACCTAATCAGGCCACTGGCTGTTTTGTTCCCTCACTGGCTAGTGCCCCGCTGCATGGATCCTTCTACTAAGGGACATAGCTTTTAATTGAGTACACTAGTTCTTTCATCCCTCTCCTGCCATTTGCTCGCACACGGAACTGCTTGCATTTCAGATAATCTCCTCGTGCCTTCCCCAACAACACCTCCCACCTCTCACCGCTTGTAATATTTTTGCAATGTCCTTGTTCTGTGATTGCGCCTCTATGAGGAAGTGTGCACACTGCTGTCACTCCACGTCTTGATCTTCTGCTCTCTACCTGGAACCGCTGCATCTTACCCTGACTGGCACCATCCAAAGCACTAGTCTCAGCTGTCTGCCCTGACAACTCGTTATATCCAGCAATAATGCTCTCTCTCCCATCCCGCCACTGCATTTATTATACTTTATTCTACCCTTCATGCTCTCCCTTTTGTGTGCTGGGTAGCTAGGGAGAAAGTGTATTTCTCGGTCTCGCAGTTGCTGGTATACTCGATCCCTCGTAACCCAGCCCATCTCCTCCCTGGTTTAGTGAATGTTGGTGTGTTCGCAGCCTGGAGCTTAACGGAACTGCCCTGGAGAGCACCAGGCTTTATGTGTGTCGGAAAACCTCCTCATTGTATGTGGCTCATGTCAAGCTGGGGTCCTGATGCCCTGGAACGTAAACAAACCCCCCCCCCCTTCTCGAAGTGGGAAGCTGCGCTTCATTACATGGATGTGAACATTACTAACTTATCTTTTCTCAATCAAAAGACTCGGTGCTCAGGGTTGTAAAGAAAGGTGCCACGCGCATGCTTCAACACCTCGTTTCACACCTCGTGCATTGCATCAGTAGCTCCTCGCACCACTGGGCGGATATTCGCACACTGTTGCCACGTGAACCTGCGAGTGTCACATGAGCAGATGGACAGCCTTGAGGGCGGCGAAGCACCTGTATTCAGAATCAAATGGGGGCCACTCAAGAGAACCTTTGAGCGGACGGGGTGCTGCTTTCAACAAAGGCGTGCTACGGTGCTCTGCGATACCCCAGGTTGTGCCAACTGAGTTACAGAAGCCCCGAGAAGCAATGACATTTATAACAAGCATTGGCATAGCCAATAGGTCTTGCTTTTGGGACCTTATAAGTATTTAGTTATGCAGCACAATATCCTTGGTGCAACAACATCAACTGTTGCATGGCTAAACACTTATAAGGTCCCAAAAGCGAGACCTATTGGCTATGCCAATGCTTGTTTTTTTAAGAAGTGGCTGCATTTGGTGGGCACCAGCACTCACTTTTGGGGATGAAGACTTATAGTTCATCATTAAACTGTGACCCAGAACAAGAGAGCAAAAGGAAGAATAGGGAGAAAGAAGAAGTAAGAGAAATATAGGAGAACAGTTATAAAAGGAAAGCAGGGATAAAAAGAACCTGCAAAAGTGAGTTAGAGAGACGTGAAGTGTGGCGTGGTGGAAAAAACAGGCAAGAGGTGGAATTAAGACTAGGCAGCCCCAGAATTCAGTAGTAGGGGAAGGAGGGTGTTAATTGGTTTGAAAAGTGTTGGATTGCTACTGGACCAGTAGTGAGCTCCTAATGAATACATTTTTACAAGTTAAGCTCTGGGTAATACCTACACTGTGATGGTGGGTTATTGTTTTGCAGTGTGGTCTGTGTAGAATGCAGTCTGGTGCGCTTATGCTGAGGCCAGTGCACAAAGAATTTTTAATGACAGGAAGAGGAGTTAGATGGAAAAGGGATGAATTGGGGTTCGGGTATCATGCTGTTTTCCTCTGTTTCAGGGTCTTGGTGGATGGGTGGCAGGCGGGGGAGTCCATAGAGCACCATTTCCTCCAATCGCACCAAACTGCGCGTGTTGTTTTATTGAGGTGAAAATCCCTGCAGCTCAAAAAGTTTGTGAAGGTTAAATATTTGATGTGGTTCTGATCATCCACTCATTTGGTCATTGAAAGCCTCATTAATCATTCTGTTTAAACACCGATGAGTCCAACTGCCTGAGCAAAAGGAAACTATCACCTCGCCTGTCAGCTCGCGCTTTTACACTTATTTTGTCGTCACTAATATTTTTAGCTCCGATATTTACAGAATGAACGCTAAAGCTGCTAATTACTGACGCTTTTCAAAAATAAGGTAAAGGGAAAGCGCTTGAGTAACAGGGGAGGGAGAGAGAGATGGGGAAGAGTGACCCAGGAGGAAGAGAGGAGTAAGAGAGAGTGACATTCAGAGGCGTAGCTAGAGCTTGTGGCGCCCGGGACTATCCCTCAGATTGCCGCCCCTGGGGGGGGGGGGTTCTGGGGAAAAAGGACGGCAAGCACTTGAAAGAGAACCGAGAGACACGTAGTATCGCCGCTAATAGTTACCTCGATCATGCAAGTTACATGCACATACATGACACGGTCCAAGGCTACACAGTTGAATACACCGGTGACTGGCAGTGAATGGCAGTACAAAAGAGAACACACAGACTGCATGATCTATCTGGGGACTCAGAAAAACCGCATGTGACATCCATCAGAGAGCTGTACATACATGACACTGTTCAGGGATCCATCATCTACAGCTGACATTAAATGACCATTCATCATGGTCCCCCCATTAAAGCAGTGCACTTTGTGATCTGCATGGTACATGTTCTTTGCAGCAGGCATATTAACCCTCTGTGCTACCTTTCCAGGAGTCAACCCTTCCACTAGACAAAACTCTGATCTCTCTCTAGGAAGAACATTAATCACCGAAGTTATCATGACATTTTTATTGTTTCTGAAAATTGCTGGAGGCCAGGAAGGTGGCAGCAAGTTTTTTTTTAAACCATAATATACTTGCAAACACTACGCACTCACCCGAAATAGGTACCCAGTGTGGTCACACCGTTTGCACCGCCCTAACCTGCTCAAGATTCATGTGACCTCAGTGACAGAGACACAGTGACTGGATCACTATTGCTCTAGGGTGTGCTGCTTCGTAGGTCTACCCGCAAGACTGGAGATGAACTTCAGTATGAATTGTGGTGGACAGGCCTTCAAGGTTAACTCACAATTGACACCACTAGGGTACACCTGCTTGTGCTAAGACATCAAGCCTTCTAAGGTCTAGTGGGGCCTTGTAAGGTCTAGCATGGGAATATGCACCCTCAGTAGAGTGGTCTGGTGGACTGGTAATGAAGGCTGAACCCACTTCCCCAGTTCCAAATTTGACAGCTCTGGCTATAGTGCCACATCCTCTCCCCCACTGAACACCATACTGCCCCACTGAGAGAAACTCGCACTGCCTTCAGCTACAACCTAATTGTGCCCACTATAAACACTTGGATGTGGCTCAATTCAAATTATGCACTTGATAAGAGTAATATGCTGCCTAAAAAAAAAGAAGTACAAACAAGCACTCATAGGGAATGCAAGTTTAAGTAAAGCATGTGAAATGTAAGCAGAAACAACATGGTTACCTTAACGATCTCTCAGTCACTATTCAGAAATCAGCGAGTGGTTTTACCTGAATAGTTAAGGACATGACTACAGGACCCTGAAGGGAACCGTTTCAATGTCCACTGCTTATATCCTTAATAAACATAAGCAGTATGGTTTAAAAAGACCACATCCATAAACAGAGCCATGGTACACATTTTTTTTTCCAACCCATCCATCAACCAGGTATTGCAGTATCTCCAGGAATGGTGCACTTCCCCACCTGGGGACAACAATGCTGTTCAAAGAAAGACGAGAAAACAAAAGTAGCGCTTCATTGCAAAGTCTGTAAAGTGAGGCTGATGTGTTTGGATGTGAATAAAACCAATCTCGCCACTTTGCAACCACTCTGTCTTGCTTTATTTAGTTATGTATTTATTTTTCATATTTAAAACCTTCTATTTGTCTCCATCCCGCTGCACTTTGGAATAGAAAATGTCAGAAAAAGGGCATTTCCCGCAAGAGTGTTTTTCTTTTTTGGATCCATTTCACAGGGAAGCAACTAAATGAAAGAAGGAAAGAGGTTGTGAACCGTTTCTTCAAGTTACGGTTTTCAGTAAGTGAGGAGCAAGACAGAAAGAGAGGGAATAATAGGAAGAGAGGGGGGACAGCTGCCAGCACAAAGAAGAAGAGGACATTGCCCGAGTTCTATTCCTTCTCTGCCCCTCCCTGAACGTCCACAAAAGCAAGCCGAGCCTTATCTGAATGCCTTTGTCCGCCCCCAAAATAGTGCCGCCTGGGGCGGACTGCCCCCACCGCCCCCACCGCCCCCCACCTAGCTACGCCACTGGTGACATTGTGAGAGAATGTAAATGCGAGGGAGAGAGGGAGTAACTGAACAAAAAGAGAGTAACAAGGAAGAGTCGGGAAGATGGGAAAGAGTGAATGAAGGGAGCAACAGTAAATGAGGACAGGAACAGTACACTGCGAAGAGAGAGTAAAAACAGACAGTAACGAAGCAGAGGGAAAGTAACAATGGCAAGCAGGAGGACAGCATAGAGCAGAGAAAAATGATGACAGAGAAGGCACAAGTAGCAGAGAGAGTCAGTCTCATGCCTTCCCACGTTTCCTCTAAAATATGAAGATTTAATTTCTTACATCTTTCTTCCTGAGAGTTATGACGCAGACTGACACCGCGTCCTTTAGGCAGGTCTTCGCAGGGCTGTCACTAATCTATCTTTCGATGCTCGGCCGTAGTAAAAATAAGGTTAAAGGAAAGCACTTGAGTGACAGGGGAGGGAGACAGAGATGGGGAAGAGTGACCCAGGAGGAAGAGAGGAGTAACAGAGAGTGACATTGTGAGAGAATGTTAATGCCCGGCGGAGGCGAGCTGCTTGTCTCGCTGAATCATCGCGCATGCGCAGATCGGAGAGACTTTAGTAGGTGAGTTTTCAAAGTGCTGCTGAAGACTGGCGGTTCGCGCGTGCACGCTCACGTGAACGCAAGCTTGTCGCCAGCCAGCAGCACTTTGAAAACTGCACGCTGACTCAGCGAAACCTAAAAACTGTAGGAGCTGATTCTTGGTGTCCACATGTGGTTTCAAAGTTCAAGTAGTGTTTTTTTAGCTTAGAAGTGACGTCTGAAGCACCACAGTGCTGCATGCTGTAGCAAGGTGTTCTTTGGAATGATGCGGTTTAAATAACATACTGTGCTGGTGGCTCCCAATATTGCTGGCTCTCTGAATCAGAACGTGCACTCTCAAAGTACCACAATTTTGTTTACAACACAGTCCACACTACACTATGGGACACTCGGACTTATGCGTGGAGGTAATGCATTTGAAATTGCAGCTGTGCTGCTGGACTCTCTGTGTCACTGGTTCTCCGGGGGCAGCACTTTGATGTAAAGAGATGGCATTCAAATCACAGGCAGTGATGCAGTAACGTAGGTGCTGTCAGAAGTTGTCTGGACATATATGAGAAAGCACACATTTGTGCTTGCTGTAGGCTATATTTCTACAGTGAAATGAACAGTAAAAACAGGGAAACCAGAGTATAATCAGACTCATAAACAACCAAAAAACTGCTCAAAAAATGACTTTTTAGACTAGAGTTTCTGACACTGCAGGACTCCCCTGTGACTAGTGCCACTAGAATTAGGGGATTTGTGGCTGCGACTTTCTGCATAATTATGGACGTGCCGCATTTGTATTATAATACATAATCTGCTGAATGATCTGCAATTTAAAAAAAAAAGTTTCTCTCTCATACTGATTCAGAAGGAAGGTGCCTTTTTTGTGAGCATTATAGTCCAGCTCATAGAGGGAGGGTTGGTCCCAATAAAAGGGGTGGAGCTTGAAGTCCCCCCTGTATTCTTATCCTTCTTTTAAGGGGGATTTGGCTCATTTAAGACTTGTGCCATGGACAAAACGTTTCACTGGTGTTTCAAGCCGCCAACAGAGCTGTAGTTCTTGGTGCATTTGATATATAGCACCCAAAGGCTGGGTCCGTCATATGTGCTTTATATGCAGTCCTTGGTGGACTCCAGTGGAAAGCGCTGCTGCCCGGCCATTGAGCGCATTCACAAGAGGTGACCCAGCATGTACAAGAGTCCACACCGATTTGTTTACTACTATCCATGGTTGGGCATGCATGACCTGCCTGCACACCTGCTGCTGGGACGGCCTCTCCCCACTGCGGCTACGCATATCCAGGCAATCGGGGGCTTCTTCAAAAGCAAGAATGCTCTCCTATTCAAGAAAGCACTCATTGCCCTGCTGGCTCTTTTGTGAAAGGGGCATGGCCTCGGCTGCTCGTAGTGGCTCCGTGGGTTGGTGCAAAAGTTGTTCACTGCTCACAGGGTCACTGACTGAAATACAGTCCGCAGTGAGTATAAAGCTCAGGTGAATAATTATGCTTGTTTAGGGTTTGTTCCCTGAAAAAGAGGGTCCTCTTCACACTCTGCACTATATTGTCTTGAGCAGAAATAGTTTCTAAATTATATGTGGCAATTTGTAGTAATCACGCGTTCCTGGCATCAAGGAGGGGACACTCATAGACATCTGTCCGGGATGCCCATCGCCCCCTTGCCTTCGAGGGTCTGTAAGTGACCAGTGTCGGTATCCAGTTGCAAAGCAATGGAGACTGGGGAGCGGCTCAAGAAACGAAATTGAGCCCCAATGTCAGCTGGTTGGATGGAACATAATTGGTGGTGTTTATTGGGCACGTAAGTCTTCTGGGCCGCGGTGCCAATGCACTATTCATTGGTAGCTACAGCCCTACAGGCCCTGATTGGGGGCTGGGGTGAGAAATTGTTGCTCTGCAGGTAGTGCTGACTCCTGAACACATGTAGCACCTAGTGACTACCATTCATGATTCCAATCCCTGCAAACCAGGGTTGACTTTAGAGTATAACTCACCAGAATGTGGCCATCCTTTAATTAGAAGATAGCATCCATTAAAGGCACACATGATTAGTTTGTGCTTACTTTTGAAATCTATTTATTTAATTTCCTAGAGCACATACACGCTTAATGATGCGTCTTAAAAAAGTTTGTTATTTTCGTTTTACTGTTGAGTGTATGTGTGTATTCAGTCTTTTGTTTTAACCTTTTTTGGTTGCTTCCATTTTGTTTAAAGCGATAAAGTACTAAAAGCTCCGACATTGCGTGGATCAGGATAGTACGCGGGTCCACTCACCACACTCATTATAAATGGCTGAGCCATTTTATTGTTTGTCGATTCTTGGTAATCTCTCCTTACTCCTTTTTTTGCAACCAGAAACATTTTAAACACACATGCACTGAATTGTATTACTGAAAAACAATGCATTTTTCTTACCCATCGGGAAATGTCTGTTTGCTTTGGCAATTTAATTTTGTAATTATTTAAAGCACACATGCACTTTACGTAGCGATTGAAAAAAAAACATGCTTTAAAGTAATAATGTACAGTGGTACGTGTTTAATTTTTTTATGCGTAATTATAAGAAACAATAGCAACTGCTTGCCCCAGCCCCAGAGGCGGATGGCATTATTCGCAGGTGGTGGGTGCGGGCGCACGGTGGGGGTTAGAGGGGGCGGGAGGGACAAAAAATTTAAAGCAACACTTACATTGCCGCGCCGGTCCCGCATCTCTGCTCCTGCTCTCCTCGTCAGACCGGGGACAGGAAGCACAGAAAAGGTTGCCCTGACCAATCACAACGCTGTAATACAGCGTTGTGATTGGTAAGCACCCAGGCTCCCCTGACCAATCACAACGCTGAAATGCAGCCTGGTCCTGGTTCGACTCTCAACCAGGGAATGGGGACCTGGGCTTGTTATCCATGCAGGCTGTAATGCAGCCTGCATGGAGAATGGGGAAAGTGTGCACGACTGCTTTGAGTGGCCAGAGAGGGCCAAGCAAACAGTCATTGCACACTTAGGAGTGGGCAACCCAAACCACTCCTCCCCTGCTCCTAAAGCAGAGCAGCCCCGCCCACCTGCCCAACCACAAAGGAAACATAAATAACTAATACCTCAAAGTTATTATCACTTTATATTTCCTTTACTTCACTGCTCAAAAGCAGTGGAGTGACGCTCCTCCGCCATAGCAGAGGAGCCGCCCCTGCTCAGCCCTACCAGCTCGTTAGAGATGCTATGCTACTAAGAAATGTCTGTGGTGCCTTCTTTGCTAGCTGAGCGCAAACAGTTTATAAGCATCTGAGGAAGAGATGCCCAGGTAGAGGCAGTGGGCACCTATGTTATGCCACTCTTATTTCTTAAATCTTTCTTATTAGCACTGTTGATTGTGACTCTGATCCTTATCAGGTTATGCAGCAAAAACTATTGAATGCATCAGTTGCAGCGCTTATTAAAAGCTTATTGGCAACTTCTATATTTGTGTAACTTGTGAAGCCATCTCACCCAGTAATCTTTTCCCACCTCCCATATTGCAGGCCTAAGAGTATCCCAACTATTTTATCATTGCGCATTCCAGATTAGTGGTTGATGCCATTATTAATTACGTTACTGCTTTTACATGTGCTTCTGTGATTAAAAAAATATATATAATAATCCCCGAAAATCTTTGGGTCTTCCTTGTGTTGTGGTGATTACTGTCACCTGAGGATGTCATTGTGCTAACAATACATGTGAGTGAAGCTACGTTGCAGTAATGTGCGAGAATGTGCTGCATCACTAAATACTTATAAGGTCACAAATGCGAGACCGATTGCATTGCAAATGCTTGTTTTGATGTTGTCGTGTCACAAAGACTAATGAAGCTAATGACCACTCGGGGGTATTTGTCATCTCTAGTAAAAGGTGTGAAGCTGGTTCTGTTTTATGGACAGATTCTGAAGAGCAGATGCACTCATAAGTGCAATAAACACATAAATAGAGTAAACATACAAAGATAAAAACCAATACAAGTATCCAGTTACTCTCCACCCAAGTAATGAATGATGGGCCTACCATGTTGAGGTTCTAGGTTTCAGTTCATTTGAGCAATCTCCTTCGGGGGCGTGGCCCAGGCGCCATACAAGATGGCCGCCTAACGGGTGTTCTCCACCGCACCGGGACGCGCATTGAACATTTGCAGCGCTTCCCGCTAAATCCAGCGCGTTTAGGTGCCCGCATCATGTGTCAACAGTATCTGCTTCTGGTGAGCTCCTTCCCATTTCCCAGCGTGTCACATTTGACGACTTTTCGGCACTTTCTCTGTTTCCCCTCAGTGGCCGCCATTTTGAATGCCCGCGATTCAATTTAATTACTGAAATTTGAAGCTTTGTGGCAATGCCTTACACGCGCTGGCTCCTCTGTTGCTGGTTGGACTTCCTGCTTTATTTTTATTAATATTGCCACATAATTGAGGAGAAATTCATTTCACTGCTCTGCTCTGCTTTTAGCCTAATGTTTGTATAAGGCTCTATTTATTTATTTCATCACAATAACTGCCATCGTAGCTGCTGGTCTCCCTGAGGTCTTCTATGTGGACACATTGTCTATATTGGCATGCTAACACAACTACCATTTGTGCCTCTGCCCCTTCACTGGTAGTATTTTCGGGGCTTTCCATGTCACTACTGCTGTGCGCTCATTTTGTCATTGCGCTGGATGCTTTTTCACTGTGATAAATGCTTTGACTACCTGCTGCATTGTATTTTTCTGCTTCTACCATTTATCTGCCTGCTCCACATGGACAATTGTCACTGTTCTTGAGACGTTCATTTTTGGTACCATTGCCCTTGTTCATCATAAAGGTCCTTTGCTTTTTACTAACTGAAGATCTTATTCTCTTTGGGCAAGTTGCGTCATCCGAAGTTCGTTTTTATACCTTCAAAGAACACTCCTATGTCAACATCTTCTCTCTCCGCTACTTCAGATTCTCCTCCTAGCACAAGCCAAATGGCGGGAGCTGCTCCTAATCGCTCTTCCTCCACGCAGCCCTCTTCAAGCAAATCTTCTCCACCTATTGCGTCAACTAAACGCTTGAAACAAGACCCGCCATCTCCAGACAAAACACCATCTCCAATCTCCATGGAACTACTTTTAGAGGAGATTCGCGCTTTACGCCCGTTTGTAGAGGAGACCAATAACAAAATGCAGTTTCTTGAGGAGAAATGATCATCAATGGATAACAGAGTGACGTCTGTAGAACAGCAAGTTTCAGACCTACAAGTTAATTCTCAACGCATCTCCTCTTTGGAAAAGTCGGTCCTTGCTCTTCAGCAGCACACTGAGGACTTAGAAAACAGGAATAGGAGAAATAATCTACGCATTTATGGACTACCGGAGTCTCTGGAAGGTGACGACCCTGTGACGTTCTTTTCCTCCTTTCTTCCGAAACTGCTAGGCATGCCAACTACCACTTCTCTCAACATCCAAAGGGCGCATCGGCTTGGTCCCCGTTCATCTGCCTCAACTAAGCCACGTGGTGTCATCATTCTCTTTTTGAGATTCACGGATCTTCTTTCAGTTCTCTCCGCAGCTAGATCTAAACGTCAAGTCTCCTGGTTGGGTCAGAGAGTGTTTCTGTCTCAAGATGTTTCTAACGCTACTGCTTCTAGAAGAAAAGAATTTCTGAACCTCCGTGCTCCTTTACGTTCTATTGGTGCTAGATATGGTTTATTTCACCCATGTATTTTCAAAGTTACTCATCAGAACCAAACATGGACATTTCTAGACCCAGCAGAACTTAAAAACGTTATTCATATTCAAACTAACAGTGGCATGGATGCTTCCACTTCTCCTTTTGGTTGATTGCTTAATGTTCTTCTTCCTTGCAGGATTTCTTTTTGGAACTATTTTGCATTTATTTGTATCTGTTATATTGTTGTTCCCGCCTTTTGTTGTTCTTTTAAACAGGTTTACTATGGTTCCTTTTATTGTGTACTTCTTCCTTTATGTTTGTTTATATATTCTTATAAATTTCCCTGTTGTTAATTGCTTTTTGTATTTATCTATATAGATTGGTCGATATACTTACCTTCTACTCATGTGGTTCCCCTTCTGCGTCTCCATCCGGGCGCGGTTGGACTCCCAACTCTTGGGAGGCTCGTCTTGTTGAGTGTCGCCATTGTCCCTTTATCCTTCCTCATGTCCCTTTCAGGTATGTTATTTTCAGTCATCCTTTTTGGATATGTACTGTCTTCTCTTGTATTTCTTTTCTCCTTTTCCTTCCTCTCTTTTCCTTTCTTTTACTTTTTACTAATTGCTCAGATTCATCTTTCCTTGGTTTGTCCTTCTTCCCTATTTTTCTATATGTACCATCTTTATTTTTCTCTCCTCTTTAGACTTCTCCGGCCTCTTTTCTGACTATCCTTTTCTTTCTTGTTTCTTGTTTCTTTTTGGTATTTTCTTTTCTCTTATTATCATTGGAGCCTTTGCTTCTATGTATTCTTTCCACTTGCTCTCTTTATTCCCTCTCATCTCTCATCCATTTCTTCTTCTATTTATAAATACTCTTTTTTCCTCTCTTATTAATGTTTCTTTACTTCACCCGACCCTCTCTTTGCTGTTATCTGTTATACTCACATCTTTCCTCTCTTTTTCTCATTTTTTTTATTAATGTTATACTATTTGTAAATACAAAGTTGTTTCGTGGAATGTAAAAGGTTTTATTAATCGCATTAAATGGCAGAGAGTCCTTTCTTATTTAGCCTCCTATAACCCTGATATAGTTCTTTTGCAAGAAACCCACCTTACTGAAATTGAATCCCTTAAATTAAAGAGGAGTTGGGTAGGTACAGTCTTATTTTCGCCTTCCAGCAACAAAAAGAATGGAGTTGCCATTTTATGTCACAAGAAATTAAAATGTAATGTTTTATCACAAGAAAATGACATTGATGGTCGATGGATACTCACTAAATTGCTAATTAATTCTATTCCTTTAACTGTTTTTAATGTCTATGGCCCTACGCAACTTGATTGCTCTTTCTGGCCTTTAATCACGAAAAAATGTATTCAACATAAAGATGATTTATTTATTCTAGTTGGAGACTGTAACCAGATTGTTGATCCCTTCCTTGATCGTAAATCCACAGTTCGCTTCATACCTCACAATTCTCACAAACAATTTCTTGACACTATCTTGCAATCACGTTTTGTTGACTCTTGGCGACTATCGCATCCTGATACCTTGGACTACTCCTTTTTCTCTACTCCTCACTCAACGTTTTCTCGTTTTGACTATATTTTTCTTTCTCAACCTCTATCTCAAAATCTATTGTCCTCTTCTATAGAACCCATAGTTATTTCGGACCATGCCCCTATTGTGACGGATCTTGACTTGCTTCCACCACACCCCGAGCCCTCCCGTTGGCACTTTAATAGTGCACTTCTTTCTGATCCTAATTTCTCTCCCTCTTTTTGTTTCTTTACCAGAGATTTTTTCCTATTTAATTGCGATCTACTACCCCTCCTCATATCCTCTGGGATTCCTTTAAAGCTACTGCAAGAGGATTCATTATTGATTTCATCTCTAGGAAAAAGAAGCAATATCTTCAGAAACCGAAGACCTCCCTGGCGCATATAAAATCTTTGGAGCATAAATGTTATACTTCTTCAGATAAATCTATGTCACCAGATCTTTTACGAGCAAAATTAGAATTTAATAAATTTACTACTGATAATGCGTCTTCAATTCTTCTTCGTAGCAGTGCTCGTTATTATGGTGGTCGCAATAAATCAGGGAAACTCTTAGCTAATTATCTTAAATCTCGTAAAGAACCTACTCTTATAGAATCTATTTACTCTTCTGATAACACACTTCTTCATAAGGATAAGGAAATACTTGACCAATTTCAATTGTTTTATCAACAGCTCTATACCCCAGAATCTCCTCCTACTCCCTCTCTTATTCAGACTTATTTTGAGAAACTTCCTAAACCTCCCAATTCTCATCTCAAATTCCCGGACCTTGAACTTGACCTCTCATTACACAAACTTTCCGTGGCTTTAACATCCCTTACTAAAGGTAAAACACCCGGTCCTGATGGTTTCCCTGTTGAATTTTATTTACACTTTTCTGATCTTTTATTGCCCAAACTTTTAACCCTTTTTCAGTCATTTCATACATCGGGTAAAGCGGAGGGCACTTTTCAGGATGCCACCATTCGCCTTATCCCGAAAGACGGCCGTGACCCCCAATTATGTAAAAATTATCGTCCGATCTCTCTAGTTAATGTGGACTATAAATTATTTGCTAAGTTACTTGCATTGCGCTTAGATCCCTTTATGCCCCATCTCATTGGCAAGGAGCAATGTGGCTTCGTCAAAGGTAGGCTTACATCTGATAACTCTCGCCTTTTTCTTAACGTTTTGAATAAAGCCTCGTCTCGTTCGATTCCCTTAGCCACTATCTCTGTTGATGCGGAGAAGGCTTTTGACAGAGTTGATTGGTCTTTTTTGTTTGCTTCATTACGTTGGCAGGGCTCGGTGCTTGTAAACGGTCAACTCTCTTCGCCCTTTACTCTTCGGCGAGGCGTTCGTCAGGGCTGTCCTTTATCCCCACTTCTTTTTGTCTTGGCACTTGAACCATTTTTATCCTCCATTCATAGTAATAAATCTATTTCTGGTTTTCCTTTTGGCAACAATCAACTGAAACTTTCTGCATATGCAGACAATATTCTTTTGTTTATTTCCGGTCCTGAAGTATCTGTTCCCCCCTTATTATCTGAATTCGATTTATTCTCTCTGGTCTCAAGATATAAGATTAATTCAGATAAGACTGAAATCCTTCCCCTCACCAAAACCTGCCTTCCTCATCTTTTCTCATCTACTGGCTTTGCTTGGAACAGTTCAAAGATGAAATATCTAGGTATTTGGTTCTCTAATTCTATTTCTTCTTCAATTAAATTAAATATCTCCGCAGTTTTATCCAGAATTGAGCAATTGTTCTCCGCTTGGAACCCTCTTTTTCTTTCCTGGTGGGGTCGATTGGACTCAATTAAGATGATGATAGCCCCTATTCTAATTTATTTCTTTTCCATGTTACCTGTTCATATTCCTGCATTATACTTTAAATGTATCGACTCATGACTTTCAAAATTTCTCTGGAAAAATAAAAAATCTAGAATTTCTCTTGCATCTCTTTGTAAATCCAAACTTAATGGTGGTGTTAATTTTCCAGATTTCCGTCTCTATCATAAGTCCTTTTCTTTACGTCAGGCTTCGAGATGGCTTTCGTCAGGTCCTTCCCCTTTTACTCCTCTTTGGCTCCTCATAGAACAAACATTATTATTAGCCTTCTTCTTCGGTGAAGTGGTACGCTTCTCTGCCAAGAATCCCTATACTTCATTTCCCTTATTCAAACATACTTCTTCTCTTTTGCGACCCTTGGTTCACCCTACTACCATTACACGTGAATCCTTTTTAAATACCCCCATTTGGTATAATTCACTTATCCTTTTAAATAATAGGCCCATATTTTGGAACTCTTGGAGATTAAGGGGTGTCATGTGGGTTAACCAACTTTTTGATGGATCATTACCTTGCTCTTTTCCCCAATTTCAACTCTTATTTCACTGTCCCCAATCTTTTTTGCAGAAATTTACTACTCTCATGTCAATAATTCTTGACCGTTATTATTCTCTTCCCTCTTCATCATCATTAATGCCTCCATCTTCTCTTCTTAGAATTTTCACTACCCTCCCTAAGGCATCTCTTATCTATAAATGTTTCGCCTCCCCTAATCCAGATCGCACCAAAACTAAATTGGAACTCTCCTGGGAAGCGGATTTTGGTTGTACTTGGTCTGTTGCTCTCTTTTTCATCTGTTCTTTTCCTGTTGTTTCTGTTTTCTGGGGAAAAGTTTGGTTGTATCTTTCTCATATTTTTGCACTTTCTTCTCCCTTCTCAATAATTTTTCTCTTTCTGGGTAGTCTTTCTGATTCTTTAGACCTACCTGCACACTCACATGGTATTTTCAATCTCATGCTTGCTCTTGCATTCCAGCACAGGTCATATAATTGGAAATCCCTCACAAACATCTCCATACATGGCTGGTGGAACAATTTATGTCATTTTCACAGACTTGATGTCGCCTTTGCCTCCTCTTGCAAACCAATACGTAATGTTGATCTTTTCTGGTTACCCCCCACCACGTACCTAGATCAATTGGCTCTGAAGAAATCTACACATATCAATTCAGAAAATTTTAAACCTCCTTGAAAGACTTCGACTCTCTCCTTCTTGTTATCTTTGACAGGTTTCTCATGTTATACCGTTTTTATGCTGATCATTTTATATTGTTCATTTATATCATTTGTTTATATAATTTTTAATATCTATTTTTAATATTTAACTTTTGTAATATTACTTTATTTCCCCCTCCCCTTTCCTTCTTTCCTATCTCTCTACTTTTCTTTCCTTCCCCTTATCTTTTAAAATTCCCATAAAATGCTTTTTGTTTCTTTCATATTGATGTTAGCATTGTTAATGTTCTATACTATGTTTGAGCATATTTCCTGTTTATGCTGATGTCTTTACTTGTTAACAAGCTTCTCAATAAAGCTTTTCAAAACATAAAAAATCTCCTTCAAAGTAGTTCCTGCATGAAAAATTATGTTATGAGCTATAAATCTACATGTACATTAATAAAGAGGCAGAAACCAAAGAGTCTAATGTACATGATGAATGAAACGATGTAAGACCACCCCGCGAGCAAAGACCAACAAGCGAGAAAGAAGTAACGAGCGTTGAGGAATAATGTACAGGTAGTGGGCTCCTGGTGCTTTTCTGTGACCTGGCATGAGACAGGAGGCTCTGGTGTGTCTTCTCCTCTAAGAGTAGCAGGCTCAGAGACAACTATATTCTTGAACTCAGAGCCCACAAATAGACATGTGAACTAGAGATGCATCCAAGAGAGTTTCGGTAACAGAAATGCCCACCCATGTGATTTGGTGGGAGGGGTAGGGGGGCTGGTGGAGAGGAGTGTGCCTCGGTGCCTTAGGAACACGATACAGGAATATGCAAGAGAGAAAATTAACAGCACTTCATAACTATTTCAGCAAATACCATACAGAATACTTGAGAATAAATCAAAAACACTGTTCATGTAAAAAAAAAGGAAAATCATAGATTACAGTTCAAACATCTATCAGTCATTACTTTAGATACTACGTGAAAATAGAGTGGTAGATAAATATATATATGGTCTTGTACAGTGAACATTCAAGGGTTTGCTCTAAAGTTCACAGTTCCTGTAAAAACAGTATACGAGTGCACTCACAGGCTCATAAATTTGAAGCATGTAGTGAGGTTGGTGTTGATGTGCAAGTGCACCACCCGGCTTCACACGCTAACTATAGAGGTAGATGCTGATGCAGAGCATAGGTACCTTGTTATAATCTTTGCATCTTGTGCTTATGTACCTTCCATTGCATTTGATAAATTAATTTGAGTGCATATTTCCCAAGTATACACGTATGCTGCATTTAGTATTGTTTTCACATGTATACCATATAACAATTGTTTTATTATAGTTTGAGAGTTCAGCAATAATTATTCACATTTGTATTCACATGATTTACAATGCCATATAGATTTAATTGAAGGTGCTACGAGATTAGTGTATTAGTTCTTGCATTTGAGAAGATTTGATATGAGGCCTTGCTTTTTCAAAATAATGAGAAAAAATGTTTAAGGTGGGTACAGACAAGTAGAGGGCAGAGAGGAAATCTTTGACTTTCTAGGTGACCGGATTGAGCAAGTAGAAGCTATAAACACCCTTCGTGTAGGCCACAGGATGGAATCTATGAACCAGCCGGGCTGTATTGGCTTGCTGGGATGCCATAGCTGCAGAGAAGAGATAGACAACAACCTTCTTCACACAGAACATCACTTCTGTTGTCAACTTACGTATGCAGGTGAAAGGCCACCTCAGAAACCAGCATATGACCTTGTGATGATAACGCAGCATAGCTAGAGGCAAAGAAGAGAGAGGTTGTAGGATACAGATAGACTCCACCTTTTCATGAAGGAGTATCCTGAACGATAGTTACGGTGTTGCAAGTCTTTTTAATACTTTGTTTATCATTTTCATTGCTACTGTTTTGTTCATGTTTATAGTTACACCCATACACATTTTATGCATTTGAATAGGAAGATGATATTAATACATTCATAAAACATATCCTTATTGTGCATTTTTTAGTGTGTCTATTCATGTTGAACAAAGTTTAAAATCCTACTAACAACAAATAACCCTGTAAAGTCACATAAGAATGATTGTTATCCAAAACATGCTATCCTCATGTAATGCTTAGGTGGTTCATGGGCTACAGTCCACAAGACTTCCTGACTCTAGTTGGTAAGGTGACATCAAGCCTGCACTTTTGCCAGAGGGTTCAGAAAACCTAAATTCAAGGTCATTTTATCTATGGAATTACAAAAAAATATATTGGTGGTGCACTGCAATGGGACGATCGTTGAGTAATTTTAAATAACACACAAAACTCTACCAATATTACTAATAGCAGAGACGTCCATTGTATTATTGGCTTCCTTCATCAGTTCAGACAGGAACTTCCTCTCTGCTGTGAGTAGTTCAGGCACCTGACTAGTAAAAGCTTTTCTCAATTTTGGTTTGAATCTCATTTTGAATTGGCTTTACTATGGCTGCAGCATCTGGTGTGATAAGAGCCAACTGTAGGGCACCACTAAAGCAATATCTCACAGCAAGGAGCTTCACTGACACCAGAGGTGAAGTATCGTTTGTCCTAAATGCACATGCTGCATACCCCTTTAAAATAGTTTATTCATGGGGGGAGTTTGATGATGTAGATGCAAACCCTAGACACGTCATACATATAAAGCTAGACCTGCAGAATATGCACCTTGTTATCTAAAGGTTGTTTTAGGATCTTAAGAACACTAAGCTTGGTTTGATGACATTTATCACCTGCACTGCAGAACGTCAGAATGGGTCTGCTAAGTAATCCAGGGGCTGCCTGGCCCACATTAGCTGCTTATACTCCACATCCAAATATAGTTAATCTGAATGCCCTGGAGTTAAAACAGTTGCTACATCAATCAGTGGCTATCTATAGATGACTTAGGCAGTACATTTTAAAGACTACAAGGGCTGGGGTATTAGTTGCAGATTATTTACCGAAACCACCCATGCAATTCAGACAATTAGTCCCAAGACTATCAATGCAAATTTGGACAAACCTCCCTCTAAGCAAGATGGGTTCCCATATTGGATTTCTGCAAAACCAATCAGTTGGAAGCTTTTTACCCTCATACATCACTCCAAGACAAACATAGAATGTTAGCTGTGTGCATACAACTTTGTATGCTACCACACGTGGAGGAGTGCACCACATAGGGGACGGTCTTTGTAAGTATCTACACTACTATGCATGGCTCAGCCTCATTGGTGGTGCTACCAGAGGTGATAAAACAAATACAGAACGAGCATGGAGCCTCGCTGATTGTTGGGTAAGGAATGGAATGAACGGGAGCTTCCTACGATTACTTCAGAAGTGTATACCTCCAAGTGGATTATACAGCAACTCAAAACAATAGAAAGAACAAGAAAAGGAGGTTGCACTGAATAGTAAGTACAAAAACAAACTAGAAAGCTAAACAGAAAACCAGGACTGGAACTACTCCATACAGGAGTCCAGCAGAAGTGGAAATAATTGTAAGGACTGTAATCAAATGTAAAATCCAGATCTGCTACAGCATTCTTCATGTTCTTTGCAGGACTCTAGGGGGAGTATAAGGACTGGATAGACTGAAAATTGCAGAAAGGATAAATACTTCAGATAGAAAAGTGAAATAGAGCCAGTGCTTGAATTTGAGGTTAGTGTGAAGGAGGAAGAGAAGAGTTCGGATGATAAAGCTAATTTAAAAAAAAAGTAACAGGACCGACACAAAAAGAAACATGCCTCAGAATCTGTGCATACTTCTGTGGAACGGGGCTTGGGCACTGGCACTTTTGGACAGCATAGTGGAAGTAACTATAGTTCACCCGACTCTCAAAGATCATTTGGTGGTGACTCTCCGGTAGAGTTTATGACGTAGAAATCCAGATTGTGCAGAATTGAACTAATATTCTGGTCACATTTCTCAGACACCTACAAGATCCTCTTCACAGGGGATATTTGGCCTCCATCATTTATAAGGGATGCACCTCGAGGTCAGGAGGTAATAGTGCAGCATTGAGATCCTTAGTACCTCAAGAAAGCTGGGGAGAATATGAACTTGGGTGAGGTTTAAAATAAGAAACCATGTGAGTTGGGACTAGGAATCAGTTCTACATGAAATGAAATGAAATGAAATGAAAAATTATATTTATATAGCGCATAGACTACCCGGAGGCCTCGCAGCGCTTTAATTGATCACTGTGGCGGGCCGCAGGGTGAGACTAGCACGTTTTTGCAAACAGGTGGGTTTTCAAAGCTTTCCTAAAAGCCAGCCGGTTATTATTTTCTCTGAGGGCTAAGGGGAGGGAGTTCCAAAGTCTCGCAGCAGTATGGGAGAAGGAACGGCCGCCCCAACGTGCTTTGTTGATTTTAGAAGTGGTAACTAGGTGCAATGATCCCGAGCGAAGGGCTCTGGATGGAGCGTAGGGCAAAACTAAGGGGGACAGGATGGCAGGGCCTGTTCGATGGAAAGATTTGTGCACAATGCACATAGCCTTAAACTGTGCTCTAGCAGCCATCGGGAGCCAGTGCAATTCTTTTAGAGCTTTCTTGGCTGACTGCCAGCGGGGGATGTTGAATAATAATCGGGCGGCGCAGTTTTGCGTGACTTGGAGCCTGTTGGTCACTGAAGCCGGGGCACCCAGATATAGCGCGTTTCCATAGTCCAGGCGGGAGAGTATCAGGGCCTGAACCATGATTCTCCTCGCCTGGAAAGGAAGCAGAGGGAGTACTTTGCGGAGCATTTTCATTAGGCCGACACACGTGGAGGCAGTTTTGGTAGCCTGGACCGAGAAGTCCAGCGCTTTATCAAGCCAGATTCCCAGACTCTTTATCTGCGGTTTGGGAGGGGGGGGAGCACCAAGGCAGGTGGGCCAAATTGATGTCAAAATGGTCGGAGAAGGGTTACCCAATAGCATAATCTCTGTCTTCTCCCCATTAAGTTTGAGACAGGACGATTGCATCCACTTAGCAACGGCCTCTAGACAGAGGCCCAGGGTGTTGGACGGCTCCTCATGTAATTCCCTTACGAAGTGACCCCTCAGGATTAGGCTAAATATCCATTAAAGCTACAAGCTAAGAGCAATAAAAAAGCTATTTTAGACTAATTACAGTATTGCGGCAAAAAAGTGCCTTGTAATTATTTCAACTATGGCCACTCCTCTATTTCCAGTGTTGTAGCCAAATAATTCATATAGAATAGTTTTGCATTATTGAAACTTAAACGCACACACATGGACACATGTGGTGTACAACGCTCTCAGTACTGGACTGATGACAAACTTATGAAAAAATAGAAAAAACAGTAGACATCTGGAGTTGTATATTTAGTCAATATTTAGAACCTAAATTGGAGTATCGAACCCCTTTCTGGTTTGGTGGATTTCAGTTTTCAAATATGAGACTGTACCAGGGGTATAAGGTTAGTCCTGGACTCTTTGGTGCAAGAATAATCACTAATGATGTTTTAATTGAACATTGAGACAGGATGGACAGAAATCTGAAGTTGCATATCTCAGCATGATTTTTCTTGGATGTTTAGTGTCAAGTGAGAGTAACAGCTTCGCACCTGACTTCTTACAGAGATGTGCTACTTTACAAACTCCAAACACACTAAGAAAGTTACATCCCCTTCCAGGGTTTCAAACTTTAGAACAGCTTACAAGCTATATTATGCTGAGTGTGTTAAAGTTTTTTGTTAATTAATATCCCCTATGTTTTCTGAAACAATTTGGACTAAACACTTACAGCTCTCTTATGTGGACTGTACACAGATATTTTACTGATGAAATACTTACAAATATGGGACAGCAAGACACACCTAATGATCCTTTCAGCAGGGCAAACCAGCAAGCTGTGTCTGACAAGCATTCTGCCAGGTCAAATTTGCAGTTTTAAAAGTACATCCTCGAGCTGCAGTGATGGCACATTAGGTGCTGCGGTCCACTAGTAACATTTAACTTACAAGCCCTAGGTACACAGAGTACAA
Organism: Triturus cristatus; assembly: GCF_964204655.1. NCBI lineage: Eukaryota > Metazoa > Chordata > Amphibia > Caudata > Salamandridae > Triturus > Triturus cristatus. Next base: position 167,300,351 of record NC_140580.1, on the reverse strand, counting down.
TATACTAGGAATTTATAGGTAAATTAAGTATGACAATCAGGATTTAGCCAATTGTACACATATTTTAGGAGTCAGAGCACATGCACTGGTGCCTAGTTATCAGGGCCCCAGTGCAACAGAGTTGAAAGCCAGAAGCATCATGAACCAAAATGTGGGGGGTGATCATGCAAAGGACCTTTTTCCTAACATTGCCCTCATGAGCAGGTGAATGTTTGTTAAGGTAACAAGCTACTTATGGAGACTAATATAGTCCGTCCTTATTGGTCCTTTAGGAAAACGTATGCCAGATGCCCTATGTCTAAAGTGTTTATTATGAAAAGCTTCTACAAAGGCAATGCCCCTGTCATATTTGTTTTGAAAAGCATATCATTAGACCCAGCGTTTTCTGGCTTGCTGGGACAAACCGACCGAAGCCAGCCAGAATCCACTGATCTAGATAGGATGAGTGTGATATGCTTGTCAGATAACCTGTGCTTACACTCTAGTAGTTTGATACAGAGCAGTCAGGCTTATCTTCAGGGTCAAAGTGTAAAGTATTGGCACAGCACCACCCACTCAACACACTGAGTACACTACAAAAAGACAAGTGCACTACAAAAAGACTCCACACCGTATGTATAAAACAATGGTCTTTGTATTAAAGACACATTGAAATGAAAATGACATACACTTTGGATATGTGCTTTACAGTTATATGCAATTGTCGAACTTTCCCATTAGCAGCAGAACGGCATGAACATACATGCACCCTTCATAGGAATTCACTTCTTCCTTTATTCTCTCAGCCTCAAAAGTGACATAAACCCAACTGCCTCCTCTCCCTCAGGTATTCGCAACCCAAGTGATCCCTCCCACATAAACAACGTCAGAAACCTATATGCAGGCTGTTCAGAGTTATTCCACTTTCTTGCTATCACGTTAACATAAACCATAACATTCTCAAATATTACATACCCTGAACAGTTGTAGCGGTCAAGATATCATAGGTATTGACTACGCCTCATGATTCAGCCCCTTAGTCACTCAAGTTACACCAGCCAACGCTACCCATTGCACCCAATGGTGATACTTTGATTAGAATATCAGGACCACCTAAAGTGGAAGGAAACAGTTACTTGGTTTCATCCATCCAAATTAGGCTGTCAAGGCAACCAGCAGTACCTTCACGAGGGCGGGATCACTAACCCCCCAGTAGGCAAAAGACGGTGACACTGGAAGCTAGCCCGCTTCCAATTTAGAGAGATGTTTCCCCCCAGGCAGAGGTGCAAACCACAATTGCTCCAGGAAGCCAGCTGTGGGTGCACACAAGACACAACGAGACCCCTGAGGTCCAGTAACGATGTTACCAACAACAGAGTACCTTGTGGCGTGGGTACGTGGGGAGGCAGCAAGCGACCTCAGACTGAGGTCGCGATGTCAGGCACTGTTTTCCTTATGATCTGGAGATCAGAGACAATCCAGGCTCTCTGCAAACGTCCCCAGCACCCCTCTGACACCACACACTATGAAGTGCAAGCTAAAACAGGTTTCTGGTTGCAAGCTCGGGTCCCAAACTTACCAAACTTCTCCAGCACTCCTCAAGCTCCTCATGCTACAGCACCCCAGGTGGGCTGCTAATCTTTACGAGCACACCCTACGTAGTGTGTGATTACTGCTTACGTTAGGATAGTCCTTGTCACAATGGACAATAACATCCACCCGTTTCTGCTGCATCCAGCGCGGTCCTTACGATCTCAGGGAAACTGGGAGATCCTTTCTGTCCCTCTTGGACAGGAGGCCATCCACGCAGCCCTTGGAGAGTGCTCAGTGACCCAGGCCACAACAGTTAGCAATTAACTGCAGGCCAGCAACATGTAGGTAAAATCCACCAAGTGAAAGTTCCCTCTGTGGAGCACAACAGGCTCCAGGCCATGAGGAGTCTGTAGATAATCAATTTACAGTGCCTCCTGCCCCAATGGTTCCTCTTGTTGATGTCCCAGCATCGAACCAGCGTAGTATGATTACAATCCCCAAAGCGTCTTCTTTCCTCCTGAGGACAGAGCTCCAGTAGTTATACCCACAATGGCCTTTGTAGATGAGATTAGTTCAAAAGGCCACCTTTGAAATGGGATGTATGATGTTACAACGCATGCTTTTACAACGCATGCTGTTACAACAAATTTTTTACAACGCAAATGCTGTGACAAAGCAAGTCTTTACAACGCAAGTCTTTACACTACAATACATCGACTTGCAGTAGATGGCGTGCTAACATTAAAAAAGGGTAATTTACTATTCTAACTCCAGTCCACGTTGCAGTAGGGAAGGTGTTTGGATAGTAAAATACACTATTTTTAATGTTAGCACGCCATCTAGTGCAAGTCGATGTAAAGACTTGCGTTGTAATGGCATGCGTTGTCACAGCATTTGCGTTGTTACAGTTTCGTTGTAATGGCAGTGCGTTGTAAAAGTTGCGTTGTAATGGTTGTTCCCCTTTGAAATGCACAGTCCCCCCTCTAAATTTAGTCCTATCTGCCATCCTACCCTAGTAGGCTTGATCAATATCTTTAGTGGGGCCAGGACCCTGCCCATTGGAATGCGTGTGCCAATTCCATCCCCTATTATCCTTCCGAGGAAGGCCCCTCAGATTCAGAGGTCTGCAGTTTCCTTTGAGTGCCCCTAGTTTATCAGGAATTCACAGATGTGGGCATCTCCCCTTCACCCAGATGTGGATTGGAGACAGGCTGATTGGCGCACAGAGAGCCAGGAGCATTGAAATGCCCACTTTCCCGAAAATAGCATTTCCACATTAGTAATGTCAAATCTAATCTCACTATCAGAGAGGATTTGCCATTACTAATCCATTGATACCAAACACCATACTGCTACTTTTCTGCATATCGGAAATATAGTGCAATAGCCTTTCCCTAGATTACCCATGTTAATCACGGCGAGAAGCAGGCCTTATAGTACTGAACACACCATCCGATTGTGTTCACTACTAGGGCATGTAGCGCATACGTGCCCTTGCCCTCCTTCTTCCCTACACTGTACCTTGCCCATAGGGAGTACTCAGAAGTAGCGATAGACAGGCAGAACTTGAGCAAGTAACTTTAAATGCGAATCAGGGACATGCACACACAGGCCACGGCATGGTAAACCTGTGGTACGTTTATAGAGCTACCTCCGTGGGTGTCAGTAATGTAGGCCTACAGGGTAGCATTTGAGTTACATGCCCTAGGTCTTACCACTGGATAAGGGAGTTACAGCTAACTAAAATCAGACAATCATGTATACACCAATCACTAGTATGTAGATGAAAATACAGTGCTTTGGCACTGAATGGCAGTGGCAAAGCACTCAAAGTCTTAAGTTTATCACATAGATCACCAGAAAACCGTGAGGGACAAAAGCAAAAAGTAAAGGGAAAGCAAAGGGAAAGCACCCTAAAAAGAGCCATTTCCAACACCTGTGTTAAATCCAACAGGCATTTAAGAGATATTTAGATTTGTTATGACTGTGTACGACAATTGTCTTTTAGGAACGCTTAATAGAGGTGGCATGAGTTGGTTATGGCGTCAAGCCAATTATAAAGGCTGCAGGCATTTGGCAAGTGATGCTGTATGTCTGTTCTATTTGTTATGAAAATTTAATTTTTTAAGCCAATAGACCTTTAAGGGTGGATTGTTTTTAATGCAGTGTTTAAGGTTGTAGACAGGTTATTTTGTTCCGTGGAATCTCAAAGATTTCCAAAGCAGGCAAGAATTTTGGGGTTGGTCACTCACTCTTGGAGCAGTTGGCACTGAGTATGTGCATGATGACTTTGAAGCCTAAACTAACTAGAGACTCTAGAAGCCCTTTCAATTATAAGCCAGAACAAATGGCATTTCTAACATTTGTTGCTAGCTCAACAGCATATGTCACACAAAGGATAAATATGTTTCCTGCTGTTACCAAGAGGAGCCAGGTTTTTGCCAAATATTTATACATAAATGGTGTCCTGCACTGTAGCAAGGCATACATGAAGTTGCCTCTCAAATAAAGGTTGACCCTTCGAAGTCCATTCATGTACAGCACCAGTGGCATATTACTAATTTCTATGCTTAATTGTAACTAACCACAGTTACAGTTACAGATTCTATTGCAGATCAATCTAACTCCTGAACACGACTCCTTCATACTTGTTGGAAATCACCATCTTTTGTGGTGTATTCCCCCACATTTGTTTGCCTTCACTACCCTATTTTTTCTGAACCTATTTTTGTTGGCATTATGACTATGTACACTTTACTCCTGCTAACTATAAAGCTGGAAACAATAGATCTAATATTTTCCAACACTTCTATTACTCTGGAAGTCCTTAAGAAAGTGGTATATCATCTGACCACTCCATCTTATCTTTTTCTTGGTCATTCCCTATCCTTAAGATAGAGAGTGGAATGGCTACAGATGGGCAGCTTCATGCTTGGGGGAAAAAATTTATAAATTAGCATTTCAAAACTAAAGGAATCATTAATTACAACACTGTCCTGCCTATCGATATCGAGGGATGTAGCAGCAGATAATCTGGCAGTAGACTGGCTTTCCATGTCAGCTGATAAGGTGAACCCTGAAAGGGTGTCCCGGAAAAAGGCACGCTTCACCTGGACTGCCTGGTCTACTGCTGAGCTCATTGAAGAAAAACAATCATGCAAAAGATTAGAAAGAAGTTGGAGATGCCACTACTCTTTTTTTAATTTTTTTTTAATTTTTTTTTAATTTTTTTTATTTGTCATAACAGAAAATATTACAGAGGTATGACGTTCAGGACACCCGTCTCTCCCCCCACCCCCCAGTCTGTAAAACAGCGAGACAAATGGCACAAAAAAAAAGGGTAAACATAAGAGAATAGCACGGTAAGAATCAAAAGAAAAGAGAAAGGATAATGAAAGAAGGGCGGATACTGAGAAAAAGAAAAAAAAAAAATAAACCAAAGAAAAGAGAGTATAACAGAGTGAGGAGAAGAAAACAGTCAAGGGAAAGAACACTGGTCGAATTAACCCGACTGCTCTAACCAAGATGTAAACTTTCCCCACACGTCCAAACCCCTCTTCCGATTTTTGCGCCCTTGCCTGGTGTATACTGCTTTTTCTAGATGGTAAGTGGCCGCTAGTCTGGCCAGCCACTGAGAGAAAGGTGGGGGATCAGCATCCAACCATGCTGAAGCCACACAGATCCTCCAGACTGCCATTGCAATGAATATTAAACCCCCAGTTTTAATCCTGGTGGTTTCAGACTGAGTCCCCAGCATGATGACAGTGGGGGTTAGCACAATAGTTTGAGAGGTGACTTCCCTTAAAAATTCTTCTATTTTGAGGAGGATTGGGGCGAGTTTAGGACAAATTGCAAAGATATGAATTGAGTCGACCCCAAACTCAGCACACCGGGGACATAATGTCCCTTTGCCAACTCCCCATTTCGCGATTTTGCTAGGGGTAATGTAGAGAAAAAAAACAGTTTTAAAATTTTGTGCCTGTAATTTGGCCGACAGCAGAATATTTTTAGACAGTGCTAAGGAGTTGAAGAATGTACTGTGTGGGGATTCAAGTTTAGTATACCATTTATCGGCAATCTTTGGTAGGTCATCTGGAGTTTGTCTGATTAGTATTTTGTACAAAAGACCTATCCGAGGGGCAGTGTTGTCGCGTAGTTTGTTAAGAAGTTCCACTTCTGTGAACCCTGCACTACCCCCAACCTTTCCGGAAAGAAAATTAGATATGGATAGGTACTTAAAAACGTCTTGGTCTTTCAAACTATATTTCAATTGCAGATTTGTGAATTGTTTAACTCCATCGCTAGTAATGAGATCCCCAAGTTTCGTAATACCTGCCCTGTGCCAATCTAAAAAATAAGACCTGCCAAAAATAGCGGGAAGATTGCAATTTGTCATAATGGGAGAGTAAAAGTTAAATCTTCCCAGTCCAAATATTCTGCGGATATTACGGAAAACCATATATGAGTTCATTAACGTTTTGAATCTCACACGTTTGTAGTATCCAAACGAAGTCTCTCGGAGGAGACAGCCCCAGTGTTCTTCCCCCAGTAGAAGTTGGAAAGGCGAGGATAGGCCAGGTGTTAATAATAGGGGGGGTTCCCTCACCAGCTCAGAGCTGTATTGCATGACTGCGGCCCAATAATAAAGCATAATATTGGGGAAGGCCCACCCACCCCGCTCTCTGGGAAGTGATAGTTGCCTTAAGGCCCTCCTTGGTTGTGAGTAAGCCTAGATAAACTGCGTGAATATTTGCTGAAATTTTTGTAAATTAGCTTTGCTGAATTCCAGGGGTACTGTACGAAAGAAGTAAAGAAGTTTAGGAAAATATGTCATTTTAATAACATTGCATCTCCCAACAAGTGTCAAATGTAGATTGTCAATTTGTTTAAGTGCCTTCTTGGTTTCTATAGCCAGAGGAGCTAAGTTATCGGTTACAATTTTGTCGATATTAGCAGAAATAAGTACCCCAAGGTATTTAGCTTTTGGCACTATCCTAGCATCAGTCCAGGTGATTTCCCTGTTTATGATTATCTGGGTTTTGTTTTTATTCAGAGCATAGCCCGAGATTTTCCCAAATTGTTGTGCCTCTAGCGCTAGTGCAAGTATGGCGTTTTCGGGGTCAGGGGATGTTATAGCCAAGTCGTCCGCGTAAGCCATGATTTTGATGTTAATGCCCTGGATGCTAATTGCTAGGATGGCGGGATTCCTTTCAATTTGTTTGATGAATGGATCTAGGTAAAGAGCAAATAACAGAGGGGAGCAAGGACAACCCTGTCTGGTGCCCCGGGAGATGTTGAATTGGTCAGTAAGTCTCCCATTAATGGAGACACAAGCCGTTGGTTTAGAATATAGCGCCTGTACCGACTGCGTAAGTCTAGGCCCAAAGCCCATCCTACCCATGACAGCCCACAAGAACCGCCAGGAGACCCGGTCAAAAGCTTTTTCAGCATCTAATAAGGTTAGTGACATCGGGTCTCCTGCTACCTGCGCTGCGTCAAACAGGGTAATGGCCCGCCTGACGTGTTCCGTGGTACCTTTTTTAGGGATGAAGTCATGTTGCCATTCTGAAACTAAGGACTCAACCACAGAGGAAATTCTGGAGGCCAGTATTTTAGAAAAGACTTTGGAATCACAGTTGATGAGTGTGATGGGTCTATAGGAACTCATTTCTAGTGGAGCCTTATCCTTTTTGGGGAATATGGAAATTCTAACATTGGACCAGGAAGGAGGGGGGGAAGCCCCGCTAAAGATAGATGTTACTACATCGGTGTAAATTGATTTAATTTGAGGGGCGAGGATCTTATAAAACTCTACAGGAATGCCGTCCATTCCTGCAGCTTTCCCATCTGGTAAACTAGCTAGAGCCTCCATAACTTCGTCCCAGGTTGGAGTGAGTTCTAACAGCTCGCTGTTATCAGAGTTAAGCTGTCTAAGGTCTATTTCACTTAAGTAGCTAGCTATCTCGCTTTCGAGCGAGCTTGCCACGCTACGGTTCTCCTCAGTGTATAGCTCGGTGTAGAAATCTTGAAATCCCTTCTGAATTGCATCAGGATTATTAGTCACATTCCCTGAGGTTAATTTAATTGCATGTATTTCATTGCTTGTGGACTGTTGCCTGGTTTTGACAGCTAAATGATGCCCAATGCAGTCACTGCATTCGTAATTTTTTTCCCGCAAAGTTGCCCACTTAGCTGCCGTTTTTTCCGCAAATACTGCTCCAACTTTTGCTTTAGCAAGGACTACCTCCCTTTGGGCGTTTTCGGTATCCTGTCCAGACTTAACCACTAGGACCAGATTTGTTTCCGCTATCCTTAGTTTTTCCTGTAGGTCACTAATTAACAACTTCTCCTTCATGTTTTTCCTTGCTGAGAAGTTCAAGGTTTCACCCCTGATCCCAGCCTTTAATGTGTCCCAGACAGTCATCGTGGAGGCAGTTCCGATATTAATTTCCAGAAATTCCTGAATCCAACCTTGCATATGTGTCCTGTAGTCTGTGTTTTGCAACAGGGCTCTCTCAAAGCTCCATCTGGGTGTCTCCTTCCAATTCCCTAATCCCTTAATGTTTACTATAAGAGGGTTGTGATCTGACAGAAAACGAGGTGCAGTGTCTATGGTACAATTACACAGCAGTGAAGACGAAACAAAAAAATAATCTAATCTAACAAAAGTTTTATGTGGGGCTGAAAAAAAGGTGTAGCCAGGTTGCGTAGGGTTTAGGCTGGCCCAGATATCACTCAGCCCATGGATCTGAGCTAAGGTAACTAGTGCTTGAAATACTCGGGGCTTTCTGCCTTTGTATCTCCATTTACTGTCAGTTTTCCAATCAGAGGGCAAATGTATGTTAAGGTCGCCGCATAGGATGATGGGAGTGGGCCAGTGGGCAAGTTCCCCTGAGACCATATTAATAATCCCTGGGTCATCTACATTACTACCATACAATGAGCAGAGGGTAAACGGAAAGTTGGAGGAGAGGTGGCACTCAGCTATTACCCATCGGCCCAATGGATCTGATTTAACCCGAGGATTGCTAAGAGAGAGTCTTCTGTCCGCCAAGATTCCGACCCCTTTTGTCTTGGCACCCTGTGTGGTAGCCCCAACGACTTTGAACCCTAGCGTGTCTAATAGGTGTTTCTGTGAACCCTCTATGTGGGTCTCCTGGAGGCAGATGAAGTTGCCCCCTAGAGAGCGCAACCCCTGAGCAACATTTTGCCTTTTAGAGATATCATTCAGTCCACAAATATTAACAGAGACAAACCTGAGTGAGTCTATCTTAGCCATCTAAAATATTGAAAGAATAAAAGAAGAGTTTTACCTTGTTCAATGTCTTAACAAGTAAATACGAAGATATGTGCATGCCTAAGAATACCTTTAATTCTTTTGTGCCATTTCTAGTGCCCGTGCTGACCCCCCCATCCCCCACCCAGCCCTCCCCCCCACCCCCCCACCCCCCCACCCAGCCCTCCCCCCCACCCCCCCACCCCCCCACCCAGCCCTCCCCCCCCATCTTCAGAGCAATCAGGAATGACCTGAGTGATGATAGTCAGTCAAGAGCCCCAGCCGTCTCCCACGCCTAAAAAAGAACTAAGTAAAGCTTTCAATCGGCTAATTGCCCCCTTATTTAGAGAAAAGACGGAAAAGACAATCGAGAAAAACAAAGGGTTGTCTACTATATCCGTTTTAAAGTTCAAAAAAGCCATAATCCGACCATTATCATGTCATGGCCCTTAGAGGTTTGCAGGTTGAAAAAGACTATAGGGCGTGAATAAGAACAGAGAGATGATTATTGAGGCAGAGAAAGAGAAAAGAAAGAGTGGACTTTTCAACCAAGGTTCTTTCTGGATTTCAGCTCATTTAAGTGTTCGCCAGCCTTTATTTCGGATAGGAAGACCTTAACGCCTCCGTTAAAGATTACTTTGAGTCTAGCAGGGTTCATTAAGTAAGCTTCGGCCCCCAGCTGCTGGAACGGAGAGATCAGTTGTCTCAAACGCCATCTCCGCTCTACTGTCTGATGGCAAAAGTCAGGTTTGGCAAAGAATGTTATTCCATTGGCCCCTTTCTTAGAGTTAGGGCGAGCCTGATCATAGATTAGCTGTCTCAGAAGAAAGTTGCCAAAGTATACCAGGAATGCCCTTGGCTGTCCTCCGGTGGTATTGCCCCGATCATGTTGTCGTCTCTGGTTGAAGGGGAAGCGGTGCGCCCTCTGTACCTCGTGATCCCAATCCCAGCCCTGTTGGTCAGAGAAAGAGTCCTGCAGGAGTTTCACGATGAAGCGTCTGGGATCGTCTCCTTCCTTCCCCTCCGGAATACCGAGCAAGCGAAGATTGTTCCTGCGTTGGCGATTTTCCTGGTCCTCCATCTTAGACATTAGGTCTACCAGACAGGCAGTGTTGGATTCGCTCTGTTGCTTGGCTGCCACGGACTCGGTTTCTAAGTGCTCGGTACGGGCTTCTATCATGGAGACGCGGTCGCTAATATCGGTGCAGGTTTTATTCGGTTTTCTTAAGCCTCCTTGAAGTTTCTTGGCGGCGCTTTTGGCTGCACGATTGTCGGCCCGAACCTCCTCCTGAAACTCTTTTATAGAAGCTAGGATAGAAGTGAGGGATGGCTCAACCAGGTCAGAAGGCAGATTTTTTGTAGACCCCCGCTATGTTATATTGGGATCGTCTTCGTCCAGAAGATAAGACATATGAAAGTCTGAGTAGTCCCATTTCAACTGGCTGCGCCGCTTGTTCTTGCTTCTTGGTTTCTTTGGTCGCTGAACTGTGCCAGTGTCCTGATTTGAGGCCTCACTGTCTCTTTTGCTTGTGTTGGACCCACCCTCGCCCGAGGAGCTGGGTGTGCTATCTGAGACAGAATAGAAATGCTCAGGCCCTGCTTCAGGGGTCCAGGGAGCTTGTGCGCCAAGGGGAACCTCTAGGCGTTGAATACAGTTAGCAGTAACCAAGTGACTGCGTTTCTGGCACGGTGAAAGGAGAGCCAGGGATCGCAACATTGGAGCCATTGGAACCATTGCCGAGTTCTTGCGCTGAGAAGGGCAAAATTAGTAAAGTTTGTTCCATAGGTTGATGCGTAGTTGCCCCTTTAATATGAGGCGCACAGGGAAAAGTGTCTGAGGTCATAGCAGAATCTAGACACCTCAGCGATGTGCCGTTGGAGCTAAGGCCAGCGTCGATGCTAAGCTTTTCCCTGGATCCGATTTCTATAGGTACAGTCTCCTGGTTGATCGCAAAGCAGTCCTCTTGCGGCGGACCGGGTACAAAAGCTGACGCGACCAGCGTGGTTAGTGGGGCCGTGGGAGCACTCTCAGTTGGGGGCGCAAGAGCTTTGGGAATAACGCCTGATGATTGAGCTCTGGCTCCCTTAAAGATTTTTGCTAGGGGGGGTGCATGGGTGTTGAATCTTTTATATCTTTTGAATCTTTTAAATCTTTAAGCGGCCCATCCCCCCCTGCCTTATCCAGCAGTTTTTTGTTCCCACTAACCTCTTGCCGGGGTTTGACGGTCCGATCAGCTGATGCAGCATCCCTAGGCTCTTTGGGTTCTAGAATGGCAGGTGTCTTGGTTTTGCCTCCTTTCCTGGCCCCCCGCGCGCTCATGTCGGGGCTGCAAGTATTGCTGTTCAATGAGGCTGAAGGAGCGGTAAACAACAATGCCCAGATCAAGGCCGCGGTACAGCACCGACCAGGTGGGGGCGGGGGATCTGTTGGGTGGGTAAAGAGGTGAAAAGTAGCCTTAACACAGCTAAGACAACCTCTGCTCACCCTCTTGGTAGCTTGGCATGAGCAGTCAGGCTTATCTCAGAGGCAATGTGTAAAGTATTTGTATGATGTGAGGGGGTGACGGGTGCCCAATACCTGAATAGCACAAGAACCGCCTGGTCAGATGTATTCGTCTCGGGAGCATTGGAGTCCGGATGCCAGAGGACTAATCATACCGCCTCTCCCGCACAGGCTGCCAATAGAAACGCCCAGCAGGAGGACCAATCAACCGTGCAGACTGGCCAAGAAGAGGAAGGCCCACAGGATGCGGGGTAAGGCCAGAAGAGGGAAGACGCCGTAAAGTGATGACAGAACGTGGCAGAAGGCCAACGGGAAGGAGCCATGGTGCTGCTGCCCAAAGCCTAAGAACAGGAGCCAGAGAACACCAGTGTCTCAGACTGGAACCCGTACCGGAGCTCTGACGACGACGAACTTGACGTGTGGACCAAGGAGTGGTGGATACCCCAGGAGAGCCAGAGGTCCCGCCGCAGCTCCAGGGAGAGTTGCGGCTATTGTGGTGAGTGGGAAAAGGAGGAGCGGGGAGGGGCGCACTGAACAATATTGCACCGCTCCGACTTGGGGCCTGCATCACCTGTTTTTGATCCTGCAGATGTGAAAAGAGGGGGGGAACAATTAAAGGGCAACACGACCTCAAGATTCACAAGAGTGTCTGACAAAAGAAGAGGGTAAAAGGACAGTTTCCCTTGGTTAAGTGCTTCCCTATTGCACAGTTACGAAGGCCTCTCTGGGTGTGGTGAAGGCTGTACTTTCCACTCCTCAATTGTCTATTAGACAAATCCCCATACTCATCATTCCCTTTGTGTACTCTCGAGCTGCCTGGGGTTGTCTGTTTTCTGAAGCCTGAATGGTGTGGAAAGAAGAAGAAAACGAATGCACAAAGTAGAAGACGGACAAACATCATAACAGGACTAGGCACCAAGAGAACACTATCACGGCCATTCCGAAGTATCCTGAGATATAATTCTCTTTCAATAAGATTACTGCATGATAACCTCTGTCCTGCTGGTGTTTAAATAAAGTGGACAAAATTGAGAACCTTATCAGGCCTCGTAGGTTTTGTTTCCCTCATCCCTCCAACATACACATACACACAGTAACACAGAGAAAACACTACAAAAGGAGTCCACTTAGCCAATATTTATCTGAATAAAACAAGACCAAAATTACAACAATCCGCCATACACAAGTAAAAAGATCACTTTAAAAAGATTGAGCAAGTTTAGTCCATAAAAATCAATGGATGCGTTTGTTTAGCACAAAGTACCCTAGATGCGTCAAAAATCAAGGACAGATGCGTAGGAGGGGAGGTGCAGGAAAAGCAAAGTGATGCATCGGTTCCTTATGCAGGAGAGGTCATGCTTCAGTTCTTTTTTGGCAGGGGAGGTGATGCGTTGGTTCTATACTGCTAGGCAGGGGAGGTGATTCATCAGTTTCCGGACATGCAGTCTTGGTTCCTTACTGCGGTGCGGTGTAGTTGAAGAATCAGTTCCCAGGGATGATGCGTTGAAAATCCAGACACACTGGGTCAATGCGACAGCAGCGAACCAGGCACTGTGTCAATTTCACAGCCGTGAAGTAGGTGCTGTGTCAGAGTCAGAACGGGTGTTACAGAAGTTGGTGACATGGTGCTTGAATCTCCAGCTGCAGTGATTTTTCAGACGTGCTGCAATTGAAAGCTGGGCCCTGCAGTGAAAGCCGTGGCCGATGTGTCAAGCAGGAACCACGCTTCAAGGCAGGTAGCAGCAATGTGTTGATCTTTCGCAGCGATGCGTTGATAAAACAGGCACTGGGAGTCGGTGCATGGATTTTATCTTTAAGATCACCAGGTTGTGCTTCGAAGGACCCAGGAACTGGATTTGACAGAACTTGACAAGTCGAGACTCTCAGCAGAAGAACCCAGGTCCTGGCAGGTGAAGTCTTTGATGGCCCTGAGACTTCACAACAGGAGGCAAGCTCAACTCAAGCCCTTGGAGAACCTTGGAAGCAAGATACAGAGAGCAAATGTCCTGCCCTTTCACTCCCAGGACAGAAACAGCAAGCAGCAGGCCAGCCCAACAAAGCAACAGGTAGAGAGGCCTACAACATCCAGCTCGTCTTCCTGGTAGAATGTCCTCAGTCCAGAAGTGTTCTGACTTTGGGGTATTAGAGGTCCACTACTTAGACCCCCCTTCTGCCTGTGAAGTAGGAAAACTTCAAAGGAAAGTCAATGTAGTGCCTAAGACCTTGCCTTTCCCTGAACTGGCTCCAAACACACTAAGGGGGGTGGAGACTGCTTTGTGTGAAGACAGCCACAGCTCTATTTAGATGTTAATTGACAACTCCTTCCACCACTCAGCAAGGCCCATCAGGATATGCATGCACACCTCAGCTCCCTTTGAGTAACTGTCTAGAGTCAATGCACATGATCCCAACTGCAAGCCAACCCAGAAGTGTATTCCACAGAAAGGCAGAGGCACAGAATGGTTAAGGAAGAAAATGCCCACTTTCGAAAAGTGGCATTTTCAAACTTACAATTCAGAAAAACAACTTCACAAGAAGATGTCTTTTCAAATTGTGAGTTCAAAGACCCCCAACTCCAAATGCCCATCTGTTCCCAAAGGGAAATTACACTTAAAAGATACTTCAGGGAAATCCCCATGTTACCTTATGGGAGAGATAGGCCTTGCTATAGTGAAAAACGAAATTTGCAGTATTTCACTGTAAGGACATGTAAAACACACAGTACATGTAAATACACTTCACCCTGCCCATTGGGCTGCCTTGGGCCTACCTTAGGGGTGACTTGCATCTAGTAAAAGGGAGGTTTTGGGCCTGGCACGTGAGTGTACTTGCCAAGTCGTATTTGCAGTGTACAACTGCGCTCACAGACACTGCAATGCAGGAATGAGACATGTTTGCAGGGCTACTCATGTGGGTGGCACAATAAGTGCTGCAACCCCACTAGTAGCATTTGATTTACAGGCCCTGGGTACACCAGGTGCACTTTGCTATGGACTTACTAGTAAATCAAATAGGCCAATCATGGATGAACTAATCACCAATACAATTTTGACATGGGGCGCTTGCACTTTAGCACTGGTCAACAGTGGTAAAGGGCCCAGAGGCATAAAACCAGAAAAAACTCAATGCAGCGCACAGTCAACAACAGGAGGTCAGAAGCAAAAAGACATGGGAAATTACTCCAAAAGATGCCAGGTCTAACACCAGCTTTCTGAGTATATTGAAACTTCTAATGCACTACACCTCTGACAATTGGGCTATAGAGACAGACATAACATGGAGATAGCACTGCTGGAGATGGCCAAACTTATAGAGTGAAACCTAGACCTCGGTTACATCATGGCACTGGCTCTTTTAGATCTATTGGCGGCATTTGACACTGTATATCACACAATTCTATTACATCAGTTGTCTGCAATTGGTGTAACTGGCTCAGCCCTCCGTTCCCACTCCTCTTTTCTTGAGTCTAGTGTAGAGAAGAAGTTGTCCCCTTCTCCCAAGTCACTTTATACACTCAATAAGTGATAACTTTGGTTTGGAGCAGACAGGGAAATACTTCGCTCATTTGAATTGTAATTTACAATCCTCCTTCATGGTATAGTTTGATTTTGAATTACAATGCAGAAAATGCAAATTTTTGAAAGTTGTCATTTTTCTGCCTACATCAAATGTCCTTTCTGCCAGTGTCCAAGGTTACATGACTGTTAATGGCCCTCCTCAGATGTGATGTGCATTCCTTATGGACAGGGAATAAAGGGTCTTTGGTGTGAGGAAGGGCATTTCTCTCCTGAGTATGATGGCCTGGGGGGGATTGTACTCAGTCGTTTCTGAGCTTCAAAGGGTAGCCTGAGGCTGTACTCAGCCCCTTCCTGACTTCTGAAGATGCCTTCCCACACATGTACCTGCTGCCCTCTGTTTTACTAGCTAGGCTGGAGCCAGACCCAGGAAAAAAGGAAGAACTGACCAGAACCAGTTTATGGTTCGATACAGGGGGTGTCGCCTACACAGGCTGGGACTGGGTATAAAAGTGGCACTTTCAGAACCTCTCAACACAACACTCCTGGACTTGTGGAGACTCAGAAGAAGGAATGTCCTGCTGTCTAAAGCCTGAAGTAAGACTGTACCTACTTACCTTGAACCCAGGACCCCAGAAGTGACTCCAAGGGTCAGTTGGCTCACCCTCTGTTTGAGCTACAGGGACACAACAACCTTCCAGAGGTCATTCCATGCAACTGCCCAGCTGAGCACTACCATCTTGACTTGCATGAACCCTACTGCTGGCCTCTGCTGGAGTGAGTTCTAGGGCCAGATGTACGACCCTAAATTGCAGTCGCGAACGGGCCGATTGCCTGTGTGCGACTGCAATTTAGGGTCGTATACTTTAGGGCATGGTCATGTATAAACCTCGTTTGTGACTGAGTAAATTTTACCGATTCGCATTATGAGGTTTGCGACTCGCTATTAGGAAAGGGCATGCCTTGGGCGTCCCTTCCCAATAGCGACTCGCATTTGTATGTATGAATGTTTTAAGAATGCAATTGTGCTCGCAAGACACTCGCAATTTATCATCTACTTCAAGTAGGTGGTAAACCATTTGCAAACGACAAGGGGTCCCCAGGGGACCACTGCCTGCCGTTAAAAAATGAAACTGAAAAGTTTCATTTTTCTTTTTCAAATGCATCCCGTTTCCCTTTAATGAAAACGGAAGGAATTTTTAAAAAACTGCTTTATTGACAAAGCAGTGCCAGACATGGTGGTTTGCTGACCTCAGCAGATCACCATCCCTGGGAGTGCTAGTCATTCCCAATGGGGTCGCGAATAGCAAGAGCCTCATTAATATTCATGAGGCATGCAATTTGCGGCCCCATTGGGAATCGCAAACAGTGTCTGAGACTCTGTTGTACATTGGATTTTGCGACTCGCAAATTGCGACTTGCAATTTGTCCCAATTTGCGAGTCGCAACATTCAATAGTTGTACATCTGTCCCCTAATCCCCAAGTGATGGCTGGTCTTCAAGTGTACTTCTCCAACCTCATAATTGCTCAAAGTGGACTCCAGGTGAAAAACAAGGAGGCTGTATGCTCACCCTGCCGTCGACATGCCCCTCTCCAGATGCTTGTATATATCAACAGGAGTGTAACCCATATACCACGTTGAGATGTGGGTAGGTATGAGAAATAAAGGACAACAGTTCTCAACTGGTATGATTAAACAGGACAATTATAAATGCATGTGCATGACATTAGCAGGGAGGATAAAGGGAGACTCAGGCAAAAAATCTATTTGAAAAATCCACTAGGCATCAAATGTTTATAATCATAAGGATGAATTAAGGCAAATTACAGTTGTAGCAGCACTGTAGGCAACAATTGCAAGTGAACACAACCCGAATTGGACTTGGTGCTAAATGTGTAAGTGACACCCAAAGTGGCGACGCAAGTGACAATTGTGGAATCAGCGGAAAACGGCGCAACAAAGAATTAGTGACAGAATATATACAGTGAGTGTATTGTGGTTCAAGTAATGAATGAATAAGTATTTGCACTAAAGGAAATCATTTAGGAAGAACCTCAAAAGAGAAAATGCGCTATTGTTTGCGCTGACCGGTCGACGGCGTTTCGATCCTCTGATTTAGGATCATCTTCAGGACCGGGTTGTTGAGTTAAAAGACGGTGCTGTACAAGGGGGCAAAAAAGGAGAGGGTAGGGGTAAGGGGGAGCACGTGTGGCGCGGGAAGCAGCAGGTAGCCAAGGGGGCGATGGACCTGGAGGAAGAGGCGGGGAAGAGGGGAAAGGACAAGGGTACTGGGAAGGGAAGGGAGAGGGTGCTAGGATCAGAGAGGTGCAAGACCGCAGTATAAACGGACGATGCTTGTGCGTGCGGGGGAGAAGGAGTGACAGAAAATTAGGAAGTGCTTGGGATAGAGGAAAACGTAGGTACCCAGGAGCGTGGAGGGAGGGGAACATACGAGGTAGAAAGGCGGGGGGCTAAACGAGGCGAAGAGCTCGTGTAACGGAAATGGCGGAGGGCCATGGAGGTGAAAGAAGAGTGGAAAGATAGGACGAGAGGACAAGAAATAATAATATGGGCATACAACGAGATCCAGATGGGTCAGCATAGGGTGGATCACGTGAACGGAGAACAATTCAGGTGAAAAGCGCAGGGACCGGGGAGTGCGGAGGGTGGGGAGCAAACAAGGTGGAAGAGATTCCGCACTGGCTTTAGTTAGCTAGCCACCACCTGCTCACGCCACTAGATGGTCCTAGGTATTGACACAGCCATCTAACACAGTCGCAAGGAATTGGAAGAAATAGCAGAATTGGAACAACTGATACTGGTTGACTCTTCTCTCACAGACGCTAAAAGCCTTCTAGATAAAATCCACATAACCATCAGTACCTTCAACACCTTTGAGCTCAATAAGAAAATCACCAAGATTCAAAGAGATATCAAATTCTACAACGTAGATAAAACATACCCTTATCTACGTGACGAATTCTTCAATACTCCATACATTCCACCTAGAACACGTAACTGGGGTAGAGACCGCAACAACCATCAGATCACCTTCTCTGACTCCTCCAATACCTCCCTTGAAGATTCTGACCCAGGTGAAGGCCCAAGTACTTCCACAGCCACCAATAAACCTCCACCACTATTACCACAAGGTTTTTTAGGACGCGGCTGTGGACGGGGCTGCGCATCGTCCTGATCACGGGGCAACCACCAATACGAAACTCCATTCTCAGGAGAAAGACAAACACGCAACAGATACTACCAATGGTAAACACCCAAGTCATTGAGCAGACACCTTGCTCCATCCCCTTGGACCCTCCATCCATACCCATCTTCAACCTTTCTAACCACATCCTCTCCCATGATGAGACCACCCTTCTCAGTCGAGGCCTGAGTTTCGTGCCCACTGAACGGACCAACTTTCTGGATCTGCAATCTAACCTATTACTATTTTTTAGAAGAATTAGACTCAAACAATTCTTCTCCGACAAACCACCAAACCTCTTTGCCCTCTACACCACGGTTTCATCCCCCCTCCACTTTCAATCCCCCTTCCTCCTGTATGCCTCCAGAGATCCTCTCCTTCGAACGGGCCGTTCTTCGAGAGGTTAAAATTCTGCAACAGGAATTCAAATTTGTTCCTTACAACTTACCCTTCTCAGAAAAATAAGCTTTGCTCGACCTAAAGAAAAAAAACAACCTCATAATTAAACCAGCTGAGAAAGGTGGTGGTATCGTGGTCATGAACACTGATAAATACGACCTGGAAATCAAACGACAACTTTCCAACACTCTTCATTACCGACCACTTACTAAGGACCCCCTACCAGACCTCCGTACTAAAATCCAACTTATTACAGGACAAGCCAAATCACAAAATATCATTACTCAGAAATAATACACCTTCCTCAATAACCCCAACCCACACACACCGGTCCTATACATCCTTCCCAAGATCCACAAAGACAAGACCAACCCACCAGGACGCCCCATCGTTTCTGGGTGTGGCTCCATCCTTGAACCCTTGGGTAAATATATCGACGCCATCATCAAAGAGTTCGTCCCATCTACAGAAACATTCATCAAAGACACCATGGACCTTATCTGTACCATCGAAAACAGACCCTTTGACACCAAAACTGATCTGAAGGTTGGTTTAGACATCGAATCACTATACACCAACATTCCCCACAATGAAGGTCTTCAAGTCATTAAATCCTTCCTTGAAACCAGACCTAGACCTACCTTAATACCTACCGAGTTCATCATGGATCTACTCCAAGTTGCATTAGAAAATAATTATTTTCTTTATCACAACACTTTCTACCTCCAAATCAAGGGCGTCTGTATGGGTGCCTGTTTCGCTCCCAATTTTGTCATCCTTTTCATCTACAACCTGGAAATGACTCATATTCTCAGCACCCAAAACCCTTTCATTCATCACATCTCTCTCTGGCGACGCTACATCGATGATGTCCTCCTCCTTTGGAAAGGCCCTGCCCAAACCCTTGAAGACTTCATCCAATGGATTAATCAATCTCAGACACATCTCACATTCACCCACGAGTCTAGGCCTAATGACCTGCCTTTCCTGGATGTCATAATACACGCAGAAGATGACAAAATTGGCACATGTCTATACAGGAAACCTACTGAAAGGAATACTGTGCTCCAATACTCAAGCTATCACCCATGCGGCCTCCGAGATGGCCTTCCCTACGGCCAATTCCAACGCATCAACAGGAACTGTAAATGGCGCAAAGACAACTTCAGAGAATCAGACATCTTCATCCAAAAACTCCTAGACAAAGGCTATCCCAAACTTCTCGTGACAAAAGCCCACAAAAGAGTCTGGTACTGCCATCGAGGACATCTTTTAACGCCACAACCTAAAAAAACCATGACTAGAATCCCGTTTGTCTCCAAATTTAGTCCTTGCAGCAACAAAGTTAGCAAAATCATTAAACACAATTGGAAATTACTACGACCATTGAAAACCTTTGAGGAGACACCACTCTTTTCTTACCAACGAGGCAGTAATCTAGCCACTCATTTGGTGCATGCCATTACATGGCCCACCGGAGCCCCCCAAAAAAACACCATTACGTCCGCTTGGGGCCTACCTCCTGCCATCGGACACTACAAATGCCAAGCCTGTGTTGTTTGTGACCTTACAGTCAATACCAAAGAGTTCAAAACCAACAACCAAACTTACAAACTCAAGACGCTCACCAACTGTAGGTCTCAAAACTTCATTTATGCCATCCGCTGTCCGTGCGACCTCATTTACATCGGACAAACCACCCAAATGGTCAAACAAAGGGAATCCACTGCAAGGTCCTTACAGCACCCCTGGTTGCTCATTACATTAAAAAAAAAACACTGCGAAACAGACATCACTTGGCAAGTGATAGAGCAACCCACACTACCAATGAGAGGGGGTGATATGAAAGCACTCCTTAACAAGTGTGAATGCAAATGGATCGTTACTTGCAACTCTGTTCACACAGGCCTCAACACTATTGATGAATGAAATAGCACCATTCTACTCTGAATCTCCTTTTCCTCTGCCTTACCTAGACTGTTTCTCTCCCTCAAATTGCATCTGTGTTCTATGTTTACTCTGAGATTCCTCTGAACTACCGTTGTGATAATTGTTCTGTTTTCGTTACAACCCTCCCCGCTGTTCCATTATGAATTCACAGCCCCCCCTTTCCCCTTTTTCCCCCTCCTCCTCCCACCCTAGCTGCCGCCCTCGCGTTACCCCGCATGAGAAATGCTCCCTTACGTATGCCTACTTCACACCCCGCGATTTAAAAGTTGTTTATAATTTTCATATTCACTTCTCAATTTTCATATTCATTATTTTTTATATCCTCTCTCATTTCTTTTCTCTCGTCTCCTTTCACTGTAGCTCCTATTCCTTTCCAATTTCCTGTCCCACTCTCTCCCGTGTTCTAGTCCTTTTTCCACTGTCATCGCCACGTCTCATAGCCCGGCCCCCTTTGCACCGCGCTCACGTGATCCCCAACATGACGGCCCTACTTCTACTCCCCAATGGCGGCTAACTGGCTACTCATTCATACGCCGAACGAGGAGCTGCTTCCCCCACGCATTCGCTGCCACCAGGATTCAGTCCCCCTTGCTACCTAGTAAGTCTCTTGATACCGCCACCCTCCTCACCTTCCGTCCCGCACAAGGACTCCCGCTGACCTTCTATGTTTGTCTCTCAAGGGATTAATTACCGATTAGCACTGCAGACCCCCGAGGATGCTTCCACCTCCTTTCCCGCCGATGTTCTACCCCTGACACGGCCGGTTTCTGATGACCGCTCGATCATCGATAAGACCGTTCCTACAATTTGGATCCACCAATGCTTCCTTCTCCTCTCCTCTCCTCTCCTCCCAGGTATCCCCAGCGATGCGCTTCCCCTGGTACTTTGCCCCTCTCTTACCCGCCTTTTCTGATTCCCTCCCCCCCACCCCTTTTTTCCAGATTTGTTCTAATTGACGTGATCCACCCTTTGCTGGCCTATCCGGATCCCGTTTTATGCCAATACAGGTATTTTACTTCCATGGCCCTCTGCCATTTCGTGACCCGAGCTCACCGCCTTGTTTGACCCCCTGCCTGCTCACGACTTCTCTTTCACCTTGTTTGCTCCCCACCCTCCGTGCTCCCCGGTCCCTGCGCTTTTCACCTGAATTGTTCCCCGTTCACGTGATCCACCCTATGCTGACCCATCCGGATCTTGTTGTATGCCCATATTATTATTTCTTGTCTTCTCGTCCTTCTTTCACCTCCATGGCCCTCCGCCATTTCCGTTACACGAGCTCTTCGCCTCGTTTAGCCCCCCGCCTTTCTACCTCGTATGTTCCCCTCCCTCTGCGCTCCTGGGTACCTACGTTTTCCTCTATCCCTAGCACTTCCTAGTTTTCTGTCACTCCTTCTCCCCGCACGCACAAGCATCATCCGTTTATACTGCGGTCTTGCACCTCTCTGATCCTAGCACCCTCTCCCTTCCCTTCCCAGTACCCTTGTCCTTTCCCCTCTTCCCCACCTCTTCCTCCAGGTCCAGCGCCCCCTTGGCTACCTGCTGCTTCCCGCGCCACACGTGCTCCCCCTTACCCCTACCCTCTCCGTTTTTGCCCCCTTGTACAGCACCGTCTTTTAACTCAACAACCCGGTCCTGAAGATGATCCTGAATCAGAGGATCGAAACGCCGTCGACCGTTCAGCGCTAATAATAGCGCATTTTCTCTTTTGTCGTTCTTCCTAAATGATTTCCTTTAGTGCAAATACTTATTCATTCATTACTTGAACCACAATACACTCACTGTATATATTCTGTGACTAATGTTTTGTTGCGCCGTTTTCCGCTGATTCCACAATTGTCACTTGTGTCGCCACTTTGTGTGTCACTTACACATTCAGCACCAAGTCCAATTCGGGTTGTGTTCACTTGCAATTGTTGCCTACAGTGCTGCTACAACTGTACTTTGCATTAATTCATCCCTATGATTATAAACATTTGATGCCTAGTGCATTTTTCAAGTAGTTTTTTTGCCGGAGTCTCCCTTTCCCCTCTCCAGATGCAGCTTGAAGCACACTGCCTTTTTGACGGCACTTCCCATGTGAAAATTGGACTAAGTAAGAAGGTAAACTTTCCACCAAAACAAACCTGGTCCCTCTATCTGACATGAGCTCAACTAGAGTCAGCATTAACTTTTGACTTTGACCGGGTCCAGCACGGCCAGATAGCCGTGAGTGGCACTTTGGGCTTTTAGATGTTGTTTCTAATAAAAAAATTTAAATTCATATCTCCGGATCTACTTATTGGATTTTTGCCGCATTGGTGTCATTTTATTTATTAAAATGTATTCTATTGTTCTGACTTGGTTTGGGGTTTTTCTTGTGTTGTGTTTTTACTTTTTTAGGTGTGAGGTTTGAGTGCTTCCTAAATACATTACACATTGCCTCCAAGTTAATCCTGACTACTTTTGAGCTAAGCTACCCGGTGGTTAGGCACAGGTTTATTTAGTGACTTTTGTGGTTCACCCTGACAAATATTGTGTTTATTACTTGATTGGGGGTGTCGCCCCTCTGAACTAATAAATCAATTTCTTAAGGTACTCAATAAAAAAAATCAAAGATTTATTAGTAGATAGATACATAAATTGACAGATCTTAAATGGCCCATAGGAAGAGCTCTAAGAATTACTATGACATGCGTTCAATCCACCAGCACATAAAGGGCAGCCTATGTCTAAGCAAAATAGACATACATGGAGAGAGACACATTATCTTGTACTTATGAAATAATGTTACCCTTATGGCCATACCCTCTTGAGAACGGTGGCATCGCTATTAACCTTGAGGAGCTCTGAGCCTCAGGAGATCTTTGAAGGTCACATATCAGGATAAACAAAGACATACCTGAATTCTATCATGGGTATATCCGTTTTTGTTCTATGACTGTGTGAGTTCTGCTTTTAAAAAGGAGGGGTGGGCTGGCAGAGTGACAGCACATTATTACTTTGAGAATTGTATGTGTGTAAAAACTAAGTGGGGCCCTTAGATTTGGTGGACCATATTACAAAATGTGAGTGTGGGAAGTACCAATTTCAGACAGCATTTTAGAATGATATAGTCATACTAAGTCATAGAGTTGTAGTGGTGCAAAATGTGCGTGTAGTAAATTGTTGGTGTTCACTGGAGCGCCATGTAATAGTTTGTGTTGCATTTGGCTGGAACCTGTTGTGGCACCAAACAAACAGAAACTTTGTAAATTATATTTATTTCCAAGAACAAGGACATAAGCAGCCTTAAGCCAGGCACCACAAGCTAACTGACTTCTGTGTTGATAGTAAATACTAACATGTACAATGTAACACGCAAGTTCTGAAAGCGAAAGTTTATATAACCATGTCAATAGTCCTGGTTTTGAGGAATATATGACACATTTCCTTCCTTACACAAACAGGGCAAAGGGTACAGAGCACACACTGACAAACTGACATGATACAAACTGGCACAATACAGCACAAAGACTACAAATGAGCCACACGTGAAACAGATATTAAATGTTAAAAATGCAATACTTAGTGCAAAGTGTGGTCAAACACAGTCACCTATCCAACATGGCAGTCTTTGATTCCTATTATGTGGTGTTCTGAGGACATGGCACATACCACCTTTATTTTAGATATTCAAGTCACCACTGGGTCCTTGTGCTCCTGATGATCGGTCATTGACTAACACTGGTTCAACTGCTGATCCTTTCAGCATCTCCAAATCAGACATCAAAGACCATCCACCGCATCTATCTTACTTGTCTACATATTGATCTTTCAAATTTTTATCAGAGCCATTCTTTTTTCCTAAACGGCCACTCTTCTTAAATTCCAGTTTGCTCATTTCCCAATTCCACCCAATTATTCCTCACTAGCTTGACCCTTAAATTTGTAAAGAACCACATATGCTGCACTTAATTTCACCTTCACCCAGTCACACCTTTGAACTGTCCCCCTCATGTCTTGAAAGACAATCTCACTTTTCCTAAACTTGAAATAAGTTTAGTACCAGATGACCCGTCCTTCATTAGCTCAAATGGACTCTTATCTAAGGAACTGCTGATTATAAATCTACTGATCTCCTCCACCGGTCCATTTCCCTCTAGATTAAAAAGTGTAGTGCAAATGTGTTTTGCTCCACAAGTTTTAAAAAACTGCACTAATTTCTACTGAGGTAAATTAGGTCCAACTTCAGTATCCATGATGTGTTCTTCATGTACCACACCGAGCCTGCATTCAATCGTTTCTCTGCCTCAGAGCATACCCTACACTCTGACACTTATTTCCTGGCTTGGTTGTCTAAACCAGGCCACCATTAATTCTCTTTTACAAGTTACTGTCTGCCCAAAATGTTCTTCATGAGCCAATCTTATGAGTTTTGATCTGAAAGAAGCAGGAAAAAATAAACCTCTCTCCTCTCATCACAATCGCCTCTCCACAAGTAGTAAGTTCATTCATCACATTGTAATGTGGTCGTGTAACTTCAGGAAAATATTCTCACTCTCTTTGATCCTTTTCCCATGCATTTTTTATGTATAGCTAATGGTAGGGTGAGAATTTATAAACAGTTCAACCCTTAATTTAGTTCTGTGAGCTCCAATTCCGCGCCAACTCCTTTTCTCGGTCGACAGATCTTTGCCACCGTTTTAAAATGCAGCACATACCAAAATTCATCATCTTACAGCAGTTTAGAGTTCAGTGAATGAATGATGAGAGGTTTAGTAAAGTTGTAAACGTTTTATTTCTCATTAAGAGGTGAACAATAGTTTTTATCTTTTATTCAAATTAGTCAGCTATATCCAGTTACAGAAATATTAAACTAAAATTGGTTAGAGGCAGCATACAAAATAACAGTGAGTTCCATAAAAAAAGAAACCTTCCCTATCTTAATCTAAAGGACCCAACCTAGCATGAAACCCATAAAGAGATCCTTTTGGAAAAGAGCAAGGGTTCAGAGCTTCAAGCTAATAGTTGCAAGAGTGTGAACTCCTTATTAAGAGCAGTTCTGGAAACTCAGCAAAGTTCCCCGACAGTTGCAGTATCAGCCGCTAATCCAAGTTAAAAGAAAATTAATCACAGCTGTAGCTATGATTTAGCTAAAGAAGTAAGTCTCCTCACAAGAGGTAAAGAAAACAAGAAAATCACAGTTAGCAGAAGCTCACAGTAATTCGGGGAAAGTGCCAAGGCGCACGGCAGGATTGGTGTGCATAGAATGCATTAACTCTCTAGCTAGGAACACGTACTATATAGAAACAACAAACATATGTTGCAAAAACAGGTGCTTAGGTAATTTTGAGCCGGTGAAGAAGAATCTCCCAATGGTCCATCACCTCTCCTCTCCGTTTCCATCGAAAGCATGCGAGTTGACATCAAGTTATCTGGAGACTGCTAAAGCTTTACACAGTAGATGCATTTGAAGAAGGTTCTCCTGAGAACCCTCAGTAAGCCTATTCTGTTAGTTGTTCAACGTCACTTTGTTCACCGGACTAGTCTAATAAATGAAACATTTTCTAATGGTAATGTCCTGTTTGGATCATGAGAAATGTTTTCTTCAGCAAGCCTTAATTCTACTAAACATTTTATTCATTATAGCACATAGCAGCTGACTTGAAATCATATGGTGTGAGAAACTAAAGAAATACATTTTCTGGCAATGACACATGCTACAGTTAAATACTAGAATAAATCAACAATTCTAAAAGGCATTATTTTATTGTGGAATGAGGAGCGAGAGAAAGATGGCGGATGAAAGAAAAAATGAGGCCTAATCATTTAAGCATAAAGAAAATAGGAGCCTTCTGCTGACTAAGAAGCTGTACCTTTGTTTTTACACATTTAAGAAATACACATTTTCAAGGCACATTTTTAGCATCTGTGTAACGTTAATATAGTCTAAAATTTTCAACTCTGTCTCTAAAAATGCTTCAGCATTCTCTACTCTTCCTCAGGAATCACACCCATGCAGTCTTCAATTCCATCATCAATGGTGGCCACAGCCTCTTCTGTCTCATTTTAACACGTGCTGTCTCGAAGTTTGGACAGGTAATCTGCAACCTTATTTTTCCACCCGTTACATACTCTGAACAAAACTATATGATAACACAAATAAAGGTCCCTTTTAGATCCCACCTATATTCTAATTCGGATGCTGACATTATTTGCAAGGAAAAAATGTCGGGTTTTTTTTGTTCGAAGAGAAGAATATAGTGCCACAAAGTATAAAATGACACGAGGAAAGGAAAGTATTTCTACCATAAACGGTCCTGATATAATGGTGCAATGTTATTGGCTTACAGTGTTCCTTTTTGTTGTTAGAAGGTTTTGACATAGGATCATGTGAAAGGGTTTGTCACTCTTGAATACTACTAAGGGGCCGATTCCGATGTTGGACGGACTCAGGTCCGTCTGACATCGGTCAGGAGCCGTAACCGACCGACCTGCTGTTGTCGGTTACGGCCCTGCTAGTATGATGCGACCGAACAGGGTTTGGTCGCACTCGTATACAAGACAATGCAGGCATGCATTCTGAGTGGAATGCATGCCTGTATTCTTGAAAGCAGGGGTGCAGTTCATCCCTGCACCCTGTGGGTGGCACCCCAAGGTACCTGCCACCGGGTGCAGGGATCCACAGAGGGGCACCATAGGTGCCCCCAGGCTGCCATTCAACAGTATAAGTAACAAGGGAACCCGATAGAGGTAGCTAAGGACCACGGGTGAATTCGTATTTTTGTTAACAATAGTCCCTAGCGTAATCTTGGTTAGGAAAACTAATTCGACATAGACTTCAATGAGACCTATGTGAGTTCCTCCTGTGTCCAGCCGGACAAAGGAGCATTTAATCTTGAGTTTCACAAAATTATAAGTTAGAGTAGTGAAGACTGATGAAACAAGGGCACAGTCCTGTACCGAGTTTTCAAAAGAGAGGGAAGGGGAAGATCAAAAAATAGAAAAATAGAAAAAAATAGAAAAAAGTACAAAATAATAACAGGCAAAAAGGCTTTGGAGCGATCATGGGGGCTTACAATACAGTAATCAACTTAAGTAAGCTCTAGCCAACAGCATCCACAATACATTTACACAATGGATACAATGTGGAACTGTTATAGAAAGTCGACGTGACGTTTCGATCCCTAGCTCCTAGTATACTGGGATCATCATCAGGACTAAAGGGTTTACAAACGATTGCCTGGTATGATTACAAAGCCTAAAATAGGTGATTGAGTATATACATGATGTGTCAAGGTAGAACCGCGGAGGGCGGTTGGAATCTCCTGGGAATTTCTGGGGGGGAGAGAGAGAGAGTTCCACTCTGGGTAACAACGGGGACGTCCGCCTTGATAGCGGGAATAGCCCGTGGCGATCCTTGAGCAGGTCGGTGGGCTAAGGGGACAAGCGTCCTTCGAGCATTGGAAACACTTGCCTGTTGCGAGGTCCTGCTGGGAAGGATTCCTTAGCGCTTACCGCCACTTGCCTGCTGCGAGGTCCTGCTGGGGAGGATTCCCTTGCGCCTGTCGCCACCTTGTTGCCCTGCCTGTCTCGTTGCTCTTCCGGAGAGTGTGGAGTGCTGTGTCTGGGCTGCCCCCGCCGCCGTGCCGCTGCCGCTGCGCGGCCGTGAAGAGGGCTGGACTACATCCCCCAGCAAGCCCTGCATACCCGCCCAACAACCGGTTCCCGCGCCGGGAGGCAGCTCCCTTCGGGGAGCAGGAAACACTTGCCTGTTGCGAGGTCCTGCTGGGAAGGATTCCTTAGCGCTTACCGCCACTTGCCTGCTGCGAGGTCCTGCTGGGGAGGATTCCCTTGCGCCTGTCGCCACCTTGTTGCCCTGCCTGTCTCGTTGCTCTTCCGGAGAGTGTGGAGTGCTGTGTCTGGGCTGCCCCCGCCGCCGTGCCGCTGCGCGGCCGTGAAGAGGGCTGGACTACATCCCCCAGCAAGCCCTGCATACCCGCCCACCAACCGGTTCCCGCGCCTGGAGGCGTACTAAGGGAGGCAGCTCCCTTCGGGGAGCGGGAAACACTTGCCTGTTGCGAGGTCCTGCTGGGAAGGATTCCTTAGCGCTTACCGCCACTTGCCTGCTGCGAGGTCCTGCTGGGGAGGATTCCCTTGCGCCTGTCGCCACCTTGTTGCCCTGCCTGTCTCGTTGCTCTTCCGGAGAGTGTGGAGTGCTGTGTCTGGGCTGCCCCCGCCGCCGTGCCGCTGCCGCTGCGCGGCCGTGAAGAGGGCTGGACTACATCCCCCAGCAAGCCCTGCATACCCGCCCACCAACCGGTTCCCGCGCCTGGAGGCGTACTAAGGGAGGCAACTCCCTCCCCCTCGCGGACGCGCGCGGGCGGCGCCGGGAGAAGCCCGGGACAAGGGCGGGACCGTCTGTGGCTGTCAGGGGCCGAAGGAGGCCGGGCTGGGCCACCCCTCTTGGCTGTGGACTCTGGGTTAGTTTGGACTTTAATATCTCATTAATAATGAGTAGTGTTTTAATTGTTTATAGTATACAGTCATAAGCCTACATAGCGTGTTATTTGTTCTTTTATATTCGCTTTTTTAATAATTAGCTATTGTGCCTACAGGGGTTTCTTCCAGTACTGTACCAGTCTGCTAGTCCCCAACTGAGTAATGGGGAAACATACCAAACCCTCTTCGAGTCGTCCTATGACTAGGCAATTAGCTAACTCGAATCCACCGCTGCCAAGTTTGACAGCGATAGATAAAATGTTGCAGAAAACAATTGGGGTGGTTGCTACAGCAATTGAAAATACGGAAAGACGGCTGTCTATTACTCCTGCATTTACTATGGTACCCCCACATGACGGCTCGGCTGATATGTCCACATATCAGGTGGATATGGAAGCTATGACATCCATGCTCCCATCCTTCATCCATTTACCTTGTGCGCAGGTGATTTTAGATGAGCCTGAGTGCACGGAAGTTGGTCCATTATCTTCCTCTTTTGTTTCTATAGTGGCCCCCAAGAAACGGGTAAAGCCAAAGAAAAATAAGCAGAAAACAAAACAGAAAACAAAACAAAGGTCCTTCAATTCTGCCCCTCTTGCTCCTGGGCTTGCCTCTCCAGACCAGATTCAACACCCTCCTACTATTAACCCACCGGTTTGGGCTTCTAACCTACTACTAGATCTACAATCGCATATTGATCACTCCCTAAACCTTCTCCTAAAAACCCTGTCATCTAAAATAGACAGGTTGGTATCTCTTATTAATACCAAAGGCATAGGGTCACAGCAGTCATATTTTGATCCATTGCTCATCTCTCGTGGTACGGTAGGTAGTACCACCCAAGCCAAGAGTATTAATCCTGTTCCCCAGGGTCAGCCTAGTTCTTGCTCGCTTCCTACTTCCTCTATTTTACCCCAGCCTCCTTTGGCTCCACCAACTGTCCCTTCTCCTTCTGTTGGTCCCCCCACACCCTTGAATGCTCCCCGAGCCTCTATTGTTTCATCAGCTTGTGATCAGCCACAGAGCAATAAGGAACATAGCCCACGGGGTTCTGGTGGGGGTAGGCTCCTTTCTACCATGGGAGGGAACTCAGCCTCTCAGAATTTGGTTAATTCTCTGCCATTCGTACAGCTCCCCCCCGAGTCTGCCCCGTATGTGATTGTGCTCACAGGAGTTCCTCCTCTACCTAGCACTAAGGGGGAAACTTACTATGAATTAAAAAATAAAGTCACACATTGGCTGTCCAAAAATAGACCACTGAATGGTGCTGGCAAAGGGGAGATTTTGTTTGTTCGTAGGGTTAGTTGGCTAGGGACCCGCCCAAAGGACATTAGTGGGGATTGTGTCTTGATTAATTTTAGGGACCCCAGAGTAGTGGGACATATACTGGATTTGGGTGGGAAGATCAAACTAGGTTCTATTGATACTTTCCATTTGGGGTATTTTTATTCTCATCCCAATGTCCTGAACCCTGTAGGACCTTCATACCCCCACCATCCCTCTCATAATTTTTATTTCAATATCCCGGTTGCCAACCGTTTTGACGTGCTTAGTTCCGTGGATTGACCATCATCCGGAAGGAACACCAAGGGTAGGCACTTGTGCTTTGAGGGGAACTTTGGTAGAGAGGTTTATGGTGTGGCGATGGATTCTTCCTTGACCGCATCGGGCACTGGGAGTGGACACACTCCCCTTCCCCTTTCCCATCTGAACAATAGCTCTATGGAAGGATACCCTGAGCTGGGTCCTCCTGTACATACTGCCTCGCATGAGTCCCCTACTTCTCCCCACTTGGAGACCAGTCCTCGTTCCACACCCTCGCGTAGACCACTAGTAGGGTCCTGGAATGTGGCGGGACTGGAGACCAAACTCTCCGACCCTGAGTGGGGAGAGCTAATGGACAAATTTGATATTTGTCTATTTCAAGAAACTTGGCTCCGGTACAGTCCAGCGAGGGTGGGCTACACAACCTTTTTTACTCCCGCGGTTCAAGGCGCTAGGGGAAGACCATCGGGGGGGCTAGTTATCTGGGTCGCAACCCATCTAGGTTGCTCTGTAAAATCAATTGATACAAAATCCCCCGATATCTTGTGCCTGCTACTTACCTTCCCTGCCGGATATTCGCTGGCTGTCCTCAACGTTTATTTACGCCCATGTCCGGCACAGTTGGGGTTGTCGATTCTGGGAGCTTTGGACGAGGTACTACACTCCCTTCCTCCTGTGTCACACAAACTATTAGGTGCGGATTTCAACTGCCACTACGAGCCTCTCCTCGGGATCCCTCCCCTTACCTGTGATGAGGACGAAAACTACAAAATCCCTGTCCCCACCATCTACCCGGCCAAGCGTCTCCTCCCCCTAGCCCTCGAGATCAATAAGTTAGCCATCGCACATTCCTTGAGGGCTTGTAATGGTAGATTGTGTCCTGATGTACCGGGAGCTTTTACCTTCAATAGACCCGGGAGTTGCTCGACCATCGACTATATCTTGGTGAACGTGGAATTTTGGGGCTATTTAGCAACATTTTCTGTTATTCCGCGGGTCGATAGTGACCATAACTTACTGTCACTAGAGTTGATAAGTAACTTTGGTGGTAGTGCAGGCTCATATGGCCAGTCGCCACACAATAGTGAGAACTTGATTCTAGCTGCAGGAGGCAGACGGATTAGGTGGGCAAGGGTTGTGACCGACGAAATAAAGCTTGCAGCTTTATATAGTAGTGTCACTCGTTCCCTGGAGGCGGTTTCCCTCCTATTGAGTTCCAACGGGGATATTGAACAGAACCATCTCCTTGTTCTCCAAAACATCCATAAGGAACTTCTCGGTGGCCTGGCTGGTTTTTTCTATAGTACCTCTGTTTCAAGGCCACGGGCCCCAAGGCCTGAGCATTGGTACAATAGTTCTTGCAGACTGGCCAAGACTGCCCTGATTAAGGAGGTAAAAAATGGCACACTGTTGAGTATCCAGGTCGCAAGGGCCTTTTATAAAAATTTGATTAAGGAGGCAAAATCGGAGTGGGAGGAGCTTAGGTGGCAAAACATGAAACAAGCACTAGCAGTTCATGACTCGAGGGCCTTCTGGAACATTGTTCGAACTGGTTCAGTAGCTTGTAGCCCCGCTATCATTCCTAACCTCAGTGAGGAGGTCTGGCTCGCCCATTTCAAACCTCTATATTCTTTAAGTGACCCTCGGGGAGGATCTGATCTGGTAACCCCGCCCAACGCGATTCTATTGAATCAGAAGGACCAAGAAGATTCCGTGAGTCGTACTTTCTCCCTCTCAGAAATAGAGTTGGCTCTTAGTACCCTAGCTGCGGGGAAGGCTCCGGGGCTTGACAGGATTCCCGGTGATCTGTTTAGAAGTGAACCAAATATTTGGGCCCCTTA
The DNA here is from genome assembly GCF_964204655.1 of Triturus cristatus. Lineage (NCBI taxonomy): Eukaryota > Metazoa > Chordata > Amphibia > Caudata > Salamandridae > Triturus > Triturus cristatus. The sequence continues at coordinate 167,268,143 of NC_140580.1, read as the reverse complement.
CATTCTGGTATACTTCAATGCCATTTTGCAGGGCCTTGAGATCCCGGATACCTGGTTGGGAGCAGAAATTATACCCATACATAAAAAATCCTCTCCCCTCGACCCAGCCAACTACCGCCCCATTAGTTTGATTGACGTCTTACAGAAGCTGTTTGCTCGAGTCCTTTTAACAAGGTTGCAGTCCTGGATGGAGGACCACCAAATCTTAACCTCGCTCCAGGCAGGGTTTCGAGCAAAGGTTTCTACCATTGACCAACTGTTTAGGCTACAGTTGATCTATTGGAAGACAGTCAGTATGGGAGCTGGTAATCTTTATTTGATTTTTGTGGACCTTCGGTCCGCATTTGATACGGTCCAAAGGGAAAAATTGTGGTTTTTGCTATTAGAGATGGGTGTTCCCCCCTACCTTTGTCATTTATTCAAACGCCTACACCAAGGCACTTATGCAAGGGTGAGATTTGGGAGATGTGGGGAAATTTCAGGGCCTTTCCCGGTGGAAAAGGGTGTGCGGCAGGGCTGTGTCCTGGCCCCCACCCTTTTCTCCCTTTTCATCAATGGGATGATTGAGCATCTCCTGCGCTCTGCTAATTTGGATTCTCCGATCCTCGCGGGGCGTAGGATACCGGCCCTTATGTTCGCGGATGACACGCTTTTGTTATCCAAATCTTTCAGGGGCGTCCAGCGTACATTGGAGGCTTTTTGCTCTTTCTGCGAAAAAAGGGATTTGGAACTGAACCTATCCAAAACAAAATTCATGGTTTTCAGTTCCAAGTTAATCAACTGTCCCCACCCTAAGATGGGAGATGTAGAACTAGATAGGGTTGCCACCTTCGACTATCTAGGGGTGACCCTCAATGATAAAATGAAATGGGGGTCGCATATGGCAAAGGCGAACCTGAAGCTTGCTCAATCAGTGGGGGGTTTACTGAAGGTTTTTAATAACACCTCTTCCAAACCTTTGGGCCCCCCTATGGAAATCTATAAATCCCAAGCAAGAGGGGGCGCGCTATATGGCGCTGAGCTTTGGGGGTATTCCACCCCTGCTTCTTTAGTGGTAATTGAGAATTCCTTTATTAGGCGTCTGTTGAAATTACCTGCAAGTACCCCCCTAATCCCCTTGAGATCGGATTTAGGCTTAGTTCCTATAGATGAAATTGCCCTGAATCGCCCTCTCCTGTTCTGGAGACGACTATGGTCAACACCTGAGCTTGCAAGCTATAGGCTTGACCTGGCCGATATATTGGCAAGGGGGAAACTGGAAAAAATTCCTTGGCTAACTTACGTTAAGACCCTGTGTTATGCCATAGGGAAGGGGGACCTTTGGTCCGCCCCGGAAGAGACAAGCTGTACATTATCCAAGAAATCTTTAAGTGAGGCTTTGTGTCTCTATCGGAAGGAAATGCTATTACATTCTTCTCTGGGTAGGCTTACAGACACCTTTTTGGACATTAAGTCCAGCCCCCAGTATGAAACCTTCCTGGATGTTATCCAACCCCCCCTGGCAAAGAAACTTTACATCCAGTTTCGTTATAGTTCGTTACCCTTGAGGGCTTTTACATGTAGATGGTCTAACGTATCTGATCGTTCAAGCATGTGTCCTGCTTGTATTGATATTTGTGAATCTGAGATGCATGTTGTTCTTTTTTGCCCCCTCTATATCAAGGCTAGGAAGAAATGGATTATTCAGCTCTGTAAATCAAGGGGCCTTAGGGACTACCAGGTAGTCTTTAGAATTTTAAAATATGATACTACCCCACTGATAGTCTTTGCGATGGCCAAATATCTCTTTTCCATGTGGCTCACCAGGTCCAAAAAAATGATCACTGTCCCACTACCCCTCTGATTCCAGTATCATTATTATTGCATTTTTAGATTCTGCTGGTGCTCTTAGATTATTTCGGGCTTTGGTCACAGCTCCAACAATTTGGCTTCTTGTGGTAATAGTTTACCCTTGTTTCTCTGCGCAAAATTTTTTATCTTAAAAGTTTTAATGTTTTTATGGCCTGCACTCTATGTATATGTCGATTTAATTGTGTTTTATTGTACAGAATTATTTATGTCTTTTTATGGCATCATGCCGAAATAAAAGCTTTTGACTGACTGCATTGGATAAGAAAGTGCGTCTGGTGAAGTGTCCGGGCGGCAGCTACAATGGCTGTCCGTGTTCCGTAATTGAGCTCGTCAGAGTCTCGATGTCGCGATGGGAAGTCTGAGTCAGCCGGCGATGGGGACGCTTCGGCAGCCTCGCACCCATGGGGGCCCTACTGGGGGCCCCCAAAGACAGTTTCTGACTGCCTTTTCGTGCCGGAAAAACCGGCACAAAAAGGCAGTGAAAAGCTGCCATCGTACTCCCTCAGTCGCAAAGAGGTGGCCGGGGGAGTACTGGGAGATTTCCGGATGGCGGACGGGCTCTCCGAGCCTGTCGTCCGCAATCCGGAAATCTGTGTCGGATTCCTTTCCGACCGAGCCCATCGGAATGGCTCGGTCGGATAGGAGTCCAGACGACATGATCCGAATCGGTCGGAAGAGCTCCAACCGTCGGTCGGAGCTCTTCCGACCGGAATCGGAATCGGCCCCATAGTTGAATACTTTGCTCAGTTGATTTTTCATGTATTCACAATCATGCAAAATTATAATTCTTTAACAAAGTGTATTTTTTGTTTACTTGGTTTATTCAAAGGAGTGTACATTATATTCTGCTAAATGTACTCATTTTACGGCACTAGATTCCAGTTTGAGCAACAGAAAGTAAACAGCGTTCATCAAAGTACTTTTACTTTTTGCTCTTTTGACTGCTTTGCCACCATGGCCAGGGGTTGCAAAGGCAGTGGCAGAGGTCACAAGGAGTAGCAAGAAACCCCTGACAGCCCCTTAATTGCACCCATGCTCTCCTGATCCGGACGTACTCGAGACCTCAGGCCGCTTGAGCTTCTCATGTAATTTCATGCCACTGCCCCTGTCTTCCTGCCTTCTGGGACACCCTTCCTCCTCTGCTTACTGATCCTGGCGCTCAATAGCAGTGCAGTCCACATCGCTCCCTAACTACAGCAGTTCCAACTTTTCTGCAGTCCCTCGAGCCCATCAAGGAGCACGTGCATTCGCCTATTTAGGGCTCAAGTTGTGGAACACGATCCCACTGTCACTGAGATCCTGTCAGCCACTCTCCATGTTTCAACAACTAAATTCCTGGATGTTCTGAATACATATTTCATCATTACTCTGATAAAGTACTGTGTGGGGCATGACGCGAGGAAACCTATCGCAGGTAGCTGTGCGCTTTATAGAACATTAATAATGATAATAAATACATTAGTTTGCACAAATATTGTGACAATCCTGTTGGTATGGGTCACACAGTGAGTTTTTGGCTCTCAATAGGACAGGTTTAAGACCCTATGTCTTTGTGAGCAGGGAGGACTGGTCCTGACAAACGTCTTCGAGGTTGGATATAAATGTGAGACAGGATTCGGACATCCACCTTGATTCACACTGGCACCTTAACACGCTGCAGTTTGGGATCTATTTCGAGAAATGCCATTGAGATGCAGTCAGATGAGCAATTAACAGGGAAAAAGCATTTTCCAAGTCTAGCTCAGGCAGCGGTGGTGGCATCTGTATTTCTCTCCCAGGAGCCTTGGTAGAGAACATGCTGTCAAACACTCAAGCCCCTCTCAGGGCAAGAGGCTTAAATTCCCAAAATGGAAAGGAACACAGCCTCATTCATGAAACCTAGGAAAAATAGGGCTTGAAATTCTTGAACGAACAATGTCTGCCTCATTGATAGGATGTCGCAGGGATCTGTATTTCGTTTGGGAGCAGCTTGATTGTTTCATTAGGGAAACTGTAGGCCATTGAGGTACAGACAACTCATGCCATATGTCAGTCATAAGAAAAATCAGGGGGTAAAAGCATGTGCTGGAGAGCAGCTGTGTAATCTTAGTGGGTTACCAGTACCTCACATGATTAAAACCACCTGCAGATCAACTCGGTCATATCCATACTGCAGGATCATCGACTACTTTCGACGAATGAAAAGGCAAAATGACTCAATGCAGGAAAAGGGTGGCTTATTGGCCCCTCTATATGGCTCGTGCATTCATACCAGGGGGCTGAGGAGATAACACTGTTGACTTGTCGCATCTTTCCTTACTGATACACAAAGTCTTTCAAGTATTACAGAGCCCTCTAGCTGTTGGGTCTTTCTATCTTTATTGTTTCCATGGACATCGACTCACCTAAGGTCAGGGTAGAGGCAGTGACATCATGCCCCCTTGGGTTCCAGATGACGGGGGTCACCCCTTGCTCCACCCTTATGGCATAGTATCCTTTTCTGCTGAGAGGCTAGAATATGGGTAAAGTCCGCCTTAAATACACATGAGACCAGGAAAGCTAGAGCAGTGCCATGGTTTCCAAAGGGCAGGCCAGAAGTATCCCCTGCTACCCCCAACTGACATTCATGATTGCTTTATTGGTACAGAAAAAGCCAGAGAAGTCGCGTTTCAGGGCACATCAGGAATGAGTCGTGTGTCCAGGCCTGGTTTTTATTTTGCACCACGTTATTTGTGGCCCTAAATATACATTGGGAACAAGAGAATTACACGTCACAGAATGCAACGTTGAAGCCAGTACTGGCTGAAGTACTCCGGCTGACACTGGAAGATACCATAAGAGTTTTGAAAATATAAAAAGTAAAAATATATACATTTAATTCTTTATTGAACAGTTTGAGTGCGCATATCAAATGACAAGGCTAACTGGCAAAACCTCCCGAAAGTGTACCTCTAATGTATAGTGTGGTTAATGTAAATCGGAGGCAACCAACTTATACGTGTCCCACGTTTAAAATGTACAGACGTGGACGTTTTCGACAAATAACAAGACTTGACCTTGTTACCAAATTTAAAATAATGAAACAAAATATACAAGCAAAATTAAAAAGTGCCATGGGTGCATTTGAACTTTCACATCTGCTACAAAATTATGTAACTAATGCCAAAATAATCAAATTAAAGACAACTGCTGCCAAGTCCAACGACTGTCAAAGTACTATTTTAAAAGACTTGAGGAGATATTTAGAATACTAACGTTTGATACAAAAATCATGAGCTACCATTTTTAGATCATGAGCTACCATTTTTAGGATAGTAGACGCATTAATTATTTACTTTAAAGTAAACAAAGTGTGTTACATAGATGCACACATGAGGATGGGAACAATCTTTTGGTTTACCTTAAGGTTGCAGCCGACTCAGTGTTGGCATTTCTCAATGTATCCACCTTTGCAGTTTTCAATTAACAGAAATGAGCATTCTAGGAATTATAGTCTTGCTGCGTTTAAAATAACCGATTGGATTACTACATCGGATATACAATTATTTGTAGAAGGGTTACCACGTCTGGGTAACTGGTCTATTGCATACATGAAGTTATCTGGAAAACATACTAAACACAATTTTTCCCTACAAGTCATAATCCAATTTTGAACTGACCAATTATGACTGGATCGAAATAATTCAAATGAAATGTTCAAACTGGGTTCAAAAGCACACTGAGAAATCTCTGTTTTTACAGGGTCGTGGGTTTTGTTTTTACAGGGTCGTGGGAAACCCAGGGGCGGAGTGGCTATTCCACGGTCTCGGCACTTTCCAGGGCTCTGACACTTTCCGTTGGGCACAGGTTAGGGCTACTTTTAGAGCTGCGATGACTGAACTATGAAAGGCTCGCGGGCCTCGTTCTGGGCTGGCCCCGCCTTCTGTGTGGGACAGGTGTTAAACGTTTTTGCCTCACTGATTTTGTTTCCCAGTCTAGCCCTGAGGAAACCTTATAACAGCGCAGGGTGAAGCGCCGCCGCCACAAAGAACTCAGGACTCTGTACAAGAGGCAAAAGCAAACTTCACACCCGCCATAAGTTGCAAAACCATGAAATAGGTCTAGTGGTGCCCGGCTATAAAAGAGTGAGTACATTGGCGAAGCAGAAGCCGCTCCTTCCTACAGTGAGTGCCTGCTGTTCAGTGCTCTGTGAACCCTGTGATCCCGCCTGACCGACTCTCGCGCTGCTCCTGACGGTGCGCGTCCGCTGCGCTCGGCCGCTTGTTTCCCTAATTGAAAGATCCCTTGTTTGTTACACCAGTCCCCGAGCAAAAGTGTTGCTTTTAAAAGGGGCAGATGAAAACTACTGTTTTAGGCATCCCATAATTGCAGCAGCATGCCGCCTGATAGGATAAAACAATTTAATGATAGATTTATGGACACCTGAAATTAGGGCGCGCTGACGGAACAGCATGCAGCGCTTCTTTCGCCCGATTGGTCCGTGATAAACGCTAACACTGGCTGATGAGAACCAGGCCAGTTCTGCATATGCTTATTGGCCAGACGAGCCGTGGGTTAAGTGAAGTAAGTGCTGCCTTAGTCAGGTGTACCGATGGTGTGCCCATTACAAGCATGGTCACTTTGTCGCAGTTTATTTTCTTAGCAATTTCGTTTACTTCGATGTCTTGTAAGAAGCGATAAATCACAGGATTAAGTACAAGCTGTTTTTCAGTGGCGCCTCACCCCACTGCTTTCAAGCAGTATGAGAAGTAAAACATAAAACGACAATAACTTTCAGTTATTATCATTTTAGGTTTGTGCTACTTTGTTTCAGCGCCGCTCTGCTCTTGGAGCAGGACAGGGGAGGAGTGGTGTGCCCGCTGCTAAGTGAGCAATGACTGTTTGGTCGGCCCTCTCGGGCTGCCCAAAAACAGTCATGGTACTTTCCCCTTCTCATCGAGAACATGCCCAGGCCCTCATTCACTGGTTTAGCCTCGAACCAGGATGCTCAAAACCAATCACAACACTGCATTGCAGCGTTGTGATTGGTCAGTGAGGCTTGGCTATGCTTTCTGTTCCTCGAGGAGAGCAGGAGTAGAGACGCGGGATCCCGCGTTAAGGTGAGTACATTTTTTTTGTAATTTTCTTTATTATGCACCCTCCTGCAATCACGACCCCCGTGACACCTGCGCAAACCCCCAAGACCCAAGTGAAGAAGTGCACTCCCAAAACTTACGTCACAGGAAAGTGCTGGCACACAATACGTGCCACTACCACTGTTAAACTTAGAAGTGTAGGAGTTTGGAGAAGGCTTGGTGTTTTATGGGGGTTCATGCACAGTAAGTTGCGGTTGGATGGGGGCTTGATCGCTGTACATCGAGACTGCTAGGGGCAAGTTGTGAATATTTGCATGTTGGGAGTATGGGAATTACAGTGGAGCCAGGTTGAGGGTGGTAATGAATTGAGGCTGACGGCTGTGAAAGAGCACTTCTGAGAGGAGTGCTTATTCCAGCTCCCAAGTTCCCCCAAGTCTCTCGTGATGTACTGCTCCAGCGCAGGTTTTTATCGTTGAATGCTGGGACTTGACCTTTGACCTTTTCCCTTCACAATAAAAATGTCAATGAGATAGTTTGTGCACTTGTCAAGTTTGTTACCAACGACTTGAATAAAAGGAAAAAAATAAATAAAACTTGCAGTTCTAGTTGTATTCTGGCATAAACAAGACTAGAAGTCCCAGAATTTAAATCAAAAACCTGGCCTGGAGTTGCTAGTCATGCATGGAGCCACGAAATTTGGTGAGGATGAGAGCCTTACTAGTAGTGTCATGGCGAAGAAAACGAACAGTGAGGTTACAAGCACTTTGAGTGGGGATATTGTACACGAGGAGGAGTTCAGATATAAGTGACTCATGTGATCCGCTTTCTGTTTTGCACCTTAGGGCTTGTAACCATAACGTGAAATGCAAACTACAAATACCAGAATTCAAAGGAAAACCATTTGACTCTGGTAACCTTCACCCTCACCCTCTTCCTCCAACTTCATTTCTTCATTTTTCTCGTACTTGTCTCTCAGGGCTTTATGTGGGCCGGATCCTTAATGATCTCTTCTTAAAAAAAGAAATGCTTTTGTGCATTTAATTTTCTTTTCGGTTACCAATCCAATTCAGCCCTTAGGAAAGTTTGGAGACAGGAATGAATAAAATATTCTACACCTCACAAGTGGCTTCGACTCAATTTTATCACCATCGAATACGATGGAGACAAATAGACTGACAATAAAGCCAACTGTTAGAAAGCAAAGGGTGTGCTACAAGTCTCTTTATGTTCTTAGTAAGCCCACAGTATGACTTTCACAAACAGGCACCTGCACTGATTGGTAGTCTTGTCCTAAATACATGGCCAAATAAGTGATACTAACAATTATCAGTATTATCACTCATTCCAGTGAGATGACACAGCTGAGTGATCATCATATTATTTAACTTGTATGGTTGCAGTTGCCATGGATTCCCCCCATCTTAAGATGTTGCTGGACTTGTCTCAGCCATGAATGAGGGATCAATGCAGGCTGCAACGCAGTTTGCACTGGTTGTGTAGAGTCGGGTATCTCTTCACTCCCTCATGCACTCTCACTGGTGTACAGGTCTATGGGAATAAGAAGGAACTGTATAACACTGATGCTTAGGTTACCTGATTGTTCCAGTGCCTATTTAGTGAAATGAAGAGTACTGGTGCCCTTGCCTTTGCTCAGAAGCTGGCAACCAGCTAAATTAAATGTTGGAACGCTGATTAGCAAGGTTGATAGTTCGTAATCGACTGCCGAAAACTCCCTTCCTGTTTTCTCTCACTCTTTCTGGTTCCTGCTTTTTCCTTTTATTGTGGTTTTGCCGTCTTTTTCCTCCTTCTTTCTGATCGATGTGGTTTTCCCTCTTTTGCACTTAGTAAACAAGTGATGTGGAAAAATCAGTGCCAGTTGCCCCCACCGGCTCAAATTAAGCACTGGTTAAGTCGCAGTGGCGGCTCCTCCGCTAAGGCAGAGGAGCGCCGTACCACTGAATTTTGTGCAGTGGAAAAAGGAAAAATAAAATGATAATAAAACTATGTTATTATCTTTTTATTTTTCTGTTGTCAGCCAGGTTTGTGGAGGGCTGCGGGGCTTGGCTGTCATCACAGCCAGCAAGGGGAGTGGTGGCGGGCACGTAAGTGCGCATGAGTATTTGGCCAGCTGTCTTGAGCCGGCCAAACAGTCATGTGCACTTTGCATGTTCCTCACCAGGCTGTAATGCACAGCTTGGTGAGGAACATGCCCCGGCTCCCACTGCCTATCTGAGCACCGAACCTAGGCACTCGGACCGATCACTAAGTGCATTGAAGCCTTGTGATTGGCTTAGGGGAGTCTCTTTGTGATGCGAGGGGGCACTATGGCAGTAAGGTAAGTTTTTTAAAATTTAGTTTTCTACCCCCCCGTGCTACTTGTTGGCATCCGTCACTGTTAAGCCCATTCTTGTTTGAAGTTATAGTGCTAGCGGAACAATACGTTTGTGTTATTTAGGGCCTAATTACGAGTCTGGTGATCCGAGGACCGCTAGACCTGCGTAGCGTGGCGGTGGTGGTCCAGCCACCACCGCACCCGCGGTCCAACCGTCCAATTACAACTCGGATGGTCAGACCGTCAGTGTACCACCACAGCTGTCAGGGAACCACCATTCCCTGGTGGTGGTGTGGCGGCCCGGGCCTCAGTAATATGCTGGTGGTGCCGCTGAGCCAGCGCCATTCATATTTCGAGTTTCAGACCTCCATGAAAAGGCTGGCGGTCTGATACAAAGGGAGCCCTGCCCATTTGCATTGCGATGCAAGCAGGGGGGCACAACACTTGCCCCCCTGTGTGCTTGCACCCCAGTTCCTGCACGGCATGGACTTTAAATTCCATGCCGTGCTGGAACATTTTGGGGCGTTCGCATTGCGCTGCCTATTTTCGGATGCACCGCAATAGGACCGCTGAAACAAAAGCCTGCGAGACACGAGAAACCTTGTATTCTGGCAGGCGGTGGGCGCATGGGTTTGGTAATGAATGAGCGGGCCGCCGGTGTGATGGTCTACGCCCATGCTGCTAAATCGTAATCAGGCCCTTAATGTCCTGTGTTTCTACCTCCTCTGAGCTCCTGGAGTAAGCCTTTGCAGTGTGACTTCACTTGTCCTATAGACGTAGGCGACATAATTGAGTAACTTCGTTATCTCACTGAAGTGGCTGTGCACCTCGGGTGTTAAACAATAATACCTGATCAGGATATGGCCTAGTACACACTGATTGTCCCAGAACCCCAAAGAAAGGCCTCACAAGTAAAACCAAGGTTCGAAATTGCATCTGGTTTGATTGCTTTGGCAAACCTCCAGTAAAGTGGTATTTTCAGAGCTGTTTCTAAGCTAAGTCCACCAAGTTCTCCCTGATGTAGGAAAGAATTCTTGAAATCCAGATATGTACAACATGCCTAACATGCTAATACAAGGTAAAGTGTAAGTTTGGTAAAAAATATATATCTCCGCTTTATGCTCCAGGTAGTCTTCACCTAGTCTTCAACTCACACTATAAACTGTGCCAAAAGTCTCCTTAAAGATAAAAGTTAGTTTCATGTCAATTTGAGGAGAAAATATTGTTACTGAAATATACATAAATATTAATCGCAACAGTATGCTTGTGAAGTGGTGGCTGGGGCACTGGAAGTTGCATGCTTGGACAGTCTGTCATCTGGGTCATTGTCCTGTGTTTGAGCTAAGGTGCCTTTCCTAAGATCCAAGGCGATTTCTGAGTTGCATTAGACCGCTGCTAAAGGCCTTCAGCGCAATGATACCCCCACAAGTACTCTATGGAGCGGAAGTTCTCCATCTGAGTGGTAAATGTGATTGGGATTTAGAGGAAGGGAAATGCCTAAAAACATTAATGTCATTACCACATTCGGCAATGATCCAAGCAATAAGAACCAAGTTAGGTACAACTGCTTGGAGGGTACAGGCACAAATGGCTTTAATTAGATTCTGGAAACGCCTGGATATAGAGATAGGCCAGAAAGTATCCCAATGGTGTAGAAAAGAAATTCAAAATAGTAATCTAAAATGGGCTAAAGAGAACAGGAAGAAAATACGATTGGCCTGTAAGAACTTAAAGGTGAAAATCTGTCAAGAATCCCTGTATGTAGAATTCATTAAAAGTGATCTTAGTAAGTATGGACAAGAAGTCTCTCGATGTGCAGATATGGAATATCTGTCAAAGAAAAAAATCTGTGCAATTTATGAGAGATTCATGGTTAAATAAAAATTGGTTCCCTTACCTGGATATTCTACCAAACCATTGGTACAGACAGGAAATCCTAAGACTGAGAATCGGTACAAATCCCTGGTTGATAAATGAAGAATTAAAAATAAAAATGTTAGGCCATGAAGGTTATTGTACTTTGGGAACAAAAGGTGATATATTACATATTTTGTTAGATTGTGCAACATTACTAGAGCAGCGTAAATTATGTCTCCGCCCATTGTTTCTAAAATATGGCATAAAGTTACGGACACAGGCGGTGGAGCTAATCACAGAAATGCCTAACCTCAAGATCGCGATTGCATTAGGGAACTATATGAATGTAATTAAAAGTTATCTAAAAGAGATTTAGCTGTAAATTCCAGAAATTTTAAACTGTTTTAAAATCTAAATAAGGTTAATATTAACCTTTTCAAAAATGGATGAATTGCACAATATTTTAAATTGAGTTTTAAATTATGTATAATTTTTTATAAATGCTCCAGCTGATTTGTATAGAAAAGTTACTATTGCACTCCACTCCGAAAATGTATTAAGTCTTAACGCTGAGAAGGTATAAATCTGTATTGTTGAACTGTCACTTTTAACTGTCAATTTTAACTGGTTATTACTGTTTAAAGACCAAGGTCTAAATAAACATTGTATTTATCGTATCGAGTTGCATTAGGCCTGTGATCTCGAGTCCCATTAGCTTCCAGTGTACACAACTTTTTTGGGGCAACTGCTTGATAAGCTTCCTGAAACATCTGTGGGCCTGGCATTCATATACCTCCCCTTATTTCATTTGCAGAGCCATCTCTTAGCTCTGGACCAGATCCTACCTTTGTATGGAAAAGGAGCTTTTCACCTTTCAGGATGCAGTAGTGGCGCAGTCTGTTCAAGTTATGCAACTCTGACTCACCCTTTCACTGTGGCAGAGCGGGTCTAAAAGCCCAGTGGACCCACTCTTGAAAGAACAGGCTTCTCCAGGATTTGATTCAGAGAAGTTAATGGACGTACAAAGCTGAGGAGCAAAATAATGACTGTGGTCTTTTTCACTACTGTTGCAATTTCTAATTGTTTGCACCCAGAACCAGATTTTGTAGGCATCACTTTCATTCGGAAAATGGTGCTCAGAAGCTGAGTCTGGCCCTTTGCCTTCATGTGATACCATTTCAGAGTCCACATTGATGGCTTCCTTTTTTCCTGAGAAGGAAACTATTACATAGGGCATGGCACAAATTGTTTTGCATTCAGTTGGTTTCACACCGTCTGCATGTAGTTGCTGCATCTGAGCATTGGAACAGATTTAGCAGTGTCTGCAGCAGTCACGCAACCACACAAAACTACAAAATCTTCAAGGAGGAGGCTAAGAAATTGAATTGTAATAGCCTTCTCTCCCTGTCTGGCCACTATGTCCATCGACATATTGAACAGTAGCATATGGAAGAGAGAAAATGTTCCACAGCTCTTCCACCAATAACTGTGTTTGCACAAAATATCAAATAAAAAATACTGTGATACAAAAATATTGTGTCAAGAATATCAGGATGTCAAAAATATAGTCGACAAGAAAATCAAAAGTTTAAATATATTGTTTTAAGTATTGTAAAAAATATTGATTTAGAAATTATTGTTTCTTACAATATCGTTTGTAAGTTTTGTGTCTGTATTTTATTGTACTGTTAATTTTATATTTTATAATTTTTTATTTGCGAGTTTAGTAAGATAATTTATTAATTATGTCATTTTGTATTTTCTGTTCTATTAATATGTAATAATGTATATATCATCTTTTTTAGTAGCTGGATGTTGGGTTTTTCGGGTATAAGGGTGGGGAGATTTTTAAAAAGTGACTATCTAATTTAAATTTAATGTTAAATATTTTACTGGTATGCAAATTAATATTGTAAAATGTATAAATTGATTTTGTTACATTGGTAATTTTTCAAAATAATAGTTTATAATAACTTTGAATGTATGTGTAAATCGTATTTAAAGAAAAAATATTTTGTTTTAAATATCAAAATAATTATTTAAATTATAGAAAATTTTGGTAAATTTAAACTATGTAAAAAAAGAAATGTAATGTAAAATATTCGTAACGTTATTTTTATAAAAACATATATTTGTATTCATGTTTTTTCAAAATTTTAAAATAATTTAAACAATTTGTTTAAATGTGAGTAATTTTAATGTCGCTGTAAATAAATTGACATTTTTAAATTTTTTATATTTATTTTAAAAGCTTTGGGAATGTACTATAAATTATGAAAATAGAATAAATATGTATTATTTATGATGTATTAATGTATATTTTTTTTGTACATTTATACGTTATTGGTTTATTTGTGAAAAACCGATTAACCACAGTTTTAATAATACGTTTAATATGTTTTTTTTTAAATATATTCTGCTGGGAATATATTCTAAAATGTAATGATTTAAATATAAAAAGTATCTATTTAATTTGTAAATTAATTTCATATTTGTTTTTTCATTTTTATGATTTTCATTTTTGGAGTATGAATTATGTTATGTTTCGAAGTTGAGGAATATGACTCAATATTAATAAAATATGTAATTATTAATAGTGATAACATCTATTTTATATGTTAGCATTTAATTATAAATGTATGGATTTTTAATTAGAGTTATTGATTTGTTTTCAAGTTTTTTTTAATCTAGTTCAAAAATAGTGTGTGAGTATGGAGTATTAATTGTGTATACACAGTTTTTAACACCTTGCATCCACATTTTTGCATTTTAGTAGAAATAGTAAATGTCACCCCTTTATTGTCCAACACCTTCCCCAAATTGCTATTGATTGGAGTGGAAATAGTAACTGTCCCCTCTTTAGTGTCCAACACCTTCCACAAATTTGTTTAGAAGCTCGTCCTTATTGGTGTTTTAGCCCATCTTTGGATACTGTGTGTCGCAAATATTCTAGTGATCCTATACCTGGCATTTTTCTTTCTTTATGGTGAGACCAGCTTTACTTAACTCTGTCCGGTGTCATGTTCTCTTACATCAGCACCATCCACAAGTATATCATCCTGGAAGTACAAGGTGTTTTTGCAATCTTTTAATATTTCTTACATAATCTTCTGAAATACACATGCTGCAGAACTCAGACCGAACGACATCCTGCAGAATCTGTATATACCTAACGGAATAATGAATGAAGTCAAAGATCTTGCGTCTGGGTGAAGTTCCACCTGATAAGCCATGGACAGATCTTTTGCGCTAAAATAACTGCCATCACCCGTAGTTCTTAAATTTCAGTTTATTCTTGGTAGGGGATACCTTTTGACCCAATGTTTGTGTTTAGGTCCCACAAATCCAGACACACACAAATGCCTTTGCCATCTGACTTCTTTACCACCACTATAAGTGCCAACCACTCTGAGCAGTCACTTAGGTATATTACCCCTTGAGCCATTAGTCTATTAAGTTCATTAAACAGGGGTTCTCTTATCAAACTTGGAATGGGTTTGGGTTTTTGGACCACTGAAATGGCCTTATTCTTGAGTTTACCTTTATACTGAAACTCTTGAAGTAGCCTTAATTTTTCAGAAAATAAATCCAAACATTCCTTACAAATTTGATCTCCATGTATTGTTTTTCCACAAGAATGACTCGATTCATGTTATTGGGGTCTAACTTTATTCCCAGGTCATTTTGGCATCTCCACCATAGCAAATTTGAACCATGTTTCGCAAAATAATCTTTATCTACATTTGGCCTAACCTTCAATTAAATTTGCATTTGACCATGCCTAACAATGGATTTGGATCTTTGTTGTATCCCCCACCCCCTTGGTGAATAGCTGCAGCTTTGAGATTATGACTCTTATTCCCAAAGACATAACTGATCACGGAATGATCCATAATAGTAAAAAACTTTTCCCCATCCAAGGTATTAACACATTTAAGGTAGATACATTCTTCTGCAACATACTTCTTTTCACTTGACACACTATGTTTTCTGATTCATGTGCTAAACTTTTATTTTATGATTTTGTTTGGTACCTTGTTGTTTACATACTCCGGCAAAATTAACTTTTTAATGACTTTTTTTGCATACATTTTTTAAACTTTTTTTTTTCTTTTGTCCTCAATTATGCGATCTTCAAAGGTTATGGCAAGCAAGGTCACCTTGTAATGAGTAGTGTGAGGCCGCCCTTGGATAACGAGGTTAGACCATGTCTTAAGAACCTACAAATTCTTTGAGTTTATCCATCACAGATCCACCATGATGATTCCCTTGAATTTGTTGGATCGCATTAGTTAGAATCATTGGACATTCCTTCCTACCCTGCCACATAGTTCTTGTCCCAAAGATCCCAATACTTAGTTCGTTTACTTTCCCATCTTGATTTGTCCTGTTCCCTGACCTTATTTACAGAACGGAGCCAGTCTGCCACCTTCGGAGAGGGTGGAAGAATCCAGTTTATGCACACCCCGCGTCTAGCTAATAAAATTAAAATAAACAATAAGTATTTCTGATTTTTACTTAAAACAATAGTAGGTTCATTTGTGTCCAGAATGCCAAAAATAACAGTTAAGGTGCTTACCTTAATATTTATGTCTAAGGCTTTATCAATGATCTTACCAATTTCATTCCAATACATTACAAGATGAGCACATAGGTGAAACATGTGAATATCGTTTGCCTTTGGCTTCCCGCATTTTGGACACTTTTTCGTCACCTGGTTATTCATTTTGGATAATTTTTGAGGCGTCCAATAGGACCTGTGTAAAGTAAAAAGATGATTTTTCCTAAGAGGTGCAGAAACTATAATATACCATAAAAAAGTGCAAGATACTTGCCATAATTGTTGCAAGTCTTGAGCCGGAAAGATGTTCTTCCATATATCCCCTGGCGTAGTGAAGTCCTTCTCGTCTTTTTGGGTCAGGTACCAGTACCATTTCGATATTTCTTTTCGGGTTGGATCTTTTTGAATTTCTTCCTCCAGATTCCCAATGTGTTCTGGGTTTGTTTCTTGTTCTTTAGACCAACTAGCCAACTGATAGTATTTGAACTTTGAAATTTCCGAATTGGTTCTTTCGGATAATAGATCCCAGCTCTTTAATTTGCCAAACTCTAATAGTTCTCCCCATTTCACTATTCCTGCTTTTTTTAGTGGACCTGCTAGGGAGTCTTTCAAGCATTCTGGTGTTCCAGGTGAATTCCATATCGGTGCTAACGAGCTGTGATACGAAAACTTCCATACTCTTCTTTTTTTTTTATTTTTTATTTATTTATTTTTTTTTGAAAAACCTTTATTGACATTTCGATCATTGACAAGTATGGGCCTACAACCCCCCAGGGCCGGCCGCTAAGCAATCAGAGCAATAAGGTCAAATATAAGCACATGCGGCACCTCGGTAGCAAGATCTTCATACTAAGATAGTTCGGCCCGGGAGCCGCACAGGTAGGACACCAGGAGAAAAGGGGGTTTTTCATTTTATAATGAAACAAAACAGTAGGATCAGGTGCCAAACAATTTCCCAACAGCGATAAAGGGCAGGCCGCATGATAGACGTTAGCAATAAACAGCAATCCATCGAATCCATGGCGCAGACACAGGAAATGATGGGGAAGAATATCAAAAACAGTTGCGCCTGCAGGCCCCCATACCTAACGCCCAGAGAACCCCAGGAAACTGTGGCACACACGGAGAGGCAACGGTTCACAGCAAAAGAGGCGTACCACGCTGATCCCAGACAAGAAGAAACGGAGAAGAAAAAGGAGGCCATGGAAAAAGAGAAGAAGACTGAGAAAGAAAAGAGTCCCCCCCCCAACCCCCCACCCTGCACCTCTGCAAATGAGTATGGCCCCTCCCCCCAGCAGTGTGCCTGTCGCCCTGGAACTAGACCCGAAATATAGAAGAAACAAGGAAAAAGGAAGAAGAAAGAACCCCACCAGGCGGGGGGGTGGAGAAAATATAATAAACTGGAGGAGGGCCTTCAGAACATACCCCCGGCTTCTCCCTCCCGCACAGTAAGGTATCCCAACAGCAAACAATAAGTAGCACCAAATCGACCATCACAAAAGGGGGAATGGGGAGCATTGCGCACCGAATATGCTAGGAACTATGTCCTGGGAGTACACAACCATGAGTCCGCCCGTCTACCAGATGACCACCCCGAGGGATCAGCCTCATCCCTGACCACTCCTGGCGATGCCGCCCATGCCTACCCCTCGACCCAGCGCCATGTCCGATGTTCCAAGGTGAAGGGATGTCCCAAAACAACCGGGAAGCGACGCACACAGGTGGGGTGGAGGTCTCAGAACGCCAACACAGTCCGCATCTCGGAGGGACGTCTTTCCCAGTGCTGCCCCAGGATCTGCACTGCACACAAGGTCCGGGAAGGCTGAATCATCCAAAGTAGACAGACATTGCTGGTAAAGTCCCTGGGTCACCGGAGGTCGTGCACGGGACGGGGCCACCACCTTCCACTCGGAACCACTACCTCCGGAACAGATCAAACCCTCAGTCAGCCGATCATACGATAGCATACTGTCCGGAGTGTCCGGCTGCGCACTAATCGCAGGGATGGCCGCGACATTATCCTCCTGTGTGCAGTGTAGGAAGTCCCTGTGTAACTGTGGACCAACATGCCGCCATTGTCCCAACGCTGATGCCACACCGTCGATCTTACTCCCCAAGACCTCGATGCCACGAGCCAAGGAGAAATGAAGGGCACCAAGGGCCTCAAGGAGGTCGCCGTACCCCAGCACTGCTCCCCGCGGTCGCTCTGCCACACTCCCAAAAGTCACACACTCCCAATCCTGCTGCGACCCGGTGGACAGGATAGTAGGCTGCATCGCAACAAGATGGCCGCCGGGGGAGGCCCGACTCGTATGGGGGCCGGGACCCAGGGACAAGCACCTCGGGGTCCACGTCGCTGGAGACAGGGGTCCGGGGGCAGGTACAAATTCAGCCGTTGCGTGGACTCGGGCAACAGTCGTCTCCACCAAGGACCAGCAGCCGCGAAAATCCGGGAGCAGTCTGCAAGGATCAGGGCGAGCTAGGGGCGGTGGCCGGGCAGCTCACCGTCAAAGGCAGGGGCAAACACCGAAGAGTCTGAGAACTGCACCCCCGGGCATGCCCTCGATCCACTACGCTTTAGCAACGGGAGCGGCCGTGGCGAGATGCAGGCCGGGGGCAGCACCGCTCCGGTGGACCGACTCCACCCAGTCACCACAGGCCGTTGTTGTTAAACTGCCACCCGGCCAAGGCGTCCACTCGAGGTCCCGGCTCCGGGGCTGCACGGGCCGCAAAGTTCATCCGCAGATTTCTCAGGCGGTACAGTAGCCAGAAACCCCGGAGTCACACGATCGGTTGCCACTCTCCTTCACAAACACGATCCCATGGCGCAAGCTGAGGATCTAGTACAGGATATCCGTGCGGGATGCGGAGGTTCACGGAGCCGGGAATCTACGCTGCCGTCTCGGTCGCCATCTTGGCTCCTCTTCCATACTCTTCTTATCTCGTACCATAATTTGTACGCTGATCCCAGAACCTTTAATTTGATTTTTTTTAAATATTTGGGGTGACCAAACTTGTAGAGACAGTGGTCATTATTGGTTACTGCTTTCCAATAGGCAGAGTAGCATTTGTGTGGTCTGAGAAGACTTCTGATATTCTTGAAATGAAAGGCTCTGTAATACGCCATTAGATCTGGACTAGCTATTCCCCATCGTTTTTTCGTTTGGCAAAGCTATCCTTACTCATTTGGAGGCCCAGATGAAGGCGTTAATTTCACTTTGAATCTTTCTTATTGATTGGGGTTTAAACTTCAGCGGGATAGCATTGAATTGAAATGTAAACTTTGGCCGGGTTGCCATGTTGATAACATTAGCTCTTCCCATAAAAGTAAGAGAAAGGCAGCTCCGTGATCTTAATAGTTTCCTCATTTCTTTTACTTTTAGATACAAGTTTACTTGGGCAATTTCGTCAATGTCTTTTAGGACTTCTATCCCCAGGTATTTTATTATTGGATTCTGTCACCGGCGTGTTGATGTTCCAATGCATGGTCTCAGTCTTCTGATGATTAACTTGGTAGCCGGAGACACTCCCAAAATCTGATAATAATCTTGTTATATTATTAAGGGACTTATTTAGATTGCTTGTATAGATCATTAAATCGTCCGCATACAGTGCCACTTTCAATGCCCATCCGTTAAATTTAAAAGGGATGATTTCATGAGACCTCCTTATCGTGTTAGCTAGAGGCTCTATGTAGAGGTTAAAAAGGTGGGAGGAAAGTGGTCATCCCTGCCTCGTACCTCTTTTGATCCGAAAACCTTTCGATAAACTACCATTCATAAGTATTTTTGCTACAGGAGCTGAATATATGTTTGCTATTGCTCTAGAGAAATTTTCCCCTAAGCCATAATGAGAGCTGGCCGCCTGCAGAAATGACCAGTTCACAAGGTCGAACGCTTTTGCAGCATCAAAGGTGAGAACTGCAAGAGGGGACTTTTCCTGAGTAGCAATAGCAATGGCTCTGATAAGTTGGTGAGTGAGATCATGCAATTGTCTCCCCCTGAGAAATTCTTTTTGATCATTGTGAATAAGTTTATCTGATATGAATCCAAGTCTTTTTGCTAAGATCTGCGTGATGATTTTATAGTCGTTGTTCAGAAGGGATATGGGCCTATACGACTCACATTTAAGGGGGTCTTTACCAGGTTTTAAAATCAAGCTAATGGTTGCTTCGTTCTATGATTTTGGGATCGGGGAACCTTCTAAGTAAATAGTATTGAAGAGGTCCACTAATCTAGGGGCCAGGGGTTCCTTTAGAGCTAAATAAAGCTCATTTGGTATAGCATCTGGGCCAGCAGCCTTTCCTCTTTTCAAGCTGTTAATCACTTTCATAACCTCTTCTGTGCTACGTTTAATGATTCATGGGAGTCTTCGTCCAGCTTGGGAATTTGTGTGTCTCTTAAGTAAAGATCCACTGCTGGAGCTAAGGGCGGAAGGTCTTCCTCGTACAACGACTGAAAAAAGTCTATGAAGGCTTCTTCTATACCTGCCCTGTCTTCTACTTTCCCCCCATCCCTACCCTTGTATAGTGCCATGATTTTATTTCTATTCGAGTCAGTTTTAAGCTTCCACGCTAGGAGTCAACCACTGTTTTCCCCGTACTCAAAGTTTGACAGGCAACTGGCTTCCCACCTCTTCCTTATCCTTTCCTCTAAATAAGTGCTAGCTCATATTTCTTTTTTAAGATTTCTTCCTTTGCTCTTTTTTGTTCTTCCTCCGAAGTTGCAGCTTCACACCTCACCTGTTTATCAAGTATGTAAGCCTCTAACTGATTGATTTTTATACCTTTTCTCCTTATTCCTTCTTGCTGCTAGAACAATCAAGACCCCTCTATTTACAGCTTTATAAGCATCCCAAACTACATGGCTAGATGTTTCTCCATTAGCATTATTGTTAAAGTAATTTACTGTTGTATCTCTCAGTTTTTCTGTAACTTGGTGGTCTAGCAAAAGAGTGCGATCTCGTGTCCACCTTGTCTCGCCCTGCAGAAAGTTATGGCTTATGTCCATCTGGACTAAGGAGTGGTCAGAAAGATGTGCAGGCACATGGAGCACTTTCTTCACCTTTTTACTTAATAATTTATCTATTAAAAAGAAATCAATTCTAGACGCATGACCGTATTTTTTATTCCTATAGGTGTATCTAATACTGTGATCCCTTTTGGTCTTCCAAATATCAACCAACCCCAGGTCGTCTTTAAGTCTGCCCAACCAATCTCTCATTTTAGGAAGATTCGAGGCTCTGCCAGGCGGATGTCTGTCATTTTTTGGGTCTAATAAGATGTTAAAGTCACCACCTAGAATGATTGGTGTGGATGTTGTTATTAAATGTGTATATAGGGATTGAAGTGGTGAGGGATCATCTATGTTAGGGCCATATTACGCGACCACGGAGAAAGAGCTATCTCCCAATTTAATCTTAGCGGAAGCCGATCTGCCTTTTGGGTCTGCACATTCCTCTAATATTGTTAATTTTGATGATTTCTTTAATAATTATTGCCTCTCCTTTAATATTACAGGATTGATTTGTGCAGACACTATTTTCAACCCATTTTTCGTGTTTTATAAATTTAAGGAGGTGGGTTTCTTGCAATATTATGATATCACTCTTTATTAGTTTAAGATATTCAAAGATTTTTTGTCGCCTTCTCTTTAATCTTAGCCCATTTACATTCCAAGTTATTATTTTTAGCTCGCCTATCTTGATGAGGGTTTGTTTATTCTGCATTTTACCATGACCATGTTTGCCATAAGTCTTACATATCGGACAATATTTTTTTGTTTTTTTCCCCGAATGCTCCCCACCCACAAGAAAAAGTTTAAATTGTGCTCAAAAGAAGTAAAAAGACCTACACCACTACCCCCCCGCTGGAGAACCCTCCCTACTGTCATTTGACAAACCTATTTTCACTATTTCAGATCCGCTGTCGTGAGAATGTATTAAATTGTATTTGATTCTTGCTTATTACTTGTTTGTTTTTATTTGTTCTAGAAATGACTCCACTTCTTTAGGCTCCCTAATATTATGAATCTGATTGTTCCACATGATCCTGAAGAGGGCTGGAAATTTTATTTGAACCGTTGCCCCTTCTGCTTTCAGGTCTTGCATGTAGTTTCCTTGGGCCCACTGTCTCTCCAAAGTTGCCCTGGAGATATCGGAGCAAATTTTATAGTTATAGCCACCTTTGGATAGGGTGCCTAATTTTAAAGCCTTATTTAAATACTTTCTTTAAGTTTTAAAATTAACAAGTACTTTCCGTGGATTTTTCCTTAGTTTAGGTTTTGCGTCTAGCTCTGGGGTAAATTCTTTTAGCAATTTAACTCTGAAGCTTTTTATATTCTGCCCTTCCGAGCCTTCTGGGATGTTCAGCAGTCATAAATTATTCTGCCTTGAGTTGTTTTCTATGGTCTGAACTTTATCCCTTTATCCTTGAGTTCTTTTTCAGTTGATCTTAATTTATTAATGTCATTTTGACACATTTTCACTTCTTCCCTAGTCTGCTCCAATGTGTTTTCAATAGGAGCAACCCGATCTACTAAGGCATTGACCTTAGACTCCAGAGCTTCACAAGTTGCATGTATTTTCTCTTGATTTTTCTCATATTTTGCAAAGCTCAACTTCATTTCTTTAAAGAGTGACCCCATCAGGTCGCAAATTTCAGCCTGCGAGGATGTTTCCAAGCCAAGGTCCATATTTTGATGGGAGTTGACTTCACTCTCCGGTACCTCCTCTATTTCTAAGCCATTTTCATCCACAGGGTCTTTTGACATTTCCATTGTTGTTAAGATGGGGGAGGACATTGACTTTGGTATGACGGGGGACCCTCTGTTAGCACTCCCTTCTTTAAGTGTTCCACCACCAGAAGTTGACTTCTCCTGCACCTTAAAGATGGAGCGAAGAGAAGGAGTAACTTTTAAATTGGATCCCTTTTTTAACTGCTCTTTTTTAGCTGTTTTGGCGGCTCTGGTTGAGACCACCGCCGCTATGCCTCCCTTATTTCTTTGAACCCTTTGCATTTTATTAATATATTTTACTATATTGTCATACACTGATTTTGTTTTCTCTTGCTCTTGCTCTTGTTCTCTCTCTACCCTGTCCCTGTCAAAGGAGCTACCTCGTCGTCTCTGGGGGGCTGTTCCAAGCTCGAAGTTCTATTCCTTAGTGCATAGTGAGTGTCTTGGGAACTGCTTTCTACAATATATTCCCTTTCTGGAGCACTCTAAATCTATCTTGCCCTTTCTGGAAATGCCCCGAACTCGGGGAGCTACTGTTGTTGGATGAGATAAGTCTCCCTGCATTGAATTCACTGCAGAGTTAGAGGTAGATGGACCCATTCGTTTGCCCATTCCTCTCTTCTTAATTGAATTCATCCATACAGCCTCTTTATTACTTTCTTCATCAGTATGTTCCTTGCTACCCTCCTTAATGTTTGTTAAATTTCTTACAAGCCTGCACTTTGTTAATACTGGTACACAAAAAAAATCCAATTTGTGTTTGCAGGCTACATGGGGGGCTGCTTGGGGGGCCTCTAAAACTCACTTTATTGTAGCTTTTTTCCGCTGCTGAAATCCCTCTGCGGCAGCCGCCCAGATGTCTCTCATTCTTCGGAACACTCTCGGGAGGC
The DNA here is from genome assembly GCF_964204655.1 of Triturus cristatus. Taxonomy (NCBI): domain Eukaryota; kingdom Metazoa; phylum Chordata; class Amphibia; order Caudata; family Salamandridae; genus Triturus; species Triturus cristatus. The sequence continues at coordinate 167,244,864 of NC_140580.1, read as the reverse complement.
TGGGACACTGAATCCGTCTGGTACTGCCTCCACTTCTGCCTTTGCCTTTGTGCCGCCGGTCTCCCAAACGCCGCGGACACCTGAGTCCTGACTCCCGGCGCTTCTTCCACGGAATCGAGTCAAAAACATCCTGCAGTCACGGCAAGTGATTCTCTGCCCTTTCGCCAAAAAAAAACCCAGCTACGAAAGCCCGCAAGAGCCAGCAAAAGTCAGCTGCATCTCAATTGTGCATTCTCACTCGGCGGAGCTCGTGACCTAAGCTCCTAGCCGGCCGCCGTGTTCTCCTCTCACAGGAACTGTGGACGACTTTTTCTACATACTGCATCGCATGCAATGCATACATATTATTTGCAAGGAGAATAAATTACAACATCTGTAGCACTCTGGTTTAAAAGTGTTGTATGCATTTGTTACCGCCTCATTTATTTGTTGAACATTTTTGGAGTTTTGAAATTCTTGTACTTTACTATTCACTGATACTTCTAATGCTGGTTCTGCTTGTAGCTATTTTCATTTACGTATTCTTCTGTGAGTTCTAAACTTTTTGCTATGTCAATTGCATCTTTTAAACATGGGATCCTTGATAACTTCTCTTGGTTTCGGGAGTTGTGCATCTGGCCAATTGATTACTTATTAAGGAGTCACATAATACACAAAAATCACATTTATTTGAGATACCTCACAATACAATAAACTAATAGGTTACTTTTTCATTGTGTCCTTGCACCTGCTAAAACATGTATACCTTTCCAATACAGCATTCCATTTTTCTCCAAAATGATCTTCAAGCATCTTAAACGTGCGTTGATATACATCAAATTGTACTGCGCCATCATTATCATCATCTTACATGTTGTCTGGTATGTTCTCAAAAGCTTTCCTCCTGTGAATATCCAAATTATGCAATAAAATATGTTGTTTTCTTAAAGCAGAGAACTTATTTTCCCTCTTATTATATAATGTCAGTTTACCTATTTCATAAGCCAAGGTGTGGTTGTGACATACTAGCTGCCCCCATAATAACTGTGATCAATCTAATGCAAGGATGAAGCTGCAGACAAGGTAAAGGGGTAGAATATGTCATAAGACTACAACTAGTTTAGTGAGGTGAGAGAAGTATAAGTCTTGAACATACTAAGTATCTATGAACTAAACTCACAAAAAACTTGATAAATGTAATTTAGGCATTGTTCTTTTGATGATGTGTAAAACAGAATGATGGTAGCAGATTGGTGTGCTGTCACCATTGTAACATGCCAGTTAATACTTTATCTATCACTTTTGAAAGTTGTGTATTTCACCCTGCTTCAAGATAGAATTGTAAAGTTATAATTTAGTGCATATGACTAAACTAGGCAGGTTTCTCTAAACACAGTTTTGAAGTACCCAAGTAGTAGGCTGTTAACTTTCTATATTCAAACGCTAGCACCCTGTGGCGGAGACTGCAAGACATCATAGGGGCAATCCCCAGGGGGCATGGAGCATACCCGCACTAGTGTTTTGCTACTACGTGCCCCGGAAGGAACTCTGCTTGCGGACGTGTCGAAGAAGATGGCGTCGGAAGATGGAAAAGGAAGAGCGAGAGCGGCGAGAGGGCGTTCTGGTCAAGAGGTGTCCGAGGATGTGGGAAGTCGGACAGAGACAGATATCGAGAAGTAAACAAGAGTGAAAAGTGGAGTCCCGAGGACGGAACAGGAGAGAACCAAAGCCCCGGACCTGAAGAGGGAAGGGAAAACCTGGAGTGTGAGACGTCGTCAAGAGAATCCAAGGGAAGGCGTTCTGGACGGGGCTGCCTTGACTCCGGTCAGGAGTCACGGCCTGAGGCAAGTACCCTCCTTGAGTGTGTGTCTTCTGGGAGTGGGTCATGCACTGTGGGCCCCGGGAGTATGCTGGAGACAAAACACAGGGAGTGAGGGCACGGAGTTTCAGGGTGATGAGGCATTTAGAAGAGGAAAGTGGTAAATATCCCTTCCAACTCCTCCTACTGAATTAAGAGGTTCAAGGGTGTGGAACACTGGGCTGCGGTATTACACAGAACTGGCCCTTACTGGCGAATCATGGAAATAAGTACAAAAGTGCACAAAGGTGTCTGGTGGCGGTCAACTAGTATTTGTAAGGTGGTTACTAATAGCCTTTTATTTTATGTTTCCCTGAGGGTGTCCCTAAGGAGATTAAAGGACGGAGGATCTAAGAAGAAGCAAGGCATCCCTTTCCAGCCATTGAAGAAGTGACATTAACTCTTCAGTAACATTGTCTTTGATTGTATCAGTGAAAGCGGTGTCACTTTCTACACAGAAATAAACCTGCACAGTGACAACATACCTGGTTCTGGTCATAGTCTTTCTTGACCTGTCAAAGGTGGTGTCAGAAGACAGACAGAACATGAAGATGACCCAAACCGTAACCCTGAATGACATGATCAAACAGCTAGCTGAGGGACAACAACATCTAGAACTGGTGGTTGAGGTACAGGCAACAATGGCACAGAAAGACCGAGAAAACCTACAAGATGCTTGTCAGACCCAGGCAGGGGTCATAGCCAATGACCAAGTTGTACAAGACATAGCCATTCAAAGACTAACAGACACAATAGCCAATACAAGGTTTCACCCTAACGTACCAAGCTTGGTGTTGCAGAAGTTCCAACCCGGGGAAGATCCGGATTTCTTCTTCACCAACTCTGGACAAGTAGCTGGCACTGCCTCTTCGCCATCTGAACAATGGGGACAGTACATTGCACCATTACTGTCTTGGGAGCTGCAGATGGCCTACCAAGCCGCAAATCCAGCAGGTGTAACCCCTTACCAGGAGATTAAAAGGATAATTTTGAAGAGGCTAGGACACAATAGTGAGTATTATCGATCTAAGTTTCATAAAGAGAAGTGAAATACCCACATTATTCCAAGGGTACTCTTCTATAGGGTCCAGGATCTAGTCAATCGCTGGCTACAGCCCTCCATAGCCACTACGGAGGAGATTCTAGATAAAATATATCTGGAACAGTACTTAGATGCTCTTCCGAATCCTACCAGAGCCTGGATCAAACAGCATCAGAATATTACTGTTGGCTCTGTGATTGACCTAGCGTGTGCCTATCATAGGGCTACTGATTTCAGACCCACACAAGTGGTAAATATACCCTCCAACTCCTCCTACTGAACTAAGAGGTTCAAGGGTGTGGAACACCGGGCTACGGTATTACACAGAACTGGCCCTAACTGGTGAATCACTGAAATTAATACAAAGTGCACAGAGGTGTCTGGTGGAGGTCCACTAGTATTTATAAGGCGGCTAGTAATAGCCTTGTATTTTATGTTTCCCTGAGAATGCCTCTAAGGAGATTGAGGGACGGAGGATCCAAGAAGAAGCAAGGCATCCCTTTCCAGCCATTGAAGTAGTGACATTAACTCTTCAATAACATTGTCTTTGATTGTATCAGTGAATGCGGAATCACTTTATACACAGAAATAAACTCCTACAGTGACAACGCACCTGGTTCTGGCCATCGTCTTTCATGTCCTGTCTAACACCCTATGTGATTTCACGATTGAAAATTCGCTGAGCGTAAATGTTTTCTCATGTTGCTGTTTTGAGTTTTGTCTTTAGAATTGAAACATACAATTTTAAGGTGTGCATATTACCATTTTCATACATACACAAACAATTTTTATGGTTGGGTCATCTTTCAAAAATGGTATCTCATACTTTTCATATATAGTAAATGCTGCTAACCCAATGTAGCCCAGATGTAGGAAGCCATTTAGCATTTCTTAACGAGCCGAATCGCTATTTTGCCCCATTCAGAAATGCTAAATGGCCTTTTCAAATGCACAAAGGCCTAAAAACTGTCACAATTTATGATTTCTACACTGCAGATATCACAAATTGTGACCGCAATTTAGAAATCGCAAATAGGAATTACCTAGTTGCGATTCCTAAAGCACATGTACAAAGCATTTCCTAAATGTGAATTGGGCATCTAGGAAATGCAATTACCATTGATTTCAAGTAGAGAGTAACCATGTGCAAAACAAAAAAAAAAATCAAAAATGCATTTTTTCGTGTGATATGAAGCGCACATATTCGCCTAGGGCATATGTGCACTTATATGTGCACTAGGAAATTTGGGGTGCCTCCACGGGTGCCTTAAGCCCAGAGGCACCCTTGGCTTTGCATTTCTTAAATTGTCATTTCCTATTAGGAAATAGCAATTTAGGAAATGCAAACCATTTCCTATTTAGCCTATAGGTGGGAATGCCTGCCATGGCGTGTCCTACTTGCAATTCCCTAGTAGTGATTCCTAATCTGTTGGAATCGCCATTGGGGAACCGCACATTTTGTACATATCCTTTTACATTTCTTAAATAGCAATTCCTAAGGAGTCACTATTTAAAAAATGCAAACGGGAACCTTAGTACATCTGGCCCTGTATTTTGCAATATTTTAAACTGTATAGGTGTGTGTATTACCGCTGTGAAACGCTGTGTTGATTAATGTTTATGCTTGGACTTTCAACCTTAATTAAAAATGCAAATTTTTAAGGTATGCCAATCAGCATTTCAATACTCACAAGCTAGTTAATTAAAGTGGGAACAACAAAAAATGGTGTCCCCCCGGGCCGGACTGGCCATAGCGGGTTCTGGGCGTTTTCGCGGTGAGCCTGAAGGGTTGGGGGCTGTTTTTTGACCCATGGGAACCGGTTTTGTTACTGGGGGCCGGTTTTGCAGCAGTGGTTTTTGTTCCCAGTCCGGCCGTGGTGTCTCCGTTTTTCCCATTAGATTAAGCAGGTGCTTGATGGGGAGTAACATAATAGGAACATGTCCCAACTTGAAGCGAGGCTGCATGGTAAAAATATCAGGCAGAGAAATCAACAAGCATCTTTCTCAGTGGTTTCCAAAGTCACGATCTGCCAGCAACAGCACTTTTAAAAACAATGTCCCTACATTAGCACACCACAACAAAGGTATCGTCAGTTAGTTCTGTGTTATTGTAATGACGCCCTGACAATCTTGCCTGCCCTCTAAGCAATGTCCAGTAAAGTTTTATTTTGTTTTGTTGTATAAATACTTTACTCTTCTCAGCTCATGTACTCAATCATTCATGACTTATTTACAGCCTTTTTAAATGAAGTAGTAGATTAATTTTAAGTTCAGAGATTGAAAAATTTGGAGGCAATATATTTTTGTTTAGCTTCAGTAATGAAAATATAGCTTATGGAGTTGGTGACCAACTTCTTAGTAATGTATTGTCATAATTATTGACGCTGTTTTCACTCCCCTCAAGTGTTGTACAAATATGTATGCTTTTCATGTAGCACCAACACATGAGCAGAGATATAAACCTTATCCAGGGGTGAAGATAGACCCAGAGCCGGACTGGCCGTACCGGGCACCAGGTGTTTTCCTGGTTCGTAACGATGGGGGCTGGTTATGTTACTTGGGACCGGTTTTGCAGCAGTGATGCAATATCGTCCCCCTGTAACAAAAGCGGCAATGGTACTTGACACTAGTAGCCTCCAACCCCTGGGCTGCAGCTTCTCAGTGGCACCCCCTTCTCCCCCTTGGCTGGTTGAGCGGAATTGCCAAGACTGGTTTCTGTTCCCAGTCCAGGGATGAGCCATTGAGGAATATATTTACATGCAGTAGTGCGGTGTGAAAAAATAAAATAACAAAAGGCTTGCTTAGCCCATCTTGTGTCTGAGCAATAGCCAATTTACCTGTGCCCTTCCACTGCTCACTTAAAGGGAACTACTTTTGTCCTTTGTCTTAAGCATTCCACAAGAGTGCATGTGCTTTAAAGCTGTCTCCCTAGTGTGCTTCCCCCCTGCCCACCGTGTTTCTCTACCTCTCACCTGTGTGCTAATCCCTGCCCCTCCAAGATGTGCTCACTGTTGAGTGCTTCTCCCACTTATTGCTTTCTCGGCTGTGTGCTTCTCCCCAGCTCCATGTTGCTATCTCTCATCTGTTTGCTTTTCCCCATGCCTCACATTATTCTCTGTCTTGTCTGTTTGCATTTCTCTGCCCTAACCCTCTGCGCTGCTTCCCCTACCTGAGCCCTGTGTTGCATCCCCCATCGCGCCCTCTGTGTAACTTCCTCCCACCCACGCCTTCTGTGTAGCTTCAATCCACTCATGCCCTCCGTTTTGCTTCCACCCTTGTGCCCTCTGTGTTAGTCCCTACACCCACATACCCTGTGTGCTCCCTCCATCCATGCCCTCCGCTGCTTCTCTCCACCAGTGCATTCTGATGCTTCCTCATCCATTCCCCCAAGTAGCTGCTTTGGGCCCCCATGTAGCTGCTGTGCACCCCCATGCAGCAGCTTCACCCGCCTATGGAGCTGTTTAGCGCCCCGTGTTGCTGCATTGCTGCCCCCGTGAGGCTGCTTTGTGCCCCCGAGTTGTTGCTTTACACCCCCGTGTTGCTGCTTTGTGTGCTCCATCCACTTAAAAAAAACACATTGCCTGTCTTTTTTTTTTTATTTACTGATCCAACTTGGGTCAGTTAATTAAATAAAAAAAATGACATCATTTTGCGAGGGCATGCAAGCATGGTGCATGCACCTACAATATGAGGTAGGTGGCTGTGCCAATGCCTTCTTTTGGCTCATGGAATCAGTTTCTGACTGTTTAGAGGGAATTTAAAGCCTTGCTGTAAGTAGTAACTTGTTGATGCTTGCCATTTGTTGCCTTACTGACGAGTTGTTCAGTTCCACACAATGGAAGTGTAGATCTAATTTCATCACTGGTAAATTGCACATCTATAACTTAGTTTGTAGGAATGTGGTTGACTCCTGCAAATAGTGGGTGAGTTGATGGGTATGCATCACAAATGATTAATAAAAGAGAAGGCACCACTGGCTACATAACAACATGGTGCTGAATGATGACCCATGTGGGCGTCGCTCCAGGATTTTAAGATCCAGGCCCCATGAGGTTACTCTGTATATTGCTAGTCCAGCTGTAATAGGTTGTAGTATAAGTTTTATATGTTGGCGTTTTATGTGTAAAATAAATAAGAAGTGGTAGGGCTTTGGGACACCCCTAGTTGTCTGTCTAAAAATTGCTGCTCTGTATCTAAGAAATGTAAAGAAAATAAGTGAATTTTATATTACATAAAGTGGTGCTAGGCCATTGACTTGTCCCAAATGTGGCAGACATTGCCAATTTAACTTCAAAATTGTTATGCATCACTTTGAGTAAATCCTTTATTTTTTCTTTCAAAGATAGCACTGAGTACTTAGGCTGCCCTGAGAATATACAGATGTTTTTTCGTCAGGGCCCATTGAATGATGAAGCCCCATTTACTGCCGAGGCTGCCGCTGCCGTGTAGAAGTTGGTGAAATGGCCTGAATGGTCCAATCCAACTCCTCCGTGTCAGATCTCAATGCAAGGGAGAAATATGTTTGATATGTTTAGTTTAACTGTGCCGTAGCCCTTTTACTGCTCTTATGATGTATTAATACATAATAACACTGAAAGAAGAAGAAACTCTGGCAGTAGATCTTATCATTCACAAGCTAGTCTCGTGCCCCAAGACTAGCAGATTGGGAGAAGCACCACAGCAACTGTGTACTCTTTATTCAATTCAATTGATCTTTATTCGGTTTTCATATGATGATAGAAAAAACCATAAAAGCACAATTTACAACAATAATAAAAACAATTTTTCTATCTTATTATACATTAAATTAAAAAATTAATTTCAATTAATAATTTCATAACGTCTTTATTAAGCACTGTAAACAAGCAGGGAGTTTTTAAAGAAAACTAATATAGAATTTAAGGGAATAAAAAACTTAATCACAATGCAGAATTCATAGTAAGACATTCTTCAGAGATACTTTCTATGCCTAATACTAGTTTTCAAGAACTGTGCTAGATTTCTCGTAAACCATTCTGCATCTAAAAGTTGCAGTGCAAGATAGGCTGGGCGACATTGTCTCATGCCCCAAATGTTTAAAATAGGTTTGATCCATTTTTTTCTTTGTTCTTTATAGAATTTACAGAACAGGACCACATGCATCGACGTTTGGGGCGAGACCTCGTCACAGGGGCAATTTGATAGATTTTTGGCCCAATCGTTCATTTTAGGGAAGCTGACCAAGCGATGGAATACATCTAGCCTAAAGCGTGTTAGCACAAATCTGTCGTGCCCACTTAAAATAAACGTTAGATAAGGTTGGATGCCAAGGCTAGATTGCATCATTAAGTTGTTTTGTACTGTTCGCTTGTTTGCCTCTGCGGCAAATCGAAGCTCCTCCATGTGGCTCATACATTTTTTTTGAAATATTTTCCTGGGGATTAAAGCTAACAATGTGGGATTTTTATAATAATTTAGTAAACCCAGATCAGCCATGAAATTTTTTACATACTTGAGCCACCCAATCTTTAGAACATTCTCAAGGCCTAGACTATCTTTCAAAACCTCCCGGTTAAATGATGTTTTTGGGGACGACCAGATGCGATGCCATAATAAGGCCTGTTGGACTTTTATTATGCCTGTGATGTAGGGAATTCCCAATTCTGTGTGGCACAGAAACGTTGAGGTGCCTTGTGGGACTGCCAATAAATATCTTAAAAAGGCATTCTCAACTTTCTGAAGGTCATTCACATCACCATAACCCCAGACTCCTGCCCCATATATCGCTGTGCTGACACCTTTTGCTTGATATATTTGGAGCATCTCCGTTGGAGGCCTCTTGCCCAACCTCTGCGAGAAGTTCACCCTGAGTTGAGTTGTCCTCATAAAAAGTAACTTCCTGGCTTTTATTGCTTGACGCCATGAGCCCTTATTATCGATTTGGATACCTAGATAAGGGTATGTTTTAGTAGGCTCCACCTTTGTATTTTCTATATAGATATCCTTCTGTTTGCTTCCACCTGTCCCACAACTCATTATAAAAGTTTTGTTGATGTTTATTTTTAAATCTAAATTTACCATATATTTGTAAGAGGTAATAAGGGCGCGTTGTAACACTATCGGTGTCCGAGTCATAATTACGGCATCGTCCGCATAGAGTAGGGCAGGTATTGGGCATTTCTGCAACAGTGGTAAGTTCGGGCTGGACTGTTCCCATGAGGCACAGGGTCAGACTGATTTGCATATGGCCATGTCTGAACTGGGGTGGCAGAGTGGGCTAAAGAACGGTGATGGATTAAACCCAGATCTGTTGACTGGGGGTGAGTGCTTGCAATGTTCAACACTCCGTCCATCATTTCCTTTGGTTTTTACAGTGGTAAGTCCCGGGACCCTTCCAACATGGCTTGTTCCAGGCCGTTTGTAAAGAGTGTAAAAAGGAAGGGTGCCAGGACACAGCCCTGCCTAACCCCCTTCTCCACTTTAAACGACCCCGTACACTCCCCCATTAATACCAAACCACACCCTAGCAGTCACGTTTCCATAAAGTTCTCTTAAGAAGTTAATTATGGGGATATCCACACCCATTGCTTCCAGAGTTCTCTATAATTTAACATGGCTTACACAGTCAAACGCAGCTGTTAGGTCAACGAAGGCCTTATACAAATTTCCCCCTTTCGCGTTTACGTATTTTCCCATAAGAAGGGTCAAATTAAGGCCTTCCTCAATAGTACCCAATCCTTCCCTGAATCCGAATTGGAGATCCGATAATACATTGTTGTCCTCTGCCCACTGTTGGAGACGGTTGGGGACTATGCGACCTGCCACTTTACCCAATGAGATGGGGCGATAACAGGCCAGGTTCTGTCGGTCTCCCTTCTTAAATATCGGAACCAAAATAGATTCCGACCATGATTCGATAAGTCCAGCTGTACAGGAAGCTTCTAACACCCTTGTTAATATTGGAGTCCATGGCTCCATGTTGTGCTTGAAGAGGTCAGCTGGAACTCCGTCAGGGCCCGGAGCCTTTCCCCCTTTACTAGCCCTTAGTGCAAGCTCAACCTCTGCTAAGGTGACATCAAGGGCTATAGGAAAGTCTATTGAGCGGGGACAGGGACTGATGTTAACTATACCTGCTATTGCGTAGTTCTCCTCATTGTGCAAGCCAAAGATCTGAGAGAAATGTTCCACCCAGTATTTTTCATCTATTGCGATTTCTACAGACGGTGTATCTCCTGTTGTTGAAAGAAAGGGGGATTTAACCACTCGCCAGAAGGCGATTTTTTGACAAGAGGTAAACCAAGCAAAAACAGTTCTTATATCAATAAAACAAGTGGAATCCAAATGTCCGTTCTATATTCGTTTCTTCTTCTTTAATTCACTCTTGTACACATATATTTCTTACTCCTGTACAAGTTCTTCAAGCTAATGCCATCAAGCCAAGCCAACACGTGTTTCCTCCTCAAGGCTATCCGCCCAGGACTTCATCAGGGCTAGAGACAAAGAATAGGCTACATTGTATTACATAGTTCCAACATTACATGTGTAATTAAGATAGTAGATTCTACCATCACCACATGTGTTCTTTCTAGTTAGTTAAATTACACCGTGTTGGAACTACTGTATTGAGCATACATCACATGCAAGGGGCAACGTATTACACTAAAGTCACTTGAAGAGAAAAGATATCCTTCCATTACAGAAATGAATAGAAGAAGAGAAAAGATAACAAAAGCGAAAGAAAACCTATATTGTGTATAGTGCACCCCAATTAGGAAAAAGCAATTAAGATAAATAAAAAAAATTCTATATTGTAGAACATAATATCATGAGTTAGTGTAAAAAAGAAAAAACAAAAGTAAATAAAGAGTTATATTTAGTGATTTGGTTTCATGAAAATAAGCTTAAGGTAACTAGGTCAAGATATAAACACCATGAAACACCTGTCAATACCCAAGGTCAATAACCAAGTGACTGTAAGTGAGAGGATAATATATACGTTAATTTAGCACTTACCCAAATACTAAAATCAATATCAAGGAGATAAAAAAGTGCAGTCTTCTGTGTCCTAAAAGGTCAGAAGACGTCTTATAAGCCAAATAGCATCATAGATGTCAGTAAATTTTGACATGAGCGTATAGGTCACAATAAAAGCATTCCGACCTTATAATTCAACTTTAAGCTACAACAGACAAACTTTCCCGACTATTTCCTAAGGTAAATTCATCCTATGATCATGAGGCCGGTATGGTATATAGTCGTCAGCTAAACAGGTACATTACTAGACATGTAGCCCAAAATCGAGAGCATCGTAGTCTTAAATTGTATTAAAAAAAGTAACGTGAAATCTTAGTGATAGGTAACTTAGTGACACGCGTCTCAGAATAGCATGGGTATCGATATACAAAGATCGCATACCTTAAGAGTAGTGTAGACAAGCTCCTTCGCGTATGATAATTATTGAGGTCAAATATTAGGTATCCTTAGTACAAATTAATATATGCCAGCCAAATATCCTAAATAAATACAAAACAAATAACACATTCTTAGTTGCAGTTGGCTAAAATACCATGAGTAATAAACATGATTCTATCGTTATTGTTAAAAATAGGAGAACATTCCAGGGTACATAACCCATATAATTGAGAGTTAACTTAGTCTCTAATGCCAAAGTAGTTATAAAACAAGAGCAGAAACCTCACAGAGGTCAAGCATGCACAACCATGATGCTAACAATAAGCAACACTGCCATTAAACAATCCGTCAGCAAGAACAATACTCGTATATATTTCGAAGCTTTGAGTACCTTTCTTTCTGCATTCTCAATTAGAATGTTCATAAGGCGCATAGAATTCCCTGTGAGTTCTTTCTCCCAGAGAAGGAGTAAGTCCTCCTCAAGGTCATCATATGTCGGAAAAATATTGGAGCGAAGGCCCCGTGGTATCCTCTCAAGTTTAATGTATTTAAGTGTTGCCCCATCCCACCATTTCCCTATTTCTATTTTCTTGAGTCTTTCTAGTCTAGTGAATTTAGCCTTAAGGCCTTCATTGGGTCCAATATTGCCTTGCGTCACTGCTTTATTAACTGATATTCCAGCATGTAAATTTCTAAAGAGATCTTCTGCAATTTTACTTCTCTCACTTCTTGAGCACATATTTACTATGTAAAACAACTCAGTTGATCACTACCCGCTGCAATCCCAAATAGGCACAAGATACAAAGAAAAGGTGATTGGGAGTCTTTGCGCAGGGTGGCAATGTTCGTAATAGCAGTTAAGTATCCTACTAGAACTGTTGCTTCAAGGTCAACCGTACGACGATCACCCTACGTCATAAATTATGAGCAAAGCCCACTAGACAATTTTTTGACGAGGTAAACCGAGCAAAAACAGTTCTAATATCAATAAAACAAGTGAAATCCAAATGTCTGTTCTATATTCGTTTCTTCTTCTTTAATTCACTCTTGTACATATATTTTTCTTACTCCTGTACAAGTTCTTCAAGCTAATGCCATCAAGCCAAGCCAACACGTGTTTCGTCCTCAAGGCTATCCGCCCAGGACTTCATCAGGGCTAGAGACAAAGAATAGGCTACATTGTATTACATAGTTCCAACATTACATGTGTAATTAAGATAGTAGATTCTACCATCACCACATGTGTTCTTTCTAGTTAGTTAAATTACACCGTGTTGGAACTACTGTATTGAGCATACATCACATGCAAGGGGCAACCTATCACACTAAAGTCACTTGAAGAGAAAAGATATCCTTCCATTACAGAAATGAATAGAAGAAGAGAAAAGATAACAAAAGAGAAAGAAAACCTATATTGTGTATAGTGCACCCCAATTAGGAAAAAGCAATTAAGATAAATAAAAACAATTCTATATTGTAGAACATAATATCATGAGTTAGTGTAAAAAAGAAAAAACAAAAGTAAATAAAGAGTTATATTTAGTGATTTGGTTTCATGAAAATAAGCTTAAGGTAACTAGGTCAAGATATAAACACCATGAAACACCTGGCAATACCCAAGGTCAATAACCAAGTGACTGTAAGTGAGAGGATAATATATACGTTAATTTAGCACTTACCCAAATACTAAAATCAATATCAAGGAGATAAAAAAGTGCAGTCTTCTGTGTCCTAAAAGGTCAGAAGACGTCTTATAAGCCAAATAGCATCATAGATGTCAGTAAATTTTGACATGAGCGTATAGGTCACAATAAAAGCAATCCGACCTTATAATTCAACTTTAAGCTACAACAGACAAACTTTCCCGACTATTTCCTAAGGTAAATTCATCCTATGATCATGAGGCCGGTATGGTATATAGTCGTCAGCTAAACAGGTACATTACTAGACATGTAGCCCAAAATCGAGAGCATCGTAGTCTTAAATTGTATTAAAAAAAGTAACGTGAAATCTTAGTGATAGGTAACTTAGTGACACGCGTCTCAGAATAGCATGGGTATCGATATACAAAGACCGCGTACCTTAAGAGTAGTGTAGACAAGCTCCTTCGCGTATGATAATTATTGAGGTCAAATATTAGGTATCCTTAGTACAAATTAATATATGGCAGCCAAATATCCTAAATAAATAGAAAAAAAATAACACATTCTTAGTCGCAGTAGGCTAAAATACCATGAGTAATAGACATGATTCTATCGTTATCGTTAAAAATAGGAGAACATTCCAGGGTACATAACCCATATAATTGAGAGTTAACTTAGTCTCTAATGCCAAAGTAGTTATAAAACAAGAGCAGAAACCTCACAGAGGTCAAGCATGCACAACCATGATGCTAACAATAAGCAACACTGGCATTAAACAATCCGTCAGCAAGAACAATACTCGTATATAGGTGTGAGCAATAACACCAGCTCGTTATGCCTTCTACGGTTCTATTAAATAAAACTCGATACCGGTAGTGCTGTCATCAAACACATCTATGTTAAATAAGAGCCAAATTCAAAGAACGAATATTAATACATATCTTAGTTTTCTTAAGGATTTCAAAGGCCCCTCCCACTCAAAATAAGTTAATCTTAGAGTTGTAATCTCTCGTTTACCTTGTACTGCATGGCCACGGTCCGCTATCTGAACCTAAAATTCGAAAGTCGGCATGTAACCCGCGCACCTTCTTACAACGGGTCTAAATAGTGTAGGGAGTGAAAATAAATGATGGACAACGACGCAACCTAAGGCTAAAAATCACCTACCTAGAGGTTGCACCCTTTTTAACTTACTCGATTCCGGTTCCCAAAGGTAGCCAATACTGTTACAAAGCACAAATATTATTGCCAGTCTTAGTATTGTAAATACATTTTTTAAGGCTCTACCTATTTAACATAAACTACTCCTTAATTTGTAAAATCTCATTTGTCTTGTACTGCAAGGCCAAAGTCCGTCATCTGAAACTTGCGTTAGAAAGACGGCGTGAAACCCGCGCGCCATCTTGGAATGGGTCTAAAAAAGTGTAGGGAGTAAACATAGACGGTAAACACAGGCGCAATCTGTAGCTAAAGATCAGCTACCTAGGGGTTGCGCCATTTTGAACTTCCACGGTTCCGATTCACAAATAAAGTCAATATCATTACAGTACAAGACCTAGGTTAGTTAAATTAAAAGGAACTGCTGTATTTAAACCTAATCTTTGGGACAAGTGTTTCTAATTGTTAGAAAGCTAGCCAAATCTAAAGCTTATGCCATCTTGATTATGTTAGTATAGCGTATGTAAGAAAACAGTGTTAGCACCACCCAAAAGGAGAATATAAAGAAACAGAGAAAAAAGAGAAAAGAAGAATAAGAACAATATTATAACAGAGTACAAACTGATCCAATTCATACAAACAATTTCCTGATCATAGTGGGACACTATTAAGTGTCTATTCAAAACAGCTATTCCATATTCTCACATGTTCTAATCTTAATAGTGAGACCCATAACATAAACAGTTCAAAAATAGGCGTAAACAGTATTCATAAAGTAGGAAAAGGGAATATAGCTCTTTCCGAATTACATACCCAAAAAGTATTGCAGTTCATTGTCGATATTAATTCCCTTATCCACCACATGCAGTTTAAAAATCCAACGTGCTTCCATTTGGCGTAATTTGAATTCACGATTTCCGCCCCTTACATCTGGTGGGACAGTCTCAATAGCATGAAATTTAAATGGCAGATGTTTATTTTGTTCAGAACATTCCAAAGCATGGTGTACAATTGGATATCTATCATCCATGTTTTTCAAAGCTCTGAAATGTTCTGAAATTCGTGCCTTAAGGTTTCTGATCGTACTCCCCACATAGATCATAGTACATTTACACACAATTACGTAAATCGCAAATTTAGTATTGCAATTTATAAATTGGTTAACATAAAATTTCTTAGATCCATTATATTGAAAGGTTCTAGTTCCCGAGAGGGCATATTTACACATACTGCAGTCTCCGCACTTATGGAAGCCCAAGTTATTTTTATGGAGCCAAGTCAATTTATCTTTGTTGTTTTTAGAGTAACTAGGGCTCACCATATAGCGTATGGTGGTTCCTTTACGGTATGTTATACTGGGACATCTAGTTAGGTGTTTATTCAGATCAGAGTCTACTGTAAGCAGATTCCAATGGAGTTTAAGAATATTATACACTTTATGTGACCAAGGGTGGTAATTTGTGATCATTCTCACCGGTTCTTTAGTTTTTGTGGTCTTAAGGGGGCATGATTTAAGTACATCATTTCTCGTAAGTGCATACGCTCTTCTTCTAGCTTGTTCAATCACTTTCACACCATAGCCCCGATCTGTGAATCTTTTTTCCATATCTAGGGCACATTGATCAAAATCGGAGTCTTTGCTGCAGTTTCTACGCGCTCTATGAAACTCCCCATATGCTATGGAATTAATCTGAGTCGTAGGGTGAGCACTCGCTGCATGTAATATGGAATTACAAGCTGTCTCTTTTCTATACATTCTACTATTGATCTTATTATTTTCTATGAACAGTTCTACGTCCAAGAAGACTATTTTTTTAGCACTATGGGTCATTGTAAATTTCATGTTGAACAGGTTGGTATTAAGATGTTCAAAGAAACTATACAGATCTTCCATATTACCTGTCCAAATGAGAAGACAGTCATCTATATAACGGCCAAAGAACATTATATAGTTCTGCCAAGATGCCCCTGGTGGGCCCCAGATGTGCGCCGCCTCAAACCACCCCATGAATAGGCAGGCAAACGACGGCGCAAATCTGGAACCAATCGCAGTACCGCATATCTGTTGGTACCAGTCTCCTCCAAACAAGAACACATTATGCTCAAGAATCATTTGCGACATAGTTATGATCATTTCTGAGTGGTCCAAAAATTCCGCTGGTCTTTTATAGAGAAAATGACGAAGTGCTAGCAATCCCTGTTCGTGTAAAATGTTAGTATAAAGGGACACCACGTCAAGGGTAACGAGGATCATCGACTTGTCCCAGGTAATATCGGTGATGGTATTAAGGATATGCTTAGTGTCTCTAATAGTAGATGGCAAATTGTTCACAAAAGGCTGTAGGAAGATGTCTACAAATTCTGAAATTCGTTCCGTCGGGCCTCCAATTCCAGATACTATCGGCCTCCCTGGGGGGGCCACAGCATCTTTATGAATTTTTGGTACAGTATATAGACAGGGATATCTAGGTTTATCTATTAAAAGATACCGATATTCATCATCATTTAACAAGCCCATCGTGTTCCACTTTTTTAGTTGTTCATTAATCATTTTCTTAATGTCAAGCACCGGATTACTGGGCAGTTTCTTATACCACAGTACACTGTTAAGTTGACTCATAATTTCATTATCATAGTATTCTTTGGACATCACGACAATATTGCCTCCTTTGTCTGCCTCCCTTATGATGATTGTTTAATCTATCTTCAGTTGTTTAAGCGCTAGTCTTTCTTTAGATGATAAATTGTCAACATAAGGGAGACATTTTCGGTGGTTAATGGTACTTTCAAGTTTATCCAGTTCTCTTGTGACCACCTTATGGAATGCATCTATATTATTGCCTGAAGACAGGTGTGGAACCCATTTAGATTTGGGTTTAAGACCACTATCCTCTCTTAAGTCAGTACTACAATCTAGATCATGTAAAATTCTATGCATGGTTATTGGGTCTTGTTCATCCTCTGTTATTGACAAAAGTAAAGTTGTATCTCCAATGTCTTGAATTGAAAGGTCACCAACAACTGTATCAGAAACATATTGTTTATTTGACATGATGTTAGACGCGAAATATTTTTTAAGTTTAAGATTTCTCGTAAATTTGTAAAGATCTATTTTCACATCAGTCATATCACATTGTGATGTAGGACAAAAGTTAATTCCTTTCTTTAGGACAGAAGTCATGTCCTCAGAAAGTGTTGTGTCAGATAAATTGATGATCTCAATCTGATTTTTCACCTTGTCTATTGTTTCACTTTGCTCCATGAGCGGGTGTTCACTCTTTCCCATACTTTTTGCTACCCCCCCCTGGTCCCTCTCCTGGTTTTCCTCTTAGGTCTTCTCTCTGTCTGTTGTTGTTCTCTTTGTTTCCTATCCGTATACGCTGAACCTCGCGTAAAAAACTATTGCCCATGGTTGTGCCATTCCTTCCGTTGTACCCTCTGCTCCTGTCACTGAAATGTTACTCGATGATGCGGTACTAACCGCACTAAGTAGAGAGGATCTACTACTACCAAGTTGTAAGTCCTGTTTTACTAGGTTGTCGAACTTTTTGGCAAAAGTGAAAACCCTTCCATTACGATCGTCTATCTCATCACGTTTTAGTTTACGGGCTTTCTTTTCTTTAGCCTCATCCTCGAATTTGTCCAATATTCCTTCCAATATCGCATAGTTCTTTTTGATTACCTCTGGTAGGTTAATGTCAGCAATTTCTTTCTCTAGTGCATCTGCCTCTTCCGAAGCTTTGAGTACCTTTCTTTCTGCATTCTCAATTAGAATGTTCATAAGGCGCATAGAATTCCCTGTGAGTTCTTTCTCCCAGAGAAGGAGTAAGTCTTCCTCAAGGTCATCATATGTCGGAAAAATATTGGAGCGAAGGCCCCGTGGTATCCTCTCAAGTTTAATGTATTTAAGTGTTGCCCCATCCCACCATTTCCCTATTTCTATTTTCTTGAGTCTTTCTAGTCTAGTGAATTTAGCCTTAAGGCCTTCATTGGGTCCAATATTGCCTTGCGTCACTGCTTTATTAACTGATATTCCAGCATGTAAATTTCTAAAGAGATCTTCTGCAATTTTACTTCTCTCACTTCTTGAGCACATATTTACTATGTAAAACAACTCAGTTGATCACTACCCGCTGCAATCCCAAATAGGCACAAGATACAAAGAAAAGGTGATTGGGAGTCTTTGCGCAGGGTGGCAATGTTCGTAATAGCAGTTAAGTATCCTACTAGAACTGTTGCTTCAAGGTCAACCGTACGACGATCACCCTACGTCATAAATTATGAGCAAAGCCCACTAGACAATTTTTTGACAAGAGGTAAACCGAGCAAAAACAGTTCTAATATCAATAAAACAAGTGAAATCCAAATGTCCGTTCTATATTCGTTTCTTCTTCTTTAATTCACTCTTGTACATATATTTTTCTTACTCCTGTACAAGTTCTTCAAGCTAATGCCATCAAGCCAAGCCAACACGTGTTTCGTCCTCAAGGCTATCCGCCCAGGACTTCATCAGGGCTAGAGACAAAGAATAGGCTACATTGTATTACATAGTTCCAACATTACATGTGTAATTAAGATAGTAGATTCTACCATCACCACATTTGTTCTTTCTAGTTAGTTAAATTACACCGTGTTGGAACTACTGTATTGAGCATACATCACATGCAAGGGGCAACCTATTACACTAAAGTCACTTGAAGAAAAAAGATATCCTTCCATTACAGAAATGAATAGAAGAAGAGAAAAGATAACAAAAGAGAAAGAAAACCTATATTGTGTATAGTGCACCCCAATTAGGAAAAAGCAATTAAGATAAATAAAAAAAATTCTATATTGTAGAACATAATATCATGAGTTAGTGTAAAAAAGAAAAAACAAAAGTAAATAAAGAGTTATATTTAGTGATTTGGTTTCATGAAAATAAGCTTAAGGTAACTAAGTCAAGATATAAACACCGTGAAACACCTGGCAATACCCAAGGTCAATAACCAAGTGACTGTAAGTGAGAAGATAATATATACGTTAATTTAGCACTTACCCAAATACTAAAATCAATATCATGGAGATAAAAAAAGTGCAGTCTTCTGTGTCCTAAAAGGTCAGAAGACGTTTTATAAGCCAAAGAGCATCATAGATGTCAGTAAATTTTGACATCAGCGTATAGGTCACAATAAAAGCAATCCGACCTTATAATTCAACTTTAAGCTACAACAGACAAACTTTCCCGACTATTTCCTAAGGTAAATTCATCCTATGATCATGAGGCCGGTATGGTATATAGTCGTCAGCTAAATAGGTACATTACTAGACATGTAGCCCAAAATCGAGAGCATCGTAGTCTTAAATTGTATTTAAAAAAGTAACGTGAAATCTTAGTGATAGGTAACTTAGTGACACGCGTCTCAGAATAGCATGGGTATCGATATACAAAGACCGCGTACCTTAAGAGTAGTGTAGACAAGCTCCTTCGCGTATGATAATTATTGAGGTCAAATATTAGGTATCCTTAGTACAAATTAATATATGGCAGCCAAATATCCTAAATAAATACAAAACAAATAACACATTCTTAGTCGCAGTAGGCTAAAATACCATGAGTAATAAACATGATTCTATCGTTATCGTTAAAAATAGGAGAACATTCCAGGGTACATAACCCATATAATTAAGAGTTAACTTAGTCTCTAATGCCAAAGTAGTTATAAAACAAGAGCAGAAACCTCACAGAGGTCAAGCACGCACAACCATGATGCTAACAATAAGCAACAATGGCATTAAACAATCCGTCAGCAAGAACAATACTCGTATATAGGTGTGAGCAATAACACCAGCTCGTTATGCCTTCTACGGTTCTATTAAATAAAACTCGATACCGGTAGTGCTGTCGTCAAACACATCTATGTTAAACAAGAGCCAAATTCAAAGAACGAATATTATTACATATCTTAGTTTTCTTAAGGATTTCAAAGGCCCCTCCCACTCAAAATAAGTTAATCTTAGAGTTGTAATCTCTCGTTTACCTTGGCGATGCTGTCCTTATTGATACTGGCTTTGTGTAGCTCTTCCCAGGTCTCTTTTTTTAGTTCACCTTTTCTTAATTTCACACCCCGATTATAGGCCTTTCTGAGCTGTCTAATCTGCAGTCTATCCCTGTCCTTTTTGTGTAATCCAGATTTTAAATCGGTATATGCTTTTGTAGAATTCTTGTTGAACCATCCCTTACGCTTCTCATTCCTCTGTTTCAATTGAACTTTCAGTGATTCCTTAATGTCATTAGTTATTTCCACATAGCTTTTTAAGACTTCATGATGTGGAGTAGAAGAGTCTAAGCACTTCATAATGGAAGTTAGGGATTTTTGACCACCACTTCTGTAAACTTCTGTGGTTCAATTTTGTTCCATTTTAGGGAATACCCATTTACTTAAATTTTTTTTGGCCCGTACATCCTCTTATTCTCACTTCTGCCAGTTTTATACGGACAGGATAATGAGACACTCATTGGAAAATGATCACTGATAGCGTTTCGACGCATGCCAAAATTCAGCAGGCGGGAGGCATACCTGTTTGAGATTAGAATAAAATCTATAATTGTACTTGCTCCTCTGCCATTAAAAGTCTGTGTGAATAGAATTGGTGGGGAAGACAACTCATTCGCAAAACCCATTTCCAAAACAAATAAAATCTTGTTTAGACAGTTGCCGTTGATTGTGTGGGGGAAATGGGGTAGGTTACTATTATTCTCGTCAATCAGGCCACGTGTTAAATTATTATTTTTTATACACAAGGGAAGATTGAAGTCCCCCCCCCCCGATGAATAAAACATTTTGAATGCAGTTATTCTGAATTTGTAGCAGGGCATATCTAAGTTGTTTTAAGACATCCACCAAGTATTCTTTCAGTACATTGATATAAAAATTAACCAATACATACATATCTTGCTTATTCATATTGAGGGTTATTATTTGATAATTAGGTTCCGACTTTACAAAAGATATTTAATTTATTGTCAACAGGTTTGAGATAGAGGACGTTACATTTCCCCACAAAATCATGCCATATATAATTGGTCAGTTTCGACCGTAGACCCGATATGTTCCAAAATAAAATTATAAGACTAGCTTCGTTGGTGGTAGATACCTGTTTGATATTGACTGTAGTGGGCCTGGGTTGATGTACAACTAATCTCGTGACCGTAGTTGTTCCCTGATCAGTCTCTAGACTAGGATTTACTATTGGCCCGCTGCTGGCCAAGTTGTCATCTGTACTCATGGTCTGTGGTTCTAGTAGGTAATCATTTTCTAAGTGTGGTCCGTACGAGCTAATAGCAGAATAGGGTCTGCACAGTGTAATCCGAGGGGGATATATCCTACTGCGTTCTTTAACTGCATTTCCTGTGTCTGGGCCAGTCAATCTATCTCTTCCAAACTCAAGAGCATAGTGAACCGGTTCTCAATCGGTAGATTGTAAATGTAATTTTGCCTTTCCTCAATGTTTCTGGTAGTACTACCTCTCTCTACCCTAAAGGGTGGTTCATAGAAAAAGCCCAATGGCAGTGTGTTAATCCCTCTTGTTGACACAGAGTTGTTTCCTGCAAGCCAGAAGATATTTTCCACCAGCAGGGGTGTTTTAAACGTTAAAACCAGGCAATCCCCTGGTAGAGTTTTTCTACTTTTGCCTACCCACTGGACTCTCCGGGCCATCTTAAACTCAATAAAGAGTTGTTCAGTGAACCCGACCTTCATGCTTAGCCAGTGTAGTGCTTTATTTCTAAGCATTTCCCAGGTTTTGTTTTCTGAAATGCCCAGTTTAGGTACGTTTGCTAGAATGACTGTATACAGTGTTGCTGCTGGGGGTAGGTCTAGATGTTGGCCTCTACTGAGATGGTCATTATGTGCTTCTGGATGTGATATCCCAGGTTGCGACACTGTCTGTTGATTGTAGGTAGAATAAGTAGGCCTGCGCTCTAAGGTTTTATCTGTACTTCTACCCCTCTTCTCTATGATGTTAAGAGGGTGACCAGTCGTGTTAGATTGGTAAGTGTCTGAGTTGGGCACTCAGGTTTTTTCAGAGGAGTTACTCTCACTGGGGGTTACAGCATCTTTTCTTTGAGCAATGTGAGAATGAGTAATTAACGAGTCAGCAATCCTGCTTGTTTCCCGGTTATCATTACTCCCCTTGCTAAGATCAATGGGTGTATGTTTTTCGCAACTTCCCCTGTGTAAGTAGTTGGTCAAGGAGTCTTCTATTAAAGATATTAGTATTAGTTATTTTTATATAATCTATGCCTCCTTCGTGCTCATCATTCCTTTTGTCTATTATGGTCGGATTTTTTTTCTTTTTCTTTGGAGGTTGTGAAAAAGAGTCGGAGTCACTAAGTATTATTTCATCGGATACATTTTGAATGTAACCGTTCTGAGGTAAACTGTCCTTTAGTCTCTGCCCTATAACCTCTGGTCTCTCTGTGTCTCTACCTGGTTCGGGATTAGGACAAGTCGTGCCTGCCACTATTGACTCTTCTACTGAAGATATTTGTTTGTCTAGTACCCCCATTGCTCCTGTAAGGTAACTCAGTAAAGTTTGCTGTGGTATGGGCTTGTGAACATTTCTATGTATTGCTACATGGAAAGTCCTTTACACTGGTAACTGATCATCAAGCTTTACTGTCTATGTTTGGAAATCCAAAAGCCAAGATGGCTCCTCCTATTGAACAGTGAGGACTACAATTACAAGAGTACAATTATATCATTGTGTATCATCCAGGGAAGGACCAAAACCTTTCTGACTACTTTTCTAGGGTGCCTATACAAGGTCAGGGTACTGCATCAAAGACAGCTGAAGCCTACATTAATTTCATTGTAAAATCAAATATGCCAGCTGCTATATTGTTAGCCCAGATCATCACTGCCATGAGCCATGATAGTGACATGCTGAAGTTGATAAATATAATTACACATCCGTCATGGAGCCGACACACTCGACATCTCCCCAGTGATGGTTCATATCAAAAATAATAAAATGTTAAAAATGAACAGGAAGGAGTTATACTGTGAGGGTCAAAAATCCTGAATCCAGAGACAGTTACAGGAAAAGATTGAAGCAGTGCATTATGGGGGCATAAGTTATAGTAGGCTCAGGTATCTAGAACTGCTGAATTTCACTGGTTTTATATGAGAGAAATCTGAGCTTAACTATAGTGTCCATTTAACCTTTGTTTTTATCAGTGAATTTCTATGGATTTTTTAATTTGATTTCCTAACTGTAACCTTTGGGAGACTGTGAGTGTGCACCCAGTCACAGAACAACTCAGACACACTCACAGCTGATCACAGACCCATTCAGACACTCATGCACCCACTCACAGATGAACTCAGACATGTTCACCCACTCACAGACCCAGTCAGATACTCATGCACCCACTTACAGAATCACTAATACTCTCTCTCACCCACTCACTTGCCTACTTATAAACTCATGTACTGACTTACTGTCCCACTCAGAGACTCAAGCACCCACTCACAGACCCACTCAGATACTCATGCACTTACTCACAGACTGATTGACGCACTCATGGAGGCACTCGCAAACCCACTCAGACACTCACGATCCCACCCACAGACCAACTTAGACACTCTCACACGCACTCAGTCACACACCCACTGAGACACTCATGCACTCACTCACACAGCCCACCCACACAAACACTCAGGCACCCATACAGATACTCAGACAACCAATCAATAACCCATATAGACACTCATGTAGCTATTCGCAAACCCATGCAGCCCCTTACACACCAACAGACAGACGGATACAGACATTCACATAGTTTACTCACTAACCAATGCATTCAGTAAGATAAGTTTAATCACTCACTTATAGAGTCAGTCACGCACCTACTAAATGATCCATTCAGACACTTATACACCCACTCATTCTTCAATACGCCTTTCCCTATATATATTAAACATATTTAAACTTTACAGAAACACACAGTCACTGGATGATGTCATCAGTGATGTCATCAGTGATGTCACTGACCATGTCATGAGTGATGTAATATGTGACGTCATCAGCCGTGCATTGCGGGGGCGCGAGTTATGGTTAGCTGAACTAACTATAACGGGGGAAATGTCCATCTAACTATAACTTTCCCTAAAACCTATGTTTTTTTCAGTGAATTTCTAAGGTTTTTTTAAATGCTAATCTCTAACTATAGCGTGCCTGAAACCTATGGTTTTTGCAGTGAATTTCAAAGGTTTTTTAAATGCTAGTTTCTAACTATGCCTACAGAGATAGGACATGTGAAGAAAGAAGAAAAAACGCACAGAAAGAAGCAAAAGAAATGCAGAAAGAGGCAACAGAAGTCCACAAAGATGAAGAAAATTGCAAGCAAGATGTGCAGAAATAACCAACAGAGGAAAAGAAAGAGGCCTTGTTGCAAAATCATCCTGTGCCCACAACTTTTTCAGACGGGTACTGGTGGTAACTGACCCTGACTAACCAGGCCTAGAGCCAGTGCTATGCTAAAAGTCACTTAGAATACAGTGAAAACACCTACATACACTAGGGAACGCTATGCGTTGCGGTACCCCTGTGATTAGCATGACCTCCTCTGTAAGGACCTAGTACATAATAGGGCAGGGGGATTAAAACTACCTCTTAAAACCTGCCACGGGGTGCGTTTGCACAGTGGTGAAGGGAGGGGCGGGCCCTGAGGTGATGTGTGCAAACATGCCAGATGGCTTGTTTTAAGTTGTGGAATTAATTCCCCTTCCATCCTGAGGGCCCCTGGGGGCCAACTAGCCCACCAGGTTCCTCCAGTAAGCGCCACAGAGCTGCATTGCAGAGAAGTGTAAAAAAGGGCATGGCCTGGACCACCTCTCTGCAGCGCAGCACAGTGGCGCTTACTGGAAGCACCTGGTGGGCTGGTGGGGAATTAATTCTCAAACTCAAAACATGTCAACGGGCGTGTTTGCACATGTCACCTCAGGCCCCGTCCCCTTCCTTCACCACTGTGTAAACACGCCCCATGGCACATTTTAAGATGGGGGATTAAGTCCGCTCGAACCCTGAGGGTCCCTGGGATCCAGCTAGCCCACCAGGTACTGTGACAGGCTCCCGGCCACTCTCCCGCTGCCCATGCGGTCCCCAGGATTGCCCAAAAGCCTTAACCCCCGGCTGCATCAGTGTATAGTTCCAGTTCGCTGGCTTGTATCCAGGGGTCTCGCCATATCAGAGTGCCATTGAACTCTGCCAGAAAATTATCCCATTGCTCCAAGTCGTCCTTCACCCCTTGTGTGATGCGGACCCTGTGGTGTTTCTGTGTCATGCCCCTGGTCAACCAAGCTGAGCGCCTTGCAAATGTGTGCCCGGCTGGGATCACCCTTGTGGAGAAGTTTAGTTTACTTAGTAACTGTTGTATCTCGCCCAGCGTTGCCTTATTTTGCTGCCTCAACTTCTGTATGGTGTTGCACTGGTCGGCTACCTTCTCCGGTGGCAACCTGCATGTCCCTGCTATTGAGTCCAATTCAATCCCCAGAAAGGACAGTTTAGTGGTGGGGCCTTCTGTCTTGTCTGGCGCCAGTGGTATGCCTAACTCCTGTGCCATTTGTGTAAACTCGCTTAATAGTGTGTCACAGACTTTTGTGCCTGCTCCTCCTATAAACTGGAAATCATCTAAGAAGAGGACCCGCTGCCTTTCGGCGCTCTGACCCCCAGCTCCCACTCTAAGAAACTACTGAAAGCCTCGAAGTGTGCACATGAGATCGAGCAGCCCATTTGTAGGCATTTATCGTAATAGTATTGCCCCTCCACCTTGAAGCCTAGTAGGTGGTAGCTGTCTGGGTGCACTGGCAATAGCCTAAGTGCTGCCTCTATGTCTGATTTCGCCATCAAGGCGCCTTTTCCTTCCTGCCTGATTAAGTCTATTGCGTCATCTACTGATGCGTATCCCACTGTGCAATCGCCCTGATCCAGCCCATCGTTGATGGATTCTCCTTCTGGGTGGGAGAGATGCTGTATCAGCCGGAATTTTCCGGGTTCCTTTTTGACACTACCATATCTTTCAGGGGTGGTGCATTGAAAGGGCCAGCCAACTGCCCCAGTTGTACTTCCTTTTCCACCTACCCTCTCGCCACCTCGGGGTTCTCCCTTACTTATTTCAAATTCATGCTTTCTCGCGCACCCTTGGGCCCTTTGCACGGGATAAGGAAGCCTTGTGTGAAACCCTCTGCCAATAGCTGTCTATCAGTTGTTTTGTGGTAGCCTTGTAATAGGTGCAGTAGTCTGCCTGTCCTGATGGGTGTTGGTAGAATCTGTACTCCTCCCCTTCCCCCACCGCCCCTGTATGGAGGGGCCTGCACCTCACTTCTGTGCATTGGTCTTATCTTTGCCTGTCTCTGGCCCTGTGTTTCGTCTGCAGCGTATGGTGGGTGGTTTCCCCTGCATGATCCACAGGCATTTTTGAACCTGCATGATGCTCCCTATTTGCATTCATTTTTCTCGAATTTCCAACATGCCTTGCTTGACTTGAGTCCTGCCTGGGTCTTGCCTTTGAAATCTTTCCCTTGTCACTCAAATTTAACCTTACTCCCATAGGGACGAATGTTCTCCTTGGTGCCCACACCTTCCCTGGCCGCCACCATGTGTTTTGAGAACCCTTCCATTTCCTGGCAGCCCCACTCCATTATAGGCCATACCTGGATTTTTTCCCTAAAGCCCCCGTCGTACTGCAGCCATGCCTCGCCCTGGTACTGCTGCTGTGCCTCGTGCACTTTCTGCTCATATAAGAACAGTGCTGCTGCCCTTTTGGGGAATTTCTCAATAAGAATGCATGCTAACATTCTAAATGCCTTCAACCAGTTCTCTATTGATCTGCTCACCCTGGGCTTCCTGGGTGCCCACTTTCTGTCGTCATCTTTTTTATCCTGTGCCATCAGGTCTAGCCCTGCTTGGCGCACCTCTAGCAATGAAAAAATGTATATGAATTATTTCCTCCAAATCCTCTCCTTCACTGTTAGTGGGATGAGGTTGGCCATTCCTATCATTTTTGTTGTTGTGGGTGGGTCGCTCGGGGAGGGTTGTAGGTACTCTCTGGCTGGCTTCCTATTACTGTCCTGCCCGTCTCTGCCCTTTTGTACTTGGGCTGCCCCCCCTGCAGGGTCCTGTAACCCCTTGTGTGTCTGCCTCGCTTCCTGTCATTTCCCCCTGCTGTGCCTGGTGTGTTGTGCCTGCTTCTTTGTCTGGTGCTCCCCCTGTGGGGTTCCCTCTTCCCCCCTCTGGTTCAGGTGAGGGCTGCCACCCCATGCGGGGCTTCCCTGGAATAGGGCCATGTCTGGCCATTGCCACCAGGGCATCCAATGTCCAAGTCTGTCCAGCAGCCGGTAGGTTCTTTTTGTCTATGCGATGGGGGGGAATGTGCCTGTCCTGGCCTCTCTGCCCCTCTTATCCCCCCCACTCGCTACCTTGGTCGCCCCCTGATTGGGTGGGGGCTCCCTTTGTTTCCGGGGGCCAGTCCTGGCCCCCGCCGGCCTAGCTGGTATGTTAATAGGGGGGCGGGGGGGAACCCCGCCTCCGGAGAGCGTTTTGCCCTGGGCCCCTATCTGGTCCGGCTTTGCCTCCCCAGCCCGGGCCTTGACCTTTCCCTTCTGTGATGTCTGTCCGTCTTTGACTGTTTTTCAACCGCTTGGGCAGACCTGACAATAAACCATGTGCGTATGGGTGGAATACATGATACCTTTTCTCAGGGTAGAATTCTATTAATGGAAGGTGGTTGTTAACAACTGCAGTATATTTCGGGACAGTCCCTAACCCTAAGTTAAGGACTGAACAGAGGAAGTCCTCACTAGGTGTGATGCACATTACTACAGCTAAGTCGTAGAACATTTTTCTCTCATGGGGTGAGTTCTGGGGTCATATGTCAAATGAATATAATATAATTAGAGGAAGCAGATGGCAGTGTAAGGTCTGGCACATATAGTCAACTGAGTTTTTTCATTCGATTTGGTATTTGAAAAGCACCCAGCGTGACAAGTACTCCATGCTAGTTTACTTTTCTACTGTTTGTAGCAACCAACAGCAGCCAGCATTCCTCTGGCGCGAGCTCTGCTCTGCTTGATAGGACCCATTGCCGCGCATTCCACCTATAGCAGTTCAAGTGCATTGTGCATAATTTTCTCCCATTTAGTTTGCGGGCGTCTCTGATCCATAATCCTGGCCCCAGTTTGTTGTAAATGGAGCTTCAAAGGCATAAGAAAAGGCTACTGTTTTACACCCGAGGCAAAAATCTCTATCAAACCAGAACTTCCTCAAGACCACTGTTTAATGAATGCATTTAAATTTAATGGCTGGCCTCAAAATAGAACAACAGTCATTAATACCCTTGGTTAAACCGATTTTCTGTAGAGTTTATACTGTAGCATGCTGAGGTTTGATTTTTAACAACTAGCTCGTAGATCTATAAACCATCATTGTGCGATCAAACCAGGAGAAAGACGTCATTCAACACTTCAAGGAAACGAAAGGCATTCTATTTTATTTCTATGAAAACACAAGTCAAGGTCCCATCTTAGGTTTTGCAAGTTCTTCAAAACAAAAACATTTACAGCCTTTGTCTATTTGCCTGTTTGCCCAAAGTTAGATCTGAATTGTACAATGTCTTTTTTGACTCACTACAGGGGGGGATTTAACAACATATTCTATCTCTGTACTTGTCATCCTGGACCTAAGCAAATAAGGTTGCTGCATTTTGGTGCTGATGATGGAAGTCATTCTACCAGGGAGGAAAAGGGAGAAACTCTGTAAATAGAGATTGGCGTAATTAATTGCTACCCATATGTTGCTGCTTTTACTCCCATGTGCTGCCCTTCAAACCCTCACTTAGAATCAAAATAACCAGTGATCTTTTCAAAGCGAATCCATCTTTGGCTTTTGACAGGTTTCGTAAATGGTTGTCATTTATGCACTTGCAACAAAAAAGTCCCTTGCATGGTGACAGACGTGCACCACTGTCCTGAGTGCCCCAGCTGCAACGCTGTCTGGAGCTCTGGGCCTGATTTTTGTTGATATGGGTGAACACGGATCAATCATGTGTGCCATGACATAGGCCTGTTGCATGGATTGTTGGACCAGGAGGAGTGCTCAAAGCGCTTCCCTCATAGTGGTGAAAGGCTACTGCCTTTGCCAGGCGTTAAGTAGCACATTCTGGGCAGCAGACCTTGTGTGGAGTGAGGACGTGCATCGTATGCTTGGAGGAGGGGGTGGACACCATGAAGAACAAGGAACTTTACTTGGTCCTGCCATTGCCCCTGCAAGGCAGCAAGTGCTACTCACAGTCAGCAGCCAGTTCAGCCCTCTGCAACGCCTGAGAGTGAAACGCTTCTAGATACTCCAGTAGCTCAACTCCTGCAGGAGTGGGTAAGACTGATCATAGGGCAGGTAGGCCCCTGGGAAATTGTTCTACCACATAGCGCTTTGGGCGCTGGACTACTAGCGAGCTTTACCCTGAATGTTGCCTATGGTGAATGGGGAATAACCACTACTGTTAGTGAGAGGGAATTGGAATTGTGGTACCTGCCTATCGAACACTAGAGCCCTGACATCAGGGAGCTCTATGTATTACTTATAAATGCTGTTTTTTACTTTGTGTTCGTATATATACTCCTTTTTTCATGAGGTCTCACGGTTGCCCTAAGTATCTCTAGGGCTACTTGGCTACTAGCCCACATCCGGTGTTGAGGCAAGCTGTACCAGCAAAGCACGGGTAGTAAGTGCTGGCTGAAATGTTTTCGTACCAGATGGTAAGGTGCATCAGTGCGCCTTATGATGATTCATCAGTAATATGCACTTGTAGACACTCATGCTATCAACTTGTTGCATTGTTTTGCATAATCTTGTTTCCCTGTGACTCAGTTTTACAGCTCCCAAGCTTCAGAGGCTTGTTTCTTTCCACAGGACATCAAGTTCCAGCAGTCCCAGGCGGTGGTCATCTTGTGTGGGGTTTGTGTATAAAAGAGGCCCTGCCCTGAGACGTGCGCTGGCTATTCTGGAGACTGCAGAGATCCTGGTCCTCTCAGAAACTTCTCTGGTGATCTACTGCCTTCATAGAAGACTGATTGAATCAGATGGCTTGTGACAATACCCAGATTAGCCCGATCTCAGCGGTCAATGGTAAGCGAGCAGTAGTGCAGCTTCTTGTAAAACTCCAAAATACAAGATCTTGGGACAATTTAGATCCAGTTAATGCCACAGATTAATAGGAACCACCAAATAGAATTCTTAAGACTTTTTATCATTGAAGGGGAAAGAGTCAGTCAACTACCTGCTTAAAGAGTTTTTTTTCAAGAAAGTACTTTTGGAAATGTTTGCATAAAATGTGTGAGTAAACAGGAAAGGTTGTTGTGGCATATCACCTTAGAGACTCAAAAGGTAACAGGATCATATTAACCTCTTTTCCAGAACTGGGCACTTGATTAAACCCCTTAAGCATGGACGATCTTTGGTATTTATTCATTTGAGAATTAATTGTTTATTAGATATTAGCACTGATGGTGTGTTGTGTTTGTTGATGAGAGAAACTGAATCTTGTTTTTGTGCTCAGACCCTGAAGCTCAACACGACCATTCCTGAACATAAAATCAATCTGGACATGTCATCCAAATCTTCACCTTAGATGATTACAGAGGTGAATTATACTGTTGAGTTTATGCGAGAAGTTGGGGAAGATAGCATCAAATAGGAATTATTTTCTGCTTTTTTTCAGATCTCCCTCCCCGCTGTTGCCTTCCCCAAATCCCTTTTTCTCACCTGGACACTCCCATAATCTGTGACATAACGGCCGGCAGGTTTGGTGATGCCTGGAGGTGGATTTTTGTATCAATGTGCAAGCCCTATGGAACTTCGCAAGAAGTGTGACAAAAGCAAGTATTTGATTAAACAATCATTTATTGCTGCTATTGAAAGTTTTTTGAATTGTGAGCCTGTGTCAACTCTTCTGCAATGTTAGAGGGTAAAGGATTCATCAGTTCACTGGGAAAAGCATGACAGACTTCATAGGTTGTATTTGCTAATTATGAATCGTTATGACAAGGCCAGTAGGCTTGACCTACATATTTGTAAACTAATGCATTAAAGAAAATAGCCTTTTAAGGGTGTATTGTTATTACACTGTGCTAAAGCCTGTAGGCAGGGACTTACATGGAATTTCACAGAATACTTTAGTAGTCAAGGGTTTTGGTGTTGGTGTTCCACCTGAACAAACTGTGGGGATAGAAGATATGCACTACAATATTTCGTATTATGTTTTTTCAGGAAAGATAATATTGTGCATTGTCAACTGTAATTTTGTATACATTGTTAATTTATGATGGTATGCTGGATGGTTGATTTGTTGAACGCTTACTCTCAGAACAGTTAGTTATGGTGACGAGCCAGTGATCAAGGGAATATGCCTGATTGTTTATTATGAAAAGGTATGATAAAGGCAGTAGGCCTGACATATTGATTGCAAAAAGTATACATTAAAGTCAATAGACACTCAAGAGTGGATTGTTATTATTCTGACTTAAAGTCTACAGATAGGTATTTTGTTAAATGGAATCTCATAGATTACCTTATTAGGTGAGGGTTGTTTGATATTGGCTACACACTGTAATAAAACATGAGTATAGAAGATTTGCACTGTGAGAATCCTTGTTAAATCCTGTTAGTAGAGATACTGTTTTACTTACAGTTTCAATTTTATGGCTGTATGCATAATGATTGCTTTGTGGGAAAGCTTATACGTATTACAGTAGACCTAAGTTGGTTATGGTGACCAGCCAATGATACCTAGGCCTAGGCGTAATCCAAGTTAGGAAGTCTGGGCTGGTGATGTGTTTCACTGAGTTGGTACATCCATAATCACCCATTCGATGGATCGGCCTTGATAATGAAATGTCACTAGCGACATTTTCACCCACACTGAGTTGACAAGCTAACTGGTGGACATCTTGAAACCTGGCAAACCCTTGTGGGTGGAGTGACACCCTGACATGGGCAGGGTTGAAGGCTGCGCCTGCTGTCTGGCCCCACTGGCTTGAGGGGACTGGACCACCAATGCAAGTATTATGGGAGCTGTTTAGCCCGAAGAGGCCACAAACTCCTCTACAGGTCAACGCCCCCTTAGCCCAGGTGGGGAAGGTCACCCTGCCCGGTGCCTAGAGCGCAGGCCTGCAGGAACCGGATCTCCAAGGCAAAAGTCATGGCTTTGCCCATCTCTCACAGGGGATTAGAGGAGCTGTTCAGTCTGCAGAAGCCCCAGACTCCTCCACAGTCCAACACCATCCTGTCCTTGGATCTGTCTGGGCCTTCATGTTGGGCTCCTTGTCTGCCCCACATCACTGAAAGGCACAAGATCCCTCCCTAGTCTGCAGCCTCCATGCCCTAAGTAGAGACCGTCACCACAGTCCATCGGCTAAGGGTACCAGGATCAGTGCCTTCCACCTTCCTGGTACCCGAGCCTGGGGAGCAAAGGAGGGTTAATCCCCCAACCAAAGCCCCTCTTGCCATGGGCCTGCATGGAAACCAATTTTTCCTCAATTACTAAGGACCCAGGAAAAGACACAAGTCAGTGCTGGCTGCACTGGCAGGCCGAACGGCAGGTCATCTGGTTGGCCATTACTGACCGGTCATCTGGTCTTGCACGGTCAACCAGATAGCTTCACCTGCTGGATGGTGGGGGAGAAGCTGCATGCCTGTTCTTGACCAACATTTACATCCTCGGGAGCCTGCAGGGGGTTAAAGGGATAGGGCAGGCACAAAGCCACTGTCAGGCCTAGCCTGCTCCACAACAACAGAAAGGAGAGGTTGCCCAAGGTGCAGCCTGAACAAGACACAGATGGGCTGTGTCCCTGCCTGAGCAGCTGGAGCCACTCCACAAAATGGCCATTCCAAGCTGCTTCGGAAATGCAATTGATAGAGAAGGGCAATGGACTGGCATGAATGGCCCGGACCACCAGGGAGAACCTGGGACTAGTTCCACCCGATTCAATCCACTCCGGTCAGACCACTTCACAAGCTCCCAGGCTGCTTGGCCTTTGCTCTAATGAGTGGCCTCCGCAAAAGGGGAACCCTGGAAGCTGAGGCTGGCCATTAAGTCCATCCCTCAGTGGAACGAACATGCCTAATTAATCGGAGCACAGTGCTGCCTAAACCGGCCTCGAGTAGGCCACCCTCCACAGCGATGTCAGCTTTTCATCCATGCCTGCTCTCTGGGAAGCAAGGCTTGGAGGACAGGCCCATCTGGCAGGGCTAGAAGGCAGCCACAGGCTCAGGGCCCTGGGACCCCAGGGTGGCCCGGGCCAGGCCTGCAGCACCTAGAGAGAAAGATCAGATGAAATGGTGATACCTCATACCTTGTCCCTAATAATCTGGAGGAATGCTACCTTCATTTTTGTAATCCATACACACAGATTGAAAGGGGGCCAGCCTAGCTGGGCCTGGA
Organism: Triturus cristatus; assembly: GCF_964204655.1. Classification (NCBI taxonomy): domain Eukaryota; kingdom Metazoa; phylum Chordata; class Amphibia; order Caudata; family Salamandridae; genus Triturus; species Triturus cristatus. Next base: position 167,211,313 of record NC_140580.1, on the reverse strand, counting down.
GAGTAAAATGAGCCGTCAACAGGACTTTAGGTCACATGGCCATCGCAATTAGAGCACAGTGCTAGTTAACTGCTCCCTTCCCATGAGCAGGCTGCCTTGCACAGGGATGTCAGCTTCATATCCCTGCCTGCTCTCCAGGAAACGTTCCATGGAGCAAAGGCCTATTGGACAGGATTGGAAGGCAGCCTCAGACACAGGCAGCCCACGAGTGAGACGGACCAGACAACGGTCTAGCCTTTTAAATATGAAAAACTATTACAAAGGTAGTGGTCCTGGCTTATTTATTGGTAAAGCCTGTAGGCCTCAAATAGTGGATTGTTGTCACATTATGTTATAGGTTGTAGAACGGTATTTGGTTACATGTAATCTCAGAGATTACCATCATAGGCAAGGCTTTTTGTGTTGATCACCCACTGTGACAATCCCTGGAAGTAAAATTTCATTGTGATGGTTTTTGTTAGGCCCTACTGAGAGTGGCGGCATATTGTTTTTCTGACTATAATTTTTTACATTTTTGTGATTTTATAAATGTAGGACTGATTGTTGCCAGCTTTTGCATGCTTCTGTAGCCCTGAGTTTTATATAGCGTCAAACAATTGATTAAAGATAGAGGCCTTATCAGTTCACTGGGAAAAGGTATGTCAAATTCTTTAGGTGTGATCTGTTTATATTCAAATGTTATGACAACGCAAGTAGACCTTACTATTTGTTAAAATTAAAGTGTTAAAGTGTTAGTAGACCTGACATCCTTGGTGTGGCATTCTCCCAAATATTTTGCCTTTACCCCTCCTCTTTTACAGAATTCGTTTTTCTTCTCTTTAGGACTCAGTACACTTTACCAATGATAACCAGTGCTAAAGTGCTTGTGCTCTCTCCTTCATGGTAAAATTGGCCTACACCTTATTGGCAGATTTGGTTTACTTGTAAATCCCTAGTAAACTGAACTACATGCACCTAGGGCCTGTAAATTAAATGGTACTGGTGGACTTGCAGTACTCATTATTCCATCTGTCAAAGTAACCTTTTCAAAATATGTCTGAGACCTGTCACTGCAACCTGTAGCGTTAGATAGTTTGCGGGTGCACTCCTAGTTCCTCCTGCTATTCGTATTCGTGAAACTTAACATCTCTGTTTATTGGTGCTGCAATGTTGCATATGCTGTCAACACATGTGCTTATAAATGATACATTTTTAACAAGAACAATGACTTGGGTGCACTGCGTACTGCTCACACTATTTCTTTACTCAAAATGTAACAATTTCAGTAATCATTCCAGTCAAACATTTACTTTTATTCAAACATTTTCTTCAAACATATTTTATGTTACAATTACTTCTCCAGCATTCACAATGTATGTGCCAATATAACCAATATCATATTCTATGACATACGTTTAATTTCAATACATGCAAATGTCTAGCATCATACAATACACAATCTTGTATAGACATTCAATGTTGTGCCCGATGCATTTCGGGACATAAGTATCCCTTCCTCACGGGCAAATCTAGAAATTTAAAAGAAAATCAACAATTGTAACTTCGCATAACGTTTTGCATAGAGAAGCTCAATCACCCGAATTTACTCTTATCAATGTTGACGTCCTCATGGACCCATAAGATCCCACGTGAAACATGCTCATAACAATAATAGTGTTGTTGCCTGTGAACTGAGTGATTTCTTTAGAAAACTTACTGAGTGAATTTTATGTATATACACCCAGTGCTGTCAGTCAATGATATCAATTGGTTCTCATGCCGCAATGTACCTGTAAAAAGTTCTGTAGACACCATATGTCATAAATGCTCAGTCCTCTCATAAAAAAGTACAACACAAAATTAATAATAATTGTCATAAACACTGCCCTGCCAGTGTTAACCATCTCACGAGTTACACGCTTACCTTAGAGAAGTGAATCCTCTGTTTTAATCGCGAATACTGAAACCTTACTTCCTGTGAAAAACTGAAAACCAAGTGTCTCTAAATGGCTAGATCATAATGCCCATTTGTGAATGAAACTTAACACGCTGCTTTTCTGAAGCAATATAACTTCTTTCCCAACAGCGTCATAAATGTCAAAAGAACCGCCACACTGAATGCTTTGAAAATATTACAAACACCCGATATAAGTTTAATTCCGCCGATGCCAACGTGCCTGAATTTTCATACTTATCGGTCTAGTGGAGCAGTTCACATGCCCGTCGAGTTTGGCCTGTATTTGTATGGGGTGGTGGGAGGGTGAATGTGTCTGGGCAAATGACTTTGCTGAATACACCAAGTATCTGGTCCTTTCGACCAGATACATTGATGACATCTTCCTGATCTGGAATGGCCCTCAGAATGCCCTTGACAAATTCCTTCTGGCTATCTTCGACACTGAGCTGAATTAAAAATGTACCAGCACCACAAGTAGGAGCAGGTTAGACTTCCTTGACATCAGTGTAGAGGTACTGGATGATACCATACAGACAAGCCTACACAGGAAAGCAACAGCAGGGAATAGCATCCTCCATGCCAAAAGTCACCATCCACCCAAGCTGAAGAAAAGTATCCCTGATGGTGAACTGCTCAGAGCCAGGCGCAATTGCAGCACACCAGAAGCATACAACCGAGAGGAAGGCATAATGGTAGAAAGATTTCTGCAGAGGGGGTACACACGGAAAGTAGTGGATGAGGCTAGGAGAAAGGTGAGTGGAGTGGAGAGAGAAACCCTCCTAAAACCCAGGCAGACGAAGGAAACCGAACCTGTGATTAGACTGATCACCACTTTCAATTCGTACTGTGCCAAAGTCCAGGCCATCATCAGGAGACACTGGCACTTAGTCAAACTAGACCCCATTATTGGCAAATTGGTCACCCCGAGCGCCAATATCACATACTGCAGAAGTAACTCTCTGCGGATATGTTGGTCCACATTTTAATGGAACCCAGTCAGAAACACAGCAGCACTTGGTTGAGGGAACTCCCAGGATTCCTTAAATGTAGGAAGTGCAATGCGTGCGCCAATAGTATCAATGTCAAGACAGTACCTCTACCCAATGGCAGGCAACACAAAATTCGACCATTCATGAAGTGCAACACGGAGTTTGTTGTTTATGTCCTGTTGTGTGTATGCGGTTTGAGGTATGTTGGGAACACGATCTTTCTGGTGAAAAACGCATCTTGGAGCACTTAAGGGCCATTAGGAATAATGATGTGACATATCCCATGGCCAGACACTGCAACACTGTACATAGCTCCACCACCCCTGAGAACTTAAAAATCTCATATTTTGGAATTGACAGGATTCCCATAAAGAGTCGGGGTGGAGACGGGGAACGAGCATTAAGAAGACTTGAATCCAAATATATAATCAGCCTCAACGCCAAACACCCGGGATGTTTGAACCAGGATGAAGAGCTTCGTGTTCATTTAGGATAATGCCATCTGTCCCTGGGTAGCCTGTCATTTACTGTGTTTCACTCCCACCGCCTAGGTTCATGTGTGCTTTGCCTTAAAATGCTTTCATGACCTTCCACACTACCTAAACCCTTTCCTGTCTCCTCCAGCCGCCCCCCATCTTTTTCTCTCTCTTTTTTACCCGAGCCACTGGACTACCCGGGTCACTGGACCATGTACTGTAGTGAAATGAAGTGTTCGATCATGAATTGTCCCTTTCTCTCTCACCTAATGCCACCGGTTTTTTCATGGTCATTGGACCAATGAACAATAGTCATAATAATGATTCTTGAGGGAAAGTTTCCTTTCTGGGCATTTGAAGGGATTGTGTATTGATCTGGTTCACTTGCACTTGCAATTTCCTTCTTATGACGTATTTTCCATGTTTTCACTCTACATATTCATGTATATATATATATATATATATATATATATATATATATATATATATATATATATATAGTCTTTTCTATTGTAAGGGTGAGACACCCTCATTTTAATTCTGGAACAAAATAACATTAGAATTTTGTTTTAAAAAACTTTTTGTGACTTGCATAGTCTTTTTTTCTTTGTGACTGATGAGATGGCAAAATTTCTTTTTGTGCCCAATGTCTTTTTCCTATGTTTCATTTTCCCTCCACTGTGTCTCACTGTATGTCATAAATACAATGCCACAATGTGTATTTACCAGCTTTGACAAAGACCTCCTGGTCGAAATGCGTCAGCTATCTAAATAAATCTTTCTTGGATATACCTGGAGTGCAGGCGCGGCGCGGCTGCGTCAGCGAGGACCTTCAAGCATATATATGTATATATATATATATATATATTCACTGAAAAAACCATAGGTTTCACACATGTTATAGTTAGCTGGACATTTTACTGATAAAAAACCAATGAAATTCCCCTGTTATAGTTATTGCAGCCAACTATAACTCACGCGACCGCAATCTTCTGCTGATGCTAATACTGTATTTAGACACTTATTTGCCCATGTCTTCTTCCATTAACGCTTTGCGCACCGCGCGCCCACTTTACGCAGTTAGTGCCGTGCACGCACGGTGGTCACGCGGTGCGCTGCGCGCACCGCGTGCCCACGTTACGCGGGATGGGCCATGTACGCACGATGCGCTACGCGCACCGTGCGCACATGGGGGACATATTATGCGCTTCGTTGTGAAAGGGATTCTTAAGTAATTTCTGTGATTACTTTGCCATGGACAAATGGTGCCCTTCGGGCACCATTTGCACACGGGGTGAGGATACTGTGGATAATTTATTTATTTTTTTTAATTTTACCGTACGCGTACGGTAAGCATAATCGGCGATTTTTCGAAAAAAAATAAAATTGTTTTTTTGGCCTTGGGGGTTGTTTGGGGACACCTATATCGATGCTGGGTGGTTGCGAACTGAATATACTGCCCCTTTATATGTTTTTTGTCTTTGTTTTTGCTGCCCCACTCAGAGTGCGACAGAGAAAATGGCGGCCGCCGCTTCCTGGTTTTGACCGATTCGAATGTTTACTTAGATCGAACAGCCAATCAGAATCGCGCTCGCGCACGTCACCGTACGCGTACGGTAAGCGCACAGTAAGCGCACCGTAAGCTGGCTCAGATATATATATTGATTTAAAGGCTATTTTCTCAGAATCTACTGAACAGATTTACACCAAACCTACAAAAGGCACTTCCTTGACCTGAGGACTACCTCTCTGCCAAATTTCAAGTAATTCTGTTCAGCCGTTCGGGCTGTAGCTTGGACTAAAGGTCCTATGGAAAAATGCATGGGAAAAACGCGTTTTGGGACCCCCCTTTTATCTCAGCCCCCGCTTGATGAATCCCCCCGAGACTTTCAGGGTAGGAGCGGAGCGTAGCGCCCCATTAGTTTTGAAAATTTCACGAGGATTCGTTGACCGGCGCCAAAGTTATTCCAAATAGAATGTTGCGGTTTTCCTATGGAAACAGGGTCCTAACTATAACTACCTACTGGCGACCGCCAGTAGGTTATATATATATATATATATATATATATATATATATATATATATATATATATATATATATATATATATATATATACATATATATATATAGTTCAGGAGGTGTAACCTTTAACATTTCGATCTCAAAATGCCAGACCATCATCAGGTATTAAAAACCTAAATCAACACAAATGAAAATAAGTCTAAACAAGTATGCCTTAAAAATGTACAATCTTACAATGTGCATTGCTTGCCAACAAGCGAAGACACCATTTGTAATGTCACCCAAGACATGTGCACCAGGTATGGACTAGTAAGTGATGCACCTTAACCCAATATGCAGTGCTTGTGACCATCCCCAAATGCACCGACCAAACTAAATGTAAAGCTAATCAAAACGGTACCCTTACAGAGAAGGGAATGTTACATCATCAAAACCTCGATAACCAAAAAACTTTGGATTGAGAGCAAGTAGAAATATACTGTTTACACTCCAATTAATTATAATTTTAAATCCTCTTTAATGGTAAAGTTGGAATTTAAGTGAGAATTCGGAAAATGCCACTTAAACAAAGTTGGCATTATCTTGTCCTAACTATATGTGCCTTTTGCCAGTGTTGTGAGTCACACGACTGTGAAGCTCTTCTGTTGGGGTTTGTGTATTACTTCCAGACAGTAACACAAAGTGGGCTTAGGTGTGGACAGGATGAGCCATTCTTTAAAAAAAAAGACTGTCCTGAGTCGTAAAAGGAGTTCTTGCCATAGCGTCATACACAGTAGTCACACACACACACCTCAACATATTCGCTTCTCTTCACTCCGTGGAGTTCCCTGCCTGAGAGACCAGGTCTGTCTGTGAACTCGCCGATGTTTGTTCCAGTATGTCGGACTTAAACGTTTGCCAAATGTCGAGCGTTCTAGACACAGGGGGCTGCAATAGGGCATATAGGTCACTGTTGGTGTTTCAGTAGGGCATGCTGAACAACCAGCCCTACAACGTAGGTCAGTGTTTACTACCCCAGTGTAGAACTACTTCTCTCTTGGCCAACAGCAACGCTAGTGCGCAGAAGCGTCAAGGGGACTTGTGGAGGTCTTTAACATATCCAAGCAGTGCCATTAGGGGAGTGGGGGAGATAGGTGTGCCTACCATGTGCGATAATTCATCAAACACCTGTGTCCAGAATTTGGCCTCCCTACCGCAGTCCACGTCATGTGTGCAAAATCTGCTATCAGGGTGCTGCATTGTGGGTAATGGTGAGGGCGTGTGGGGTCCATGCAATGTACACTAGCTGGATTAACATAAGCCCGACGTAAGAATTTAAAATGTAATATTTTATGGTTATGGTTGAAGGAAACCTTGCATGTCTGTTCGCAGCAAAAGTGCCAATGAGTGTCCCTGATGGGTTGCCCCAGGTCCCGCTCCCATGCCTGTCGCAATGTGTCATCCCTGGCTAGGAGTAGCGCGACAGCAGCCTTGTACATTCTGTAAATTAGGTGTTCTCCGCCAGTATCTGCAATGAGTAAGGTGAGTGGGGGGAAGTCAGGTGATTCTATGGGATAACGGGAGATCAGCGACCTGATAGCCCTCTGCAACCTGCAGAGTGTAAACTGATCCATGAAAGTGGCTTCGCTAAATCGGGCGTCCTTTACCCAGGAGTAAATATGGCCATCGGGGAATACATCACCAAATGTAGCCAAATTGAACTTAAATAAGGTGCACTGCACCACTGTCTCCTGAGTGATAGGTACCCAGAGGTTCCCGGGTAATGGGAGGGACAAAGAATAAAGGAGCTGAGCCCCGGTCGCCCGAGTCAGCTGCTTCCAGGCCCAGATGGTCGTAGATAATGTTTGAAGGTCGTGTGGGTCTCTGGCTAGGCCAAATGGCAGCAAAGCAGACAGGGAAGTAGGATGAGAGAGATCGGCTTCCGGGCAAAGGTAGGGAATGCGGGAGTCGGAATGAAACCAGTGCCCCTGAAAATCTGCATTGAGCTACCAAGTAATAGACACGGAAATAGGGGATTCCGAACCCCCTCTCTTGTAAGGCAGCGTCAGGCCATCCCAGCTAACCCTGGGTTGTCTCCCCCCATACCAGCCATATTAGCTGGGAGCGGAGCGTGGTGAAAAAACTCTTATACAGAGGTATCGGTATGTTCTGGAAGAAATATAAGAACTGCAGAAGAACAACCATTTTAATCAGAGTGATTCTCCCAGCCATATTTAGCGGCAGTCTCAACCAGCGCTCAATCTTGGCTTTTAGTTTCTCCATAGCGGGGCCTTAACTGAGTTGGATAATTTGTATCTGGTCTCTGTGGATATGTATACCAAGATATTTAAGTAAGTCATCACACCACTTTAAGGGACACTACGTGTGTCATTGTGGGCGTCTGTCAGAGGGAAGACCTTAGACATGCCCCAGTTAATGTGCAAGCCCAACAGGGCCCTGTAGCGGGTGATCTCTCGAAGAATCGGATTTAGGTTTTCATCCGGGTGCCTCATATATATGATGATGTCATCGGCATATAATGTAATCAATAAAGGGACAGTTTTGAATTGTAGGCCTCTATGGGAGTGATTATCTTGCAGATGGTGTACGAGAGGGTCCATCGCTATTATAAACAGTAGCGGGGAAAGGGAACACCCCTGGCGGGTCCCCCTTGATGGGGTGGAGGGGGCTGTCAGTGACTTGTTCAGTCTCATACGCGCCGATGGGTGTGTGTATAGTAGGGATATCACCGATATGAACCGGGGGGGGCATCCCTAACTGGATCAAAGTGGCATGGAGAAATGGCCACTCCAACGAGCCGAAGGCTTTTTCGGCGACCAAGAGGACTACTGCAGCCGGAAGCGAGGGGTCCATCCTATTGAGGATGGCGAAAAGAGTCCACAGATTCAATGCAGTGGATCTTCGCTGAATAAATCCTGCCTGAGCTGGGGATATCATTTGGTCAACTATCAGGGACAGCCTGGTGGGCAGCATTTTGGCTACAATTCTGTAATCGAAATTTAGTAACGAAAGGGGCCTGTAAGAGCTGCACTGTAGTGGGTCTTTAACTTCCTTAGGGACGAGTGTGATCACTGCTTCCCGCAGTGTCAGTGGGAGTACGCCTGTCTCTCTTGCTTCCTGATAGACATCAATGAGATGTGGGGCCAGCTCTTTCTTGAATGCTTTATAAAAACAGCCCGAGACCCCATCTAACCCTGGCTCTTTTGAGCCATCCATGTCCTTTATTGGTTGGACTATGTCGTCCACTGTGAAGGGTTCCGCTCACAGTCTGAGATGGGCACACCGTCTTCTCCTAGGAGGCTTGTAATGTATGGTGTCCCCCGGTTAAGCTGGATAAGCCTGGTGAATGTGCGTCCTGGACCCTCACCTTCCCCATACCTCCTGGCTATCGCATGCTTCCCCAAAAAGTGGGTTTCTCGCTCTGCTGCTTCATGGAATTCAGCTGGTAGCGTCGCCCTGCGCCTCAGACCAGAAGTGGTTTGTGATGCCTCTTGGTCTGCATCCACCACCTCCAGCTGTGTTTCGAGCCTGGCTAAAGTGCGCCTTAAATCTTTGAGGATCCCATCGCCTTTAGAAATGCGAACCATCCGTATATATACTTTAAACGCTTCCCACAACGTGGCCTTGGTCTTCACATGCCTGTGTTGGTCTCAAGTACTCCTCTATAGCTAAACTCTGCTCCGCTTCAAAGACCGAGTCTCGGAGGGCCATTTCCGGGAACCTCCACTGGTGTGTCATCCCGCTTGCTACCGGGACCTGCAGTTTGAGCACCACCGGGGCATGATCTGTAAGCGTGTGTGGTAAATGTGTGATCTCACCTAGCCATGTAGTTACGCTTGGGGCCAGAAACCAATAGTCCAATCGTGTCCACGTATTGTGTGGGGAAGAATAGTGTGTATATGCAGGTGTATCTTGGTGTAGGTGATGCCATGCGTCTGATAACTGACAAGTCTCCATCAAACTAGCTAGTGCCTGCTTGTCCCTAGGTATCTGGTATTGTGGCTGTACTATCCAATCTGGGGTTGAGTAGAATGTTTAAGTCGCCCCTAGGCAGATATGTCCACCCCCGTCTTGTCCAAGTGAGAGTGAAGCTCTACAAAGAAATCCGGGTCATCCACGTTGGGTGCATAAACATTGACCAAGAGTATTGTGTGCATCAGGAGCCACCCCTTCACAAACAAGTACCTGCCTGCCTGATCAGTGTATATCTCAACTGTTTTGAAGGGTATGCACTTATGTATTAATATCGAAACCCCCCTCGCATAGGAGCTATACTCTGCAAAATAGCGGCTAGAGCCCCAGCTAGCAGCATAGCCCAGTGATGCATGTGGGGCTAGGTGTGTCTCCTAAAGAAACGCTATATCCACCCAGTGACATTGTAAATAATCCAGTACTTGTTTACGCTTGCGTGTGTCGTTAAGCCCTCGTACATTCGAGGACATAATTTGAATGTTCCCAGCAAAGCTGGTGTCAGGAACCATGATAAAACCATTAAATTAATCTACATTGTGAAACGACAGTGAAACTGTACAATATGTGCTTATGCCTGTGAAAGGAAAACAGAAATAAACTACTCATCCCCCAAAACTCATCCTGCCCTCCACCCATCCCCTCACTGTTACCATAGGGGAACTCGCAAACCCCATGTAGCATCATGCACATCTATTATTAACTATACTAGGAATTATTAACCAAATAAGGTGCCTAAGCACGAGGGGGGTGGCAACGCTACGCCTTGTCCCCAGTTTACATGTATGAAATAACGTTCCATTACGGCCTTATCCAATCTGACCAACAATATTCAGTCACAACTTAAGTGAGCACAAACCATTCTTATTGATTACTATGGTACAGTCCGCTCCTCAGCTGGCAGAAAACAGTTCCAAGCTGGCCCCGGGGTCTTGCATCCGGGTAGATCGACCCAGAGAAGGGGTTTTACCATTAGAACCGGCATCAGCACGCGCCTTAAGAAAGTTTTGGACATCCTTGGGGGAGTAAAAAATACGAGACCTGCCGTTGACATCCACTTTTAATTGTGCCGGGTACAGCATCCCATATTTCAGGCCCTTTTTTCGTAGCACCGCCTTCACTGTTGCATATTTCCTCCTGGCATCCTGCACCATGTCCGTAAAGTCCGTGTACATGGAGATTGAGGATCCCTGCCAGTTTACTGACCCTCTTTCCTGGGCCAGACGCAGTGCTATGTCTCTGTCCTTAAAGTTCAGAAGTCGTGCCAGGATCGGCTGGGGGGGAAATCCAGGGTTTGGTCAGAGTCCGATGGTTCGATGCGCCCTTTCGATCACGAACGTGGGTGTGAAGGATTTCCAACCAAATAGATCTATCAGTAGTCTCTCCACGAACTCGTCTAGGCAACCAGTGTTTGTAGATTCTGGGACCCCCAGAATGCGTACGTTGTTGCGTCTCCCCCTGGCCTCAAAGTCTTTATTCTTAAGTGCAATGGTTTTATGTACCCTTTCCATCCTCTCAAGACATTTGTTGGCTTGTGCTGATCCATCATCCAGATCCTATATCATACCCTCCGCGTTGTCCAGTCTTTCATCATGTTGGTCTAGCATGGCTCCCATTTTGTCCAATCTCCTATCCAATGAGTCGAAGCAAGTGTCTAGTGCTCTAAAGCCAGCCCGCAGCTCTGTCATGAGTGCATCATTGCCTGTGGAGCGACCTGGGGTGTGGTGGCGGCATCTCCTCCCTAAGCCATTGTGGTGCCGGCCATTTCTGCCCCCGCACATCTTTTCGAAGGGCAGCTTTTTCTGCTTGGGATCACCCTTGTCCATGACCAATTGGGAAGCTTTCCCCCTCTTGTGTAGCGATCAGTGGCTTGCTCCAGAACCTATTACTTACAATTAACTGTATGCTCCTTGCCCGCGAGCAGTGGTGAGATTCAAAATACTGTTGTGTGGTCTCTGATTTCTGAGCGGCGCCGTCCCGTCTCTGTTTGCTGCATGTGTGTCCCTTTTTGTTTTTTATCCTCTTTTTTTTACTGCACCCAAAAAATGGCACTCTGCGTGGTGTCCGGAGCCGATTCTGAACGGGCCTGGCACGTCCCTCTGTGCTCCTATTTTGGCACTCTTTACAGGGGCCTTCAGGGACCGCTGCGCAAGTGCACCTCCGGGGTCTGATGGGCCTCCCGCGCATCTGACTGCCCCGTGCCTGCCGTTGTACCTGCTTTTGTGTTGTTCCTGGCTTTAGATCGGTTCTGCTACCCGTTGTGGGGTCGTTGCTGGTCTGTGCTGCAGCCAGCGGGGTCACGATTTTGGGAGTGTCCTGGTCTTCTCTCTGTGCCGACGGCACTGATGGAACTCGAGCCCCCAGATGCACTGCACAGTCAGGGCCTCTCCCCTCCTTCAGCGTGTCTGCAGGATCCGGGGTCCCAAACCAGTTTTTAAAAAGGGACTGCTGTGTGGACGAATGTGTCGTGGGCGCCGAATCACCCTCTCCGCTGGCCTTGATGCGTTGTGGCTACCCATGTGGCCGAGTTTCCGTGGAGTTCGGCAGAGCTCCAAAGCTAAGCGGCCATGTTGGTCCACCGCTTGGCCAACCACCCCAGGATGAGCCATCCGGCCAGGATGAGTGTATGGAGATGAACCCAGCCCCACTTACAATTGAAAGGGCTTTGCCTCCTGCACACACAAATAACCTAAAACCAGATCGGCCTTGCCTTTTGTCACCCCACACGGTTCGAAGACTTGACAAGGGAAGGGGAAGAACGTTCTAGAACCAAATGTGGGAGTAGGACAAGGAGTCCCTCAACAGGCATTAATATTGGACCTCTTTGGAATACTCCTGGAACTGTGGAAGGTACAGAAGAAGGACTGGCAATTTTTTGCACTGGTTGAAGCAGTGCCTTCATGTATGATAAGGAAGACTGAGCCTGAGTACCTCCATCCCAGACTAACCAGAGTGACTCAAAGGGTGAGTTGATTGACCTAGGTGAGCTACAGACACACAACAAGCTTGAGAGACCTCCTTGCAACTGCCCAACTGACATGCTGCAAATGCACCTGACTGAGCCCAGCAGGCCTCTCTTCATTCCTAAGAGGAGCCAGGTTTGTGTGCAGTAAGAGATACTTTGGAACTATGAGGGCGTATCTTTACAAATTTGAAAATGAGCCCTGGTACCAGGAACTCAATCACCATTTTATCATTTTATCAATTGAATAAGCTGGCCGGTCGGAGGCCCAGTTAAATAGTTCCACATTACCACCATAGTAACTATTATTGTGCTGGTTCAGAGCTGCCACCTATTTTGAGATGTGTGAACAATTTTATGGCACAACTTGTTAAAAACTGAAGTTGCATTTTAAACTTACCTCAATCTTCTGTGACTGGCATCTTCTCCCTGTTTGTGGTGTATTTTGCAGTGTTATCCGGCGTGAACAGCTCTGTGAAGTCTCACGTCATGGGCATTGTGCTTTGGTCCAGCTGTAGGAGAGCCCGTTTTGAAATATGCACACCCCAGCATATCACAACATCATGTTGCCCTTCTTACTTCCTATCATCGATATAACAGTACTGCACTAATGTTTGGGAAATTGTGCGCTGAGGAACTGGTGCCAAGTCTTCTTATTCAATTCCAGGTTGCGTGTGAGGTGACTGAATACTTACTACCTTTTGAGTTGCATGGCAAGTGTATACAGCATTGTTTACACATTGTTATATGTTTATACCTCTTGGATTAAATATACATATATATTTACATTAAAGCTTTGCAGAATGTGTTGAATCTCACACCTCCTCAAGCTTTTTTTCCAGCGCCAAGTGAATCCACAATGCAAAGGGAAGAGTTAAGTGAATATTTCATAATTACATCTCTATTTTTGATTACGATGAAGCCTTGACAGCTGACAAGAAAATTAAAATATTGTTTCACTGCTTGGGCCTGGGTGGACTCAAAACTATATAATCATATTTATAAGAAACAGAGGTTACCTGATCAGGGGGATGTTTTTACCAATAATTTTGATGATCTAGATGCTTATTTTACTCCCACAGTTTGTGTCGCCATTGATAGATATAAGTTCTATTACAGGAAACAAGGGAAAAATGAGTCCATTGAGGAATATGTAGCAGCGCTGGCCCTTACTTGTTATTTTGGTAATCTACCTGACAAGAAAATATGAGATCAAATTGGAAGACATACTGTTAATTCAAATATTGAGGATAGTTTATGGGCTAAAATTGAATTGTTCTTGCAGTGCAAAATTGATATTGTTAGAATGGCAGAACTGTCAGGTCGCTGCACCAAAGCTGTTTCTTCTTGGAGTAAAAATGAAGATCGAGATAATAAGGATATGGTAGCAGGAATTTAAACTCGGAAGAACTTCATTCGCAACCAGCAGTCTACCGCAAAAAAGGGTCAATCGCCATTTACTAAAACTACTTTTAAGGACACAACAGCATCTCTGGAAACCACTTTCAAAGGGAAATGTTACCACTGTCATAAAAAGGGCAATTTGGCCAATGACAAAAAGTGTCTGACATGTACCCAGAATTCCTTGGGATGTGGCGGCATGGAGATGTGACGTTTTTTACGCAGTAATCTGACACGGACACAGATTATGAGGATGTGTGTTTTTAGCATAGATTCTCAAATTTTGACACTGCATGAACCAAATAAAAAACCCTATCTCTAAACGTCATTTGGCAGTCTTGAAATGTCGATAGTTGCCGATTCTGGATCACAATAGACTATTGTTAGGAGAGATGTCTGGAGTGAAAAGTTCGTCCCAGTTATAGGAGAGGTTCTGGAGCCTCCTGATACAGTCCCCAAGACTTTTACAGGAAAAATATCAACAAGGTGGTCTGTAGGAGACTATTGTTGAAATTTAGTAATGCAGAAAGTATATGTAAATTGTATATTGCTGTGACCAGTCCATCAGTGTTGTGGTGAACAAATTAAGGAGACTTGGGTATAACTCTAATTTCTAATACCCCAGAACCAGTTTTATCCCTGCAGCCTGAGTATGAATTTGGCCAGAGTGCATTCCTCTTGTATCCCAACGTAATTTCAGGTAAAATTGGGAAGCACAATGGATTCCAAAATAAAATAATTATTATGACCGGTGCCATTCCATGTCCTCATAAATTAACAAGTATACCTTTGATCTTGAGGGAAGAGGTGGCTACGGAACTTGGCAATTTATCTTCAGTGGATGTTATAGAGCCTGTAGAATCATCTGAATGGGTTTCACCTTTGGTATTTGCATGCAAGACTAACGGAAAACTTAGGTTATGCATTGATTTGAGGGATCTAATCAAGAATATCTTGGTGGATCAATTTCCATTTCCCAATATTAATCGAATGCTGTCATTGACCAAAGGGGTTAAACGGTTTAATTCCGTGGAGCTTATCGCAGTGTACCATCAAGTTCAGCTGCATCCTGAGAGTAGGAGGCTCCCCTCATTTGTCAGTTCTTTCGGCTGTTATAGATTCAAAAGAGCACCGTTCGGTTTAGCCTCTGTGGCTGTAATGGTCCAAAAACTAATGTATGGATTATTCAAGGGGACTGCAAATGTTCTAGTTTTCCAGGATTACATTCTCATCATAGACAGAACATAAGCTGAATATGATAAGAAGTTGTCATTGGTGATGGGAATCTTAGAAGAAATAGGACTGACAGCAGATTAGAGTAAGCGCAAGTTTGTAAGGAAAAGTGCTACTTTGCTGGGTAATGAGGTCTCTGATGCAGGTGTTAAACGCAAGAAGGAATTGGTGAGGCAGTAAACGATGCCCCAGTGCCTGAAAAACAAAGACATTGTGAGAGCATTCCTCTGCCTGGCACGTTTTAAGAAAATGTCATGTAAAACATACCACAATTGTAAACTTTTAAATCTCAGGAATCAGTTTAATTGGTCTGTAGCAATTCAGAATACATTTGATGAAATTAAGTCTGATATATGCCATGCACCTACTTTACAAAGTTATGATCATGATTTGATGACAGTTGTTACTACTGATACAAGTGGCAGAGTGATTGGTGCGTTTGTGACTCAGATAGACAAGTTAGGAAAGTAATGTGTGGTTACCTATTCTTCATGTTCATTGACCCCAACTGAAGAGGGGTGCTCAGTTATTGAACATGAAGTGTTAGCATGCATGTGGGGGTTGGAACATTTCAGGCAATTTTGTGGGGTGTAGGCAGTGTTCACAAACTATTGGCAAAAGTGCTAACCACTAGGGGTCTGTACAATGCATCTCTGTGATTAGCACGCATGTCCGTTTGATTATTAGACTAGAACTAGAACGTACAGTACTCACCCACAGTGAAAAAGAGAGTAGCTAATTTACTAAGTAAGTTGCCCAAAGCACTGAATGAAAAATGAAAAACTATGTTTTGTTAGGGTGGGTTGAAGAATGGAGAGAAGCTCATGTTACAGATTCGATTTTGTTGAGGTTTGTAGGAAAACTGTTGATGAAGTGCCTGATAAAAGTATGTTGAGTGATGGGCTGAAGGTGTTTTGGGAACTCAGACATGAATTGTCAACAAAGGATGGTAAGGCTATGAGTATTGGTAGGAACATTGCACCAGAAGGTTTGAGGAAAACATTTTGGACCTGTGCCACAAAAGGCATCTGCGGATTGGAAGAACTAAGGAAAATGTGAAAGAAATGTGTTGGTGGCCTGGAACGGATGCAGTGATAGAAAAAATGGTCAGGGATTGTTCTGCATGTGGGAATTACGACAAAACCTATCATACTCTTATGCCACCCTTGTGTCTGGTCATTAGTGCTAGCATGCCATGGGAAAGACTTGGTTTGGATACAACTGGACTAATTAGGGAGGGTGATGAACAAAATAATTTAATTGCGATCATGGATTATTTTTCATGGTGGCCTGAGGTGGAAGTTGTGGCTCAAGCAGATTCCAAGAATGTTGTGGAGTTTTAGAGCGGATACTTTTAAAGAAGGGGTGACCTAAATACATAGTTAGTGACTATGATCAACAATTTACTTCAGAAATGTTCAGAGGGTATTTAAAAATAAATGGTATAAAGCACAGGACTACCTCAATGTACTAACCTACGGGAAATGGTACTGTTGAATGGTTTAACTGTGTTCATAAGTGTTCTAAAAAAATTGACTAAAAATAAAAATATGGAATGGAGGAAGAAATTGTTTTGCCCGCTTTAGGCATAAATTGAATTGTGTCATGTGTATTGAAGGAACATAACCAATTTGAACCAATGAAGGGGAGGACATGTCTCTCAAAGAATAATATATATTTTGGATTCTAAGCTTCAGATGAGTAGTATGGTCTTTGGATGCCATCAAGGTAAAGATACTTTACAAGAAACATTATGATGAGAATAAAAGTAGTAAACTTGTGCAAATTAAGGTATGGGGCACCATGAGAGTTAAGAAGTTGGGTGTTCTCAAAAGTTGGAATAATAGAAATACTTTTCTGTAATCTAGTTTTATTAAACTAATTTGATAGCTGTATGCAGAGGGAGACATGTTGGGTGATGTTAGAGAGCCCAAAACACAGGCTAAAAGAGATTCATACACTGGATCAGGTAGAAATTTTGTTTTTTGCTGGAAGAGGAACTGCAAAATTGTGCTAGGGAACGTGAGGATGCTCATGATGATCAAGGACTTGATGTTCTCCAAACCCTACTGAAGGGAGCATTGGTAGATTATGAAGAAGCGTGATCAAGCCTACAAGATTGAAGGATTACCTCCCCATGTCCTGGACCCATGCTTTCATTGGAGTGTACTCCTCAGAAAGAAAAAGTGAACACCCTGAAGTTTGTGTCTCTCAACCATGAATGGGCTCTTTAGCACCAAGACTCTGCTGCCCGTGTCAAATGCCAATGTAAAGATCCATTAAGACCTGATCTTTGCATCAACAGCTACTGCCAGTGATGACCTGTATTGGGAGATCTGCACTTCAAATTACAGCAGCAACTACCAACGCCAGTTGAAAGTTAAAGCAACAGGAATCCATTGCGTTTGACTGGCTCTTTGTGCTACGGAAGCAACCGTCCATGACGGCTGACCTACTCTTTGTGCTACATTGATGAGGGCACTTTTGGGGAGAATGCTGTGATACAACAGTAGGTTCTCCTCTTTCTTAAGAGCTTTCTCTTTTTCCAAGTTCTGGCTAGATCTATCTTATCTTATGGTACCTTCTCCTTGACAGACATGTCCTTCAAAAGCACCTATTTCTACAATTTGGTGAATTAAGTTTGGAGATACTCTCCCTTAAGGTGACAATAAACTCAACAAGATGTCGGGGGGTTTTGGCAGGTAATGCTGTGCACAGAACCTTTCATATATTTCATGTCAAAGATTTTCTGCACTGTCATTGTCTGGAGATCTCCCAGGCCTTTTAAACATGGGCAGATCATCCCTTCTTTATCTAGACAGGATGCCACCTTTTAGATGCTCCGGGAACTTATTAGTGTCTTTTGGTCCTGGCCATAAGAGTGTTCACCCTTTTATGGTAAGTCGAACGTGTGAGTTTAGCAGACTATCGTTATCGCTTATGTGGTACAATATGTTCTTCTCTCACATTTATATCTAGGCAAATCAATAAGGCAACCTCTGGGGGAAAATGGGGGGCCTCTTGCTCTGGGATCGGTAGACCAGTGATGTTGGCTAACTCTTATACTCATCCACATTACAGTTTTATTGTGTTGGCAGCAAGTTGGACCGTATGTCAGTGACAGTCTGCATTCACAGCTTGAAACTTCATTATGAGGTATAGGTTGGGACAGGAAAGAAGCGTGATAGGGTAATGCCTAGATTACTTACTTATTAGGATCTCTTCCATATTCCAATACTCAGCCCTGCCCTCTCCCTTTTGTGATGTCTGTCAGGATTTGCCTGTTTTTTAACTGATTGGGTAGGTGTGACTCTCATCCATGGGGTAAGGGGTGGGAGTCATGATAATATTCCCTAGGCCAGGGTAAAATTCTGGGCATGGATGGTGGTTAACAACTAGAGTTTACATTGAGACAGTCTAACCCCATGAGTTAAGAACTGGAAAGACTGGAGACCTCACTAGGTATAATGAGGATTACATCTGCTAAGCAATTTAACACTATTCTGTAATGGGGTTAGTTCTGGGATTATATTTGTGGAATATATTTTCATATTTATATTTTGTGCATTAATAATGGAAAGTGATATACTTTTCAAAGTTCATTTTAGATATAAGCATTAACATGATTGCAATTGAAATGAAATTCCTATTATGTGTAAAAGTGTGTTTATTAATGTGTTATAGTTCTGTCATGTTTTGCAGTAAAAAGCCATTTTAGACAAAATGGATGCCATCTCTGTCACTCCCTCCCCCTGCGTACGTCCTCTCCACTTAGGCTGCACAGCATGCAATCAAACTAAGGTCATATTTATTTATTTTCATTGCTCTATTGTTTTGTTGAAGATCAATTTTCTGATTGCGTCAATTACCTTGCTCATTCATGTCTTCACTGGGTTTATTCCCTGAGAGAAAGTCTTAATGTTTCTTATTTGTTTGAACATCTCCAGATGACATCGGTATAGAGGGATTTTGAATGATGTGTTTTAGAATTGGAATTATGTGTTAAGGCAATCACATCCATTACTTTTGTGTTCTGATTTGCTGAAGAAACGATACTTTTGCTCACACCATGATGATTTTGCGGAGTTACTAATTTCCTAAGCAAGAATTGTGTGTAAGAACCCATTGATTTTAGGGGTGAGCCAGACTACTTTACCATTGAACTAGTGATGCTGCTTGAATTATTTCTGATTTTGCAGCTCATTTTGGAATATTTTCTGATTTTACATACTCTCTATAACTTTGCATCTAACAGCCTTCCTGGCATTGACTCTGTACCACTTATTTTCCACTTTTGTAATAAACCCTTTATCTTTGTATTGAATGGACCCAATTACTTAAGGAGCTATTTTTAATCTGTTAATTTATATTTGGGGAGGTGTCTTAATGTGGGAACACATTGCATCGTGAAATTGAGTTTTAACACTGACTCTGATCCAGTAACTGTGGGAGAACCACATAAGGTAAGGAGGCTGTTTAAGATATAGTCCCATACTGGCCACAAGGTCTTAATGGTGGAGTGGTACTTCCACACCAGGGAAGGTGTAACGGATACGTCCTCCCAAACAGTAACCACAACCAAAATAGTATCCAACCAAACCAGAAAACAGGAAAAACAATATTGTAGTGGCCTAGCTCTCAGCATGAAGTACGATGGTTTGCTACTACCACTACTGGAAGCACAACCTCTTTGTTAAATTCCCCTCACACAGTCGAATAGTGTCATGCTTCCTCATAGGGGCACCCTGGCTCCTAAAGGCCGGGTGTGCTCAACCGTTTTCCAGGGAGCTCTTACGAGAAAAAAGGCAGGGGGTTTTAAAGATTAAAAAACCACCATCACCTCCAGGTATCCCTTTATTGCGGAGAGATAGTGGTTATTAAATACAGGAAAAAGGGAATCCGCAGGTTTCAATGGTCCTATTGTGGTAAATATTTCTCCTTTACCGGGACTGAATTTGGTACAGAAACATTATAAAATAGCTCAGTAAAATGAGAGGCAGAATCCGTGATATTAGAGTTTCGGAATGGGCTTTATTCCAATAAGCGATTATAATCGGATGCCTCAAGTTCCATCACCACGGGGGTTCAGGAAGTGAAGTACATACTTTATTGACAAGCAGTAACTTTTATAATACATACATTATAATGAAGTGAATACAGTAGGCGTAACAATTGATAAGGACATTGACGTTTGGTTTGCGTAACCGAAAATGGGTGTAATAATGAGTAAAAAGGAACATGATTGGTTGTGATGTCATGTATAGGTGGATCTATAAGATAATACTTGGCATGGATGCGCGCGCAGCAGTATGACGTGTAATTGACGTGTAACTAGGGGGTGACGGGGACTTGACATTTAGCTCTATATGTGGAGACGAGAAGTCTGGGAGGTCAAGTCAACCTAATCCCAAATCATATCTAACATCCTATGTTTAAAGAACTATGTTATCCAAAAAGGAGGACTCTCGGACAGAATCTATTCTATACTGACTGTGCGTGTACAAGCGTCTAAGTGTCTACACTGAATGCGAGGGGGTAGGAATATTCCATGGTAACAAGGCTATGAATTACTTGCATGAGGACAGAGAAGATGGGTCTTTTTGCTTGGTAACTGGAAGAATGTTTACTTAAACTACTAGGCAGGAATGCATCGGCTGAGGGGGAAGCAGATAATTCGAAGGTGAAATACAGTTCTTGGCAGAGAGTAAGCTGATGTCAGGCTTCGTGAGCAGCGCAGAGAATGAGACAAAGTTCATGGTCACAGATGCAGGCTCGGGCTGGAGCTTTTAGAGGCAGAAGGCAAGAAGAGTTTGATGACAGAATCAGGGCCTACTTGCCTGGACTGTAAAAATGGCATAAGTGAACCATATAAAGCCGGTGGCCTTTCATATTTAGGAATGGAATATCCGGCCTGTTCATGGCGGATCTTACAGAGGATATGTTGACGGTGGACACGCATGTGTTTGCGTCATCAATACTGGAACTGGAGGGAACATACATGTACTTGTGACATGCACATAGAACCGTTGGGGTCCAAGATAGGGGACATAACTGACCAGGAAAATCCATATTTCCACATTCCCTCCTTGTCCCCTACTTGCCCTTCAAGAGATATCAATATTCATCAATCCATTGATCTGTTCATATAGCATCATTTGTTCTTCTTTCTTCTTCCGGGATCTTGAATGAAAATCTTGATGTGGGATACACGATGTGGCACACAGACCACAAATCGCTGGTCCACATTGTAGACATAGACAGCAACTGAATAGTATGAGAAGGCCAATACCTAGGAAGGATAGAACTCTCCATCCCCAGGCTGATACCGCATTCCAAAACCAACTGGACCAAGTCCAAGTGCCTGGGTTCTGGTGTATCTGGCTTACAATCTTATGAAGGCGAGTGATGGCTTTATATACAGATGGCGAATTTTCTGGTATGAATACGCAACAGCTTGATCCGATGACCCTACAAGCTCCGCCCCTATCAGCCAGGATGACGTCAAGGACAAGACGATTTTGAAGCACAACAATCCGCATAGCAGACTGCTCTTCCGTTAAATTGCCTAAGGCGGAAATAGTCTCATTCACTACTGCTTCAAGGGTTCTAGTTAATCTACGTATCAGCTTACTATTAGTAACAGTACCTATATAGGGAAAGATGCCTTTATTAAAATCTACATACTTGTCCCATGCCGTCTCAGTGTAATCGACAATGGGGAGATCTCTCCGTTTTCTGTTGTGTACTAAATGAATATTTCTGTAATAATCAGGAGGAGCTAGGAAAACAGGTGGCAAAAGGAATGCAATGTAGCAGGTACCATCCCAATCTAGGGGTAGACGCATATATGCAGTCTGACCACATATGAAGTAGGAGTGGCGAGAAGCTCTGAATGAAGATTTGCCTTGGTCACTGAATTCTACGGTAGTAGTGCATTGACTGTGGCCCATATGTATGGAACCAACCTTTCTTACACATAATTCACCTTTTGCTGGGAATACTGACATGGTGGGTAAGACTAGCTCAACTTCGGATACGACATTTAGAATCATGAGATTAGGTGTAAAATTACCTAATCCATATACTTCATTTTCTAGATCAGTTCCTGTTCTTTTGGGGCGACCCTCCTTGTCAGGGTAACAGACTTTGAATAAAACTAGGTTCAGGTTTCCCCATATCCAATGGTCTTGGTAAACTGCTGTGTCTGAGTCTATGGAATTAATTAAACTAAACCATGCTCCACAGGAGCCATTATGTGTAAATGGATGTGGAAAGAAAGGCAGGACTCCTTCATAATTCTGGTAGGGAGGGAGTCGGCCACACACCCGACAATTGGTGGCGTTACTAGTCTGATGGGAATGATGTAACATACTAATGAAAGTGTTATTGCGCAGCGCAAGTCTATAAGACAATTCATGCGGAGGTAAGTCACTAAAAGAATGTTCAGCAGCAACATTATAAACATGTCTAGAAATAGGGTAATATATGTGCAACAACATACTTGTAATAATTATTAAAAGACTCAATAAAAACAAAATTAATAATGTCACTATGCAGTGGCTACGCAGTGATTTACAATACGCCTGTCGTTTCAACATTTTTCGGGTATTTTCTCTACTCAGGTCCAAGGGATACATGTCAGAGACAATTCAACCGCTTCACCTTGGAGAGGACTTAAACAATCAAATTGCTCGACTTGGTGGGCCTAAGCTTTAGTTTGTAATTTTCAGATTTGTTCGGTTCAACAAAAGGAAGCTTTGTATCAGTCTGTGAGGGAGTGCAGGGCACAATGTCTATATCCGAAGATAGTCCATGAAATTTCTTGATGTGGCTTGAATGAATCCAGCCCTTGCGGCCCTCGATCTTCACGGCTGTTCTTGTGGTCAACAGGACCAACTTGGGTGCTTTCCACCTGGGCTCCAGTTGAGTCTTTCGGTCGAAATTTCTCACAAAGACAAGATCCCCCGGAACCACGTCATGGGGTTTCACCTCAGTGTTGTCGGGAAAGGCTGCAGCTACCTGTGAACGAGAAGATTGTAGTGCAGACATCAAGGAAGCCAAGTGATCTGTCAGCATATTACAGTCAATATCAGTTATTTTGCGTGGTATAGGCGTCCCCCACATATTCGGTGGTCTACCGAAGATCACCTCATACGGGGATAGCCCTGTTCTAGAGTGTGCTACCATTCTCATGTAAAAAAGTGCAACTGGTAATGCTACTATCCAGTCGACCCCTTTCTCTCTGCATATTTTGGACAGTCTGATTTTCAGTGTCTGATTATGTCTTTCTACGAGACCTGCTGCCTCGGGATGTCGGACACAGTGGAATTTCCACTGATATCCTAGCAGAAGTGAAACGTGTTTCATTAATTCGGATGAGAACGGCTGGCCGTTATCTGAGTAGACAACACGTGGTAAACCGTATCGTGGGAAGAATTCTCGAACCAACTGTTTGGCAGTAGTCGGGGCAGTGTAATCTGAAACCGGGTACGCCTCTGTCCAACGGGACAGAGCGCAGACAACTACGAGAACATATTTGAATCCTCGACATCGTTCCATCTGGATATAATCCATCTGTAGGACTTCAAAAGGGTGATCAGGAGGATGAAATCCACCCTGTTCTACGGGAACACTTTTTCCTGGGTTGAACTGGCAACAGATCATACAGGTACGGACCTTTTGTTTTGCTGCTGCTCGTAAATGTTTATTGAACCAAATGTGTTGAATGCTGTCTAGCATAGCTTTTTCTCCTAGATGTGCCGGACTATGTATAGTGTTAATTACGACTTGGACCATTGAATCAGGAAGGAACCATACAGACCTTTCCTTCATCATCCATCCTTGGTCCGTTTGGATCCCTCCTAACTCGGTCCATTTCTTTATTTCGTCTGGTGTAGCATGTGTCTGTATGTCAATTACGTCAAGAGTAGGATCTTTAACGGTCATACAATGTGTCGGTGTCGGGACTATTGTCTTTGTCATGTCGGGGGTCTGAGCTTGAGCAGTCAGTTTAGCTGTTCTGTCGGCTAGATCATTGCCTTGGGAAATGATATCAGTAACCTTCGTATGGGCCTTACATTTCATAATTGATATTTCAGTGGGTAGATGTATTGCATTTAATAATGCGTGAATGAGGGGTCCGTGCTGAATGTGGGCACCGTGGGAAGTTAAATAACCTCTCTCTCGCCACAGCACGCCGAAGTCATGTACAACTCCGAATGCATAACGTGAATCAGTGTATATGTTGACTTTTTTATTCGTGGCTTGAATACAGGCTTGCGTCAGAGCGATGAGCTCTGCGGCTTGAGCTGACAAAGTATTTATACGATTAGTTTCAATGACTTCAGTATCTGTTGTGACTGCATAAGCGGCTACTAACTCTCCTGTACTTGTTCTCATGCATGAACCATCGACATAAAATGTCAAGTCTGGATCTGACAATGGAACATCGGTCAAGTCTTGTCTGGGTTTTGTCGTTACAGTAATAACTTCAATACAGTCATGGGCTAGTGGGTCTGTTCCGGTTACTGGCAAAAGTGTGGCTGGATTCAATGTGTTACAGCGTCTTATTTCTATATGTGGCTGAAACAATGTAAGTTCATATCCTGTAAGTCGCGCTATAGTCAAGTGTTGTGTTTGCGTTCTATTTACAAGAACCTCTACTGCGTGGGGTACTTGAACTGTCAATGGATGTCCTAACACTATGGCATCGCTTTGTCTGATTGCTAAAGCTGTCGCTGCTACTGATTTCAGGCACGCAGGCAGAGCCTGAGCTACGGGATCTAATGTACTAGAGAAATAGGCACATGGTTTGTGTGCTCCTGCTTGATCCTGTGTGAGTACTGACAAAGCAGTACCTTCGCGTTCTGTAACAAAGAGTGTAAACTGTTTTTTGTAACATGGCGTTGCTAAAACGGGTGCTTGACATAAAGCTTTCTTTAGGCTTTCAAAAGCTTGTGTGTGTTCCTGAGTCCAAGGGAGAACAGTCGATGTGGCTGCCTCCTGTGTTGTCAATTGAATGAGTGGTTTTGCTAGAAATGCATACTGAGGGATCCACTGCCTACAATATGAAGTGAGGCCTATGAAAGCCCGTACCTCCTTTTGTGTCTTGGGTATTGGCATG
Source organism: Triturus cristatus (assembly GCF_964204655.1). Classification (NCBI taxonomy): domain Eukaryota; kingdom Metazoa; phylum Chordata; class Amphibia; order Caudata; family Salamandridae; genus Triturus; species Triturus cristatus. The sequence goes on along the minus strand of NC_140580.1, from coordinate 167,186,201 downwards.
TTAGCTATTAACTGAATACGGTCGGGTGTAAGCTGCCTTCCCTCCTTGTCCAGCGAGTGTCCAAGATAAACAACTTGCTGGACACAGAATTGCAGCTTAGAAGGGGACACCTTGTGCCCTTTTTCGGCCAGAAATTGTAAAACTGTCAGTGATGCTTTCTCACATTCAGGTTCGCTTCTTGCGGTAATCAGCAGGTCATCGACATATTGAAGCAAAGCAGTGTTGACTGGCATGTGGATACTGTCAAGTTCTCGTTTCAGTGCTTGGCTATAGATGCTGGGGCTTTCTGTAAATCCTTGAGGTGCGCGTGTGAATTTAAAGCTACGCCCATTTAAACTAAATCCGAACAAATATTGGCTTTCCTGATCTATTGGGACACTGAAAAAGGCGTTTTTGAGATCAATTACAGTAAAGAATGTCGCTTCGGAATCAATGGCTGTCAGTAATGACGAGATATCTGGGACCACAGGGAATTGTGGCACAATGCATTTGTTTAATTCGCGCAGATCAATAACCAATCGATATACTGGCGGCGCTGTAGGATCTGTTCGTTTAAGAATCGGTATTATCGGTGAATTACATATATTGGAGTCTGTTTCCACAACTACTCCTTGGGCAATGAGCTCGTCAATGATTTGTAGTAAAGCCACTACAGCATCTGGTGGTAACTTGTATTGTCGCATTCGTGGTAGCACCACTCCTGCCTTTAGTGTGACTCGATATGGTGTAATATTCATGCAACCAACATCAGTAGGGCCTTGTGCCCATAGGTGTGTAGGTAAAGTCTGCAGTCGGGGATCCATGTCTCTAGATACATAGTGACCTTTAAAATCACGTAAAAACAACCTTACTCCTTCCGGAGAACAACATATTATGGCTCCTAGGGCTTTCAACGTTTTTATTCCTAACAAGTTTTCTGGACATGATTTAGTAAGCAGTAAATCTGTAGTTCGGGTCAGAGGTCCTATCGTAAGTGGCAAAGGTTGTGACACTTCATTAACAATAGGTTTTCCTGAAAAACCAAGGGAAATATTCTGTGAGCCTGAGAGGGGTGCCCCTGGAACTTCACTACGTTTTATAGTTGTTCGACTTGCCCCTGTATCGAGTAAAAATTTTCTATCTTGACCTAATAATTTACTATGTACATAAGGTCCTTCTTGATCTACAGGAATCTCGATAAGGGGTAAGTCAACTTCCCTCTCTAGGCTTGTTCATGCGTAACGCTGATACTCGGGATATTCATACTGTGCGGTCTGATACATTTGTCGTGTTGTCGTCTGTGTGGCAGCAGCAGGCAACGGTGGTGCAGCTGGCACAAACTGTATTGGCTGTTGTGAGGCTGGCATGGCCTGGGCATGCTGCATAGCTCCTTGTTCATTCTGATCTTGTCTTAGTGGCCGTGATCTTTCTTGTGTTTTACCTATGGCGATATTATGTTTTAAAACTGGACAATCGTGTACGTAATGGCCTGGCTTTTTACAATAATTGCATGTCCCCTTTACAGGTCCTGCTGAATCGGAATGTGTCATACCCTTTTTATGTCCTTCAGCTGGAACTGTCTGGGAAACTAGCATTTTCATTTTCGTGTCTTTCATGCGTCTGTGTTCATGTTCTTGTTCCTCTTTAATTCTATTGTGGTGGTACTGTAACATTTGTAACATTTGTGTTGGAGTGTTACCTTGCCAGGTACTCTCGAATTTTAATACTCTATTCTTTACTGGGGGCAGAGCATTTTCTACTAATTTTGTTACAAACAGATGTGGGTATGATTCGCTACTTGCTTTTATGCCACTATTTATACCAAAACATTTTTCAAAACGGGCATAGTAATCACTAGTGTCTTCGTCTTGCTTCTGTTTACAGGCTGAAATTGTACCCCAATCTTCCTTTTTCGTAGTTAATAAACGTGGCAGTACCTGTACTAGTAGTCCTGGTAATGCCTTAGTTTTGTCCCCAAGCCCCGAACCTGGACCTCGGGCCCTTTCTTCTGCTTCTAATGCTGACCATTCTATCTTTTGATCACCTACCTCCCACTCTTTTTCCTTGAGTTTCTCATAAATGCCAGCAGGCATCAACACCTTTAATATTGTCATAATGTCGGGGTAGGTATATTCTCCCATGAGTAACATGTCTTTAATTTCTCGGTGAAACCCCGCTGGGTCCTTGTCATGACTGGGTACTACTTTCTTCATTTCTAACAATTCTATTTTCGATATAGGCGTATATACAAATACGCGTTTAAACTCGTTGTCCTCACCCTTTATTGGGTGCACTTCTCGTAAGGGATTCTGTCTATCTATGTGATACGTAGTTCTTTCCTTGACAGACAATGGAACATGTTCTGAACATACAAAAAGAATATACTGCTTTCTTGATTCTAGAATTTCTTTAATTAATTCAGTACCTGGACCTCTCCATTTATTCATAAGTAATTCAGTCAGTATGTCAGGCAAGGGACCAGGGTCCGAATGCTGACTCCGATATAGTATAATGAGTTGTTGAATCATATAAATCCCAGCTAACCTTTGTTCATCTGGGGTAAGATTCAAAAATGTGCGTACTACTGTATCATCACTGTATTTTCCGGGACTGTCCACCCAATGGACAGCTGCCCTGGCTAAATCTTGTTCATCCATAGAATCGAGGAAATGATAACCCCTTCGTTCTTGTAGTAGTTTGTCGGCGGTTTGGAACGAATGCTCGTTAGACCTTATGTTAATTATAGGTATTTGAAAATTTCTGTTATTATCTGGACATATCGGATGTATTGAGTCAGTGTGATATCTAGTCTTACTCCTATTACAAGATCTTCCTCTACCTACATAGGCTATGGTGTCCGACTGTCCTGTGGGCAGTCCTGACCCTTCTTCCTCGTTTTGTTCGAACTCGTCTACCTCTAATCGCTCTTCGTGTAGGCGTTCTATTTCTTTACGGATCTTTCGGCACATGGCTATTATACAGTTTTGTTTATCATGTCTCCCTTCCGATATATTCTGGCTCCATCTTGTAAGAATTTTCATGGCTTCCGGGTCTACCCCCGGTCGGTCTTGATTTCTGATCACACAGTTTATGAGGAAACGTAACAGTTCCCCCTGTATCTCTACTTTCTGGTATTCCATAGCTCTGTAAATACATTCTGGATCTCGCCCTGTTTGGACAAAATGATATATATTATCTAGATGCGCAGTCATTCCTGGTAACTTCGCTAAATACACTGCGGCTCGTCTGATACGCAATGATGCTAGGGTCATTTCGTCCTCCTTTCCAGGCACCGGGTCATATCTACAGTCTATCAGAAGTTCCTTAAGCGTACGGGTACTAAGGAGTTTGGGTGTACGTGAATGCGCTGACTCTTGAAAAGTAAGTTTATTTATTCTGGGTGGCGTAGAAAAGACATTGGTAGCTCCTCCCGCGGCCCCATCTGGGGCGTCGGGTGTAAAAGGATTCGTCGAACGTGACACAGCAACTACAGGTGTGGACACAGCCATAGAAGTAGCTGTAGAAGCGGATACAGAAACAGATGTGCTTGCCGGAACTTGTGACTCGATTTGTTGCTGCAGGGATACGGGTACTGGATCTTGGCGTTGAACCTCCCTGGTATGCGGTCTATGTAGGGCAGAGTTAGCATACTCGGGAGCTGCGTCATCTAAATATGAGGAAAGAAAAACATCTTCTGCGGTTCTAGGATGCCCCTTAGGATGTACCTTTATTGGGAACAATGGGGTTGGCAAGTCTTTTGGTGTCTCTGGAGTAGCCTTAGGTAATCCTTCGGCCAGGAGAGGATACATACCATTCATAAGGGCATTTCTTTGTCTGTCTACTTGTTCTGATTTTACTCGGATACCTTCCTCAATTAATAGATTCTCTCGAACTTTATTGGAATTCTCTTTACTCTTCTCTTCCTGTCTACGTGCTTTTTCTGTTCGTCTATGTGATTCTTTACGCCATAATTCAACGGCGTCTTTCTGTGACTGTCTGACTTTTCTTTTCCATAACTCTTCCTCGACTTTCATGATGCACTCTGCATCCCAGGTCCCCGCTGTGGGCCACCTTTGACTTTCTGGTAATCCCTTGGTATAGTCTACCCATAAATCAAGAAATAATATAGCGTCTAAGCCATGTTTGTGATACATAAAGTGCCCTGGAGTGTCCCTAGGAGGAATAGGGACGGCTTCTTCGAGAACCCCTTTTCTGGTAGTGATCTGTCTTAATTTCGAAAAGAGCGGCATATTGAGAACTGACCTTATACTTGATTTTGACCTGATACTTGAATTTGAACAGACTTAATACAATAAACACGATAATGAACAGTCATTCATACCACGATATTCAGAACATACTTAAACACTTTAAACATTTAACATTAAACCATTAACTGAAACAACAATGATGATCGTCTGCATAACTAATCACCAAGCTTAATTCTCGACAATAACTAGACAATAACTAGACACTTCGGAATACTTCGGAATACTTGATATACTGCTAAACAGTACAGATACACTGCTAAGACAGTGCAGACCGGATTTGTGTACCCAAACCCGTCTTGACCGGCACAACCTATGTGCACGTCAGAAATGCCTCCCCAGCAATGGTACTCACCGGGTAGCTTCGGAAACGGAAGGCCTCAGTAACTTGAACTTGAACCGGACCGGACTCGACTTGACTCGACTCGTCGGACACTGGGCTTGACTTCGGACTGGTGGGTCTCTGTATACCTCGGATCTTGCTCTCTCAGCTAGGCTCTGGTCGGGATACTTCGCACTTCTCACCGCCTCGTCTGGGTGTTGATTGCAGTCTCAGTCGCCCCCGCTTGACCGGAGGGAGATACAGGAAATCCTGCTGGTACGCGTTATTGTCCGTCCAGCTGTGGCAGGAGACCGGGCCTGCAACGCACCGCCGGCGCGTGAGATGAGAAAGTGTCCCTGTTCGGGCGCCATCATGTGGTAAATATTTCTCCTTTACCGGGACTGAATTTGGTACAGAAACATTATAAAATAGCTCAGTAAAATGAGAGGCAGAATCCGTGATATTAGAGTTTCGGAATGGGCTTTATTCCAATAAGCGATTATAATCGGATGCCTCAAGTTCCATCACCACGGGGGTTCAGGAAGTGAAGTACATACTTTATTGACAAGCAGTAACTTTTATAATACATACATTATAATGAAGTGAATACAGTAGGCGTAACAATTGATAAGGACATTGACGTTTGGTTTGCGTAACCGAAAATGGGTGTAATAATGAGTAAAAAGGAACATGATTGGTTGTGATGTCATGTATAGGTGGATCTATAAGATAATACTTGGCATGGATGCGCGCGCAGCAGTATGACGTGTAATTGACGTGTAACTAGGGGGTGACGGGGACTTGACATTTAGCTCTATATGTGGAGACGAGAAGTCTGGGAGGTCAAGTCAACCTAATCCCAAATCATATCTAACATCCTATGTTTAAAGAACTATGTTATCCAAAAAGGAGGACTCTCGGACAGAATCTATTCTATACTGACTGTGCGTGTACAAGCGTCTAAGTGTCTACACTGAATGCGAGGGGGTAGGAATATTCCATGGTAACAAGGCTATGAATTACTTGCATGAGGACAGAGAAGATGGGTCTTTTTGCTTGGTAACTGGAAGAATGTTTACTTAAACTACTAGGCAGGAATGCATCGGCTGAGGGGGAAGCAGATAATTCGAAGGTGAAATACAGTTCTTGGCAGAGAGTAAGCTGATGTCAGGCTTCGTGAGCAGCGCAGAGAATGAGACAAAGTTCATGGTCACAGATGCAGGCTCGGGCTGGAGCTTTTAGAGGCAGAAGGCAAGAAGAGTTTGATGACAGAATCAGGGCCTACTTGCCTGGACTGTAAAAATGGCATAAGTGAACCATATAAAGCCGGTGGCCTTTCATATTTAGGAATGGAATATCCGGCCTGTTCATGGCGGATCTGACAGAGGACATGTTGACGGTGGACACGCATGTGTTTGCGTCATCAATACTGGAACTGGAGGGAACATACATGTACTTGTGACATGCACATAGAACCGTTGGGGTCCAAGATAGGGGACATAACTGACCAGGAAAATCCATATTTCCACATTATGACCTTATGCATGCCAACATGTTTCAGCCAATTGAGGCCCTAAGGGTCCATGGCTTTTATCAGGGCACAAATAAATATGATATTCCCCCCTGCAATATAAAAACCTGAAGGATAATGTGAACAGTATTTATTCTATCATGAGAACACCTTATGGATATACTTATCTTAAATGGAGCGTTCTTAATAAGGAGTGTCCAACCTAAAAATAGGAGACACATACAATGTATCTCACTCATTTCATCACTCAAAAGATCAAACTAGTGCCACTGTTTTATTATTTTTAGAAGAAGCGCAAATATTTTATAGTCAAAGTGTGCAATGCTTGTTAGTAGAACCGGTGCAAATGTCTGAAAATATGCGACAATATTATAGTGTGTCATATAGTTCAGCTCAACCTCTCATGGAAATATAACCCCCTTGTGGGGGTAAATGTGGGGTAAAACAGCAATGTCTCCATGTAGGTAAATGTGCAACTGTAAAACTGCACATGCGCAGACATCAAGAAACACACATTAAAAACCACAGAACCGGAATCACAAGGACCTCATTTGTCCACATACATACATTAATGGTGCCGAGTTAGAGTATGATTCCTCACAAGAAAGACTGGTTTGCTTGGACATTGACATAGGACTTAATTCCGGCAATCAGAGAGCGTAAAAACCAGTCAGTGTACCAAGACAATGGCTCTAATATAGAGTCTATCCCCAACACTATCGGTCTCCCTGGTGGGGGGTTTCGCCCTTTATGTATTTTGGGTAGAGTTCTAGGCTCCGTAGTTCATAGGAACTCCATTTCTTTGTAATCCATCCGTTCTCAAGTGCTCCCTTGGTGAGGTCCAAGATTTTTTTCTGTAGACGTGGTGTTGGGTCATGGACCAATTTCTCAAACTGTTTGTCATCCCGCAGGAGGCTCAAGCAGGCCTCTCTGTACTCTTTCCGGTGCTGTATTACCGTGGCACCACCTTTGTCCGCTAGCTTTATGATGATATCTGATTTTGTCTCAAGATTTTTGAGGGCTTCACGTTCCCGTCTACTCAGGTTATTGACGGCAGTGGTATTCGGTTCAAGTTGCTCGATTTCTTTGGAGACTGCCGCCTCAAAGGCCAGAACTTCAGGTGGCATACAGCCTGAGACGGGATGGAAATTGGATTTATTCCATAGTGTAGTATATCCTTGGTCTCCCTCCATACTGGGTTTCCCTTCAAAGAATGCTTTGACTCTGATATTGCAAAAAAACTCACCCAATTCACATTGAATTTAGAATTTAATGATGTGAGTAATAGGAACAAATCCTAAAGCTCTATTCAAAATGGCAAGTTTGTCCTTGTTAAAGGTTTCCTGGGTGAGGTTCATAATCAGATCTACGTCGAGCTGGTCCCCTGTAATTGTTCCTTGGATTGACTTCTCGTGTTGGTCCTGTCTGTTTGCGTCGGTGGATCGTTCCACTGGACTTGTTTGTTGGGGAGTCTGCCCTGTCCACCTCGTCTTCCTCCCCAACCTAAAAAATGCTGCTGGTTTTGATTTGGGTGGAAGAACGGTATGTTTTGGAATGGGGGTGGTCCCGGATATTGTTGAGGACCGTATGAGCCCGGCCATCCAAACATCTGTGGAGGGGGATGTTTATTGCACGGAGCGATAATGACAGAATACCTGCTGGGCAACTCTGCCCCTGCAGGATTATTAGTCAACAATGAACCTCGGATTTTCCTAGATGACCCAGTGTTTAAGGGAGAATGGTCCCTAATCGCGTGGAGGTGCACACATGATTGGTTGATCCTCAATATTGATACAACGAAACAGCTTTCGGAACCACTAGTGATAAAAAACAAGACTAGTGAAGACCTCCTTAACACTCAAATTAAGATCTCAGAGTTTAAGAAGAAATTAGAGGAAGTCAACAAGGATATAAACAAACATAAACACTTTCTGATGCAAAGATCACAAAATTAAAAAAAGGACCGGAAATAGTTCTCACATGAGAAAGTATATCCCTATATTAGGGATGATTACAAGGGACCACAAGACTCTGGAACTGACTCTTCCAATAGAAGTGACTCCATGTCCTCTCGCTCCGATACAGATGAATGGGGTAGCGATAACTCAACAAACAAGTGGAGGGGCAAACAAAGATGGCAAGATTATAATTTGCGTTCTTTTTAGTTCTTTTAATTCATCACAGTTTCATGCCTGATTCAGACATTGTGTAATGTTGGTATCAGGTAGCAAAGATGGAGCAGCTAAAATGGCCATTGCCATTTCCTCGCTGTAGCCTGTACCTAATGTTTCTGTGATACTGGTGGAGCAACAAATCAAAATGTATACAATCCGGCTGTGTACAAATTTAAAAGCAATACAGAGACGTCACTATTTCTAGCCCACCCTATTTATAGCAAAAGGGAGGGAAGATGTATAGTATGGCATTTCCAAAAGAGTAAACCCTACAGCTGTGTGCTGCTCTATGGACGTTGAAGCTTTGTATACTAGCATTCCCCAGGCTGAGAGCCTACATGTCATCTAAAACATCTTATGGGCTCTAGAATGGATCTGGGAGGTATCGATTGAGTGGATCATGACTCTGATGAAGCTGGCACTGACAGACAGAATTTGTTTTCCGTTATGAAGACCAGCTGTACCTGCAGAAACACGGGACATCAATGGGCATCACTTTTGCCCCTAGTATCGCATGCCTCTATATGAGCCATTGGGAGGAAGAAAATATTTGGGCCAGACACCAATATTCTGAAAACATCCGCACCTGGCTCCGGTACATCGACGATATCCTAGTGGTGTGGCGTCGCGACTTGTAAAGCATCAATGATTTTGGGAAGTGGATTAACCAACTAAACCTGTACCTCTGTTTTACCATGACTACGGACAGCCAGAAAGTGGCTTTTCTGGATGTAAATATTTTTGCAAAGGAGGGAAGATTGGAAAGTTCCTTGTATAAGAAACCCACGGATAGGAACAGCTTCTTATGCTTTAAGAGTGCCCACCTACGTGCCCTTAGGGAAAACCTCCTTGTCGGGCAGTTCCTAAGGATTCGAGGAAATGTTTGGACTTAGATACCTACAAAACTGAGGCTGCAATTTTAACTAAAAAATTAGAAGAAAGACACTATCCCAGAAGGATAATCAATCGGGTCCAGAAAAGATCTCGGAACACACCAAGGGCCACCTTACTAGAAGACCATCAGAGACAGGAGACAGAGGCCTTAATCTGCGTCACCACTTACAATTCCTCTTCCAACCAAATTAAGAAAATCATAAATCAGAAGTGGAACATTTTACCATCGAACAAGTTGGCCTTTACAAAGCCAATGTTTTCCTTCAAGAAAAAAAAGAATCTCAGCAATTCTCTGGTTCACACTAAGATGCACCAACAGAAGTCAGAGAGTCATTTGATGTTATTGAACGCTCCTCGCGTGAGAGGTCATTTCCCGTGTGGAATGTGTACGTCCTGAAAATTCACGGCCCACACATCCCACATTGATCTGGGTCTCCCATGACTATGGGAACAACGTGATCATACTTATTGTAATAAGGAGAACTATATATATATATGCTCACCTGTCCCTGTGGAGAGAAACACATTGGCATGACCACAAGAAAGGTCAAAATCCGGATTAGTGAACACCAAAGCACGATTTGCAGGAAAATCAATGCAACAAGACTCACATCACATTCTTTTTAACATCAGCACACAGACAATGATCTGCGATGGACAGTTATTGAAAGAATGAAGGGAGGCCCTAACCTGTCTAGGAGACTATTGATGAAAGAACAGAGATGGGTACACTCACTAAAAACATATGAATCTGGTCTAAATGATTCGATCCCGTGGAGCTTGTTGGGAAGGTCATAAAGGGTGTCCTGAGACCTTTTAGCCAGAGGATTACTCCCCATATCTGGCGACCATCTTGCATCTGCAAGTTTAGATTATAAATAAGAGAGGATAGTACCATTTTCCGTTGAAACACCATGTTGAAATGAGGGTGCTATACGAAGCATCCTGACATGGTCTTGATAATGAATAGGAATATAGCAACTGTCAGCACTCCTTGTTGCACCACGAAATCACTGACCGTGGCCCTTGCGTGTGTCAGAGTAGCACGGTTTACAAATAGACCTGTCAGTACTAGTAGATTTATTGTGGAATATATGACTCTAACAACATACCCTGCCAATTGAGATATGATAAAATAAAAAGTTTTTTTAAAAGTTGGCAGGACAGTATATATAGATCCACAGTACCATAACACCTACTACCAGATGAGTTACATACTCTGAGACTGTAAGAAGTGTTCAGGCTGGCTCTGAAAATTAACGTCTGCAAACGATCCCATTACTAATTCAGTTGGTAGCCTCAACATCATATAGATCAATGTATGTAAGTCCTTACAATACCGATAAAGTTTGAAACATTCAACATCACGCCTGTAGAGGGCGCACTACAGATTCCAGTAGTATTGGGATGTGAGCAGTTGCATTCCGACGAGACATCGACTACAATCCTATCAGTGGCTGGATCTTTTGTAGTTTTTCTATCTTCTAGCAGCTGTGACAGCACTGATGTGCTCCAGCCTGAACGGACGGTACACAATCTCCGGACTCTGAGAAGATACGGACTACGATTCCCAATATCCGTGGAATCTTTGTAGTTTGTTCATCCTACCGAGGCGACGGCAGCACTTTTGTGCTGATTGCACACACCGGAAATGAGTTCTATATTGGCCCGCCAAACTCCTTTAAATACATCTTGGTACCTGAACCATGGCACTCACGCCGGGGGGACAGAACCAACTAGGTAGCGAAGCGGGACCGGGTCTTTGATGATATAAGTTTGTTAATGCCATTGTATCTCGTACTTTCTAGAGAGGAGCATTAGAATTTACACTTACCTCTATTACTCTACACTCTACTAATATACCTCCGATACTTAATGTCTGTATGTCGATTTTTACTTCTCTTTTGCCTTGTAGTGTTTGACTACAAAGCAGTCCCTTTTCTCTGTCCTCGTGAGAGGCATGCAGTCCTCCATGTTTTGGTAAGATCCAGCACTGTGGTAGTGATGTGCTTAAACACGGGGGTTGCACCAAAAATATTTTTTTTAAAATCTAAAGCGCACTTTTTGGCACCATTACTGTATGTATGTGGACAAATGAGGACGTTGTGATTCCGGTTCTGTGTTTTTTAATGTGTGTTTCTTGATGTCTGCGCACATGCAGCTTTACAGTTCCACATACACCTACATGGAGATATTGGAGATATCGCTGTTTTACCCCACATGTAACCCACAATGGGGTTATATTTACATGAGAGGTTGAAATGAACTATATGACGCACTATAATAATGTCGCAAATTTCCGGACATTTGTACCGGTTCTACTAACCAGCATTGCGCACTTTGACTATAAAATATTTGCGCTTCTTATAAAAATAATAAAACAGTGCCACTAGTTTGACCTTTTGAGTGATGAAATGAGTAAGATACATTGTATTTTGTCTCCTATTTTTAGGTTGGACACTCCTTATTAGGAACGCTCCATTTAGGATAAGTATATCCAGAAGGTGTTCTCATGATATATTGAATACTGTTCACATTATCCTTCTGGTTTTTATATTGCAGGGGGGAATATCATATTTATTTGTGCCCTGATGAAAGCCATGGATCCTTAGGGCCTCGAATTGGCTGAAACATGTTGGCATGCATTGGGTCATAGAACCATTAAATCCTGCGGACACCCTTTTTCCTGTTTTAATAGCCACTATCTCTCCGCATTAAAGGGATACCTGGAGGTGATGGTGTTTTTTTAATTTTTACAGCCCCCCTTCCTTTTTCTCGTAAGAGCTCCCTGGTAAACGGTTGAGCCCACCCTGGCCTTTAGGAGCCAGGATGCCCCTATGATGAAGCATGACACTATTAGAGTGTGTGAGGGGAATTTAACAAAGAGGTTGTGCTCCCAATAGTGGTAGTAGCAAACCATCGCACCTCATACTGAGAACTAGGCCACTACAAAATAGTTTTTCCTGTTTTTCGATTTGATTGGATACTATTTTGGTTGTGTTTGAGATTTAGCACACATAAGTGGGTTATTCATTTGGCACTTGGAAAAGCACTCTGGCTGATAAGTACTCCATGCTAGTTTACTTTTCTACTGTTTGTAGCAACCAGCAGCCAGCATTCCTCTGACACGAGCTCTGCTCTGCTTGATAGGACTCATTTTCACAAAGTGGCAGTATGTGTATTCATCATTTAAAGCTTTGTATGCCTCGATTCCTTCTGTACCCTGTGGAGTGGAATTAATATCAGTTGTCCTCTGTAGCGGTTCGCTAGCAGAGGGTGGGACCTGCTACCCTCCTGATGGTTAGACATCAGGAGGGTAGCAGGTGTTTCAGCAGACCCATTGTCGGGCTTTCAACCAATAACAGTTCAAGAGCATCGGGCGTCATTTTCTTCCATTTAGTTTGCGGGAGGTCTCTGATCCATAACCCTGGCCCCAGTTGTTTGTTGTAGCGAGAGCTTTCAAGGCATAAGAAAGGGCTACTATTTTGCAGCCGGGGCAAAAAATCATTATCAAACCATTTTCCCTAAAGAACAATATTTAATTAGCATATTCACATGTTAAAATTTAATTGCTGATTTAAAAATGGAATATTAGTCATTATTACCATTGGTTAAAACGATTTTCTACAGAGTTTATTCTGTAGCATGTGGCGGTTTGATTTTTAACAGCGACATCTTACATCTATAAACAATCCCTGTGCCATCATACCCTCACTCGCCATTGCCAAGCAACAAATGGAATCTGTGTTATTGCTATAAAAACGACAAGCCAGGGTCTCATCTTATGTTCTCTAAGTTCTTGTTAATAAATACATTTTCATTCTTTCTATTTGGCTGTCTGCCCACAGTTAAATTTGCATTGTACAATGTATTTTGACAATCAACAGAACGATTTCGAAATCATGTTCGATCTCCTTACACTTGCCATCCCGGACTTAAACAAATGAGGTTGCTGATGATGCAAGCCATTCTGCCTCAGGGACTAAATATGAGAAATTCTGTAAATACCCATTGGCATCATTAATTGCTACCCATACGTAACTGCTTGCGTCCCCTAGAGCCACTTTTAAACCCTCTAACAGAATCAAGGTGACCAGTGATCTTTTCAAAGTAAATACACCTTTCATATTTAATTTAGGTTTAGGAGATGACTCTTTGTGTGCCCTTACCTGGGAACTTTGGCTGGAATAACTGGGCTGCTGGACGCTCGTGGTTTGCCTTGCCGTTCCCTCCCGCCGCCGCTGCTGTTGTTGCTGTTCGCAGCGGTCGCCGAGCGGAGTGAACTGCCTACATTTCCCAGAATTCCCGGCAGTGGTCCCGCCCCTACACACACCCACTTCCGTGTCCGGAGGCGCCAAATACGAACAGGCTCCCTCGGTGGAGCGGGAGCCTCATTTCTCGCTTGACTCTTTGTGTGCCCTTACCTGGGAACTTTGGTTGGAATAACTGGGCTGCTGGGCGCTCGTGGTTTGCCTTGCCGTTCCCTCCCGCCGCCGCTGCTGTTGTTGCTGTTCGCAGCGGTCGCCGAGCGGAGTGAACTGCCTACATTTCCCCGAATTCCCGGCAGTGGTCCCGCCCCTACACACACCCACTTCCGCGCCCGGAGGCGCCAAATATGAACAGGCTTCCTCCGCGTCGCGGGACACGCGCGGGTGGCGCCGGGCTAAGCCCGGGCAAAGGGCGGGCCCTCTTAGGCCCTCAGAGGCCTGAGGAGGCTGGGCTTGGACTATCCCCCTTCGATTTGTGGCCATTTAGCGGCCATCTGCATTATAAGGGTGGCACGGGTCTTGGTGTTTCATCTTGTGACCTAGGCCTTGTGTGTGTTACTGAGAGGGAGGCTGTATTAGCTACATTCTATCCATCAATATGGCTAAAGTGATTTCCAAAACAAGCACGAGGGTGGCGGGTATGGGGACTTATCTGAAACAGGCAGAATCAGCCGTCATTAAAGAAATTGAATCGGTTGAACGGAGATTGTCCTTAGATCCTATTAGGCACACAGTTTCTTCCTTACCCACAGTGGAACTTGCCCCTAGTGATGCACCTTTGGATAGTTCGCTTTCTTGTGTGATCCCAAATGGGTCAATTGCTGAAGATAGTCTCACGATCGTTCCTGCCCCTCCACTTGAAATCAGTATAGCCTCTTCCCCTGTGGCTACATGTACAAGGCAGTTGAGGGCTAGACCAGATTTGATGACTAACCGTAGTAAAACTGTTCCAGGGAAAAGGAAGGCCAAGAATAACCCACATGGTAGCCGGCAACAGGCAAAACAATTGAGATTGAGTAATTTTGCATCTGGGCTGGATCAAATTAAAGCTAGCGTCCCTCACTTAGACAGCAAGGATACGGGGGAGGGAACAAATGACCGTATCTATTTGGATATTGAAAATAGTAGTGGGGGATCTATGTCAGATTTCATCAAGACCCTGGATGCACGTCTTAGATCATTTACTACGCCCTTAATGGCTACCTTGAAACGAATAGAGGACCGCCTCAATGTAATTGAATCTCATCTTAATACTAAGGCTTCCAAGAAAGGGCCATGTACATCGGTAGCTGACTCATTAAGCATAGTTACAGCTTCAGTAAATAACTTGCTGGACTCTATAATCACCCCACTCCAACAACCAGTACCCCTAGCAACTACCCAGGGCATAGGATCAAGCATTCCACCTCCAGTGCCAAAAGTCTCTGGAACAACTCAGGGAGAGGCAAGGGGTTCTCTGAACACAATGGGGAGGTTAGGTTCTCCAGCACAGTTTGTTAAGAGAGAACTGCCTTTACATTTACCAGCAGAGGCATGTCCCTATACAATAATCCTTGCTAATGTCCCCAAACTAGAGGGCGGAAAAAAGGAACATTGGACCTCTTTAAAAAATAAGGCCCTCCATTATTTGTCCAATAAAACTGTTTTGGGACAACATCTTGACAGTCATTTTATGATGATTAGAAGGGTTCTGGGGGTGGGCAAGACAAATAAAAACTTAGAGGGAGACTGCATTGTCATAAGTTTTTAACCCAGGCTGGTTGACGATATATTGAGGCAGGCTGGGTCTGTGAGAATCCAAAATGAGTATGTTAATATACTCCCTCTGGGGTTTTTCTATCCTCCATCTCACATTAGGTCAGCGTCTAGTGACCAATTTAAGGGGAGTGGCTTTTATGAATACGCTGTCCCAGTCTTCAACAGATTTGATACTTTTTCTAATCTGGGAGAAAATGAGTGACTAGGGACACAAGAAGATACTACCATCTCTGATATCCCGGTTACAGTTCCCCCTGTAGTGACACTGGCGAAGAATGCCCCTAGTATAGCCGGGCCTGATCAAGGGCCGATGGGTACACAAATAAAGTTGGTTACCTGGAACATAGCTGGCCTGAAAAATAAAATAGACGACCCAGCTTGGAGAGAATTTATAGGTCTGGGAGACATTATAGGTCTACAAGAAACCTGGGATACAGAGAATACCCTGACTGTGGCTGGTTATTCGAGCTTTTTTGTTTCGGCGGAACCATCAAATATGGGGAGGGCAAAAGGTGGCCTGGCTACTTTAATTTCTGCTATTATTCCCGGTATACATACCCAATTAGACACGGGATCACGTAACTGCTTGGCAGTCCAAATCTCCTTGAGCGAGGGAGGAGATATTTTAATCGTTAACTTTTATAACTCATACGATAGAGTTGCCACGACTGATCACCTGGCCACGTGAAATTGTTTTTTTGGCTGATTACAAGGAGGTCAATAAAAATCATTGTTATATCATAATCATGGGTGATTTTAACATTCACGGATGCTCAGACAAATGTTTGTCATTAGATCCATTAGGCCCGGTAGAGCAGGGGGAGACTCATTTCGAACACTCGGTACAGGGAGATCTCCTTGAAACAATTTTGGCGGACAATGGTTTGTTGCTTCCACCCACGTTGGATGAGGAAATACCTACCTTTAAAGGGAATGGTAGACACTCAGTCATTGACTATATTTTTGTTAGTTCAGCATTAGGGGAAAGGGCCCATGGATACGCGGCGGTTTGGTCACATTTTAGCGACCATAACCCAGTGGCCCTTAGCGTTTCGGACCTGTTCATAAAGCCCGTTATAGCTCATGATAGAACAGACAAATTTGATATTCGTCCTACAGATCAGGATCGTAGGATTAGATGGAGTAGAGTCATACCGGGTGACTTTCATACTAACCTAAAAAGGAAGGTAGGATCTGAGATGAATACATGTCTGGATTTGGAAGCAGGTAATGAGGAGGTTTTAGGGGTGTACTCTGTAATTTGCTCCCAGATCTCAGCAGACCTCAGACGTCCAGGGAAAGCTAAGGATTATGCCGAGTTGGGGTGGTTTGACAAAAATTGTTCGTCATCTAATAAAAAGCTGAAGGCCGCCCTGAACTGTAAGCCAGTGAATAGGGCCACTGTGGCCTTGTTAAGAAAAGATTATAATAAAGCCTTGGAAATTAGAAAACAGAAGATCCGGGAGGATGCCTGGGAAGAATTATCCTCTGTGGATGTCCTTAGAAACCGCGCCAAATTTTGGTCCGTGGTAAACAAACCTTTTTTCCGTGACCCTTGTAATGATCAATTAGACTGTGGTATTCAGGAACAGTTGTGGTGCTCTCATTTTAAGTCAGGCTATGAAGGGGAAAACAATGGGGAGGTGAATAAGCCTATCCCTATTGTGAAGCCTTATACTTTAATGATTACCAAGACCGAGGTGGCTGAGGCCATCGGGAAGATGACGAGCAACAAGGCTCCGGGTCCCGATGGCGTTCCAGCAGACCTCTTTAAATCAGATCTTGAGACCTGGTCCATAGTTTTAACGAATGTTTTTAACAGGGTATGTACCGCAGGCATTCCGGACACTTGGTCCGAATCTGTCATCGTACCCATTTTTAAGAAAGGTAGCAGGGGGGATCCCAGTTGTTATCGCCCTATCTCCCTTATTGATTCTGCAGTGAAAGTGTTGGGGCGAGTGGTTTTAGGCAAATTAACAGCTTGGTTGGAGGACACGGATACCCTTTCATGTTTACAATATGGGTTTAGGAAGGGACGTGGTACCATAGATCAAAGCCTCAACCTTCACCTATTAATTGGAAAATACACTATGGTAAAAAAAGGGTACGTTATATTTAGCTTTTATGGACCTGTCCTCGGCTTTCGACCGAGTGAATAGGTTGAAACTGTGGGGATTGCTCCTTAAGCTTGGCATTGATGAAAATATTGTGTATTTTCTTGCTGATTTACATAGGGATCTTACCGCTACAGTTAGATATGATCGCCTGGGTAACTGTACGGGTAAGATTGGAATCACTAATGGCGTCAGGCAGGGGTGTATTTTAGCCCCCCTGCTTTTAACCCTTTATATTAATGACTTGGATGCTGCTCTAACTGAGGCATGTAAGGACATTCCAAGGGCGGGCAAATATTCCATCCCGGCATTATTATATGCAGATGATGCCGCCTTAATAGCACGCACAGCAGTGGGGCTGCAACTTCTTTTAGATTTATTCGCTAATTTTATGAAAACACTTCATTTAAGTGTGAATTTCTCGAAATCGCATGTAATGATTGTGGGCAGTAAGCCCAAAAGAGTTAAGACTATGCACTGTGAAGGGAATGTTCTATCTAGGGTTACTAGATTTCCATATCTGGGGGTTATTTTTGATGATAAGTCCACCTGGCCCCCTCAACTAGCTGCTAAACACAATGCCTTTGCTAGGTCTATTTTGGCCGTTTTGGACTTTGCGCGCAAACTGGGGGTGAAGCCCTTGCAGGCTGTGTTATGCTCTAAATGTACCTCTATAGCTATGTATGGAGCTGATCTGTGGGGGATTAAAAACGTTAAGGAGTTGCAGGTGGCAGAGGACAAGTTTTTTAAATCTATTTTATCCGTTCCTAAGTCAACCTCCGGCTATATTGTTCATCAAGAATGTGGGATAGAATATCTAGCAGATCGCATAGCTCTAGTCCCGTTATTGAAATGGATATCAATATGGTTAAACCCTGAACTGGAGTTGAATCATGAGATTCTTAGGGATTGATTATCCCTTGAGCATGGTAATGTTATCCCCTGGTTGAATTATGTTAAGAAATTAACCAGAGAAATGGGTCGTCCAGAATTGTTTGATCACCCAAATAACCTATTAATGGGGGATGTGAAATGGGTGAAAGATACACATAAGCAGTGGGTAAATATAGCAAGAGAAGAAAAGGAGCTATTTAAGCCAACAGTAAGGGCTCACCAGTTGCTAATTACTTCCAGTAGTATTGAACCCTACTTGGCCATTGTCAATAATATGAATCATCGTTTCTTATTGACCAAGTTTAGATTGAATAAATTCCATCTCCTGCTCACCGAACACCCAGGGTGGACGAAGGAGAAGGATTTGGAGATTTGTTCTTCTGACAGATTCTCCATTAAAGATACTGTGCACTTCATCTTCTTTTGTAAACATCTGTGCCCTATCCGTAAAAAGTTCATCATCCCTCTTATCAAAGATAAAGGCTTTAGACAAGTTAAACCTGCTCTCCTGTATCTCCAGTTGTTGGGCACTACCTGGGAGATATTTAATGTAGCTAACTTTTTGGCAATTTCTATGAGATTATGGAAAAAAATCATTTGGCTATAGTGTAGAGAACGGGAAACTCATGAATTTTGATCAAGTGTTTTTGATCCTATTTTTTAATATGCTTGTATTGTCTTTTCTAAATGATATTTATAATGTATGTCTTTTATAATGGTCTTGTCTTTGATGTATTATGCTTTTATGGTTTTTGCTATGAACCGAATAAAGTATCTTTTGACTGACTGACTGACTGACTGCCAGTCACGTGTTTTTAACTTGTTGCAGCCTTACGTTTTCAAAAAACAACGCTTTAAAATTGTACTGTGACCCTTCCCTAAACTTATAGGTCATGTGATGTCACTGTGATGTGATTAATATGTTTATGGATGCAAAGAGTGTGTTATGTCACTCCCGCTATCTCTATGATTTTTGTGAGATTATGTCACTGCAAACCCATTTTTAGATTTGGCATTATGGCAGCTTTATTTTGTTTTCGCAAAAAATATCATACAAAAATGCATACAAATGTTGTATGGCCGGCCAAGATGGGCGAGTGGATGTGAGCCACAGCAGTTCCGCTAGGCACAGATGAAAAGTTAAGGCGATTCACATGTCTTGACATGTAATATGCCCTGACGGGTGCCGAATGGAGCAGGCAGTACCGGGGATGCACCGGGAAGTCTTGATGGCCTTCTAATCTGAAGAGTAACGATGGCTTTGACCCGAGCTGAGTGGGCCAAGATGGTGAGGTGCCCTATAGACCTGAGCCCTTCTCTGATGCAGTGAACTTTGTGGTGCCACTGGCGCCCATAAAGATTTTTACCTTGATCTCCCACAGCACAGCGGAGCTGGTTAGGGAGCACAGGAGAGACCAACGATGTCCCGGTGAGTGTATCCCCCCTTACCCTTGTGCCCATGATCTCGCTCAGTGACCCTCACCCTTCACAGGAGACTCTTCTCTCATCACAACAGACTTCAGCCTGTGGGGGGGAGGAGGAACGGAGGCTGAACCGGAACCCTGTTGTGAGTGAAAGAAGAGGCCCAAGAATACTAGAGGTACCGGAGTCTACCGGAAATCCTTGCCTCACCCTAGCATGGTGGCGCGGGGGCCAGGAATGTCACCTACCATTGGAGACAATATGGCCAAGCGCTAAGAAGCTCCATCCCAGTGCCAGCTCAGACCCACGGGCCACAAATCCCCACCTTTCTATCGGACTATCGAGCTCACTGCCTGGCCCCATTATGGCATATCCCTCGAGAGCTGAACATTCTGCATGCTATGGTGTACATCCAGCAGTGCAGGGGGGAGAAGCATGGTTGCAGCTAACTCCAGCTTCCACTCTCATATCACCAAGTGCACGAATACCGACAATCTTCCAAACAGAGCAAATGCTATTGCTGATCTCTTGATGCAACCCACCTTGCGCTACCAGTGACCAGACAAGACCCATGCTGTAATCCTTACTGCTCAATATATAGGTGCTTCTCCATAGGTAGTGCAAATAATGATGTGGGGCTAGATTGATGAGCCTGTGACTGGGGCAGATAAATCCCCATCACGGTGACCTTCTAAAACGCTACCCATGAATCTTCAAGCAGCTAGAGATGACCCTTTCCCGCACTTGGCACCACACTACAGAAGCGTTCTCAGTCACTGAATGACTCTTCAATCAGATGACATTCCTGACAGGGGCCCTAAAACAAAGACAACAAAGAACAGCTTTGCTAGCCCGCCTTTAGACAGTCTCACTCAGCTGACCCTGCTGCATATATGTCTCCAAAGAAGCAACAACTCAGCAGGGTTTCTAGCTACTTTACCAGGCCGAACCGCGGGACTCCACATTGGGGTCACCTGCTTTTGACATGTCCCTCAAGAAGGAAGACCTACTCATGTCCTTGTAAGACTTCAAGAAAGAGCTCTGAGAGGAACTTAAAGCAGATTTGACCACCTCCTTGGAGGCACTGCAAACCAATTTGAATGGCAAACTTACCGTGCTCCAACAGGATGTTTACTCGCCACTTGTGTCTTGGACCTTAAAACCAAATAAATAAACTTGGATCACTACACGGGACAGCTTGAAGATACAAGCAATATTCTCCAAACACAGCTACATGCAACCCTCCTAAAGTGCAAAGATCTTGAAAATATTTTGTGCTGTGACAATATACAGATCAGAGACCTGGAGGAGGGGCTATAGTGTCCAGACCTGGCTCGATGCTTAAGGTAAAGCTTGACAGGGTCCACCGGGTTGACCCGCAGATGTCAAGCAAGAGAAAACGTCCATGGGATGTCCTGGCAAAGTTACATTCCTTTAAGACCAAAGAAGCCATTCTCCAGGCAGCCTGGCAGGTTGAGGCTATCAAATTCCAGGGGGCCACTTTCTCTCTTCTTCAAGATATTTCCCCTGCAACATTACTGAGACACTAACATTTCTGACCAGTGACTGATAAATTGAGGAGAGATTGCATCTAGTACCGATGGACATACCATTTAGCCTGGCATATGACCGCCACACCAAATTGCGCCATGTCACAGATCTTGCTGAGGCTGTGTCACTTTTTGACATCCCAAACCCTGACGCTCAACCATCTGAGGAGTATCCAGGCACCTACAATGGCAGGGTCGCAGCTCACAAAATGCAGGCCAGTGGCTCTCAACGTCTACGCGTCAATCTAGGAAACACTGAGTGTCCAGTGCGGAACACTTTGCCTACATGAATGTCGAATCAGTGGCGTTCATTCCAAAGAATCCAAAAGGCTTAGAAGGACACTTTGGAGGCTGTCCGCCTCCTGGACAACTCCTTAGGACACTAGTTTCTCATGGTGGTGGATGGATAAGGCCGGATAACGGACAGTTTGTACTATGGCTTTCTTATTACACGTCCACTTATTTAGGTTTTGGTACATGCCTTAACTGAATATGCTTACAGAAGGATCTTATGGCGGTTTTCCACCAATTCACCTGTCATGTTCAACTTCTATCTCCAAGATGTATATTTTTAGAGACAAAGGGCCAGATGTAGGTGGCTCAATACCTGTCGGTAACGCCGAAATTTGGTAAATTTCAGCGTTATTGACTGGTATTTAGCCATGTGCGATGTAGGTATTACCGAAAGCCATCGGTAATAACGAATCGGTAAAAATAAGGGAAACCAGTTACCGATTCCTTATTTACCGATCGGTAGACACCGAAACACTACAATACCGAATCGGTAAATAAGAAATCGGTAATAAATCGCAAATGCGATGTGCCAAAAATCGGTAATACCGAATTTGCTAAAAATCGGTATTTAAGAATCGGTAATTACCACAGACTCAAAGCAGGTGGTAATCAGGTGCACTGCATAAAAACAGCCCCAAAATGCAACAGTGTGATCACAATGGCGGCCGTCTACGTTATAGCAAGGCGGCTACGTTTGCGAGCAGCAGGACTGAGGGTCTGGAGACGGGAAGAGCGTGTGTACAGACTGCGTGTCACACTTTTCCAAATGACTGAGGCAGAAATACATGAGAGGTACAGGCTACACCCACAAACCATCCTAGACCTGATACAGGACCTGCACCCATTCCTGGAGCATCAGACACCAAGGGCGCACGCCATACCAACACATGTGCAGGTGCTCTGTAGCCTGCACCTACTTGCATCAGGAAGTTACCAGGGTGTGATAGCTGTAGCAGGTGGTGTGTCACAGAGTTGCCTGTCCCGTTTCTTCAACTCCTTCTTGGATGCCATGATGCAGAGAATGCATCACTACATACGCTTCCCCAGCACACAGGCAGAACTGCAGAAGACAAAGCTAGATTTCTACCAAAAGGCACAGTTCCCACATGTAATAGGGTGCATTGATGGGACCCACATACCAATCTGCCCACCTGCTGCTACAGAATACATAGACCGCAACAGCAAATCCACACATTCCATCAACGTGCAGGTGATATGTGATGCAAACAACATCATCACTGACATCGCGGCCAAATTTCCAGGGAGTACCCATGACTAATACATATTCAGGAACAGTGGGATCTACACACGTCTGGCTGGTGGTGAATTCGGAGTAGGATACCTGCTAGGTAAGTCAATGTAACACACCCTGATGTAGACCTTGGATGAATGTATTGGTGACTCCAATTAATGGCTCTTTCTTTCCCATTTAGGTGACAGCGCATATTCCGTGCAGTCCTTTATCCTAACTCCATACCTCAACCCTTCCACCCCAAGTGAGAGGAGGTACAATGTGGCACATAAAAGCACACGCAATGTTGTGGAGCGCACCGTTGAACTACTAAAAAGCAGGTTCCTTCAGTACCGCCCCAACAACTGCTGCAAAATAATAGCAACATGTGCAATGCTGCATAACCTTGCCACAAAGAAAGGAACAGCAGTGGAACTAACTGACTCTGAGGACGAGGGTGAGAACTGTCCACAGCCAGAGCACAGCGCAGCAGGTGTGGCAGCAGCACCGGATGGGAGACACAGACGGGCTGAGATAACACGCAACTATTTCTGAGTAAAGTAAGGAGACAGAGCCAGTTACTGTATGTGAGTGATGGTGTTTAATGATCATAGCACACCACCACAACTTGAAGTGTGTCACATGTTAGGCCTCAATCAAATGCAGTGTCCATGCAAAAAATGGGTTACATCACCCAAATGAGTAAAAGCATGTTATGGCTGGCTCTACTTTCTGCGCCCACGCGCTGCACTGCCACGTTCCTTCGCCCCACTGTCCGCACTGCCAGTCTGTCCAGTGGCAGCGCTGTGGCATTCGCTGCACCTCCTGGACTCTGTGGGAGGGGGTGTGATGCTACTGCGGCTAGTAGCCTCATCACTTTCACCCCCATCACCTGTAGTGGCCACCTTGTCAGTTTGAAGCACTTTAAGTGTACTGGTCACTGTGACCAGCCCCCTTGCCACATCACGGCTGCAGTGTGCCATCTCCTCCTGCATGGCCACCGAGCGCCTGCACAGCAGGGAGGTGGCAGTGGAGAGGCGGTTCGCCGCATTGGTGTAATTATCAAGTGTCTGCCTCTCCCTGCGCCTTGACAGACGGTCCTCATCTAATTTGCTGCACAGCAGCCTCACAGCCTCAGACACGTCCCGCATGCCCTCAGCCATGGTAGTGTTGATGGAACTGATGCCCTTCTCAATACGGTGCATGTGGGCATTCATGTGTGCCATCTCCCGCTGCACTGACCTAATTGCTCTTCCTTGTAGGTGCTGGACCTTCCACATGTTCCCTTCAAGGCCAGCAAACACACTCTTGTCTTCGCCCTGAGAATGAAGACTGGCTGCCATTGCCATGTGGCATCTGGAATGTGTGAGGGTGCGCTCTGTGGGGGACTGTGACCCTGTCCCTTTGGCATCCTCAGCCACCTTGGACTGTTGTCCTCCTGTGCTGTCCTCCTCGTGCACCTCCATCTGCTGGAGGGTGGCCACTGGATGCCTCCTGCCTCTCGTTGCTGGTGGCGTTGATGGTGGTTGTGGTAATGGTGATGGTGGTGGTGGTGGGGTGGTGTGCCCTGCAGGCGGCTGGACCTCCTCCTCTTGTCTCCTCTCTAACCTGGGTGCCTTTACTTTGCTCCTCTCTGCTGCCCTGCGAGGTGTCCCATCTGTGAAGACAGAATGTACATATGCTCACTTATCTGGCAGCATTTGTATTGTAATAAATTTCATGCCTGACAATCATACTGAGTGTCCTCTGCTTGCTAATTGCTAATTGGTGTCACATGCCTTTGGATTCAGTGGACTGTTCTGACATGTGTTACTCCTGACTACATCTCCCATAATGCATTTCAGGTTTTAAGTAAAACATGGACTGGAGTGGGAGGCCCTATGCCTCTTTGTGGATTGGGGTTAGGGAGTGGGGGGCACAGCATGCTGTGAATGCATCTTACCTTGTTTGTTGGTAGCTCTGGCTGAGCTGTCTGCATCGCCAATCCCACTCACACTTTCCGGCTGGAGGGTGGACTCAACCAGGAGTTCCAGAGCAGCTGGTGCAGGTGCTGTGTTCCTCCCTCCACGTGTACGTTTGGCCTGCTTCTGCCTCTCTGCCATCCTCGCCTTCGCTGTCTTCCTTAGATCATACCATCTTTTTTTAAGGTCCTCAATGGAGCGCTGGGTGACTCCGATGGCATTGATCTTTCCCCGAATTGCAAGCCAGATCTGCCTTTTTTGTGACACTGGCACATGCAGGGACTGTTTTCCAAATAATTTATCGTGGTCCTTGGTCACATCCTCAATGAGGACCTCCAGCTCACTGTCACTGAATTTGTGCTTCCTTTTTCTTTCTGCAGACTCCTTCTCCCTCTCCTGGTTGGCCATTTTGCTGAGTATTGGTTGAAAAATTCAGTTGGTTTGTTGCTCCTGGCTTCTCTGCTCTGCTCCCTACCTCACAGTCCGCTCCAGGTTCAGTGCAGCTGCATGGGTGTGGCCACTTCCTGTTTGGGAGTTAATGAGAATACACAAGATTGGCTGATTCCACATTTACCGATTTTTTTTTTTTGTTATTTTTTTTTTTTAAATTACCGATTCGTTATTTACCGATTTGGTATTGGGGATTCGGTAATAACGAATCATTAATGGGGATTCGGTATTTTTTCTTTTACTGATTCATTCCGAATCGCAATTTTTAAGCGATTTTTACCGATTCTTTACGTACATCTGGAATACCGAGTCCTTAATAACGAATCAGTAAAATTCGGTATTAAGGAATCAGTATTTCAGGATTACCTACATCTGGCCCCAAATGTTTTATTGGTTACATGTTCGATGTTTTTTCTTTTTTGTTTTTCAGTAAATGAATGGTATTCACGTAGTAGGGAGGAGGGGGTTGGAAATGGGAGGGGTCCAGGGTTTGATCGAGGATGAGTGAATGAGACAGAGGATTGGTTAAGAAAACCTAAAAGTGCTGACATTCTATCAAAAACATGGTGATCACTTCTTACTTGTAATGTTAAAGGCTTCAATGCTACAAACAAATGCCACATATTATGACATTTCTTTTAGATCAACGCCATTAAGTAGTGCGGCTGCAGAATACTCATCAATAGAGATGAGGACCACAGATTGAAGCATAAAACCTACCCTATGATGTATAAGCCCCTGGCCTCCTCTAAGCATAATGCAGTAGCGACTTATTCCACTCCTCAATGCAATTTGAGCCTGCAGGCTATAAAACGGATAAAGAGGGAAGGATTATAATGGTGAGAGGCAGATTGTGTACCTTTGTTTCCATTTATGCTCCCAATACCAATCCGGTCCCATTCTTGCACTCACTGTTGACCTTGGTGGGTGGATTTGCGGAGGGAGACATCATCATGGTGGGTGACTTCAACCTTACTTGGCATTAAATTCAGATAGCACCCACCCCCATAGATTGCCCACAGGCAACTTCCCCAAAACTCTTAAACAGGCATTCCAAGCACTGTTTCTCTAAGATGCTTGGCAAACAATTCACCGTGAAACAAGTTTTGAATTTTTTTCTCCCACACACATCAAACATTCTCGAAACTAGACTACATTTTACTTAGCCAAGCACTAAGACAAGATTTGCAAGATGCTTTTATTCTCCACATCACTATATCAGACAACAGACCAGTCTCAGTGACATCAGATTGGGGTATCCCACCACCACGTCATTGCCGTTGGTTCTTCCCCAAATCCTGACAAGAGATTGCCTTCTCGTTGACAAGCTACAGAAAGCTATTAGAGAGTTTTTCCAACTAAATATTCACCAGTACCAGATGGCCTCACTGCCAATTCTATAAGACATTTAGTTCTGACCTGACCCCACATCTGACCTCTCGTTAATTTCATGGGCGAGAAGGGGGTTGATACACTCTCTGTGTGAGGCACCGGTATCAGTCATAGTGAACCCAGGGCAAAATCCCTGTGCCTGTGGCTCTTAAAGGCTCATTGCTTTACTAAATCTGGATGGCATGCTCTATTCCAAAATCTTAGCCTCTCGACTTGATGAATTGATTCTAGACATGATCCATCCATATCAATCCGGCTTCTTTAAGGACAGACACACTCAGGACAATCTGAGACGAGTATTCAACCTAATTGCGAAAGCCAAAAATAAGCAGATACCGGCAGTAGTATTGGGCCATGATGCCCAAAAGACAGTTTACAGGGTTGATCGGCTTTTACTATTTTTGACACTGAAGCGCTTCATTTTCTGCGATTCGTTTATAGCAACGATAAGAGCAAACTATGCATCCCCTAAGCCAAGGCTCTAAATCAATGGGATTAGCTCTGATCCATACTACATTGGGAGAGGGACAAGACAGGGATGTTCCCTATTAATGCTTCTATTGGCTCTTAGCACTTAACCATAAGCAGCCAAAATTTGTTCCACCTCGTCTATCCCGGGCCTCATGTTTGGTGGGGTACAACATAAAATATCTTTATTTGCAGACAATGTGCTTTTGACTCTGACTTCACCTATCTCCACAAACATGGCCCTACAGGACGAATTGAGAGTGTTTGAAGAAGTCGTGGGCTTCCATTTTAACTTGACTCAATCCTTTCTCCTAAATCTGACAACGCCCAACACTGACATGGAGACTTTGGTGGCCTCAACTCCATTCAAATGGGTGAAAAAAGACATGACTTAACTAGGTATAAGAATCGCAGCCATATTATAAAGCCTTTATCGCGCTAATTATCCTCCGCTCCTTTGTCAGTTTAAGACTGATCTCAGGCGGTGGGTCCCCATGTACACTTCATGGCTGGGTCTCATCAATGCTATCAAGATGACAGTTCTGCCTAAAGTCCTTTATCTTTTTCAGGGCCTTCCTTGTGAACTATATAGAGACTTTTTTCCAACCTTGCATACTCTAATTACGTGTTTTGTATGGCAAAATCGTAGAGCCCGGTTGTAATTTAGAATGCTCAGGTTACCGAAAGGCCCAGGAGGTCTAGCTCTCCCCAACTTCCACCTCTAGTCTAAAGTGGCCCAACATTGGGTCATAATGGAGTGGTCGCTTCAAGAATCAGACAAACACTGGTTACATATGGACAGAGATATAGTGGGGCGAGTTATCTCAGATATATTATGGAAACGTAGAGCGGAACGCCCAATCAACGCTTACCTGAGTACTCCCACAAAAACGGCATTGATGGTTTGGGTCGAGGTAATTAGACTGGTGAATGGACTACTTTCCCCTAACCACACACCATTCCACTATAATTCAGCTTTCCCCGCTGCTTTAGAGCCCGGACCCTTTGATGCATGGAGGGCGGGGGGTTGCCTCAAACATTCAGATCTTTTTCATAACTGGGATATTTTGACATTTGAATACTGCCAGTGCAAAGTCTACCAAGACAATTCAGAATACTATTGCCAACCCAACTGAAACACTGGAACTTATGCCCTGATGTTAGAGTAGTAGCCACTAGGGAACTCACTCCCATTTGAACAATTTCTTAAGAGAGCGTGGTTGGCCAAGGGGACCATATCCTTTCTTTACTCCTTATAACTAGATACGCTCCACACATCACAGCCATAACATATTGCGTTCTGGGAGGAGAAACAAAGAGGAAGACCCTTTGGAGGGATATGCTAAAATGTAACCAGTCACTTCACTATGCATGAGGGTAGGCGCACTATAATGTCATGTATGACTGGTACCTATGCCCAACTAAACCCAAAAATATATTTCTGGATACATAGGATTTATGCTGGAGAGGATGTGGTTTACTACACGACTTTAGCCCACATTTGGTGCGATTGCCCAACAATTAGTCCATTCTGGGCTGAGATCCTTGCTCAGATCCAAGACCTATTGGGCTACCTACTCCCTGAAACCCCAAGTAGCACTATATTGGGCCAGAGAAAACCAAGGGGGGTTAAGCGATTGTGGGGCTATGTCCAGGCGCAGCTAAATTAGCAATATCAGCAACGTGGAAGAAAAAAGATGCCCAAGCACTGACTCTATGGCATGCTCACTCATGGCAGGCCCTTACAGTGGAAAGGATGGTGGATATCTTTTGAGATCACTTTATGAATTTCAAATATATCTGGGGCTCCTTGGGCACTCATCTCTCCACAGGTTTGCCACTGGTGGCATGCCCCAATAGAACAAGGGCACTCCACCTCTTTCAGTTTTGATACTAATTAGTGCATTCCTCCATCATCGGGGAGGGAGACAGCCCTATTATCTTACTGATTTCCTGTTCCACTCAAATTCCACTCTTGTCCCTGAACACATGCAGCATGAACTCCTACATCCATTTATTGTCCTTAAGTTTTCCTTTTATTTTATTTTTCCATCGCTAGCCTCATTGATAGTTCATACGGATTCAGAGAGTTGGGGTGGGAGGGGGGAGTGATCTTTTGACTTGTTACTGTATCCGAGGGACACTGTTCTCTATAATGGCCACTAGAGGACATGATGTTGTGGTAATTGCTAGTTATCCAGCTATTTTGTGAGATGTATATGACAAAATTTCAATAAAGAAAGCTTTGACAAAAAAGAATGCATAGGGGCGTGGCCAGCCAACACCCAAGATGGCCGCTCAGGGGTAGAGCTCCGCTCGCCACCTCGTTAAAAATCCCCTCATCCATTTAAAATGATCCGTTTTGCCCGCTAGACCCCCGGTCCCGAAGCCCTTGGTGTTCAGGCACCACCCAAACTAGCAGCGATGAAAATCCGACATCTCCGTCCCAAGATATCGGCTCCGACGTTTCCAGCCGCATGGACAACGGAGGTCCGGTCATGATGTTGCTCGGCCCTCTGCTACGCCAGACCGGCACCAGAGACGCGGGCCTGCAGGCCCTGGAGTGCGATCCATTGTGCCCCCCTATTTGTCATAGAGCTCTACACCGCATAGGCACCAGTCTGTCTACCCGCCTACATTGCAGCCGACTGCCGACTGAAGCCCCTGGCAGGGCACCGTTGGACTGCCCTGCCCCCCCCACAGTGCTTATGGACTGCTGTGCGCTCGGTCCCCGGGGAAGTGAGGAGCCGTTTTTCTCTTTCAGACTCCCTCCACTACTACTTACTACACCCCTCCCCCTCGACTACCTGCAGGCCCGGGAGGGGCATCCTTAACAACACGCTGCTTGAAGAGGCGGCCATCTTCCTTATCCACACGGGGGCTAAGGTGCATTATCTCCGTAATCAACCCGACTGCGTCTTCAAAGCCCAGGACCTTTCTACCACCCAGTAAAGTCATCGCTGTTGAGGCCTTCATGAACTATGACGCAGTGCCAGAGGTGGGATTGTCGGAAGAGCGTGGTTATAAATCTGCAACATTAGCACAACTCGTTGGCATCTGGGGCCCTGACGGGATCCACGCACAGTCATCAGTTGGTGAACACTCACTACCACGTTACTCGGCCACACCATTGGCTATCCCCGCCACCTAGGCCCGTAATACTCCTGGCGCCTGGTCTCTCCACCCAACAGCAGTGCTTCACATCATGGCCACAGCAAAAGGCTCCAAGCAGAATGTCGAGCTGAAGCTGAAACTCCAACCTGGTTCCCCAGTTGCAAAGTCTGCAGCTCTGGAAGTAACATCACATCCTCTCCCCTAAGTGCAACATTTAATCAAGCGGTCAACTGGATAAAAAAACATAAAGATAACAAATAATTTTAAAGTGCTTTGTCGCTATTTGAAAACTCAGAAAATATGTCCTCATTTTAGTTTTTTAGAGCACTAACCATAATTTTGATGCAAATAAGACCCTCTCATATATGTAATTCCTAAAGGAAATGCTCTAGGTATTACAGTTTTGATTACATCAAGATGACGTCACTTTTGTAATAAATATAGAATGTTAGCAATCTAGTTGTTCATTAGGATACTGTTAAGAGGCAGAGGCCAGGGGCACGGACTCTGAAAATTTAAGGCAGGTAGGAGGGTGCAGAGGCAACAATTTGACCACACTGGGGAAGCAGGAAGGGCAGTGGCAGCACAACAGACTATGGAGGGCAGTGGAAAGGGGGGCAGGGGCTACAAACCAACAATACAGGACTGGCAAGAGAGGCTGTGGCAATATAATAGACCATTGTGGGCAGAAGAAAGAGGCAGTGGTAGTACAACCATACATGCCAACAGATCCGATTCAGCCAGGAAACGTCCAATGTTTTTAAGCTCAAATGGGCTTTATTTGATCTGTCTCCTGTCTACAATCTCCTCTTTTTCAATGTAACTCAAAGGGGAAAATCAATACCCCAGTTTGTTTTCAAAATCTCCCTCTTACCAAGTTCAAAATGTTTGCAAGAATGGTACATTGGATCATGGAAGGGGGAGGAATTGGGGTAGGGACATGGACTCGTATAACAGAGGACAGGAGGGACATGGAGAGGTGCACCAAACTGACCCTACAGGGCAGGCATCAGGGTTTGCAGCAGCCCAATACACCACACAGGGCATGTGGGATGGGAGTGCAGCACAGCAATCCATAGAAAGCAATAGGGAGGGGACAGGACTATGCACATGGACAACAGAGAACAGAGGGGAAAGAGGCAATGGTAGCTAGCTGACCATAATGGACAGACAGGAGAGAAAGCTGCAGCATAACAGACCATAAAGGGCAGGAGGGACGGATCAGGGGCATTACAATGCAACAGACAAGCCAGGAGGGAGGGAATAGGGGTCTGCACATGGAAACAGAGGGCTGGGGGCAAGGGGGCAGGGCAGGAGCAGCAAGATGACCATGGAGGTCAGGCAGGATAGGCACTAGAAGCAAGACACACCATGGAGAGCAACAGTGAGATTATGATGGCATACACACAGACCATGGAGGGAAGGTGGGAGGGGGTCAGTGGCAGCTAGCTGACCACACAGGGAAGGTGGGAGGGGCTGTGGCAGCACAGAAGACCATGCATGGCAAGCGGGAGGGTTAGTGGCAGCATAATGGCTATGATGGGCAAGAAGGAGGGTGCAGGGGCATGCACAAAGGGTATGGCAGTAAAATGGACCATGGAGGACAGGAGGAAGGGGATGGGGCATGGAATGTGGACAGGCAGGGTGGAGGTGGCAGGGACAGGTTACAGTCATCTGAGAATGCTAGGCAGGTGGGAGGGGAGTGGCAGCTCAACAGAACACTCAGACTAGATAGGAGTGGCAGGTCCATTGAACATGGTGGGCAAAAAGGATGGAGCAGGGGCATGCACAAATACATCGGAGTGCAGGGGGGAGGAGAATAGGGGCAGCAAGCTAAGCACAGAGGCTAAGCAGGAGGTCAATGATGGGGCATAGAATTGGACAAAGGAGGGCAGGAGGAGTGGACTGGTACATCATGCTAAATGGAGGGCAGTGACAGCACATCAGACCATGCATGGCAGGAGGGAGGAGGCTAGTCCATGGATTCAGACAACAGAGGATAGGGAGGAGGTGGATGGGGCAGCAAGCTAGCTGTTCAGAGAAGGCGGGTATTAGGAACTTTATTGTTTTTAAAATGTGTGTCTGTGTGAACTACTTAAAATATGAACAAGTATACAGCATAATCTCACTTTTATTCAGGAAGAAGAGGACGTTTGTGACTGTGACTCTGGGCTCACTTGGCAGAAACACCCCCTAACCCTCCACCCCCATCGCAAAATGTAATGCCTGTGAAAAGGGTAGCCGAACACAGTGTTATATAGAATATAGTCCTGAGAGCACGATTGAAAATGAAAACTAGATATAGTGTATGGTATAAACTATGCACCAAAAAGTGTGATATACGATGAACCAGGGCGTGAAATATAATATGCAATACATTGTGCGCAATGACAGATTCATTGGAGAGCGCGAGAGAGCACAGGCACTAGCGCGTGCGATGCGATATGCACCTTGGAGTGTAATATGCACAGGGCAGTGTTGTGTAACCTAACTAGTCTCTAAAGTTGTAATATAAAATATGTGCCGGGTAGTGTAACGTTGCATATGCACTGTGACAAAGATATGGATCCCAGATTGTAATATGTATCTCATAGCGCTGTGCATTATAACATAGGCATCGAGGAAGGCACGTTAGATGGGGCAATATAACCCGTGCGAAGGCAAGTGTGGCATGACATATTCACGGGGTGGTGTTACAGTGCACATGGGCTAGAGATGTCATAGCATACGCACTAGCTGGTGGAATACAACACAGAGGTGTGTGGCACTTGGTGAGCACTGGTGGGTGGTACACAGCATTGGGCTCAGCCAGGAGCGCGCTCTGACTCTCAAGTGAGGTTCGTCTCCTTTCCAGAGAGTAAAATAAAAAGTATTACACATCCGGCGGTGGATGTGTGTTTTATTAACCGTGAGGGGGGTTTCTTGCATAGTTTTGGTCGAATCTTTGTCAAATCCCCTTTGAATGGCTTGGTGTGCGTGTGTATTAAATGTGCCCGTCAATAGCTACCCATGTTTGTATAAATAAACGAGAAGGGTGTCTACTTGGAGAGTACTCACCGGCGGGGGCACCGGGATTAGGCACGGTAGGGCGTCAGACATGTCAGAGCTTCACTAGCGGTGTAAATACATTCCATGTGGATTCATTGTAGGCATAGTCGCCTTTTAATGACTATCACTCAAATCGTCATGGTGATAGGTACGTACGGTTTGTCCAGCATGTCCTAGGTGTTTCTATAAATACATAAAAATAAAAAATAACAAACAAAGGCTGGCCCCGGGGGATGGGGTCCACAGGGCCATAAGTGGCCTGAGGAGGGGGGCAATGCAGCCCCCCTCCTAAAGAATAAAAATAAAAAGAAGGCCATGCCCTGGGGGTTGGGGTTCCCAGGGCCAATTAAGGCCTCGAGAGGGGGGTCATGCGACCCCCTTCCAAATTTAAAAAAAATAAATAAATAAATAAGGGGGCAGGCAGTGGGGGATGGGGTCCTCATGGCCAATAAATTAGAAAAGAAGGGGGGCCACACAGCCCCCCTTCTTAAAAAAAATTAAAAAAATAAAAGACCGGCATCGTGCCGGAGGCCACGCCCCCTACTTGCAGCACTGTGCAAGCACGCCCCCTGGCAAGTTGTAAATTGAGAAATTAATTCCGCTTCAATACTGAGGGTCCCTGAGGGCCAACTAGCCCAACAGGTATCTCCAGTATGCGCCAGGGAGCTGCGTTGCAGACAGGTGTTCTGATGCCACACCCCTTTTTACACCTCTCTGCAGCGCAGCTCTGTGGCGCTTACTGGAGGTACCTAGTGGGCTAGTTTGACCCTAGGGACCCTTAGGGACTTAATCTCTCAGCTTAGAACGGCCACAGGGCATGTTTACACAGTGGTGAAGGGAGGGGACGGGGCCTGAGGTGACGTGTGCAAACACGCCCTGTGGTGCGTTTTAAGTTGGGGAAATAATTCCCTTTCAATCCTGAGGGACGCTGGGGGCCAACTAGCCCACCAGGTGCTTCCAGTAAGCGCCACTGCGCTGCGTCGCAGAGAGGTGGTGCAGGCTGTGCCCCTTTTTACACCTCTCTGCAATGGCGCTTACTGGACGTATCTAGTGGGCTATTTTGCCTCTAGGGAACCTCAGGATTCAAGGGGACTTGATCTCCCAAATTAAAACGGCCACAGGGCGTGTTTACACAGTGGGGAAGGGAGGGGACGGGGCCTGAGGTGACGTGTGAAAACACGCCCTGTGGCGCGTTTTTTAAGTTGGGGAAATAATTCACCTTAAATCCTGAGGGATCCTGGGGGCCAACTAGCCCGCCAGGTGCTTCCAGTAAGCGCCACTGTGCTGCATTGCAGAGAGGTGGTCTAGGCCGTGCCTCTTTTTACATCTCTCTGCAACGCCACTCTGTGGCTCTTACTGGAGGTACCTAGTGGGTTAGTTGGACCCTAGGGACCCTCAGGATTCAAGAGGACTTAATCTCCCAACTTAAAACGGCCACAGGGCGTGTTTACACAGTGGGGAAGGGAGGGGACAGGGCCTGAGGTGACAAGTGCAAACACACCCTGTGGCGTGTTTTAAGAGGTAGTTGTAATCCCCCTGCCCTATTATATACTAGGGTCTTACAGAGGAGGTCATGCTAATCACAGGGGGACCCCAACGCATAGTCTTCCCTAGTGTATGTAGGTTATTTCACTGTATTCTAATTGTCTTTTAACATAGCACTGGCTCTAGGACTGGTTAGTCAGACTCAGTTACCACCAGTATCCGTCTGAAAAAGTTGAGGGTACAGGATGATTTTGCAGCAAGGCTTCTTTCTGCTCTTCTATTTGTTCTTTCTGCACGTTATCCTTCTTCCTGCAGTTTTCTTCGTCTTTGAGGACTTCTGTTGCTTCTTTCTGCATTTCTTTTTTTTCTTTTGTGCATTTTTTCTTCTTTCTTCACATGCCCTATCTCTGTAGGCATAGTTAGAAATTAGCATTTAAAAAACCTTTGTAAACTTAAAAAAACATTGGTTTCAGGCACGTTATAGTTAGGAATTAGCATTTAAAAAACCTTAGAAATTCACTGAAAAAACCATAGGTTTCAGGGGCGTTATAGTTAGCTGGACTTTTCACTCGTACAAAACCATTGAAATTCCCCCGTAATACTTAGTTCAGCTAACTATAATTCGTGCGCCTGCAATTCACTGCTGATGACATCACATATTACATCACTCATGACATGGTCAGTGACATCACTCATGACATCACTGATTACATCTCCAATGACATCACTGATGACATCACTGATGACATCATCCAGTGAATGTGTGTTTTTCTGAAAATTAAATATGATTTATATATGTATATCTCAAGGTCGATGGAAGAATAAATGGGTATATAAGTGTCTAAATTGATGTTTTGTTTTTGAAAAATTGATTGTATAACTGACTGATTAGGTGTATCTTAGTGAATACATGGCTTAGTGAGTAATGTTTAAATATGTAAATATCTGTATCAGTCTCTCGCTTTGTGTATAAGTGGCTGCATTGGTTGGTGAGTAGCTACATGAGAGTCTATATAGGTTATTAGTTGGTTTTTTAAGTATCAGTATGAGTGTCTGAGTGTCTGTATGGTTCGGTGGAGGGTATTACGTACCCGCGCTTCATTTAAATGAGGTCCCTGGGGGCATTGTCGTATTTATAATTGCGGGGGCCTGCTGGGCCCCAGCAGGCCCAGGGACCAACACCTCGCCGGAGCATTAAAAAAAAAATTAAACCTGTGGGGGGTTCGAGCCCCCCCACATGCCCCAGGGACCACCACCTCCCCGGGGCATTAATAATGTAAATTAGGGGTCCATTAACGACCCCCGTGCCCCGGGGACCACCACCTCCCTGGGACTATGTAAATAAGGGAGGGGGGCCGCTTGGTCCCCCTCCTGGAGCCCTGTCATAGCAAACTTGTTTTGGATTTTGGAAGCGAGAGCAGGGAGACCTGCTCTCTCTTCCGATATCCAAAGCAGATTGCTTTTCCACACGGGGAGGTTCATGTCAGCAGCTGCCCGTGTGGAAAAGCAATGCTGGCTCCCGCAGGAGGCAGGGGCCGGCCGGGCCGTGGGAGCATTGGGGCTCCCCCTATGATCCCTAACCATGAGGCCAGGTCTGGGGGGATGGGGTCCCCGGGGCCCAAAATGGCCGGGGATGGGGGTGGCAGTCCCCCTCCTCCATTTTTTTTAAAACATAAAAAATGTATATTTGGGCATGGCCCGGGAGATGGGGTCCCCGGGGCTAATGTAAATTAATGAAAGTGAACGGTTTAAAAAAAAATTTAAAAATTGGGGTCGCGACCCTTGCGTGACACCCAGCGTGGCCCCCTGGTGTGAACGCAGGAGGTGCGCAGCTCCCAGCATGGCCTCTGGTGTGAACCCAAGGGGTGCGCGGCACTCAGCGCAGCCCCTAGTGTGAACTTTTCTCCCAAAAAATTATTAATATGTAAGAAAACAGAAGAAATGATATAATTTTAATAACAAAAAAAATAAAAATTATTTTTAGGATATAAAAGTTACAAAATATCACACAAAAAAATAAAAATTACTGAACAAACCATAGGTTTAATGAACATTATAGTTAGAAATTAGCATTTAAAAAACCTTTGAAATTCACTGAAAAAAAACACAGGTTTCAGGCACGTTATAGTTAGTTGGACAATTCACTCATCAAAAACCAGAGAAATTTGTCTGTTATAGTTAGTTCAGCTAACTATAACTCGCGCCCCTGCAGGGCACTGCTGATGATGTCACATATTACATCATTCATGACATTGTCAGTGACATCACTGATGACATCACTGATGACATCTCAAATGACATCACTGATGACCACTGATGACATCATCCACATGAAAATCTGATACACCTCCTCATACTCTAATATAACCTTTGATACACCCACTGTAAAATACAGACTACCATTTTCGAAACCATCGACACACCAATATCAGTTACTACATACACACTCACTGATTCCTAGGTCTACACACACATCCACTCATTCACCCATACAATCACTCATACATGCAGTCACTCATCAATACAACACTATCATATGCACTCATACACCTATACAGACACTAACACACCACCACTCATCCAGAGTTACTCACACACCTAGTCAGTCTTGTAAAGAATCAATCACACTTTCATTTACTGACCAATACAGTTATACACACACACCACATCACTTTTTCAAACAGATACTAACACAAACTTACTCTCTTATACAATCACTGATACAAGTACACATTCATCCATACAGCCACTCTCACAATCACTGACTCTCATGTGTAGTCATTTATATACTCCAACCCTCACATACACTGCCTTTCACATATGCAGTTACTCACACATGTACCTCTGAGACATCCATTCCCTTACCAACATACCCATACACACACTCACCCACCATACAGCTGTTTCCACATGTACTCTTGAACCCATGCACCCAGTGAATCAATCACTCACACATCAATTCACAGAGTTACATACCTTCCACCCACCCACACACACTCAGTCTCCCATAAAATACTCAGGCAACCAATCAATAACCCATATAGACACTCATGTAGCTACTGACCAACCCGTGCAGCAGCTTGCACAACAACAAACTGATACTGACATTCACACAGTTTAGTCACTAACCCATGTATTCACTAAGACACATTTAATCACTCACTTATACACTCAGTTATGCACCTACTAAATCCTCCATCCAGACACTTATACACCCATTCATTCTTCAATACACCTTGGCATATATATATAAAACATATTTAAACTTTAAACAAACACACAGTCACTGGATGATGTCATCAGTGATGTCATTTGAGATGTCATCAGTGATGTCATCAGCAGTGCATTGCAGGGGCACGAGTTATAGTTAGCTGAACTAACTATAAGGCCGAATTTCTCTGGTTTTGTATGAGTAGAATGTCCAACTAACTATGACGTGCGTTTTTTTTCTGTGAATATATATATATATACATCACATATTACATCATTAATGACATGGTTGATGACATCACTGATGACATCTCAAATGACATCACTGATGACATCACTGATGGCATCATCCAGTGACTGTGTGTTTCTGAAAAGTGTAAATGTATTTAAAATATATATAGCCAAGGTGTATTGAAGAATGGGTGTATGACCGTCTGAATGGATGATTTAGTAGGTGCGTGATTGAACTAAATGAGTGATTAAACGTGTCTTACTGAATGCATGGGTTAGTGACTAAACTGTGTGAATGTCTATATCAGTCTGTCTGTTGGTGTGTAAGCGACTGCTTGAGTTGGTGAGTAGCTACATGAGTGTCTATATGGGTTATTGATTTGTTGTCTGAGTATCTGTATGGGTGCCTGAGTGTCTGTGTGGATGAGTGGGGTATGTGTGACTCCCTGCATGGATATGTGAGTGGGTGATTCACTGGGTGTATAGGTTCTAGAGCGCATCTGTGAGCAGCTGTATAGGTGGGTGAGTGTGTGTATGGCTGTGTTGGTGAGTGAATGTATGTCTCAGTGGTACATGTGTGAGTAAGTACATATGTGAAAGGCAGTATATATGAGTGTTGGAGTATATAAATGACTATATGTGAGAGTGAGTGATTGTGAGAGTAGCAGTGTGGATGAGTGTGTGCTTGTGTCAGTTACTGTCTAAGAGAGTAAGTATGTGTTAGTATCTGGATGAATAAGTGAGGTGGTATGTGTTTAACTGAATAGGTGAGTAAATGGGATTGTGATTGATTCTTTGCATGACGGACTAGCTGTGTGAGTAACTCTGGGTTAGTGGCAGTGTGTGAGTGTATGTATGGGTATATGAGTTCATATGATAGTGGCTGTATTGATGAGTGAGTGCATGTATGAGTGACTGTATGGGTGAGTAAGTGGATGTGTGTGTAGACCTAGGATTCAGTGAGTGGGTATGTAGTAATTGGTATTGGTGTGTCTATGGTTTCGAGAATGGCAGTCTATATTTTAGAGTGGGTGTATCAAAGATCATATGTGAGTGTGAGGAGGTACATCAGGTTATCACATGAATGATGCCATCAGTGATGTCATTTGAGATGTCATCAGTCATGTCATCAGTGATTTCACTGACCTTGTCATGAGTGATGTAATATGTGATGTCATCAGCAGTGCATTACGGGGGCGCAAGTTATAGTTAGCTCAATTAACTATAACGGCCGAATTTCTCTGGTTTTGTACGAGTGAAATGTCCAACTAACTATAACGTCCCTGAAACCTGTGTTTTTTTCAATGAATTTCAAAGGTTTTTCCAATGCTAATTTCTAACTATAACGTCCATGAAACCTATGTTTTTTTCAGTGAATTTCAAAGGTTTTTTAAATTCTAATTTCTAATTCTAATTTCTCTGAAACCTATGGGTTTTTCAGTGAATTGTAAAGGTTTTTTAGATGCTAATTACTAACTATAAAGTCCCTAAAACCTATGTTTTTTTCAGTGAATTTCAAAGGTTTTTTAAATGCTAATTTCTAACTATAACGTTCCTGAAAGCTTTGGTTTTTTTAGTGGATTTCAAAGTTTTTTTACATGCTCATTTCTAACTATAATGTCCCAAAAATGTTTTTTCTAAACTTTTAAACTTTTATAAAAATAATGTGATGTTTTCTCCTTTCTAAAATATGCATTTAGAATTTTTTTTTAAACAATCGTGTACCAATCATGGTGGGTGCCCGAATCCAAGAATCTTGCTGCTATATTGGTTAAGTCGCGCACAATATGCTCAAGGTATGCGAAGGGTGCACGGTTTTCGTTCCCGTGCAACGTAACTTACATATTTCCAGGGGTCACACCAGGTGCGCAAATCCACCGTAAATAATTCTGCTTTAAAAATATATGTATATAACTTTATTATATATAATATACCAAGAGATTAATATACATAATAGTAAATATCATATATTTGTAACTGGAATAAAGATATATTATTGGTAAATATATTTTTCAGAAATCACGTCGGGTGCGCGTCGGCTGTGTGTCAGGTGCGTGGCGCTATCGCGCCTGGTGCGCGAATCCCATGTGACTTCAAAAGAAAGCATTTAATTGGTTCAGAAGCTTTTGATACTAGAACTTGCAGAACCCCACCCAATTTTTTTATTCTTTCAACAGCATCTTGTCAGGTCTGCCAAGTGCAAGTGGAACAAGAGGCCAGCGAACTACTATAATGGCCGGCTCTGCTTTTGCACATGCACAGGACCCCATGGCAGTGTTTAAGACTTGGTCACTCCCAAGCAGAGATGCTTCACGTTCTTGCTTCGAGAAGGCTTGTCTGCTTCCAGGTCACACTCACCTACACTTCCGTGCCACTGCATCTCCGCACTTCTGCACTTTGTGTTCTCGGCGTTCTGTTTCTCCTTCATTACAGCTCCTAACTCCTCCCGTGCTCCTGTGAATTCTCCCTGGTGGGGGGAAGCTATTCTAATTCCCACAAAGAGTATGGACAAAGAAAAAGCACAGGTAGCTTGCCTAATCATTATTATACAGTGCTTCTCGCTGGTTCATATTCATATATGATTTAGCCCTCAAAACCTATTTTATAAATACTCCGGGTTCATGGAGGTCTGATTTTCTGCATTGTTTTTCTTTTATTTCCTGGAATAAGAAAGGAATATTAGTTCCCCCAGCTACCAAAGGTGAATAGTTTTTTTGCATTATATTAGACAAGTACTCCTAGAGCTGTTGTCACATGTTTTTGAGGTGGGTTTCAGGACAGCATTCCTTCTATGCCTATCCTCTGAGAATAAAATGACCAATTTAAATATGTCTCTTTATTTTCCCCTTATCCAGATATCTACACGCACCATTACCTACAATACCTACCAAATTATACGGAAGAAGGACGTTTTTCAGGTAGATACATATTTAACTATAGACTAGTGGTATAGTGGGGGGGTACACTGTGTATACTTACCTCTTTTCCTGTTCTTTCTTTTCCACAGAGAATTCTTTAGTTGACTGCTTCTGTCTCAAGCTGGGGTGCGACGTGGGACCTCTGTGTTTTCCTCCTTGTTTTCTCTCCCTTCTTCCCCGGGTTACTGTTAGTACTTTGATTCTAAGGTTGGGTACAATAGATGACCAGGTGAAGTTGTATATCTTTTCATTGTTTACATGACATTCCTGTGGAAATGTGAGTAATCTGACACATCTACAGAGACACAGCTCTTGTTTTCTTCTCTTATTTTCTGGACTTTTGGAGTTTTTTTCACCTCAAGATATAATGGCTTCTTCAAATCCTGCGCAACAGCTTCCTCCAGAAGAAGAAGAAGAGTTGGAAGGACCTGTCAAACAGAGGTATGAAAGTATTGTTTGGGCATTTTTCTCTATTCCTGCTGGGGAGAAGAAAGTGAATGCACGTAAGTTGACATGCACAATTTGCGAGAAGGCCCTCTCACGTGGATCGGACAAAAACATATTTGTGTGGCACCTCTTCGATGCTGAAAAACCTCCAAACAATGCATTCACGGCATCTCACGAGAGAACAACAGCTTCGAGAACCACAAAGACAAGCAACTTAGGACAAAGTTGCAGGGCCAAGCACATCATCTGGTTCTTCCACTACTGCCAGACCTCATACTATTCCTGAATTTGCTGGAGTGGAGCAACGTTGTGTAAAGTGAAAAAAGTTCTTTGCTGTGGTGAGCAATCGGTGAATGCCATCATGGTTGCTATTAAAAACCACCATTGTTAATTCTTTTTATTTTTGCAATGACTTTCTAATTGCATAAACTTTCCAAAGTTTTCTCCCTTCATTCAAAGAGTTGAAAAAATACAAAAAAATTCTAAAAGGAAAAAAGAACAAATGGTTCTTATTAGAACCGCCTAT
This sequence comes from Triturus cristatus, assembly GCF_964204655.1. NCBI lineage: Eukaryota > Metazoa > Chordata > Amphibia > Caudata > Salamandridae > Triturus > Triturus cristatus. The sequence continues at coordinate 167,144,252 of NC_140580.1, read as the reverse complement.
TTGGTTAAAAATAGACAAATTTATATGTGTTGTATGAATTGTGGCAAGTGTAATATATAGAGAAGTGTATGGGTAGTGCATGTGTGATTGAATGAGTGCATGTGTAGTGCCTGGGTGATTGGAGAAGTGCATGTGTTATACCTGAGTGATTGCATGAGTACATGGGTAATGCCTGGGTGATTTCAAGAGTGCATGGGTACTGGTTGGCTGATTGCATGAGTTCAGGGGTAGTGCCTGCGTGATTAGAGGAGTGCATAGATAGTGCCTGAGTGATTGAAGGAGTGCATGGGTAATGCCTGGGTGATTGCAAGAGTGCATGGATAGTGCCTGAGTGATTGGAGTACTTTATGGGTAGTGCCTGGGTTATTGCATAAGTGTATGGGTACTGGCTGGGTGATTGGAGGAATGCATGGATAGTGCCTGGGTGATTGGAGGAGTGCATAGGTAGTGCCTGGGTGATTGGAGGAGTACATGGATAGTGCTTGGGTGATTGGAAGAGAGAAGGGTAGTGCCTGGGTGTTTGGAGGACTGCATGGATGGTGCCTGGGTGATTGGAGGAGTGCAAGGGAAGTGCTTGGGTGGTTGGAGGAGTGCATGGATAGTGCCTGGGTGCTTCGAGAAGTGCATGGGTGATTCCTAGGTGCATGGAGGAGTGCATCCGTAGTGCCTGGTTGATTTCATGAGAGCATAGGCAGTGCATGGCTGATTTTATAAGTGCATGGGTACTGCCTTGGTGATTGCAGGACTGCATGGCTACTGCCCAGGTGATTGTAGAAGTGCAAGGACAGTGCTTAGGTTATTGGAGGAGTGCAAGGGAAGTGATTGGGTTATTGCATGAGTGCATAGGTAGTGCCTGGGTGATTGCACGAGTGCAGGGGTACTTCCTGGGTGATTGTATGAGTGCGTAGGTAGTGCCTGGGTTATTTTATGAGTGTTGGGTACTGGCTGGGTGATTTGAGGAATACATAGGTAACGCCGGGATGATTGCATGAGTGCAGGTGATTAGAGGAGTGCATAGGTAGTACCTGGGTGATTTTAAAAGTGCATTGGGTACTGCCTGAGTGATTGAAGGAGTACATGGGTAATGCCTAAGTGTATGGCGGAGTGCATCAGTAGTGCCTGGGTGATTGCATGAGTGCATAGGTAGTGCCTGGGTGATTTTATAAGTGCATGGGTACTGCCTGGGTGATTGGATGACTGCATGGATACTGCCTCTGTGATTGGAGAAGTGCCAGGATAGTGTATGGGTGATTGGAGGAGTGCATAGCTAATGCATGGGTGATTGCATGAGTGCGTGGGTAATGTCTGGGTGATTGGAGTAGTGCATGGATAGTGCTTGGGTGATTGGAGGAGTGCAAGGGTAGTGCCTGGGTGATTGCATGACTGCATAGGTAGTGCCTGGGTGATTGCATGAGTGCAAGGGTACTGCCTGGGTGATTGAATGAGTGCAGGGGTACTGCCTGGGTGATTTTATGTGTATGGGTACTGGCTGGGTGAATGCAGAAATGCATAGGTAATGCCTGGGTGATTGCATGAGTGCAGTGGTAGTGCCTGGGTGATTTTATAAGTGCATGGGTACGGCTGAGTTATTGAAGGAGTGCATGGGTAATGCCTAGGTGATTGCATGAGTGCAGGGGTAAAGTCTGGAGAATTGGAGGAGTGCATGAGTAATGTCTGGGTGATTGCATGAGTGCAGGGGTAATGCCTTGGAGATTGCATGAGTGCAGGAGTAGTGCCTGGGTGATTGCATGGGTATACGAGTAGTGCCTGGGTGATTGGAGGAGTGCAAGGTTAGTGCCTGGTTGATTATATAAATGCATGGCTAGTGGCAGGGTGATTGAAGGAGTGCATGGGCAATGCCTGGGTGATTGCATGAGTGCATTGATAATGTGTGGGTGATTAGAGGAGTGCATGGGTACTGCGTGAGTGTTTGAAGGAGTGCATGAGTAATACCTGGGTGATTGCATGTGTGTAGGAGTACTGTCTGGGTGATTGGAGGAGTGCATGGATACTGCCTAGGAGATTGGAGGAGTGCATAGCTAATGCATGGGTGATTGCATTAGTGCAGGGGTAATGTATGGGTGATTGGAAAAGTGCATGGATAGTGTTTGGGTGACTGGAGGAGTGCAAGGGTAGTGCTTGGGTTATTGTATGAGTGCATAGCTAGTACCTGGGTGATTGCATTTGTGCAAGGGTAGTGCCTGTATTATTGCATGAGTGCATAGGTAGAGCCTGGGTGATTGCATGAGTGCAAGGGTAGTGCCTGGGAGATTGCATAAGTGCATACGTAGCACCTGGGTGATTTTAGAAGTGCATGGGTTCTGGCTGAGTGATTAGAGGAGTGCATAAATATTGCTTGGGTGATTGGAGGTCTGCAAGGGTAGTGCCTGGGTGATTGGAGCAGTGTATAGCTAATGCATTAGTGATTGCATGAGTGCAGGGGTAATGTCTGGGGGATTAGAGGAGTGCATAGGTAATGCCTGGGTGATTGCATGAGTGCAAGGGTAGTGCCTGGGTTATTGCATGAGTGCATATAGACAGCCTGGGTGATTGCATGAGTGCATGGGTAGTGCCTGGGTGATTGCATACATGCATAGGTAGTGCCTGGGTGATTTTATAGGTGCTAGGGTACTGGTTGAGTGATTGGAGGAGTGCATAGATACTGCCTGGGTGATTGGAGGAGTGTAAGGGTAGTGCATAGCGAATGCATTGGTGATTGCTTGAGTGTGGGGGTAATGTCTGGGGGATTACAGGAGTGCATATGTAATACCTGGGTGATAGCATGAGTGTAGGGGTAATGTCTAGCTGATTGCATGAGTGTAGGGGTAGTGCCTGGGTGATTGGGGAATGCACAGGTAAAGCCTGGGTGATTGCATGAGTGCAGGGGTTGTGCCTGGGTGATTGGAGGAGTGCATAGGTAGTGCCTGAGTGATTGAAGGAGTGCATGGGCAATACCTGGGTGATTGTATGAGTGCAGGGGTATTGTCTGGGTGATTGGATGAGTGCATGGGTCATGCCTGAGTGCATGTATGAGTGCATGGGTACTGCATGAGTGATTGCATGAGTGCATGAGTAGTGCCTGGGTGATTGCAGGAGTGCATGGGTAGTGCCTAGGTTATTGCATGAGTGCATGTGTAGTGTCTAGGTTATTGCATGAGTGCATAGGTAGTGCCTGGGTGGTTGCATGAGTGCAGGGGTAGTATATGCATGATTGCATAAGTGCATAGGTAGTGCCTGGGTGATTTTATAAGTGCATGGGTACTGGCTGAGTGATTAGAGGAGTACAAACGTAGTGTCTGGGTGACTGAAGGAGTGCATAGCTAATGCCTGGGTGATTTCATGAGTGCAGGGGTAATTTTTGAGGGATTGGAGAAGTGCATATGTAATACCTGGGTGATTGCATGAGTGGAGGGGTAATGCATAGCTGATAGCATGAGTGTAGGGCTAGTGCCTGTACGATTGGAAGAATGCACAGATAATGCCTGGGTGATTGCATGAGTGCAAGGGTAGTGCCTGGGTGATTAGAGGAATGCATAGATAGTGCCTGGGTAATTGCATGAGTGCAGGGGTTGTGCCTGGGTGATTGGAGGAGTGCTTAGGTAGTGACTGAGTGATTGAAGGAGTGCATGGGTAATACCTGGGTGATTGCATGAGTGCAGGGGTAATGTCTGGGTGATTGGATGAGTGCATGGGTAGTGCCTGAGTACATGTATTGGTGCATGGGTAGTGCTTGAGTGATTGCATGTGTTCATAAGTAGTGCCTGGGTAATTGGAGGAGTGCATGGATAGTGCCTAGGTTATTGCATGAGTGCATATGTAGTGTCTGGGTGGTTGCATGAGTGCAGGGGTAGTATATGCGTGATTGCATAAGTGCATAGGTAGTGCCTAGGTGGTTTTATAAGTGCATGGGTACTGGCTGAGTGATTAGAGGAGTGCAAGGGTCGTGTCTTGGTGTCTGAAGGAGTGCATCGGTAATGCCTGGGTCAGTTAGATGGGGAGGAGCTGGGTTCACTTATCAAGCCTCCACTTTGTGGAACTCCCTCCCGGAGACAGTCAGGCTAGAACCTAACAGGGCTCTTTTCAGGAAAAAGATAAAGACCTGGCTTTTTCCAAGATCTTAAGATTTGTCGTTGTTTGTTTCAATTCCTCCAGCGCCAAGATGCCACGGCATAAGTGCACTTTATAAATGTTTCAGTCAGTCAGTCAGTCATTGCATGAGTGCAGGGGTTATGTTTGGGGGATTGGAAAAGTGCATAGGTAATACCTGGGTGATTGCATGAGTTTAGGGATAATGTCTACCAGATTGCATGAGTGTAGGGGTAGTGCCTGGGTGATTGGAGGAGTGCATAGGTAGTGCCTGGGTGATCTTATAAGTGTATGGGTCCTGGCTAGGTGATTGGAGAAGTGCATGGATAGTGCCTGGGTGATTGGAGGAGTGTAGGAATAGTGCCTAACTGTATAGATGAGTGCATGGGTAGTGTTTGAAGGAATGGATGATTGCAGTAAAAGTGTCTCTAAATGTTATTTCATATTATCATGTTTATTATATTATTTCTTCTTACCTTTTTTACTAATGTAGATACAAAACTCAGTGGAACTATTCTACAGTAGTTTTGTTGTAAAGTGAATTTAAAATATTTTCAAACTTCATCATTACCTTCTGTAAAAAAGAAGAAAAACGTATTGAACATAATATTAGAGTTTTAAGAAAACAACATAATTTTAGAATTACATAACATTTTCACTTTCCCTTTTTTGCTTTTCTCAGATTCTACTGAATTTCACCATACACAGTGATTTCAATATAGATCATCATACAACAGCAGGGAAAAAAACAATCAATGAGATTGTAAAAAAAACAAATCAACGTTGAGCATTATTTAGAACGTGTAACCACTGGGCATATGTACAAGGAGTTAACGATGCTTTAGCTGCACTTTTCCCACGGTTTTGCGGCAATATTTTTATTGCCGTATGTACAAGCTGTCGCTAACCTCTGTTAGCGGCAGTTTTCCGATGAAAACGTCCATTATAAAGATCGCCACTTCTGTTAGCAATAATTGCATGCAAGGGAGGCATTCCTGTGCAAAAACGGCCACTAACCCCACTTAGCGATATTTACAAGGGGATTCATTAAGTCTGGAGGACCCAAAAAAGTGTCTTTAACTGCAGTTAGAGGCATTATTTTAAGACCAGAAAATAACTGGTCTTAAAAATGGAGCTAACCCTTGGGGCCTCATTTCAGCAGGTTTTGTTGCTGGACCGTGCTGCAAGCAATGTTGCTGCTCTGCCTTGTGACAAAAGTACAGGACAGGACTGCGCACCATCAATAAGATAGTGCACATTACTGGGCCTCCCTCATGAAAAGTGTTGCAGCGCTGTGACAAGAGAGCATTGCAACAATTTTCACTACCCCCTTCTTGCGACCAGGGATGCGCTGTATTAACTGGACAGCGCTCCCTGATGCAAGTAATGACAGATACTTCTGGAATCCTGACGTATCTGTCTGTGCTAAAGTCAGCTATTGCTGCAGTCACGTCACAACCATGATGCAACTCTAGCAATGCATGGGGCCAGCCTATCCCTGTGGTACTGTGTCACCCTTTCGCCTGCCATCATGCAGGCGCAAGGTACTGACGCAGTGCCATTATTGATGGGTGCCCAGGTGTCTGCACAGTTGGAGATCCATTGGTGGCGGTTGCGCGCTGCAGTGTCATTGTCTATAAGCGTTGGCGGAGTGGTGGTGCTGAGGGAGTTGACGAGACATACTTTGGTGGCCTTGTTCCAGCTGTGAGGGGGGCGAAGATGGTGGTTGTGTACAGTAGGCATGGTGAAGCCATGATTTATACAATGAGATGGTCAGTCCAGGAGAGTCCGGTGGTGTGGCTGTAGTTGAAGGTCCCGATGGAGGAGGAGACGTGCTCGACCGTGTATCCTGCTATGCGGCTTGATGCGGTGACTAGCTGCTTCAGTCTGATGTTGGGGAGCTACCCCAAGATGGGGTGGTGTTCTGGTCACTGGGGTTGCCCAGGTGGAACTTGAGTATGCCGAGTAGGATGTCATCGGTGGATGGGAGAGCCTGGTGTGCAATGAGGTCTACAATGGTTTCGGAGAATAGGTGTCCATGGCCCAGGGGGCCTGCAGATGAGGGTGCCACAGAGGATGGGGTTGGGCCGGATCTGGAAGTTGAGGTGTTCCATGGTCACCGTTGGGTCTTTAGAGTGCGTGGTCAGTCAGAGTGTGCTTCTGTAGGGGATGGCAATGCCTCCTCCTTGACAGTCGGTGTGGTCCTTGCGGGTGATTTAGTAGCCGTCAGTGATTGCGATGGCGATGTCTGGTCCGGAGTAGATGTTGATCCTGGCAGGCGATGTGGCGTCCAGGTTGACACAGCGGCCGCCATTGAGAAGTGCTGCGGAGGGGACTGGACAGCTGGGAGGTGGGAAACGCCGGAAAGAACACTGGATGGGGCGTGGACGCTGGGGTGTGTGTGTGAGTGGGTGTTGTAAATGTTTAAATGAGAAAAATCTTACCTTGAGGCCGGGTCCTGTGTCTTCATTGCTCCTGCTCTCCTGAGTCTGCTTCCAGGAACAGGAAGTCAGGCTCCCTCCAATCACTGCAACGCGGTGTTGGGATTGGTCATTGGTGCCGGGACGAGGCGTTCAGCCAGGGGTTGGAGGTGTGGGCATGTTCTCCATGCAGGCTGTAGTGCAGCATGCATTGCGACCAGGGCAGTGCACATGACTGCTTTGTGCGGCCTGAGCAGAGTGATCAAACAGGCACTGCGCACTTGATTGGGCATGCTACTCTGCCCCTGCCCTGCTCCATGATTGGAGAAGCCCTACCCACCCTCCCGCCCGCAAAGGAAACATGGCACGAAAACATCAGGAAGATATCATAATGTGATGATTGTTCCTCTTCTTGCACTGCTTGGAAGCAGTGGGGCGAAGCTCTTCCACCATAGCAGATGAGCTGGCAGTGGTGGTAAGTCATCTACTGGTGCTAGGCCTGGCGACTCGACCCCCGAGCCTTCTCCGCTACGTGTCCCACCTTCTCCTTACCTGGACATTGACACTGTGTCGCAATCTGCTAAACTCTCTCCAAATCTGTGACTCACCCAGCAGGAGCCTCCGCCAGATGGGATTTCACAAGCGTGGGTACAGCATTCGCCGACAAGTCCATTGGTGAACCTCCCCATGCAGGTGATCCAGCAGGGCTCCCTTAGGCACGAATTTCGGCGCTCCAGCAATACAAGTTTGTCGCAGCTCAGGGGTCTCACCATCTACAGCGTCCGGCCAGCACAACCTCATCCAGCCTGTGATGCAGAGAGGTGCCAACCACCGTTGATAATCCTCTCTGTGCACCCCAGTGTAGTGGTGGATCATAGTATGTGATGCAGACCTCCCTACGTTGGTGCGCAGATGCGCCTCTACCATTCACAGCTCCAAGGGGCGCAAGGTGGCCTTCTCACACAGGTCAGCAACGTGTCTCCATGCGACTGGCCAGACTTCACCACAAGGTACGGGTGATCGCCATGCCTCAATGTCTACCACCACAGCTCATCGACTCCACAGCTCCTCCTCATCCCACTTCAGGATCCAGACGCAGGTCCAGCGAGGCATCCAGGCTCCAGATGCAGGTCCAGTGAGGCATTCAGGCTCCAGATGCCGGTCCAGTGAGGCATCCAGGCTCCAGAAGCAGGTTCAGCGAGGCATCCAGGCTCCAGGCGCAGGTCCAGCGAGGTATCCAGGCTCTCATCCTGGATGTTGGGTGGCTTGAGGGGGTTGTTGATGAGTGCTGTACTTGGTCCTGGCTGCTCCATTCTGAATTTCATTGTCTTTTTTTGCCTATTTTGTATTGGAGGTCAACTGATAACTGATGACTAACTTGCGTTTTTTTGCCGCTAATAGGCCTTTTGTTGGTTTTCGTCCGCTAATGCCGTAATTCCTATCACCATCACGCTAATGTTAGCAGCAGTTTTCACCGCTGATACCTGCAGCTATTGCCATGTAGTGACGTCTTGTACATACGTCACTAACAAGGCGATAGTTTTCAGAAGTACACAGTGATAAGAAAACTGCCGCTAACTAACATTAGTGGTAGTTTTTGACAGTCCTTGTACATATGCCCCTATTTATTTACCTATCTACAGTTTCTAAATTACATTCTTCAACTACATCAAGTCTGTTATTTATCTCAAGTCCATTTTGTAAAATCTACACTCTCTTTTACATCGCGTATAATATAAAGGTCAAATATATAAACTACTTCTTTCAAACACAATTTCCCAAATGCAATATGAATTAGCACAAACAATAATCCAAACACTAATTTTCACATCTTCCCAATAGGCCGAATAATGTTTCCAAATACTTTTGCATTGAAAATATCCAAAATAAACTGGTTATTTCGTGTTCACATCTTCCCAATAGTTCGAATGATGTTTTCAAAACTTTGGCATCAAAAATATCAGATATGAATTTGGTAATTCGTAAGGCAACCTACATTTGAATTCCAAATGGGTATCATTGCCATGTGTCCATCCTTTATTGCACATTAAATACACAGTATAATGTCCAGATGTTGTAGTAGGTTCATCATGGAAAATAATAGCCACTGCTTTAAAAGTTCTTCCTGAAATTGATACTTGACTTGTCACAAAATATTTAATTTTGGTTTCCTATTTTGTTCCATTTGCTCTACAACGTTGTAGCATTAAAATGACATATTTTCCAAATCTTTCTATATTTAATGTTGACAACATTTCTGATTTGCAATGAGAACATTTCATATCTTGATTAGCTGTTTTTACTAATTTGTAAAAAGACACTGGTTTCCAATCTGGTATCGTCAAGTATATGAATTGTTCAGTGTCTATTTCAGTGGTAGAAGACAATAAACACTCTTCACATTTATGATCCCATCTGTAACATAGTCTAAATAAATGTTCAATTTCTATTCCTGCATCTTCCAATTTTGCAAGCATAAACATAAGAAATTTTTGTGCATCTTATTGTACATTCAATGTAAATTTCAATGAACCAGTACATATATCCAGAAGATGCCGAATGCGAGAAGCAGTATGGACTTCAGTTCTATCAGTTACCAACTTTTGAAAAATATAATGTAGTAAAGAACAGAATCTTTTTTCTCAATTTTCCATAATTTCATGATGAAGATCCTCTAGGTAAAACACAACATTCACAATTACATTAGCATAGCAGTTGATACCTGAACTGTTTTCTAACTGGTATCCTACAATATCATCAACAGTGTCCATTTTCCCTTTCTTTGCAGTTTCATCATTATCTGGAATTGTTTTCTTTTTTTGAATATCAGTAGAATATTTGTCATATTTCCGTTTTGGACATACTACACGTTTCTCATATACGGTATATTCACCTAAGTTAGGAGCATAACGTCTTCTTAACCGATTGTACTCTCTTACACAATTTAGATCAGCACTAATCTTTTTTCTCAACAAAATCAATCAAATACAAACCAGATAATGTTCTTACTTGAGACAATACAACGTATGCCATGCCCTCTTTAAACACTGTACTTCCAATATATACCAAAGCACTGTCTACACTTAAACCTTGAGATTTATGAATGGTTACTGCATATGCTAAAGAAAGAGAAAACTGTTTTCTATGAACATACAAGTCTTTTACAAGCAGAAAAACAAACAGTACAACTTCCAATCTGTTTTACCTCTTCATTCTGATCAAATTTAATCTTCAAAAATTCAATTCTATCTCTGTTCTGAAAATTTACAAAATCAACAACTTTTCCCATTGCTCCATTTACTAAACCTTCTTCTACATTCAAATTACGCCGTACAATTACCCGACAGTTTACACATGCATATAAAGTATTTTCTAAACCTGCAGTCTTAGACACTGATGTTTCCAAAGAATCAAATTCTGACTGTAATTTCTCTGAGATAAGAATAGTAACTCCTTTGTGTTCCATTGTATCAATCGCTTCCATTTTCAGTATTGGTTTTTCTTCCAATTTCAAAAGTTCTTGATTGAATGTAGCACACTCTTGCAGTGTAGGCATTAGGCAAACTATAGACTTCTTTTCTCCAATTTTTTTGTATATTATTTCAGGTGCTATGTTTTCATTTGCAAACAACTTCGTTAAACGCCGACTTTGTAAAGCTTCTTTACCATGTATTGTTGAAACACCAATTCTTATATCTTGAAGAATGTTTCCATAAGGTTCATCACTTGCTTGTCGCATATTCCTAAAAAGTTCTTTATATTCAGAATGAGACCAAATGTTGACATTTCAAATACTTCCCAAAGATTTCCTAGTGTCTTCATGGACAAGTGTTTTAAAAACAGGCTGTCCTTTTACAGGAGTAAGTTGTAGTAGGTGGCCAAATAGAATTACATGGTTTCCTCCAAATAGAACATCATAATCTGTTTTTAAAATCTGTTGCATTCTTAAATGTACAAAGGCAAGCATTAAGTTTGAGACCATGCTCAACTTATCAATGATTAGAAGTTTAATTTTCTTCAGTACTCTTGAAACTTCACAACAAGCTTCTCCAGATAGCTTGTGATATTCCAACGTTTTTTCATGTTCAAGTGGTATCATGAGTAATCGATGTAACATAATCCCATTAATGTTGTGTGCTGTTAATCCAGTTGGAGCAGTTACAACACAAGATAAATGTGATTCAGTAGTTTTGTGTAGATAACTGGTCAAAACTTTAATTAAGAAACTTTTTCCTGTTCCAGCTTGCCCACTGATGTACATTCAAAAAGGTTTAAATGATGTGCATTGGCATTCTTTTTTTATACAGTAAACTATGCTGTATCTGTTGTGTCACTTGCTGATATATTTATTTTTGTTAAATATTTAGTTTTGCTTCCAAGTTTCCCAACTCCATAATATCCTGTTGTGCTTGTTGCATTGCTGTTTCTACTTCATCCATGGCTATTGCTGCAACATTTTCAATAACTGGTTGTCCTAGTGGATCTTGACTTAGTGGAGCAGAACTTTGACTATCTTCAGAACTGTCTCTAGCTATTTCAGTTGCAATAGTAGTTTCCTGTTCAATCTCTTCATTTAACATTTGTAGATAAGTAGGGAAGATTGTGCATTGAATGTTATCTTTATATGCATTAAAAGAATCTTCATAGCAGTCAAAATCTCCAAGTAATTCCATTTCACTACGCCAAGGCTTGAAGAGTTGCAGAAGTGCTAAATAGAAAAAAATCCCTTTTATCTGGAGTTTTGCAACTGAGTTTTCTGTGGTTAATAAGATTTCCTTTGGCATGTTTTACCAAACGACCATCACATCCAATTACTGCATATTGTTCTTCATTTATATTTTCTGTACCATTTCTGTTAAAGCTGTAATGTTGCTGTACTTCATAGATACATATGTTTTCCAGATGTGGACTACTTTTGGGATAGTATGTATCCAACATATTAGCTTTAACAATATCTGTGTTTTCTGGTTCATTCAATGCTAAATATTCAATTTCTTGTAGAGATTTCACTACTTGATTTCTTGTTACAGCAAGACCTAGACTGCCTCAAATGATTCCTCTTGAATTTGACTATAAACTGGCAGAGCTCTACCTATCCGAACATTCATAGGATCCAATCTCTTGATGGGAAAGCATTTTCAAACTAAAGCTGTACAATTTGTTACTTAGAGTCTTCTCTTGTGAAATATCTTCCCACATTTCTTTCAACTCCGTCTTTTCAGATTTGGTTATATATGACGTAACATAGTGAGCAACAGCAATTGAATTATCTGCAACATAATGGATATCCATGTTTGCATTCCACATTGTCAAAATCACTGGATTGTAGTCATTAATATACTTTGAATCTTCAGTTCTTTTTATGTTTTATATATTCTTTGGAAACTTCCAAGTTATAGTTTGCCTTACTGCTGACATGAAACTATTGACTCTTCCTTTTGAAATTATTGGACGTGGGAATTCAAAACGACATTTTGTATAAAAGTTTCCTTTTGACGTGTATTTTTGTCGACAATAGTTTCCACATCGATTACTTTGAAACCGTAAAACTTGTTGTCTTAAGCTGTTTTCTCCTCCTTTTTTTGGAATGGCACAGGTAACATAGTCTTCAATAAAAGACAAAACAGTTTAATCAAAATCTGTTTCAAATTTAGGTGCATTCTTGATCCATAATAGCATGTGTATATGAGGAGCACCTCTGGCTTGGTACTCCTTTCTCTCAAAAAATCAATAACTTGTCCATGAGGTGGATTATTTTTATTGCAGAAAAAAGACATCATAGCTTGAAACCTATGATTAAAATATCTGCACACATTTACAGGATCCAAGGAACACAGTTCTCCAGATGTCAGTCAGTCAGTCATATTAGCTTTATTAGACAATTTTAGTCATCAAAGCAGATGCACAAAGGCTTAAAAAACACATGACCGTGGATTAATAGAACATTAAAATAAGACTTTGTAATAAAAGTATACAATCCGTTAAAAAAGACAGTTAAAAAGCGTCAGACAATTAAACACGTGTATCTGCTAGTTAAGTATAAGGTACGTTATGCCAATTATTGTGCAATATACAGACAAATTTGTTATATCAGCCTTTACCATGCAATATTATCTCTTGCAAACAGTATAAAGAGATTGGATCTAAAAAGTCAAAATGACAATCAAGGAACTAGAAGCGTGTAGTAAGCTCACAATCAGACCACTAAACAACAGAGCCTGCTTGAGATCTAATAGACCATGCCCAACCTAAGAACTTTCCCAGGGCAATGACAATAGGTGTCATTGTCTCTGAGCGCAGTAGTCTGAGTGCCATATCATTACTTCAAGCAAATAATAGATGGGCTACAGACTCCGAAGGAGCATGGCAAGCGAGACAAGCAGTATTAGCTTGCATTTCCCATCTAGCCGAGAAAGACCTTACTGGTAGTGAGCCAACTCTAAATTGGAAATGTAGCTTTCTGTCATGTGGCTTGGTTATAATGTTGGTACACAAAAAGTACTCCCCTGATGTCTTAACCATTTTTCACGATTAATGTTATAGATGGAACCTGATCAACCAATGGTGGGAACTCCCTACATGAAGCTGGGGACCTTGCGCTACTAGGAAGTGGGAAAGGAGGCACGTCCTTTTGTTTTATATTCCCTCACACACCCTAGTGGTGTCATGCTTCATCATCGGTACACCCGAACGCCTAAAAGTCAGGGTGGGCTCAACCATATTTCAGGGAGCTCTTAGAGAGGTGTTTGGCCAGGGGGGATTAAGATTAAAAATCCACAGGCAGATCCCAGTTTCCCTTTATACTTGGATCTGTCAGGGAGATTAAAATAATAGAATTAAGGGTTGTATGGGATATTATGGTCCTATGACCCTAATGCCAACATGTTTCAGTCCACTAATGCCCCTAAAGGGTGCTGGACTTTCTTCAGGGCGATGACGTGATACCCCCTGGAATCGAAGTAGTAGGAGAATTGCCCTATACTATTTATTATAAGGGCAGGTAGCTGCTCCTTTTACTGAAATCAGGAATTTTACATTTGATCACTCCATCCCGTTGTGGGAGAGGATATTCTCCACATGGGGCCTCATGTGACAATGGGGTAGCCCTGTAGTCAAACCCCCATCAAGGGTCCTGCCCCGTGGTGAAACCTAATCGGTGTGGGTCTCAACGGCTCCGCACTGGTTACAATGTCCCAGTATGGTTCCAGCTTTTGTAGCGGCTTCACATTTAGGAAGTGACCCGTTAGTGTTGAAGAGTCACTATTCCTGACGATGTTATCGGTCACCCAGACCCAATATCTTTCCTTCAACAGAGCTTTAGCTGGAAACGGGGTACTTTCTGGTTTCTCCCATAGTGTAGCCATACCAATACTTATTAAAATAAGTCTAATTTCCTGCAACCATGCAATTTTTTTATGGCGATCTGCTCGAATTAGGTCCTTAAGGCCCACAGCATAAGCTCCCAGTTCCATTGTGGACCAGATTCTCCGCCAATATAGCAGGGGTCGCAATCTGGCTATATCAGCCAATGGCTTCCTGCCTAGGTCATGGATCAGCGGACGTACCGGGGTACTTTGTGGAAGATTAGTAATATTCCGTTGAAACCTGTTTTCCGCTATAGTTAATTTAGAAAGGTTCTTGAATCCCCAAAGCTCTGCCCCATATAACACAGAACTGACAACTTTCATATGAAATATTAGCAAAACTGGACCAACTGGTTTAGTTAAGGATGCGTTAAACTCAGTTTGCACAGTTCCCGCCAATTGGCGATGCTTCAATGTGGCCATGTCCAGTTGCTTATTTCACTTCATTTCTCCTTGCATTATAGCCCATAAATATGTGAAGTCTTTTACTTGTTCAAAAGGTCAGTTGTTCAAGACCACACCTCCTATAAATGATCTATAATTGTTAAAAGTCATAAATTTCGTTTTTGACACATTGATTTCCAAGCCCCGCAGATGGCAAAACTCTTCAAAGAGTAACAGGGCTAGTTGCAGACCGCTCGGTGTTTAAGCGATTAACAACGTGTCATCCAAAAACATTAGGATTGGAATTATTACACCAGCTAGGCCAGGGGCATCAGTTGGGGTAGCTTCCAGGAATGTTGCGATCCCATTAATGAACAGGGAGAATGGAGTAGGTGCCATTACGCAACCTTGTCGCACACCCCTTTCTACGGGGAAAGGATTAGTGGTCTGTCCCTGTGTGCCCCACCTGATTCTTGCATAATTTCACTCATGGAATTTAGCTATGAGAGATAGTAATTTGTGGGGCATACCCAAGTCTTGCAGTACTACCCATAATTTGCTACGGGAGACGAGGTCAAAAGCTGACTTAAGGTCCACAAAGGCAGCATATAAGCTGCCCTTGTCCAAGACCACCATCTTCCAGTACAACATTGTAAAGCAAAATGTCTGATTGATAGTACTTGTACGTGCCCGGAACCCTGCCTGAAGTGGTGAAAGTATGCCCTGCTCATCCACCCAATCTTGCACCTTATTTACTACGAGCTGTCCCATGACCTTTTGGAAGGAATCTATTAAGCTAATTGGTCTGTAGTTTCCAGGCTGAGATTTGTCCCCCTTTTTAAAAACAGGGATTACCTTGGCCTCTTTCCATGAGGCCGGGACTGGTGCACCCTTAGCGATTTCATTTGCTAGGATCATGATGTACTGGCTCCATTTAGGTTTGTCAAAAAGGAATATGTCAGCTGGGATTCCATCGGGACCCGGGGCTTTACCTCCCATTACAGCTCCCAGATCAAGGCTGACATCGGCCTCGCTAAAAGCCAGACCACAAAAAAAAAATACGAAAGCTCAGCCGTCTCGTAGTCCTCTAGGCTATGGGCGTATTTGGGTTTAAAGTGACTAACCCATTGATCCTGACTTACATGATTTATTGGTTCTAGCGGCCGACCGCCTCTGCCCCACTTTACGACGTCCCAGAATTGTTTAGGATTTTTGCTTTCACAAGCATGTTTGAGGTCCAACCATCTATTCTCATCCCAACTTTTCTTGGCCGTCTGCTGTACTTTCTTTTAGATTTGCCTTGGAGTACACACTTTGATAGGATCCCCTTCTCTGATTGCACTCCCTAGGGATCTACGTGCCTCCTTACATTCAGCATTAAACCATTTACAGTTATTATTAGAGTAATTTCCCCTGGTCCTACAATGCTTATAAAAATGTGTACGAAGCTGACCAAAGAATTCTTCATGAAATTCTATTATAGACTCGGGGGTTGCAGAATTGGCCAAGAGTGCTTTTAGTGTGGTTATGGCACTAATAGTGTCTAGGGAGATTATTTTGAGAGCATCAGAATTCTCGAGTAGGTTTACCCATTTTAACTGCCTCATATCATTTGTAGGGGCCACGTCCAGAGTAATTATTTCATTGTATGAAGGATTAATTTCTCCCTTCATCAATAAATCAATGACTGAACACAGGGGGTTGTGATCACTCTCTAGCCGCTCTCTTACCACCATGTCCCTTAGCACTTTCCATAAAAATCAGAAGATAATCAATGCGGCTAGCAATCAGACCATTATTAAATGTACAAGCCCCATGTCTATCAGATGGGGATCTATCATTTGCCGCCCTTGCACCTTTCCCCAAGAAAATAGTATTTATTTGGATCGCCACATCTGACCATTATTTTATGGGATCAAGGTCTAATTAGGGAAGAAGACGCAGAGGGAACACGGTACACTGGCAAGACAATCCACAGCAGGGTGCTCAGACAAGGAGCCAAACCAGAGACCTCCATCCAGGCCCGAGCACACGCTGAGCCTTGTCACTAACCTTTCCAAACATGTCTTAACACCCACTGAAGTAGCCATCCTAGAAAAAGGACTTGGCTATGCCCCGACAACCAAACTTGACAAGTTCAAACTGCACTGCGAACTAGCGGAATTCTTTCGCAAACTCAAACTCAAGGCTTTCTTTGAGAATGCACCTGCACTCACTGACCCAGGAGACCAAGGGGACACTACCCTCAGAGTCAAGTCGACATTCATACCTCCACCATGTTCCACACCACCCGAGATCTTGGTATACGAGCAGACAGTGTTCAAAGAAATAGAAGCCCTCAAAGAACCCCACATGTTCCAAAACACCAGCAAGGCAGAACGCATGGCCCTACAATCACTGAAGCATAACCCAGAGATCGTTATCAAACCAGCTGATAAAGGGGGAGGTATGGTAATACTCAACAAAGAGGACTACCACCGCGAGTGTGAGCGCCTACTAAATGACACCAAGAACTACGAGTTGCTCACACATGACCCCACCCCCTCCCTGAAAACTCGCATACAATCCATAGTGGATGATGCGGAAGACTCTGGCCAGATATCCAAGAACGAGGCCAAATTTCTAACAACCACACAAGGTTAAATACCATATTTTTACACTGTTCCGAAGATCCATAAGAACAAGATCCCTCCCCCGGGACGCCCCATTGTCTCCGGCATCGGGTCCCTATTAGAACCCCTTTCACGTTTTTGTGATCATTTCTTGCAACCATTGGTTCAATCTACCAGCACATACCTTAAAGATACCAAAGACCTTTTAGGTCTTCTAGCGGACATACACTACGACCCCAACACCTCCTTTTTGGTGTCACTTGATGTAGAGAGCTTGTATACAAGCCTCCCTCAAGATGACACCCTTAAAGTATTAGAAGAGGCTCTCAACAACACCGACTGGCAATACCACACCCCTCCTTCCTTTGTACTCAAATGCGCAACACTAGCGCTCAAAGAAAACTACTTTGAATATGAAGGCAAGCTCTATCTCCAGAAGTACGGCACTTCAATGGGCAGCGTTTTCGCCCCCAGCATAGCGGGCCTGTATGTGTTCCATTTTGAGACCAAACATCTCCTCAATAACAACTCACCACGCATTCCCCAAATCAAATTCTACAAACGATACATTGATGATATCCTTCTGATCTGGGAGGGATCAGAAGAATCATTGGCCTCCTTTTGTGAATGGATCAATACGTGCGACCCTAACCTGAGGTTCACACACAGCTCGGATAGGCACCGGACCACTTTCCTAGACCTGGATATAAAAGCAGCATCAGGAGGTCTTATGAGCAAGACTCACTTCAAACCTACGGCTCGCAATTCCCACCTACACTTTACCAGTTTCCACCCTCGAGCCCTCCGTGAGAACCTTCCATATGGCCAATTCCTTCGCCTCCGCAGAAATTGTAGTGACACCAAGGATTACAAGGTACAGGCAACAGACGTTTGCCACAAGTTGCACCAACGAGGTTATCCTCATAAGATAACTAAGACAGCTAACAAGAGGGCCAGAAACCAAAATCGCGAGGGCCTACTGGAAAACTACATCAAGGCACCTACCAGTCCGCCACTCACATGCATGACCACCTTCAACACAGTGACCAACAAAGTTGCCCAAATCATTAAGAAAAACTGGAGAATCTTGAATACGGGCAAACTCAACTGGGAACCTCCCCTCCTAGCAAACAAAAGAGCCCGCACCATCAAGGACACCATAGTATCCACCAGACCGATCTGCCTTCCCAAACCCACCAACACGGTCCTCAACGCCTGGGGCCTCCCCAACGTCAAAGGGCATTTCCCATGCGGCAATTGCAGTGTCTGCCATATTACTGAGACGACCAAACAACTGAATCTTGAACCCGGCAAAACATGGGAACTCCGCAAGCATACGAACTGCAACACAGAAAATGTTGTGTACCGGATCACTTGCCCATGCAACCTCACCTACATTGGTATGACCACTCGCAAAATAAAAACCAGGATCTGTGAACATCGCAGTACAATACGCTGCAAGAAAAACACCACAAAAATGACCAACCATTTTTTAGAAAAAGGCCACACGACCAATGACATGAGATGGGTTGTTCTAGAGGCCCTGGACCACAACCTACCTAACATCCAGAGCCGCCTCTTGGAACAAGAGCAAAGATGGATGGATATATTGTCTGTCCAGTCACACCACTGGATTAAACGATAATATCCCATGGAATAGCCTCAAGAGATCCTAATCCCGCCCCTTCCACCCTTTGGCTTGGCCTACTGTAGCTACCTCACACCCATCCCAATGCCAGCATTGCGTCCTCCACCTCCTCTCATTCGTGTGGTTACCTTTACTGTCCACCTTATACCAGCCAGACGCCAGCAGACATCTGTGTTTTTAATGTTATTCTCCACCTCACGTCAGCCCATTGACTGCGCTCACCCCCTCCTCCTCCTCAAGCCTCACCATCGGCACCAAGACAATCATTTGGCATCCAGTGCCCACATGCCCGTCCCTGTTCCTTTACTTTTGCTCGCGATCTCCCCAGTGCTGCATCTCAGCTCTTCTGCGCACGCGCGCCTGATTAGCGACCTCCTCACATGCGCGGCACTCGCGCCCCATCCTACGCATGCACGCACAGCTAACAGTCCTGCCTGGCACAGGCGCAGGTTTCTTTGCCCAGCCCGCGCCCACTGGTCAATCAGCACGTAAGCCATGGCCCCTTCCCTATTTATCCTCCCACCGCCATGGACACCTCACCATCCGGGATTCGGGAGCCCTCAGTAGGTGGAATACGGGTGCTGCTTCTTGACCAAGTAAGGTGACGCGCGCTATTTCTCTGTCGGACTGCATCTGCTCTCGATGTCCCGACCTTCATACCTGCCATTTCCTTCCTCCCCACAGAAATTGTGATTTAAGGAGCGCACTCCTCCCGCTTCCTGAGCAGCGATCAAACTCAGCCATAGTGTATTCCATCTTATCTTATCTTCTCTTGTTTGTCATCCCCTCCTCCCGTTACCACAGCGCGCCACACAGGAGTACTTCCCCTTTCTGTACACAGCACTTCACAAATAACGCGCACTGTCACCCGGGATAGCCAATCCCACCAGCGCTTACTGGGTACTTACGACATAGTCCGACCACTCTGTGGCCACACGGCCACACCCTCCGAGGTGCCTACTGCCTTTACCAGGCACCCTATGAAGATAGTTCACACTTCTTATTGCCGGTCTTGTTGCCTGTCTTCCTTTTCACCTTCTTAACGATAGAGTTCACAGGACGCATCGCGTCCTCTTATCACCTGTCAGTGATTAGCGTGAGACTATAGCAGCATGCCACACAAGCACAGTATGTGTGTGGCCACAGGCACGACCGTCTGCAAGTGTTGGTTACCTCACAGCACGAAAGATTGCATTTTATAGTTGCGGCGATACCCAGCACAATATGTCACTGCTTTACATGTCTTTGTGCTGTGTTCTTTTCTCCCACAGGTTATTTTTCGCTGCGGTGTCCGCCAGTGTGCAGACACCGATTCCACACACCTTAGCGAGTGTGTAGGTAATTAAGCCTTTTTATTTTTTCACCAATCACGTGGCACCCTTCACTTTGCCACTCACTTCACTCACTATCAGTAACGAAAGCCCCTGACACCCTGAAGTGGGCTGAAACATGTAGACCTACCACACATACAACTATTAGAAACCTTCACTACATCACACCGCTGCACCACACCAGCTCCGCTGTAGTCAGGCGTCGCAGCACAACCGGGAGGCACTCGGCCACCCGGTTGGGGCCCCTATGATGCAGCATGACACCAACCAGGTTGGTGTGTGAGGGGCCTTTTAACTAACCTAGTGGGTTTCCTATCACTGCTTCACAGTGATTGTACCAACACCTTCGGGTTCGTCCAGCTCTGATAAAACTAATTAGGGATTCCCCACTGATTGCCTTCCTCATCGGTAAAATTGCATTTCTCGTTTGTAAGAGTCTCAAAGGTCACATTAAAATCGCCCGCAATTATTACATTCCTACCCCTGGAGTGCTGGTCTAGCAAAATATCGAGAGCCGCTATAACTTCCGATTTTTTTCCCATTTGTCGACCTTGCATAGATGTTATTAATGTCAACAGTATCTCTTTGACCCCACTTCACCCTGGTTACTTAGATGTCCTTGCTATGGGACTCAAGTATCTGAACAACAAAGCCAATTTCTTGGCGATCCCAGATTATTAGACTTCCCGAGGCACGACCTTCCCACTCTCTAATGGCTGGTATATAGTGAGGATCCACCGTCCAGGTTTCCTGTAAGAGGCAGATGTCATATTGGTCCATAAAAATATGCTAATCGGGAGATGCAATCTTAGAACTTAACCCAGCTATATTCCAAGATTGCACAGACAGTCCAGCAGAAAAGTTACAGCCTGGACTTTGGCCATTAGAACTATTCAGTGAGCTTTCTCCAGAGATACCGGCTCATTCTGCGGGTTTGATGTTACCAGTGTATTAAATAAAGGTAAATCGCTAATGATACATGGTGTCTTTGTTCAGGAAGGAATACAAGGCAGGTGTTCTCTACATAATAACAGAACATCCTGAGTTTCCAGATCTTTACAGGACATATTCGGAGTCAATCATTAACCTCCAAAGTGGAGGACCCTACTGGAAGGGGATTTTGTTGCCAGGATGAGCACCCTTACCGATCGGTTAGTGGGGGACATCTAAATTGGATAGAAGAGTAATCTGTGGAAGATGTACGAAATTCCAGCGCTAGCATATTTTCTGCAAGGACTTGACCATTAAGCTTCAGCTCAATACAATCTAGTGGATCAGTTTGCGAGGTAAGTCTTGGTGCTCTGATGATATCTTCTCGAATGACCAAGCGGCACCCCCTTACATGACGGATCCAATGTATTGCTTTATTAATAAGGTTGTCTATGCTTTCTAAACCATTCTCATTATCATATTTGGGTACATTTACCATATAGATTGTAGAGGCCTGTGACAAATTAAAACTGGGTGCAGTAGATCTACGCTGTTGGGGGTTGTGTGGGGAATTTCCTGATCCTAGTAAAGAGGGATGCCTAAAATGTGTTTGTACAGGATCTGTGTTTGAACTAGTCACGTTTGGGTGATCTATCCATACTAAAGGGTTGGTTTCCATTCCTGATGTAGAATTGCAGCGGGACTGGGTGGGAACCTTACTGAGGGAGCCCTTGATTGCAGAGATTGTGTGTGTAGTGTTTCATCTGACTAGGCTGACCATCCTGCCTTGATTTGGTATTTATAGCTTCTAAATTAGTAGGGGCCTTTTGTACTAACAGTTCAACCATAGATGTTAATTCCACAATCATTGATCGCATAGATGTTATTTCCAACCTTAATTCATTGATAAGAGAATGCGTACCCTGGGGATCTGTGGTTGGACTGAAACTTAACCGTGGGTTAGGTTGGGTTGAGGGGCTGCAGGGCGGTGAAGAGGTAGTACACAACAAGGTGTCCAGCCCGTCTCCAACCAGAGGATCTGTCAGGGGAGAAACCCTGTTGGTACAAGTGACTGCAGCTCCCAGCAGCTGAAAATTATCACTTATATTCTTTTTCGGAGCTAGCCTTCCCTCCCCCGTATCTATAGTCCCACTAATTTTAGTTGCTGGGCTTCCTCTGTAGTGGAGACGGAGGTCCAGGTACACACATTGCTATGTTAGCATAAGCGTCTTAGAAGTTAAAATGCCATCTTGCCACTTTTGCTGCTTTTGCACACGACACTGCAGATAGATGTTATTATATGAAAACTGCTTGCTTGCCTTTTCTTCACATGAGAACGGTCTGTTGTTCACATCCCTAGATGTGCACCGCGACCTTGGTCTGAACATTGTGTGCAGAAACAGTCTGGGCCAACAAACAATGTATGCTTCTGAATTCAGGTTGATCGGCCCACGCTCTAGCCATAACACGCACACAGCTGCAAATTTCTGAAACTCGAGCGCCTTTAATATTGCAGTTTGCATGCATGAGACATTCACTTTGGAGAAAACCTTTTCCAGACACAGAGCAAAGCTGATCCTGTGATTTGATTCACCTAAGCTGATATTTACGGTATGGGGTTCCCCATTCAAACCTAGAGACCTTCTATTAGTCTAATAATACTAGCTTACTAGCGAAGGGAGGGTGGTTGTATTCCACTATCATTTGTAACATGATTTCTCCCTTCATTTTCTATGGTATTGTAACAATGCTGATGGTTTTAATCTTAATCATTTGTCTGCTTATGTTAGCCAAAGTACTGCATCTTAGGACACGTAGTTTATAAAATAAACATTTTAAACTTTACTGTGTCTCTGATTACTCTTGTTGTGGACTGATATGAGAATAATAACAACAGGTATTTCTAATTCCCACCATTCCTGAGAGTACTCTAAGTCGCATGTTCTGGGTTGTCTAATCATTGGTAGCTTCGAGATGATACGGAGAACGAATGAGACACTGATGCTAGTCGGATCGGGGTTCTGGGTACTGAGGTGAGTTTTTGGTACACCGCAATTCACTGAGGTCCTGGTTTCCTGGGCATAGTTCTGTGCATGAGCAGAATCCCTGCAACACCTCCTCCAGCCGGCTTATGAAACATTGCTGGGATAGTTAGCTGTCATCCTGGACTATGATTTGCCGTGCGTGCGGGGCATTGGGATGGTTCAGTGGTAAGAACCTGTACAGATGTATCACCCTCTAAAATGCCCTCGCACTCGCTAATGAGTGCATCTATTCTGTCAAGGACACAGTTACTTCCTGGATGTTTATGTTTCTGTAACTTTCTAACCATTTTCCCCCTGTTGTCCCTCCCTTGCCACCCCCTCCTTCACTCCCCTCCATTGTTTTCCTTGTTCCCATGCCCGGAACTTTAGCGATTGAAAAATCAACCGAACAACTTCACAGTTTGCAAGGGCTAATATTAACGGTCAACAATAATTAGTCTGCAGTCTCTTGCATACGAGCGCTACAAACACGTGGTTTATAAGATTTTAGAGTTTTTCAAAGTTGGCAGCACAGTTAGGCGAACCTGTTGACGTGTTAACATGTAGACAGATCAGTCCCAAAATACTGTCCACTGGATGTAAGGGGGTTGGCCCTGCCCTGCCCTGTCCCTTCCTTTCAATGATGGGCAAATACAGGGCTGCCCTTGGCCCAGGCTTCGTCCGGGGGCCGCCCACATGCATCTCATGGTGCGGGAGCCCGTGAGCACTTTTAAAGCGCCTCCTGGCGTGGGATGATGGTGCTGGCGGCGACGGCCGCAAGGGAGGCTTGGGGCAGTAGTCCTGGCTCCTCTCCTCTCCCCTCCGGTGGCAGACAGGCGGTGGCGCAAAAAGAAGGTCTGGCAGAAATCGGCTTCCTGCTGTGTGAAATCCCGTGAGCACTTTTAAAGCATCTGGCAGAAACGGGCTTTCTCAGATGTCTTCAATTCGATGTTTTTTACATTTCAATTTGCTTGTCGTAGAAATTCAAGTAAATCGTCCCATGCGTATTCAGCACAGCTGAGCGTAACAAACCACGTAGGGGTACCTATGTTTCTTAACATACATTTAAGTTCTCCGTGACGACGATACCAATTCTCATTAGTACCACGTTGACACACCATTAAATTAATTAACTGGAATCTAAATGATCTCTTTGTTAAACTTTGTCCAAGAATTACTTTGCAGAAACGTGTGTAAGATGAACTCCTGTTTTTAATATGTGGTTCACTGCATATGAAAGTATAGACAAATCACCTTCAAACAGAAGATGAAAGAGTATAATCTTGTTGTACGATATATTCTGAAGCTGGAATCTGTAGTGGCCGTTCATCATATCGTCCACCTTTTCCAGTGGGGAAGAACTGTGGGAAACAACAAGCTTCTAAACATTTTTCCCATACACTAATTGGACATCCCTTTGCTTTCTTCATTTGAAGTAATTCAATAGTGGTTCCTATCACTTCTTTTGAATGTAGAGGATGTATACTGTAATGTTCATAAATTTCTTCACTTCTGGAGTCGTTTTTTTTGTGCCAGTTGAAATTTCTTGTTCTTCCACATTTACAGTTTTATAATAAATATTGTTTTGTACAAGATATAATGTCGCCTTTTGAAGTTTGGTGACATCTAGTAACTCTTAAGCAAAAAATAGGAATAAATAGGATGTCAACCTGCACACCCGTTATGTAGTTGTGTGCCTAAATATGAAAAAACTTTTTCAATTTAATGATAGTGCGTGCAACTGTGATGTGGGATCTGCCTGATATCCCCTATGTACTATGCTAAATCATAGGATCCGGAGGAGCTCCGTTCCTGTTCACAGTGCACAGCTGGAGTCCCTAAGGTTACTGCCTTATGTGTAACAAAAATATTTTCAAAATTAAAATGAAACTTCAAAACGAAATAATAACAACGAGTGTCCGTGGGGAAATAACGCAATACATAAATGCATCTGTCCAACTACCTGAGGCCGAAGTAAGCAAAGATATGCAAATATAAGCTTGATCTACTAATTTGAATAATGTTTGAAGTTTAATTTTAATTTTGAAAATATTTTTGTTAAACATAACGCAGTAACCTTAGGGACTCCAGCTGTGCACTGTGAACAGGAACGGAGCTCCTTCGGATCCTATGATCTACTAACTCTTGCAATATTTTCCGACTCTTTGTTGGTACAACATTAACTAGAATAACTACAGGTTCACTTTCCTCTCTATACAAACAGTTTCAATATTTTTCTTAAAATCTAAAGGTAAATACACAACTCTTACTTTCAGACCTCTTTGTAAATCTGTTGGAGGCAGCTTACCTGTTTTAGGCTCCATACGAACTATGGCCTGAAACGGGTGACAGATTGAATAAGAATGTATTTAAATCTACTTGTTCCAGAGCTACCAACTCTGAGTTATGTACAGCTCTAGTTGGCATTTTGTTCTTTGATAATTTGTTGTAACAATATTTACAAATACGTTAGTCACTACCCAACTCAAAACGACATTCCACCAACAAAGAAGCAACAAATTGCTCCCACTTATCATTGTTTTCCTTTTCACTTTTCAAATATAGCTCAACATTCCTAGTTTGACTTCTATAGTGAGTACGTCGACAACAAATGCAGGCATAGGAGCTCATTAGGATGGCGGGCAGACCGAAGTCCACTCGCCAGCCCCGCAGTGTTGGGACCGGCCGCCAGACATGCGGCGGTCCTACACTGTGAATTAGGATGCAACCGCCACCATGGTGGTCGCATTCTGCAATTTAACAATGCGGTGGGTGCTGCCATTTCACTGCATCACTTGGCAGGCACCACACGGTGCCTGCCACTTGGTGCATCGAAATGTAGGGGGTACCATAGGAATCCCCCAAGTGCACCCCACCTCCTCCAGACACAAGGGGGTCCCACAACGGGCCCCCAAAACCAATCCATGCCAGCCTTTCCATGGCAGCGATGCCGCCGTGGAAAGGCCTTTCAGTCCCCACATCTTAATATGGCGGACGGTGCCTGCTAGGCACCACCACCATATTAGTGGCCCTCCTCCGCCCACCAGGCAATCGTAACGATTGCCACCGGTGGTGAAGCGGCGGACGGACTTTGCGTCTGCCGCGATACCCAATGCCATCCTAATATGGCGGTGGGTAAATCTCATGACAATGGCTGAACGATCGCCACCGCCGGCCCGGCGGTGGTGATCATTCTGCCATTGTAATGAGCCCCATAGTTTGGTTTTTTACATGAAAGTACCTTAAACTTTGTCATTTCTTCTGCAAACTTCTCAGTAATAATATCTTCCACCTCTCCTACATCCGATACTGAACCATGCAAAGGGGCTGTATTTATTTCACTTAAAGAAAATGCAGGACTTTTCACAAAGTACAATCTTCTTACTAACTTCCGCATTTCTGAATGATGTACTGCTAACATTCTTAAATGATAGTCATTTGACACACTTTTCTAGAAGTACAAGCCAGAGAATGACCCTGCAAGTTAGTATATTTTCTCACTTTGCAAGGATCTACTCCTTGCAACATCTTAATCTTCTGTTTAACACTTTTTTCCATAATCTCGTTAGAAAATTTGTAATATATCAATAGTCTTAAAGCTTGATTAATAAAAATGAAATCATTAAAGCCTGATGAGCAGATCTAACACCGATCCTCAAGAAATGTGGTTTCAATACGGTACTTCGAATGTTAATCAGCTTAGGACTTATGCACACTATATGTACTAATGTTTCTTGAGGCCATCCACATAGTCTACAATTGGAATCTGGCCCCTGCTTGATCCATGATTGTTTGCCCTCTTTTGTTGGATTTATTCCTACTCGTAACCTTAAAAAAATATTTTTAATCCTTGCTGAGAAATAAGCAGTCAAATCTGTCTGAATGCGGGGAGATTGGTTTGAATTAATCACATACTATGCATAATATTTCCCTGCTAATGCATTTTTGTCCAACTTGAGGGATTCAGCTTTGATCAGTTTTTTTAAAATTAACTTTCAATTGGGCATTTTCAGATCTTGCAGTGCTATTTGCAGGCCAATATCCCTTAGGGAGGTTAAAATATAGGATCTCCGTTTAGCAGAGAAGACAGAATTATCTATTTATAACCAGCAACTGTTCCCTAGGGATGCAGAAGCTGATGATGATACATTAAAAAACAAAATCATTTTGATGCCAGGCACTGTCTCTGGAGATCAAACTCTAATCTTATACCCGTTTGGCCTACTGAACTGGCAATCCCAAACGTTGCTTTGAAGACCTTGACTACTAATAGATCCAGGACCTTCGCATCTTTCCCTCTGGGTAAACCATATAAAAGGTTAGGTTGCAACTTAGCTTTGATGACTTTAAGAACATAGTCATACAATTGACAATTCAGTGATTTTTTTAAGCATTTAAAAGCATCAATTAAGGTCACAGTTTTAGCCCTTAGGTCCTTAAAATGGTATTTGAAGGATACTCGGTTATCAAACATCACCCCTAGATATCTATACGTTTTGACAACTTCAATATGGCCTGCTCTGGCCTTCCATATATTGAACTTCTGTTTAACAGAACATATTTTCATAACTTTGTTTTTTTTTACATTCAGTTCAAGGCCATTTAATTCTATATAATCATCAAAGGCATTAATAAGTCTTTTCTTTGTAGACCAATAGGAGTATGGCTCACAAGAATAGTTTCATCAGCATATTGAAGGTAGCTGTTTTGTACCCCCCCAACCTAGGGACATGTGCGTTAATAGAATCCAGGTGCTTTGAAAGATCTGATAAAAATTAATTAAAAAGGCGGGGAGTAAGAACACAGCCTTGCTTTAGGCCATTACACGTTCTAATTTTTTTTTTATAAGGAACTACCATTACCCAACCTGTCTTGAACCCAGGTATCTGTATATAAAAGTATAATAGCCTTCAACAGTTTCCCTGGGATGCCCCGATCTAACAATTTTTTCCATAACAGATTATGAGGCACAAAGTTGAAGGCTGCCTTTAGATCAATAAAAGCAATGTATACGTTATGTTTATTTAACATGGCCCGCTCAGCAAGTAACGTTAGAGCCAGCAGGTTGGTAGTGGTGGATTGGCCTTTCCGAAAACCAGTTTGATTAAATGGAATAATACTTTCCTGCGTTGCCCAATTTTCCAATTCTTTCAACATAATGGAAGCACACATCTTTGCATCAACATCAGTCAACAAAATTAAACAGTACTTGGTGGGATTGGCGACCGGACCACTTTTATAAATGGGCTTCAATATGCTACCTTGCCATGATGCTGGCAAAATCTCCAATGTCAATACTTCGTTGAATAATTCATACAAAATACCAGCCCACATGTTGACATTGTCACGGAACAGGGCATTAGGCAGCCCATTAGGTCCAGGGGTACCATTTGCACGAAGCCCACGTAACAGAGTTAATACTTAATTACAACTTAAACATTCTAAATCAAGGTTTAGATCAACACTGGAATCAATAAGTTGGGCAGTGGTAGTCAAACCTTGGCACTCACCACTCTCCATATCAATTATTGATATACTATTTTCCTCATAACCAAAACGCATATCTTGTTGATTTACCAACTGGTCCAATAAGCCCTACAAATTAGTAATAAAAGCTACCCAACTGTCTTCCGATATATTTACACAAAAAGCCCTACAGCCTCCCCTTTCAAGCTTATTAATTATTGCCCAAAATCTTTTTGCATTATTTTGCTTAGAGGCGGATAGTAAACTGTTCCAAAGCTCAGATTGATATTTAAGTTTAGCTTTCCAGACTTCTTGTTTATAAATCATTCTAAGTTCCTTCAAATTTTCTTTATACACAGAATAGGACTGATGAAATCTATGAGCATACGCCTCCTGGGCAGCTCTATTAAGCGATTTCTTTATCTTAAATAGCTTAGAGGTGAACCATATGTTCTGAGGGTTCAAACGGTTATTACATTTTCTAACCTGGCGGGCTGCAAATTTCCCCACCAGCGACGTTGTAATAAAGTTCCATTTGGCAATCATATTCGTATCTCCCAGCGCACACAGGTCACCTTCCTTAATTAGTGCTTTAGCAGCTTGTGTAATTTCCTCTTCTTTAGCTAAGTGCCATACTAACCTCTTCAGATTATATGCGGAATGGGCCATATTTGGAAGTTCGTTAGGTCTAGGATGACACTTTACCAAAAAATTAAATGTTACAATCTTAGGGTTATGATTACTTTCAAGATGAAGGATTATTGTATATTCAGACATTTTTGGTCTGATATAAACGTATAATCAATAATTGATCCTTGTTTACAATTTTTAAACATGGGAGTGAACCTATATTTTTCTTTTAACCTCTTCTATGCCCATGACGAGATAGTCTCGTCATGGAGTGCGGTTGCGCTGTGCCCATGATGAGACTATCTCGTCATGGACCCCGCCCGCTAATACAATGCCCGGCACAGGAGGGGGAAAGGGCGGGGCACTGAAGGGGTTAACTGGCTGAACCCAGCCTCAGGCATAATGTCGCAACATATCAATAGATTCCTGTCGTATACTACAAATACTACTACGATCCTACTTATACACTGGAGCTTGTGTACGTCTCCCTTGAACTTCTTCAGCTATTACTTCTTCCTCATTTCTAGGAGCCATCTTTACTTTTTCAATTGGACAACCATTTTTACCTCATAACAATGACCACTGGTATCAACTGCATGAGCTAATGTACTTTGTTGAAAATAGCTTTCCTCATTAAAAAAGGTTCAGTACTAGAAGTGTGCTTCCATTCACCCGAAATTTGTTTGCAAAAGTTACTCCTATTAACCAGTCTTTTTCTTTTGCTTTCCTCCTTCATAAAGTGCAGTGTTTTATTCAATGTTTTCAGTCTCTTCAATACCAATATAAACAATTTTCTTTTAAATTCAAAAGCCTTTCCGACTACACTTTCAATCTGTTGTTTTTTCTTGTAAGATGCTGACCTTCTTTTATATTTTTTATAATCTTTCAATAAATGTTGTAGTGCTCTACTTTTATACATTATCTTCCTAATGTCTTTATATTCTTTCATCCTTCTTTCAACATAGATTGTTTTCTCATAACCTGATTTTCCATTAATTTGTCCTTTTTTCTTTTCCTTCTGATTGGTTGTACAACTTTTCTTTCTCTTTCCCCCATTTTGAAAATTCATTACGTTCTTTAAATGTTTTTTAACAAATTCTTTAGTTCTCTTACCAGAAGTCTTTTTCTTCAATTTCACATGTTGTACTTCATCTAATTTCTACTTTTCTCTCTCTTTTAAATAGTACTGTTTTTGTCTTTTGTATTGAACTTTTCTCGTCATACTGAATCTTTCTTAATAATAATGCAGAATATCTGAAAAAAAAAAAAGTTAAACGTTCTCAAAATTATTTGATATATTTAAAATAGTTATATACAAATATTCTCATCGATAAATAAAGAAATACTTTCAATTTAAAAGGTACAGACATATGCATATATGGTTTTCGGAATATGGTGAGACTTACAGCTGAGACAAATTATACGTTTTTGCTTTATTTTTGGCTATGCCCAAAATCCTGAGCATTACTAGAATGGTGAAGCAGCAGCACATAAGTGAGGTTTAAGGCATGTTAAGAGATGGATTAGTTATTACACTACTTTGTGTGAGTCTGTGGAAAGGTATTCTTCAAATATACCGCATATTTTCATTATCTGCTTCAAATGTGAAGTGCAATCTGCCAGCTTTTAAGGTCTGCATTTGTTGGACTAAGCTACGTCTCTACTTCAACATGTATTCTGATACCTATTATGCATATGAAGATGCTAGACATATAAAAGACACTAAACATCTAATTGGATGTTTCTTTTATATATGCTGCTGCTAGCAAAAGGTACAGACATATGGGGAGAGGATGTGGTCTCACGGCTAGACTGCCGACTTTGGAGCTGAGAAACCAAGGTTCCAACTTCGGGGTCGACTCCACATCCTGTGATTCTGGGCAAATCACTTAATCTCCTTGTGCCTACCAAAAAAATGAATGTTTCTTTGTGTAACATAACTGGTGCTCATGTAAAGCGCGCCAATACCTTCGTGTCAAGTTTGTGCTATATAAATCTGCAAAAAAAATATGCATGCATGCTTTCAGGTATATGTTGGGACTTACAGCTGAGATATTTGATACATTTCTGCTTTATATTTTATTTAACACATCTTAGGCAACGGATTAGTGATTAAGCTAATTTATATGAGTGTGTGGAAAGGTTCTCTTAACCCCTTCGCTGCTAGGCCTTTTCCCCCCCTGTGCTAAGCCTTTTTTTTGGCTATTTGGGGTAGTTCGCACTTAGGAACCTGTAACATTTTGACCACATAAGGTATCCACGCCAAATTTGCGTCCTTTTTTTCCAACATCATAGGGATTCTAAAGGTACCCAGGGTTTGTGGATTCCCCTGTAGGAGACCCAGAAATTAGCCAAAATACAGTAAAATGTTTTTTGGGGGAAAAATGCGAAAAAAGGGCTACAGATGAAACCGTCTGGTTTTTTCCCTGCAAATGGCATCAAAAAAGGGGTTGTGGTGCTGAAATCACCATCTTACCAGCTTTCAGGGAAAAGCAGACTTTTGTTAGAGAACCAAAAAATGTTACACATGTTTTGGCATTTTTCTGGGACATAGCCTATTCTTGCTATTTTTTGTGCTTTCAACCTCCTTCTGGTTAATGGTAGAAATGGGTATGAAAGCAATAATGGATCCTGGAAAGCCAAACATGTCTGAAAAGTAGACAACATTGTAAATTCAGCAAGGGGTCATTTGTGTAGATCCTTCAAGTTTTCTTTATAGAAATAAACAGTTAAATATAGGAAAAATTGATAATTAGTTGAAAAAAACAGCCAATTGTGTCAACGTTTTCACCTGTAACTTGTTCTAATTATGAGAGCTATTTGAAAGCAATATACCGTTACATCCTCTGGACCTTTCTGGTTGTGGCGATAAGTAGGTTTACCAAGAACCCGACGAACCCAGAGCCAATAACTGAGCAGCGTCTTGTAATGGTTTTTTATTATGTACCGGGTATAAAGCAATTATTCTGGGAAAATTTATACATGGAAATATTGGTATGAAAGACACCTATGTATTTCTGAAATGGGAACAAAATATAGAGTTTTGAAACAGTAGATATTTGCACATTTCGAAAATTGGGAGTACCCATATTAGCATGAGAATTATAGGTCATTTTTCAAAATGACTTCTTTTTTACACATTGTCTTTCATTTGGAAGGCAGAAATGCATCGAAAGTCAATAGATAAAAACAGTTGCTCTACAATTTTGTGTTACCCTAAGTCTCCCGATAAAAATGATACCTCACTTGTGTGGGTAGCCTAGTGCCCACGACAGGAAACGGCCCAAAATGCAACGTGGACAAACCACATTTTCCCAGGGAAAAATGAACCCTTTTTTTGCAAAGTGCCTAGCTGTAGTTTTTGAACCCTAGCTCTGCGGGCACCTAGGGAAACCTAGCAAACCTATACATTTTTGAAAACTAGACATCCAGGGGAATCCAGGATGGGGTGACTTGACTGGCTCTCACCAGGTTCTGTTACCCAGAATCCCTTGCAAACCTCGAAAAATTGTCTAAAATACCACATTTTCATCACTTTTCTGTGGTGGAAAGTTCTGGAATCTGTGTGGATCCACAAAATTCCACTCACCTCGCGTTCCCCAAAGTCTTCCAAGAAACATCATACCTCACTTGTGTGGGTAGGCCTAGTGCCCGCGACAGGAAACAGCGCAAAACACAACGTGCACACACCACATTTTCACAGTGAAAAATGACCCTTTTTTTGCAAAGTGCCCAGCTGTAGTTTTTGAACCCTAGCTCTGCAAGGAAACCTAGGGAAAACTAGCAAACCTATACATTTCTGAAAACTAGACCCCCAGGGTGGGGTGACTTGACTGGCTCTCACCAGTTTCTGGTACCCAGAATCCCTTGCAAACCTAAAGAATTGTCAAAAAAACCAAATTTTCCTCAATGTTCTGTGGTGGAAAGATCTGGAATCTGCGTGGATCCAAAAAATTCCACCCACCCCGCATTTCCCAAAGTCTTGCAAGAAAAATGGTATCTCACTTGTGTGGTTAGGCCTAGTGCCCGCGCCAGGAAACCGCGCAAAACTCAACGTGGACACACCACATTTTCACAGTGAAAAATTACTCTTTTTTTGCAAAGTGCCTAGCTGTAGTTTTGAACCCTAGCTCTGCCGGCACCTAGGGAAACCTAACAAAGCTTTACATTTTTTAAAACTAGACACCCAGGGGAATCCATGATGGGGTGACTTGACTGGCTCTCACCAGGTTCTGGTACCCAGAATCCCTTGCAAACCTAAACAATTGTCCAAAAAAACACATTTTCCTCACTTTTCTGTGGTGGAAAGTTCTGGAATCTGCGTGGATCCACAAAATTCCACCCACCCCGCGTTCCCCAAAGTCTTCCGAGAAAAATGGTACCTCACTTGTGTGGGAGGCCTAGTGCCCGCGACAGGAAACAGTGAAAAATGCAACGTGGACACACCACTTTTTCACAGTGAAAAATAACCCTTTTTTTACAAAGTGCCTAGCTGTGGTTTTTGAACCCTAGCTCTGCCGGCACCTAGGGAAACTTACCAAACCCACACATTTCTGAAAACTAGACTCCAAGGGGATTCCAGGGAGGTATGGCTTGCGTGGATCCCCCAACATTTCCTTACCCAGAATCCCCTGCAAACCTTAAATTTAGCTGAAAAAATCACTTTTTTCACACATTTGTGTGTGGGAAAGTTGTGGCATCACCGGGCTGAAGCAAATTTCCTACCACTGAGCGTTTCCCCATGTCTCCCGATAAAAATGGTACCTCACTCAGGTGGGAGGCCCAAGTACCCGTGACAGGCAAGGGCCCAAAACGTATTGAGGCGACATCAAAATTGCATATCACAAAACGACCTGTTGGGGGATCCACGCAAGCAATCCCTCCCTGGAATCCCCCGGGTGTCTAGTTTTTAGAGATGTGTGGGTTTTGTAGGTTTCCCTAGGTGGCCGCTGAGCCCCGGGTCAAAACATCATGGGATCCCCTTTGCAAAACCAGGTCGTTTTGTGATAGGCAATTTTGATTTCGCCTAAATATGTTTTGGGCTCTTGCCTGTCGCAAGTACTTGGGCCTCCCACCCGAGTGAGGCACCATTTTTATCGGGAGACCTTGGGGATGCTGGGAGGTAGGAAATTTGTGTCAGCCTGGTGTTGCCACAACTTTCCCACAGATGTCTATTTTTCATAGATGTGTGGGTTTGCTAGGTTTCCCTAGGTGGCCGCCGAGCCCCGGGCAAAAAAGTCATGGGACCCCCTTTGCAAAACCAGGTCGTTTTGTGATAGGCAAATTGATGTTGCCTCAATATGTTTTGGGCCCTTGCCTGTCACGGGTACTTAGGTCTCCCACACAAGTGAGGCACCATTTTTATAGGGAGACTTATGGGAGCGCTGGGTGGTATGAAATTGGTGTCAGCCCGGTGATGGCACAACATTCCCATACAAAAATGTGTGAAAAAAGTGTTTTTTTCAGGTAAATTTCAAGTTTGCTGGGGATTCTGGGTAAGAAAACGTTGGGGGATCCACACAAGCCATACCTCCCTGGAATCCCCCGGGTGTCTAGTTTTTAGAGATGTGTGGGTTTTGTAGGTTTCCCTAGGTGGCTGATGAGCCCCGGGCCAAAACGTCATGGGACCCCCTTGCAAAACCAGGTCGTTTTGTGATTGTCAATTTGATGTTGCCTCAATACGTTTTGAGCCCTTGCCTGTCACAAGTACTTGGGCCTCCCACCCGAGTGAGGCACCATTTTTGTCGGGAGAACTGGGGGAACGCTGGGTGGTAGGAAATTTATTTGTGTCAGCCCGGTGATGCCAAAACTTTCCCACACAAATATGTGAAAAAAGTGAATTTCTCAGCTAAATTTCAGGTTTGCTGGGGATTCTGGGTAAGAAAACGTTGGGGGATCCATGCAAGCCATACCTCCCTGGAATCCCCCGGGTGTCTAGTTTTTAGAGATATGTGGATTTTGTAGGTTTCCCTGGGTGGCCGCCGAGCCCCGGGCCAAAAAATCATGGGACCCCCCTTTCAAAACCATTTTGTTTTGTGATAGGCAATTTTGATGTTGCCTCAATATGTTTTGGGCGCTTGCCTGTCGCGGGTACTTGGGTCTCCCACACGAGTGAGGCACCATTTTTATCTGTAGACCTGGGGGAACGCTGGGTGGTATGACATTTGTGTCAGCCCGGTGATGCCACTACTTTCCCACACAAAAATGTGTGAAAAAAGTGATTTTTTCAGCTACATTGAGGTTTGCTGGGGATTCTGGGTAAGAAAACGTTGGGGGATCCATGCAAGCCATACTTCTCTGGAATCACCCGGGTGTCTCGTTTTCAGAGATGTGTGGGTTTGCTATGTTTCCCTAGGTGGCCGCTGAGCCCCGGGCCAAAAAGTCATAGGACCCCCCTTGCAAAACCAGGAAGTTTTGTGATTGGCAATTTGATGTTGCCTTAATACGTGTTGATCCGTTGCGTGTCAAAGGTACTTAGGCCTCTGTAGTAATCAGCTCGACATCCAGAATGTAGTTTAAAGTAGATTTATTCAAGTTGGTTACAAGATGTAGGTTCAGTAGTATTCAGCTCCACCAGGAGCAGCCAGCCAGGTGCTCAGCCCATCTCCAACTGTGAGGAGTTGGAGTCGCTTCTATTGTTCTAGTTTTGTTTTCCACGCTGTAGCCCAGTTGTGTTTTATATTTGTAATTTCTTTCTTCATGTTTTTGATGGAGAAGAATGAGTATTTGCATTCCTCTTCTTCTCTGTCGTCTTGTTTCCTCCTGATGTGAGCTGCCTTAATAAAACCTTTCCAGGTATGAAAGAACGTACCTCAGAGCACAAGCAGTCACCTATTACCTTGGTTTGTGAGGCACTGTTGATTTTCCAGAAGTAGGTAGGCTTACCCTCTCTTGAAGGCACAGTAGAGGAACACACATTGATGAATGCTGTAGACTTTTCCAAACGTAGGTAGGTTTACCCTCTCTTGAAAGCACAGCAGAGGAACACACATTGATGAATGCTTGGCTTACCCTCTCTTGAAGGCACAGCACCTGACCAAGGCGTTGTAGAGTGTCAGGCTTACCCTCACTGAGGGCACAGCACAGGAACCAACTGGAAGGATGATGAGGGCGACCGATGTGGGAGTCACTGGTGGGGCTGACGTGGCAGTTTGATGGTAGTACGCAGACAGTTACTGAAGAAGATTGCTCGAGGTTTCCAGACACTTCCACTTGAACTAGAGAGGTAGAGATTGCAGGTTCTTTTTTAACCCGTCGCCAATAAAATGTAGTAATTAGGTCCACATCCAGAATGTAGTTTAACCCCTTCGATGCGTGTGATGGAGCGGTTCCGTCATGCGCGTCGGTCGCGCTGTGCGGATGACGGAACCGCTCCGTCACGGCCCCGCCCGCGCCCGAACCCTTCAGCACAGCGCGGTAATCCGTGCCGCGCTGAAGGGGTTAAAGTAGATTTATTCAAGTTCGTTACAAGATGTAGGTTCAGTAGTATTCAGCCCCACCAGGAGCAGCCAGCCAGGTGCTCAGCCCATCTCCAACTGTGAGTTCCCACTCCCAACATTCCATCTTGCATCATTCAGGCAGCATTCCACTGGCACATTATGAACCATAACAAACCAGGATACTACATACTCCCACACAAGTGAGGCACCATTTTTATCAGGAGACCTAGGGGAACTCTGGGTGGTATGAAATTTGTGTCAGCCCAGTGATGCCGCAACTTTCCCACACAAAAATGTGTGAAAAAGTGATTTTTTTCAGCTAAATTTGAGGTTTGCTGGGGATTCTGGGTAAGAAAACGTTGGGGATCCACGCAAGCCATACCTCCCTGTAATCCCCCGGGTGTCTAGTTTTTAGAGATGTGTGGGTTTTGTAGGTTTCCCTAGGTGGCCACCGACTCCCAGGCCAAAACGTCATGGGACCCCCCTTGCAAAGCCAGGTCATTTTGTGATATGCAATTTTGATGTCGCCTCAATATGTTTTGGGTGCTTGCCTGTTGCGGGTACTTGAACCTCCCACACGAGTGAGGCGCCATTTTTATAAGGAGACCTGGGGGAACGCTGGGTGGTATGAAAGTCGTGTCAGCCCAGTGATGTCACAACTTTCCCGTACAAAAATGTGTGAAAAAAGTGGTTTTTTTTAGGTAAGTTTCAGGTTTGCTGGGAATTCTGGGTAAGAAAACGTTAGGGGATCCACGCAAGCCATACCTCCCTGGAATTCCCCGGGTGTCTAGTTTTCAGAGATGTGTGGGTTTGCTAGGTTTCGTTAGGTGGCTGCCGAGCCCCGGGCCAAAAATTCATGGGACCCCACTTGCAAAACCAGGTCGTTTTGTGGTAGGCAATTTGATGTTGCCTCAATACGGTTTCGGCCCTTGCCTGTCGCAGGTACTTAGGCCTCCCACACAAGTGAGGCACCATTTTTATAGGGAGACCTGGGGGAACGCTGGGTGGTATAAAATTTGTGTCAGCCCGGTGATGCCACAACTTTCCCATACAAAAATGTTTGAAAAAAGTAATTTTTCAGGTAAATTTCAGGTTTGCTGGGGATTCTGTGTAAGAAAACATTGGGGGATCCACGCAAGCCATACCTCCCTGGAATCCTCCAGGTGTCTAGTTTTTAGAGATATGTGGGCTTTGTTGGTTTCCCTAGGTGGCTGCCGAGCCCCGGGCCAAAACATCATGGGACCCCCCTTGCAAAACCAGGTCGTTTTGTGAAAGGCAATTTGATGTTGCCTCAATATGTTTTGGGCGCTTGCCTGTCACCGGTACTTGGGCCTCCCACACGAGTGAGGCACCATTTTTATCGGGAGACCTGGGTTGAATGCTGCGTGGTATGAAATTTGTGTCAGCCCGGTGATGCCACAACTTTCCCACACAAAAATGTGTGAAAAAAGTGATTTTTTTCAGCTAAATTTGAGGTTTGTAGGGGATTCTTGGTAAGGAAACATTTGGGGATCCATGCAATCCATACCTCCCTGGAATTCCCCGGGTGTCTAGTTTTCAGAAATGTGGGAGTTTGGTAGGTTTTCCTAGGTGACCGCTGAGCACCGGGCCAAAAACCCAGGTGACCCCCCTTTCAAAACCAGGTCGTTTTGAGATGGGCAATTTTGATGTCGCCTCAATAAGTTTTGGGCCCTTGCCTGTTGTGGGTACTTGGGCCTCCCACACGAGTGAGGCACCATTTTTATCGGGAGACCCAGGGAAACGCTGGGTGGTAGGAAATTTGTGCCT
The DNA here is from genome assembly GCF_964204655.1 of Triturus cristatus. Taxonomy (NCBI): domain Eukaryota; kingdom Metazoa; phylum Chordata; class Amphibia; order Caudata; family Salamandridae; genus Triturus; species Triturus cristatus. The sequence continues at coordinate 167,106,130 of NC_140580.1, read as the reverse complement.
GCCCTGTGATGCCACAACTTTCCCACACAATTTTTTTTGAAAAAAGTGATTTTGTTCAGCTAAATTTGAGGTTTGCTGTGGATTCTGGCTAAGAAAACTTTGGGGGATCCACGCAAGCCATACCTCCCTGGAATCCCCCGGGTGTCTAGTTTTTAGAGATGTGTGGGCTTTGTAGGTTTCCCTAGGTGGTCGCCGACCCCCGGGCCAAAACGTCATGGGACCCCCCTTGCAAAACCAGGTCGTTTTGTGATAGGCAATTTTGATGTCGACTCAATATGTTTTGGGTGCTTGCCTGTTGCGGGTACTGGAGCCTCCCACGCGAGTGAGGCACCATTTATATAGGGAGAACTGGGGGAATGCTGGGTGGTGATCCCCAAGCAGGGATCCACTGGGGAGGAGTACCATTGGAAAGGAGGCTGAGATAACCCCATGAGTATGTAGAAAGGAAACTGAAATGATCCTCTTGGCTCATTTCAGTTTCGGTTTCACTGAAATTACGTCAGCGCGACGTGCGTGCCAATTGTCATTTCAGGAAAACCAAGGGGGGCCTCGGGAGCTGGGGAAGCTCTTCCCTAGCTCTCGAGGCTCTTTTGGCAAAAAGGGAATCCCTCTGGTGCGCGCACCAGAGGGATTCCCGGGGCGATGTGTCATGACGAGCTGGACTCGTCATGAGCACACGCCCACTGTGTGCCATGATGAGTCCAGCTCGTCATGAGCACCCAAGGGGTTAAACTACACCGATTAAATGTAGTTTTCTGTTTAAAATGAAATGCAGTCTCTCAAGTTATAAGGTCTCCATAGTGTTCTAACTGAAGTATATCTTTGTTTACAAATGTATTCTGATATGTGTTATCCATCTGAAGCTGACAGATGTGTAAAACGCAGTTATACATCAATTTTTCTACTTCTTTTATATATGATATCACTAAAAAAGGTACAGCCACATGCATCCATGCTTTTAGAAATATGGGGAGACTTACAACAGAGATATGTGAAGGGTTGCTGCTTTGCTCTTAGCTATGCTCAATACCGGATTAGTAGTAGAATAGTGAAGCAGCAACAGTAGAAAAGTGATGTTTAAGATATGTTGGGTGAGGAATTAGTGATAATGGTACTTTATTAGAGTCTGTGTAAAACTTCACTTGAAATATGCTGTATAATTTTAGGTGTGTGTTTGAACTGATCAGTGTAGTCTGTCAAGTTTTAAAGCCTTTATGGTCTTGTGAGTGAGGTATGTCTATAACGGGACCGCCCGCCTGCCATGCGGCGGTCCCCCATCCCAATAATTATGCGACCGCAGCGGTAGCATCAGGCATTTTAACATTGCAGCGGGTGCTGCTGGCTGCAGCATCTGCCGCAATGGTAAAATGCCATGTTGTGCATTGCCATGCACAAGGTGGCAGGCACCGCACTGTGCTTGCCACCTTGTGCATGGCAATGGTATCCCCAGTGCAGCCGCCCACTCTCCCAGTCCCCCAGGGGCCCGCAACGGGCCCCTAAAGCAAATCCCTGCTATCCGATGCCGCCATGGAAAGGCCTTAAATGCGACACATCAAAATATGGATGGCTGTGCCTGCTAGGCACTGCCACCAACTCCCCAACTCTGCCCGGCCGGCAATCGTAATGTTTTCTGAGCGGCGGACTGACTTTCCGTCCGCTGCATTACCCACCGCCATTGTAAACTGGCAGTGGGTAAATCAGGTTACGATGGCAGGCGGATCGCCACCGCTGGGCCGGCGGTGGCAATTCGCCCGCCATCGTAATCAGCTCCAGAGTCTTTCTTAACAACCTAAACCTAATAAAAACAAGGGTTCTATTTAGAGCACCCTATAACACAATAACACAATAGTGAATCTATATTTTTTTAAGACATACATACTCTTTTTAATTTTGGGTAGATTCGCGATCCCTTTGCCAATCTGCAAAGGCATAAATTAAAAGCACTAGAAAAAAATACACTTTTCAAGTTTGACTATTAATTTTGTATTTTTATATTTTTACTAACTCTATCAATTTTAATCTTATCATTAACTTCAATCACACTCCCTTTTTAAAACAACTTCACAAATGCAACACTACCACCTAAATTATATACTACTAAATTATTTATTTGAGAAGGATCTGCGAATCTGATGCAACATTACATGTGGGGGCGCGCTGAGAGCCACGTTGGTGTCGCGACTACAAACTCGAAAGGAAACAAAAAATGCCCCACTTCCATTATTCGGTATTCGCCCCGGGGACCCCATCCCCCAGGGTATTACCTATTTTTAAAAAACAAAGCAAAACAATATTACAGAAGGAGGGCCGCATGGCTCCCCTTCCCTTAGCCACTTTCAGCCCCATTCCCCGGGACATGGCCATCTATTTTTAAATAAATTATTTATAAAAATTAAAAGTAGGGGAACCGCATGGCCCCCCTCATGAGGCCATTTCTGGCCCCGGGGACCCCGTCCCCCGGGGCTTTGCCTCTGTTTTTTATCAACCAATACGGGTGGGGTCTCCCTGGGCCACTATTGGCCCCGGGGACCCCATCCCCGGGGCCTCATGTTGGGGACCGGGGGGGAGCCGCCCCCGCGGTCCCTGCCAGCTCCCCGCCTCCTGCGGGAGCCGGCATTGCTTTTGGACAAGGGGAGCTGACATGCAGCTCCCCTTGTCCAAAAGCAATTTGCTTCGCTTCATGGAAGTGAGAGCAGGTTTTCTGCTTTCGCTTCCATGAAGCAAAGCATAGTTTGCAATGACAGGGCGGGAGCCATACTCCAGCCGTGTCATTGTAAACTGCAATGTCCTGGGGGTGGGCACCCCGGGACATTGCTGGAGCCGGTCCTAGGGGGTTGGCAGTTCCCAGGGCCACCTCCCAATGTAAACATAGCCCCAGGGAGGTGGTGGTCCCTGGGGCCGGGGCTCCAAAATGGACCCCTGTGTTAACATAACTAGTGCCCCAGGGAGGTGGTGGCCCCGGGGCATGTGGGGGGGCTCGGCCGCCCACACCAGTTTATTTTTGACACATCACTGGGGAGGTGGCGGCCCCGGGGCAGCGGGGGGCCATGTGCCCCCTACCCCAGCTCACATTAATTAAAGCCCCAGGGAGGTGGCAGTCCCCAGGGCTGTGTGAGGGGGGCTGGAGCCCCCAATGCTTTTTAAATAAATAAATACATAATAAAGCCCTGGGGAGGTGGCTGTCCCCGGGGCTGCGGGGGACCGTGACCCCCCCTAAATTTCAATATTTATCACCCCAGAGAGGTCGCGGTCCCCGGGTCTGCAGGGGCCTTCACAGGGCCCCCACATAAATATTCAGAAATGCCCCTGGGACCTGGCCCACCTGGGGGCTCATTAAAACAAGGCACGGGAAACCGCGCTTCATTTTTTAAAAATTTCTCTGCGAGTTTCGTGCACCCAGTGTGACTTCCGCTGAAAAAATAAAAAAATATGCCTTTTTTCGCTTTGCGCGTCCCTGTGGGACCCCATGACCAGGCATACGGGGTCAGGGTGTTTCTACCCTGCCCCCTTCACTTAATTTATAACATTTCTTTACCTTTTTCCTTGTGACTCGGTTCAACCGAGTCACAAGGCAATCTGATTGCTTGGTGATGTTCTGAAGTTTTGCTTGTAAGTCTTTGGTATCATATAAATATTATAGTAGATGCTTCATGAAGGGCTGTAAATGTTTGCAGATGTATTCACCTATTCTGTAACAGACTGAGTCAATACAGAGGTTTTGACTGGATGTCCAGGTAGAGGGCAGCCTTTCTTGTGAATTGTAGGCAGTAGGTCAAACTTTGCAATTTTTGGATGATCAAGGTATAAGTATAGTTGTTCATCCAGGGTGAGTAAACGCTTCTAACAGGTTATCTAGGTGACTTTTGAGTGCTTTATAAATTTCCATCTTCTGATCATGGTCAATCCTTTGGTAATGTGTTGTTCAATTTTTGATATATCTCTCTCATATAGTTATCAGTGTGTAACATGATAATATTTCCTTCTTTGTCAGCTTCCTTTACAGTTGACATTCGGGATTTGACAAAAATCTTGGAGGGCCTGCCATTCTATTTGACTTGTATTTTTTGGAAAAGATTTCTTATTATGAGTGTAAGTTTCAAAGGATCTCTCTCTACCTTGGGTGACTGCTTTGTTGAAATGATCAATTGAGTTGTAGTTTGTTTATCGTAAATATTTATTTGTAGGTCTTCTGCCAAGGTTTCAATAGTCATATCATTGCTTTCTATGTTGGAAAGATTGTAGGCTGATATCCTCAAGGTCCTGATATCAAAGTTTTTCCTCGTTGTGGTAATATGAGGGGTAGGTTCATGTCCATCACAATTGGGTAGAAGAATTGTTTGAGGTAAACTGCAGATCACAGAGCTGTTGATTTTGACACTTTTATACTTATGATCAGGTACAGGATCTTAGCTGTGTCTATTGATTCTTTACTTCTGGCTTTCTAGAATCTACGGAAGTTTTGCATCAAATTGGAAGCCAAGACTTCCTTTGTATACTTGACACTCCAAGGATAGAATTATTAAGCAGTCAAAGCTTACTCTAGGAGGTAGTGGTAAATGTGACACTTGGAAACATTATGACCTAACATTCACACAATAAACTCTGTGACCAGCTGCAATCCACCAACAAAGAAGAGGCAGAATTCCATCTCTGATAGAAAGAAATGGGCAGGTAAAAATGGACCATAGTTTCAGGGCACTGAAATGTCCCGTATACCAGCACTTATAAGATCTAAAGATATAACAAGGGGCCACCTGACCATTTCCGGGGGACAGTAGAGACTTCAAACTGCCCTAGAGTCTGGGTCCCCAAGGGCCCCTTAAAACTGGAGGAAACCTCAGGATTACCCTGCAAAAATATCAAGCCCTCTTGCGGACTATATACTGGCTAATTCAGGCCGCAGTCACAATTGTCTGGTGATGGTGACACCCACTAATTCTGAGGCATTCAATGACTGGATGACAGTCATTGGGAATAAAGGGGTAACTTGATAAAGGCTTAGAAAGTCACCGGTCCTGATCAGCCATGATGGCTCAAGAACCATACATCATAGTGTAATAGCCCCAAGGGTACTAAGTTCAGCATGGCCAATCTTAGCCTATAAAACACACCAATGGGTTATAGTTTTAAAATGAAAAAAGTAAAATTCTTATATTTTTATATTTAGCCCACGTAAAAAAAAGGAAACATTCTATAACCTTCCGTAGGTCATTTTTACTGTACCACAAATGGGTCCTTATTTATTTATTTATGTATTTATTTATTTATTGTATTTGCAGAGTTTTATATAGCACTGGCTAGACCCGGAGGTATCAGAGCGCTTTCCCTGTAGATCAGTGAGTTACATGTCACAAAATTACATCAGTTATGTGGGCCAAGTATAACATAGGAGAAAAACAGTGAATAAACAATTAGATGGGTTATTAGCACATAGCATAGCCAAGACACATGTCAAATGGGGCATGGAAGGTAGGGGGGAATGGTAAAAAGGGGTAAGAAATGCATAATCGGGTAAGGCAGACCAGCATGAGGGGGAGTACTTACAAAACAGTCACAGTAAAAGACATACAAACCGGCTGGGGACCAACAATCATAAACATCCCGTGAATCGGTGATAGTATAAGATGGGAGGGGAGTAGGAGACCAAAGGGGCAGGACGACTTGAGGAAAAGAACAGACAAGCGAACAAGGAGCAGTCCAGCAACAATGAGGATAGGTCGAAACCGCCAATATGGAGGACCCAGGCCATGGGAACCGACAGCATCAACCCAAAATGGTGGAAAACACAAAATTCCAACACGAAAACCACAAGGCAGCAGACTCGAAGGCTTCACGCAGGGTCAGATGGGAGAGGCAGCCACATGACAACGAGGGCAGGAAACCGCCAATCACAAAGCGGGTCATCGACTTACACACACCCGGGACTCCAGGGGAAGCAGCATCGCCATTCAGAACACTGCATAGAGAGGGGAAAGTCAGATTCGGACGCCAGGCAACAGCCCCAGGGAGGTGAAGGCAGCAGCGGGGACCAGGAGGGCGCACCTCCCCAAAAACCAAGAAGCAAAACAAGCTCGGGGGCACTGGTCAGCAGCACCGCAGTACTCACCACCGCTGAACCCCCTCCGGGAGAAGCAAGACTCATGCATCTCCGTTATTGCTAGGGAGGCAGTGCAAGAGGACAGGCAACCGCAGCAAAACCCGGAGGGTAGGGGACGGCCAGGAGAGTAGATCCCCAGCTGATCCCCTCCCTAGGGACCCAGGCATACCCCACCGGTCATCGGCCTCTAAAATGGCTCCGCCGCCAGCAGATCCTCGGCAACTCGTCAGAAGGCGGGGGAGGAGAGGAAAACACAGCAGAGAGACTAGGACAAACCATGTCCAATGTCTGGCTGGGTAGGTGATGGCTGAGGGGGAGAGCCAGAGCCAATCTCCTCTATAGCTGCCTAAACAGCTCCACCGGGCATCGGCCATGTTGATCGAGGCGCCGCGGTCAGCACACTACTCAAGGTTCATCAGAAGATCTCGAACTGGATTGCGGGAACTGGAGAGCCGAATGGCCGCAGTCCATAAGAACCTCAGGTGAGCAAAAAAAGGTCCAAGGGGGGTAGATTCCAGGGGACCAGGTTCAAAAAGGAAATCCCTGGCCAGGGCGCTCCCGACCGGAGCTCCTCACCTGGCAGCGATGTTGTCCAGTATGTGGGTCCTAGTCCTTGATGCCCACTAGTAGACTGTGAATGAGATTACAAGGAGGCAGGATAACGGGACAGCACAGGCTCATCACTAGTATGAGCTTTCAATGTTATTGGCAATAGAGCAAATATCTCTTTGTGTGTACTCAGGTCTAGCTTTTTTTAATTGGTTCAGGTCATTTTGTGCTGCAGCTCAAATTACCTCCCTGAATAGGCTCTCTGTTGGAGTTATACTCCCCACATGCCTTAAAAAGCTGGTACTTATACTTGCCCCTTAAATCAGGGTAGCCTATCACCTCTCCAGGTATTTCAGTTACTTGTCTTCAGGGTAGGTGACAGCAGCACAGAATATGTTTGCTGATGACTTTCACTTTGCCTTAGGGATAAATACAACAGTGGGTGACCTGGCTAGCTACTCCTTCTCTCCGCTACTATTATAGATCTTCTTGATGAAATAAATATCAGGTGTTGAGGTATTTGACTATTTTTGACAAGTGTGCATGTTATGGGAAGGAAATATTTAGCTTAGTATAAATCTGCCTGATTCATTGCTGACCATACTTGAAAGCTCATAAAACATCCATTTGCTAAGCTTTTTTTGGTGGTCATAATTGTACAGAGCAAGCAAGTGGCGTAAGAGAGGACCTGGCCCTCACACTCTAAGAAAAGTTTGAAAGTGGTGTGGCCAAATAGTACGTTGTACGGACAGTCTTTAAAGAGATTTCATAATGGCCACTGGTTTTACACAAGCCATGAAAGTGCATGTGTCAAATATTGCAATAGTTCATAACTCACAGGGTGAGTGTGACCATCTTAAAATCTTCGACTTCAAAAAGTTTTGAAGAAAATAAGATAAAATGGTACATTGCACAGTGCAATTTAGACGGTAAGTCATCTTAAACGGTAAAGATTTTACATCCTCCTTTATACTAGGGGTGGGTGGAGTACATGGATTCTGCTACACAGAATTCCGCTGAGTAATAAAAAAAAACTGTTGTGCTACACTGAGTTCTGCTTGAAGACAGAGTTTGCCGGTGCACCCGTTTGCGTTGCGTTAGGAATGCGGAGTGCGTCATCAGGCTCCAAATAGCAAGTTAATCGCACTATGCAGTTCTTAAGTGCGTTCTCGCATTCCAAATCACACGCAAACGGCACCACACTGTCCGCATAGGCGCAGCCATCTTGTTTTTCTGCTCTCTGTTATGTTGCTGGTCCTGAATCTTTTCTCTCTTTTATCCCTCCAATCCTCCTCCTTTATTACTTATCTACCCCTATTTTTTTTTTTTTATAATAGTATGTATCATTGTGTTTATTTTATGCTTTAGGGAAATTATTTTTGTGTTTTGTGATTTTTTGACTTTAGTTCCACTTACTTCCTTATTTCCTTCTTCTTGTCTTTCCCTTTTTTTTTTTACCCCACCCAGCACCATGGCAGAGGCACGACTTCCTTGTGGGCGGCGCCGCTGCCCAAATGTGCAGCCCCAGCCGATCTTTGGAGAGTAGGAGGTTTTAGCACTCGTTTTGTTTGTGCAGAACCACCTCCCCTTTATGCTGTCAGCAGACGGCAGGCCCAGTAGCAGGTACCCCCTGCTGGAGCATCAGTGGCGCTGGGAGATGGTGTGTTGTTGTTTGTGAGCACGTACCAGGTCCGGTGCACTTCCCACTAGCTGGCACACAGCTGGGCGGACATTCTGGACCACAGACAGGACCAGCTCGACCTGTTAGGCGTCAAGATTCAGAGGCTCGTGAGTATATTAATTATTTGTTGTGTTTGTGTTCTACAATGCCAACATTCTTTTTCCAAATAGCATGCTGCTCACACTCAAAGGTAAGGTACATTTAGTTTATGCTGGTATATTATTGTGTGATCCAGTTTCTAGTTTCTGCTAGGCAGATGCTCAGCGCTACCTAATCATACTCTTCATTGGTGCTCGCTATAGCTGATTAATTAAGAAGCCATTGCAACCTGTTCTCCTGTCGTTATAGTGAATCAATGAGTAGTCATTCTCTCTGTGACTTTGTTTATGTAGCTCGTACAGTTCCAAGTTATTTATTTCACAGCGATGTGTAGTATGCATCTATGCATTGCAAAAAAGGGAGACTGAGTTGGCCCATCAAGGGGGTTGAGAAATTGGAATAGAATCAAAGATCATTCTCTGCAATGCATTAGTTCCAAATGTAGTTTTTGTTACGGAAATTTGGAATAGCGATTTATGGGTAACTCAACTACAGTTGATAGACTCAAATCAAAACTAGTAGTACTATTGGCAATCTGTTTTAGAGAAGTACAATGTGACTGCGTTTGATTGTCATAAAAAAGTTTGTGGAAATTATTAACTGAATCACTAATGGGTTTTTTTTAACATCAAAATTTCTTTCATCAGCACCCAAGGCAACAAGAGGGACGTATCCAAGGGTCCATGAAGCTGGTGAGCCGATGCCAACCACCAGCACTGCTGCCGTGGTCTCTGTTGATCCCAGTACATTGTTTTATGATTGGAGTGGACTTCTATGGGTGGAATATTGGGTTATTGAAATGTTGATGCTGTCTGTCGTGAAGATTGAGATAGCAGGCCCAAGTAAGGTAGTATTATAAAGAAAATTCACCATGTATGTTTATTGAAAAGGTTTTCCTTTTCCTGCTCGTGGCTAGCTCTGACACAGTTGAGTTCATGAGAGCGGCCTTGGTCATCATGGACCCCACTCCAATGTGTGCTGCTGTCTCATTCAATTATAGCTACAGTACACCAGTAGTTTCCTGAGACAGTGCAGCATGGCTGGAAAAAAAGTATGAGTTCCTACTCTCAGTGACTTTGCCAACCACAACCATATGCCTTTCATTGACCATTATTCCACCCCTGGCTTGTCTAACTTTGCAAACCAACCAATCAAATGCCCATCGTGATATTTGGAAGATATTGCAGTGCTAACTGAACTGTAGTGCTGTATTGCAGTTGTATTTTGGGTTGCGTATCTGGCATCTAAATTATGTGTAAAGTTTTATTCTATAAATTCAAAAAGGAAGGTGTTCCCTTCAACAAGCTGACATGCGAAGGCAGGGATAGTATCAATGAATTCCAAAAAGGAATCTCAGGCAATTAATTATAAAGTAGGGTTGAGGGCACAAAGAAGGTCACACAACAAAACAATCTTGACAGTACAAAAAAAGAAAAATCATTTTAATCGTATAACAATATGGCTGTTTCAATAAAGATAATGATACCTAAAGATAGTGTATATAATGTATAAATAATCTATATAGCCAACAACAGACATACTAGTTTTCATGCCTACCCATACATTCATCCACTTCTTACATTATCAATCTGTACCAAAAAACAACAAATTAGTTAACTAATTATATTCATAACTCCTTATGAAATGGCATTATAGGAGTATTGATGCAACAAAAGTAATAATTAGTAGCCAGAGGACTGAATTCTGTAAGTGTAAGTGAAAATCCAACAAAAGACAGATACTTTATTGCCAGTCTGTTGAGCTCTGGCCATTGGTGCATCTTCTTATACTAATACATCAATGGATTTTGATCAACAGAGACATCTTTTGGATCATCCAGATACTCCTGGAACATCCTGTGGGGGTCATTGGTGCTGCCACTTGCTCAACCTGTTTTGCCATCACCTCTGCACTGGGCTTGAGCCCTGTCAATTTAAACCAAATCATTGCAGACCTTTCCATAAGTCTAAGTCTTTTGGGAGCCTTTCTTTTCCCTTGCCTCTCCTGTTTTCACCTGGTCTCTGCCGGGGTCCACTCTGTGTCCCTATCATCATCATCAGAAGTGGTGATTGGAGAAGATAGTGCAGTAGTACCCTTCCTTTTCCTTGCTGGAGATCTGGGAGCCAATGACTCTTAAAGAGGAGGTACAACTTCTTGCTTGAAATGAAGCTCAACCTCCTGTACAGCTCCAGCATCATGCAAATGTATTATTACTGCCTGTGGATTCTGTCAACTTTGCTCTGTTTACAGAGATGATTGTGTGCTACTTTGCGAAAGGGACAAATCCAATTCAACTTCGCCACTCGTCAGCGTCGACATGATTGCACTGGCTGCCACACTGACAGACATGGTCCTGGGCTTAGGTTGGGGGGTTGTTGCTGTTAGGCCTGGGCATAGTTCGCAGAGTTTTGCTGCGCGGAACTCCGTGAAGTTATAAAAAAACTCCACGAAGTTCCACAAGTGGCGTAGTGCAGTGCAAACTGCAGTTTGTGCTGGTATTCCTGCTGCTCGGGTAGAAATCCTACCCGAGCGGGAGCTCACGCTTGCAAACTTACCGTTCGCGACCGCAAGCTGGGAAAAAACTCCTCTGCACATTGCGAAGCGGAATTTTCTGCACTCCGCGGATTGTGGAGTGCAGAAAACTCCGCAAACTCCACATACTGAACAAAGTTCACCGCCCAACCCTACTGTTGATGCAGGAGTGCTGCTCGCAGCTTGCTCGCCGGATTCTCATGCGGCAGGCGCAAATTTGCCAAAAAAGGTTCTGGTCAGCACGGCGGGTGGAAATCTGCTTCTTCTCCTCCCCACTAGCCACTTTCTTGGCAAATCCTTTCTTTGGGGCCATCGTGAAGCTGTCAGTAGCCAGTGGCACTTAAATTCACAAGCTGAAGAGATGCCCGTGTTCCGTAGTCAGTCACGCGTCACATCATGCACAGGCGTCCTGTTGGGCTGTACTGTGAGTGATGTCTCTTCTCTTGTGCACCTAAAAGCAAACAAGCAAGAAGAACATCAGTGAAAGGTGGCTTTGTTGCAGTGCAATTAGTAGTACAAACAAACAACATCATTTAGTGTGGTTACTTAAGTTATTTCAAATAATTGACAATACAGTCTAACTATCCGTTCGTAAAATCACACCAACATAAACTTTCATTGTGTGTAGTACACCAGGAAGGATCAGAAAGAGCAACAACAACATACAGACGTAACTTTTTGCTTTATGTGAATCACGTTGGGATGTGACACTCGGGGAGGTGCAGGAGACAACGGAATAATCCTTAGGCAATAAATGCTGTTGTGCAGTACACCTATAGCAGTCATGGTCAACCATCCGTGCAAGCCTATGGCAAAGGGCTACACTGGCTGGACAGCTTGTATGCACAAAATGGGTGCCAGCCAGTGCATCAACAATAACTAACACTGAGCAAGGAGGCATGGCTACAAACAAAGAAGACATACAGGCCTATGGTAAAAGCACACTGGCTAGCTACACAACATGGCCACCAGCCACGTGGTCACAACAACAAGTGGCCAGAAAAACAAAGAACACATGCAGGCCTATGGACAATGACTATACAAAATGGCCACTGGCCACATGGCATGGGGAGCAAAGACAAATGGTGGCCAATTGCACACACACTGGCCAGATAAAAGAAGCATGGTAAAACAGAGAACACAGCATTAATTCAGCAATGCCAAAAACAAACATTAACAGGGTTAAAAATGTTTACCACAACACACATCCTCCAAAGGCATTAACCCACCTATACAGTGTTCACAGGAAAAATTAATGTGAAATACCACCAAAAAATAAATTTGGTATTTTAATCCAATGCCTAAATGATATTTCAATTCAACAGACACCACAGAAACAGTTGTTGTATGCACCCATGAGTAGAACAGGGCATACTGGCTGGAAGGCCCATTGGCAAACTAGGCCACATAGTGAATTAAATCAAAATTTCAGATTTATTGATAAACGTGGAGAAAATTTAGTAAACTGCGCAATATTTTTCCTTTGCAAAAAAAGAAAAATGTAATGCAAAAACATAACTAGGCCCCTACTGAAACTGCAGGCTGCCCACCATAATAAATTTAAAAATTTGAATAAAACAAATAAATCCAGATGCATGCCTCCAATCAAACAAACAACACCCATATACACCTGTGTTTTAACTTACTTGTGAAATCTCAAATACAAACTACCTAACTCAAATGGTATATATGTAGTAGACAAGAAGAAGTGACCCTTACAGCTCCAAATTCCAATAAAAAAGTGAGAAAGAGAGGGACAAAGCACTAGCATGAGCCTGCTGGACAGGAACAGGAAGTTGGAGTCTCTGGGGCACTTCCTTCCTGTTTGAAAAAAAAAAGGTTTTAAAAAATGGTTTCTCGTACAAAGAAAGAACTCCAACGGCCAGATTGAGAAGAAAATACACTCCAAATGCCTCTCCGCTGCATCTTTAGAACAAAAGCTGTTAACCGTGCTGGAAGCTGTGCGAGTGAGTGCAAAGTCTTGATGGAGTTTTCTAACAGTGCGAGAAGTCTCATGCGCACTCGCAAACGGCCTGAGACTCTTATCCCTCGCAGTTGAGAGCCAAGAGAAAACTTTTGCGCTTAAATGGAAAAAAAACCCTCTGCTTCGTGCCCAAATGGTGGAATTCAGGAACTCCGTATTCCTCCGCAGAGTGCGGAGTGCCTGAATTCCGCAAACTCCACAAGCAGAGTTTACCGCCCGGGCTTACTCTATACTTCGTGCAAAATGCAGAACTTATCTTCTTTTACTTCAACTATCCATTTCCATTCATAAATATTTTCATCCTGCCTATTCTAACTAGGTTTCTCATTCACTTTCCAAGTCTGTAAAACTACTGGGAGAAGTAAGAATGTGAAATTGAAGAAGGCACAGATCTCACAGTCTCAGATTCAGCCAGCACTACTATTCATCATTAACAGTGGCAGCCTCAAGTTTCTTTAGAAATTCTCATTTTTTTCTGATAGTGCACTTAATCTTCCACTAAATATGGACTTGTCATTTTATTTAAACTAACAAATATTGATCATCATCCCTCACATACTTGAGCAGCAGTGAGTCAATTTTGCCTATTCAAAGTCAATATAGTCCCCTCGCTCTGTGGCTATGGCATACAATGAAAGATTCCTAAGAAGAGAACAAATACCTATAAAGAAAAAATAAAAGCACACTCAGCTATGTACTGACAAATTCACCCCAAAACATAGACATACACATACATCAATGAACCCCCATCCCACAAGTATACAAGAAGACATACTGCCACCAATGCTGAGCTGCAGAATCTTTGTTTAGAGTCTGGTGAAGGGTGTTAAATTAGAGTATACAAAAAAGTGATGAATAGAATGCTTGAATAAATCTCAGTCATGGCAAAACTGGCCCTTAGTTGCTTGTATTCCAGTTTAGGGAGGACTTGGCATAGCAGTTCGGGCTAGACTGTTTCCATTGAAGCAGGATCAAGACTGATTTGCATATGGTTAGGTTCAAACTGAGGTGGCATGGTGGGAGAAAAAAAAGGTGGATTGGGATGAGGCCCAAGCAATTGCCAGTGAATAAGGTTAATTCAATCATTCCATCCATCAGCTTGTTGTTGTTGTCCTTGGATATTAAACTAGGTAATGATTTACATTAGGGAGCCACCATGTGGTCATTGTTTTACAGTTATTACCCTGCATGCAAAAGGTGCAGAAGGAAACAGGAAGTCAGCACTATGCAACATGTTCCTGGAGGTATTATACCTGAAGTGGGCATCTATATGGATATCAAAAAAGGAGGTTATGGTTGCGCAGAAAGAGCCCAGCATATCACTTGTGTGTATTAGTGGGTGGTGACTAAAGTGAACAATACTGTCTTTATCTAGTGGATTTTCCATTTTTTATTCAACACATAGCCTAAACTTAAAATACCAAGTACACTGTTTTTTGGTATATGTGCATACTGAAACATGGCTGCCCTCCTGGTCCGGGACTATGTCTTACTACCACCTGAGACTGTCCTATGTACTAACTGCAATCACAAATAGCAGATGATATCTGTGAGTGGCAGAATGTGCAGTTGTGGGTGATACTCTCATGTGCTTTGTACAATATTATTGATTTCAGGTTATTTTTTAAGCAGTTTCAACTTGTCTGGTGACACCAGCTATGATGTGTACTTTGTTATTCTAAAGTTCTGTGAATATTAGGTAGGCACACTTGGGGATTGTCCTGTTGTACTACTTTACATACTCTTTAATGTAATTTAAATATACAAGTGTTGATCTTACATGCAGAGTGTTCCACAAAGAGTGTGGAGAATTGTACACAGTTAGGTATTTGTTTTTTATGTAAATGTGGGAGAGGAAAGGGGAAGAAGATGGAAGATGGGAACTAGGTGTGTGAGGCAAGGGATGGAAAAATAAAGAGAGTTATAAGGATGGGCATGCAAATATGTGTAAAGTTTGTATATTGTATAGTTAATAAAAACCGTAACAATTTACATAGAACGACATCCTTCGAGCGTTAATTTAAAACAATTACAGTTTTACGTAAAAAACTCATTATAAAACGTATAAAAGATAACTTATGAGTCAGTATAGACACATTTCATAAACATATAAAAGAATCTGTAATATCATTATGTAGAACTAGACATTATCTAATTCAGTCTATTATTTTCTTCCTTTTGTTTGGCCGGAAAGTACATCCGATATTCTCTTAGTCCCGAGTCTAACAAATTTTATTGGCAATTGTTCAATGGATGGTGTATTTAACTCAGGTTGTCGGTGATCAATGCCAGTTTCATCTCCTCCTCAGTACGTGTAGCCAGTAAAAATAACTTTCATCCCCTTTTGAGCTTATCTCGTTAAAGTGATGCTGTTTTCAGTGCTTGATCATGACCTTGTTAAAAATCCGTATCATTTTACAGTTCATTTTTATAGCTTTCATCACCTATTAAGATTATCTCGTTAAAGTGCTGCAGCTTTCAATACATGATCATGAGCTTGTAAAAACTTTACCATTATACAATTCATTTGGGAGTTAGTTGGATCCAGTCCTCTAATGATGGCAGTTCTTCACAAGCTCATTCCTCTGCCTAAAAAAGCTCTCTTTAAAAAAGTGACATGCTCTGGTTGCAGCTTCTTGCAGTGACATATAAGATGAATTAAGTCTTCCTTATGATAGCCGCAAAGTCGGCATTCTTTTGACTCCATATGCTTTCAGTGTGGCTCATCAGCCAGGCTGGGGAATTTGCCAAAGCGCAGTGCCATCAGTTGTCTTTTGATGTAGATAGAGAATGGAGAGTCTAGGTAGGCCACTGGTTTAAGGGTTTTGTAGTTATTAATTGATGTCCATGAATGAGAACGATGAGAAAAGATGCCTTTATCCGTTATCAGCGAATGAACTTTTGCAGCTTTGTTTAGTGGCATCTTAAATGCTGAGAAAGACATATTTTTATTCCAAAGATTAGCAGGACAAGTTGCCTTAAGCGCCCTGGTCAAAAATTGGTTGGCCTGCGATTTTTTTTGCATTTCCAGTTCCAGCCATAATAATTTGTAGAGGCTATTTTCCTCTGCGTTTTGCTTAATCCGATACGACACCTTTATATATGTATAAAGTTTGCCCAATGATTGGTTCATCAGTCCAAATTCTAATCGCATTTGGAAGGCGAAGTGGTCGTGGGGATTTGAAAAACCTTTTTTATAAATTCTTGTTATTCATTTATTAAGAATTTCCGAGTCCTTTCCATGCATGGCCGCACTGGCGTATGATAAGGTTGGCAGTGCTTTGGCGGAAATAATCGACAGGAGCGGCCTTAGGGATGGCCCCCCCAACTTCTTTGCCAGTGACCTAAATGCAAATATTAAGGCCCCCGCTCTCTGCGTCATGTAATTTTTCTGGTCACGTAGAGTTAACTTATCATCTATGTAGTATCCCAAGTACTTATAGCTGAATGCTTTCTCCAATGTTTGCCTACTAGGCAGATGTTGTGTTGTGGGGCTAGTCAAGTGGTAATGAGCATTGTTTTTGTTTTGGACGAACTGAGTTCCAGCTTATTTGTAGACCGACAATCTGAGAGTTCAATTAGGAGCCTAGTCAGGCCAACTCTGGTTAAGCTCAAAAGGACAATGTCTTCTGCATAGGCAAGATGAGAGAGTTGCAACATGCCTAATTTCGGAGAATGTGAGTTGGTTCTTTTAAGCTTTTCAGATAGATCTGATACAAATAAGATGAATAGATGTGGGGCCAACACACATCCCTGTTTCAAGCCGATAGTAGCGTACACTTTTCTTGAGATTCTAGCACCGTCCCCAAGTTTCACTTGAACACAGGTATCTGTGTAAACTAATAACAAACCCCTCAATATTCTATCCGATATTTCCCAGGCTTTTAGTTTTGCCCTCAGTAGTTTACGGTCCACACTGTCAAAAGCAGCTTTTAAGTCTATGAAACACAGATGCAAGTCCTGTTTCTCACTGTTACATTTTTCTGCTATCATAGTGATTGATAGGATATTCGAGATAGTTCCAATCCCCTTTCTAAAACCTGTTTGATTAATTGGGATCAGATTACGTTCCCCAGACCAGTTGACTAGATCTTCAAGGATTAATGAGGCAAAATATTTAGCTTCTACATCCTGTAGGGCAATTAGCCTGTAATTTGAAGGGTTAGTTCTTTCTCCTCCTTTATAAATGGGGGTTATAATCGACCCTTGCCAGCTGTCGGGTACTTGATTATTAATCTCTACATCAGCGTATAGCTTCTCTAAGTGTGTACTCCAGTATTCAGAGGCATGTGTATAGATGGCTTGCAGAATGCCGTTTGTGCCCGGAGCCCCATCACTTTTGCCTTTATTTATTATATGTGCTATACCCTCTGTTGTATATTCGAAGTGGTTTATTAATGGGGCTAAGTCTTGCATAACTGATTGAATCGAACCCATTGGTGGTGATTGACAGTCGCCTACGTCCATTAATTTTGATTTATTTGAAGTTACTGCTGCCGCTTGTATCTGTTTGAATTTCTGTGAAAGGAAGTTGACCCATTCCTGCTCCTGAACATTTGACATTAGGATGTTTCGGTGCCTAGTCAGTTTATTTATCATGTGCCAAAATTTGTTCGTATTTGGCTGCTTTATGCTGTAAGTTAGTTTGGTCCAAAAGCTCTCCGTTTTCCCTTTTTTCAATTTCTTGTATTGTTTTCTTAATAGTCGAAATTTCTCCCATACTGTCCCTTCTGTGTTTTTTGATTGTAGCTTCCTTTGTGTTCTTTTTAGGTCCCTTTTTAAATCTTTCACCTCTTTTGGTAGATCTTAAGTTGGGTCATATCTTTTATCCTTCACCTTGGCTGCTTTCATTTTCATCTTTAGTTTGCCTAGGAAAAGAGACCAGGCTTGATTCTTATTAATAGGATCGTTTGCCAATTCATCCAGGATATCTTTTATTATTGAGAACCAATCTGTTTTATTTTTGTTTGTCCATTTAATACGTTTTAAGTTGATTGTATTGATTTGGCCCTCTGGTATATTGGTGGACTGAAATCTTTCCACGTTAAAGTTAAATTGAATGTGTTGAAACGCGTGGTCACTCAAGGTGATGTACTCTGTATAAAAACAGACCAGCAATGGCATTAGTGAAAGAGCTATAATGTAAAATCAAGTATCGTTTGTGCCCTGGGGCCATAGTATGTTTTTTTCGGCGGGCGGTCTTCCTCCGTCCTTCCATTGAGCACACGCATACCTTGGTATTCGAGATCTGTTACTATTTGCTCGCTAAGTCGATCCTTACGAGCTTTCGTCCCAGCTTGAGATTGCTGTTGAACACACCAATATGTGTTATTCACTGTCAGAATTTCGTCTTCATCCGGCATGAATATCAAATTAGAAACAAAATCTCCAGTCACTATTAGGCTCCATGTAGGGTCTGCACAACGTAGACCTGAAATTGTTTTGCTCAAAAGAGCATTTTTTTCCTTTTTAGTTCGGAACTTCGGTTGAGTGTAGTAATTAATCAATATTATCGTTCTTTTATTATCTGAGTATTGATCCGAGAATTTAGTAAGTTGTATACTAGGATCAGGAGGCTTCAGCTGTTCAGTATTAATCTTCAGATCAGTAGATACGTAGACTATCAATCCGCCTATTGCACGGCCATATTGCATACATTTTTCTGCTGCTACTGCATAGTGGGTAAAGACTGCTATTGAGAGATCTTCTTGCGACCATGTCTCTTGCAATGCAATTACGTCACAATTTGCCCATTCCTTAAGTGGGAAACCCTCCTTGAGTAGTCGCCTAGCCCCAGCTATATTCCAGGATAACATATGTATAAGACCAGATTCAAAATGACCCTCCCAAACTTTGTTTTGTCAATTACTCCTCTTATTGCTAAGTAAGCTGGGAAGCCAATTCCATTGATCCAAGTTTGAATTGATCTCCCCGTGAGAATCTTTCTCTGATATTTCTGGGGAGTGGGCTGTATTACTCCTACCTTTTGCATTTTATAAAATTGAGTATACCTGTGTGTGTTCTGCCGTCTATTCAAATTTCCTATGTTTTTCATTAGGTGCACTAACTGGCGTTTTCCATGCAAATACAAAAACACACCTGCAAAAGGGAAAGTGACTTAAAATTCACCTACGGTACACCAGCATCTACTCCAGGGGTATCACAGCCAATCCTGGGACACATCAAACGTGACTACTACAAGAGAATCTGATATAAATCATTGGAAGCAGGGAATAACCTTACCCACAAAAGGGACAAGGAAACTCAAGCACAACTCATCTTTTGCAAGTACACACCCACAGAAGTAGCAAATGTTTTTAAACAAAAACCACTACAAACACATACAAACACACAGTATGCACAACTGGCTCAAGATATTGCTTCAGACTGAGTTGACTACACATATAGCAACAAGGGTGCGTTCAAATTGAGCACACTAGCCAATGCAAGTGTGTGGAAGAATCCACAATCATGACTTCACCACACCCATCATAAGGTAAAACATGGCCCACCATCAATCAATCCCACAGCTTGGTCATATAAGAAGGTAAGCCATTTTCAACAACCAGCTTTTTAGGTCTGGTCTTTGAGACCTCTTTAGTTGTCTTTCCAGACTATTGTTTCTAAATTCTATGGGCCAGTGGCAGTGTGGATGACCGAGAGTATTTCTCGGGTCAGGAATCCACTGGGGGCAAGGCACCTCGTGCACCATTGGTTGAGGAAGCCGCTAGGCTAGGTCCTGGTGCGGTTTGCAGTTGGGGTGGACCGGGCCTGCTGAGGGGTCGAGGGTTTGCTGCCACTGTAGTCCTGCACTCCCTGGGGTGGGTGAGAACCTGTCTTCTTTGAGCCAATGAGGACGCTCCCCTGGCCGTCCGGTGTGTGTGCTCCTTCACGATGTCCAAAGATAAGTCTACTTCGGCGTCAGCTAAACCAAACACTATGGACCAATATACAAGTGTTAATCCCGGGTGCTCCGATCGCTCGAAGTCCTCATCGCAGTGTCCTGACATATCTATGTGCTTACAGCCACTACTCAGTCCAAAGAAGCATTGGAGGCTGGGATTGGGGCAGTGGGCTCTGACGTGATACTGTTGCGCCATGATCGACCAAAAGTGGTGGACCGCATTACAGAAGCAGAAACGAGAGTATCTGGGGATGAGGACTCGGTGGCTACCTTACAACAGAAAGTTGCCACCGTAGCGCCCACAACCAAGTAACTGGCCATATGGGTCGAAGACGTGGAAGGCAGCGCACGATGAAACAACTTACGATTCGTGGGCTTCCTTCCTAAGGATGTGACGGCACCTTCATGGAAAAATTCCTGAGGCAGGGGGTGAAAATCAGTGGTCCCACTGGAGAGCCTGCCATCTTGTTTTGTGATTGAAAGAGCCCACCAGGCCCTGGTGAAAAAGCCCCCCCACCCGGCATGCAGCCTAAGCATATCATTGTGAAACTCCTCAGCTGTCTAGACAGGGACGCTATTCGAAGACACATTTGGAACCAGGAGAAAATTGTGTATGAATCAACCCATATTATGATCTTCCTGTATTACCCCAGGATGGTGCAGCAACTACGACACACCTTCCTGGCAGCGTTACTAAAGTTATGGAAACTCAAGATCCAATGCATGCTGCTTTATCCGGCTCAGTTGTGGGTGGTCTACAACTCCCATTTATTGTTTTTTGATAGGTGACTGCCTTGCAAAGGATGGATGAGGCTGTGGCGATCAAACCACATACTTCCCCTAGGATAGACTCTGACTCATAACAAAGTGATTGACACAACCGTCCTTGAACCAGTGCCTCATGGGAGCAGTCCAGCCCGAACTGCCAAGCCATTTCTTCCCTCGACCGGTAACAAGTATCATGGGACCGGTTTCGGGCTAACAGCCCTCATCAGCCATGCTAGCTTGAATCCAGTGGCAAAGTGAGCAAGGGACCCACGTCTGGGCATACCCTGCCAACTTAGGGTGAACAAAGCAAACACAAGGAGATGATGCCTGCTTTGTGCTTATCTATGTCTCATATACATAGTTGGGGGTTTTGATTACTAACACTTACTGGGCATAGAATATTTGGGTGCCTTCATGTAACTGCCACTCTAAGGAGACATAACCAAGAACCTCCTCAAGAGACTATGTTTTTTGGGTTTTGGGACAGGGGATCCATTGGTGGTGTTCTGGTCCGTGCCTCCCATTGGGATTCGGCGGGGACACTAACCTCAACAGATACTTCATGTTCACTGAAGTATGAGGGAGGGGGGCGATTGTTGATCTGAAGTGTTGTTTATACATGTGTTGATGTGGTCCTGTTGCTCATGTTCAATCAGACACATATGTATTGACGATACATATTTGTCACTGACACTCATGACTAGCTTTGCTTCCGGGGACATAGTGAGCCTTCTCCAAATCCTTACTTGGAATGTCAGGAGGGGTCCTTGTTAAAGTCAAGCAGGGAGCGATCCTCCGCCAGGCAAGACGTATAGGGGTGGACTTTGTACAGGAGACGCATCGTCTGGGGACTAGGGGGCATATGTATCAAATTCTCTATTTGCGATTCTCAAATAGCGATTTTTTGAGAATCGCTATTTGGGAATCGCAAACGAGATGTAAGTATAAATTCGCAACTTGTTAGCGATTCCTTGGCATTCCTTAATTGCGATTAGCAAATTGCGAATCGCAATTAAGGTATACCTTCCCATTCATACCTATGGGCCAGGAGGCCCATAGGAATGAATAGGAAGACATTCTCAATTAGCGGTTCGCAATTAGAGAATCGCAAATTGAGAATAATTTCAAGGGTGCAAGAGTGTCATAAAGACACCCTGATGCACCCCTGAAATGAGCATGTGTGCGCATGTGGCGCACATACATGCCCTAAGGGCATGTATGTGCGCCACATGGCACTTTGAAAAATGCCAAAAAGTGCATCTTTCAAAGAAATCGCAAATTACCACCAACTTGAAGTTGGTGGTAATTTGCGATTTCTTAAGGAGAAATCGCACAACTTGGGTGCTTGTTACATCGCATTTAAGGAATCGCAATTTGCAATTCCTTAAATGCAATCGCAAAATAGAGAATCGCAAATTTGCGATTCTCTAATTTGCGATGCCCTTTTGGGATGATACATCCCAAAAGGCCTTTTCTCGTTCGCAAACGGGCCGATTCTGAGAATCGTCCCGTTTGCAAACGGGAAAAGTGCTTGATACATATGCCCCTAAGACTCCATGCCTTGCTCGCCATACCTACACACAGATATTCCACTCAGGATTCACAAGAGGTTTGGGCATTCTAGTCTATCACAGGGTCCCCTTTTTAGCTCAGAAAGTGTGCTCAGATGCGTAAGGTCTCTAAGTAGTGCTGGTGGCTGAACTTCATGGGGAGCAACTCACTTTAGGGAGTGTCTATGCCCCCCCCTCTATTGGGTCTCACTTTTATTGAATGTTTCATCCTTATGTGGGGTGATCCCTGGCGGTCTCTGACTGGTGGGGGGATTGGAACGAGGTTATGAACCCCGGGGTGGATAGATAGTGAACGTTGGTTCATGGTTCCTTCTCCAGATTAGACTACCTGTTCATTCCCGGTACATATCCACATAGGGTGTCATCACCCTGCATCCACCCGTGGGGGCATTCAGATCACTCCCGCGTGCCACTGGAGTTTCACACTGGCACAAACTGTCCTCGATTCCGATGGCAAATGTCGCCATGGCAGCTCCAGAACCCGACCTATAGGGTAACCCTTCAGGAAACAATTAAAGAATACTATACATTCAGCTCGCCCACTGCCCCTTTGCAAGTGGTACTGTGGGAGGCTCTTAACTTCTTAAGCCGACTATTAGAGGTGTTGACAACAGTTTTTGTATGGGGACCGTAGGCGTGGAGCTAGAAGCAGGGGGACCTTGAAGCACAGATTGAGAAATTAGAGGGAGACTGGTGGTTAGATTTCAGCTTAGCCTGACCCAACAGTTATATCAACAGTAGCTTTTAAATGAGGCGAAGACAACGTGGCAGGCCATTCAGCACCGAATATATCAATGGGGCGATAAGTCTGGCCATATGCTACATTGACTGTGCCCGGTGTCCAGGGCTGTGTCAGTGGTTCAGGTGGTGCAAGACCCCCGAAGGTGCATTGGTGTCGGGCCCGTTAATGTCGCCCAGAGTTTAGCAGAATTCTACAAGGCACTGTACGCTAAGAATTACCACATTAGTGCAGAACTGGTTCAGGAATTTCTTAGAGATATTCTGCAGTGCACCTTGTTGGCCATTGCTTGCACACATCTAGAAGACAAAATCACGACAGAGGAGCTGGTGTCAGCCCTGGCTGAGTTGCGCACCGGGTGGGCCCCTGGGCCCAACGGTTTTCCAAGTTAATTTTTTAAGCTATTTATGCTGCAACTAGGCAATGCTCTGTTGAAGGTTATCCAGGAGGCATCTGACAGCGCCATACTTCACTGAGTTTAGCGACATGTAGAGATCATGGTGTTTCCAAAATCAGGACGTCGACCGATGTACACTTGTCCTATTGATGGATCTCACCCCTCAATATCGAGGTGAAGCTTTTGGCTAAGACCTTTACTAACAGACTGTTGAAGCATATGCCGGATCTTGTGCATTTAGATCAGGCAGGTTTCATGCCCCAGAGTTCCACACGCCACAAGATCCGGTGCATTTATAATCCTCTCTTTGTGGTGGACTGTCTGGAGAAGCCGAAGGTAGTGCTCTCAGCCGACATGGACAAAGCTTTTGATTCAGTCAGCTGACAATATTTATTTGCTCTGCTTCAGAGCATCAACCTTGGTCCGCGCTTCCTAAACTATCTCCAACTCTTGTATACCAGACTGACTGTGTCAGTCCGAGCCACTGGGTCAATCTCAGATCCCTTTGATATCTTTGATATAGACAGGGGCACTTTACATGGATGGCAGTTATCCCTGTTATTGTTTATCCTGGTGATAGAACCCCTGGCAGCGCGGTGTGCTTGGACCCTTTAGTGAGGGGGTTGAATGTAACTGGAACTGTCAGTTTAGGCCGCCCTGTATGCTGAAGATGCACTTCTTCCTAGTCCCTGATCTTCTGGCCTTCAATTGTTGCAAATTCTGCTTATTTTTGGCGAGACCTCTGGATTGCACATGAACGTGGGGAAATCTATAGTGTTTTTAATTAGAGAAATAGCAGGTGACTGGGCCTGGGCTTTTGGACTGACTTTAGCGGTTTCAATCTTTAAGTATTTGGGGGTATATATTGCCCTGGAATCTGCTACCTCTTGGACCCACAACAATGCTCCGACGAGATTAAAGTATGGTCCCTATTGCCCGTCTGCCTAATGTGCTGCTCCATGATATTCACAATGGTCTCCATGCCACAGATCTTATACCAACTACAAAACCATCCCTTCACTATTCCTCAAACGTGGTTTGAACAAGTCAATGCGGCACTTGCTCAGTTTCTCTGGGGTGGGTGGGGCAGTATGCATCGCCCTCAGGACCTGTTTCCAGTCCACCTTCCGTGGGGGCATCACTACCTCAGATGTCTACTCCTATTATGTTGCGATTCCTCTCCTACTCATAAATCAGTGGTGGTACATGCAGCATCCGGACCTGGCATATGCGACGGAGGGCTGGTGAATGATTGATGTGCCACTCTGAGACCTCCTCTAATGTGGTAGGATAGGGAGCCATATTCCCCCGGCGACACAAACAGTGCTCTGTTTATGGTGGCGAGCGCTCATGTGGATGGGTTGGTGGGCCAGACTGACTTGGATGACACCATTATGGGGTGGGAGCTTCCTAGGCAGCATGATTGTTGTGGTTTCAGCAGTGGGATGCAATAGGTATCTCGACCTTAGGAAATGTTAGCGTGGCTCAGTCCTTAAGTATTTTCAAGAACTGCAGGCAGACTTCCAGTTACATTGATACCAATTTTAAAAATATCTCCAGATACACCATGCTTTAGCCCCCTTTCTTTGGGGCCTCCATGCCCTACCGGAGTTTAACCCCTATGCAGGGAAGACTACTGTTGGGTGATTTGGGTAAACATAAATTCAGGCAGATTTATCAGACATTAGTAACACGTAGTACGACCACACTCCCGACCTTACGACAGAAATGGCTGGAGGATGTACCCTCACTTGATAATGATGACTGGACTGAGGCTCTCATGGCTTCACTTGAGGCGGAAATATCGTCCAGACTTCGTCTTATCCAGTTAAAATTCTTTCACAGAGCCTATTTCACATGACATCACCTGGGGCGGATGGGTGCCATTGCCTCCTTGGTGTGCCTTAGATGTGTTGTAAATGAGGGTACCTTTCTCCACACGGTGTGGGAATATACATCGCTTTGGGCTTTTGGCATGGTGTGGTGACGTGTCCGGACTGGATCATGTCCTGGGAGATCCCATTTCATCCAAAAGAGTTCTTACTCCATAGCACTGAAGGAATTGGTGGTAATAGGTACAAAAGACAATCACTGTTCCTCGGTCTAACTCTGGCAAAACGAGATATTGCAAAGCTGTGGAAAGATTTATCGCCACCCACAGTGGGTACCTGGACGAATGGAATGGATCACTGTGTTGGTAGCTGTCTATTGATCTAGGGGGTACCCGCAAAAACATGCAAAGAAATGGCAGCTGTGGGTGAATCATTGAGGCATAGCCTTAGCCTCGGTCCCCGCTGTAGATTCTTTTATTGATACTAAAATACAACAATAGAATGGTGGATTGTTAGGCCCCTCCCGCTCTACACTGGAGTAGTGCCCTTAATGAAGGAACAGTTGACATGCTTATTGTGGGAGGATGGTGGAATTGTCTAATGTAATTTTTAATCGTGTCACTGGGAATGACAAAGGGTTTCTACTGCACTGCATGATTTGCTGGGCCATGGTGGCCGGAATGTAATATCAAAATGAAAATCAATAAAATTTGTTGTGGGAAAAAAAGTATTCTTAAAATTATGTATAATTTAGATATACATAGAGGCTTTTGGCTAGTGGGCTACATCCATTAGACTGTTAAATTATATATTTACACTTTAATTCCACCCACCTCAGCATACAGCATGGGGCAATGAACCATCCCTCTCCAGACATTGTATCCCTTCAATGTGAGTGATGATATTTATTGCTACCCTATGTGCACATCCACCATATCAATAGTCTCAAGGCTGGTGGGAAAATATTTGCTTTACTTTTTGTTTTTCTAAATTCTTTTTGAACATCCATAAACTTTTCTGGGTACCCAGTAAGTTTCCCGGTAGTGCTACTCATAGCGTGAGATCAAGGCACTAGGATAGACCATTGGCAGCACATACTACCTTCCAATGCTCAGGTTGTCTTTTCTTCCTTCTGTCAGTCACAGGCAAGAATTAGAGGTGCAGGAGTGCAGCAGCACCCCTAAAACAACCATGCTGTAATTCAAAAGGTGAATGAGCTTTAAAGATGCTTTTACTTTTTGTTTTTATTTAGTCACATTTACTGTGCATTCAAAGACTGAGGTCTAACTTCAAGTTATGTCTTCTGACAAATTAATGTTTATCCTTTCAACAAGGACACTGCTGTTTACTTTTCTTTTTTTGATGACACATTGAGAGAATGTGAACTATGTGACAGCTTTACTGGTGTGTATACAGAGTGTGAAAGGGGAGGCAGTAAAATGCCTGTTTTTTTCTTACACACAAAAAATTGTAAAATAAATGTACAACTATTTCAAAATATATCAACAGTTAGGAAAGCAAAAATGAAGCACTTTTTTGTAATTGTGAGGTGTGATGAAACAAAGATTTTAGTAGGATCAGAACTACTCAAGTCACTTTACTTGGTGATACAGAAATGAATCATGAATGTTCTTTGAAATCCTACACAAGATCTGTTGTTTGCACCCTACCAAGTTTCATCAGTAAAACTACATGTCTATGCAACTTTTGTGGGGAATTAAATGGAAAATGAGACATTCTGTTATTATCATGCTTTAGTAATATATTTGTAACTGTGTGCTTCAAAATGCACAACCAGCTATATACCACATCCATACCACTCTTCTTCTGAATGTGTATGGCTCCTCTGCTAGACTTTTTTCTTTTTTTGACTCTTGAATTTTTCACAATCCCCATGACCTCAGTGATGTAATATTGATGGAAGCACCTCCACAATGAAAATTGTTCCAGCAGCACTGCCTTCAATAAGAAAGTTACAGCTTTCCCTGATTTATCTCGCTCCCACAAATAAAAGAGGAGCTCTGCCTAGCATTTTGCTAGTTCCTAAAAGGGTGGCAGGAGACAAAGGCTTTACTAGCGATTTATACAGATAAGCCAGTCAGTCAGTCAATAGGCTTTATTTCAATAAAATCTTATCTTAAAAAGCAATACATACAATATGGTAAAAACACAAAAAAGAGCAATAACAATGCAATACAATCGATAAAATATACAATAAACGAATGGCATTAATAAATTACCTAAACACACAGATTAAAATCCTCCAATTAAACAATTAATTTAAGCCTTCTTGATCTAATCACCCAGGCCCAATTTAAAAACTTTGCCATGCCACACACAATTAAGGGCCGTTTGTCTGACTTCAATATTCTAAAGGCTACCATATAGTGACTAGTACCCAACTCCTTACATAATGGTTTTAACCACCTAGATCTAGGGGCTTTGTAGGCAGGGCACTCAAACAATAGATGGGCAACCGACTCAGTCCTCTGCGAACAAAAAACACACAAGGGACTAGTTTGAGCTGGACTGAGGCTCTCATGGCTTCACTTGAGGTGGAAATATCGTCCAGACTTCGTCTTATCCAATTAAAATTCTTTCACAGAGCCTATTTCACATGACATCACCTGGGGCGGATGGGTGCCATTCAGACCCGGACTGGCTGTAGCGGGCACCGGGCAATCCCCCGGTGCGCCGCAGGGGTGGGGGCCGGTTTTGGGCCTCTGGGGGCCGTTTTTGTTACAGGGCCGTTTTTGCAGCATAGCTGCAAAATCGGCCCTGCAACAAAATCGGCCGAAAACCGGCCCTGGCAAAGAGCTCGGAGGCACCCCCAAGCCCCGGGGGCCGGCTGAGCACTTTGCCAGGGCCGGTTTTGGTTCCCAGTCCGGCCCTGGTGCCATTGCCTCATTGGTGTGCCTTAGATGTGTTGTAAATGAGGGTACCTTTCTCCACACGGTGTGGGAATATACATCGCTTTGGGCTTTTGGCATGGTGTGGTGACGTGTCTGGACTGGATCATGTCCTGGGAGATCCCATTTCATCCAAAAGAGATCTTACTCCATAGCACTGAAGGAATTGGTGGTAATAGGTACAAAAGACAATCACTGTTCCTCGGTCTAACTCTGGCAAAATGAGATATTGCAAAGCTGTGGAAAGTTTTATCGACACCCACAGTGGGTACCTGGACGAATGGAATGGATCACTGTGTTGGTATGGAAATAGCTGTCTATTGATCTAGGGGGTACCCGCAAAAACATGCAAAGAAATGGCAGTTGTGGGTGAATCATTGAGGCATAGCCTTTGCCTCGGTCCCCGCTGTAGATTCTTTTATTGATACTAAAATACAACAATAGAATGGTGGATTGTTAGGCCCCTCCCGCTCTACACTGGAATAGTGCCCTGAATGAAGGAACAGTTGACATGCTTATTGTGGGAGGATGGTGGAATTGTCTAATGTCATTTTTAATCGTGTCACTGGGAATGACAATGTGTTTCTACTGCACTGCATGATTTGCTGGGCCATGGTGGCCGGAATGTAATATCAAAATGAAAATCAATAACATTTGTTGCGGGAAAAAAAGTAATCTTAAAATTATGTATAATTTAGATATACATAGAGGCTTTTGGCTAGTGGGCTACATCCATTAGACTGTTAAATTGTATATTTACACTTTAATTCCACCCACCTCAGCATACAGCATGGGGCAATGAACCATCCCTCTCCAGCCATTGTATCCCTTCAATGTGAGTGATGATATTTATTGCTACCCTATGTGGACATCCACCATATCAATAGTCTCAAGGCTGGGGGGAAAATATTTGCTTTACTTTTTGTTTTTCTAAATTCCTTTTGAACATCCATAAACTTTTCTGGGTACCCAGTAAGTTTCCAGGTAGTGCTACTCATAGCGTGAGATCAAGGCACTAGGATAGACCATTGGCAGCACATACTACCTTCCAATGCTCAGGTTGTCTTTTCTTCCTTCCATCAGTCACAGGCAAGAATTAGAGGTGCAGGAGTGCAGCAGCACCCCTAAAACAACCATGCTGTAATTCAGAAGGTGAATGAGCTTTAAAGATGCTTTGGTTTTTATTTAGTCACATTTACTGTGCATTCAAAGACTGAGGTCTAACTTCAAGTTATGTCTTCTGACATATTAATGTTTATCCTTTTAACAAGGAGACTGCTGTTTACTTTTCTTTTTTTGACGACACATTGAGAGGATGTGAACTATGTGACAGCTTTACTGGTGTTTATACAGAGTGTGAAAGGGGAGGCAGTAAAATGCCTGGTTTTTTTTACACACAAAAAAATGTAAAATAAATGTACAACTATTTCAAAATATATCAACAGTTAGGAAAGCAAAAATGAAGCACTTTTTTGTAATTGTGAGGTGTGATGAAACAAAGATTTTAGTAGGATCAGAACTACTCAAGTCACTTTACTTGGGGATACAGAAATGAATCATGAATGTTCTTTGAAATCCTACACAAGATCTGTCGTTTGCACCCTACCAAGTTTCATCAGTAAAACTACATGTCTATGCAACTTTTGTGGGGAATTAAATGGAAAATGAGACATTCTGTTATTATCATGCTTTAGTAATATATTTGTAACTGTGTGCTTCAAAATGCACAACCAGCTATATACCACACCCATACCACTCTTCTTCTGAATGTGTATGGCTCCTCTGCTAGACTTTTTTCTTTTTTTGACTCTTGAATTTTTCACAATCCCCATGACCTCAATGATGTAATATTGATGGAAGCACCTCCACAATGAAAATTGTTCCAGCACCACTGCATTCAATAAGAAAGTTACAGCTTTCCCTGATTTATCTCGCTCCCACAAATAAAAGATGAGCTCTGCCTAGCATTTTGCTAGTTCCTAAAAGGGTTGCAGGAGACAAAGGCTTTACTAGCGATTTATACAGATAAGCCAGTCAGTCAGTCAATAGGCTTTATTTCGATAAAATCTTATCTTAAAAAGCAATACATACAATATAGTAAAAACACAAAAAAGAGCAATAACAATGCAATACAATCGATAAAATATACAATAAACGAATGGCATTAATAAATTACCTAAACACACAGATTAAAATCCTCCAATTAAACAATTAATTTAAGCCTTCTTGATCTAATCACCCAGGCCCAATTTAAAAACTTTGCCATGCCACACACAATTAAGGGCCGTGTGTCTGACTTCAATATTCTAAAGGCTACCATATAGTGCCTAGTACCCAACTCCTTACATAATGGTTTTAACCACCTAGATCTAGGGGCTTTGTAGGCAGGGCACTCAAACAATAGATGGGCAACCGACTCAGTCCTCTGCGAACAAAAAACACATAAGGGACTAGTTTGAGCCGGGATTTTCCAGCGGGCAGTCAGTTTCTCACTGGTAGGACACCAATTCTAAATTTGATATACAAGGCCCTATCTCTGGGTTTTGAAATTATGTTGAGATAGGGTTCTCGAAAGGACACGTCCTTGACCAAGATGAATTCACTGGAAGATCTACATAAATTTGGGTTAGAGTTGTTCCTACCCACTACCCAATTCCAAAAAATCTTCTTCAAGGCGGATTTGGGAGGGGCAGACCTGGAATACCATGACTCCCAGAGACCCAATTCCCCCAGCAAAAATTTGACATCCCTTAACCACCCAATTTTTGACCAACCGGGCAGCGATAAAATCTCCCTCAGCCCATCTGCATAACTCACTAATTCAGGGACTCTCCATAGGTGAGCCCAGAGGAGCAAGGGGCGAAGCCTAGCCTGTTCGCTAATAGAGCGGCAGCCCATATCCATAAATAGAGGTAAGGACGGGATACTATAAGGGAGGGACAACAAGTCTTTCAGAAAGTTACTCTCTGAACATGCTAGCAGGTCAGTATTCTGCAAGCCCCATAGCTCAGCACCATACAGGGCCGCACTAACCCCTCTGGCTGTGTAGATGTCCAACACAGGAGCGATAGGTTTTGAGGTGGATAATCGTTGCTCTTTAAGAAGAGCCCCTACCACCCTTTTTTGCCTCAGCAACATCTTCTGGAGATGGGAAGTCCACCGCATAGTATCAGTGAGACGAATGCCAAGGTAATCAAACTCCTTGACCCTTTCCAAAGGCACCCGATTTAAAATTGGAGATTTTCCAAGCTTCTTCGGGGGATTAAGGATGAGATATTTGGTTTTATCTGTATTAATTTGAATACCCCTTTTCTCGCAAAAAGTTTGGAAACTGTCAAGGAGACTTTGTAGGCCCATCAGGGATTTGGAGATGAGCAGGGTGTCGTCGGCGAATAGTAAGGTGGGTATTCTCCTGCCCGCCAGGGATGGTGAATCGGTAGGATTTTCCAAAAGATGCGCCACCACTCCGTTCACATATAAGGTGAACAGAGTGGGAGCAAGCACACACCCCTGGCGGACACCCCTATTCACCGGTATTCTAGCGGTCTTCTCCCCCTGCTTACCCCACCTCACCTGCGCAAAGTTACCTGTATGAAGCTTCATTACCAAGGATAATAAATATGCGGGCATTCCCATTTCCGACAAAACCTTCCACAAACAGCCCCGAGGGACTAGGTCAAATGCAGACCGTAAATCAATAAAGGCAAGATACAAACTGCCTTTGGCCAGGACAACCACTTTCCAATACAAGAGCATCAGTCTGAATGTCTGCTCAATAGTCCGGGTGCCTGATCTAAACCCAGCCTGTAGGTCTGAGAGAATTTTCTTGTCATCTACCCACTGAAGCACTCTCCCCAGAACCACCTTCCCTGCCACTTTCTGGGAAGAATCAATTAGGCTTATAGGCCGGTAATTAGCTGGGTCGTCCCGGCCCCCTTTCTTGAAGATCGGAATGACCTCAGCACCCATCCAGGAATCAGGAAGAGCTGCACCACAATACGATGCATTTAATAGTGATGAAATAAGTAACCCCCATTCCTTTAGGTTAAGACGGAACAGATCCCCCGGTATCCCGTCTGGGCCTGATGCTTTATTGGGGACAAGAGAGTTAATAACCTTCTCCACCTCCTTGGGCGTAAAAGAAACATCTTCGCTCGACCCGAGAAAGCTCAGAGAAGGTAAGACAATCATCCCACTGGTATCGTCCTGGGAGGGAGTATAAAGTTTGGAGAAATGGTTAGACCACATCTCCTCAGAGATGTTACAAGTTAACTAAGAGTCAACCGGCCTGTTCCTCGACCTAACTAGGTCCCAAAAGCTCCTCGAGTCTCTCCCAGCACTGGCCATTTCCAAATCACACCAGAACTTATCATACCACTCTTTCTTAGCGATACTGATAGCATACCTATATTCCTTCCTAGCCACGCCAATCAAATCAGAACTCTTAGACTTCACAGCTTCAATTAGAACCCTTTTCGCCCTCCGACATTCCTTGGAATACCATCCGTGGTTGCCCCCAGATTCCCTACAGACTCTAGTTGAAGAACCCTTATTCCGTATCACAAATAACTCTCCCAGGGCTTCAATAGTATACAGATAAGCTGTAAACTGAGCACAGCATTCCTCTGTATGAGCTTTCAATCCAACTCGGTCTGGAATAAGTGAGGGTGAATCAAATAATCATGAACTTATAAAACCACAATGCTCATTGACTGTAAAGGTCTTTCCTTTCTAACACCCCTTCTCCTCCATTACATCCCTGCATCCTAGTGGGTGATTTATCTGTTTGGAGTGATGTCAAAAATGCAGCCTTGCTATTTCCACTACTCCAGCATATAAATGTTTTTAAAACTGTCAGGGAAACTACCAATCTCCTTTAGTTGCTTCAGAAGAACAAGGGAGAGTTATTTGGAAACACTAACCTAGATTTTGATCATATATATATATATATATATATATATATATATATATATATATATATCACGAAAACTCCTCCAAGGAAAGAGCAGAGGCCACAGTTGGGGTAAGCAGGGAGGGCACTTTATTCTGTCACAAACGGCGAATGCATTTCGGCATCACATATGCCTTCTTCAGCGCCAGGAGGCTTATGGGGAATATGCAGGTAACATCGTGTATTTGAATGATAGCCCCTCGATGATTGGTTTAGGTCCGCCCCGCCCCCAGGAGCATTGTCCTTTCTCACCATCTGTAGTGCACTGAGTACATGTGCACTACAGTTCCCAGAATGCAACAAGAATCCAGGTGGGTAAGGCAGATTAATGGCTTGCTGGTAATGCGAAAATTAACATCACGATGTCATCTGGCCAAATCCCCTGCATGTTGTGTGAATGGCAATGTCCTCCTGGGTCCCCAGACCGCATCAACCTCCAGGCACAGGTTTCCATTCAGCGGGGGCAGGACCGGGGATCCAGTCGCGCCCAGGGCAGAGTTAGATAACTCCGTCACCGCCCCATCTCTTCCTGGACCCGGGGGTGTGCCTTGGTAATCCAGTACCCTGACATCGTGATGTTAATTTTCGCATTACCAGCAAGCCATTAATCCGCTCCTGGGGGCGGGGCGGACCTAAACCAATCATCGAGGGGCTATCATTCAAATACACGATGTTACCTGCATATTCCCCATAAGACTCCTGGCGCTGAAGAAGGCATATGTGATGCCGAAATGCATTCGCCGTTTGTGACAGAATAAAGTGCCCTCCCTGCTTACCCCAACTGTGGCCTCTGCTCTTTCCTTGGAGGAGTTTTCGTGATGTTTCGCGCGCATGCCAGAGGCGCGCTTCAGAGGCACCCGCATCCTCAAGTTGGCCTTGGCTTCGCTGGCATCTGCTGTGGCGGACTTTGTTTGTTTCCAGGGTACTGGATTACCAAGGCACACCCCCGGGTCCAGGAAGAGATGGGGCGGTGACGGAGTTATCTAACTCTGCCCTGGGCGCGACTGGATCCCCGGTCCTGCCCCCGCTGAATGGAAACCTGTGCCTGGAGGTTGATGCGGTCTGGGGACCCAGGAGGACATTGCCATTCACACACATGCAGGGGATTTGGCCAGATGACATCGTGATGTTAATTTTCGCATTACCAGCAAGCCATTAATCCGCCTTACCCACCTGGATTCTTGTTGCATTCTGGGAACTGTAGTGCACATGTACTCAGTGCACTACAGATGGTGAGAAAGGACAATGCTCCTGGGGGCGGGGCGGACCTAAACCAATCATCGAGGGGCTATCATTCAAATACACGATGTTACCTGCATATTCCCCATAAGACTCCTGGCACTGAAGAAGGCATATGTGATGCCGAAATGCATTCGCCGTTTGTGACAGAATAAAGTGCCCTCCCTGCTTACCCCAACTGTGGCCTCTGCTCTTTCCTTGGAGGAGTTTTTGTGATATATATATATATATATATATATATATATATATATATATATATATATATATATATATATATATATATATATATATATATATATATTACATGTTTACTGAAAAATAACTAAGATTAAAGCAACTTTATAGTTAGGTGAAATGTTCAGTAACAACATTGCTTTTTACACTTTAAAAACCACAGAAATTCACCAGTTATAGTTATCTCAAGTAACTATAACTCTTGCCATAAGGTAAACTATTACTTGGGCCCCTGCCATGTGCTGTTTTCTCATCAATAGTTTATTGCAAATGTAGCAGTGATATTATCAATGATGTCATAGAAGATGTGGTGAGTGATGTAATATATAGGGTAATTAGCAGTGCATGGCAAGAGATTAGAATTTGTGGGTGCCCAGGTGCGCCCAACATAATGTTGGGTGCCACAGTGGGGGGTCCCAGGGCCCCCACGACCTCAGCTGAACCATGCGGGAAGCCGGCATTGCTCCTGCATGTAGGGTGCAACTCTCTATGCTTGCTGCCTCCAGGCAGGAGCAATATGTGTTTTGTTACCCTGCCCTCAGGAGTGTGGGCAGGGTAACAGTACAGAAGTCTTCTACCATTCAGTGGGAGCATTTTTCAATCTTTTGCAGGCTGAGAGCAGACTCCAATGTTTGCTCTTGCTTGGCTGGAGATTTAAAACTGCTTCAGCCAGACATGAGCAAACATATGTTTCCCGAAGCTACTCTGTCCCAGGATGGGCTCCCCAGGACACAGTAACTGAGCTGGCCCCATGGGGTTGCATATGCAGGGCCTGTAAAGGCTCAGGGAGGAAGTCATGCCCCTCCCCTTTAATAATTGTGATGTCCCCAGGGTATGGGGTCCCCTGGGCCTTTGTAAGGCTCAGGAGGGGTTTGCGTGCCCCCTTCCTTGTTTGTTTACTTCACTCCAAGGGGATGGGATCCCCTGGGCCTAATTATGGTCAGGGGGGATTGTCCGCCCCCTTTTTTCATTAATTACTTGGTCCCGATGGTAGGGTGCCGAGGGACCTTTTGGGCTTGGGGAGGGGGCTGCACAGCTCCCTCACCTTTTCAATACATTCCAGCCCTGAGGAGTGGGGCGCACTGGGCCTTTTTTAATCTCCAAGAGAGGTCCACACACACCCACTCCCTTGTATTTTTATCTTGGCCCCTCGGGTCCCCAGGACCTCTCAGATGCTCAGTGAGGGGGTCCAGATGCCTCCGCCCCCCAAAAAATAACATGCATCATCATTTGTGTCAAGGTATCAGTACCCTACTCCAATGTCCTTTATTTACTTTTTTCTTAGGACTCAAGACTGGTCCCAAGATGGTTTCCACCACTTCCTGGTTGATGTGATGGCAGCCATTCAGACCTCAGCTTCAGATCTGTCAGGTTTGCAGATCTGATGCCCTGGGGGCCCTAACCCCTAAGCCATTTCAAAATATAGGAAAGGGTGTGTGGGTGTACCCCTTCTTCCCAAACCTTTATAATGTCCTTGGGACCCCATTGCTCTGAGGCCATATTTTTACAGGAAGGGGGGGAAGTCGGGCTCCACAACTCAAGATCGGCACGGGAACCCCATCCTCCGGGTCCTAATATAAGCAGTGTTCTGGGTATCCGATCTCCTGGGTTTCTACTTCTTTTTTCCCAGGAGAGTGAGGACATATCCTGCCCAGACTCTCCCAGACAGAAAACAGAACTCTACTGCTGCCAGCTGTGAGTCCTGTTCTCCCATGTGGTGCCACCCCAGTCCTGGACCCTTGAAGTGGGCCTGAAGGTGCTCTTCCAGCTCAACTTTGGTGCCAGCAGAACCAATGCATCGTGACTCATCGCCTCCCAGAAACTCGGCATCACAGCTGCTAATAGTTGCATCACCTCACTAACTCCATACTGGGACCATTTCATGATGCATTCCAGGTGGAGGACTTTGCATCGCCACCCGCAGCCACCCTGGAACTACCGCTGTGCTATACATCCTTGATGCAGGCCTGTTCATCAACAATTAAGCCCCTCATCGACAGCATCCTGAACGACGATACAAGACTCTGCATTGCAACCCCTTCAGCTTCTATGGAACCATCCGGTGCATGATGTATCTTCGATGTAGGACCTCACATCACGGTCTCACAGCGCCCAGGGCCAGCTGTTCTGCTACTCTTACTCGACACAAGTCTCTGACAGCCACCAAGACGTAAGGTACTATTGTTCAGCAGGCCTAACTGCGCCCATCACAGTCAGCCTGAGCTTGTAACTTTTTCCTGGTCTAGCATGACCAGTTAACCACAGGTGGTGATTGGTGCTTTTTGGGCTATTTTCACTTAAACCTTCAAAATTGCACATCTCCTGATCTACTGTTTGGATTTGTGTTGTTTTGAATTATTTCTTACATTTCACTCTATTTATCTAAATTGGTGTGGGATTTTTCTTGTGTTGGTTTCACTTTTTACTGTTTGAAGTGCTGCATAAATACTTTTGCATATTGCCTCTAAGTGCAGCCTGACTGCTTTTTGCTAAGCTACCAGAGGGGTAATGGGGTTTAACTGTGACTTTACCCTGACAAGGATTGTGGTTGCTGCTTGAGTAGGGTTTCACCCGCTAACCAGTAACCTACTTTATGACAACTTATATTTCGAGATTGTGGCTAGCACATTGTTGTGCATGTTGTTGTATTTTTTTATTCATATGGCATGTGCTTATAACAAAAAAATAAGCTATATTGCACTAGATTGACATGGTCATACAATGGCTTTCCAATACTTGTTCTAACATTCCAACAAATGCATTTGTCGCCTTCGCTCTAATTTTGTTGTACAATTACTTTAGGAGGGGGACAGGTTATTCATTTCAGCTACAGTGTGATCACAGACCATCAATTCATGTGGCAAAATATTGACTACACTCACCTTTCTGGCCAGATGATCTTTCAAGAGGATCACAAGGAAAATTATGGTTATCACACTAGGGCTTATGACCTGTGCTGAGATTCATCTACAGGCTATTGCTGTAGTATATTACCATGTCACAGTCACTGGTGAAAATACGACTGGAGGCAAGGGAATTCAATGTCTTGCCCATTTCCCAAAGGTGCCACTGATTGTACACCCATTTCTCTTCACGCCGTTGTCATTCCACTAATATGTAAGCATTTTGCGATGTCAGGGGCTGATTTGCTGCTGTCTATTGTTTTTCCTGGGTGCACATTTGATGGCTATATTTTCTGCCAGTCATCTATTGCAGTTGGTTGCTGGAGATTTCAGTTATACTGACTAGGAGATAAGTTTACCTAACCCACAGTGGGACTTCACGTGTACCTGGGGAATGGCTTCTCAAAGATAGTCACTAATAACTTCATATCTTGCCAGTACACCCATTATCATAACATTCATAGAATGCATGTATGGAAAGTCTGGAGCATTCTTGTGGTGCATCAAATCTTTGTTGCAGCTGATGCTGGTTGTGACCGCTGTCACTATCTCCTGACCCATTCGACATCCAACCATCCCAGCTTAACAGGGGTACAACAGGGCACACATATGTACATGAGCCATCATTGAGCACGCCTTTGGAATCCTCAGGTCGCCTTGATGCCACTTTCCTAGCAGTAGTGTGTAAGTTTATTGTATCTTGTTGCAGGTTGCACAACATCAGAATGCGACTAGACTTACATGTAGACCTTACACATTAAGAACAGCCACATTGTGGTTCCTGGGGTGCGCTAGAGTCTAGAACTCTGGTCTGCCGGTGCCAGTGGTCTTACATTTCACCTGAGCTGCTAGATTGGTTGCTGTATTCTGATTATACACCACTGTTGCACTACCATGACGCCACAACCAAACATACTCTTATGAATGTTATATGGAGCTGCAAGCACCACATCCACTTATTTTTGCACGTTTGATCTTACTCTTACATACTTCACTCACAGTCTGTCATTTCACTAAAAAGTGTTCTGTGGTGTAACTAAGGTGCCACACATGATCCCAAACATGTTGTCCTCCTTTACCCTTTTTTTTTAAATTAGTTTCCCCATCCCCCTGTGTATACTATGCAATGGAGATGTATTTCTAAGCTCTGCTACATATGCTGAAAAACAACATAGCAGCAGTGGAGTGTTCTACCATCCATGGCAAACAGGAGATTACAGGGCAAATGTGTAGGAACACTCATTCCTGATCCATCCTGCCACCTGAGCATCATCCATGTTCAACCTGGTGCTGTATTTGCTATTTTAGTTCCCAAAATGGTTGTTGAACATACAGGTAGGGCCCGTGCTTTGATACAAACGAAATTGTGTTCATTGGGGAAAGGGGTCCTGGAAAAGCACTATCAACTGCAGAGGGCGAGAAACCCAGACTGGACCGAGAAAACCACAAAGTTCTCTGCAATGGAAGTGACAGCATGAAAAGCAAAGGAGTGTCTTCAGGCCCTGGGAAAAGCACCTGCTTGGGGCATTAATTAAGGTTGAGGACATCATGGGGAGGACCCCCAATCCCACACAAGACATTCCTAACTTGTCACTAGGGGTGGGCAGAATTTGCGAAATCCACTTTCGCAAATTATCGCGAAAATGTTAAAAATTATTGCAAACACGCGGAAATATCGCGAAGATGCAGAAGTTTTTTTCCCGCATGTTAGCGAGATTTTCTGCATGGTTGCTGCTCGCCAACTTACCCATTTGGTTGCTCGCGGGCGCGGCCATCTTGTTTTCAGTTGTCTCGCGGTGCATGATCGCGATAAGAAAGACGTGATCATGCGACGCATGACGTCACTGCGGGCGCGAACTGTCGCGAGACAGCGCAAATGGCTAAAAACAATACAACATCTCATGGAGAACGCGACCGGATCAAGAAAACTTGTCTGCGAACGCAGGGATTCAGGTAAGGCGATCGTGCGCGCGCTAGAATGTATTATTTTACAGCGCTAGCAAGAAACAAATTATCGCCAAGCTGCGGAATGCGGAAAGCGGAAATTTTGACATTTTCGCGCTTTCCGCGGAACGCGAAAATGTCAAATTATCGCAATTTCCGCGAACGGAACGAAATTTTAGCCCAGGCCTACTTGTCACACTACAGAGGACAGTTCTGTAGAAGCCTAACTACACTTCCATTCTCAATTGGAAAAGCATCAACAGCACGGATAAGTACTCTATAACTTTGCTTTTGTGCATATGCACAATTTCAGTGTTTTCTTATTTGGTCCTATGCAGTTGTGTTAACATGTTTATGTAAGTATGTGGACCAGATGTAAAGTTCCGTAGCACCAAATAAGCAATAATATGCTTTTGTACCATTTTTGCACTTTGGTATCATACGATATATCTGCTGTTACTCCCGATGTATGTGTAGGACACAGTTCAGGGTTAAGTATGCATATGTCACAAAGGACCAATCCGATTGTGTTAATAACAAGGTTATTTTCTCCGTATATGAATTGATGTCATTTTATATTGAAAATTGTGACTTTCTGCGTAAACCGCAAATGTGTATGTATGCTATTTTAATAATTTGTATTTCCTCTGCCTTATACAACAATGATGCATATTTAATCATATTGCATGACGTTGTCACACACACATGCATGAGCTAGGCAATTCTTTTATGCAGTCAGGCATCTGACAGTTTTTTTCCATTTTTTGTTCCATCACATGACGTGCAGCCATGTATGTTTATGTTACAGACATGGCTTAAGTTAGTTCAGCTATTTTGGCAC
This sequence comes from Triturus cristatus, assembly GCF_964204655.1. Classification (NCBI taxonomy): domain Eukaryota; kingdom Metazoa; phylum Chordata; class Amphibia; order Caudata; family Salamandridae; genus Triturus; species Triturus cristatus. The sequence goes on along the minus strand of NC_140580.1, from coordinate 167,065,956 downwards.
AAAAGCAAAAGTACACAACATAAGTCAATTTCTAATTGAATACATATGCGGAATGTTGTGAAGTAGAACAATACCATAATCCTTTGATCTAGCTGACTCGCCACTAAATGGTGTGTGTCAAACATCCAATATTTTAATGCTTTGGTGTAATCATTGTGATCATGGACAATAAGTGTATATTTTCAATAAACAAATGAAAATGTTATTCTGTGATGGACGGTACGCACTGAACACAAGAACTCATGATCCTTCTCTGACTTCCTTTGCCATGGGCAGCAAAGAACCAGGAGGGGAGCAGCAACATATGGGCCAAAGGGTATTAGGACCACGTCGAAAGGACAGGCACCAAGGAACCTTACCACAGAGTCCTCTTTATCATCATGTGCTTCCAGTGAGTAAGATGGCGTGCAAACCCTTGTATCTAGTAGACTTTACCACAGAGGCGATGATCCTCTGATGGAGCTTTCGCCACCAATGGAGAGGGGTGGGAATCAGGGTATACAGATCTCCGTTGACCACCCAATGAGGACCATTAATTCGCATCCAACTCACAAGTTTGAGATCAGGTTCAAATACACCACTCTTAGGACCCTGCTATAGAAGTACAGTATTGCAATTGGTAGATCCAACCTCCTAAAGAAAGTCAGTCTAACCAGAATTATACACACTGAAGTGACATTTAAAAGAAAATGCCACAGTGCAGTGTTATGCCAAATTTGGCAATGCTGCGCTCTGACATTTAAAAAAATGCAGGGATGCGCCATGTTTACAAAAATACGGCACACCCCTACATTTCTTCTAGCGCTGGCACTAAAAAGCTGCCTAGCGCCAGGTGCAAGGGTGCCTGTGCTGTAGGGTCAATTGTTTATGAGCATGAAAGGGTACCTTCCTGCACATAAAAAATCATAATGGTGATTTTCTCTTTCTATGAGCACACATTGAAAGAGCAAAAACGAGGAGATATTAATAATTTCTCCTTGTATCACCATTCTAAGATCAGGTATTACCTGGCCTTAGTTTTTGGCACTGTCCCAGCCTTGTAAATCTGGCAGCGTCAAAAAGCAATGGATGTTACGGTGGAACGCCCACATCAAAACCCATTGCCCGCCCCTTTGCCGCAACAGATTGTGGCGGTAGGGGGCATATTTACAAGGTGGTGTTGAGCCACGTTAAGTGGCTTAGCACCACCATGTAAACATCTTCATAACCTGGTCGACAAAGAAAAGTTACAATGTTGCAGACTATGAATTCCATGTAGAGTTAAAGCGCCAGATGTACGACCGGTTTGCGCATGCAAAAACGAATAGGACCATGTACAAACCCTATTCAATGAGTCACAATTTATTTGCGACTCGCTAAATAGGATTTGCCACTTGCAATTAGGAAGGGGCGTTCCAAGGGCGTCCCTTCCTAATTGCAACTCGCTACCCCATGTCAGAATGTTTTGCGACTGCAATTACGGTCGCAAAACACTCGCAATTTACCGCCCTCTTCAAGAGGGTGGTAATGCACTCACACATGGTAAGGGGTCCCCAGGGGACCCCTTCCCCTCTGCAAATGCAGGGCAAAATAGTTTTTAGGGGCATGCAGTGGTCTCAGGGACCACTAACTGCCCTTAAAAAATTAAACGAAAACGTTTCATTTTTTTTTTTATGCATCCTGTTTTCGTTTAGGAAAAATGAGCTGCATTTAAAAAAAATAAAAACTGCTTTATTGGAAAGCAGTCCCAGACATGGAGGTCTGCTGAGCCCAGCAGGCCACCATACCTGGGAGAGCCAGCCATTCCTAATGGGGTCGCAAATTGTGAGTGCCTCATGAATATTGATGAGGCATGCAATTTGCGGCCCCATTGGGAATCACAAACAGTGCCTCTGACACAGTTGTACATGGCATTTAGCGACTCGCAAATTGCGACTCGCAATTTAGCGCATTTTGAAAGTTGCTAAATGCCCCGGTCGTACATCTGGCCCTAAGTTCTCACCAATTCACTATTCATAGTACCCTAGAAGAATTTTCTAAGCTGTATGAAATTTTGCATGTACAGAACAAACAAAGCAACATTTAGAGGAATGTGGAAAGACAGTCCATATTAGGCTATGAGATCTGAATTTAAATCTGGATGAAAAAGAGAGTCGAGAAATTGGGGAGATGACAAGAGGACTACAAGCCATGGGCTTAGAACAGTTGGTCCACACCCCCACGCACATTAGGGGCCATATTTTGGACAATATTTTCTCTAACAGTGCTCAATTAGAAGCGCTTTTACCTGTGCCTGTTGGCTGGTCCGACCACTCGATTCACCCTTTCAGGATTGTGAATCCAAGAAAGGCCCCTTGCAATCTGGGAAAGCGATCAGAGCCCATAATGATCCGGAAATGGGCTTCACTTACCCATGATATCTTTAGGGATAAGTTGGCTTTAAGCGCTCTGGAATTAAGGGCTGAAACTCAGATAGCAAAAAATCACGTCTCTCTATGGATTAAGGAGGTAGTGGACTCCATAATACCTCTGAAACCTTGTAAGAGTGCCCGTCTAACTCCATCGGTGAAATGGTTCTCAGAGGAACTGGCATTATTGAGAACCGAATGTAAACGCCTTGAACGCTGCTGGAGGGTGAACTATCTGAATGAAAATAAGCTGAAATACCGAGAAGCACTCAAGTTATGTCATCAACGAATTAAGAGAGCACATAGGGAGTTCTACACGGGGCAAATCGAATCAGTAAAAAATACATCTAAGAATATTTTTAGTGTTGTCAAACAACTGACTTCCCTAGAACGTGTCACAGCAATATTGCCTGGTTCCACGGACTACTGTAATAAAGTAGCGGGTTTTTTCTTGGGAAATATAAAAAAATATATGCTGCCTTCCCTGATAGTAGCAGGAATTATATCTTTGCTCCAGCTAAAAAGGGTTCTTGGGTCGAGGATAGGTTTATTTTCCATCCTCCTGAAGAAAGTGAGGGTTCTAAAACTTATGGAAGTAGTTAAATCCGGGTCTCCCCTGGATTTGATCCCCCCGAGACTATTACTATGAGGGAAAGAAGCCATCGCACCGGTTCTTACCATACTACTGAAGATATCCTTTAGCTCAAGGCAGGTTCCTAGCAATTGGAAACATGCTTTAGTGGTGCCACGGCTAAAGAAACCGTCTCTAGATCCATCGCTCCCGGAGAATCTGAGACCTATATCTTTGCTTCCCTACTTTGCTAAAATTGCGGAGAAACATCTGAATATTCAACTGACTACGTTCTTGGAAGACAAAACGGTTCTCCATGAAACCCAGTCTGGTTTCAGGCCACTTCACAGCACTGAAACGGCCTTACTTTTGGCTTCTGAGGCCTTGAAAATTGCTGCTGATGAGGGAAGGACAACAGCACTGATTTTACTGGATTTGAGTGCTGCGTTTGATATGGTTTCCCACGGCCTTCTGTTAGAACGTCTGTGGGAGGCCGGGGTCGGTGGCAGCATATGGGAATGGATCAAGCACTTCTTGCAGAATAGATCCTTCCAGGTCTTACAACACCCTTTTAAGTCCAAGGTGTGCCCTCTGTCTCAAGGGGTACCACAGGGCTCGGCCCTCAGTCCTACTTTATTCAATGTTTACATGCGCCCCTCTGGCAGAGATTGTGCTGAAACATGGGGTGAAACTGGTGTCATATGTTGATGACACTCAGCTGATTGTTACATTGGAGCAAAAGGAGGCAGGAGCGGCATCTAATTCTAAGGCCTGCTTGAGTGATCTTGCAAACTGGATGAAGTTCAGCTGCTTGCAACTGAATGCAGGAAAGACGGAGGTGATGTTAGTGGGCAAGCAGCCCTTCATGTGGCCACATTTGTGGTGGCAGGAGGAACTGGGACCTACTCCGACTCCCAAAGCTAAGGTTAAGAATTTTGGAGTCTGGTTCGACAATACCGTTTTGTTTACAGAGCAGATATCAGCTGTGGCTAGAACCTGCTTTGGCATTCTCAGAATGCTGCCTACAATCCTGGATTTACTGCCACTGGATGCCAAAAGGACCAATGGGCAGGCCCTTGTTACGTCCCGTCTGGATTACTGCAACGTCCTCTATCTGGGGGATGACCCAAAGAAATCTGAACATTTTGCAGAAGGTCCAGAATGCAGCGGCCCGGGTGATATTAAATATCCCTAGGCGGGCATTGGTGGGGCAGCATTGAGGGAACTACACTGACTCCCTATACAGACTGGAGTCACCATTAAGTCGTTGTGTTTCTGCCATAGAATCCTCAATGAGAAAGGGCCGAGGGTATTGGTGGGTGGGGGGTGCACATGGGGGGTACTTATGGTACCCCCTACATTGTCATGGACAAGAAGGCAGGCACCGCTCAGTGCCTGTTACCTTGTGCATGACAATGCACACAGTGCATTCTCAGCATTGTTGTGGGCGGTGCTGTGAGCACCGCCCGCCACAATGCTGGGAATGGAGGATGCCACTGCCACGTTGGCGGTGGCATCCTTATTGCAGGTGCAGGACCGCCACACCACTGGCGGCCGGTCCCAGCACCACTAGGGTGGCAGGCGGACTAAAGTCCACCCGCCATCCTAATCTGCCCCTTAGCGTCAAGAATTTGCACCACATTTTTACCATTATGCATTACAATGAAAGGAAATAGAAATGGTAAGTCACATTATTAGAATGTCATTATTGTGTCAGTAAAGGCATTTAAATCATTATCTTCCATAAGTAACCTTTTATTACACTCTGTTAATATTCATCAAAATCATTTGCAACCGTTTTTCTCTTTTTCAACGTATTTTAAGCACACTTTTACCATGATGTTACTCATTTCTGTGTCATTCTTCTCAACGTGTGCAAAATTCACATTCAGGTTTCTGTGTCTAAATCAGCAAACATATCATGTATTGATTAATTTGATTTTGAGCTCTATCACTACTTCCTCTAATACTGTGGATACTTATCATATCACGTAGGCTCATCATCCCATTTTGAAACTAGGAAAGAGAACCTTAAATAAATGTCTTTAGGGAGTCTTACACTCAAGAAGGTGGTTGATCTTAGAGTCTCTTATAGCCAGGACAACCTAAGCAGGGTAAACGATCCATGCCAGTCTTTAAGGAGACAAGCATGGACTTGATTCCTGCAGACATACAAGGCTACAGGTTGATTAGCTGCACCACTGCAGGTGAGCAGTGCTCTGGAAGCAAGTTCAACATAAGAGTAAGAGAAAGCTGCTTCACTGATTGCCAAAAGAGAAAGACCACACCATGAACAACCTGCTGTTAACAATTTCATGAGTGAGTCAGTCCATAATCAGTGTCAGCAAGTTGGATAGCACAGGGCAGGGGGGAATCTGTTGGTCATGTAAGTGCGGGTGGTTATTTGCTACTGGAATAATAGTGGTGACCATGCCACAATCTGGAAATATATGCACCTGTACCTTCCTTTTTATTGCATTAGTTTCATTGGTGGTAATGAGGACAAAACCCCCCTGCCCCAGTACAGTTCGTGGGCACGTCTCCGAAAAGGGCAGGAGTGATATGTTGGTGAAGATGGAGCTTTGTATTTGTTCCTGAGTGGGTACAACAAGCCCAGTGTAGTTGATTTGCTCACCCCTGCCACCTATTGCTTCCAGGCACAGCACACAATAAGTCAGCCACATAGGCTCGTAGCAAAGAGCCTGACCCATCGAGGAATTGGGTAAGTGGGAAGCTTCCCCTCACCAGGACCACAGGCTGACGCTGTGGGGAGCAAGTGCCTCTGTACCCTGATGATGCTGGTGCAGTAAAACAGAAGGATTGAGGGGAACTGTGGATGCAGAGGCAAAATAAAGGTGGTTCACAGGAGCAGAGGAAGGAGGGCGCTGGTTTCCAGATGCTAGGTTGCAGATGCAGAGCCACATCTTGATGAGGTTTTAATCTCTTGTTTGATGGAGCACTTGCATTGTGATGTATCGAATCAGGCGGGCAATATAAAGGTCCTTCACAGCTTTGTGTTTAGCAGGAACCAGTATTGGCCTTGCCATAGGTGTTTAGTGTGGATTTTCGCTAGTGAATCTTCCCATGGACCTAGTCTCAGTGCTTCAGTCCGTCTAGTAACATGAAAGATTTGAATGAGAATGGAAGCTAGTTAGACACTTGTTATGTTTCATATAGGTACCCTAATATAGGCCTGGGTAACATCATACCCTTTCACCTACATCACCTACCCTACACTACACAGTAACAAGCCTTTTAGGATTGAACCTTTACCTAGTTCTAGTCCTGGGCGCAGAAGGAGGGTTTCCCTGAACAATGGCATTCTATGACTTCATCTTTAGACTGACACAGTATGAATAAATATTCATAAGGGTTCTTGGAAACCAGGATGGGACTACACCACCTTCCTCCCCATATCTACGTGCACGGTTCATCCCATACGTCATCCTCAAATCCAACAATGGCTAATACAAAAAACAAGGGACAAAGTAACCCTATATACTTTTCTGTATAAATACAACACCTCTTGCTAGTGTTAGATAGAGGGAACCGAGACTTCCAGGCCGACACACTGACCAGAGGCGGTGAGGCTCCTCATGCAGACGCTCCAGCTGACAGTGGTCTAAACCTCGCGGGTGTCCAACTCGAGACCAAGAAGGGCTTCTACATTCTCATACTTCAGGTAATGGGGTTCGACTACATCCTAGAGTGATTCTTTGCTCCACACCTACTCACATACTAGGTCCACTTAGGTACAGCTAGGTAGGCATTGTAGGAGTATGCACACTTTTATCCTGCATTTTATATTCATGTATTTATTCATGCTTATTGCAAGATGTTAGAACTGTACTATCCTTTTATATTCACTGTACTGCTAATCATATATCTCTGCTACTGTCTAATGGTTGTTGCAGCTCATATATTTTACACGAGAATAACAACTGTTCAATAAATCTTTATTGAAACACCCAGACTGTTTATTCTGTGTATCTCTGAGATAAACTAAATGACCATGAGTGACTGAGTGAAAAGTAGTACATTGTTTCCACGATCTTGAGGGATCAGGTTTGTCATGTTCTAAGGTTGCCAGAAACTATTCTCTCCCCGGTAAGAGGAGTCACTAGTGGCACTGTGAGCTAGCTAATGCAAACAGGCTAACATTTCTTGGTGGGGGTGCATGGAACCAGTCTGCCACCAATCCCACACAGGGGTGTAACACAGGACCCCGTAGCACCCGCGGTCCGGGAGGGGGGGCCCAAGCTCCAGGGGGCTCCTTCCGCACAGCACTCTGGCTGCAGAGCTCCTGATTGAGCCCAGAGGGGGCCCCTCCAGGTGCTTTGTAGGGAGGCTCCCTAGAGTTTCGTTACGCCAGTGATCCCACAGTTTATGTTATCCAAACGTGCAGGTCCTACAGGAACTACATGACACACCAGATCAGTTATTGTCATTACACAAGGGTCACATCATCATTTAAGCATGAATCAATTAAATCTGGAGGCATTGGAGGATTGTTAGGAAGCAGTATTGGGTAGCCCAAAACGATTTTAGAAGAAATTAATTTAGTTTTTTGGTCAAGCGTGTGAAAAATACGCCTTTACAATTCATGCCAGGAGTAAGTTAATAAGGAGGTTTATTTGATATGATAATACTGGGAGGGAGCCTGCCATCCAACTGACCAACAGTCCCTAAACAATTCCAAACAATCCATTGAACAAGAATGTTCACACCACATTCTTTTCATACGATGAACAGTATAGAACAGAGTGTCTCTAGCCACTAGTGTGTGAACAGGTAAGGCATCAGGCACAAGCCCAGTTTTTTTGCAAATCTTAAACTATTTGCTTTTTAAAGTTGAATTATATTGCTCTGACCTTCCCTGAGAACTTTGCATCATAAGCACAAAGAAAGTGGGGATTAATTTCTACAGTATTACACAGTTATTGAACTACAGAGGATGCATGTAGAGTTCTTTTTTCTCACTTCCGGTTTAGAGAAAGCTTCCAAACCTTGTGATAAAATCTGGCGGGAGTTTCTTAACTACAGTGATAGCATCAGCCCAGACATATCGGTTGGCTGCAATGGATCAAGAAAAAATGCACACTGGAACTAGAAAATAAATGTTAGACCTGTCAGCCTTAGGGTGGTCTTACCCCACACGTTTCCTTAGTTCTCCATTTTTGGTGATTTTTATTTGTTGTCCTTAATAATCTGTTCACTATTCCATTACTAACCAGTTCTAAAGTGCGTGTGCTCACTCCCTAAAGCACAAAAATATTGGCTTACTCCCCATTGGCACATTTAATTTTCTTGTAAGCATTTCGTAAAGGGGTGCTACATGTACTCAGGGCCTGTAAATTGCATGCTATTAATGGGCCTTATACACTAATTCTGCCATTTACTCATCTAGCGTTTTAATCATGTATCTGGTCTAAAATTACAGCCGGTGTGTGCAGTTTTAAATTGTCATTTCAACCTGGCAAAATAAACCATTAGCCAGACCTAACCCTTCCTTCTTAATACATGGATGTCAGCCCTAATGTAGGCCCTAAGAAGTCCAGAGGGCAGGGAGTGATCTGTTTAAAAACTTGAGCATGGACATCTATTGTGCTACCCTGATTGCTGAGAAGAAAGACTGGATCTGCACCCTTCTTCTCAGAATGAAGTGATTCCATGTGTCAGCTGACTGACCTCCTGTTCTGAGCTACTGGGATATAAGCTCCGGAGTCTCCCTGAATCTGCCCAGCTGACTTGCTGCCTGGACCTGCAACTGGACCTGCCTGAGCCCTGCTGTTTTCTGCTGGAATGAGTTTCTGAACTCCAAGAGGGGCCCCTCAGGCCTTGAACTCATGGAGTGAGATCAATTGAACTCCATCTCCAATAAAAGGAGAAACCCTGAAGTTTTTGCCTCTTTGCAACCACAAACAGGTCTATTTGGACCAAGATCTCAACACCTGCCAACGCAAAGCTTCAATATACCCAACTCTTCACACTGCAGCAACTGACAACGCAAGATTTGCACTTTGCGCTACAGCACTGACAGCCGGCAGTGGCCACCAAGGCAAATCTCCAGCAGCGATTGTCCACAACATCCAACAGGATCTTCACGCTACAACATTGACCATCGATGACACTCTCCCTACACCTCGCAGAACGGTAGCAGGGTTTGCTATGAGAGGAAAACTTGGCAGTACAACAGCATTTATGATCCTGAATCTTGCACAAAGTGATAGGCATATTTACAAGCTTTTTGACTGTCAAAATAGAAGTATTACAAATGCTTATGCAAACGCCCTTGTTTCAGTGACGCAGCAATGACTGAGTGGGTCTTTGATTTTGTCATGGGCATACCAGTTATTGAGGTATGTGAGAAAGCTTTGTAATGGGAATTGTTGGAATATTAACAGGTACAGCAGTTAAAACAACATAAAATTAAAGGAACTTGGTCAAGCACATGTTGATTGAGGTGAAGCCTTCACACAATCCTCAGTTTCACATGGATTGTTATTTTTGCACAGAACCACCAGAATGGCATTCTCATTTTCATTGAGAACATTCAAATGAACGCTATTTTTTGACTAAAATGAAGTACTATTGAGTTTTCATGAAGATCCCTCCTCAGGTGATTAGCATGTGAGGTAGTGCTCAAGAGAAAGGTATGTTGGTTAGTAATTAAACCCTAAAGAGGTAGACAAAGGATCACTAAGATAGTGAGCAACAAGTGTGTTACAAATGGCAACTGTATCAATGGTTTCGCCTGAAAGATGTAGTGGGTGAAATTCAAAGGTTTTCACGGCAGATCTGCTCATACTAGCATCAATAATGCATGAGGTTGTCTTTCTGTAAATGACACACCATACATATGTCCATTTCTGTTCTACAGGGATTAAAACATTCATAGAGCAGTCTGTTACCCTTGAGCTGTCCTAAAAAGTAAAGTATTAATGTTGTGGACTGTTATGAATTCAGATTGTTGAGGCTGATCATGCAAGCTATGGGTATACCCTTAATGGCTAGTGAAAGTTATGAAATTTAAAAATGAAATCTACTCGGAGATTTAAATACAGGTATTATTGGAAAGCTATGGATGCAGATATTTCCACCCACTCCGAAGTAAGAGTTCAAGGGGTCTATTAGGATGGCGGGCGTGACCGCCATCGAAACCCGGGAAACTGCCAGTCCGATTAGCATTGCGGTCGTGACCGCCGCAGTGTGATTTTCCACCCGCCACTTTTCTGTCGGTTGCAGTCTGCCCACTTGCCTGGCAGGCGGAGCTGGACTGCTACAATTGTTGCGGACCAGGCCAAGCACCGCCGGCACGGTTATGATGCGGTAGCCAGCCTTTCTGCGACGGTGGAACCGCCATGAAAAGGCATGCGGAGAATGTCTCCGGGGGCCCATTGCGAGCCCCCAATGTGTTGGGGGGTGTGGGTGCACTGAGGGGGGTACCATACCCCCCTACATGTCCCTGTATCAGGTGGCAGGCACTGTGCAGTGCCTGCCATGCAGTGCAGGGATATGCAGGACATGCTCTTTTTGACATCGCAGCGGTGCTGCTGGCATCAGCGACCGCCACAATGTTAATCACCAGAATCTGACCGCCGCGGTCGGATTTCGACTGCGGAACATCCTAATTGGACCGGCGGTTATGCTGCGGTCCTTGCGGGCAGTCTTTTCCCGCCACCATGGCAGTCGGGGAGATTTTCCCACCGCCATCCTAATGGGCCCCTAAGTGTCTGAATACATCAAGGTGTTAATGGGGAGCACCACTTGAAAACTATGAATGCTGGTATTGCCTTGCCCGAGTTCTACCAGACCTTCTAGTTCATTATAAAGCACCACTTTGAAGATTGTAGCCCAGCAGACCCTGTCATGTACAGTACCATTGTGATGCTAATATTCACTTCTTCCCAAGGATGTACATCCCAATAACAATACCAACTTCAACTCTCTCCCCCAAAATGTAAGGTACCATTTCCGTGCCTGCATCCACAACTTTTCCACTATCTAAAGCACCTCAACTCTGACAAAACCACCATGTGCCCCCATCAGTTGACCAAAGCCATGACAGTATACGAATGGCTACCTAGAATGGAGCGTGCCATTGATACACCAATGACTACAAGTGCCCTTGGTATATAATGCACCATACCCACATAACTTCATTGATTGTGAAACAACTTTTAATATGATAGTATCTGACTTTGTGCCCGGCATGCAAAGCACCCTAGCTAGAACAGTATCTACAATTGTCCTTTGAATATAAAGCACCATAGGCTTGCTTGAATCCTCAATTGCGCCCTGCATCTAAAGAACCATAGCTAGACCTATGTCCTTGATTTCTCCTTCTCCCTTCTCATGGAAAACAATAGTTTTCACTAGTAACCCATCATATGAAGATCCTTTATGTTCTCCCAGATGAAGCATGGATGTTGTGGAGATAATATGTGGAAAAAGCTTCAAGTGAACATGCAACTTCCCTCTAACCTCGTGAGTCAATAGATATTTTGTACTAGGGGTGGGCATAATTGCGTAATTTTGGGTAGTGTAATTATGCAAAATTGCGAAAAGATTATGCGAGATGCATTTCACACAAAACAAAATTACAGTTCAGGTAAAAATTCAGCTCAAAAATCAAATTTTGTGCTGATATCCGATTGCTCCATTTGAATTTTTGAATTTGTAGTTTTGCACTTAAAAATTACCGAATGCTCCGCTCGGGTGAAAAAAAAATCCTAAAATATTTGCTGATCACCCATGTTAAAGGAACTGCTGGTTGTGTTCAAAACACTGCTTTTTGCATTCAGAGTTGTCATTTTCTGCTTACAAAATTACCTAAATGGTCCTCCTAGGTAAAAACTTACCTAAAATGCTGCTCATGTTCAAAAATTACCCAAACAGCATATTACATCGTGAAATTTCTCCCCAAAATTACGAGATGGGGCATAATTTTTAATAAGGTTTGTTATGCTAACTTACTCTAATTACTCCGCTATAATTAAAATTTCACCCAGCCCTAATTTGTGCATGATGAGAAAATAGTAGCTAGTTACTGTATCTCTTGCCTGATAGGGGAGAAGAGATCAAGCGAGTGGTAGAAATGTTCCGTGTTATCATGACCGGCAGAAACAAGTAGAAGTCAGAATATACATTCTAGTGAAGCTTCATTCATAAATCACACTATGGGTGAAATATGTTATCGCCAATAAAAACTCTTGGCCATGTGCGCCAGTGTGGAGATTTGGGGCGGGGGTGGGCGGAGTTCACAGAGTTACACTCTGCGGAATTTTGAGGAGGTGCCCGAAAACTCCGCCAAATTCCGCGGAGTTCCGCCTGCAAGCAGGGTAATGGGGAAGTAAGAGAAAGCGCCCTCAAATTAGCCACATCACACCACCACTTCTCTGATTAAGTTACATAACACACAAAGGCACTGAAACCCTCGTGCCACACTGTACCAATGAGTAGCAATTTTGGCAAATCCTATTGCTGATTACAAAGAACAGCAGCTAATGGCAAGCTGCATTAAACAATGCCGGCGCATAGAAGAAATCACTTTCTACTTAACGTCTATTTCTTACCCCCACGTAAGATGTCGCTCTATGTCCACACAATAATGGCATGCTCCAGCAACAGCCTTAGCCACCTTGCTGCATCTGTTCCTGGTCACTGCATCACACGGCACAACCCTTAGAAGCAGCGAAAAAAAATGTGCACTGCCAAACCTTCCAACATCCTCCGGGGCTGCCACCACTGGCACCAAAGCCCCCGGGGCTGGAAGTGTAGCTGGGGCAACTGCGGCAGCACTTGCTGAGGCATTACCCGCTGCACAGCTCCGCAAGTGCACCTCTGCTGCGTCACTCCTTGTGTTGCAAATGCAATGACTTGCCGCGTGGTTTCTTAATCACTGCGGGCTTTGGCAGTGAAAAGGCAGGTTCTGCTTTTTGAGTTATGGGCCTGGGGTTAGAGGGTGGGAGGGTGGAAGTGGGGGAAGGAGGGCTGAGAACAAATGTGGGTGAGTTGGGTGGGTACATGGCTGCTATTCCATATGCGCTTCCTTACTAGTCAAGAGTCAACACTGACTGGAGCCAAAACAAGGCTTGGAACACATGCGTTCCAAAGGGGAAAGAGAAAAAGGACAAAAATGATTCACAGATAAGTCTGACTGTAAAGTAACCAGGACTTTTTCCATTTCACCCATGCGCCGAGTGTTGTCTGTCTTTGAATAACACTGCAATTAGAGATGGTTGATGTTAAACTCCGCCACGTGGCAAAATCAGAGTTTTTTGCCGAATTCCCTGTTCTGCAGCGAAGCGCGGAGTCGCAAAATTCAGCAAACTTCGCCCACGGAGCGGAGTTAATCGCCCACCCCTAATTTTGGGGCCAGCAACTGTGATCTGCTTACTTTGTACCCTTCAATAGGTAGACGGCAGTGAACTGCTATTTATCTAGTATTTTGCATATTCTAACATTATTTGGTACTAGACCCGCAAATGCTGACTATGTATGCAGCATCTGAAAATTATCTACCTGAAAAATATGACCAGTCTTTGTTTTCGGTTGTCTTGTAAGCTGCATCCCTGTTTCAAATACTAAACGTGTCTCTCAGTTGATATACTCGTTGACAACATTAATTTAGCATGTAGAATGATCATCGATAAAATTATCCCATATCATCTTAGCCAAGCCAGTTTAAACCACCTTTGAACAGTTTGTAAAACCAAAGCTGATTTGCATCTAGGGCCATTAGCCAGGCTGAATGGAGACCTACTTCCCTTAGAAAAGTTCTAACTTCCCCTCAAAAACAACTACTGCAATTAACATTGCTATGATGGAATGCCAACCTTGCCTCCTGCCATGCAGATTCAAGCATGTAAGACATAGAGAAAACACACTTCACATTTGACTAGGCGGGGACAGCAGGGTCACAACCCACAGACTCTCTGGCTCCCAAGCCACGTGACCTGCACTTTTCTAAAGGAAATTTAGGAGGGCTGCATAAAACCTGTTACTGAGGAAGAGATGATTGTCCCGGGCTAAGGGAAGGATTCAGTCAGAAGACCTAGTTCTGGAGTCTGAAGGCCAGAGGCAGCAAGGGGAATGACAGAAACCGGAAGAAAAGGACTGTTTTTAAAAATTCTGGTTATTTCATGGATGACAGATGCAATGGAAGATAAAGGTCATGGGTGACAGATGTCACGGATGACAAAGGTCACGTCTCCTGCTAATGCATAGAATGAAGTGTGTAGCACATGCTCTAGCCGACGTTATGCATGCTTCATCCACACATGATGTAAAGCGCTTCATGTACCCCGCTGCACACAGGCTGCTTGGCCTTCCACCAAGTGCAGACACATTTCGCTGTTCCAGTGGCTGTCCAATGAAGAGCAGGTATTATTTGAAATAAAATCTCAGTTTCATTTTTACTTAAAGTGCTTTCTCTGGCACTAGCTCTCTCTCGACGGATTCCAAAGAAGGTCGATGCATGTATATTCTTATTTTCAGGTTGAAAAATAATATTCCACCGAATGATGATAACGAATGAGAGGAAATAATGCGCACGACTCGACTGTAATGAATAAAGCAAGGCCCGGCACGCCATGAAGGCAAAACCTCTCGTATCAGAATGCTGAATTTGTTGTGCTTATGCACTGAATAACGTAATCCCAAAATATGTATTGTAATAAAAAGTCTCCGATGAATTCGGAGCCATGTAAAACTCTGGGCAAAGGGACAATATTTTATGTTGAGACTTTTATCTCTGAAATTTTCGTAGTGAGGTACGACTTAATAATATATAAAATAACTAAGGAGCAATTGTATTCTGCCTTTCAATCACTATGTAGGTGTCTTGTAGGATTCATGTTCCGGTGCTTAGAAAAAGTGCCGCTTTCGGCGAGTTGGTCCTTTCTATTATACCGCTGTGTAGATGATGGCTTGCACGTCATTATATTTTCTGTTTATCTTGTGTTATGTGGACATTTTTATAGCACACTACTATCTGTAGGTCCGCAGGCGTTCACCAGAGGTGAGCAGGACACCCACCAGCAAGTATTTTATTTTTTATTTCAACTAATAAAAGACGGAAATTGTCCAAGAAAGGACATAGCTAACACGGGAAACTAGAAAGAGTGAGAATTATGGATACAAAAAAAACAGGATTTCAGTAACTTACTGAAGCTCCTGAATGTATTTAAGTGTGAAGAATGAACATGAAGGTGTCACACTATTTTGCTGAGGCGACGGGATTGGTTCTATTGCCGAACGTCACTGATTTATCTTTGGAGACCATAAAGAAAGTCTTGGTTAGATAAGAGCAGCAATGAATTTGGAGGCGTAGCCATCCCAATTTTCAACGTTTCGAAACAGACCTTTGTGGAAGCCATCGTATGTTCCTGATCCAGCGCAAGGCTAATACCTGATCAGGGATCAATACTCAATTCATCCAATTCCAATGGCCCATACACATTCACCCTGAATCCCTGATGCGCTGAGGTCAATTTATTTACGTTCAATACTTTTCCTTATAAGATCCATGTATGACATCATAAAATGCTAACTTAATTTAGAAATCAAATTTCCTTCTACTTGGTCGATGGACCAATTAGTTGAATAGTTGATGGCAATGATATTACTATCTAACTAACCCTTTGCTAGCTAAATAATCACAGACTCTCGGTAAAGTTTATAAAGCTTTACCTCAATATTATTATAAATGCTCATTGCATACGGTCACAAAATGCAAATAATGAAACTCACTAAGGGAGAGAATAAAATCAACAACATCAATTGAATACAAATTCATCATATAAGCAATGACATTATGCATAAAGGAGTGGATAGATTAAGAGACAAAGGTTTCAGCAAAATCATATGCGAAACAAAATACACCTAACGGAAGGTATATATGAAGAGACAATAGTTTCATCTAAAATAATACGTTCAAATAAGTGGATAGATGAAGAGACAAAAGTTTCAGAGACAAAATACATTTGCAAAACAATTTGCATGTATGAGTCAGAAACATACAAACCTAACAGTCTGTAGGAAAAACTACCCCTCGGCCTAGGTGATATTGGGGGTTCCCTGAAATAGGATCAGAGAACAAAGATTTCAGAATCCAAAGGTAGGACAGGGACAGGAAAACAGCTAGACCTCTTTGCTAACCGACGAACAGCGACGCATTCACCCATCTTCTCTTCCTCCCCGCAAGTCTAAACCACACCCCTAAAAGCACCCCAGTTATACCCTAGAACCTACATGTCCATTCAACATTAGTTGCAACATTTTTAAAACTAGACAGATGGTTGAAGGGCTTGGGAGGTGGCTCTTTCACACCATGGTGACTTCACTTACAATTTGGTCACTTTGTTGTTCAACATCCTTTCTCATAGTTTGGATCTTAACTTGTTCTTACATTTTCTACACAAGATACATTTAAACATTTTTAATTCATAAAATTGACAATGTCCACGGAATAAGACTCTGGTCCCACGGTCGACTCCATCATTTGGCAGACAATCGTCACATTGGCCTTCAACTCGTACATCTTTTCTGCTGTGCACAGCACGTCTGTCTTGCCTCTGTCAGTTTAGATTCACTCCTCAGTTCACCCCTCCCATTTTGGACAATTTAAGAAAAATTGAGTTTCATCCAGCACACTATAGCAAATGGAAAACAAATATTTATTAGTTCTATGACAATGTAGTTTTCACTGTGTACCCGCCTCCCGTACACTATTATTCATTAAAATGACCTAGCATAAGCCTTATACACAAAGCAGCATTTCTCATTGTTTAAAAGCAAGATGCAACATGCAAACTACAAAATGTACATGCGGCCTAGTCATGCATTAATTTTTGCTTTCTACGAAGCATACTGCAAATACGTTTTAGTTCTTTCATATATTATTTCATATTAGTTCATACATGCGCAAAGCTATTTCCCTCATGTTAGTGTCAGGTGCACGTTAGTTTTCATTTACTACTTACTGTTAGTACATATTATGGGGGTATTAATTTGAGCAGGTTTCTTTTTTTCGAACACCTGCTCCATTAATCCCCACTCTGATGGCTTTCAGGAGCCATCATAAAATTCCTACCATACCGAGTGTCATCTTCATTTTGTCTAAAACTCAGTACTCTTCTCTCTTTTTATGGCACCCTCATCTAAATATTTCATCATATTATAGTATTCTCCTTTCATGTGTTCTAATTCGATCTCCTCTCTTTTTCTCCTTCTTGCTCTATGTTGATTCTTTGATTCTGTCACTTCTCTTCTTCTACTTTTACACTTAAAACATTTATATGTCATTATTATCACTAGAGCTACTATAGCTACAGAAACAATTGGCCTTGCTCACAGAGGAGAAACCCTTACCAAGTTTCTCCCAAACACCATCAACTTCCAGGTGGGTCAAGTCTTCATGTAATTTTGTAATATTCTTTATATATCCCTCAATTCCTTTACTTGTATCAGGGATATAGGTGCAGCAGTGTGGGATTTTAACATGCCATAGACTCCACCCTCTTTTGCTAATAAGATATCATGGGCAATTCGATTTTCCAAAACCATTGATCTGATTGCAACCATTCTGTGTCAATCATCAAGAACCCACCACAAGTATCCGTTGTTACGTGTTAGTCCTTGTTTTACTTCATTTAGTTTATTGTTTCGGTCCATGTGGTAGACCTTAGGAAAAACAATAAAAAAATAACAACTTCCATACCAATATGCCAGCAACCTTTAATAGGCCTTTCTTCCACACACATAATAGACTCCTGGAAAAACTGGATCAGTTCCATCCTTTAATCCCCAACCTCCAGTAATTTGGAAAGTATGCTCATATTCACTACTACCAATGAAATAATTGTTATAGTTAATCTTAGTTCTAAGCAAACATATTTTTCCTTTCTGGGACCAGTCCAGGGACATTGCAGTGCATGTCTCACCTTTCTCATAATCTCCTTCTCCAAAAGCCCACGGAGGTACCCATGACTTCTGTTCAGCAGCCTTTCTTTGGAAACTTTCATTTCTACCTTCTACCATTTCTATAAAAATCTTTTCTTCCACCCGCAAACTACAAGTCAGGTTATTTCTATAGGCATATTCTGCATCTAAAGTTTAAGTGATATGCAGGAACTCTCCCATATAACGTGTATATTTACTACTTAAAAACCTTATTTAGCTCCTTAATATTAGGTATTTCTGAAAATACTAAACCTATATTGGAATAGTGGTGTTTGAGTTTCCCCGTCACATAAAATTAGCTAGTTAGCACATTGCAAGACACACCATATGTTAAAGGTAGGTGGTGATAGGTCACCCCCTCTGAGACAGATGAAGGTAATTGCATGCACACATAACAATCACTCACATTCATAGTTTCAATATATTCATACAACAATTTAGTAAACACATTTAACGAGAAATAACCAATTGATTTATCATGACGGAGAATACTTCCATCCAATGGTTCTATTTTAGTATTGGGTGTTTCATTAGTGTCATCACTCATTCTTTCTTTTGTTACATCATTAGTATTGTTTCCATCGTTAGTTACCATCAGCATAGGTACAAGGACAGTTTGTAATATCCACATAAATGTTAACAACAGGACACTACAGAAGCAAGCTTTAATACATCCAAGTTTTAGACTAGATTTTGGATGTTCAGTCACTTCTGTTTTAGCCATTTTGCATTCTAAAAAATAAAAAATCTATCTAAACCTATGCACGCTACTGATAATTCAGGAACATAATGGTGTAATCCTACACCTATAGGCTTTCTTCTTTACCCCTTTCTTTTCTTTTCTTTTGATTCTACTGAGTCGTTCAGTTTTATTTTTAGTTACAAATGTTTACTACTTTAAATTTTTACAGTTCTCTCAAGGTGGTCTCAATTTGCTTTCATCAACTTGCTCACTGTCAGAACTGTCTTTTTCTTCACTTGGATCAAAACTTTCAATTTCCTCCAATATGACGTAGGTCCATTCTGGTGTAGTCTTTTGAGACCTAGTATCTGGTGCCCACTTTACTTGACTTGTGCTCGGCTGTTCATCATCTGGTTGTTCTTCAGAATCTGTCACTCTAGATTCATCAGCTTCAAACACTTCAACCACTGGTCTTTGTTCTTGTTTTACCAGTTGCTACTCTCCTTGTCTTTCAAGTGGACCTAGAACTCGTCTGGTCTGGCTCGCATGGATCCAATTTGGCAAACCACCACACTTCACTGCTCTTTCGTCACCAGTATAACTTGATCAGGTTCATTCCACCTGGGTTCTCAGCACAATTTCCTCGCAGGCTTCTTGACAAGAACCCATTCGCCTGGACTCAGATCACAAGCTTGAATTGGCTGTGTTGTAGTGGCATCTTCTCCAACCTGGTGAGACACAGAACGTACCAGATCAGCCAATCTTCTGCAACAATCGAGAACCCGATCATCCGGTATACTCATCAATTTCTTCGATGGTATGTATGCTTGTCTCATTGTTCTACCCATGAGAAGTTCGTGAGGACTCAATCCCGTCTTTTTTTCAGGAATACTTCTTAGACTCATCAGTACAAGAGGTAAAGCGTCAGGCCATTTCAGTGATGTGGATGCACACACATTCCCTAACCTGAACTTTACAGTGCCATTGATTTGCTCAACTTCTCCAGATGCTTCTGATCGATAGGCACAATGCAGCTTCTGCTCAATTTTAAATGCTACACAAATCAGCCAAATTATCTCATTGGTAAAATGGGTTCCTCTATCTGTCTCTAAAGTGACTGGATTTCCAAACCTAGGAATCAGTTCTCTCAAAAGCAGTTTAGCTACAGTGAGGCTATCATTTCTTCTTGTGGGATAGGCTTCCAACAAGCGAGAGAATAAGCAGACAACAACTAACACATACTTCAGCCCATTACATGGGGGAAGCTCAGTGAAGTCCAGTTGGAGACGGGTAAATGGTCCTCCTGCTCTCCCAATTCGTCCCCAACTAACAACTGTCTTTCGGCCTGGATTTTGCTGATGACATGTGACACACCTCTGGCAAAGGCTCTCTGCAATGACCCTGAACTTTGGATTATACCATGACTGCTTGAAGAGTCTGATCATTGCATCACTTCCAATATGTGCAATTCCATGGTAAACTCTGGCCATATGGGAAAGAAAAGAATCTGGTAGAACTGGTCTTCCGTCAAAATAGACCCATAGTTCATCTTCTGCTCTCCTTTTACAACCTATATTACTCCATCTTTCTTTTTCCCCATCACTTGCTTCTTCCTGCATCTTTCTAACTTCTTCCCAAGTTTCAAATGTTGTGGGGAACATGAGATGGCATTCCGTATTTCCCCTTTCAATTGATCAGTTCAAAGTCATTACATTTTGGGTACAGAAAAGCGCAATTTGGTCAGCGTACCTGTTGCCCTTAGTCACATAATCATCTCCTGATTTATGTGCGGCACATTTGACCACTGCAATTCTTTTGGGCAATTGCAAAGCATCCAATAATTATTTTACAGTTTTGCCGTTACGAATAGGAGAACCTGAAGAAGTCCGAAATCCCCTTTGCATCCATAGCTGTCCAAAATCATGGACAACCCCGAACCCATTTTGGCTATCAGTGAATATGGTTACCTTCAGGCTTTTGGAAAGTTTGCATGCTCTAATCAGAGTTATCAATTCAGCAATTTGGGTGGAATTTACAGCTTTTAAACAGGATGCTTCAAGAACTCCTGGTCTAGTGCAAACAGCATACGCAGTGCATAGTTCTCCCTTTCCATTTCTTAGACATGACCCATCCACAAACATCTCACAATCTGATTCTTCCAATGGAGCATCCTCTATATCCAGTCTGGGCTTACTGCACAGTTCTTTCACATCCAAACAATCATGATCCGCTTCTTCTCTCACTTCCTCACACCGAGAATTCGGCAGCAAAGTCGCCGGGTTCTCAGTTGTGTACCTCACCACAGTCAAATTTTCAGCACCCAGAATCACTCTTTCGTACTTAGTCAGACCACTAGAGGTCAGGTACTGTGAACAGGTACGTGTTAAAAGAATCTCAACACAATGCGGCACATACACTTTGACTGGGTATCCCATCACAATTGGTTCACTTTGTTCCAGACTCACACAAGTGGCAGCTACTGCTTTCAAACATCCTGGTAATGCTGCAGCCACTGAATCCAAAATAGCAGAAAAATATGCTACTGGTCGTCGTGCCATTCCATGTTTCGGAGTTAGGACTGAAAGTGCACATCAATCTCTCTCACAGCAGTACAATACAAACTCCTTGGTATAATCTGGCATTCCCAATGCAGGTGCGTGACAAAGACTGCTTCTCAATTTTGTAAAAGCTGCCATACTTTCATCATCCAGAACAATTGGATCTTTCACATCCTTCCATGTCAACTTCTGTAGAGGTTTGGCAATCAGTGAGAAGCCACTGATCTACTGCCTACAATATCCAATCATTCCCAAAACATTCGTACTTCTTTCTATGTTTTGGGTGGATTCATCTGTTTGATCACTTTAATTCTTTCTGGTGTCTCTTTTCTGACTTTTTTTTCTATTTTGTGTCCTAAATATTGGACTTCATATTTACAAAATTGCAATTTTGCTGTGGACACTTTATGTCCTCCTTCTGCCAAATGGTTCAATAGCGCAACTGTGTCTGTCACACATGCCTCTCGTATCTTTGATGCCACTAGTAGGTCATCAATATATTGAACCAAAACCGAATTTCCTGGCATGACTAAAGTCTCCAGACATTTTTTCAAGATTTGATTGAAGATTGAGGGACTCTCTGTTTACCCTTGGAGAACTCGGCACCATGCCAAGACATGGTTTCCGAACCGGAAGGCAAATAAATACTGGCTTTCCGGATGCAAAGGAATCGAGAAAAATGCTTGGCACAAATCAATAACTGTGTACCATTCAGCATCACAGGGAATTTGTTAAAGAATCAATGCTGGATTTGGTACTACTGGACAACATGGTACTACAATGTTATTGGTTTTTCATAAATCATGCACTATTCTGTATTTACCACTCCGCTTCTTGATACCTATGATAGTTGAATTACAAGGACTGCTCAATATTTCTTTTAGAATTCCCTGTTCAATCATTTGGTCAAACACAGGAGCAACTCCTGCAATTACTTCTGGACTAATTTTGCACTGGGGTGTGTTTGGATATACAGCACCCTCTTTCACTGTCACCTGAATTGGGTTTACGTTTGTCATTAAGCCAATTTCTTTTCCTGAAAAATCCCATACATCCGATCTTACTGCATTTTTCAACTTATCCAGCAAATTTTCTTCTGTGAGAAGTGAAAACAATTCGTCCACTTCTGTCCCTTGCTTCGCTAGCATCATCGTAAATTCAACAACCTCATCAGGTGTCTGAAATGCAATACCATCCGGTGTACAATAGATAGTGCAGTTCATTTTTGCATAATAAATCCCTACCTAAGAGATTTACTGGACTCGAGTCACATACCACAAACCGATGCATGTCTTTGAAGTTACCAATGTGAACTTCTATTGGATTTGTGACTGGCGTTCTAATATGCTTATTTGAGACTCCTACAACTTGAATATTTTCTCACAAGAAGGGTAGGTTTGGAATTTCTGATGCTCTCACAGTAGAACGGGTAGCATCAGTGTCCACTAAGAATGTAATGTCATTCCCTTCCACTTTGCCATCAACAAATGGACCTGACTGAACTACTGCTAATGATGCGCCAAGTACGCACTCCTCCACCCCCCTCAGGCACCATCATTGAGATGAGTCTGAATTGTTCTCAATGCACTGTAACCAATATTGTGGAACCATTTGCACAGTTTGATTCCTACCACTTTTGTCACCTCCGTCAAATCCCGTATTCGCACTGTACCTCTGCACTTGAGCATTCACATTATTTGGCATGGGAGCTTGTGGTTCCTGTAACTGTGCAATAACTATCTGCTGCTGCTGCTGTTGGTTTACACCCACCTCATTCTGCAGCTGTGGAATTAAATTTTGATTTTCCCTTTAATCTTTTTAGCAGATCGACACTTGTTCTTCCAATGTCCAAGCTTTCCTGCACGCATGACAAGGAAATGTCTTCATAGCTTCCTCTCTATTAATTTTTCCTCTTCCTCTACCCCCACTTGAATTCTGCCATTTTTGATTCTGACCATTCATCTGAATACCAGTTTGTGGACTATTATTCGCCTCTTGCTGTTCTGCTACTTTCACCTGTGCCCACATCATTTTCTCTTTTAACCTTTTATGTTTGGTATCAATTTCATCACTACAATACTTTGCATACCTTAGAATTTCGTCCACTGTTTTTCCTTTGCCAGCAGATGAAATGCTGCTGTATCATATTGCTAAACTCTGGTCTCAATCCAAACACAAAACGCTACACAAAATGTCCCATATCCTTGTCTCCAATATTTTCAAACCCACTGTACTTTTTGAATACTTGCAACAATTTTTCATAGTAGGCATGTACTGATTATTTTGGTTGTTGGGTTGTCCTGTCAATCTTAACCCAAACTGTTTCCTTAGGAGAAATCTTTCCTTTCAAATAAGCGATCACCTGCTTATACTTTTTCATTACCTCATCTGATGGTGCACCTGTTTTAGGGTTTCTAGGATATTCATCTTTTGGCCCATCGACAGTGAGTTTACATTCTGTCCATAAATCAGCTGGAAGGACAATCTCAAACAATCCATCTAAATTCTTTAACCAAACCTTTGAAACTTTCACAAACCTATCTACTTGTTTTTATCACTCGACGGGTTTCTCGTTTCTCTCTAAACCGAGGGAAATCATTCTTAAAAGACAATATATCCTGCCTCGACCATGGAACATAAACCTATCCATCACCTGGTACTTCCCTCATTGGACACACCCTTTCAACTTGGTCTGTCTCCTTTAATGGAAACATGGATGTTCCTTTACTAGCTGCTTCTTCCTTCTTTCTCGTCCATCTATTTTCCCACCGATCCACATCTCACCATTTCGTCAAAATATTCATTAATTCTTTTATTTGCATTCTTTTTCCAGACGCATTCAAACTCTCTAGGTCCTTGTCAGTGAAAGTCAATCTGTATGATTTCTGCAACACTTTCGATTTTTCTATGTCAACTCCATACTCGCTAGCAGCTTCAGATGTTTTCTCATGTAAATTCTTCGCCCTCCAGGTAATGCCCTTGCACAAAAGCAACAATTAATCATCTCGGTAAGTCCCTAACCTGTCCGGACTTATGGTCCCAATAATCATTTCTTCCAAATATACTTTTAATTGCCTCACATTAATACTCTGTGGTTGTCGGTTCAGCTTTGTCATTTACTTTATCAAATTATTCAGTTCTTCTAGTGAAGGACCTGCTGGACTCCCTGCTATTGGAGTGACATTCGGCCCTATTCTCCTCAGATCTAATTGTATACTTCTTTGAGGGGTCTCTGTTATCAACTCACAAACCGGAAGTTCTAACAATGTGGTATTCTGACCATCTTGACCATTCGCATTCATTACCGTCACCACTCCACTCCTACTACCACTTCCTGGAATTGCCAATGAATGTACTTTTCACAGATTCTGTCTTTCTCCATATAAGGGAACTACGGGATCAATTGTCACTTGTACTGTCAGTGCTTCTGCATTCAAACTTAACTGATCCACCTTCTGAACCTTCTCTTGTATTGCCTTATTCAACAGATTCGCTTCATTTTCTCGCACCACTCTAGCTATTTCGGTAACCTGGGGAGTCAAGGAGATTCCCATCTGTGGAGCACTTGGGGTTACTTCTCCTGAGTTTTCTTCATAAGGTGGAGGTCTTTTAGTCATCATATTCTCCAACAACTCATCATCCTCAGAATTATTCGGGTCATCTCTAAAACTGGAAATCTCTATATTCTTCTTTTTCTCTTTACACTTGCCTTCCGTCTGATACTCAGCAACTAGAACTGGGTACAAACCTTCTGTTACTACAGCTCTCCTCCATCTTTTCAATTTTTCCTCCCTGCTTTCAAAAGGATATCCACATACATCCAATTTATGTATTTCTCTCTTTCAAATGCCTCAACTTCCCATTCTTCTAAGGCTTCATACTGTGTCAGTCTAGGATTTGGTTCTAGTGCATTCATTCGATTTCTCAAATTCTGCAATATCTTTACATTACATGTACCATGCTGTGGAAAAGCTATGACACCATTGTCCTTTGTATACTCCACCCAATTCTCTAACCACATACACTTATGATATCCTCGCTTCAACATCATATAAGAAGCAGGCGTTTTTTGGGATGAAATAGAAATTCCTTCTCTACTCACAATCGGTTTGAACTTATTAAAAACAATCTTTATTTTCTTTAGCAGTTTAAATTTTCCGATCTTTTACGCTAATGTACCTCACCAAAATAAACGGAGAAACCTTGCGTATTTCTATGTATTCTATTTGTCAGCTCTCGTCCTATGCCAGCGCAACTCACACCAACCAACCAATCAGAGTACTGCTTCGTAAGCAAAGTCTCATCCAATACTAGCTCAATTCACACCAACCAACCAATCACAGCTCAATACACGCCCGCTGCTTGACCAATGCCAGCGCGGCCTTTTCTGATGTCCCAAACCCTCCCTTCACAAAATATTATGGCAATATTTTCTAAGTTTTTAATCACAATTTCTGTTAGTAACAACACAAAAACAATGCTACCTTGTATGTTCCACTAAAGAAAGAGATAGTTTTCACTTTTTCTGAGAGTTTTCTTCACTATGAGTCCTAATAACGACCAGCGTTATTTACTCTTCAAACAAGCTCCGGGGGGACCTATTACTCCTCTAGGGATAAGGTCAAGATTTTACAAGAGGACTTTTTGGCATGAAAAAGGGTCTTGTTACTCACCTGGGGATAAGCTAGAATTTCAGATGTGGACCCTTCGCTATTTCAGACACTCAACTCACATACGAAATTCCCTAAATATAACACCTACAGCCCTCCGTAGCTTCAGTATTATTACAACAGACAAAGTACTTCTGCAGTGGGACTTCTGTATCCACACTCTTCGTCTGCCTATTTCAGGCTAATTCCATTCCTGGGATTTCCTCATGTATCTCCGTATCTGAACTTCCAGACAACATAAAACAAGACAACTTTTCATGTTAAAAACATATAATCAATAATCATTACCAAACTAATCAATGAATTAAACCATTCTCTGCTACCAAGAAACTGATCCAGCATGAGGCTAATACCTGATCAGGAATCAATACTCAATTCATCCAATTCTAATGGCCCATACACATTCACCCAGAATCCCTGATGCGCTGGGGTCAATTTATTTATGTTTAATACTTTTCCTTCTAAGATCCATGTATAACGTGATCAAATGCTAACTTAATTTAGAAATCCACTCTCCTTCTACTTGGTTGATGGACCAATTAGTTGAATAGTTGATGGCAATGATATTAGTATCTAACTAACCCTTTGCTAGCTAAATAATCACAGGCTCTCGGTAAACTTTATAAAGCTTTATCTCAATATTATTGTAAATGCTCATTACATACAGTTACAAAAAGCAAATAATGAAACTCACCAACGAAGAGAATAATATCAACAACATCAAATGAATACAAATTCATCATATATCAATGACATTATGCATGAAGGAGTGGATAGATTAAGAGACAAAGGCTTCAGCAAAATCATATGCGAAAAAAAATACACCTAACAGAGGGGATGATTAAAGAGACAATAGTTTAATCTAAACTAATACGTTCAAATAAGTGGATAGATGAAAAGACAAACGTTTCAGAGACAAAATACACTTGCAAAACAATTTGCATGTATGAGTCAGAAACATACAAACCTAACGGTCTGTGGGAAAAATCACCCCCTTGGCCTAGGTGATGGTTGGGGTTCCCTGAAATAGGATCAGGGAAAAAGGATTTCAGAACCCAAATAAAGGACAGGGACAGGAAAACAGCTAGGCCTAACTGCTAACCAACGAACAGCGACGCATTCACCTGTCTTCTCTTCATCCCAAGTCTAAACCACAGCCCTAAAAGCACCCCAGTTATACCCTAAAACATACATGTCCATCCCACATTAGTTGCAACATTTTTTAAAACTAGACAGATAATTGGAAGACTTGGGAGGTGGCTCTGTCACACCATGGTGACGCATCACTTACAATTTGGTCACTTTATTGTTCTACATCCTTTCTCACAGTTTGGTTCTTAACTCGTTCTCACGTTTTCTACACAAGATACATTTAAACAATTTTAATTCATAAAATTCACAACGTCCATGGAATAAGACTTGTGCCACGGTCGACTCCATCATTTGGCAGACAATCGTCACATTGGCCTTCAACTCGTACTTCTTTTCTGCTGTGCACAGCGCGTCTGTCTTGCTTCTGTCAGTTCAGATTCACTCCTCAGTTCACCCCTCCCATTTTGGACAATTTAAGGAAAATGGAGTTTCATCCATCACACTATAGCAAATGGAAAACAAACATTTATTAATTATATGACAATGTAGTTTTCACTGTGTAACCCTACCTTACACTATTCCTCATTAGAGTTACCTAGCATAAGCCTTAAACACAAAGCAGCATTTCTCACTGTTTGAAAGCAAAATGCAACATGCAAACAACGAAATGCACATGCGGCCTAGTAATGCATTAAGTTTAGTTTTCTACAAAGCATACCGCAAATACGTTTTAGTTCTTTCATATTAGTGCATACATGAGCAAATCTATTTCCCTCATGTTTGTGTCAGGTGCACGTTAGTTTTCATTTACTACTTACTGTTAGTACATATTATGGGGGTACTATTAATTCGAGCAGGTTTCTTTTTTTGAGCCTCTGCTTGTTCATTCCCAGTATGTGAGTGTAGATCAGCCAGCCAGTGGCAGTTTATTAAAAATCTCTACAATCTAGTCTGGAGTGAATCAGAGCTAGATCACCAGAATGTGTGGCTGTAACTCCATGAAAGCGAGTTTCCTTTTAAAAGCTGTACCGATCGTATGCTAGCAAATTTGACCACCTGGGTGTCCAAGGCCAGGTTGGAAAATATATATAAGTATATATGGCTAGGTGGCAAACTACCTAGGCAGAATGAGATGGTTAGCCCATTGCCTGTAGCCAAACAATAGCTCTCCCACAGGAAACCACTAAGGTGATAAATGGAAGCTCCCTTTTAGTGGAGTTGAGATGAGATGGAGGAAATCTGCCACTGTGTAATAGACGAGCACTAGGCCTGAGCCACAAGGGCCTGAATGATATTCCCTCTGGATGATCAAGTAAAGAAATTGGTCAAATATGATCTGAATATCTTCCACAAGCATGTAAAATTGGGCCCCTGTCTGATGTAGTGGTTCACGTGTAATCAGGAAAGGGGAGAAGATTCACCTTTCCTTTTGAAAAACTGCATATATATATATTTTCCTCAATGTGATTTACTGCCAGATTGCTCAGCAGCGGGTGCAGGCGTTGGGCCAAACCAGTGGCCAAAATCAATTTGGGAACAAAGGATGCTGCACTCTGGAACTTGTATTTCTAGATTTTATTATACAGAGCCCAGTCTGTCACACAGACGCGTTACGGCCTAGACGGCCTTTCTCACGGTAGGTGGCACTACTTTTTGCTTCTGTTTTATTACATTTCCTGTCATTGCGTCATCCCATTGACATCTGGGATTTGTAGTTTCATTATTATTCCATACAGATCGCCTTGTGACAGATACGTTTTTGTATATTTATAAAAACTCAGTGATGTTTACATTTCCGGTCAAGTTTCACTGGCATAATATCCCAATTACACATATACTATAGTATAAATATTTTTGGGCCAATTAATTGTGTAATTCACCCATGGTTCGGGTGTATGGAACAAAAACTATATGTACAGTGCGTTTGTAATATTCATTACCATCCTGCGTAATTTGGGATTTTGACTTAAGTCCAACAGTGACGGGTAGCCATGTTGTAAGTTTCTATGTCTTCTTTATTAGTTCCAAGTCAAGTGGTATCAATCAAGGATCAGCCATGTACCAGCTCCTACACCAACCCCACCAGGAGCAGCCTGCCTAGCTGCTCAGCCCATCTCCAACTGTCATCCACACATCCACTCAGTCACCCAGGCATTCCACGCATCACAGTCACACCAACATTCCATCACCATCTGTCACTCTGGCTGAGCAGCTAGGGAGACCTAGGCTGATTACGATTAAATGTAATACTCAGGATATAACATTATCCCTTTCCTTTTAAAATGAAAACAAAGATTACAATACTAAAGCAGAGAACTATACAGAAGAGAAACCGTAATGTTCGTAACTCAAGGATGCAACTAAAAGTAAAACATCACAAAAGAGAACAATGCAAATAAAGAAAAGATGGACAAAATACGACATATAAAAAAAATGCATCAAAATCGCACATCCTCTCTCATGAAGATTAAGTCATATCAAAGCATGAAATAAATTATCAAATCAGAAACTATGTTAAAATGCAGAGGAGCAGACTAACACTGCGTACTTTTGGGAAGGAATATAAATTGTCAAGCAATTAAATCACAAACTAGCAATAACCCCATCCTTCCCCATGAACATTTGAAAATCAGGTAGTGAAGGGTGCACACACCCCACGACAAACACCCGAAGCCAGAAACAGACAACAAGGGTGAACCAACACTACAGATACACGTGTACCACAATATGGACCACATAAAGGGTACACACAGTGAAGCACAGGGCGACTTACACACGACCACATCTGAAGCGTGGGGCGACTTACACAGGACAACACGTGATGCGCAGGGTGACTTAAATGTTAAATGTTGTAGACTTGTAAAGCGCACAGCTACCCCAGCAACGGGGCGTCCCGGCGCTGTAGACCGCTGGGGAACCCGTCCTGGCTATCCCTGTGAGATGGTCCCTTTCTGGGTATCTCCATGGTGAAACCAGGCATCCCCGGCGTCTGTGGGGGGCCGTTGTAGAGATGGGGCAAGCTTAATGCCCAGAGTTGCCGAGTGTGTTCTTGGTTAGAGTAGGTACAGAGGCGAGAATTATCGAGTCCCTTTTGACCCTGGTCCACGACCCTGCCGCGTCGGGAATTGAACCCTGGTCCCTGGCTGATTCTCTGCTTACGGGTCTGCCGCCTCTAACTAGTGAGCCACACCTCTCCACTTACATACTTACACACAACAACATCTGAAGCGCAGGGCGACTTACACAGGACAACATGTGACGCGCAGGGCGACTTACACACAACAACATCTGAAGAGCAGGGCGACTGATAGGACACTGGTGGGGCTGGCTTGCCTTTAACTCCATTCTGCTTCATGTATTTATCTTTCTTTTTTCTTTGTAGTTGCGCTGGTTACAATGCTTTCTTTGTAGTCTCTGGGTTTCTGTACAATCCATAAGTACGCATCCCATCCTCGTCGCCAAAATTATGTTGTGATCTATGAATATAGACACCTGGAGCCAGGAGGTATTATTGAGTCTTCTTTATTCAGTCTCCAGTACAGGTCACATCTGTCTTGACCCCAGCCAGCCTAGTATGGTACCAGCCCCACCAGGAGCAGCCTGTCTAGCTGCTCAGCCCATCTCTAACTGCCAACACTCATCCACTCAGAAACCCAGGCATTCCACGCATCACAGGCTCACCAACATTCCATGACCATCTCATGCTCTGGCTGAGCAGCTAGAGGCAGCAGGGCTGGATGCATGTTGTACAACTAAGTAGGGTATAACAGTATAGTACCCTCAATGCTTTCCAGATTGTTCTATATATTGGCCGTCATGGTTGGGCAAAAATCTGTTTTTACAGTTCGTACTATGGGATTTTATTCATGTTTTTGAGAGTGTCAATTACACAGATCAGTCCATATCATTCGTAATATTCCCTTCGGATTTTTCGTACGCAGTCTAATGATGTATTTAGACTCCAGCTGTTTAAGTTTCTTTTTTCTGTCTCCCATCCTTTCATTGTATTGTACTGTATCTATGGCAAAAAAGTTCATGTTGCGCCAGTCAATTCTCTACTTTTTTTAAAACAGCATCTTGTCCACCATTTTAGATACCTTTAAATCTATCAACTGACTACCTCAGCTACTGACATCTTTTGATTACTTAGAGACATCCCTTCAAGATGCTTTCTGTGTGAATAATTGGACACAGCTATGTTTTCCGGTGCAAAAGGTATGCTGAACGCAGAGGTATTGACAAAGACCTAGCTTTGCAAAATGTAGACATTAAATGGATTGGACAGAGATGATTAAAGTGGCATCAATTAATGCCTTTGGTTACAACCTGTTTGCACCTCCAACCCCCTGAGCTCATGATTGTGCACTGTGTTGGCAATGACCTAGGCACATTGACTGGGGTAGGTCTGGAAATGCTAATAAAGGACACCTTTGCAGAATTGATGTTGCTTTTCCCAAAAACCGTCTTTGTATACTCTAACATATGTCAAAGACAGAAATAGAAGTGGTCTAATCAATTTTGTCCTCAGATTGAGAAAGCTAGAAAAATGTCAATAAAGCTGTTTCTGCTTACCTTAGAGAACATAGGAGGGGCTCCATCTATAACATCAATCTACGTTTCCATATGGATAACATCTACAGAAGTGATAGTGTACGCTTTACTGATCAAGGCAACAGAGTGTTTCTCAGCAACCTGAAGCTCTGCATCCCCACTTACATGTAGCTAAAACAATCTCCCAATGAAAACAAGGGCTCTTTTTAGAGCCACCCAATAACCCAACATATAACCTACATTTATATAAAAAAATCTTAATTGTTTTTGCTAGAATTCGTGCACCCAGCATGACTACAAGAGCTGCGCACCCCTTGCGTTCACACCAAGGAGCTGTGCTGGGAGCAGTGCACCCCTCATGTTCACACCAGGGAGCCACTCTGGGAGCTGCGCACCCATCCTGTTCACACCAGGGGGCCGCGCTGGGAGGCGCGCACCCATCACGTTCACACCAGGGGGCCGCGCTGAGCTCCGAGATTTGGCGGAAAAAAATGTCCACTTCCATAAATTTATATTCGCCCTGGGGACCCCATCCCCCGGGGCATGCCCAAATCTAGTTATTTTCTTTTTTATATTTAAAAAGGAGGGGACCACGCAAACCCCCTCCCGGGCCATTTTGGGCCCCAGGGACACCATCCCCTGGGGCCTGGCCTCATGGTTTGGAACAGTGGCGGGACCCCCAATGCCCCCACGGTCCCACTGGCTCCCTGCCTCCTGCGGGAGCCGGCATTGCTTTTGAGCAAGGGGAGCTGCTGACCTGAAGCTCCCCTTGCCCAAAAGCAAGTTTTCTATGACAGGGTGGAAGCCATGCTCCTGCTTTGTCGTAGCAAACAGCAATGTCCCGGTGGTGGGCACCCCTGGACATTGCAGGAGCCGGTCCTGGGGGTGGTGGTCCCCAGGGTCACTATGGGCTCCTGGAGGGGGGCTGTGCAGCCCCCCTTCCTTCATTTCTTATCCCTGGGGAGGTGGTGGTCCTCGGAGCTTGGGGGTCCATAATGGACCCCCGAATTTCAATTTTTAGTGCCACGGGGAGGTGGTGGTCTTCCGGGCTTGGTGGTCCATAACGGACTGCCAAATTTCAATTTTGAATGCCCCGGGGAGGTGGTGGTCCCTGGGGCTTGGGGGAGACCCCGAGCCCCCACGTCTCATTTAATAACCCCACACTCCGTTTTGTTTTGTCCAGAGTCACGCACCCTGCGTGACTTCTTTTTTAATTTTTTTAAATAAAATAAAATTGGGGCCCTGGGGGCCTTGTGGGAACCCCAGAGCAGGCCTAGGGGGTCAGGGTTTTCGTAACCTGCCCCTTTTTTTTGTTTTTCATCCTTTTTTCCACAGTTATCTTCTGACTCGGTATCTGAGTCACAAAATGGCTGCCAACAGTTCCCGGTTTGGGTGTTGGCAGCCAATGAGAATGAAGCTCGTGCTCGGGAGGGTTCGCAAATCCGCCACGTCCCTAGATATCAAAACTTTTTCTTTTTCTAATTTCTCAGGAACTACTGAACGGATTTACACCATTTAAAAGGGATCTTTCTGAACAAAGACCTATCTTTTTGCCAAATTTGATGTAATTCCGTTCAGCAGTTCGAGATGTAGCTTTGTCTAAAGTTTCCTATGGAAAATTACATGGGCAAAACGCATTTTGGGACCCACTTTTTTCTCAGCCCCCGCTAGACAAATCACCCCAAAACTTTTAAGACAGGAGATGACCGGAGCGGGCCACTAGTTCTGAAAATTTCACGAAGATTCGTCAACCGGCGCCAAAGTTATTCGGAAAATAAAAAACCCTTTTCCTATGGAAACTAGGTCCTAACAATAACTAGCTACTGGCGACCGCCAGTAGGTAATATCTATCTATCTATCTATCTATCTATCTATCTATCTATCTATCTATCTATCTATCTATCTATCTATCTATCTATCTATCTATCTATCTATCTATCTATCTATCTATCTATCTATCTATCTATCTATCTATATTACCTACTGGCTGTCAATATTCCAAACCGGAAAGTGTTGGCAGCCATTTTGTCACAAGAAAACAGAAACAATTGTGACAAAAAAGAAAAGGGGGCAGGGTAGAAACATGCTGCGTGCGCGGATCCGAATGAAAAATTAAAAAAAATGAAGCAAAGGCTTCCTCGCTTAGTTACTTTTATCCCCCCAGGTGGGCCAGGTCCCGGGGGGATTTGTTGAATGAAAAGCGGGTTGCCGCCACCTCCCCGGGGCTATATTTTTAAATAAAACAAAAAAATTGTGTGAGGGGGCTGCAGCCCCCCCACATGCTCTGGGGACCACCACCTCCCCGGGACTTTGGAATTGTTGGGAGGGGGGCTACATGGCCCCCCTCCTGGAGCCTGTGATGGCCCTGGGGACCACCACCCCCCGAGGGCCGGCTCCTACAGTGTTCCATGGTGCCCACCCCGGGACACTGTTGTTTGCTACAGTAGGGTGGGAGCATGGTCTCTCGCCCTATCGTAGCAAACTCTGATTTGGATTTTGGAAGAGAGAGCAGGGAAACCTGCTCTCTCTTCCAAAATCCAAAGCAAAATTGCTTTTCCACACGGGGAGCGGCATGTTAGCAGCTCCCCATGAGGAAAAGCAATGCCGGCTCTCGCAGGACGCGGGGAGCCAGTGTGACAGTGTGGGCATTGGGGCTCCCCCCATGGTCCCCTACGAAGTGCATAGGCCCCAGGGGATGGGGTCCCCGGAGCGAATATAAATTACTGGTAGGAGCCGTTATTTTTATCAAAAAATTTGGAGTCGCGACCCTAGCGCGGCGCTCAGTGTGGCTCCCTGGTGTGCATGTGAGGGGTATGTGACTCCCAGCGCGGCCCCCTGGTGTGAATGCGAGGGGTGCACGACTCCCAGCACGGCCCGCTGGTGTGAACGCAAGGGGTGCATGACTCCCAGCGCGGCCCCCTGGTGTGAATGCGAGGGTTGCGCGACTCCTAATCGCGCTGGGTGCGCAACTCCTAATGCAAAAATATAAGATTTTTTTCATTAAAAAGCTATATTATATGTTAGCATCTTGGGTGGCTCTAAAAAGAACCCTTGTGTTTATTTGGAAATTTTTGTAGCTACATGTAAGTGCCGATGCAGCGTATGAAGTTGTTGAGAAAGACTATGTTTCCCTCATCTGTGAAATGTACAATCTCTCCTGTATATGCCATCCATATTAAAACGCAGATTGTTGTTGTATATGGACCCCATATTATGGTTTCTGAGATAAGCAGAAACAGTTTTCTTGACATTTTTTCTAGATTTCTCAATCTGAGGACAAACTTGATTGGACCACTTCTATTTCTGTATTTGGCATATGTTAGAGTAGTCAAAGGCAGTTTGGGGGAAAAGCAACATCAATTCTGCAAAGGTGTGCTTCATTAGCATTTCCATACCTACCCCAGTCAATGTGCCTAGGTCATTGCCACCACAGTGCACAATCATGAGCTCAGGGGGTTGGAAGTGCATAAAGGATTTAACCAATGGCATCAATTGGTGCCACTTCAATCCTCTCTGTCCAATCCATTTAATATCTACATTTTGTAAAGCTAGGTCTTTGTCAATACCTCTGCTTTCAGCATACCTTTTGCACCAGAAAACATAGCTGTGCCCAACAATCCACACTGAAAGCATCTTGAAGGGATCTCTGTAGGTAATCAGAAGATGCCTGTACCTGAGGTAGGCAGGTGGTAGAATGAAATCTATCTAAAATGGTGGACAAGATGCTGTTTGTAAGAAAGTAGAGATTTGATTGGCTGTTTAAGAAGACTCTAGATTCAAATATAGGGTGCTTTTTACTTTGTTTGAAATTTTTTAAAGGTACAGCAGAAAGGATAAGGTCATGCTTTGCAAAGCCAACCACACCTGTTGTTGTCGTTTGCAACATTGTGTGGTGAACTTGTGACCTGGCAGCTAAGTTAAATTTTGCATGACATGTTGCTATGGAAACTGATATTGAGGAAAAGGGGTGAAGATGTCAGTTGAAAAGTATTATTCTCTGTGACCAATGGAAAATCGTTTTTCAATTTGAAAAACACTGGGAAGCAATGACATTTGTGGGTTATGTGTATATGTATGGAAAATTAGAGGGAATGTTTGCCATTACTCGTATTACATTGGAGAGTGTGCTGATCTACATTCTCTGTGACTACAAGAAAATCCTGACTGAGTGTGTGAGATTTTTTATTCAACAGATTTATTTAAAAGGTGAGTTATATTTTAAAGAGATTTATGTAATATAAATTTGACATTTTTATGAAACTTTGCTGGTTAAATAATTTATTAAATGTACCGATATATATTGGGATAATTTTATTGTACTTAAAGTTTGTTTAAAAAATAGTATGTGCACTCACATATATATTAATAAGTGTCTTGAAAGGTATAGTAGAATGATGCTTCTTATTTATTAATAATTGTTCTAATATAGATAAAGAATGTGTATTTTCAAAAAGTTTATATAAGGTGCAGTTTATTAGGTATGCATATTTCTTCTCAGTAAAAAAGGTACAGTTTAATAAAATGGCAAAAGTATAGATAGTTTGGAAAAACGAGGTAGAACTGTGCTGTTTGCAAGATGATCATATAAGGTATTAATGATTACAATTCTGTTATTAGTTTGTACATTCTGAGAGGTTTTAGAAATCCTTATACAAAAAGGTGTTGTTGATTCTTCTTCTTAATTAAATCTGTTGAGAGGTACAGTTTGATGATGTATATTTCTAGATTTAATTGGCAATAAGTATTTCAAAAGAAAACCACTAAATTTTACTCTTTCTGGTATGTAGCAGTTGTCTCCTTAAAGAGAATAGTATGTCATGAGTCATGTATTTGTTTAGATGACATTTATAGAGTTGTAGCTATATTTACTGAATTAATGGGAGGTACCAGATAGATTACAGGAGTGCAAAGGTAGTGAATATGTGCATGAGAAGTGTTGTTGTGGTTTTATAATGTCTAATTTCGTAGTTAGTATGTATATAAATGTGCACAATCTATACGGTCCCATAACTCCCTGCAGCCTACTGATTTACTCCTGTAACAATCCGAGTAGTAGCCATGTAGTTCAGTAATCACAGTGTGAGTATCTGTACACTCCTGCTATCATCCTGACAGAAGCATATCCTTATCTAATCTCTGTGTCAAAACACAAGCACATATAAACTCACCCTGCTTTCAACTACTAGCACTCTATCTACCCAGTCACTGTGTATGCACTTGCAGAATGACTTAGGCACTAAGATATTTAGTGCTACATACAAATGTGCACAATCTATGCAGGCCCATAACTCCCTGTAGACTACTGATTCAGCCCTGCAATACTCCAGATAGTACTCATGCAGTGCTTCAATTACACTGTCACTCTCTGTCCACTCTTGCAATCATCCTGACAGAACCATGTCCTAATGTAATCTCTGTGCCAAAACACAAGCACTTCTAAACTCACCCAGCTCTCAAGTACCAGCACTCTATCTAGCCAGTCACTGTCCATGCACTTGTAGAATCATTGAGTCAGGCATTAAGAGACACAGTGCTACAGTTAAATGTGCACAATCTATGCAGGCCCCAAACCCCCTATAGACTACTGATTCACTTCTGTGATGATGTCGATAGTACTCATGCAGCGCCCCAATCACACTGTCACTCTCTGTTCACTCTTGCAATCATCCTTACAGAACTATGTCCTTATCTAATCTCTGTGACGAAACACAAGCACTTCTAAACTTACCCTACTGTCAACTATCAGCACTCTATCGAACCAGTCACTGTGTATGCACTTGTAGAATGACTCAGGCATTAAGAAATACAGTGATACAGTCAAATGTGCACAATCTATGCAGGCCTCTAACCCCCTATAGACTACTGATTCAGTCCTGTTATAATCCTGATAGTAATCATGCAGTGCCCCAATCACACTGTCACTCTCTGTCCACTCTTGCAATCATGTTGACAGAACCATGTCCTTATCTAATCTCTGTGCTGAAACACACGCACTTATAACCTCACCCTGCTCTCAAATACCAGCACTTTATCTACCCAGTTACTGTCTATGCACTTTGTAGAATTACTCCGGCATTAAGAGATACATTGCTTCAGTCAAATGTGCCAATCTATGCAGGCCCCTAACCCCCTGTACAATACTGATTCACTCATGTAATAATCTAGGTAGCACTCATGCAGTGCCCCAATCTCACTGTCACTCTGTGTCCACTCTTGCAATCATCCTGACAGAACGATGTCCTTATCTAATCTCCTGTGCCGAAACACAAGCACTTCTAAACTCATCCCTCTCTGAAGTACCAGCACGCTATCTACC
The DNA here is from genome assembly GCF_964204655.1 of Triturus cristatus. Taxonomy (NCBI): domain Eukaryota; kingdom Metazoa; phylum Chordata; class Amphibia; order Caudata; family Salamandridae; genus Triturus; species Triturus cristatus. Next base: position 167,028,165 of record NC_140580.1, on the reverse strand, counting down.
CAGTCACTGTGTATGCACTTGTAGAATGACTCTGGCATTAAGAGATATAGTGCTATAGACAAATGTGCACAATGTATGCAGGCCCCTAACCCCCTATAGACTACTGATTCACTCCTGTGATAATCTGGGTAGTACTCATGCAGTGCCCCATCACACTGTCCCTCTCAGTTCACTGTTGCAATCATCCTTAAAGAAGTATATCCTTATCTAATCTCTGTGCCAAAGCACAAGCACTTATAAACTCACCCTACTGTCACTTACCCAAACTCTACCTACACAGTCACTGTCTATGCACTTGTAGAATGACTCAGGCATTAACACATGCAGTGCTACAGTCAAATATACACACTCTATGCAGGCCCCTATCCCACTGTAGACTACTGATTCAGTCCTGCTATAATCCTGATAGTACTTATGCAGTGCCCCAATCATAGTGTCACTCTCTGTCCACTCTTGCAATCATCCTCACAGAACCATGTCCATATCTAATCTCTCTGCCAAAAGAGAAGCACTTATAACCTCACCCTGCTCTGAAATACCAGCACTCTATCTACCCAGTCACTGTCTATGCACTTGTAGAATGACTTGGGTATTAAGAGATACAGTGTAACAGTCAAATGTGCACAATCTATGCAGGCCCCAAACCCCCTATAGACTACTGATTCAGTCCTGCTTTAATCTTGATAGTACTCATGCAGTGCCCTAATCACACTGTCACTCTCTGTCCACTCTTGCAATCATCCTGACAAAACCATGTCCTTATCTGATCTCTGTGCCAAAGCACAAGCACTTATAAACTCACCCTACTGTCAACTACCAGCACTCTATCTACCCAGTCACTGTCTATGCACTTGTAGAATGACCTATGTATTAAGAGATACAGTGCTACAGTCACATGTGCACAATCTATGCAGGCCCCAAACCCCCTATAAACTACTGATTCAGTCCTGCTATAATCTTGATAGTACTCATGCAGTGCCCCAATCACACTGTGACTCTCTGTATACTCTTGAAATCATCCTGACAGAACCATGTCCTTATCTAATCTCTCTGCCAAAACACAAACACTTATAACCTCACCCTGCTCTCAAATACCAGCACTCTATCTACCCAATTACTGTCTATGCACTTGTAGAATGACTCAGGCATTAAGAGATACATTGCCACAGTCAAATGTGCAGAATCTATGCGGGCCCTTAACCCCTTGTACACTACTGATTCACTCATGTAATAATCTAAGTAGTACTCATGCAGTGCTCCAATCACACTGTCACTCTGTCCACTCTTGCAATCATCCTGACAGAACCATGTCCTTATCTAATCTCTGTTCCGAAACACAAGCACTTCTAATCTCATTCCACTCTCAAGTACCAGCACTCTATCTACCCAATCACTGTGTATGCACTTGTAGAATGACTCTGGCATTAAGAGATATAGTGCTACAGACAAATGTGCACAATGTATGCAGGCCCCTACCCCCCTATAGACTACTGATTCACTCCTCTGATAATCTAGGTAGTACTCATGAAGTGCCCCAATAACACTGTCACTCTCTGTCCACTCTTGCAGTCATCCTGGCAGAACCATATCCTTATCTAATCTCTGTGCCGAAACACAAGCACTTCTAAACTCAACCCGCTCTCAAGTACCAGCACTCTATCTAGCTAGTCACTGTCCATGCTCTTGTAGAATCATTGAATCAGGCATTAAGAGATATAGTGCTACAGTCAAATGTGCACAATGTATGCAGGTCCTTAACCCCCTATAGACTACTGATTCAGTCCTGATATAATCACCCTACTGTCAACTACCAGCACTCTATCTACTTAGTCACTGTCTATGCACTTGTAGAATGACTTAGGCATTAAGCAATACAGTGTTACAGTCAAATGTGCACAATCTATGCAGGCCCCTAAACCCCTGTAGACTACTGATTCAGTCCTGCTATGATCCTGATAGTACTCATGCAGTGCCACAATTTCACTGTCACTCTTTGTCCACTCTTGCAATCATCCTGACAGAATCATGTCCTTATGTAATCTCTGTGCCGAAACAGAAGCACTTCTAAACTCACCCCACTCTCAAGTACCAGCACTCTATCTAGCTAGTCATTGTCCATGCACTTGTAGAATCATTGAGTGAGAAATTAAGAGATACAGTGCTACAGTTAAATGTGCACAATCTATGTAGGCCCCAAACCCCCTATAGACTACTGATTCACTTCTATGATAATCTAGATAGTACTCATGCAGTGCCCCAATCACACTGTCACTCTCTGTTCACTGTTGCAATCATCCTTACAGAACCATATCCTTATCTAATCTCTGTGCCGAAATACAAGCACATATAAACTCACCCTACTGTCAACTATCAGCACTCTATCTACCCAGTCACTGTCTATGCACTTATAGAATGACTCAGGCATTAACATATGCAGTGCTACAGTCAAATGTGCAGAATCTATGCAGGCCCCTATCCCACTGTAGACTACTGATTCAGTCCTGCTATTATCCTGATAATACTCATGCAGTGCCCCAATCACACTGTCACTCTCTGTCCACTCTTGAAATCATCCTCACAGAACCATGTCCTTATCTAATCTCTCTGCCAAAAGAGAAGCACTTATAAACTCACCCTGCTCTCAAATACCAGCACTCTATCTACCCAGTCACGGTATATACACTTGTAGAATGACTTAGGCATTAAGAGATACAGTGCTACAGTCAAATGTGCACAATATATCCAGTCCCCTAACCCCATTCAGAATACTGATTCACTTCTACAATTACCGAAGTAGTAACTATGTACAACATTATATACAACGTGTTTATTTAGTAATACAATAGTATATTTTATACATTTATTTGAATAATGTCATATATACATTTTTTATTTTACAGACATTGTTCATCATCATTAAAAAAAACTTACCATGACTAGAATAACACATAAGAAGAAAAAACAAAAAAAGGTGTATTATTTGAAGAAAACAGAACAGCAAAAATTAGATGAACTACAACATGTGGGAAAAAAGAAAAAATCTTCTGGTAAGAGAACCAAAGAATTTGTTAAAAAACTTTCAAAGGCTAAAGACAGTGGGGCAGATTTATATCAGACTTGCGCCATGTTGCGCCCTATTTACATCGTGACGCATCTATGGAGATGCGTCACGGTGTAAAGCACTGCGCCACATGAAACCTGTGTCAGGTTTCATGTGGGCGTTGCTACTCAGGGGGGGCGTTCCATCGCAGGAACACCCCTGAAAAGTGACTCAGTGAAATCTATAAGATTTCACTGAGTCACTTTCCCAACACTGATGCGTCAAAACCCTGCGCCTGCTTGAAGCAGGCGTAAGGCTTGACGCACCATGTTAGGGATAGGGTAGGTTGGAACAGTGCTGGAGTTGCGTCGTGCTTGCGACACAACTTCAGCACTTCGCCAACCTTACGCCGGCAGATGCGTCACGTATCTGCTTGTCCTTGCGCCACGATGCACCGCATTGTAAATGCGGCGCATCTGCGGTGGCGCAAGGGCAAACTTGCGTGACACATCTTCCCTGGCGCATCCATGCTGATTGGCAGGGATGCGCCAGGGAACATAAATCTGCCCCAGTGTGCACAATGTGGAACATATAAAGAATGCCCCAACAACAAAGAAGAATAAAAAGAAAATAGGAGAAGTTAATAGAAACATGCATTCTGAAAAATCAATGTATGATAAAAGGAGAAAGAATCAGTTTGAAGAAATTAGAAAGAGAATGTTTTACAATAGAGTTGTTTTTGATTTGTTGAAAGATGTGAAGAAATATAAAAGAAGATCAGCATTTTATAAAAAGAAGAAACAGATTGAAACTATTGTTGAAAAGGCTTATGAATTAAAAAATAAATTATTCATCTTAGTTTTAAATAGAATTCGATCACTTGATAAGCCAATACATTTTATGAAGGCCAAAAGTAAGAAGAAGAAAGTTATTAACCGAAGTATCTTTTGTAATATTTTTTGGGGTGAATGGAAACACAGTTCAAGTTCAGAGCCTTTTTTTAATGAAGAGAGTTATTTTCAAACCAATACATTGCTGCTTGCAGTTGATACCAATGGTCGAGCTGAGGTTAAAAACGGTTGTCCAATTGAGGAAGAGAAGATGGTTCCCAGAAATGTAGAAGAAGTGATAGCTGATGGAGTTCTAGGGAGACGTCCTAAAGCTCCTGTGTATACTTGGGATTGTAGTAGTATTTGTAGTATACAACAGGAATCTATTGAAATTTTATGCAATTTCTTACGAGACTATAGTAAAAAAGTGTTAAACTAAAGATTAAGATGTTGCAAGGACTAGATCCTTGCAGAGTAACAAAAAATACTGTTTTGCAAGGTAATTCTCTGGCTTGTCTTTCAAGAAATGTATGTCAAAGTGTTTTTCATCATTTTAGAATGTTAGCAGTACATCATTCTCAAATGCGGAAGTTTGTGAGAAGATTGTATTATGCTAAAAGTCCAGCACTAATTTTAAATGACTTAAATAGTGCTCTTTTGTATGGAACAGTATCAGATGTTACAAAAGTTTGTGATGTAATACAGTTTCGTTCCTTTGGTCCTGAAGAAGAGACTGGACAAAGTGAGACATTGATCGAAGAAGATGTTTAAGAAAACATGGAAAATAGTAGTACAGAGAAGTTAGAAGAACAAATTACAAAGTTTAAGGTAATTTCGTGTGAAAGGCCAAATTACACTTGTATTTGTTGTCGACGAACTCACTATAAAAATCAGACTAGGACTGTTGATCTATATTTAAAAAGTGAAAGAGAAAATAATGATAAATGGAAGGAATTTGTAAATTATTTGTTGGTAGTGGATTGCTTTGATTTGGGTACTGATCAGCGTATTTGTAAATATTGTTATAACAAATTAGACGATAATAAAATGCCTGCTAGACTGTCCATAATAATCTAGAGTTGGTAACTATTCCTCCAGAACTGATAGATTAAAACACATATGAGTCTATTCTGATTCAATGTGTGCACCCATTTCAGGCTATTGTTCATATGGAACCTAAAACAGGTAAATTGCCTCCTACAGATTTACAGAGAGGATTAAAAGGTAGAGTTGTATATTTACCTCTAGATTTAAAGAAAAATATTGAAACTATTGGTGTAGAAAATGTAGAAAGCGAATCATTAGTTATCCTAGTTAATGGTGTTCCTACTAAGAGTAAGAAAATTTGGCAGGAATTAGTTGATGTTAGGAAAGTGCAAAAGGCAACATTATATCTTATAAAAAACAATGATTACTACAAAAATGTTTATGTAGAAGAAGAAGAAATAGTTTTAGGAGATGATAGTGAAACGTCAAGTGGTCAAATTGAAAAAGTTGACCTGTCCAAAAGTGAAGAAATTTATGAACATTATAGTGTACATCCACTTCATTTAAAAGAAGTGATGGGGAATACTATTGAATTATCCCAAATGAAAAAAGCGAAGGGGACTTCCTTGAGTGTATGGGAAAAAAGTTTGGAAGCTCGTTGTTTTCCCCAGCTGTTCCCAACTGGAAAAGGTGGACGATATGACAAACGATCAGTACAGCTTCCTGCATCAGAATATCGGACAACAAGTTTGTGTGCAGAAGATCCAAGATTTCGACAATGTATCCCATATATATTTCATCTTTTGTTTGAGAGTGACTTGTTTGGACTTTAATATGCAGTCAACCACATCTTAAAAACAGGAGTACATCTTCAAAATGTTTCCGCAAAGGAATTAATAGATAAAGTACATCAGAGAGACGATCATTTAGAATCTCAACTGATTAATTTGATGGCATGTCTGTGCGGTACTGATGAGCATTGGTATCATCGTCATGGAGAACTTAAATGCATGCTAAGGAACTTAGGAACTCCTACGTGGTGTGTTACCCTAAGCTGTGCTGAATACGCGTGTTACGATTCCAAAACCATCGATGTGGCAAGTACTGTCCACGGAAATACAAGTCAAAGGAAAGGTTTTACACCAAATGTCGTTTTGGATTTCCACGTCCAGTAATATCCAAAGGAAGAGTAAACAGTTTCATGTCATCACTAGAAAATCTTCAAAAAATACGTACAATTTGAGAAGAAGTGAAAAATCAAAGTAAATCAATGATAATAATCCAGTTTTTCTCTCAATGTGGAATGCTAATATGGATATCCAGTATGTTGCGGACAATTCCATTGCTGGTGCTCGGTATGTAACATCATACATAACAAAATCAGAAAAGACGGAGTTGAAAGAAATGTGGGACAAAATTTCCCACGAGAAGAAATTGTACAGTTTTATGTTTGAAGATGTTATCCCATCGAGAGATTGGAGCGTACGAATGCTTGGATCGGTTGTCATCTGCAAGTTTATATTCAAAGTCAAGAGGGATCATTTGGGTGAGTCTAGGTCTTGCTGCAACGCTAAATCGAGTACTTAAACCTATACATGAGATCGAATATTTAGCAGTAAATGAACCGGGAAGTACAGATATTGTCAAAACAAACATGTTGGTTACATACTATCCAAATAGAAGTCGTCATCTTGAGAACATATGTCTCTATGAAGTGCTGCAAGTTTACAGTTTTAAGAAAAATACTACAGAAAACATAAATGAAGGAAAATATGCAGTGATTGGTTCATAAGGATGTTTGGTGAAACATACTAAAGGAAATCTAATTAACCACAGGAAACTGAGTTGTGATACTGCTGATAAAAGAGAATTTTACTATTTAGCACTTTTACAACTGTTCAAGCCTTGGCGTACGGAATTGGAATTACTTGGAGATTTTGAGTGCTATGAAGATTCTTTCAATGCATGTAAAGATAGCATTGAATGCCCAGTTTTTGCAAATTATATGAAAATGTTGAATGAAGAAATTGATCAAGAAGCTACTATTGCAGCTGAGATTGCTAGAGATAGTTCTCAAGACAGTCAAAGTTCTGGACCTCTGACTCAAGATCCACTAGGACAACCAATTCTTGAAAATTAAGCAGCACTCGCCATGAATGAAGTGGAAACAGCACTGCATCAAGCTCAAGAAGATATTATGGACTTAGAAAACTTGGAAGAACAACTAAATATTGAACAGAAAGAAATATATCAGCAAGTTAGACAACAGATCGACCATGGTTTTCTTCATGAAAAGAAAGAATGCACATGCACATCATTTCAACCTATCCGAATGTATATCCGTGGTCAAGCTGGTACAGGAAAAAGTTTCTTGATTAAAGTTTTGACCATTTATCTACGGAAAACAGCTGACTCACATTTGTCTTGTGTTGTAACTGCTCCAACTGGATTGGCAGCACACAACATTAAAGGAATTACATTACATCGTTTACTAATGCTACCTGTGAAACATGAAAATAAGTTGGAATATCACAAGCTATCTGGAGAAGCTTGTTATGCAGTTTCAAGAGTGCTAAAGAAAATTAAACATCTAATTATTGATGAGGTGAGAATGGTCTCAAACTTACTGCTTGCCTTTGTGCATTTAAGAATGCAGCAAATTTTTTAAAAAGAATACGATGTCTTATTTGGAGGAAAACGTGATTTGGGTGATCTATTGCAACTTACTCCTGTAAAAGGGCAACCAGTATTTAAAACACTTGTGCACGATGATACCAGAAAGTCTTTGGGAAGTGTTGGAAACGTTAACATTTGGTCATATTTTGAGTACAAAGAACTCATTAAAAATATGCGACAAGCAAATGATGAAGTTTATGGAACCATTCTTCAAAATATAAGAATTGGAGTATTGACAGAACATGGCAAAGAAGCTTTGCAAAGTCAGATACTTACCAACTTGTTTCCAAAGGAAAATATAGATCCTGCAAAAATATACAAAAAAATTGCAGAAAATAAATCTATCATCTGCCTCATGCCAACACTGCGAGAGTGTTGTACATTTAATGAAGAACTTTTACAGCTAGAAAATGAACAAATAATAAAAATGGAAGCCATTGATAAAATAGAGCATGAAGGAATTACTAATATTTTGACAGAAAAACTGAAAACAAAATTGGATTCTTTGGAAAAATCTATATCTAAAACTGCTGGTTTAGAAAAACATGTAAATGTATGTGTAAACTGTCGGGTTATTTTACAACGTAATTTGGATGTAGAAAAAGGTTTAGTAAATGGAGCCATGGGAAAAGTTGTTGATTATGTTAATTATCAAAAAAAGGATGGAATTGAATATTTGAAAATCAAATTTGATCAAATTGAAGAAGTAAAACAAATTGCTTGTTGTTCTGCTCGTTTTTTGCTTGTTAAAGATTTGTATGTTTGTAGAAAACAGTTTCCTCTCTCTTTGGCATATGCGGTGACTATTCATAAATCTCATGGTTTAAGTGTAGACAGTGCTTTGGTAAATATTGGAAGTACCGTATTTAAAGAGGGTATGGCATATGTTGCTTTGTCCCGAGTCAGAACTTTATCTGGATTGTATTTGATTGTTTTTGATAAGAGAAAGATTAGTGCAGATGTAGATTGTGTAAGAGAGTATAATCGGTTAAGGAGACTGTATGCTCCCAATTTAGGTGAATATCCAGTATATGAAAAGCGTGAAGTTGGTCAAAAAAGAAAGTATGAGAATATTTGTATTGTAGTTATAGAGAAGAAAAAAAATCAGGATAATGTTGAAAATCCAAGCAAAAAGAAAAAGGACACCATTGAAGAGATTGTCGAATATCAGTTAGAAAATAGTTCAGGTATCAACTGCTATGCTAATGTAGTGGTAAATGTTGTATTTTTTCTAGAAAATCTGCTACAGGAAATTATAGAAAATCGAGAAAAAAGGTTTTGTTCCTTGAAAAATTGATAACTGATAAAAGTAAAATCCAAACAGTTTCTGATATTAGCAAGCTTTTGAATATATGTTCTGGTTCTACGCAATTTACACAGAATGTGCAACAAGATGCTCAGGAATTTCTAATGTATATGCTTGCAGTATTAGAAGAAGAAGGAATACAAATTGAAAATTTATTTGGACTTTGTTATAAATGGGAACATGAATGTGAAAAAAGTACGTTTACTTCTACCATTAACTTAGACACTGAGAGATTTATATATTTAACAATACCAGACTGTAAAACAGTGTCTTTCAACAAATTAGTTAAAGCAGCAAATCAAAACATGGATTACAGCCAATGCAAATCAGAAATGTTATCAACACTATTTATACAAAATTTTTGACAATATATAATTTTAATGATAAAACGTTGTACAGCTGATGGAAGAAAATTTGAAACTTAAATTAAAAATGTTGTAGCAAGTCAACTATCAATATCAGGAAGAACATTTGTAGCAGTAGCAATTATTTTCCACGATGGACCTTCTACAACATCTGAACATTACACTGTCTATTTAAAATGAAATAAAGGATGGACATATTGTAATGATGCTCATTTCGTTTTTAGATAGCGTTTGCCAAACAAATTACCAAATTCATACCTAATATTCTTAAAGCCAAAGTTCTAAGAACATAATTTGACCTATTGGGTATATGTTAAACTTTATTAATACAATTTCAGTATAAAGGATTTCAGGAATATCATTTGGCCTAGAGGAAAGATATTAATGTGAATTAAGCACTTTTTCTGGGATATTCTGACAGCACATATATTAAAGAACATCATTTAGAGTATATGTAAATTATGAAGAATTATTGATTGAATTATTATTTTGTTTCATTTATGTTGTAGTAACAAAATTCTCTTACAAAGAACCATTTTATATATGTGTGATTTGTATTACATGCAATGTCATTGAGGATGTTTTTTTATATAATGTGCAGACATAGTTCACTATGTTGAAAATATTTTTGACACAGATTTATTTTTTTAAACAATCTTCTTGATTGTTTTTTTTTTGCCATCTGTTATGTGATGAGTAACGTTGAAATCACTATTTATAGTGAAATTTAATATATTCTGAGAGCAGCAAAACAGGCAAACAAAATAATGTATATTCTGCTTAAATTATGTTGTGTTTATAAAATGATAACATTATATATTATAAATGTATTTTTTCTGCTCTTTTCTAAATTTAAAAAGTTTTTAAACTTTAAAATATTACAAACAACTGCAAAAAATGTTTACAATATTTTTATATCTACTACTGTAAAGGTAAGGTTAAATAATCCAAACACTATCCATCCACTACTACATTCACCCAGGCACTATTCATACACACCTTTAAACACCTACTCACTGCTTAGTAAATTCTAAAATACCTCAGGTACTAACAATACAGTCCACCAATCACTATGTTACTGGTAATGCAGTTTTTAAGTTATTAACTACTAGCATGTACTAATTCAATACCACTTTCAGTACCCAAGCAGTTATGCATTTTCTCAGATGATCTCCTTGCAATACGCTAATCATTCAGTAGAACTATGTCCTTATCTAATCACTGTACCAAACCACATGCACTTATAAACTCACCCTGCTGTCATCTACCAGCACTCTACCTACTCAGTCACTGTCTATGCACTTGTAGAATGATTCAGGCATGAAGAGACACTGTGCTACAGTTGAATGTGCACAATCTATGCAGGCCCCTAACCCCCTGTAGACTACTGATTCACTTTTGCAATAATCTATGTAGTACTCATGCAGTGCTCCAATTACACTCTCACTCTCTCTTCACTGTTGCAATCATCCTCATAGAACCATGCCCTCATCTAATCTCTGTGCCAAAACATCAGCACTTATAAACTCACCCTGGTGTCAACTACCAGCACTCTATCTACTCAGTCACTGTGTATGCACTTGTAGAATGATTCAGGCACGTGAAGAGACACTGTGCTACAGTTAAATGTGCACAATGTATGCAAGCTTCTAACCCCCTGTAGACTACTGATTAACTTTTGCAATAATCTAGGTAATACTCATGCAGTGCTCCAATCACACTCTCACTCTCTCTTCACTGTTGCATTCATCCTCATAGAACCATGCCCTCATCTAATCTCTGTGCCGAAACACAAGCACTTATAAACTCACCCTGGTGTCAACTACTAGCAGTCAATCTACTCAGTCACTGTGTATGCACTTGTTCAATGATTCAGGCATGAAGAGACACTGTGCTACAGTTAAATGTGCACAATATATGCAGGCCTGTAACCCCTATAGACTACTGATTCACTCCTGTAATAATCTAAGTACTACTCATGCAGTGCCCCAATCACTCTGTCACTCTCTCTCCATTCTTGCAATCATCCTCACAGAGCCATGCCCTTATCTAACCTCTGTGCCGCAACACAAGCACTTATAAACTCACCCTGCTATCAAGTACCAGCGCTCTAACTATCCAGTCAGTGCCCATGCAATTGGACAATAATTCAGGCATGAAGAGACACCGTGCTACAGTTAATTGTGCACAATCTATGCAGGCCTATAACCCCCTGTAGACTACTGATTCACTCTTGTAATAATTTAGGTAGTACTCATGCAGTGCTCCAATCACACTGTCACTCTCTCTCTACTCTTGTAATTATCCTGACTAAAGATATACATATAAAGTGGCCTAGCCACTAACACAAGTACACCTACAGTATTCACTGCACTATGCATGCACACCTCTAACCACATACATACTATTGGAGCACTCCTGTAAATACTAAGGTACTACCCATGCAGTGTAGCAATCCTCCTGTTACTGCTATGCACTTCCTCAATCATCCATCCAGCACTATGTACTTATCGTTTTGCTCTGCCAATTCGTAAGCTCTTATGGAGCAGATTTACAAGCCCCCTGCACCACTTGTACATCACTCTTTGTGACGTAGTGGTGGTGCTGGGGGCAGCTCCATATTTACAAGGAGACGAAAAGCCACCCTGCATGGCTTTTCCTCTCCTTGTAAATACAGCCCCTTCATACGCAACACTTTCTTTTGAAGGGGCGTTCCATGGCTGTTGCTGTGTATGTACTCACACAACACCCATGGAACAAGATATATCTCTAGATTTACAAGAAATCATAAATCTAGACTTGTTTGTGAATACTGCAGCACTCTAGAGGTGGTGTAGCAAGACACAACAAGGAGAAATGTTTTTCCTCCTGTTACTGCTATGCACTTCCTGCATTCTACACCACACATTGAAGGAGGAGAATGCCTTTAGTGATTGTTTTTGTGCAGGAACGTGTCCCTTCCTGCACAAAAACAATCTCCCCATGATGCAGGCATCCTTGCACCATGGTGCAATGGTGTCTGTGCCAGCACATGGGTACAGTTTTTGCACCAGTGCAGTGAAGCCTAGAGTTGCGACATATTCATGTAAATATGTTGCATCTCTGTGCTTCAGAAGTGCTGCAGCGCAGTACAGCAAAAAGGCTTGCAGTGCCACACTACAGCACTTCCTCATGCATCTGCCCCTATATATTCACCATACACTACTAATGCATTCTTTCAGTCAATCATGCTCTACACATATATTCAACCAAACTTTCACACATTACCATGCAATTATAGTTCTTTTTTGTAACCAGATAATGTAGTTCTGACAAGAACTTTTTTTTTCTTCTTTTTTTTGTATTTTATTTGTATTTTTAAAACAATTTTGGATGTTTGGGTGTTTTTTTCAAAAACTGAACAAAAAAATAAACAAAGTAAACAGGTAACTTTTGGAATTAGTTTTCATTCCCAAAACAACAGCAAAAAAAATTAACAGCGGTGGTTGCATCCACTGACTGCTCACCATCGCAAATACTTTTTTGCACTTCACACAGTGCTGTTCTAAAGATGCAAATTCTGCCCTAATGTCCATTGGAGCTGTTGGCTGAGATGCTCCGGAGGTACTAGCAACTGCTGTTGGTGGATTTTCTGCAGCTTGCCTCATTTCCTCCCGAGCAAGTTTCCGTGGGTGAATGGTACGCAAATGTTTGTACATACTTACTGCACCACAGGAGTATTTTTTGTCACTGCCTCACGACAGGACCCTCTCACACAGCAAGCATGTCACCTTTCTGGCATTTACTTTCTTCTTTCCTTCTGGAAAACTGGAGAATTCCCAGACAACAGACTCTGGTCTCTTCTTGGGTGAGTCTTCCTCCAACACATCTTCTTCAGGAAGTAATACTACCTGCTGCTCTCCAGATGCCATTTTGGAACAGACTTCTGAAAGAAACACCAAAAAACCCCAAAAAGGTTCTAGTTGGAGAAGAGATGCTTCTCTGAAGATGGTCCAAGAAGAATGATTAAAATGGGGGGGGGGGGTCCTTCAATAGTTACAGTGGGAAATGTTATAAACCAATCAAATCCTTTTGTTTAAGGTCACATGGGAAACGCGCACCCTGCGCTTAGGAAGAATGCACCCGACGCAACTCTGCAAAAATATATTAAAAAATGATATTAGTTTATTACAAGTACAAATATATTATTTTTATGAATACCTTAGATAATATCTTGCCCTAATATGTACATTAAAGACACTTACATATAATTTTAATATATATGAAAAAATTGCGGGAACTGCGCAGCAAGCGCGCCCCACATATGACGTCACGCGGGGCCTGCCACAGCGCAAGCGTTGCATTCTGTAATGCGCATGTGTTGCGAATTAGCGGGAACAGGAGTCGCGCATCGGTCGCATACCTATCGCGCACAACACATAATATTATACGTATATCAGGTAACTGGAAAACACGCACCCGTAGCACACCATACGTGGATCTTTCACAACTTTTCCAATATGGTGGCCGTAATACGCACACCCGTCGCACTAGGTACGCTTATGGTGCGCAACTCCAATTTTTTTTTAAAGGAAAATAATATAAATATATTAAAATTAAAAAATAAAACAAAATAATTACAGTATATTTCAGTTTTAATTAAAACGAAAAAAAATGTAAACAATTTTCAGAAAAGTATATAATATTTTTTAATAAATAATATATTTACAAATTAACAGTTTAAAAAAATCAACAAATTCAGTACAAAAAACATAGGTATAACTACTTTTATACTTAAAAATTAGCATTTAAAAAACCATTGAAATTCACTGAAAAAACCATAGGTTTCAGGCACGTTATAGTTAGAAATTAGCATTTAAAAAACCTTAGAAATTCACTTTAAAAACGATAGGTTTTAGGGAAAGTTTTAGTTAATTGGACATTTCACTCGTATAAAACCATAGAAATTTCCGTTATAGTTAGTTCAGCTAATTATAACTCGCGCCCCCGCAATGCACTGCTGATGACGTTACATATTACATCACTCATTACATGGTCAGTGACATCACTGATGACATCACTGATGACATCACTGATGACATCATCCATGTAATAATTTGATGCATCTTCTCACACCCTAATATAACCTTTGTAACACCCACTGTAAATTACAGAGTGCCGTTCTCAAAACCATAGACATACCAACAGCAATAACTACATACACACTCACTGATTGTTAGTTTTACACACACATCAACTCACTCGCCCGTACAGTCACTCATACTTATGGTCACTCAGTACAGGACTATCATATACGGGAGACCGTGGAACCGAGAAGGTGTAACTTTATCCTAGCCCCTGAACCTACGAGCACTACGAGCACTGCAGCACTTTAACCCTGGTCCCTGGAGGATGACTAAAACCTCGCCAGCGGTCCCGCAGCGCGGGAGACCGTGGAACCGAGAAGGTGTAACTTTATCCTAGCCCCTGAGCACTACGGGCACTGCAGCACTTTAACCCTGGTCCCTGGAGGACGACTAAAACCTCGCCAGCGGTCCCGCAGCGCGGGAGACCGAGGAACCGAGAAGGTGTAACTTTATCCTAGCCCCTGAACCTACGAGCACTGCAGCACTTTAACCCTGGTCCCTGGAGGACGACTAAAACCTCGCCAGCGGTCCCGCAGCGCGGGGGACCGTGGAACCGAGAAGGTGTAACTTTATCCTAGCCCCTGAACCTACGAGCACTACGAGCACTGCAGCACTTTAACCCTGGTCCCTGGAGGACGACTAAGACCTCGCCAGCGGTCCCGCAGCGCGGGAGGCCGTGGAACCGAGAAGGTGTAACTTTATCCTAGCCCCTGAACCTACGAGCACTACGAGCACTGCAGCACTTTAACCCTGGTCCCTGGAGGACGACTAAAAACTCGCCAGCGGTCCCGCAGCGTGGGAGGCCGTGGAACCGAGAAGGTGTAACTTTATCCTAGCCCCTGAACCTACGAGCCCTACGAGCACTGCAGCACTTTAACCCTGGTCCCTGGAGGACGACTAAAACCTCGCCAGCGGTCCCGCAGCGCGGGAGACCGTGGAACCGAGAAGGTGTAACTTTATTCTAGCCCCTGAACCTACGAGCACTACGAGCACTGCAGCACTTTAACCCTGGTCCCTGAAGGACGACTAAAACCTCGCCAGCGGTCCCGCAGCGCGGGAGACCGTGGAACCGAGAAGGTGTAACTTTATCCTAGCCCCTGAACCTACGAGCACTACGAGCACTGCAGCACTTTAACCCTGGTCCCTGGAGGACGACTAAAACCTCTCCAGCGGTCCCGCAGCACGGGAGACCGTGGAACCTTGAAGGTGTTACTGAGGAGGCTTTAAAGCCTGGAGGGGAGAATTGTTCCACAGTGAGAACTGGTAGTGATAACAAAGAGGCTCAGATCAATGTTGCAGGTAGAAATGGTTGCGTAGTGAACATTGTTGATCACTTGTCTGGTAGCGAGCAGGAGCACGATGTTTCGCAGCAACCGACAAACAAGCGTGCCAGGAACCCGGACACTTGTCCTAGTGTCATTGAGCCCTTAGGCCCCTTACTTGAAAGGCCCTCACCAAAAACCGGCAAAAGAGCACCGAAAAGGGGGAAACGCACTCCAGCTACTAAAGTGGAAAATTGGGAAAAGTCTGTAATTAGCTCTAATATGCGCACCCAGTGTGAGGTAGGGAAATTAAATGCCAAATTGGATACCCTGGATACATTGATTAGAGCAAGTCTAAGTAATTTGACATCCAGATTGGACACAATGGAGACCAAATTAGCCAAATGTCTGGATACTTTTTATCCATTAGCACCTGATAGAATGACAATGCCTGGTCCTGAGGTGAACAATGAGAACCCTAATCTTAGTGCCAAGTTAAACCATGCTGGCCCTGCAGCGGTCAGATATAATGCCCCTGATGATACACCCCTCCTGGGGACTAAACAACTCCATTCTGTCGAGACTGAGGTACATCCACCTGCCACTATACCCGTTGTGCCTAAGTCGATATTTACTCCATCTACAGCAAACACTAACTGTGCGACCATGCCTTATGGGAACCAACAGGCTGTACAGCTTGATCTACCACCAGCAGCTACACCGTATGTATTGGTGTTAGTTAATGTTCCCATATTGGCATATGAGTCGGAAGAACCCTGGGAGAACTTAAGAAATAAATCCTTACAGTGGCTTGGCACTAGGACAGGATTGACAGAGAAGTTATTCGAGGAGTTTAAGATGGCAAGGAGAGTGGGATGGGTAGGGAGAGGGTCCAAAAAATCTCCAGGAGATTGTGTTGTTCTGATATTTAAGACACCAACACTAGTCAGACTGATTCTGAATAGGCTTGGCGATAATTGTTTGGGAAACTCACATATTAGTGTTGTACCTCTAGGATATTTTTATCAACCGCCACCCAGGAACAGCATTAGATTTAATCTGGTAAATTCTACCCCACTTTACATGAGTCAGTTCAACATTCCAACCCAAAATCGTTTTGACAAATTTAATTACCTTGAGGAAGTTGACTGACTGGGTATGGGGGACCCTGCTCGAGGTATAATAACCAGCGGCTTGGAGGATTGTTCCACTAAGGGCCATCTATTGATGAGTTCTGGAGGTCCAATAGTTGTGCAACCTTCTAAGGCGCCACTGGCAAATACAGAAGCGGTCAAGGATATTAATACAGAGGAGGAGGTTGTTTTGGAGCTTACCTCCATGCCCCATAATACAATTATATCACCGCTTGCGGTGGGTACTGAGGGGATTAGTGACAGCACAGGGAAAAATGACAATTGGAAGATAGTGTTTTGGAATGTGGCTGGTCTGAAAACAAAAGTGACCAATACAGTTTGGGTGGATTTTGCAAACAAGTTTGAGATACTAGGCTTACAAGAAACATGGGTGAAAGAGCCTATCCACATGTGTGGTTTTAAAACATTTCATACCCCTGCAATTGGGTCTATTCATGGCAGAGCTAAAGGGGGACTTTGCACTTATATTAGCAACCACCTAAATATTAAGAAAGCTGCACTAGTTACTAGTAATAGCTACTATCAAGTTGTCAGTTTGGATATAAGTCAGGCATCGTGTGTGATAATATTGAACTTTTACAACAATGCACCCGTGGTGATGCGGGAGGAAGTTTTTAGATCCTTGAATAAATATTTAATTAATTTACAAACACAGACAACCAAAAATGCTTTTGTTATATGGGGAGGGGACTTTAATTGTCCCCTATGTCAAAACGTTGATAAAGGCACATGTGGATTGACATATGGTAAAGACACTAGCCTCCCGCATTTTTCTCATACAAGACTAGGAGACCTCTTGAATGACATAGCATTCTCCTGTGATATGGGGTTTGCTAATAATCTCTGTCTAATCAAGACCCCATTTAATCCTACTTTTATTGGACGAGGTGTTTTTTCAACAATAGATTATATCATGATATCTAGTAGATATTCTTCCTGTGCAGTGAGTTTTATTACCCATGATATCGCTTTAAGCGATCATTTCCCAATTAGTATTGATATTATGGCACCTAAAAAAGACTCCAATACTAAAGGTAGATCCACGCAGTTTTTGACGAACATCACCCTGAGCAGGCAAAATGGTTATGCATTGAAATGGACAAAATTCGACCCGGAGGAATTTATTACAAAACTAGTGAAGAGGTGCTATAATATGTTACAAGTTTGCCTCGATGAAAAATCCTCCTACTCAGTAACCATAGAGAACTTTCTGACCATTTCATCCCAAATTAAAGATATTCTTTGGGTAAATGCTAAAAAGAGGATGAACCATCGTGAAGGGTGGTTTGATAATGCCTGCACTAAGGCCTACACTAATCTTAAACACGCACTAAAGGCAAATGTGAAGGACCAGGATCTTATTAGGGAAGCTAAAAAGATTTACAAGAAGACACTGACTGCCAGGAAGAATCATTTAAGAGAGGAAGCCTGGAATGCCTTGCATGAGGCTTCGATTGATCGGGATTCTTCTGCTCTCTGGAAGGCGGTCAATGCGCCCTTTCTGGTGGACAAATCTAAAGCCACTATTGAGATAGCTATCCCTGAGTCAGAGTGGATCTCCCATTACTCCAAGCTTTACACTAATCAAATAAGGGATACGCAGGGAAACTTGGTACATGAGGCTGCTGTGGACTATACACCCATTTTTCAGGAGTGTGGATTAACTTTTACTTTGTGTGAGGTGAATGTGGCAATAATGGCCACTCTAGGTGGTAAGGCGCCGGGCCCGGATGGTATCCCGGTTGACCTGTTTAAAAATAATATGGATCTATGGGGACCAATTTTAACACTACTTTTTAACACATGTTGTTCCAGTGGGTTCTTATCATCTTGGTACGAATCTACTATAGTTCCTATTTTTAAAAAGGGTGACAGATCAAACCCGGCATGTTACCGCCCAATTTCACTATTGGACTCCACTATTAAGATTTTAGGGCGTGTGGTTTTGGATAGACTACATGTGTGGGCAGAGGATCACACTATTTTAAGCGATTTGCAATACGGTTTTCGTAAGGGTTTAGGAACAATTGATCAGGGCTTAAATTTACATATTCTTTTAGATAAATATTCCAAAGCTAAAAAGGAAAGGCTGTTCTTGACTTTTGTTGATTTATCATCAGCATTTGACTGTGTAGTTCATGAAAAGCTTTGGCAGATACTAGAGGGGCTGGGGGTGGATAATTCTATAATCTATTTTTGAAGGCAGCTATACTTAGGGGCAAAGGCAAGGGTTCGTTTTGGACAAGGGGGAGAATGCACTAAGCACTTTAGGGTTTCGAGAGGAGTACGGCAAGGCTGTGTCCTTGCCCCATTCCTATTTTCCTTATACATAAATAATCTTGAAGGTGTCTTAATTAAGGAGTGCAGGGATCTGCCAATGATAGCCACACGCCCTATCCCTGCTCTCCTTTATGCTGACAACGCGGTTTTAATGGCACGTACGCCCGTTGGTCTTCAAAGGGTAGTAACCTCCTTCACAGATTTTATGACTGATTTGGGCCTTACAATTAACTGTTCCAAAACATTTTCTATGAAGTGTGGGACCGGGGCTATTAAAAAGAAAAATTCTGTTTACATTAATTCTAGGGCAATAGAGTGTACAAAAACCTTTTCATACCTGGGGATATTATTCGATCAGTCAGGTTCTTGGAGTAGGGCCATTAAAGAAAGAAGGTTGTTATTTAGTAAATCATTGATGGCCCTAACCAATTTCAGTAGGAAACTGGGTAGACGCTCTCCGGGGAATTGCTACGTATTTATAAAGCTTCATGCGTCGCAATTGCAACTTACGGAGCTGGTATCTGGGGTTACACCAATGTTCATTTATTACAATTGGCAGAAAACATCTTCCTCCGGGATCTTTTGGCAGTACCTGAGAGTACGTCTACATTTATCTGTCATACTGAACTGGGCCTTCCGTACATCGGGGATGTGATTAAAATACAGCCTGTTCTTTTGTGGCACAGGGTATGGACGATTCCAGAATCTGCCTTTAATCGCCAAGTCTTAAAGGATGCATTGGGCATTGATGGGGCAATACATATTAGATGGTTGAAATATGTCAAAACTTTTTTTACTCAAATAGGCCATGTTGAATACTTTAATGACCCATCTACTATGTGTAGGGTATCAAGGAAGGACCTTAAATATATTTGTTCGACATATATGAGTAAAGTTAGATTATCAAATGAAATGGCCAAGACTTCAGTGGTAGCACACCATCTTACCTTGTCCTCGACAAATGTCAATCATATATTTTGTTAACCACTAGGGATTATGACAGGTTTCTGTTGACACGTTTTAGATTAGACATTCTACATCAATCTCTGAGTTTCCCGGAGGTAAATGACTGGTCCAGAACACTCTGTAATTGCCCATGCGATGACGTATCAGCCCAGTCATCTATCCATATTTTGTTTTTCTGTACATTTTATGCTAAGCCTAGGAAAACGTGGATTATTCCTGTACTCAAAAGACTGGGTCTGAGACAATGTCGACCAGCATTCTTGTCTCTGCAGTATTTGGATAATATCTACACTATTGCCTCTGTAACTGCGTTTAAAAAAAATGCTTTTAGATATCGTACATTTTATTGTGAAAGTTAGTGGAAATTTTGGTGTGATATTTTTAAATGTGCTTTTATGGTTATCTTTTTGAATAACCGAATAAAGTTCTTTGACTTGACTCATATGTACTCATACAACTATATAGAAAGTCACACACAGCCACTCATCCATAAAGGTACTCACACTCCTAGTTAGTCATGCAAATAATTAATCACACTGCCATGTACTCACCTATACAGTTATACACACACACCAGCTTACTTATACAAATACTAGCACATACTTACACTCTTATACAATCACTGATACAAGCACAGACTCATCCATACAGTCACTCTCACAATCACTCACTTTCACTTATAGACATTTATATACTCCAACACACATATATACTGCCTTTCACATATGTAGTTACCCACACATATACAACTGAGATATACATTCACTCACTAACACACCCATTCACACACTCACCCACCCATACTGTCCATCACAATGCACTCTTGAAACCATGCACCCAGTGAATCACCCACTCACACATCTATGCACAGAGTCACACACACCCCACCCACACAAACACTCAGACACCCATACAGATAATAAGACAACAAATCAATAACCCATATAGACACTCATGTAGCTACTCACCAACCCATGCAGTTGATTACACACCAACTGAGAGACTAATACAGACTTTCACACAGTTTCAGTAAGACACGTTCAATCACTCACTTATACAGTCAGTCACGCATCTACTAAATAATCCCTTCAGGCAAGTGTAAATCCAATCATTCTTCAATACACCTTGTCATCGATATATATGACAAATATTTAAACTTTACAGAAACACATATTCACTAGATGATGTCATCAGTGATGTCATTTGAGATCTCATCAGTGATGTCATCAGTGATGTCACTGACCATGTAATGAGTGATGTAATATGTGAAATCATCAGCAGTGCATTGCGGGGGCGCAAGTTATAGTTAGCTGAACTAACTAACAGGGGAGTTTCTATGGTTTTATACGAAAGAAATGTTCAACTAACTATAACTTTCCCTAACACCTATGGTTTTTTAAGTGAATATATATATATATATATATATTCAGTGAAAAAACCATGGGTTTCACACACGTTATAGTTAGGAATTAGCATTTAAAAAACCTTGCAAATTCAGTGAAAAAACCATAGGTTTCACACACGTTATAGTTAGCTGGACATTTCACTCATAAAAAACCAATGAAATTCCCCCGTTATAGTTAGTTAAGCTAACTATAACTCGCGCACCCGCAATCCACTGCTGATGACGTCACATATTACAACACTCATGACATGGTCAGTGACATCACTCATGACATCACTGATAACATCTCAAATGACATCACTGATGACATCATCCAGTGAATGTGTATTTTTCTGAAAAATAAATATGTTTTATATATGTATATCTCACGGACGATGGAAGAATAAATGGGTATATAAGTGTCTAAATGGATGATTTGTTTTTGAAAAATTAATTGTATAACTGACTGATTAAGTGTATCTTAGTGAATATATGGCTTACTGAGTAATGTTTAAATATGTAATTATCTGTATCAGTCTCTCACTTTGTGTATAAGTGGCTGCATGGGTTGGTGAGTAGCTACATGGGTGTTTATATAGGATATTAGGTGGTTTTTGTGAGTATCAGTCTGAGTGTCTGCATTTTTCGGTGGGGGGTATTACGTAGTGCATAGGTGCATGAATGAGTGACTCACTGGTTGTATGTGTTGAAGACAGCATGTGTGCAGGACTGTATGGGTGGATGAGTGTGTGTATGGGTGTGTTAGTGAGTGATTGACTGTCTCAATAGTGTCTTTATGAGTAACTACATATATTTTAAACTAGTATATGTGACTATTGGTGTATATAAGTGAGTATATGTGAGAGTGAGAGATTGAAAGAGTTCCTGTATGAATAAGTATGTGTTTCTATAAGTGATTGTTTAAAAGACTAAGTATGTGTAAGTTTCCATAGAAGTAAGTGTGGTGGTGTGTGTATAACTGTATATGCAAATAAATCTATGTTTGATTCTTTATTTTCATGAGTGAGTATGTGTTTCAGTAACTCTGTGGATGAGTGGCATTGTGTAGCAGGATGTATAGGTGTATGAGTACATATGATGAGTGAGCACATGTATGAGTGACTGTACAGGACTGTTCGTGAATGAGTGTATGTGAATGTGGATCTTAGAATTACTCAAGAGGTTGTTGTAACTGGTATTGGTATGTCCATTTTTTTGATAATTTTAGCCTCTATTTTTGAATGTGTGTTTCGAAGGTTATATTAGGGTGAGAGGAGGTCTGTCACTCTGTCACAAGGATGATGTCATCAGTGATGTCATTTGAGATGTCATCAGTGATGTCATGAGTGATGTCACTGACCATGAGCTTAACTAACTATTACGGGGGAATTTCATTGGTTTTTTACGAGTGAAATGTCCAGCTAACTATAACGTGTGTGAAACCTATGGTTTTTTCACTGAATTTGCAAGGTTTTTTAAATGCTAATTCCTAACTATAACGTGTGTGAAACCCATGGTTTTTTCACTGAATTTGCAAGGTTTTTTATATGCTAATTCCTATCTATAACGTGTGTGAAACCCATGGTTTTTTCACTGAATTTGCAAGGTTTTTTAAATGCTAATTCCTAACTATAACGTGTGTGAAACCCATGGTTTTTTCAGTGAATTTGTATGGTTTTTTAAATGCTAATTCTTACCTATAACGTGTGTGAAACCCATGGTTTTTTCAGTGATTTTGTATGGTTTTTTAAATACAAATTCTTATATTAAACGTGTGATATTTTGTTTTTTTTTTAAGGTTTTTTACATCTTTTTATTTTTACTTTATATTCTCTTTAAACATTATGCTTAATTTTTCAAAATTCTGCAATATATTATTTTTTCTCATTTTTTTTACCAAACAGGTAAGATATATTAATATAACATAGTGATTCTTTTTTTCTAATTTTTTTTTTTTTTTTTTTTTTTACGTGCGCGTACGGTAAGCTTACGGTAAGCGTTCATTTTGCGTAATGTACGTAATATTTCTACTCTTTTTGCGTATGGTTACGCAATTTACGTAGCTGTGCGTACTGCGTACGCAGCGCGTAAGCGCATACGTTACACGCGTACGTTACGCGGAAGTGTTGGACGTGCCTGTTATGCGCATGCGCGCGTGCACGTGTCTTTTTAACGCGCATGCGTACTTTTACCGTAAGCGCTCCGTAAGCGCTCCGTAAGCGTAACGTAAGCGTAACGTACGCGTACGGTGGGTCATGTGATCAATAAACTAAACTTTTGATTGGTTTAAAGTACTTTCAGTTCTAGAACTCTCCTACACCACACCCATTCCCCTCATTTCTGCTTGTGATGCCTTAGGAGAAGGAGCTGAGTTGTCTTTGGGATACGATGGCAGATCAGCACTCCTCTTCTGAGAGTGAGGCTAGCAGCACCACCATCAGGCAGAGAAGGAGGAAACAGAAGAGCTCTTTTATATGGGAGTATTTTTCTTTTCCTGAGGGCCAGAAAAAAGTAAATGCTGCTTTAGTGACTTGCAAGCTTTGCCAGCGTGTACTTTCTAGAGGTAATCCTAACAAGAAGTATTCCTTCGGGAATCACACTATGTTAAGACACCTTGAGGATGTACACCCTAGGACACATGCTCGACATACTGGAGGAAACCCTTCAGTAAGTCGACCAAGCACATCCACAGCAGCTCAGCCGAGTCCATCTTCGGCAGCTCAGCTGAGCCCTTCATCTGTGGGGGGAGATTCACCTTTTTCTGGTCCTGTGGAAACTAACCATCGATTTGCGAGGGTTACAATGCGGTGCTCAAATTGCCATGGTCTAATTGTTCGTGGGGAGACCAGTGTTCCCCTAATTAACAACAGAATAGACCAGCACATTTGTCCTACCAGCTAATATTCCCATTCTTCCTTTCCTCTGTCCCTGCATGAACACAACGGCTCTTTTAAGAGCCAACCTTACCTCTCAACTTTTTTTAATTTTTTCAAAAATACTTTTTTTTTTTTTTACCGTTCGCGCACGGTAAGCGTATTTTTTTTTAAAAAAACACTAAAAAACAATTACCACATTACAAGGTCCTTGAGGGATTAATAACGAAATACTGAAAATCTGTTTGAGGAGAAGTGGAAAAAAGGGACCATCAAATTTCTGACTTACCTGACCCACCCAAAAATGTAATTATCAATTTAAAATTTATTGAAATTGCTTGAAAAAATGGTTTTATTTTTCAAAAATGTTCTTTCTCAATCTGAAAAAAAAGAAAAAAGTATTAATATTTAATAAAACATTTTATAATACAGTACACGTATTTACATATTTTCCCCAAAAAATGTTTGCCTTTTTTTTGCTGTTTTCAGAATATATTGCATTTCACTATAAATCGTGAAAGCAATTGCATTCATCACTTAACAGCGGGCAAAAAAAAAATAACAATCTCAAAGATTGTTTTAAAAAAGCCCAGAATCTCTTCTCACTTAAACATAACATTATAGAAATGCAAAATATTCAAAAAAAATATCATCTAATAACAATAACTATTTCTAAAAAATACCGTCTGACAATTTTGTTACAGAAGCATAATCACAAAAATAATATATCTCAAATAACTCCACAATACATCTGGTTACCTTTCCTTTAGGCCAAATGGTAATTTTAAAATTCTTTTTTGATTAAATTTCCAATGGTAATCCAATAAAATTCCAAAATTTAAATTGTACAGATGTTACTGATTCTCTCTAAAATTTTGGTTTCCGAAAGATTAATTAGGAATTAAATATGTCCACAATACAATTGGTTACCTTTCCTTTAGGCCAAATGGTAATTTTAAAAATCTGTTTTGATTAAATTTCCAATGGTAATCCAATAAAATTCCAAAATTTAAATTGTACAGATGTTACCGATTCTCTCTAAAATTTTGGTTTCCGAAAGATTAATTAGGAATTAAATAAGTCCACAATACAATTGGTTACCTTTCCTTTAGGCCAAATGGTAATTTTAAAAATCTTTTTATTTAAAAATTCCAATGGTAATCCAATAAAATGGTAAAATTGTTTTGTACAGATGTGGCCAATTCTCTCTAAAATTTAGGTTTCAGGAAGATTAGATAGGAATTTGCTAAATCAAAAGGCAAACGTTGTTTGAAAACCAATTGACAATCATTACACATTGTCCAGCCTTTTTTACATTTTAGATAAACTGTGTAATGACCAGAAGTTACAGTAGGTCCTTCATGGAAAATTATTGCAACTGTTACAAAAGTTTTTCCTGAAATTGATAATTGCTGTCCTGTAAACTTCTTTATTAAAGTATCCAATTTTGAACCATCAGCTCTACATCGTTGCATCATTAAAATTACATACTGTCCGTATTCCTTTAAAATTAACGTTGAAAACATGTCAGATTTACACTCACCGCATTCCATGCTATGATTAGCATCTTTAACTAATTTAGCAAAAGTGACTGTTTTACTCTCTGGCAATGTTAAATAAATAAAGCTTTCTGAATCAACATTAGAGCCACATGTATTGAAACAGTTTTCACAACTATGTTCCCATTTATAAGAGAGACCAAACATATTTTCAATTTGTACCCCTTCTTCTTCCAGTACCTGAAGAAAATACATCAAGAATTCCTGTGCGTCTTGCTGTACATTTTGAGAAAACTGTGTACATCCTGAACATACATCTAAAAGTTTTCTAATTTCAGTAGCACTTTCTATTTTAGTTTTATCATTACTCAGCTTTTCAAAAAGGAGACTCAACTCAGAACAGAATCTTTTTCTCTGATTTACTATTATCTGCTCTTGCAAACTTTCAAGATAAAATACAACATTCAGCACTACATTAGCGTAGCAGTTGACACCAGAGCTATTTTCAAAATGACAACCAACAACCTCTTCAACATTTTCCTTTTTCTTTTTGCTTGCAATTACATCACTCTTCTTTTTTTTTCTCCTCTCTACATCCTCATTACAGATATTCTCAATTCTCCTTTTTCGAGAAACAACACGTTTTTCCAACACAGGATACTGACCTAAATGAGGAGCATAGGTTCTTCTTAATCTATTATACTCCTTTACACAATTTGCATCAGCACTAACTTTTGAGTAATCAAAGTCTATCATAAATAAACCAGATAATGTTTTCACTCGTGACAAAGCAACATAAGCCATACCTTCTTTGAACACAGTTGAACCAATGTTCACAAAAGCACAATCTACAGTCAATTCTTGAGACTTGTGAAGAGTTACAGCATATGCTAGAGAAAACGGAAACTGCTTCCTACGTACATATAAGTCTTTCACAAGCATGAAACGAACTGTACAACGACAAATGTTTATAACTTCTTCTATCTGATCAAATTTTATTTTTAAACATTCAATTCCATCTTTTTTCTGGTAATTAATAAAACCCACAACTCTTCCCATAGCTCCATTCACTAAACCTTTTTCAACATCCAAATTTCTCCTTAAAAATACTCTACAGTTCATGCAAACATATAGATTTTTTTCTAATCCAGCAGTTTTGGAAATGTTCTTCTCTAGTGAATCCAATTTATTTTTCAGTTTGCCTGTTAATGTCATAGTAATTCTTTCATGCTGAATTTTGTCTACTGCTTCCAATTTCCTAATTTCTTCCTTTTCCAATTTCAAAAGTTCCTCATTGAATATTGAGCATTCACGTAGAGTTGGCATTAAGCAGATTACACTTTTCTTTTCTGCAATGTTCTTGTATATTTTCTCTGCAACTATTTCTTCCTTTGGGAATAAATTATGTAGCAACCGACTCTGTAATGCTTTCGTGCCAGCTTCAGTGAGTAGTCCAATTCTGATATCTTTCAGAATACTTCCATATTCTTCATCGTTTGCTTGCCTCATATTAGTAGTAAGTTCCTTGTACTCAAAGAAGGGCCAAATATTTGCATTACCAATGCTTCCCAATGATTTCTTTGTGTCTTCATGTGTCACAGTATTAAACACTGGTTGTCCTTTAACTGGAGTAAGCTTTAGAAGATCCCCAAAAACTATGACATGTTTTCCACCAAATAACACGTCATAGTCTCTCCTTAGAATTTGCTGCATTCTTAAATGCACAAAGGCAAGCATTAAGTTTGATACCATGCTCACCTCATCAATAATGAGAACTTGCATCTTCTTCAATACTCTTGAAACTTCCAAGCATGCTTCTCCAGTTAGCTTGTGGTATTGTATTTTGTTTTCATGCTCCACTGGTAACATTAGCAAATGATGTAAGGTGATTCCTTTTATGTTATATGCTGCTAACCCAGTTGGAGCAGTAACCACACAAGACAAAGTTGAATCCGTTTTTTGCTGTAGGTAGCTTCTGATGACTTTTATTAAGAAACTTTTTCCAGTTCCAGCTTGTCCGCTTACATACATCCTGATTGGTTGAAATGATGTGCATGAGCACTCTTTTCTTTCATGTAGTAATCCGTGATCAATTTTGTTTCTGATCTCTTCATAAATTTGTTGCTGCTCTTCATTCGGTTGTCTTTCCAAATTTGGTAAGTATATTAATTCTTCTTGAGCTTGATTCATAGCCATTTCCACTTCAGTCATGGCTATTGCAGCTTCATTTTCTACGATTGGTTGTCCAAGGGGATCTTGACTGAGTGTTCCAGAACTTTGGCTGTCTTGAGAACTGTCTCTAGCTACTTCAGCTGCAATTGTAGTTTCCTGTTCAATTTCTTCATTTAACATTTGGACATAAGTTATGAAAGTACTGCATTCTATGCTGTCTGTGCAAGCATTAAAGGAATCTTCATAGCTTTGAAATTCTCCCAGTAGTTCGTCCTCTGAACGCCATGGTTTAAACTGCTGTAAAAGAGCCAAGTAGTAAAATTCCTTTTTGTCAGTAGTTTCGCAACTGAGCTTCCTGTGATTTATCAAACTTCCTTTTGTTTGCTTCACCAAACATCCTTCCTCACCAATGACTTTATATTTTCCATTGTTGATGTCTTCTGTGGCTTTCCGTGAATAAATGTAGTTCTGCAGCACTTCATAGAGACACATGTTCTCAAGATGATGACTTCTCTTTGGGTAATATGTGTCCAACATGTTTGATTTCAAAATATCTGTACTTTCTGGGTCATTCTCGGCCAAATATTCAATTTCTCCAACAGATTTCAGTACCCGATTTCTCATTGCTGCAAGGCCTAAACTTGCCCAAATTATTCTTCTTGATTTCGAGTAGAGACTTGCAGAAGATAACCTATCTGAACATTCGTAGGATCCAATTTCTCGATGCGATAACATCTTTAAACTGAAACTGTATAGCTTCTTACTGACAGTCTTCTCGTGAGAAATCTCTTCCCACATTTCTTTCAATTCAGTTTTTTCTGATTTAGTAATGTAAGACGTTACATATCGAGCAACAGCAATGGAATTGTCAGCTACATACTGTATATCCATGTTAGCATTCCACATGGATAAAATGACTGGGTTGTAGTCATTTATATTTTTTGATTCTTCTTTTCTTTTTAGGTTGTAGGTATTCTTAGGTGATTTTCTTGTAATAGTATGTCTCACAGCTGACATAAAACTGTTTACTCTTCCTTTTGAAAGAACAGGTCTAGGAAATCCAAATCAACATTTAGTGTAGAATTTATCTTTGCTCTTGTATTTCCGTTGACAGTATTTTCCACACCGATGACTTTGGGAACATAAAACTTGCTCCTTTAACTTTTTCTCTTCTGTGCTTTTTGGTATAGCACATGTTGCATATTCTTCAATGAAAGATAACACTGCTTCATCAGTATCTGTTCCAAATTTTGGGGCATCCTTGATCCACAACAGCATATGAATATGAGGAGCACCTCTTGCTTGGTACTCTTTTCTCCAAAAGAAATCCACAACTTCTCCAAGAGGTGGATTTTTTTTTATTGTAGATGAAGCACATCATGGCCCCAAATCTATGATTGAAATATCTGCAAACATTTACCGGATCCAATGAGCACAGTTCTCCTGCTGTCTTGTATTCGATGTTTTTAATGATTGAATTTGCCTCTCGTAGAAAATCCAGTAAATCATCCCAAGCGTACTCGACACAGCTTAGGGTAAGGAACCATGTTGGAGTTCCTAAATTCCGTAACATGCATTTTAATTCACCATGGCGTCGGTACCAATATTCATTTGTCCCACGCTGACAAGCCATCAGATTGATCAGTTGTGTTTCCAAATGATCATCTCGGTGCTGCACTTTCTCCATAAAATCCTTAGCAGACACATTTTGTAAATGTACTCCACTTTTTAAAATGTGATTTACTGCATAAGATAATGCAGACAAGTCGCTTTCAAATAAAAGATGGAACGAATAAGGAATACTTTGTCGAAATCTTGGATCTTCTGCATATAGTCTTGTAGTCCGATACTCAGAAGCTGGAATCTGTTCTGGACGTTCATCGTATCGTCCTCCTTTTCCTGTAGGAAACAGCTGGGGAAAACATCGAGCTTCCAAGCTCTCCTCCCATACACTCACGGGAGTTCCTTTTGCTTTCTTCATCTGAAACAGATCAATAGTGTCTCCCATAACTTCTTTTGAATGAAGAGGATGTATGCTAAAATGTTCATAAATTTCTTCTTCCTTTGACTTGTCCACTTTTTCAATTTGTCCAGTTGGTGTTTCTGTGTCTTCTTGTAAATCTTCTTCTTCTTCTTCTATATAAATTGATTCATACCATTTGTTATTCCTTTTCAAATACAAATTTGCTCTTTGTACTTTCCGTACATCTACCAGCTCCTGCCAAATCTTCTTATTCTTTGTAGGTACACCATTAACCAGAATAACTAATGGTTCACTTTCCAAAGTATCTGCATCAATAGTTTCCATATTTTTTTTCAAATCCAAGGGCAAATACACCACTCTACCTTTTAAACCTCTCAGTAAATCTGAAGGAGGTAATTTACCAGTTTTGGGCTCCATACGTACTATGGTCTGGAACGGATGAACACATTGAATGAGTATAGACTCATATGTATTTAATTCAGAAAGCTCATCAGGAATAGCATCCAATTCTAAATTATTATGTACAGCTCTGGTCGGCATTCTATTTTCTTCTAACTTGTTATAACAGTATTTACAAATACGCTGATCTTCACCCAATTCAAAACAATTTTCAAGAAATATATATGTTGCAAAATCCTTCCACATATAATTATCTTCATTTTCACTTTTTCTGTAGAGATCAACATTCCTGGTTTGATGTCTATAATGAGTTCTGCGGCAACAAATACAAGTAATATTTGGTCTTTCATTAGAGATTATTGCAAATTTTATCATTTGATCATCAAATTTCTTACTTACAGACGGTTCTACATTCTCTTCCACATCTTCCTCAATAACTGTGTCATTACCTGCACTGTCTTGTTCTGGACCAAAGTAACTAAACTGAATTTCATCAGTAACCTTCTCTACATCTGATACCGATCCACGGAACAGAGCCCTATTCAATTCATCTAACTTTATTGCTGGACTTTTAGCAAAATACAATCGTCTCACAAACTTTCTCATTTCAGTATGATGAACAGCCAGCATCCTAAAATGATGAAAAACACTTTTACACACTTTTCTAGATAGACAAGCCAGAGAATGTCCCTGCAAACCAGTATTCTCTCTCACTCTGCATGGATCTAGACTTTGAAGCACCTTAATCTTCTGTTTAACACTTTTTTTACTATATTCTCTTAGAAACTCACGAAATGTATCAATAGATTCCTGACGCACAGTGCAAATACTACTACAATTCCAAGTATACACTGGGGCTTTAGGACGTCTCCCCATAACCTCATCCGCCATCACTTGTTCCTCATCTCTTGGAACCATTTTCTCCTTCTCCATTATACAACCATTTTTCACTTCATAAGCACGACCTCTGGTGTCAACTGCATGCAGCAAACTATTACTTTGAAGATAACTCTCTTCATTAAAAAAAGGTTCACTACTTGAACTATGCATCCATTCTCCTAAAAACACTTTACAAAAATGTGTTCTTTTCACTAGTCTTTTCCTTTTGCTTTGTGATTTCAGTACATTGACCATTTTATCTAATGTACGCATCCTGTTCAAAATTAAAATGAATAGTTTCCTTTTTAATTCTAAAGCCTTTACTACAATGGCTTCAATTTCTTTTTTTCTCTTATCAAATTTTGCTTTTTTCTTATATTTCTTCACATCCTTTATCAAATTGGACATAACTCTTCTCTGAAACATTTTTCTATGAATCTCTTTAAACGCTGTTTTTCTTTTTAAGTTAATCTTTATTGTTTCTGAAGGTATATTTGCATTAACTAAATGCTTAATTTTTTCCTGTTGTTTTCTATTTAAAACATTATTTCCAGTACAGACATTTTGTAAATTTTTCCTTTTTTTGAAGATATTTTTAAAAAAATCTTTTGTCTGCTTACCAGAAGACTTTCACTTTTTCCCAACATGAGCATCTCCATCTAACTTAGGTCCTCCAGTTGTCTTCAAATATAGATTTTTTTTGTGGTTTTTCCTTAGTCTGGATTTTGTAGGCATCTTAAATTTTGTTCACTGCTCTTCAGCAATACCTGAAAAAAACAAAAAAAAAATTCCTTTATTTTATTTAAATATATTACTATATTTTTTATGATCTTTTCAAATCTTAAAATACTATGTACCCCTTTCCTACAAGTGAAAATCACAATAAAACCATCACAAATTAAATATCTAAAAACAATTCCTGTGTGCACACAGAGTCATGGTTTGATATTAAGCAGAAAACGAAATTTCTTTGCCAATTTGAAAGCACACTTACTACTCTTTTTTTGGCAAGTGATAAGTACTTTTACTGTCTGACACATTTTCAATCCACTTTTCAGATTCTGAAAACAGCACATGTCCAAACAGGTTTTTGAGACCAGGAACATGTGTAACCTGGGTGAATGACAACACTCCAGCAAGGGCAACCCGCCTAAGTGATGTTGAATGTATTTGCATTACTCACTGCAACCTCAAACCCCACTCGGTTGTGAATACTATGCATGATTCTACAGGGTAAGCAGCTGGGTGTGTGCTAAGAGTCTGCTTCTGCAGAAAAATAGCTGCCCCTTTCCTACTAATGCAAATGTAAAATTACCAGAGTAATACGCAATAAATCTCTGTCAACAATTCCTCTTTGCACACAGATTCATGGTTTGATATTAGGCAGAAAACGAAATTTCTTTGCCAATTTGAAAGCACACTTACTACTCATTTTTTGGCAAATGATAAGTACTTTTACTGTCTGACACATTTTCAATCCACTTTTCAGAATCTGAAAACAGCACATGTCCAAAGAGCTTTTTGAGACCAGGAACATGTGTAACCTGGGTGAATGACTACACTCCAGCAAGGGCAACCAGCCTTAGTGATGTTGAATGTATTTGCATTACTCACTGCAACCTCAAACCCCACTCGGTTGTGAATACTATGCATGATTCTACAGGGTAAGCAGCTGGGTGTGTGCTAAGAGTCTGCTTCTGCAGAAAAATAGCTGCCCCTTTCCTACTAATGCAAATGTAAAATTACCAGAGTAATACGCAATAAATCTCTGTCAACAATTCCTCTTTGCACACAGAGTCATGGTTTGATATTAGGCAGAAAACGAAATTTCTTTGCCAATTTGAAAGCACACTTACTACTCTTTTTTTGGCAAGTGATAAGTACTTTTACTGTCTGACACATTTTCAATCCACTTTTCAGATTCTGAAAACAGCACATGTCCAAACAGCTTTTTGAGACCAGGAACATGTGTAACCTGGGTGAATGACTACACTCCAGCAAGGGCAACCAGCCTTAGTGATGCTGAATGTATTTGCATTACTCACTGCAACCTCAAACCCCACTCGGTTGTGAATACTATGCATGATTCTACAGGGTAAGCAGCTGGGTGTGTGCTAAGAGTCTGCTTCTGCAGAAAAATAGCTGCCCCTTTCCTACTAATGCAAATGTAAAATTACCAGAGTACTACGCAATAAATCCCTGTCAACAATTCCTCTTTGCACACAGAGTCATGGTTTGATATTAGGCAGAAAACGAAATTTCTTTGCCAATTTGAAAGCACACTTACTACTCTTTTTTTCGCAAATGATAAGTACTTTTACAGTCTGACACATTTTCAATCCACTTTTCAGATTCTGAAAACAGCACATGTCCAAACAGGTTTTTGAGACCAGGAACATGTGTAACCTGGGTGAATGACTACACTCCAGCAAGGGCAACCAGCCTTAGTGATGTTGAATGTATTTGCATTACTCACTGCAACCTCAAACCCCACTCGGTTGTGAACACTATGCATGATTCTACAGGGTAAGCAGCTGGGTGTGTGCTAAGAGTCTGCTTCTGCAGAAAAATAGCTGCCCCTTTCCTACTAATGCAAATGTAAAATTACCAGAGTAATACACAATAAATCTCTGTCAACAATTCCTCTTTGCACACAGAGTCATGGTTTGATATTAGGCAGAAAACGAAATTTCTTTGCCAATTTGAAAGCACACTTACTACTCATTTTTTGGCAAGTGATAAGTACTTTTACTGTCTGACACATTTTCAATCCACTTTTCAGAATCTGAAAACAGCACATGTCCAAAGAGCTTTTTGAGACCAGGAACATGTGTAACCTGGGTGAATGACTACACTCCAGCAAGGGCAACCAGCCTTAGTGATGCTGAATGTATTTGCATTACTCACTGCAACCTCAAACCCCACTCGGTTGTGAATACTATGCATGATTCTACAGGGTAAGAAGCTGGGTGTGTGCTAAGAGTCTGCTTCTGCAGAAAAATAGCTGCCCCTTTCCTACTAATGCAAATGTAAAATTACCAGAGTAATATGCAATAAATCTCTGACAACAATTCCTCTGTGCACACAGAGTCATGGTTTGATATTAGGCAGAAAACGAAATTTCTTTGCCAATTTGAAAGCACACTTACTACTCTTTTTTTGGCAAGTGATAAGTACTTTTACTGTCTGACACATTTTCAATCCACTTTTCAGAATCTGAAAACAGCATATGTCCAAACAGCTTTTTGAGACCAGGAACATGTGTAACCTGGGTGAATGACTACACTCCAGCAAGGGCAACCAGCCTTAGTGATGTTGAATGTATTTGCATTACTCATTGCAACCTCAAACCCCACTCGGTTGTGAATACTATGCATGATTCTACAGGGTAAGCAGCTGGGTGTGTGCTAAGAGTCTGCTTCTGCAGAAAAATAGCTGCCCCTTTCCTACTAATGCAAATGTAAAATTACCAGAGTAATACGCAATAAATCTCTGTCAACAATTCCAATTTGCACACAGAGTCATGGTTTGATATTAGGCAGAATATGAAATTTCTTTGCCAATTTGAAAGCACACTTACTACTCATTTTTTGGCAAATGATAAGTACTTTTACTGTCTGACACATTTTCAATCCACTTTTCAGAATGTGAAAACAGCACATGTCCAAAGAGCTTTTGAGACCAGGAACATGTGTAACCTGGGTGAATGACTACACTCCAGCAAGGGCAACCAGCCTTAGTAATGCTGAATGTATTTGCATTACTCACTGCAACCTCAAACCCCACTCGGTTGTGAATACTATGCATGATTCTACAGGGTAAGCAGCTGGGTGTGTGCTAAGAGTCTGCTTCTGCAGAAAAATAGCTGCCCCTTTCCTACTAATGCAAATGTAAAATTACCAGAGTACTACGCAATAAATCTCTGTCAACAATTCCTCTTTGCACACAGAGTCATGGTTTGATATTAGGCAGAAAACGAAATTTCTTTGCCAATTTGAAAGCACACTTACTACTCTTTTTTTCGCAAATGATAAGTACTTTTACAGTCTGACACATTTTCAATCCACTTTTCAGATTCTGAAAACAGCACATGTCCAAACAGGTTTTTGAGACCAGGAACATGTGTAACCTGGGTGAATGACTACACTCCAGCAAGGGCAACCAGCCTTAGTGATGTTGAATGTATTTGCATTACTCACTGCAACCTCAAACCCCACTCGGTTGTGAATACTATGCATGATTCTACAGGGTAAGCAGCTGGGTGTGTGCTAAGAGTCTGCTTCTGCAGAAAAATAGCTGCCCCTTTCCTACTAATGCAAATGTAAAATTACCAGAGTAATACGCAATAATTCTCTGTCAACAATTCCTCTTTGCACACAGAGTCATGGTTTGATATTAGGCAGAAAACGAAATTGCTTTGCCAATTTGAAAGCACACTTACTACTCATTTTTTGGCAAGTGATAAGTACTTTTACTGTCTGACACATTTTCAATCCACTTTTCAGAATGTGAAAACAGCACATGTCCAAAGAGCTTTTTGAGACCAGGAACATGTGTAACCTGGGTGAATGACTACACTCCAGCAAGGGCAACCAGCCTTAGTGATGCTGAATGTATTTGCATTACTCACTGCAACCTCAAACCCCACTCGGTTGTGAATACTATGCATGATTCTACAGGGTAAGCAGCTGGGTGTGTGCTAAGAGTCTGCTTCTGCAGAAAAATAGCTGTCCCTTTCCTACTAATGCAAATGTAAAATTACCAGAGTAATACGCAATAAATCTCTGTCAACAATTCCTCTTTGCACACAGAGTCATGGTTTGATATTAGGCAGAAAACGAAATTTCTTTGCCAATTTGAAAGCACACTTACTACTCTTTTTTTGGCAAGTGATAAGTACTTTTACAGTCTGACACATTTTCAATCCACTTTTCAGATTCTGAAAACAGCACATGTCCAAACAGCTTTTTGAGACCAGGAACATGTGTAACCTGGGTGAATGACTACACTCCAGCAAGGGCAACCAGCCTTAGTGATGCTGAATGTATTTGCATTACTCACTGCAACCTCAAACCCCACTTGGTTGTGAATACTATGCATGATTCTACAGGGTAAGCAGCTGGGTGTGTGCTAAGAGTCTGCTTCTGCAGAAAAATAGCTGCCCCTTTCCTACTAATGCAAATGTAAAATTACCAGAGTAATATGCAATAAATCTCTGACAACAATTCCTCTTTGCACACAGAGTCATGGTTTGATATTAGGCAGAAAACGAAATTTCTTTGCCAATTTGAAAGCACACTTACTACTCTTTTTTTCGCAAATGATAAGTACTTTTACTGTCTGACACATTTTCAATCCACTTTTCAGAATCTGAAAACAGCACATGTCCAAACAGCTTTTTGAGGCCAGGAACATGTGTAACCTGGGTGAATGACTACACTCCAGCAAGGGCA
The DNA here is from genome assembly GCF_964204655.1 of Triturus cristatus. NCBI lineage: Eukaryota > Metazoa > Chordata > Amphibia > Caudata > Salamandridae > Triturus > Triturus cristatus. The sequence continues at coordinate 166,991,530 of NC_140580.1, read as the reverse complement.
ACCAGCCTTAGTGATGTTGAATGTATTTGCATTACTCACTGCAACCTCAAACCCCACTCGGTTGTGAATACTATGCATGATTCTACAGGGTAAGCAGCTGGGTGTGTGCTAAGAGTCTGCTTCTGCAGAAAAATAGCTGCCCCTTTCCTACTAATGCAAATGTAAAATTACCAGAGTAATACGCAATAAATCTCTGTCAACAATTCCTCTTTGCACACAGAGTCATGGTTTGATATTAGGCAGAAAACGAAATTTCTTTGCCAATTTGAAAGCACACTTACTACTCATTTTTTGGCAAGTGATAAGTACTTTTACTGTCTGACACATTTTCAATCCACTTTTCAGAATGTGAAAACAGCACATGTCCAAAGAGCTTTTTGAGACCAGGAACATGTGTAACCTGGGTGAATGACTACACTCCAGCAAGGCCAACCAGCCTTAGTGATGCTGAATGTATTTGCATTACTCACTGCAACCTCAAACCCCACTCGGTTGTGAATACTATGCATGATTCTACAGGGTAAGCAGCTGGGTGTGTGCTAAGAGTCTGCTTCTGCAGAAAAATAGCTGCCCCTTTCCTACTAATGCAAATGTAAAATTACCAGAGTACTACGCAATAAATCTCTGTCAACAATTCCTCTTTGCACACAGAGTCATGGTTTGATATTAGGCAGAAAACGAAATTTCTTTGCCAATTTGAAAGCACACTTACTACTCTTTTTTTCGCAAATGATAAGTACTTTTACAGTCTGACACATTTTCAATCCACTTTTCAGATTCTGAAAACAGCACATGTCCAAACAGGTTTTTGAGACCAGGAACATGTGTAACCTGGGTGAATGACTACACTCCAGCAAGGGCAACCAGCCTTAGTGATGTTGAATGTATTTGCATTACTCACTGCAACCTCAAACCCCACTCGGTTGTGAATACTATGCATGATTCTACAGGGTAAGCAGCTGGGTGTGTGCTAAGAGTCTGCTTCTGCAGAAAAATAGCTGCCCCTTTCCTACTAATGCAAATGTAAAATTACCAGAGTAATACGCAATAATTCTCTGTCAACAATTCCTCTTTGCACACAGAGTCATGGTTTGATATTAGGCAGAAAACGAAATTGCTTTGCCAATTTGAAAGCACACTTACTACTCATTTTTTGGCAAGTGATAAGTACTTTTACTGTCTGACACATTTTCAATCCACTTTTCAGAATGTGAAAACAGCACATGTCCAAAGAGCTTTTTGAGACCAGGAACATGTGTAACCTGGGTGAATGACTACACTCCAGCAAGGGCAACCAGCCTTAGTGATGCTGAATGTATTTGCATTACTCACTGCAACCTCAAACCCCACTCGGTTGTGAATACTATGCATGATTCTACAGGGTAAGCAGCTGGGTGTGTGCTAAGAGTCTGCTTCTGCAGAAAAATAGCTGTCCCTTTCCTACTAATGCAAATGTAAAATTACCAGAGTAATACGCAATAAATCTCTGTCAACAATTCCTCTTTGCACACAGAGTCATGGTTTGATATTAGGCAGAAAACGAAATTTCTTTGCCAATTTGAAAGCACACTTACTACTCTTTTTTTGGCAAGTGATAAGTACTTTTACAGTCTGACACATTTTCAATCCACTTTTCAGATTCTGAAAACAGCACATGTCCAAACAGCTTTTTGAGACCAGGAACATGTGTAACCTGGGTGAATGACTACACTCCAGCAAGGGCAACCAGCCTTAGTGATGCTGAATGTATTTGCATTACTCACTGCAACCTCAAACCCCACTTGGTTGTGAATACTATGCATGATTCTACAGGGTAAGCAGCTGGGTGTGTGCTAAGAGTCTGCTTCTGCAGAAAAATAGCTGCCCCTTTCCTACTAATGCAAATGTAAAATTACCAGAGTAATATGCAATAAATCTCTGACAACAATTCCTCTTTGCACACAGAGTCATGGTTTGATATTAGGCAGAAAACGAAATTTCTTTGCCAATTTGAAAGCACACTTACTACTCTTTTTTTCGCAAATGATAAGTACTTTTACTGTCTGACACATTTTCAATCCACTTTTCAGAATCTGAAAACAGCACATGTCCAAACAGCTTTTTGAGGCCAGGAACATGTGTAACCTGGGTGAATGACTACACTCCAGCAAGGGCAACCAGCCTTAGTGATGTTGAATGTATTTGCATTACTCACTGCAACCTCAAACCCCACTCGGTTGTGAATACTATGCATGATTCTACAGGGTAAGCAGCTGGGTGTGTGCTAAGAGTCTGCTTCTGCAGAAAAATAGCTGCCCCTTTCCTACTAATGCAAATGTAAAATTACCAGAGTAATACGCAATAAATCTCTGTCAACAATTCCTCTTTGCACACAGAGTCATGGTTTGATATTAGGCAGAAAACGAAATTTCTTTGCCAATTTGAAAGCACACTTACTACTCATTTTTTGGCAAGTGATAAGTACTTTTACTGTCTGACACATTTTCAATCCACTTTTCAGAATGTGAAAACAGCACATGTCCAAAGAGCTTTTTGAGACCAGGAACATGTGTAACCTGGGTGAATGACTACACTCCAGCAAGGCCAACCAGCCTTAGTGATGCTGAATGTATTTGCATTACTCACTGCAACCTCAAACCCCACTCGGTTGTGAATACTATGCATGATTCTACAGGGTAAGCAGCTGGGTGTGTGCTAAGAGTCTGCTTCTGCAGAAAAATAGCTGTCCCTTTCCTACTAATGCAAATGTAAAATTACCAGAGTAATACGCAATAAATCTCTGTCAACAATTCCTCTTTGCACACAGAGTCATGGTTTGATATTAGGCAGAAAACGAAATTTCTTTGCCAATTTGAAAGCACACTTACTACTCTTTTTTTGGCAAGTGATAAGTACTTTTACAGTCTGACACATTTTCAATCCACTTTTCAGATTCTGAAAACAGCACATGTCCAAACAGCTTTTTGAGACCAGGAACATGTGTAACCTGGGTGAATGACTACACTCCAGCAAGGGCAACCAGCCTTAGTGATGCTGAATGTATTTGCATTACTCACTGCAACCTCAAACCCCACTTGGTTGTGAATACTATGCATGATTCTACAGGGTAAGCAGCTGGGTGTGTGCTAAGAGTCTGCTTCTGCAGAAAAATAGCTGCCCCTTTCCTACTAATGCAAATGTAAAATTACCAGAGTAATATGCAATAAATCTCTGACAACAATTCCTCTTTGCACACAGAGTCATGGTTTGATATTAGGCAGAAAACGAAATTTCTTTGCCAATTTGAAAGCACACTTACTACTCTTTTTTTGGCAAGTGATAAGTACTTTTACTGTCTGACACATTTTCAATCCACTTTTCAGAATCTGAAAACAGCACATGTCCAAACAGCTTTTTGAGACCAGGAACATGTGTAACCTGGGTGAATGACTACACTCCAGCAAGTGCAACCAGCCTTAGTGATACTGAATGTATTTGCATTACTCACTGCAACCTCAAACCCCACTCGGTTGTGAATACTATGCATGATTCTACAGGATAAGCAGCTGGGTGTGTGCTAAGAGTCTGCTTCTGCAGAAAAATAGCTGCCCCTTTCCTACTAATGCAAATGTAAAATTACCAGAGTAATACGCAATAAATCTCTGACAACAATTCCTCTTTGCACACAGAGTCATGGTTTGATATTAGGCAGAAAACGAAATTTCTTTGCCAATTTGAAAGCACACTTACTACTCTTTTTTTGGCAAGTGATAAGTACTTTTACTGTCTGACACATTTTCAATCCACTTTTCAGAATCTGAAAACAGCACATGTCCAAACAGCTTTTTGAGACCAGGAACATGTGTAACCTGGGTGAATGACTACACTCCAGCAAGGGCAACCAGCCTTAGTGATGCTGAATGTATTTGCATTACTCACTGCAACCTCAAACCCCACTCGGTTGTGAATACTATGCATGATTCTACAGGGTAAGCAGCTGGGTGTGTGCTAAGAGTCTGCTTCTGCAGAAAAATAGCTGCACCTTTCCTACTAATGCAAATGTAAAATTACCAGAGTAATACACAATAAATCTCTGTCAACAATTCCTCTTTGCACACAGAGTCATGGTTTGATATTAGGCAGAAAACGAAATTTCTTTGCCAATTTGAAAGCACACTTACTACTCTTTTTTTCGCAAATGATAAGTACTTTTACAGTCTGACACATTTTCAATCCACTTATCAGATTCTGAAAACAGCACATGTCCAAACAGCTTTTTGAGACCAGGAACATGTGTAACCTGGGTGAATGACTACAGTCCAGCAAGGGCAACCAGCCTTAGTGATGCTGAATGTATTTGCATTATTCACTGCAACCTCAAACCCCACTCGGTTGTGAATACTATGCATGATTCTACAGGGTAAGCAGCTGGGTGTGTGCTAAGAGTCTGGTTCTGCAGAAAAATAGCTGCCCCTTTCCTACTAATGCAAATGTAAAATTACCAGAGTAATACGCAATAAATCTCTGACAACAATTCCTCTTTGCACACAGAGTCATGGTTACAAATTAGGCAGAAAACGAAATTTCTTTGCCAATTTGAAAGCACACTTACTACTCATTTTTTGGCAAGTGATAAGTACTTTTACTGTCTGACACATTTTCAATCCACTTTTCAGAATCTGAAAACAGCACATGTCCAAACAGCTTTTTGAGACCAGGAACATGTGTAACCTGGGTGAATGACTACACTCCAGCAAGGGCAACCAGCCTTAGTGATGCTGAATGTATTTGCATTACTCACTGCAACCTTAAACCCCACTCGGTTGTGAATACTATGCATGATTCTACAGGGTAAGCAGCTGGGTGTGTGCTAAGAGTCTGGTTCTGCAGAAAAATAGCTGCCCCTTTCCTACTAATGCAAATGTAAAATTACCAGAGTAATACGCAATAAATCTCTGACAACAATTCCTCTTTGCACACAGAGTCATGGTTAGAAATTTGGCAGAAAACGAAATTTCTTTGCCAATTTGAAAGCACACTTACTACTCTTTTTTTGGCAAGTGATAAGTACTTTTACTGTCTGACACATTTTCAATCCACTTTTCAGAATCTGAAAACAGCACATGTCCAAACAGCTTTTTGAGACCAGGAACATGTGTAACCTGGGTGAATGACTACACTCCAGCAAGGGCAACCAGCCTTAGTGATGCTGAATGTATTTGCATTACTCACTGCAACCTTAAACCCCACTCGGTTGTGAATACTATGCATGATTCTACAGGGTAAGCAGCTGGGTGTGTGCTAAGAGTCTGGTTCTGCAGAAAAATAGCTGCCCCTTTCCTACTAATGCAAATGTAAAATTACCAGAGTAATACGCAATAAATCTCTGACAACAATTCCTCTTTGCACACAGAGTCATGGTTAGAAATTTGGCAGAAAACGAAATTTCTTTGCCAATTTGAAAGCACACTTACTACTCTTTTTTTGGCAAGTGATAAGTACTTTTACTGTCTGACACATTTTCAATCCACTTTTCAGATTCTGAAAACAGCACATGTCCAAACAGCTTTTTGAGACCAGGAACATGTGTTAACCTGGGTGAATGACTACACTCCAGCAAGGGCAACCAGCCTTAGTGATGCTGAATGTATTTGCATTACTCACTGCAACCTCAAACCCCACTCGGTTGTGAATACTATGCATGATTCTACAGGGTAAGCAGCTGGGTGTGTGCTAAGAGTCTGCTTCTGCAGAAAAATAGCTGCCCCTTTCCTACTAATGCAAATGTAAAATTACCAGAGTAATACGCAATAAATCTCTGTCAACAATTCCTCTTTGCACACAGAGTCATCTTCTGATTCTATGCAGAAAACAGTATTCCTCATTTATACCAGTACACCTTAATTTATGGTGAAAACATAGTCCATAAAATTTTACATGTTCCTTACATTTAAATTTCTTCCAAAACACAAAATGATAAACACAACTTCAACAAAAGGAATTCCAATTCTATTATTCATTTCTTAATTTACCACATACATCCCCTCTCAAACTCATAACTCACCTTTAAAATTAGTTAGTTGTGAAAGAAATGTGGCACTCAAACAGCAGATTATCAGAGCCAGGATCTCTGTTCTGTACACCTCTCTCCTCTCAGCAGAACCAGATAATGGCAATGTTTCCCTCTCTTTTTCCACACATATACATGTTAATTTCAAATCTCAGTGCTAACCCCTTTTGTCAAATGTAATCACACATTTCTATTGGTTGAAAACCAACCCTTTTCCAAAAGTACCCTTCCCCCAACTTGACTTCTGCCTAGTACCCTTCCCCCAACTTGACTTCTGCCTGCTACCATAGCAACAGCTCATGGAACACTGCTGTGTGGAGTCAGGTCAGAAGTTCACCACACAATGTTTCATTTTCAAAGTGCAAGAGTGCTTGACTTTTCAAACCTAACAGCAAATCCATAGTAATGTTCTTTGGTAACACATTTTTCTGTACCAATACAAAACATGCTTCTATAAATTTACACATGCAGCCTAGTTTTTAGTGTAGAATGGTGTGAAACAGCCAATGAGTTCTTTTTATTTTTAAAAAATATGTATGCCTCCATTTCCAAACTGTCTTTCATTTCTTTTTCCCATTCTACTGAAATACACCTCCTGAGTGCATCCAGATCTCCTTGGAAGATGTTCACAGTGTGGATTGTAGGGCACAGCTATGTCTTCTGGAGTGAAAAGTATGCAGAGAAAACAGGTATGGTGAGAGATCTTGCTTTGCCAAATGTAGACATTAAATGGATTGGTCAGAGAGGGTTAAAGTGGCACCAATTGATGCCATTGGTGAAATCCTTCATGCAAATCCAACACCCTGACCTCATAATAGTGCACTGTGGTGGCAATGACCTAGGCACTTTGACTGGGGTAGGTCTGGAAATGCTTATGAAGGAGACCTTTGCACAACTGTTTTCACTTTTCCCTAAAACTGCCTTTGCGTATTCTAACATATGCCAAAGGCAAAAATGGAACTGGTTCAATCATTTTTGTCCACAGATTGACAAAGCAAGAAAGCACGTCAACAAATCTGTTTCTGCTTTCCTCCGAGACTATGGTATGGGTTCCATTTACCACAACAACTTGCGTTACAACATGCAAGACATTTATAGAGGAGATGGTGTACACTTCACTGATGAAGGGAACAGAGTCTTCCTCTTGAACCTTAGACTCTGCATCGGTACTTACTTGTAGGTACCACTAAAAAATCACTTCATAAACACAACGGCTCTTTTTAGAGCCCCCTAATATCTAAACACTTAAATCTGAATTTTATTTCTTTTTTTATTTTTTTTTTCTACCGTACGCGTACGGTAAGCTTACCGTACGCGTACCCCGCGATTTTTTTTAAAAATTAATAAATGTTTTTTTCGTACTTTTGTGTCCTTCTTTGACCCCCTTTCAAATGTTAGGGGGTCTGTAACTCTCTTCCTTGCCCCCTTTTCACGTTATCCACCTTTTTTTTTCTGTGTGAAACACACGAAATGGCGGCCGACACTTCCTGATTTCGTCCGATTCGAATGTTTACAGTCATGTGACAACCAATCAGATTTGAGCTCGCGCATGCCACCGTACGCGTACGGTAAGCGCTTACAGATATATATATTGATTTAAATGCTATTTTCTCAGGAACTACTGAACAGATTTACACCAGAAAAGGCACATCCTTGACCTGCGGACTACCTCTCTGCCAAATTACAAGTAATTCTGTTCAGCCGTTCGGGCTGTAGCTGTGTCTAAAGGTCCTATGGAAAAATGCATGGGGAAAACGCGTTTTGGGACCCCCCTTTTTTCTCAGCCCCCGCTTGACGAATCACCCCGAGACTTTCAGGGTAGGAGCGGAGCGTACCGCCCCATTAGTTTTGAAAATTTCGCGAGGATTCGTCAACCGGTGCCAAAGTTATTCAAAATAGAATTTTGAGATTTCCTATGGAAACACGGTCCTAACTATAACTATCTACTGGCGACCGCCAGTAGATAATATATGTATATATATATATATATATATATATATATATATATATATATATATATATCATATGTGTAAATTCACACTATGTTTCCCAGCCATATGAGAATGAAGTTTGACTTTCTCAGTATAGCTTTTACTTTCAACAGGAGCAGCCTGTCAGTTGATTCCCGTGTGTTCTACTGCAGCCTCCCTGAGTGTTCCAAAGAACAACTAGATAGCTAACAGTCTTACTCATGCAAAAAGTATGGTACAACTAAAGCCATCTCGATTGAATCAGTCTGCTAAAACTTAAAACATTTCATTTAGAAAGAAACACAATGAGAGGGTTTATTTTGTCATAGAAATTATGGTTAGTGCTGTAGAAAGAAAAATTAGGACACGTTTTAAGTGAGATTTCAAATATCTTCCTGTTGTACTTACTAACTATTCAGGAATGGAGTGACAAAATAAAAAAAATAAAAGATATGTTTTTATACACTGCCTTCCGCACTATCAGAGGGTGCAAAGTTGAAAATGCTGCCATTTACGTTTGCTTTGTGTGAGAGTGGTGTGCCATTCTTGTGCTTAGTTTCTACATTTCCTGGCCATATTGTATCTATCTGATAAGACCAAAAAATAATATTTGATCAACAAACTCAATTTTCAGGTATGCGAATTACATTTAATTTGGATAAAAAAATCATTGAAAAGGTATATGTGTATGTGAGAATGTTATAGAAGAGTGTCAAATATTATAAAGAAAATATTGGAAATATGGGGCTCATTAGGATGGCATAACAATCGGCGATTGTAACGCCATCCTTATGTGAAATACCCCCACCATATTATGATGGCGGTGGGTATCGCGGCGGACGCAAAGTCCATCTGCCGCTTTTCCAACGGTCGGCAATGGTTACGATTGCCGGCCGGGCGGAGCTGGGCCACTAATATGGTGGCGGTGCCTAGCAGGCACAGCCAGCCATATTAGGATATGGGTAGTTTAAAGGCATTTCCATGGCGGCAGAAAGGCTGGCAGGGATTGGCTTTGGGGGTGTGGGGGTGCACTTGGGGGGGTACCCACGGTACCTCCCGGCAGTTCCCTGCACCAAGTGGCAGGCACCACGTGGTGCTTGCTACGTAGTGCAGGGAAATGCTGTGCATGCCCTTTTACCATTGCGGACGGTGCTGCAGCCAGCAGCACGGTCCATAATGGTAAAAGGCCAAGATGCACCCGCCAGTATGGTGGGCACATCCTAATTGGGCCGGTGGGACCGCTGCACGTCTGGCAGTCGGTCACCTTAACCGTTATGGTGGCGAGCAGACTGATGTCCGTCCGCCATCATAATGAGCCCCTACATGAGGTAATCGATGAGGTTTTGTGAGTGGCTTTGTATGTTTAATAACAGGTGAGTAAGATACTTAATGAGTGTATGAGAATTTGGTTCACAATCTGTGGCTTTGAATGAGTATGTTGTACATTTGCTGCTTAATACATGGTGCCATTGGTAGTAGAGAAAACTGTAGATTAAGAGTTAAGCTTTTAGTTATCAAGGCATTAGAAGATGTGAAAATACTTGTGTGTGTATATATGATGTGCTGTTCTCAAGGAGTGCTTTTCTTTGAATTCTGGGTGTTGTAGTTCTTTTACACTGCTTTGTCAGACAGATACAGAAGCACATATACATTCAGTCACCCAGAAACTACTTGTGTATGTAGCAGATTCAAATATAGTTGTAGTCACATCTATAGTGCTCTCTTTTTGATAATACATGCTCGAAGGTGTTTGTTTATAGCCACTTACATAGATATTTAGAGAGTCCTAGAGATACTAGAATACACAGACACATACCTGCAAATTTACTTAAACGTCTCATTGCACTGATACAGGTGTACTTCTACAACTTCCCAGATATGTTGGCAAGTACTAACACAACCTTCACATCCATGTAGAAATATACTCTTTCAAACATGGATGATGCTTGGTAGTACAGATTCTGTGTATGCACTTTCACTTGTAGCTTTATTTGCCCTGTAAAGGCTGTTTGTCAAGTCTTAAATCCAAGTTCCAGTATGCATATGTCACATGTGAGAGATGCTGTAGGTGTGCTATAAAGCATGCTGGTTTGGGTTCAAGAAAGAAGAAAGATGTTCTTTTCAGTTCACTAAGTTACTTGTGAACTTGCATGTTCCTATGGCAAGTACTACAGAAAGTATGCCATCCCTAAAACAACTGACATACATGTTCAGAAAAAATAACGCCTCTGTTTTAGCTATTGAGACAGCAACAGATGCATGCATATATTCAGTTACTCACCAAAGACTATTAATACAAGGAGCAGACTGAAAGTTATTTTGCAGTCACACCTACTTAGGCCTGTATTGCCTAACACAGGCACTGAAATGTTTCTGGAGCTACTTAAATACACATTTAGACAGCCGTAGAAGTATTAAGGCAGGAAGTTACATACCAGCATATTTACTTAAACATCTCATGGCACTGATTGAGGTGCATTTCTACACTCTCTCATATATGCAGGCAAGTACTGACACAATCTTCTCAAACATGCAAAGACGTTATATTTGAAAATGGGTGATGGCTGCTAGTGCACACCATGTCTGTGCACTGTCAATGCAAGCTTCACTTTTAATGTTATAGGTGTTTCTGAAGTGTCAAACCCATGTTTTAGTGCACATAACACACTTCTAAGATAATGCTGTAGGTATACCATAAAGGATGCTGTTTTGTGCATAAGACATTGACAGATGTCCTTTTGAGTTGAATAAGTTACTTAAGCATTTGTAGACCCCTATGCAAAGTACTACATAGAGTATGCACCCCTAAAGCAACTGATATACTTGTTCACAAAAGCATAGACCCACTCTGCAACCTAATCAGACAGCTGCAGAAGCACATACACATTCAGTATCTTACTAGAAACTACTTACGCCTGCAGCAGACACAAAGGTAGTTGCAGTCACACTTTCATAGCTTTCTGTTGCCTTACAGAGGCACTGAAGTATTTGTGCAGCCACTTACATACACAATTAGACAGCCATGGAGCTAGTAAAACACCCAGTCAAATACCATGATATTTACTTATGACACTCATACGGGTGTAAAGCTTCACTCACTTACATATGTAGTAAAGTACTGACACAACCTTCCTTCTGAACCATGCTGAGAAATAGTTCTTGAATCATGGGTGAAGGCTTCTTGTGCAGACCCTGTCTGTGGATTCTTACTCCAAGCTTCGGTTGGCATGTTGTAGGTCTTTCTGAAATGTCAGAACCATGTTTTAGTGTGCATAACACAATTCTAAGATATGCTCTAGGTATGCCATAAAGGATTCAGTTTTGTTTTTAAACATTGACAGCTGTTATTTTGAGTTGTATAAGTTACTTGTGCACCTGCAGGCCTCTATGCCAAGTACTACATATGCCATTCCTAAACTAAAACAATTGACATAGATGTTCACAAAAACATAGAACCTCTCTGTCAGTTAAAGGGACAGCTACAGAAGCACTTACACATTCAATCACTCACCAGTAACTATCTATGCATGCAGCAAACACAAAGGTAGTTGCAGTGACACCTAGATAGCTCTCTATTGCCTAACACAGGCACTGAAGTGTTTGTGCAGCTACTTACAAAGACATTTAGGCAGCCATAGAGGTATTATAGCAGGCAATTTCATACCAGAAAATGTACTTAAACATCTGATGGCACTAATAGAGGTGTACTCCTACACTCTCTGAGATATGTAGGCAAGTACTGACACAACCTTCTCAATCATGTACAGAAATAGTCCTTCAAACATCGGTGATGACTACTTATGCAGTTCTCTCTCACTTGAAGCTTCAATTGCATGTTATAGGTCTTTCTCAAGTGTCTAATCCACTCCGAAACTCATGCACCAAGTAACTGACCCACTCAGTTACTAAATAAACAGTGTCCTGTGGTGCAGCGGACCTATCTCTCAATGATATCTGCAATAATGTTTGTGACTTCTACCCAGTAGGCAGTGAGCATTAGGCAACTCCAGAACATGTGTAGGAACTCTGTCCCACCTCCTTGCATCGCAGACATGCTGCTCCCACTGTATAAGAATACCTAGTTATTCTTCCAGGGGTGAAGCACGGCCTGTGTAAAACATAGACATTAATTAACTTAAAACTGCCATTTCTCAATACTTTGGGAACCTGTTCAAATTGAGGCGCCCTCGGGTATGGTGATGTCCAGATTGTCCTGCCATTCGACCCAGAGGATGGCTAGGGGCAACATCATGTCCTTATTGACCGTCCTACATAAGCAGGTGACAGCCTTGAAGGTGCCTGAGGATGTGACTATATATTCACAACTCTTGTGGTGTGGTGGTTCTGATAGACTTAAAGGAGTGACCACTTAATGAAGATGGTGTCAAAACATCACAGAGGTTTTTTAAAAGAACCCTCACACACCAATCTGGTTGGTGTCATGCTTCATCATCGGGTTCCCAGTTGGGTGGCCGAATGCCACTCAACAGTGCTGCGACACCTGATTACAGTGGAGCGGGTTTTGGTTTGTTTATGTGTGATGAAGTGGTGTAAGTGGTGAATATTAAAAATACCTATGTGGAGCTCACTATATAATCCTTTATTACCAGTGGCCCATGGTATGCTTAAAAAATATATGAAAAATATATATAGTGGGTAATATGAAAGAGCAATAGATTTGCGTTGAGATTATCCCTAGGTCAGGTCGACATGTTTCAGCTCAGTAGAATGATTTCTTCAGGACCTATTAAATAAGTGAATGAAGTGCTAAGTGTGGAAGTGAGTGGTAAAAAAAAACACATGTGTAGCGCAAATATACACACTCGCTAAGGTGTGTTTACCATGCAAAAATCAACTGACACCAGGAGCAAGTCCCTGAACCAACAGGGGGGCCCCAGCACAAGCAGGACCTAGTGACTAACTTCTCATCACATATTCTGACGGACGACGAGACAAACCTGGTAAACAAAGGCTTAGGGTTTGTACCTACTGCAAACCTCGACAAGTTTTGCCTACATTGTGAAATGGCTGACTTTTTCAGAAAATTGAAACTCAAAGCCTTTTTCCAGAACCACACGGAGATGGAGGCTTCACCCACCTAAATAGATGGAGACACTGATTTTAAGATCAAATCCAAATTTATGCCCCCACCTAGTGCAATACCTTGTGAACTGGCAGCCTTTGAGCAAGCTGTGTTCAAAGACATTGAAGATCTACCCTAAAAAAAGCCTTTCAAGAACATAAGCAAAAAAGACTTTGAGGCTATAACATCGCTAAGAAACAACAACACCATCATCATCAAACCGGCAGACAGAGGGGTTGGCATAGTTCTCCAAGAGAAATGCGACTACCATAAGGAATGTCTGCATCTACTCAGCGATAGATGCAACTACCACCCTTTACAAGAAGACCCAACTAACAGACTAAGAAATACCAATATAGAACTAGTGAGTGATGCAGAACAAAATGGTCATATCAGCAGAAAAGAAGCTCATTTCCTCATCACCAACAGTGGAAAAACGCCATATTTTTACACCATTCCCAAACTGCATAAAAACAAAGAACCACCACCAGGCCGACCTATTGTGTCCGGTATCGGATCTGTATTGGAACCACTATCCAAATACTGTGACTTCTATTTACAACCACTAGTAAGAGCCACTCACACCTATTTGCAGGACACTAAAGACCTATTGGGTAAAATAAAAGATCTACCTTTTGACCACAACACTTCCTTTCTAGTGAGTCTCGATGTGGAAAGTATTTACATGAGCTTACCCCAGGATGACACATTGAGAGTACTCAAAACCACCTTGAAAGAAGGTACATGGGAGTACATAACGCCCATATCTTTCTTCATGGAATGTGCTAAACTGGCTCTAAAGGAAAATTATTTTGAATACGAGGGACAGCTGTACTGTCAAACATACGGAACCTCGATGGGTAGTGCCTTTGCCCCTAGTGTGGCGGGACTTTATGTCTTCAACTTTGAAATATCTCATCTCTTCCCTCCCTCAATGCCCTTTGTACAACACATCCGTTTCAATAAAAGATACATAGATGATGTATTTTTAATCTGGGAAGGCTCTGAATCTTCACTTGACGATTTCCTGATCTGGATAAACGGCTGTGATCCTAATCTGAAATTTACCAGCACGATTAGCAGAAACAGTATCACTTTTCTTGATCTAGACATTTTCCATGCTAATGGTATGTTGGAAACTAGAACCCACTTTAAGAAGACAACAAAGAATTCACTGCTTCACTTCTCAAGCTTTCACCCTCGAACTCTGAGACAAAATTTGCCATATGGGCAATATTTGAGGTTACGTAGAAACTGCAGTAATATATCTAAATTCAAACAACAAGGGCAAAGCCTGACCAAAAAACTGCCACAGCGAGGTTATCCTGACAGGATTACCAGCAAAGCAAGGAAAAGAGCTCGCAACCAAAACAGGGAGAGCCTCCTAGAGAACACTCCAAACGAAGAGACAACTATACCTCTTACATGTGTGAACACACACAACCCTGTGTCATGTCAGGTGGCCAAAATTGTCCAAAAACATTGGAAAATATTAAACACTGGCAAAAACCAATGGGCAAAACCAATGTTCTCCTATAAAAGGGGTAGAAGCTTAAAAGACAGTCGTGTTCACACAAGACCGCCTCAATTCAACGCTCCTGGGAACACTATACACAATGCATGGGGTTTACCTAAGGTCACTGTTCACTACCCTTGTGGCGATTGCAGCTTCTGACACTTGACAAAACCAACCAAGAAACTGAACCTGGAACCAGACAAAACATGAGAAATTTGCACACATACCAACTGTAATACAGACAATGCTATCATCATGATCACATGCCCTTGTGGGTTGAGATATGCAATTATGACAAGTCGCAAAATAAAGACCAGGATTTGCGAACACAGAAGCACAATACGGTGTTAACGAAACACAACAAAACTGACTAATCACTTTTTGGAACATGGGCACACTAACAATGACATGGAATGGGTCATAATTGAACACCTGACAACAAACAACTTGAACACCCAACAACAGCTGTTAGAAAAAGAACAGCGTTGGATTTACCGTCTGTCTACCCACCAAAGAGGTCTCAATGACAATATTCCATGGAACAGCTTAAATAGAAAGATCATGCTGTAACAACACCAATGAGAGATTATGCACAAAAGCACAGATTTGGCGGTGGCCATATCAACTCTATCACATAAGTCCATCTTATATGGAACTTCCGTACTCTACCAGTCCTGTTGCTCATATTAGTAACAACATAATAGTAACATCACCTATGAGACATTATGCACAAAAGCACGGATGTGGCGTTGGCCATATCAACTTTATCACACTAGTCCATTTTATATGGAACTCCCGTGCTCTACCAGTCCTGTTGCTCATACTAGTAGCACACTTGTTACTAACACACCTACCCCATTGGCAGACTTGACACAAATAGGGTGCCTGACCTAGTAATCCATTATTCGGTCCCGTTCTACAGGACACATAATTAAGTGGCAAATTTACCACTTAACGTGAAGCATTTACCCCTTTCTATGCTTCACTTATACAGATACTGCTTCAAAATTGACACTCACCGCTTTAGCAGGACAGTCTCTTGATCATGAATAATTTACCTAGTATACGATTTGGAGTTGCCCTGGCAAGCGTTGAACACTTAACACCATTGTCTGCCAAGGAGAGCATTTTCAATTAACCTAATGGTTTTCGTTTAGCGGTTAGTAAAAAATCGGCTTTTTGCATTTATCGATTAGGAATTGCCCTAGTAAGCCTAGTAAACAACATTTTTTCCGCTCAACGATTCCAAAATATATAGTTCCAAATAGAGTGTTGAGGTCATTTCACTTCTAGCGCACGTTAGAAATGCATGCCGTATCCACGGTCTAGTTTCTTTTCTCAATCACGTGTGCATCCTCACTCTACTCACTTCCGGTAATGCACATACACGCCGCACTGCACTTGATGTTCGCGCTCCAGTATCTAAGCATACAGGTTTAGAATATTAGCTTAGAATATTAGCATTGTTTTTTGTCAAATCCCCCATCGATTCTATTATTTACACGTATAGGACAACTAAGCGCATAGATGTTGTTCTCACCACATTTGTGGTTTATAGATGCTGCATGTTGCAATGACTTGCGCACTTCACCAGCATGATGACCGTCTTTATGAGCATGCAACAATTTGAACAGTAGTTGTGTTTGATCATGAATGCTGTTACACATTTGAGTGACACTGGTTGTGAATATCACCACAGGGGGAACAACTAAAGGGACAAAAACTGTAATTTACTCATCATGTTCTTCATATTACATATTGTATTGTTTTGTCTATTTATCTCCCTACAGGATTTTTTAATTTTACTATCACTGATACTTGAAGGTCAGTTGATTTTCGCATGGTAAACACACCTTAGCGACTGTGTATATTTGCGCTACACACGTAGTTTATTTTAACCACTCAATTCCAAACTTAGCACTTCATTCACTTATTTAATAGGTCCTGAAGAAAGCTCCAACAATAATTCTACTGAGCTGAAACATGTCGACCTGACCTAGGGATAATCTCGACGCAAATCTATTGCTCTTTCAGATTACCCACTATGGTGCACATGGATCAAAATTCCGAAAAGCGAGTCCTTATTAGCGATAAATAAGGAATCGCAAATAAGGAATCGCTTTCCGGGATGCATGTACAGATTTGGTAAAAATTAGCGTTTCCTTAAAAATCGCTAAAATGAACCGAAAACACAATAGCGATTCCTTAAAATAAAGAATAGCAATTACCGAATTCGGTATTTGCGAATTCGGAAATAGCGAATTCGCAAAAAACGGGTCGCACTAGAAGCGGGCTGATGACATCACAACCAGGGAGTCATCCAGCCCATCCCTCATTCACTGCCCTGAGGAGCTCACAGGAGGAGGCAGAGCATACAAGCTGAGCCAAGAGACTTCACCCTCAGAACCCATCCAGACTACCTTCATCCAGGATGGACAAGAATGCACCTGCTACATCAGACACACCCAGGAAGAGGAAGAGAAAGTTCTCTGACAGGGAACTTAAGCATTTGATCGAGGGGGTGAGCAGCAAGCATGATAAGCTGTTTGGGAAGCTGTCACTCAAGGTGCCCGAAGCCGAGAAGCGGAAGATATGGCTTCGCATTAGGGAGAGGGTGAATGCTGTCGGAATGAGGCCCCGCAGCATCGACGACCTTAAGAAGAGGTGGTATGACCTCAGGAAGAGGGCAAAGGAGCGCACTGCCGAAAGGGTCAATGAAGCAGCTGGCACAGGAGGGGGGCCATCCAGAGTACCTGCCAACACTGCCCTGGAGGAGCTCGTTGAGGGGACCATTGAGCCAGAGGCAGTCGTCGGAGTAACCCAGATGGACACCTCCGGCGCAGCAACCACAGAACAAGGTAAGATGCATGCCTGCGCCTATACGCTGAGTATTGTATACCCATGCCCATCCCCCCCAGGTCAATCACATTGTGCAGAGAGAAGTGCATAACACATATACACTCACATTAGTATAGCATCATGGGAGTTGTAGTCATGTTAGCCAAGTGTGCATGTATGATCACCAATGCACAATAAATGAGATCAGCAGTACAGGCCCAACAGTGTGTCTAAATATGTAATTTATTGTAGGAAATAAATGCGGAATGACAAACAGATATAGTCACAAAATAAACTAACAATGCACTGTTTCACACACAGATGCATCTCCGGTGGACTCTGATGACAGTGAGCGCCTCATCATCTCCGAGACACCGACAGATACCGATGGAGAGACTCTGCAGGAAGAACAATCCACACCACCAACAGCGACAATACCACCACCACCACCACCAGCGACAATACCACCACCAACACCACCACCAACAACACCACCAAGACGCAGGGCACATGTCCCCTCCATGCAGGTGATGGATACAGAGCCGAGACCAGCACCCACAAGTGTCCCCAGTCAGACACGTGTCAAACCGCCAGCCCCACCACCAGCACGTGGCCGAGTCACACAGCGGCGCAGGTCCATGCGCAGTATTGCAGAGCGCCCCGAACAGCCAAGGAACATCTATGGTGGTGTAGAGGACCAGATGCTGCGTGTTCAGCGCCTGCAGGGGAGACACATGGGAACAATGAACCTCAACATCTCCACACTGGCAAAACACATGTGCACTCTGACAGACGCTGTGCGGCACATGACCACAGTTGTGGCTGAGGGCAATCGGGACATCAATAAGAACCTACAGGAGCTCACCCGTGCCATCCTAGCAGGACAACACAGCGAGCGCAGGAGGCATCAGCAGAACTTGCTCCGTACTACTGCATCTACCAGGGTCATCACAAAGCTCTGCAACAGCACTGCAGTTTTGTCCCGCCGCTCCGTGTCACTGCAGGTGGACCTCGGGGATTACTGTGGGGATGTAGCGAAGGCCTTAGGTCAGGTGACCACTGCAGTGGAACACTTACAGTCAGGGACATTTAGTGGCAGCAGCTTGGGAGGGGAGGAGGGCAGTGAGGCCGCATCAAGTGTGAGCATTGTGTCCGTGCCGGAGACCTGCAACAGGAGGCGCAGTTCGCGCAGCTCTACAGCCACAGACACACAGCGTGGTGAGGTAGAGGAGACACGCGATAGGAGGCTCGGGGTACATGGGAAGCGGCACTAGACATTCAGTCCTGCATCTCTGTCCATGGTGGTGTAACCATGGGCCACTTGCATTTTGCTTTTGCAATCCCGTGATACCAACGGATATGTATTTTTCCACAATGTGTAGAAGCACTGTAATTTATTCTACTCATGTTACATCACTTTGACAAGTGCTCATGTGAAGTAAACATTAGCACTCCAAAATATATTGTCATGGCTCATTCTTACCTGGCTCTGAAATGATGTTGTGTGATGTATATCCGCCTCCTTTGACCTTCAGCTGTGTTTGGCACGTGTGACTGTCGGTGTTGTGCGGGTGGTTGGTCATCCCGATCGTTGTTGTTTCGGTCCATCTCTATGGGTATCCTCCTTCTGGTTGCAATGTTGTGCAGCATGGCACATACTGCTACAATCCTGCAGCAGGTCTCTGGGTTATATTGCAAAGCACCACCAGTCTTATGTAAGATCCGGAAGCGACTCTTCAGGATCCCGAATGTTCTCTCAATCACATTTCTGGTGCTAATATGTGCTGCGTTGTAGCGTTGCTCCTATGGTATTGCTGGGTTGATCTAGGGGGTGAGGATATATTCCCGCAAGGCGTATGCACTGTCACCTACAGGGGGGAAGCAAAGGCTTAGCGGCAGTAATGCTAATACATTTGTGATACTGATGTAATGAATAGGTATGAGTATGTACCAAGCAGGAGTCCCTCTCCGAATTCTCCATTGAGCAGATGCCTGTGGATGCCACTGTGTCTGAATATGTATGAGTCATGTGTGCTCCCTGGAAATTGTGCCACTATGTCTGTGATTATGTGCTTGGCATTGCACACAACCTGCATGTTGATGGAGTGATAGGACTTCCTGTTACGGAAGATGTACTCATTGGCTGACGGGGGACAGATGGGGACATGCATGAAGTCAATGCATCCTATGACATGGGGGAATTGGGCCACATGGTAGAATTCCTGGTTGGTCTGGTCCATCTGCTGCGGGGTTGTGGGGAAGGTGATGTGGGTATGTATCATTGTCAGCATGCCATCAATGAATTTACGGAAGAAGCGTGAAAGTGCGCTTTGTGATACGCCTCCTGCCACCGCTACAACCCCCTGGAAACTTCCAGACGCCAGTAGGTGCAGGCTGCATAGGACCTGGACGTGCGCATGAATGGCATTGGTCCTACGTGTCTGCAGTAGTGGTTCCAGGTCAGCAATTAGGTGCATTATCATGGCACGATTGAGACGGTACTTGTCATATACTTCCTCCTCATTTTGGCCCAGCAATGTAATGCGCACTCTGAATACCCTCTCCTGGATCCTCCTCTTGCGCTGTGCTGCTGCATTTATTCTCATCCTCCTTGCGAGCACGTAGAGGGATGCCATTTTGTAAAAGGAAACGGGGTCTCCAGGCCCATTTTTGAAGGCTTTCTGATTAATTACACCTGTGGTACACTTTGACTCATTTTTTTTTTTTGGGTGTGTCTGCAACTTTACCTCCTGGTTCAGATTCCCCTTATTCTGCTCATGCTAAATAGCGAATTTGAGGATTTTTGGTATTAGCGATTTTTGATGCATTCTTTAGCGATTCTTTATTTGCTAATCGCTAATGCAAGGCGCTATTTGTGTTTTCGCTATTTCCGATTCTTTATTTGCGATTCTTTAATGTAACAGGGTTTATTTTAGCGATTCTTTATTTTTTTCGCTATTGGGGTTGATGCATTGGAATCGGTTGTTTGGCACCTTCGATTTTTTGCGAGGACAATTTTGCTTGATGCATGTGCCAGTATATATATTTTTTATATATTTTTTAAGCATACCATGGGCCACTGGGAATAAATTATTATATAGTTTCCCATAGGTATTTTTAATATTCACCACTTACACCACTTCATCACACATAAACAAACCAAAACCCGCTCCACTGTATTCAGGTGTCCCAGCACAGTTGGTTAGCATTCAGCTACCCAACTGGGAACCCGATGATGAAGCATGACACCAACCAGGCTGGTGTGAGAGGGTTCTTTTAAAAAACCTCTGTGATGTTTGACACCATCTTCATTAAGTGGTCACTCCTTTAAGTGGATCGTCTCTGTTGATTTTGCAATTACTACATAGGGATAAGGACGGCCCGTGCAAAATAGTCCTACCTCTCTCGTTTGTTTTTGGAAGGTTCTGATAGGCTCACATTCCAGTGAGTGTTGACCACGGCTGTCACTGCCCTGTGGAGTAGAAAGTGGCCCGGGCGTAGATCATTTTCCAAACGGAACTCTTCACACAAGAGGAGTTCTTCAGCCTAGAACAAATCACCTATCATTGATGCTCCTGCAATTATCCAATGCGTGAGACCCTGCCAGTCACACACATGGGGTAGTACCTCCAGCGTGCGCATGGGTATGTCAGTTGGGTACGGAAACCTCACTCGTGTCTTTTGCTGACACAGGGCCCAACAGTCCCACAGAACTCAGAATTCAGTGATATCATCTCCAAGAGGGCATTCTAGCTTTATCAATACCCTAAACAGCTGGAGGAGATCGGGTACAGAATGACCCAGCTCCTCGTCTGGTGTCAGCCTGCCTGCCAACCACTGCGTTAGCCACTGGAGCTGTGCCAGAAGGTAGTAAGACTCGAATTCAGGGACTGCAAGTTCTCCCTCTCCCACAGGTCTTTGCAAAAATCAGTACTTGTTCTAAGAGCCCGAATCACCTTCTCGACTTTCACTTCCAACAAATCTGTTTGGTCATGGTATATTTTCACGCCCAAGTACTGCAAGCATCGGGGCTCCCACTTCATTGCCTCTAATCCCTCTGGGGAGCCTCAATTTGAAAGCGTTGGGAATAATCACGAACATCTGCCAGTTGACCCTTGGTCCAGACTGTCCTTACATATTTCTCATGACATGTTAAATAAACGGTTCAGTGCTTTGGAACTGACAGTGTATGGGAGATGTATCTAGCGTACCATTAAAAATTAAATCATTCACAATCTTGAAGGCAGATTTGCACAAATTCCCTCTTGCTTTTGAAGCAATGTTGATAGGAAATTTCCACCACTGACAAATAAATATTTTTGCACAAATTCCTTCTTGCTTTTGAAGCAATTTGATGGGAGATTTCCACGATTGCCCATTAAATATTTTTGATGAGAGGTCCTACCTTCATGTTTTCTGATGAAGACTCATCCGAAAGCATTTTATTGAGGTTCAAAACCTTGGGCCATATGTAGGTAAAATGTGTTTTGCGATTCTCTAATTGCAATTTTTAGGGAATCGCAATTAGAGAATTGCAAAACGGAATGTAGGTAGGATTAGCAAAATATTTTGAGATTCCCACCTATTCCTTATTTACGAATCCCAAATTGAGATTCGCAAATAAGGAATACCTTGCCATTCATTCCTATGGGCTAGAAGGCCCATGGGAATGAATAGGAAGACATTCTCAATTTGCGATTCTCAATTAGAGAATCGCAAATTGAGAATGCAATTTCAAGGTTGCAAGGGTGTCAATAGGACACCCTTTTGCACCCCTGAAATAAACATGTGTGCACATGTGGCGCACATACATGCGCTAAGGGCATGTATGTGCGCGACATGGCACTTTGAAAAATGCAAAAAAGTGCATTTTTCAAAGAAATCGCAAATTACCACCAGCCTGAGGTTGGTGGTAATATGCGATTACTTAAGCCAAAATCGCACAACTTGGGTGCTTCCTACATTGCATTTAAGGAATCGCAATTTGGGCTTCCTTAAATGCATTAGAAAAATAAGGAATCGCAAATTTTGCGATTCCTTATTTTGCGTGTGGGTTTTCGTGTGCTACATAGCACACTGCCCAAATTGCGACCGCAAACGCCGAAATTCGGCGAATTTCAGCATTTGCGATCGCAATTTGGCTTCCTACATATGGCCCATGTCGTATATATATTTTGACTGAAACACATGTACAATCTGCTTCCTGAACTTAAATTTGAAACTGTGGTTTACCAATCAAAGTACTACTCATTCAATATTGTCTTAAACGCTAGCACTGTTTAGTTCACTCTTGTCGCAAATCACTGTCACTGCACTGTTTTGTGAAGCATCTGCTTCTTTGTTTTTGGGGGATTTGTGTACATGACCAGCAATTCAATAGCTGTTCATTCGGTATAACAGATTGTACTGTTTCTTGTCAAGGGTGAATAGGCTTAAAACTTCCTTCAAGGGAACTACAGTTCTTTTGTCTTTATGAGATCCTCTCTACACTTTATTCATTCTGCGTGTGAATGACACTGAAGGCTGCAGCAACATCACATCACCAAACATTCTGGCTGTAGTGTAGATACTACATAAATGCAATGACAACTACACTCATTATTCAGTATTGAGGAAGCTGTTTTTTTATGTCAGATTAATTAGACAGAGAGACACCATTTCTGGCGATAGAAATGTAATACTCGCAGTTCCTCACAGCTGTCACATGTGGTGGAACAGTGGCCCACCTGCCATTCAAGCCTGCCAAGCATGCAGGCTGCACCAAGAATGATAGTCACTCACTGCCATAAGGGCACTGCAATATCCACAATCTCTCCTCTGCGATTGATCTGTTGGAAGATAAGCCTCCCTGCACTTAAAATCTGCTAGGCCCTTGGCCAGCACTGAAAGGGTGCTGGTGCAGGGATAAGAGGTCAGCACCATGGAATCCTTTCCACCTTTTAACACAATAGAGTCAAGCAGTTCTGTTATATTCACCTTAATATCCCAAGGTTTGTTTAAAAAATTTATGGAAGCGCTTTTAATTATTTTAAATACAAAATGTGATGTAGTTGAATTTCAACTTTCAGTTGCAAAGGGAACATAGTTTACAACTAATGGATCTGATAAACTTGTACAGGACCTAATGGTGGTGAAAAATACCTGTACTTGCTCTAGGCACTTGCATCTTTTTTGTAGATATATAATTTCAGATATCTCTAAATGCACTGCATCAAATGTATCCTCATAAGAGTTACTAGAAAAAGTTGACTCATTATTAACCACAGAATTCATCTGAATTATAGTTGTTCTGATAAATGTGCCAAATATTTCTTCTCTGTAGCAAAAAGGAATGTATAGTTGACTGGATTTATAAAGCCTTGGTAGTGGTGGTGTGAAATGAAAGTGGTATTTATAAAGTGCATGGCTACCCGGGAGTGTCCCAGCGCTGAGGAATCAGACAGAGACGGAGGCCGGACTATGGAAACAGCAAGGTCTTAAGTTGTTTTCTGAAGGACATGTGATTGGGAATCTGGCGTAGCTGAAGCGGCAGGGAGTTCCAGAGTGTGGAGACATTGTAAGAGAAGAGTCGTCCGCCACTTCTGGCTCTTTTTATTCTCGGCACCTCGGCCAGACGCAGGTCATCTGATCGAAGTTTTCTCTTGGCTTTGTAGGGAAGAATCAGGGCTGAGTTGATTGCTGGGCCTGTACCTGACAGTGTTTTATGGGCAATATACAGTGACTTAAATTTAATGCGTTCCAGCACGGGAAGCCAGTTGAGGGAGTGTATGGCAGGTTTGGCTGAATGTCTGTTTGAGGTGCCCGTCAGAATTCTGGCTGCGCTGTTTTGAACCAACTGGAGTTTGGCAATTACTGAGGAGGGTGAGCCTAGGTATAAGGAATTCCCATAGTCAAGCCTGGAGAGTATAAGGGATTGCATCAGTATCTTTTTCGCTGGAGTGGGGAGCAGAGGAAGGACTTTCCGGGCCATTCTGAGCATACCAAAACAGGTGGCTGTTGTCTTCCTGGCCTGTGTTCTAAAGGCCAGGTCTTGGTCCAGCCAGATGCCCAGACTTTTGATTTCGGACATATGGGTGGGGGGTGGTCCCACGCATAGAGGCCACATTGAGTTAGGGTGATAGCTGCTGTGGTTGCCTAAGACCATAATCTCGGTCTTTCCACCATTGAGCTTGAGTTGGGAGTGATCCATCCATTCTGAGATGTCTTTTAGACAGGAATGGAGGCTGTTGGTGTGGTTTACTGCCTGATTAAGTGCCACCACCAGTTGCGTGTCGTCCGCGTAGGTCACTATGCGGATACCATGGGGGCAACTATGGCTGCCAAGGGGGACATGTAAACGTTAAAAAGGGTCGGGCTAAGAGAGGAGCCCTGTGGGACCCCACTTGTTAAATTGGCTGGTTCAGAAGTTACTTTCTCCTCGAACACGTGAAAGGTTCTTCCTTCTAGGAAGGACCGCATCCATTGAAGCACGGTGCCTGTGACTCCTATGTTCCTCAAACGATTGATGAGGGTCTCATGGTTCACTGTGTCGAATGCCGCGCTTAGATCTAGGAGGATAATAGCCATGGAGCCTCCTGAATCGAGGATTTTTCTGCTTTCCTCAACTACTGCTAGCAGGGCTGTCTCCGTGCTCTGACGAGGTCGGAATCCTGTCTGGGAAGAGTGAAGCAGGTTGTGAGTTTCTAGGAAGCTTGAAATAATCCGATTAACACATTTTTCAGTAATCTTGCTTATTCCTGGTAAAAGAGAAATTGGGCGGTAATTTCCCATTTCAGTGGGGTCTAGGTTAGGTTTCTTGAGTAGAGCCTTAACCATCACCTGTTTCCAGCTGGCAGGGACTGATCCTGTGTTGAGTGAGGCGTTAATCAGGTTCAGTATGTTGGGGGCTAAGGTGGCCATTGCTTTCTTCAGAATGTATAGTGGAGCTGGGTCTTTTGGTGATCCGCTTTTAATGGTGGAAAGCAGAGTGAGAAGAGTTTCCGGGTTCATAGGGGGAAAGGTCTTCAGAATGGGTTTGGTTGAGTGAGGGTCTGGGTAGAGTGATGTTTCCAGAGCTTCATTCCTCTGAGGGAGGGATTCGAGGATGGTTTGTACTTTATGGTTGAAGAAGCTAGCTAATTTGTTGCAACGCTAGCCTGACGGGTCGGGAGCAGTGCGGGGGGCGGGTGTTTTAAGTAGTTTTTTAATAATGGTGAATGTTTCTCTGGGCGTGTTCTGGGCTGAGAGAATCTTTTCTTCATAGTAGGAAGATTGGGCCTTTTTTATTTGAGATTTATACGTTTGGATGGCTGCTCTGTATTCTAATTTTTTGGAAGGGAGGTATTCTTTTCTCCATTGCCTTTCCTTGGTTTTGCATTGCTGTTTAAATGCTCTTAACTCGGGGGTAAACCAAGGGGCATTGTGGGGCCTTTCAGACTTTTTTATTCTAACTTTGGGGAGGACGAAGTCCAGTGATTGATTTATCCAGTCTGAGAAATTTTTGTTGCCAATTGTTGGGCAGGGGTTAGATTCGGGTTGGGTTCTTTCAAGGGTTTTGATCCATTTCTCCAGAGGAAGTTTAGCCCAGGGACGGTAATAAGTCCAGGAGGTTTGGAGGGGAGGATTTATGTGTGGAAGGCTCCAGGAGAGGTTTATCAAAAAATGATCAGTCCATGGGAGAGGAATAGGGTCAACTCCTTTGAGGTCTACTAGATTTGAGAAAACTTGATCTAATAGGTGGCCTTTAATATGGGTGGCTTGTAGAATTTTTTCCATCATGTGTAGTGCAGAGAGGTCCCTAGTCAGCTCCTTAGCGTTGCCAGCCGAAATATCATCAAATAAAGTGAAGGTTGTTGTCTCCCAGGAGAGTGAAATTGGGTGCTAAACTTGCTAGGTTAGCTGTGGTCTCGAGCAGCGAATGGTGGAAGGAGCCAAGGGCTCCAGGCGGACGATAAATAAGAATATCCGAGAATGATAGATTTCTATGTTAAAATGGGTGCTTTCGCAGTCGTTGATTGGACTCCCGAACAGATGGCAGATGAATTGGTCTTTATGAATAATTGCAATCCCGCCCCCCTGCCTATTGCGCGGTCGACCCTCTGCATCACAAAGCCTTGAGGGAGGGCTTGAATGATGTTGGGTTCTGCGCATGAGGTGAGCCATGTTTCCGTCAGAAATAGCACGTCTGGGTCTAGCTCTTTGAGGAGCATCCAGATTTCGGTAGTATGTTTAGAGAGGGATCTACAATTTAGTAGTGATATTTTGAAAACTGCAGAAAGGGAGGAGGGCTCTAGGTTAAGAGGGGTAAATTTGTGCCGACAGTGAAGGCAATATTCGGGGATTTTATCCGGCGGAATGGAATGTGTGCAAGCGTTACTTACAGGTCTATTAAGCTGTTTGAGCTGAGTGAACGAGTAGTGATGTTGAAAGGGGGACCCAGATGGAGGGTATGTGGTCCCTGGGCCCGGACTGGCGCGGATGGGCGCAGACGGGCTTGCCTTTGGCGCACCTTCGGCGTGCCGGCGGCACGCCCGCTGCGTGCGTCCGCTGCGCGTGACTCCAGACATGTGGATTTTAAAGGGCAGGAGACAGCTACTAGAATGCTGACCTCCGCTAGTGGGCTTCCTCACTTCCTGTGTTGCGGTATTTCCCCTCCACACATTCTGAACTTTCAGTGGTGGACCGGGGAATCGCAAGACACAGCGTGTAGGTAAGCAAAGAATTAGTGAGTTTTAAAAATACAGATTAAAAGCGTCCCAACGTTAAGAGCACAAGGCAATATTAAAAAACAAACAACGCTGCCGTAACTCTGAGCCCTTTACCAGGCGCTTCAGAGCATGTACCTTAGGCTGAGGCTAAAGTCTTTTCTCTCGCGTCCGCTGCGCGTGACTCCAGACATGTGGATTTTAAAGGGCAGGAGACAGCTACTAGAATGCTGACCTGCGCTAGTGGGCTTCCTCACTTCCTGTGTTGCGGTATTTTCCCTCCACACAATCTGAACTTTCAGTGGTGAACCGGGGAATCGCAAGACACAGCGTGAAGGTAAGCAAAGAATTAGTGAGTTTTAAAAATACAGATTAAAAGCGTCCCAACGTTAAGAGCACAAGGCAATATTAAGAAACAAACAATGCCGCCGTAACTCTGAGCCCTTTACCAGGCGCTTCAGAGCATGTGCCTTAGGCTGAGGCTAAAGTCTTTTCTCTCGCGTCCGCTGCGCGTGACTCCAGACATGTGGATTTTTAAAGGGCAGGAGACAGCTACTAGAATGCTGACCTGCGCTAGCGGGCTTCCTCACTTCCTGTGTTGCGGTATTTTCCCTCTGCACAATCTGAACTTTCAGTGGTGGACCGGGGAATCGCAAGACACAGCGTGTAGGTAAGCAAAGAATTAGTGAGTTTTAAAAATACAGATTAAAAGCGTCCCAACGTTAAGAGCACAAGGCAATATTAAAAAACAAACAACGCCGCCGTAACTCTGAGCCCTTTACCAGGCGCTTCAGAGCATGTACCTTAGGCTGAGGCTAAAGTCTTTTCTCTCGCGTCCGCTGCGCGTGACTCCAGACATGTGGATTTTAAAGGGCAGGAGACAGCTACTAGAATGCTGACCTGCGCTAGTGGGCTTCCTCACTTCCTGTGTTGCGGTATTTTCCCTCCACACAATCTGAACTTTCAGTGGTGAACCGGGGAATCGCAAGACACAGCGTGAAGGTAAGCAAAGAATTAGTGAGTTTTAAAAATACAGATTAAAAGCGTCCCAACGTTAAGAGCACAAGGCAATATTAAGAAACAAACAATGCCGCCGTAACTCTGAGCCCATTACCAGGCGCTTCAGAGCATGTACCTTAGGCTGAGGCTAAAGTCTTTTCTCTCGCGTCCGCTGCGCGTGACTCCAGACATGTGGATTTTTAAAGGGCAGGAGACAGCTACTAGAATGCTGACCTGCGCTAGTGGGCTTCCTCACTTCCTGTGTTGCGGTATTTTCCCTCCACACAATCTGAACTTTCAGTGGTGGACTGGGGAATCGCAAGACACAGCGTGTAGGTAAGCAAAGAATTAGTAAGTTTTAAAAATACAGATTAAAAGCGTCCCAACGTTAAGAGCACAAGGCAATATTAAAAAACAAACAATGCCGCCGTAACTCTGAGCCCTTTACCAGGCGCTTCAGAGCATGTACCTTAGGCTGAGGCTAAAGTCTTTTCTCTCGCGTCCGCTGCTTGTGACTCCAGACATGTGGATTTTAAAGGGCAGGAGACAGCTACTAGAATGCTGACCTGCGCTAGTGGGCTTCCTCACTTCCTGTGTTGCAGTATTTTCCCTCCACACATTCTGAACTTTCAGTGGTGGACCGGGGAATCGCAAGACACAGCGTGAAGGTAAGCAAAGAATTAGTGAGTTTTAAAAATACAGATTAAAAGCGTCCCAACGTTAAGAGCACAAGGCAATATTAAGAAACAAACAATGCCGCCGTAACTCGGAGCCCTTTACCAGGCGCTTTAGAGTATGTACCTTAGGCTGAGGCTAAAGTCTTTTCTCTTGCGTGTTGAAACAGAAGACCCTCTCCACCAAACCCTAAATCAGGCCATGGTTTCAAGCACAAGCGTCCTCAGGTGGAGCCAGATGACATAGGTGATAGATTCAAAATAGTTGTCCCCCACCCCTTCCCTGGTCTTCGAGCTCACAGACCGGATGACTCCAATGTTGACCAGACAGCAGCCAAAAGGTAAGTGTGCTGGCAGTGTGCTGGCAGCAATGGTAGTCATGGTGATAGTAATGGTAAAAATGGTAATGTTGGTGGTGATCACAATGGTAGCGATATTGTAATGGCTGTTTAGTGGTGAATGATGGTGAATGAATGCCAGCATAGAGATGGTGGTGAATTACGCCAGGCAAGGAACAGGAGTTCGCTTGGGACTTGAAATGCGTCAGCAGACAATAACATTGAGGAACCTTTAATTTCTTTTATGCACTACTTGAGGGAAACGAAATCAAAAATTGGCCCATGTGTTTGAATATATTGTTTCCTGTGTTTTGGTATTCCCTGTAGCTCTGATGAAATAATCTTTTTTGATGAATTAATCTTTTGAGGGTTTGCCTTGTGGACTAATGCAAAATGGTGTAAGAACATTTTCGTTATTTGTATGATCTAGTGATGTTACATTATTAATGTGTTTTTTTCTGTAAATTGTGAGATACAATGTCTGTTATTGTTTTGATTTAATGTTTGTGATTGTATCATGTTTCTGGAATGACTAAGTGTTGACTTTTCATACACCTAATGACATTTTCTAAAAATAGTGAAAATATTTAATAATTTAAAAGGTTTAATAAAGAACCTGATCAAACTGAAAGGATTTCGTTTGATCGTTGCTTTAAATAGATAGCTTCAAAAGTTGAGAAGGTGTCAGGTCTTCCCCCCCTTTTGCAAAAAACTATTATAAGTGGGCATTTCTGTGTGCTGGTGTGTCTTTGTGTCCTATCTGAATGTGTATTGATCATCTGGTTCTGACTTACAGAGAAGAAGAGATGTGCATTCACTCCAGCCATTCCCTGTGGGGCTTGAGGTGTGTCCTGCCCTGCCAGGGTGACTCAGTGCTAACCTGAATAAGCCTGGTCTGCATTTGGAGTGGTGGGAGGAGTTGCACCAGCACCTGAATAGGGATGTGCCTGCCTTTCACAATGCTGGCTCCGTCCCCCTGTGGTGTGTCTGGGGCTAAGGCTTACACTGTGAATGGGGGTGTTGTGCACTTGTAAATGTATTTTAAAGGGCCCCCAGAACAAAGACATTTGGAATATAAGTAAAGGGGCTGTGATCCCACGTAAAGAGAAGACACTGCGTAGGACTTGTAGTCAGATACTGCTGGCTCTGTATACTACCAAAGGGCTGCTGGATTGCCAGGGGGAACCATCTGGGGACTTTGTTCCTCTGGGGTGCTGACCTGCTGCCTGTTAAGCTGAAAGAAGGACTGCAGCTCTGTTCTGAGGACCTTTGTGCTGGCCTGCTAACATGCACCTTGCTGGTGCGCCCCGAGAGCTCCCCCAGGGGTGAGGGTATGCCCCTTGTTTTGATAAACTAGAGCACTTAGTGAGCACTGTATCTCCCTTCCACTGTGGGGCCAACAAGCGTACGTTTAGCTCTATAACTGGTCCTCTGGCAGGAGAGCGCATGAAGGGCAGCTCCCTGCTTTTTCTTAGATCCAGCACTAAAAGGAGGGGGCGCGTGTTGCCATGCCAGACTGGCTTTGATTGGTCACGCTGAGGCGCCGATTGATCTCCCCGGGCTGTAGAAGCCAGCCCAGTCACACTCGCCCATTTTGTGGAGTGTGTACTCTACAGTGCCCCCAGGGCCCCAGCAGGGACCTACTGGAGTGCTTCCATATTGACGTGTACTAAGTGATATACGAAAGGTGCCACTTATACGCATTGCTTCATGGTCCTACATGTGCTATGACTATTGCCCTATGGCCAAGTAATTTATGAATCTGTGTAATGTCATGACAAGTGGCACAGTACTATATGTGATTCTGATCTAAAGTGTTTCTATGAATCGTACAAAGGATATTTTATTATAACCTTGTGTGGAGTTTCTTTTGTGGTGTGCCTAGTGTGTCACTGGTGTGTGTGTGTGTGTTGCACAAACACTTTATACATTGCCTCAGGGATAAACCTGACTGCTCTGCCAAGCTACCAAGGGGGTGAGCAGGGGTTATTCCCGGTGTGTAACTCCCTTACCTTGACTAGAGTGGTGGGTTCTGCCTGGCTTAGGTGCATACCCTAGCCAACCAGAAACCCCATTTCTAACACATACTTATGCAAAACCTTATACGAAGGTAAGTTTTTTTGGGACTAGGACTATGAGGTGATAAATTAAAAACAAACACATATTTACTTATTTACCATATGGTTTTACAGAGCACATGGGAACAGTTGAACAATACTGAATTTGTATTTGATTGTCAAATCATATATCAGGAAATATGTCGTTTTTTTTTTTAGCTTTTATGATGGACATAAAATTGACCTGTACTGGTGTAAAATCTACCTTGCTTCAATTTTAATGTGTATTCATATGGTTTAGTGTTCAACAGTCTATTATGGTGCAGAAAAAGTAGTAAAATCTCTCTTCTCCACCTGCAGTGTCAGTTAGTGCTGCATTTTGGCCAATAATCTTTTTAATATGTATATATTTCTTTACTGGACTTGAGAAAATGTGCTCTGATGCCCCAAAGATTGATAAATATTTGCTATTGACATGGATATATTCATTCTAGTCAATTACTAAGTTTCTGAAACAAGGGGTGGAGTGGACTGACAGGAAGCAAGATTGCTACCGTGAGAGGCGGTCGTAATGCAATTCTCTGTCTAGCCTCTGGGGCTGCTTGTATGGCATAGGCACTAGTCCAGAGAGTATGTTTCCCAGTGCCGTGGTCAGCATTTGACGTGCCATCTGGTGTGAAGTGCATGGCAGCAGGAAGCTAGATCACGCACTGTTAGAAGAAGCTCCTCTTTGCATGGGAGAGCCTGGTTGCAGCAGCTGTGGTGATTTGCGGCTGCCGCAGTCGAGACAGAATCAGAAAGGCAGGGCGAATAGAGCCAAAGGTGGCTGGTGCTGGGGCAGGCAACCCAAAAGGCAGGGGAGCCCCAGCCCGATCAATTTAGTCTAGCTTGGCAATGAGAGATATTTCTGTCAGCAGAACGACTCGCCAGAGTGGTTGATGCCCCTTTCCAGGAGCAAAAACAGACTTGGTGGAGAAAAGAGGGAAAGGAACTCCCTCCCCCCATCCGCGGACCTTGGGAACTACGATTATTGAGCTACTGTGCAACCCAGTGGGGGCCTCTCAGCATTCAGCTGGGTCCGAGGCCAGATTAGAGGGCACAGTTTCAGTGCTCCTAGGGGAACCAGTGCAGCAGGCAGCAAAGGTAAGCCACACCACTGCTTCCCACCTCTCGAAGTGACTGGGTGTGATTCCCTCGTGGCCTTGCAGATAATCGCAGACTCTTGGTCAGGCACTAATGTCGGTGCTCAGGTGAAGGTGGAAAAGGTGCTAGTTAGTGGAGATAGTGGCCCCCAGCTGGCGGATGTGGGTCATATAAGACTAGAACATAACAAGTAAGAACCCCCTAAATGTTTTCTGCATTATAAGCTCAGCAGGCATGACAAAAGCTCATAACTCAGGGCGAGGAAAGCTGACTCAGACCTGGATGGATATTAGTGGGGGGTATTTCCTGTCGGTTGGACGAGTGGTCTGTGGAGGACAAGGAGGTATCAAGTGAATCCATGAATAGTGCTCCCGATGAGCTTAGTGATGGTATCACCTCTTCAACAGCTTGTACAGCTGCTAAAAAGAGTTGGTGGCAGGCTCACCATGGCACAATCGGTCCGAAGTATAGGTGAGGACCTCCAAGAGGTTCTCAACTTGAAATACCCCACTTTGGAGTCTATATAACAGTGTATTGTGTCATAATGGGAAGAAACCCGTTTGGACAGCCTCAGGTCCCAAGCTGTGACTCGTAAGCTACAAGGAGTTGTTCGCAAATAGGTTAAGTCATGTGTCACCATAGTAGATTGAATGTCTGATCTGGAAACCAGGGCCTCCGCCCTCGAATCGGATGTTGTCGGTGCTCGAGGGCAGGTTGAGGCATACAAGGCCCGGCTGGTCGATATGCATTGGAAACTGTAGGATCAGGAAAATCGCTAGAGGCTGAATAACCTTCTGCTTTTAGGAGTATCAGAAAGTAAAGATGGAAATGATGCACAACTATTTGTGGTAGACCTGTTTTGTGAGGCCTTTCCTAATCTGGGGGCTGGAACTGGGCCCAGGAGATCCAGCGAGCTCATAGAATACTCCTGGCCCAGAAGCAGCTCACGATGGGAGTTGGGAAACCACTGGCAATCCTGGTTTATATCTGGAATTTTCTGCTGAGACAAGCAATTTATGAGACAGCAAGGCCTGAAACTAAACATAGTGTGGGGGACATCACCTTCTTCGTGAAGCCTTACTTTTTTCACATAACTGTCGAGAGACACTGGAGACTGCACCAGCATGTCAAACCCTTCCAGGACAAGGGGGCTCAGGAATTCTTGCCAAATTCCGCATGATTAAAGGAGGTCTGGAATAATAAAACGAAGATGTTTATGTCTAAAATTAAAGCAAATTCATTTTTGGAGGACCTGAATGTTTAAAATCTGTGGGTTTTGGGCATGAGGAAGCTTGACGTAGGGTGTATACTGTTTTGTAATGCCTATGCTGTGATTATGACAATGCACTTATACGTTAATTTTTCACATGGGGATTGCGTGCTTGCTTTGGTGGCTGCAGAGAGACGGTGCTCACATCACAACAGACCAATGCGTGGTTTGTTTGCTTCTCGTGGGTGAGGGGAAAGGGGTTGGGGGTCGGGCGGAGGGGTTGCATTATGGGGTTAGGGTGCAGCATAATAAAACAAAAAGTTAGCAAGAGTAAAACCAAAGAGCAAGACAAGGAAAATGTGGTGCGAAAAGTGATCCGGGTGACTTGTTCATTCTGTGTCATGTAAACAAACGGGGCTGAGGGGTTTTGTGTTGGTAACTATCTGGTCTTAATATGATGCAGGCAGGTAAACTCACCATCTGCTCAGTGAATGTAGGTGGTCTAAACTATCACTTTAAGCAGCAAAGGGTGGCGAATATATTCAGATCCCTGGGGCCTGATATTATTTGGTAAGAGGAGACACATATTCCTTGGGGGAAGAGGGAGCTGCTGAAGGTGAGGGGGTACAACCTTCTTTTCTGCATGACTCAGGGCACCGCAATCAGGAGTGTGGCAATATTGGCTAAAGGGCATGTCGTGCCAGATAAGCATAAGTTAGAGGATAAACTGGTTAGGTGGGCAATTATTGAGAGTCAGGCCGCAGGTGCCAGATTAACAATTTGCTCCATCTACTACTCCAATCGGGATGAGGCAACTATTTTGGAGGATTTGGAGGTGGAGCCAGCGACTTGGCCTACCCTGCTGATTAGCTGTGGGGACCTAAATTTGCATCTTGATGGGGGCAGAAAACTTGGGATCAAGTATTGGGGGAGAATACCGCAGGTGTATAGAGCTCTGAGGCATTTAATGGGCAGTCATGGGCTGGCGGAAGTGTGGGGTGGTATAAAAGCTCCTGACCCCGAGTATACTTATTGTTAAATCCCCCACAGAAAGTTTGTTCGCTTGGATTCTTTTTTTATATTCACCAGCCTACTCAGCAGGGTGGGTATCATGAGGCTTCTGATGCTCTTCTCTGACTATAATCCATTAGTCTTGGAATTATCTGGGCTGGGGTAGTCGGGACCCAGGGCAAATGGATGTTTGATGTGCAGTTGTTAAATATCCATAAAGAATTATTGATGGGCAGAATGCAGAACAATGTCATACAATCACCCCAGTACAGAGATCTGGGCCTAAATCAATCGTTTTTTGCTCACCATGCCATTCCAGTTTGGACCCAGCCATATGCAAATCAGACTTGACCCTGTGCCCAATGGGAACAGTCCAGCCCGAAAGCCAGGCCAGGTCCTCCCTGGACTGGAAACAAGCATTCTAGGACCGGTTTCGGGGTTTCACCCTTCTTCAGCCAGGAAAGCTTGATTC
The DNA here is from genome assembly GCF_964204655.1 of Triturus cristatus. Classification (NCBI taxonomy): domain Eukaryota; kingdom Metazoa; phylum Chordata; class Amphibia; order Caudata; family Salamandridae; genus Triturus; species Triturus cristatus. The sequence continues at coordinate 166,956,487 of NC_140580.1, read as the reverse complement.
CAGTGGCATGGAGAGCACGGGACTCACGTCTGAGCATACCCGTCCCACTCGGCGTGACAAATGCAAAAGAAGTATTGATGGACAGAAGGCAGAACAATGTCATACATTCGCCCCAGAACAGAGATCTGGGCCTAAATCCATCGTTTTTTTGCTCACCATGCCATTCCAGTTTGGACCCAGCCATATGCAAATGGATTTAACCCAGATCTCTTTACTAGGGGAGAATGTTTTGATTTGTTCTGCATTCTGTCCATCAATTGTGTGTCTTTTGCTTTCTTGCCCTTAGTGCGCTGGGTATGCCTAGACGTAGGTACTGGGCTCACTGTGCCACTGGAATCAAGCAATCCTGGCTGAAGAGGGGTGAAACCCCGAAACCGGTCCTAGGATGCTTGTTTCCGGTTCAGGGAGGACCTGGCTTGGCAGTTCGGGCTAGACTGTTCCCATGAGGCACAGGGTCAAGACTGATTTGCATATGGCCAGGTCTAAACTGGGGTGGCATGGTGAGCAAAAGAATGATGGATTTAACCCAGATCTCTTGACTGGGGGAGAATGTTTTGATTTGTTCTGCATTCCGTCCATCAATTGTGTGTCTTTTGCTTTCTCGCCCTAAGTGCGCCGGGTATGCCTAGACGTAGGTCCCGGGCTCACTGTGCCACTAGAATCAAGATATCCTGGCTGAAGAGGGGTGAAACCCTGAAACCGGTCCTAGAATGCTTGTTTCTGGTCCAGGGTGGACCTGGCTTGGCAGTTCGGGCTGGACTGATCCCATGAGGCACAGGGTCAAGACTGATTTGCATATGGCCAGGTCTAAACTGGGGTGGCATGGTGAGCAAAATAATGATGGATTTAACCTAGATCTCTTGACTGGGGAGAATGTTTTGATTTGTTCTGCATTCCGTCCATCAATTGTGTGCCTTTTGCTTTCTCGCCCTAAGTGTGCCGGGTATGCCTAGACGTAGGTCCCGGGCTCACTGTGCCACTGGAATCAAGCTATCCTGGCTGAAGAGGGGTGAAACCTTGAAACCGGTCCTAGGATGCTTGTTTCTGGTCCAGGGAGGACCTGGCTTGGCAGTTCGGGCTGGACTGTTCCCATGAGGCACAGGGTCAAGACTGATTTGCATATGGCCAGGTCTAAACTGGGGTGGCATGGTGAGCAAAAGAATGATGGATTTAACCCAGATCTCTTGACTGGGGGAGAATGTTTTGATTTATTCTGCATTCCGTCCATCAATTGTGTGTCTTTTGCTTTCTCTCCCTAAGTGCACCGAGTATGCCTAGACATAGGTCCCGGGCTCACTGTGCCACTGGAATCAAGCTATCCTGACTGAAGAGGGGTGACACCCCGAAACTGGTCCTAGTATGCTTGTTTCTGGTCCAGGGAGGACCAGGCTTGGCAGTTCGGACTGGACTGTTCCCATGAGGCACAAGGTCAAGACTGATTTGCATATGGCCAGGTCTAAACTGGGGTGGCATGGTGAGCAAAAGACTGATGGATTTAACCCAGATCTCTTGACTGGGGGAGAATGTTTTGATTTGTTCTGCATTACGTCCATCAATTGTGTGTCTTTTGCTTTCTCGCCCTAAGTGCGCCGGGTATGCCTAGACGTAGGTACCGGGCTCACTGTGCCACTGGAATCAAGCTATCCTGGCTGAAGAGGGGTGAAACCCCGAAACCGGTCCTAGGATGCTTGTTTCCGGTCCAGGGAGGACCTGGCTTGGCAGTTTGGGCTGGACTGTTCCCATGAGGAACAGGGTCAAGACTGATTTGCATATGGTCAGATCTAAACTGGGGTGGCATGGTGAGCAAAGGAATTATTAAATTAACCCAGATCTCTTGACTGGGGGAGAATGTTTTGATTTGTTCTGCATTCCGTCCATCAATTGTATGTCTGTTGTTAAATATCCAGTATGTTTTCCACATGAGAAACTGGATAAGGGAATTTCTGGAAATTATTGGATTTAGCAACGCAAGAGGGGTAGCTTGGTATGTATTAAAGGCTGGTTTGAGAGGCAAGACCATCAGCTTTGTTGCACATGCCTGAAAACAACAAGCCAAAGACATTAATGGGTTGTATTAATAGTTAACTGCTCTGCAATTGTATCATATTGAGGGGTTAGCCTCAGGTCATGATCTATAAGAGAGCCAACAGAAAGTAGCATTGGTGAAAGCCATAATTGAAGGTTCCAGGTGTATAAAGCTGAAATCTATTAATACAGAGAGGCAGTGGGCAGTCTATTGGGCCTTCGTACTTGGCCAAGGGAGGTTGGTAGGAACATCGAAAGTATGGTACCTCAGCCACTGAGCTGGCTGATATTGTCAGAGTGTTCGACGACTATTACCGGACTCTATATCGAAAGGAGTGTACATCAACGCTAACCCAGATAGAAGATTTACTAGAAGAAAAGGGGAGGGGCCAGGTAGATGTGGAGGTAATTAGGATCTTGGAGTGAGATTAGAGGAAGTCTCTAGTGCTTTCAATTCCCTGGCCTCTTGCAAAGAAGCAGGTCCTGAGAAGATACCTCTAGAGTTTTATAAGAAGTTCTATACAGAGCTGGTGATGGTCTTCATAGGGGTCCAGTGGGAGGGAGGTCCGCCATCTTTTTGCCAGGGTACTGATATAGTGATCTTTAGGAGAAAGAATAAACCATCAGACAATCTGGGCTCCTGCAGACATATCTCCCTGATTAACTCCAGCGTCAAATTACACTCCAAAATACTTGCGGTACGTATGAGTAGGGGCATAGTTCAGATGATTTCGCCCTGGCAGCATGGCTTTATATCTGGCAGAAGGGCAACTAAACATGTCAAGCATGCCATAACGTTATTTGATGTCACTGAGGTGACGGAAACCCTGTGCCCATGATCCTCCTTGATGCAGAAAGAGCATTTGACAGAGTGTCTTCGAGTTATCTTTAGGTAGCCTTGAGGTGTAAGGGATTTGGCCCAGGGCTGATTAAGACGATAAGGGCTTTGTATTATTCTCAATTTGCTCAGCTTCAAATTATGAGCCTAGAGTCAGGAAGGATAGCTACCCTAATCTCTTCACCCTGTATATTGAGCCATTATTAGAACCAATATCAAAAATCAAATTATCCAGCTGGTGAGGGTAAATAAGTATGACACAAAGGTATTAGAATACGCTGATGATATTGTGCTAATCACATAAGATCCCATAATTTCTGTGTCTGAGGCACAGAAACTGGCAGAGGAATTCGGGGCAATCCCGGGATACCACCTCAGCAGGAATAGAAATGCAGATTGTATGCACTGATCACATAGTTATGCCAGATATCTGTAGGGGCAAGACAGCTACGTACCTTGGGATCAGGTTATCCCCTGAGGTTGATTCCAATTATGAGATCAATTTTAACCCTTTACTGAGTAAGATAAACACAGATCTAAGACATATCAATGGCCTGCATCTTACCCTAGAGGAAGGTGCAGTGTGTTAAAGATGATTGTACCGACAAAAGTGCTTTATCTGTTTAGAACTATACCCTTTGAGTTAGAAGGGTCAGTGCTCAGGAAATTGGATGCCATATGTGGCTTCCAACTATTTGTGAGTTAGTCCTAAGGGGTGGGGGTCAGCATGGAGATGTCTCCTGAGGCAAATGGAGCACAGTTACTATACAAAGGTGTGATTTAAGACTGTGGTGGCAGCCTGGAGAGTTTGAGTAGGGTCTATAAGCAGCTAGGCATTGAAAAATATAGCTGGTATACCCACTTGTGGCAATCCCAAGTGTACCTGCCAACATTCTATGATGGAATTTATAAGCAGTGGGAGAAAGCTGAGTTGTGTAGGGTTGGGGACCTTTCCTCAGCTGATCAGCTGTGCCCCTTTGCCTACCTGCAGCAGGATTTCGGGCTGGGAGTTAGGACGTTTTTAAAATACTTATAGGTCAGGAAATTTCTGAACAAGATAAAGGAGGGAATGGTTTTAATCAGTGAAATCCCCCTTCTAGATATTGTCCAGCTGCTGGGAAGTAAGATCGGCCAGATCTACAAAATCCTAATTGATGTGGAACTGGAGGATTTAGATGCAAGATGGGCAGCAAAACTGGGAGAGGGGTATATAGATCTGAAGGCCTCAGTCAGGATTGGGAAAGTACTTCTTTCATCGAGTTCAAGAACATTATAAAACTATGTTTATCCTTTAATACACACCCACCAAGCTATTCAGCTGGGTCAAGAGGGATGATGACAGGTGCCCGCACTGTGGAGAGGGCCCAGCCGACACGGTTCATATGTACATTGAGTGTGGGAGTTTACAGTCATTTAAGACGGCTTTGATCAGATGTTGATAAAGATCAGGGCAAGCTGTATTTTGTCTTTATCTCCATGGCAATAGCATGCCTCTTAATAGCAACAGCATGGAAAAGTGCTGAACTTCCTACTGTACATTAATGGTTTGGCCGTTTCTTAAGCATGTGTAATTTAGAGAAGTCGTTCTACAGCTGTAAGCGGAGAGCTAGGAGGTGAGGAAGAAAGATTTGGTCCCCTTTGATAGACTGGATTGCTGACAATTTTGGCCTTGATGTTTGGCTAGTGGACGACTAGTTCGCTGTGAGGGAGTAGAGTGTGGTTATACTGGCCTGTGCTGTGTTTCTTTTATTTGTTGGGGTGTATATGATTATGGGTTACTGTACATGGCTGCTTTTAGGCCTGTTGGAGTAACTAAGAATCTGGGTGGTGATGACGCATGATATCAGATTTTACCATGCATGACACATTTACTGATTTAAGACATGAAAACCAGAAAGTGCATTTGCACACGTTGTGCAAACATAACACAGAAACTGAGAGACGCAGTGTAAAAGCATGCTTGAAACTAGTAATAGCCATCATAACAAACAGATGAAAACTGCATATTAATAAAACATAATGGCAAAGATTTATTATGAGAATACTGATTTTTGAGTGCTTATATTTTCAAAACTAGCATTAATTAATAAAGTGGCTTAGCATTTTCTATAGCTTTAATTGTCATGCATCAGAAGAAGAACGCGTGCAAAATGATTTTAGTAACATGATCTTTCAAAATAACTTGCATGTATGTACTTTGGAAAAGTTGTAATAGTAGGCCAGAGTTAACATTAGTTGTTTTGATATGAAAATAAATTAATGAAGTTTCACTATTATCTCTCATTATGAATTGATCGATGTAAATGAATTGTATTCGGTTCTTAGTAGATTGACATGCTTTTTTGAAAATTTGCATATGCATTGTAAGCTTTAAACATGTTTTTTCCTGATTTTGCATTTTTCCCTTAGCTCAATACAATGGACCTTTGCGTTTTATGACTATTTATTTATTTGTACTAAACATGCAACATATTTTAATGAAAGGACATTCATTTAGAGATTGCTGTAGAATAGTCTGGAGGGAAGTTGGCCTACAACATGAAGACACGGACTGCTACTTGTAATTTCCTACTGGTGGCAAACCTGTGAGGCCCGGACAGCCAGTTCTTTCTCATGAACAGCATGGGAAAGTATGTAGCATTAACTAAATATATTTTGTGAAATTCATACATAAACTATCCATATGATGGCTTGACCACCATGCAGTGATACTACATCACCTACAGTGTCATAAAGACTATAAAAAAGACTATAAAAGAAGAATCCCCTAGGAAGGGCCATCGCCATACTTTTTCTTTTCTTTGCTGCTAAAGAAACTAATCATAAACTGCCTCAAAATGGTAGTTGAAATCTGTAACCTTTGAACCATCCTCTTCTGGATTTGAAATCCTGAATAAATGTGTAGTCTTGTACTAAATTTTGTAATATTCCTGACTGAAATGCTTAAAGAATGCTTATTTGTATTGATTTTGGATCAACTATATTTTTATGTAGTCCTAAATGCATTGTAGAGAGAACCAGAGAATCTTTTCAGAGTATCAATTTCTGCTTCTTTTATTTTGTATAGCAGTGTGCGTCATTCTAGTTAGACATGACTTCTTCAGGAGGTTGGATCTCCCTATTGCGATAATTTATTTCTACAGTATCGTCCTGAGAGTGGTGTATTTGAACATGATCTCGAATTTGTGAGTTAGTCACCAATTAAAAGCCCTTATTGGGTGAGAAACGATGTGTTTTGGACATCCTAATTCCCATCCCTCCTGCCGGAATAGAAAGATCCATCAGAGGACCATTTGTCTCTGTGGTAAGTGTGATTCTATGAGTCCTTTGACCGTAAATGGCTCAGTACGGTTAGAGGGATAAATGAGTAAATAAGTGGGAAATGTTAAATTATTATAACGCTTCCGCTGGATTAGTTTCAATCCTGAGTCTCAAGGTATTAACACAAGGAAGTGTTACATTGGTATGGATCGATTTTATTGAATTTTCTATTTAGTTGATTATTAATCTGGCTGGATATGCAAGGTTTTTCTGTTGATTTTTCCTTGCCTGATGTATAGAATCTCTTTTAATAATGATGACCTGGATTTTCTATGTATGGTTTATACTGCCCTTTTTTTAAGATAAAACTATAAATTTAAAAAAGAAAAACTGTTTCTGAAACCAAAACAGTCATCCACATACAAAGGTGTCTGTGCTTGGGTGACTGTTCCTGTTTCAGAAACTTTGAAAGAAGTTCAACACTCAGTAACTGACTAGATTGAATATATATGTGTCAATAGGAAAAGACGCAGTGGTCAACGTGTGAAAGTCTACATGCAAACCAGACTGATGACGCTTTTTTTTTAGTTTTTCATGTTCTTATAGGGATTGTTCTGAATTAATTGTGCTTGAAGGGTATGAGACCAAAACAATGCATATTTCAAGATATTTATTTTATTTGGAATATTCATTATTGCCTTATGTGACCAAGGACTGCTCTAAAGCGCAGAGAGGACAAGATGAGAAGGGAACAGAGTCTTATTACCTTAAGCAGGCAGAAACATTTGGCAGAAGAGATTTGGGGCAATTTTGTGATCAGGAGCGCTGGCGCAGTACAGAGCCTAGAGTCTGTCTTTTTTTGCAGCTGAGTAATCTAAAGTTCATTTATGTAACACGGAATTTCTCACCGTGTACGCATAAACTTTAGACAGAACAATTCTAAAGTTTGTGCAAATGGTGAGCAGAGATTGCCTCTCTCTTTTTCTGACTTGTTCTATCTAATCTTTCACAGTTCAGGAAACCATAGTATTATGTCCCAAGAGTCTCTTCCTATTCATCTACGTGTAGTTCTATTTTACCTAGTCCAGGGTTATTCTGTGACTGGATCTCAGAAAGTTGACACACACTCCAAATCTTTTAATTCTGCATGTCTTACGTTGGGTCTTCCCCATGCTGTATTACTTTGTGGTGTGGAATCCTGAGTGCAACTTCAAGATTAATACCAGAAATGATTCCAGGATGCAGGTCACAAATGGATAATGGTCACAGATCAGATGCAGCAGTGCAGTCTCTGACTCCATTTCTGTGTCTCTGACTACCTTTCTTCTCAGCCAAAGAAGGATTTTTTGTCTGATTGGAAAATACCTAATCTGGCATTCAGGGAATGAAGAGCTAGGCACATATCTAAAAATGTCTTTCTCAGGTCTGCTGTGGATTTGGAAAAGTCTTTTGCAAAAAACAAATTAGATCCAGATGATGAAATGTGCCCTTTTATTTGAGCTGTTTTGATGACCTTAAGCAGATCAAAATATTCCAGGAAATAGATGATCACTCCTCTAGGTTTCTGTTAAGACGCTGCTACGTGAGAAGAACAACCAAGTCTGTGTGCCCTTTGTATATTTAAAGGCGGTGAAGCAGGAAGGTCCAGGACTGTTGGAAGAAATGACTGGAAAAAAGAAATGGGATCCGACCCTTTCACTCCCTCAACCAGACCATAGATGCATACATTATTTCTTCCGCTATGGTTCTCCAAATCTTGCACATGCCTTTGTAAATCTTTCACTTCAGATTGTAATAACTTGATAAATTGTATAGAGTCCTCAAGGATCTCTTCCCTCCGTTCCACCTGACAAGTTCTGTTCTCTACATGAGACCATTTATCGTCCAACAATTGGAGCTGTTGGTTGGTATCTTCCATGTAAGGCTTAAGCACCCTAATTAATTCAAGAAGCAGCTCCATTGAGATTTCATTAGTATTTTTTATAGGGGAAAGAGGATCTTTTTTGACTCTTTTAATTGTGGACGTATTAGATGTTTAGGAAGTTTGGAGGGTATTTTCATGACAGAGGAGTACAAAACCCCAGATAAACTAGAAGAAGATGCAGAGAAATCCTGGTTAGTGCATACATATTTTCAAGTACAGTGAAAGAGGAGGAGTTACGAACTCTAGTAGTGGACCTGACAGATGGTGTTGAAAGGGCATGCAATTTAAGGTTCCTGGTCCTTCCCATTAGGGAGTTCACAGCATAAATTACCAAATTAGACACTGCAAGTACACTTTGAGCAGTATCCAAAAATATATGAAACCCAGCATTCTATGTGGCTCAATCAGTTGTTACTAACAGCCAACAAATTGATAAGAATCAGCAAAAAGAAAATGATGGCGCGGTACTCATGTCAATATTCCTGTCAAAAATGACCACATATGACCATAAAACATATTGCTGAGGACAATGCAACCCGTTATATATCTTTTCCATGACGGTTATTGAAGCGCATAAATGAAATTAAGCAATGTGGCACCAGGAAGAACGTGCACGTAGTCATAAAGTGATTCTGAAGTCAAAAGAAAAACAAAATGTTAGGTGCAATACTCCATGTAGCACGCCCGCCTCTCTTATTTAAAAAAAGTAATTAAAGAAACAAGATAATGACCTTGCAGACACACCTTTAGGAGCAGCAGAGGTTCCATGATGAGAGACAGCAAAAACGACAACAAAACACAGCCGTGTGTGTTTAGCAGTCCTCAGTTTCCCTTGAAACACGCCAGAGCCTCACACAGATGTGACTATCCTGCTACAGCGTCAAGCCACGCCCCAAAGTAATACTATTATAAAGGAGCCGAATTATGCTGCATAATATGCCTTTTCGTGGTGCATAACTTACTCATCCCTGCTGCATAATCTTACCCTCTCCTGCCACATAATTGCAGTGACCCTGCTTATTGCTCTGCTGCTCTCTTTTTGGCAAGATTGGGAGAGTTCTGATTCAATGTAAAAACTGCTAGTCACCCAGATTTTTAAAAATGTACTGAATATTTCCTGAGAGTAGGGAGGCGCCCAGTCATATGTAATAGAGACCTAAATGCACATGGGAAATATATCGCCTTTGACCCAAGTAGCAGTGTGCTGCAGTCCTGGGTCTACTAATTTATCTAATTGTTTGATCCTGGGCAAATAATACCCTGAACCACGTCTGCTGATCTGACAATACGGCAGCCCTTTGAAATAGGCTATTTGTGAGAAATAGACACCCAAGGCAAACTCTCTGGCTCAGCTCGAGGCCCAGTTTGACCCACAAGTTCCTAAAGAGCAGAGCTGTCATGTGGCTTCTGTCTGCCACCCTCCGTCTAACCAGGATGTGGATTACAGCTAGATCTCCGGACTTTGTAACTGAGGAACCAGGTTCTAGTCTTGGCAATAGCTCCTGATCCTGTGATTCTGGGCCAATCACTTAATCTCCTTCTGTTTAAATAAGAATGTATCCTTTTGCAATGTTGCTGGTTCTCCTGTAAAGCACTCTAATACCTTTGGGTTGAGTTTGCGCTATACAAAACTGCAAAAAATGGGTTTCAGTCCTTTTTCAAGGTTGTTTCCATCTGTTTGCATCTAGGGTTACCAGCTGACAGGTTTTTTTTGTCCCATTCTATTCTGTGTCATGTCCCAGCTGGTACAGTAATAAGTAAATCACCTAAAGCTGTTATTTTTAGCCATTATCTGTACATAATCAAAATAGCAAATATGAACAGAAGGCACATTTAAATGTGTTCTAGAGCTGCGTTTGATTCCTGAGTACTAATTACGGTAAAGAAAGACAATACCTCTTGTTACAAATGAATACACGCGGTTTTCTTTAAAGTGCTATTTAGTATTGTGTTCCAGACTTTTAAAACAGCAACAAATGACCTCGATGTTTCTCTTGGAAGGGTGGTAATCCTATTTGCATCTGAACAGTTGAAGGTGATCCTGAACCTGTATGGCGTAGGACCCTCCTGTGTGCAGCAACGCCCCCCTCAGACACTGACAAGCAAGAGTTGCTTGTTCTGAAGGGAAACGGCCTTTACCACATGGGCTGAGCCATGCATGTCCTTTACCAGCATGCGTAACCATGCTTGCCTGAACCACACATCTGCCTTAACCACACATATGCGTGGTTAAGGCAGGTAACGGTCTAGTGTTCAGATGGGTGGGGAGATGAAAAGGACGCATCGGAACAAGAAGCTCCAGATGCGGATAGGTAAGGGGGATCGTTTTTAGGGGTGGGGTTGGTTTTAGGGCTCACGGTGGGGGGTCGGGTTGTTATTGGAATGTGGCAAGGTTTTAGGGCTCAAGACGGGGGAGGAGGGTGTGGTAGTTTTAATGGCTGGGGCAGGGCTTGGCGGGAGGTTTTAGGGGTGGAGGTTGGTTTTAGGGCTCAGCACAGGGGTCAGGGGTTTTAACAGGCTGGGTTTGGTGGCAGTTTTTTGGGGTGCGGTCAGGTTTAGGGCTCAGGGCGGGGTGTGGTCGGGGTGTTTTATTTTATGGGGGGCAGGGTTTTAGGTGTCAGGGCAGTGGAAGAGATGGAAGTAGTTTTAAGGACAGCGCGGGGTACGTTTTAGGTCTCAGGGTGAGGGGGCTGGGATCAGAGACGTTTTTGGTAGGGGACAGGGTTTTAGACCTCAAGGGGTAGTTTTAACGGCAGGGTGGGGTAGGTTTTAGGTCTCAGGACGGAGGGGGCAAGGTATGGGCATAGGATTTTAGGATTTAGGGCGGGGAGGGGAGGGGTGTCTGGTTAGTTGTAATCTTTACCACGCATATCCCTTTACAAATAATGCCTTTGCCACGAAATTGTGTAAAGGCATGTGTGGTAACGGAATGCGTGGTTTAAACTCATTCATGGTTAGGATGGCATTGTAGAGGCACATGCGTGCCTCTGTCATACAACCCGTTCCGAAGGGCCTTCCCCTATTCCTGGCAGTGCTATACGTGCCTGCGAGGCCCAGGCGAGACGTGATCTCCCTTGGGCAGTGCTGCAGCATTGATGTGAGGCCCAGGGTCAGGGGGGACACTGGCGCGAGGCCTCATGTTGATGTGCGGGTCCCGAGCAGGTGCCCATGCCTAGCACCGGACCTGTCAGTAACCACGCCTGCAGTAAAAGCACATGTATGAAGTGTATGTCGTGCATGTTATGCACTTTTTAAATTACCTCCGCATGATCAACTCATTACCTGCTGTCATGCATAGTGAGTACTAGGCACAGGATATAGGAGGCGGATATCTACATGGCATGGTGTTCGCCCATGCACTACGCACATTTTGCCATAGTGCAGGACAGGGCGCATCTGCTATTTCGGAGAGGTCAGAAACCCCCCAAATGACTGGATTTGGGGACATACCATGCAGACATATGCGCTCCTGCGCCAACTGCCTCATATTTGAAGTCTCCGTGTGAAATACATATAATCCTGCTGGTCCTGCCCTTACTGGCTGCATCAGGATTGCCAACGCGCTCCAAATGAGGGCCCGACTGAGGTCTCTTGACATTTGTTGACGCTTTCATCGCTCTCCGCGGTTTATGTTTTTGCTGTTTCATTTCAATCCCTTGTCACAATAAGAGAGGAGTGACGAGAGCCGCGACATTAACAGCAGGAGCGGAAGCGTGAAACGCAGGGTCAGGCACCCGGGAAGTGCCTGGCGTCTGTTCAACAGCGAGGCGTTTCGCACTGGCAAAGCTCAACAATTCAGAAAAAAAGACGCAAGCTGCACTTTTGTTCCCTCAGGGGTCGAATATATTCTTAGTGTTCTCTTTCAGAGTTTGGAATATTCTATTTGGTAAATCTGAGAAGAAAGAGCTCGTTATCCCCAGGAGCCCGTGCTGTGTTTCTCTGAAAGCTGCTCCCCTTCGCGTCTCGTTGGGACCTGGGAGACAACAACAGCTCTAAGGCAAAGATAACACGCTCTAGATGCTAATGTAATTAGGGAGGCATCAGAACATTCTTTTTTTCAATAAATAAACTACTGTAGGTTTATAGTATAATCTCTTTCTGATGTGTGCTGCCGAAGCTTCGTGCTTTGTTTCGCGCTAGCTGCTTTATTAAATCACCCGTGCCACTGTACGTGCCCCTGGCTGCTGCGGCTTCTGGCTGCCGGGCGTACATTTCTTAAATAACGATAATTGTTTATCTGGATTGTGCCAGCCCTCGCTGCAGCAGGGAACAATACAAAATGGCATCAAAACAGGGAGAATAAACAGAATGAGACATTACCAATAGAAATGGGGAGGCAAATGAAGTAATGATGGAATAACAGAGTGGTGCTGATGGCGCCTGCGAGCAGAGTGAATGCTGTCCATGAGGCGGCGGCTTGCCAGGCACGTGGCAGCTTGGCACTGTTTGTAGCAGGGCGAGGCTTGCTCGGATAATAGAAGTTGTGGGAAGTGAAGATTCCTGCTTTGCAGGGGTGGGCGAGCCAACAAATTAGCAGCGGGAGCTGTGCCAGGCCAAGGGTCTGGCTTAGCTCTAAGAGCTCAGTCCATAAAATGGAAATGTTTGTCATCGAAATCATGCGACAAGTACACTGTAAAGATATGAAAAATTATCTTCAAAATTCAAAATACTGCATTTGTTTATCATGCCAAAGTATTCCACCTGGTTGTATCAGATTGTGTCACTAGGTTGTAATGCATTCATTAAAGTGGTAGCTTTTCAGTTCTGAAGTGCACCCCGTTTGTGGCCTAAATTCTGATTATACGTGGAACAACATTATAGTCTATTAAATCAACATAAGAGAGATACTTGTCTACGATTACACAATTTGATCAAACTGGTCAGCTGGGTTGATCCCAGGTTTTTAGGTTTCATGCTGTGCACTCAACCCCTAAGTGGCTGCTTCTTTCGTGTGGCCGGCTCTAGGACTCTCGAACCGGAAGGGCCATGAAGAAGCATGGGGGGGCCATGAGGATGAATGGAGCTGCCTTGTGTCGCCCGGGTGTCTGAGAGCGGGGTCTGGGCATGCTCGATGGCCTTGTATTGGGATGAGCTTCACACACCTCTTACTGAGGGGGCCGTCCTTACCACTTTTCACTCCATTTCTGGAGGTTTGTACCCCTGTTCTTTTGGTCTTGCGCTTTCTCTGCCTCTCTCTCCTTTCTCTCCACTTCAAGCTCCTCTCTCGATGCCTCCCCCACTTCTCTTCACTTCACTCTGCTCTTCTTACCCTCGGCATCCTCCTGCCTCATCCTCGTCTCACCTCACCTTCCTCTTTCTCACCCTTCTTTTGAGATTGCATTCTCCTCTCTCAATGTCATATATTCCTTTCGCTTTCTCTCTGCCACACCCTACTGCCCCCCTCACTCCACTCTCATATCTTTCTGCCTCACTTACCTCTCTTACCCTCGCATCCTTTCACTATGCCTCCACTTCTACCTCACCCTTCTGTCTTCCCCTCATTGTTCTCTCTTGGCTCACCCTTCTCTCTTTGCCATGCCTTTCGGTCACTCTCTTCCTCGCCTGCCTCCTCTTCTCTCCACCTCACTGACTTTCTCACTCTCCTCCCTCTATTTGCCTCACCCTCCTATTTCCCCCTCACACCTATCTCCTACCCTCTCTCTGTTTCACCATACCTTTGTTCTACTACTACATCCTCTCTCTACACCTCAATCTTGACTCTCTCCACCTCACCCCCTTCCTTCAACCTTACCTTCACTGCTGCTGCTGCCTATGGGCTAATGATTTGGTACCTGTAAATGGAGCTTGAACTGCTTCTGTACAAGCTGTGGTGCTTGTGTGAGTGTGTGGGTGTGCATAACTGGACCTTGCAGTTCTGCTGCCCTGTACCTGCTCTTCACTGGCAGCTCTCAACATTGTCATCAGTGGCAGCACCAAGCCTGGATTACACAGAATGTGCTCCTCAGTATCCACAAGATCTACAAAGACTTGGGTGACGTGCGTATTTTAAAGAGATATTAAGGAGCTGTGCATGTTTTAAGAAGTTGTTGATATTGCCGTTCATAAACTTCAAGTAAGTGAAATAACAACTGGAAGAGCAATCAACGCTGGCAACCAGCCGCACATCAAATTTGAACCTGTTTCTTCAATTAGCTGTCCACTGTACCAAGAGTACAGCTTCTGAGGTCGACGAGTAGACTTATAATCCAGTGACTAGTTTTTTAACCAGTATTTTACTGTCAGCCCTTTAAGTAGAATGTATTTTAAAGGGAACAAAGTGGAAACATATAGCTCATGTGAGTGCCCCAATACTGAATGTCTCTTCCAAATTGTCTATTCTATGTCAAACACTATTGCCATGCATGCTCTACTTGAGGACACACATCACTCTCCTACTCCTTTCTAATCAGCACCTCCGTCATACTTCTTCTTTCTACTTTTACTCACTACTTTACTCTTATTTCGTCAGTTTATTTACTTACCTTTCTTTTCTTATCCTTCTTTTTTCCCTTACCCTCATCTTTTCTATCCTCAGCTCTCCTTTAATCACCCTCCATTTCGCATCTCTGTACCCCATCACCATTACCTCCTGTTAAGATTCTTGAATTTTTGACTTTGTTCATTATCCTTAGGAACCACAGTTGTGAAAGTTGTGGACCTGAATTTTTCAGGCATTCTGACTAAAGGGCACCCCATATCCACAGCTGTGAATTAATCAGTTGTTAACAACGTTAGTCGTTTAATCAAGCTATGTACTCTAACTTTCAAAAGGCTCCTAATCATCATGGTTATTTGACGCTCAAATGTGTGTGCTGTTTATCCACATCAGGGACTCCTAGCAGCACAGAATTTTTATAGTGAGGGCATGATAAATACGTTGAGTTATAACTTGCTGCTCAGTCAGTATGAGTGTGCTGTGTAGAATGTTGGTGCATGGTGATGAGTTAGAATGTTGGGGTGGTGGAGAGGTGCTGAGTGTCAGTTGGAGTATGGGCTGAGCAGCAAGGAGGCTGCTCCTGGTGGGGCTTACATTAGAGCTCAACATCTGGCCTATCATTGAAGCTTACTATTGGAACATTTACTTACCAGCAACTAAGACTAATAAACCACTTTACACAATATACACCTCGGCTACCGGACTTCTGAAAATTACATTTTTGACAACAAGGGTGGGATAAGTCACACACGTGAAAAGCACAATGGATTGCTAATGGACCTGGTCCTTTTTGCAGGTTTATCCCCAAACATTTTGCCTTTCTCCTACTGTTTTTCTGACCCTCTTTTTGTTGTCACTAGAACTCTGCACACTTTACCACTGGTAATCAGTGCTAAAGTGCATGTGCTCTCTCCTCTAAACACGGTATGATTGGATTACACCTGTTTGGCATATTTAATTTACCTGTAAGTGTCCCTTGTACACTTGTATCCCGTATACTCAGGGTATGTAAATTAAATGCTACTGTTGGGTCTGCAGCGCTGATTGCACCACCCACAGAAGTAACCTTTCAAACCTGTCTCAGGCCTGTCACTGCAGGGCCTGCATGCGCAGTTTGCTGCCACATTGGCTTGGCATTTAAAGTTACTTGCCAAGCCTGAAACTCCCCTTTTACTACATATATGTAACCCCTAAGGTTTGCCCTGGGCAGGGTGCTTTGTAGGGAAAAGGTAGAACATGTTCCTTTATTGTGTGGCATGTCCTGGTAGTGACAAACATATTTTGTTTTTTTACTACTGTGAGTGCTGCTCCTTGTGACTGATTGGACGCAGTGACGCAGATGTCACAGATGCAGCGAGCTGTGGGACTGTTAGACCTGGCATCTTTGGTGTGTTTTCCCCCTGTCTTTTTGCATCTGACCGCCTGTTTTTGACTGTGTGCTGCATTTAATTTTTGTTGATTTTAGGACTCTGGGCGCTTTACGACTGCTGTCCAGTGCTAAAGTGCAAGTGCTCCCTGTGTCAATTGTATTGGTGATTGGTTTATCCATGATTGGCATATTTGATTTACTAGTAAGTCCCTAGTAATGTGCACCAGGTGTACCCAGGGCCTGTAAATCAAATGCTACTAGTGGGCCTGCAGTACTGATTGTGCCACTCACATGAGCAGCCCTGCAAACAAGTCAGGCCTGTCACTGCAGTGTCTGTGTGTGCAGGTTTAAACTGCCATGTCGACCTGGCAACCCACTTGCCAGACATAAATCTTCCTTTTTGTGACATGTAAGGCATCTCAAGGTAGGCCCAAGGCAGCCCCATGGGCAGGGTGCAATGTACTTAAAAGGTAGGACATGTGCTGTTGTGTTTTACATGTGTTAGTAGCAAAATACTGCTAATTTAGTTTTTCACTACAGCAAGGCCTACCTCTCCCATAGGTTATTATCGGAGCTTCCTTGTTACATCTTACAAGTGTCTCTTCTAATTGGGGACAGATAGCAATTTGGAGTTTGGGGTCTCTGAACTCCCAATTTAAAAGTACATCTTTTGGTGAAGTTGGTTTTTAAATTGCATGTTTGAAAATGACAGTTTTAGAAAGTGGACATTTTCTTGCTTTACCATTCTGTGCCCCTGCCTGTCTGTGAAATCCACATCTGGGTTTTGTTGACAGTTAGGATCTTGTGCATTCACTCTAGAGAGCCACACAAAGGGAGCTGAGGTGTGCCTTGCGTATCCTGATGGGCCTTCCTGGGCTAGAGTGGTGGGAGGAGTTGTCACTGACACCTAAAGAGGGTTGTGCCTGTCGTCACACAAAGCTGTCTCCACCCCTTGTAGTGTGTCTGGAGCAAGGTCAGAGAATGCAGGGTCTTGTGCACTACAAAGACTTTCCTTAGAAGTTTGCCTACTTCAAAGGCAGAAACTGCTATAAGTACTGGAGCTGTGACACCATAACTTCAGAACACTTCTGAATGAAAGGACATTCTGCCAAGAAGAAGAGCTGGATGCTGTAGGACAGACGGACACTCTGCCTGTTGCTTTCTTTTGCTGGCCCACGGCTTGCTTCTTCTATCCTGGGACTGAAAGGACTGGACCTCACTTTCCACATTCTGCTTCCAAGGTTCTCTAAAGGTTTGTGCTTGCTTGCCTCCTATTATGAAGTGTCAGGACCATCAAAGACTTCACCTACCAGTGCCTGGGCTCTTCTGCTGAGTGCCCCGACTTGCCAAGTGGTGCAAAATCCAGTTCCTGGGGCATTTGAAGTGAATCTGTTGAGAAAATCCACGCTCAACTCTCAGTGACAGATTTTCCGATGCAGCACCACAGCGTGCCAGGTGCATCTGTTATGCAGCCAAAGGATGGACGCATCATCTGCTTTGCAGCTGAAAGATCACCGCATCTTGAGCACCGAGCATTGTACCATTCGACGTCCATGGCACCCGCTCCAACTCCCACACAGTTCCTGCACCATGTTTAAAAAAAAAATGCATGTTACAAATGGGAAAGCAATATCAAACTATACAGTTACCTTCCAGAGTTACAGCTTTACAGTGATCAATGTTGTACCAAACCAGAACAATATTGTGTTCCATCTATTTAACTATAAGAGCTTCCATGTTATGCTCATTTTGTTATCACAAAAAAACAAGTATACAAGAAAGTGTGACCAGCATTTGATTACAGATTCCCAAGGTGTTAATGGGCATATATGTGAGTACATTCAGAAACCATAATAATAACTTACAACGTACAGGATACAGAATGCACAGGGTGCACCAAGGAACATATGGGAAAACAGCATACCCAGGTTGACCTGAGTCAGATTAGTAATTGGGGCAATAGTGGTAATTGAGTATCTGTGGCCTGTATTGCGAAGATTGTCTCATCTTTTTCTCTAAGCCAGGTTACAAAGGGTTCCCAAATATTCTTTGGGCGAAATGCCGTCTGCAGAAGATATCAGAACACAGTCAGTTGCTCCTGTCAATAAGCGATATCCTATACCCAGGTATCTATATGGGGGATTCTAGAGGCACCCCACTGTATGGCTAATCTACGTTTTGCCAAAAGTAGCATCATTGCTATGAGTCGGCGTTTCTCGGGTGGAACCCCCTCAACGTAACCCAGCAGGGCCACCCGCAGTGTGCATTCCAGTGATATCCCCTTGACCTCCTGTATGGTTCCATACACCACCTCCTAGAATTTGGTTATGAATGGGCAGTCCCACACAACGTGCAGCAAGGTTGCATTATCCTGCTTGCACTACAGCACCGTGCAACCTGGCGTAGTCCCAGTTTATGCAATTGAAGGGGGGTGTGATATACCCTATGCATGAATTTAAAATGAATAAGTCTTAATTTGTAGTTTGGGGATAGGTGTTTTAGTTGGGAGCAACAGAATGACCATTGTTCATCTGTGGGCAATTCATTCAGGTCTTCCATCCATTGGGGTGTGGTAAATAAAATAAATATTACCGGACTGAATTTCATGCGGAATCTTAAATTAAAGTAAAATAGCTCAAAATAACGAGAGGCAGAATCCGTGGTATAAGAGGTTTTCTAATGGGCTTTATTCCATTCAAAATGGCCGACTCGAGTCGCGGCCCTCAGGTTCCGTCACCACGAAGGTTCAGGAAGTGAAGTACAATAATTTATTAACAGACATATATTTTTATAATAAGTACATTACAATGAAACGAATGTAGAAGGCGTAACATTTGATAAGAAAAATGACGTAACAGTGACATAATCGAAACTAGGCGTAATAAGGAATAAAAGAAACATGATTGGTTAGAATTATCAGGCATAGGTGGATCTATAAGATAATACTTGGCATAGATGCGCGCGCGGCAGCATGACGTGTAATTGACGTGCAACTAGGGGGTGAAGGGGACTTGACATTTAGCTCTACATGTGGAGACGAGAAGTCTGGGGTCAAGTCAACCTAATCCCAAATCATATCTAACATCCTATGTTTAAAGAACTATGTTATCCACAAGGAAGGACTCTCGGACAGAATCTATTCTATACTGACTGTGTGCGTTGTACAAGCGTCTAAGTGTCTATATGAGATGCGAGGGATAGAAAACTTTCCATGGCAACAGGGCTATGAATCACTTGCAGGAGGACGGAAAGGCTGAGTCCTTTGCTTGTGAGCTAAAGGAAATGTTTACCTAAATCACTGGACAGGAATGCATCGGCTGGAGAGCAAAATAGATAATTCGAAGGTGAAATACAACTTCTTGGCAGACAGGCGAAAACTGGCCGAGGCAGGCACCGTTAGCTGCACAGGGAGTAGGACAAAGTTCATGGATACAGATGCGAGCTCAAGCTGAAGCTGTCAGAGACAGAGAGCAGGGAAAGGCTTTGAGGACAGAATCGGGCCTAC
The DNA here is from genome assembly GCF_964204655.1 of Triturus cristatus. Lineage (NCBI taxonomy): Eukaryota > Metazoa > Chordata > Amphibia > Caudata > Salamandridae > Triturus > Triturus cristatus. Next base: position 166,937,129 of record NC_140580.1, on the reverse strand, counting down.
TCGCCTGAACTGTAAAAATGGAGTAACTTAGCCATATAAAGTCGGTGGCCTTTCATACTAAGGAATCGAATATCCAGCCCATTGATGGCGGATCTGACAGAGAACATGTTGACAGTAGACACACATATGTTTGCGTCTTAGAAACTGGAACTGGAGGGAACATACATGTACTTGTAACATGCATATAAAACCGTTGGGGTCCAAGATAGGGGACATAACTGATCAGGAAAATCCACATTTCCACATTCCCTCCTTGTCCCCTTCTTGCCCTTCACGAGACATCAATCTTCATCATTCCATTGATTTGCTCATGGAGCATCATTTCTTCTTCTTTCTTCTTCCGGGATCTTGAGCGAAAACCTTGATGTGGAATACACGATGTGGCACACAGACCACAAATCGCTGGTCCACATTGCAGGCATAGACAACAACTGAAGAGCATAAGAAGGCCAATACCTAGGAAGGATAGAACTCTCCATCCCCAGGCTGATATCACACTCCAAAACCACCCGGACCACGTCCAAGTGCCTGGATTCTCGTGTATCTGGCTTACAATCTTATGAAGGCGTGTTATAGCTTTATATACAGATGGCGAATTTTCTGGTATGAATATACAGCAGCTGGATCCGATGACCCTACAAGCTCCGCCCCTATCGGCCAGGATGACGTCAAGGACAAGACGATTCTGGAGAACAACAATTCTCATCACTGATTGTTCCTCTGTCAGATTGCCTAGGGCGGCTATAGTCTCGTTTACTACAGCTTCAAGAGTCTTGGTGAGTCTGCGTATCAGCTTACTATTTGATATAGTACCTATATAGGGAAAGATACCTTTATTGAAATCTACATACTTGTCCCATGCTGTCTCAGTATAATCGACAACTGGGAGATCTCTTTTCTCTCTATTGTGTACTAAATGAACATTTCGATAATAATCAGGGGGAGCTAGGAAAACAGGTGGCAAAAGGAATGCTATGTAACAGGTACCATCCCAATCTAGAGGCAGACGCATATATGCCGTCTGACCACATATGAAGTAGGAATGGCGAGAAGCTCTAAATGAAGATTTGCCTTGATCACTATATTCTACTGTAGTAACGCATTGGCTATGGCCCATATGTATGGAACCAACTTTTCTTACACATAATTCACCCTTAACTGGAAATACTGACATAGTGGGCAAAATTAGTTCAACTTCGGATTTGACATTCAGAATCATAAGATTAGGTGTAAAATTACCTAATTTATACACTTCATTTTCTAAATCAGTTCCTGTTCTACTGGGGTGACCCTCCTTATTAGGGTGACAGACTTTGAATAAAACTAGATTCAGATTTCCCCATATCCAATGTTGTTGATAAACTGCTGTGTCTGGGTCTATGGAATTTAATAAACTAAACCATGCTCCACAGGAGCCATTGTGTGTGAATGGATGTGGAAAGAAAGGCAGAACTCCTTTGTTATTCTGATAGGGAGGAAGTCGGCCACACACCCAACAATTGGTCGCATTACTAGTCTGATGGGAATGATGTAACATACTAATGAATGTGTTATTGCGCAGCGCAAGTCTATAAGATAATTCATGTGGCGGTAGGTCACTAAAAGAATGTTCATCAGTTATATTGAAAACACGTTTAGAAACAGGATGATATATGTGCAAAATCATACTCGTAATAATTACTAAAATACTCAATAAAAACAAAATTAATAATGTCACAATACAGTGGTTACGCAGTAATTTACAATAAGCATGTCGTTTCATTATGATTCTGGACTCTACATGATTCAGACCTAAAGGGTACATGTCGGGACAGATTCAACCGCTTCACCTTGGAGAGGACTTAAACAATCAAATCGTCCGACAGTTTAGATCTGGACCTGAGTTTCTGTTTATAGCACTGAGAGTCATTTTGTTCAACAAAAGGAAGTTTTGAATCAGTCTGTGAGGGAGTGCAGGGCACAGTGTCTATATCTGAAGGTAGTCCATGAAATTTTTTTACGTGACTCGAATGAATCCACCCCTTTCGTCCCTCGATCTTCACGGCTGTTCTTGTGGTCAACAGGACCAACTTGGGTGCTTTCCACCTGGGCTCCAATTGACTCTTCCTGTCGAAATTTCTCACAAAGACAAGATTACCCGGAACAACGTCATGGGGTTTCGCCTCAGTGTTGTCGGGAAAGGCTGCAGCTACCTGTGAACGAGAAGATTGTAGTGCAGACATCAAGGAAGCCAGGTAATCTGTCAGCATATTACAGTCAACATCAGTTATTTTACGTGGTATAGGCGTCCCCCACATATTCGGTGGTCTACCAAAGATCACCTCATACGGGGATAGCCCTGTTCTAGAGTGTGCTACCATTCTCATGTAAAAGAGTGCAACTGGTAATGCTACTATCCAGTCGACACCTTTCTCTCTACATATTTTGGACAGTCTGATTTTCAGTGTCTGGTTATGTCTTTCTACGAGACCTGCTGCCTCGGGGTGTCGGACACAGTGGAATTTCCACTGATATCCCAACAAGAGTGAGACATGTTTCATTAATTCGGATGAGAAAGGCTGACCGTTATCTGAATATACAACACGTGGTAAACCGTACCGTGGGAAGAATTCTCGAACTAGCTGCTTGGCAGTAGTCGGGGCAGTGTAATCTGATACGGGATACGCCTCTGTCCAACGGGAGAGAGCGCAGACAACTACGAGGACATATTTGAATCCTCGACAACGTTCCATCTGAATATAATCCATCTGGAGGACTTCAAAAGGATGGTCAGGAGGCTGAAATCCACCCTGCTCTACGGGAACACTCTTTCCTGGATTAAACTGACAACATATCATACAGGTACGAACTTTTTGTTTAGCTGCTGCTCGTAAATGTTTGTTGAACCAAATGTGCTGAATGCTGTCTAGCATAGCCTTCTCTCCTAAATGTGCTGGACTGTGAACTGTAGCTATAATGGCTTGAACCATGGAATCAGGGAGGAACCATACAGATTTCTCCTTCGTCATCCATCCTTGATCTGTCTGGATCCCTCCTAGTTCAGTCCATTTCTTTATTTCTTCTGCTGTGGCATGTGTCTGTATGTCAATTACGTCAAGTGTGGGATCCTTAATTGCCATACACTGTGTTGGGGTCTGAACTATTGGCTTTGTCATGTCTAATGTGCGATTCTGAGCAGTCTGTTTAGCTGTTCTGTCAGCTAAATCATTGCCTTGAGAAATGGTATCAATAACCTTCGTGTGTGCTTTACATTTCATAATCGATATAGCAGTGGGTAAATGTATTGCGTCTAACAAGGCATGAATGAGGGGTCCGTGCTGAATGTGGGCACCATGGGAAGTAAAATAACCTCTCTCTCGCCACAGCACGCCGAAGTCGTGTACAACTCCGAATGCATAACGTGAGTCAGTGTATACATTAACTTTCTTATTTGTGGCTTGAATACAGGCTTGTGTTAGAGCAATAAGTTCTGCTGCTTGGGCTGACAGAGTATCTATACAATGTGTCTCAATAACTTCAGTGTCTGTTGTGACTGCATACGCGGCCACTAAATCTCCTTTACTTGTTCTCATGCATGATCCGTCTACATACAACGTCAGGTCTGGATCTAACAATGGAACGTCTGTCAAGTCTTGTCTAGGTTTCGTCTTTATTTCAATGATTTCAACACAATCATGAGCTAGTGGGTCTGTTCCAATTACAGGTAATAGTGTAGCAGGATTCAATGTATTACACCGTCGGATCTCTATGTGTGGTTGAAACAATGTCAGTTCATAACCGGTAAGTCTTGCTATGGTCAAGTGTTGCGTTTGTGTTCGGTTCACAAGAACCTCTACTGCATGTGGTACTTGTACTGTCAATGGGTGTCCTAATACTATGGCATCGCTTTGTCTGATTGCTAAAGCTGTCGCTGCCACTGATTTCAGGCATGCAGGCAAAGCCTGAGCTACGGGATCTAATGTACTGGAAAAATAAGCACATGGCTTGCGTGATCCTGCTTGATCCTGAGTGAGTACTGACAAGGCAGTACCTTCGCGTTCTGTAACAAAGAGTGTAAAAGGTTTGCTATAACATGGTGTTGCTAAAACAGGTGCTTGACATAAAGCTTCCTTTAAGCTTTCAAAAGCTTGTGTATGTTCCTGAGTCCAAGGGAGAACAGTCGATGTGGCTGCCTCCTGTGTGGTTAACTGAATGAGTGGTTTTGCTAGAAATGCGTACTGAGGGATCCACTGCCTACAATATGAAGTGAGGCCTATGAAAGCCCGCACCTCCTTTTGTGTCTGGGGTATTGACATGTTAGCAATTAACTGGATGCGATCTGGTGTAAGCTGCCTTCCCTCCTTGGACAGCGAGTGACCAAGATAAATAACTCGCTGAACACAGAATTGCAGCTTAGAAGGGGACACCTTGTGCCCCTTGTCGGCTAGGAAATGTAAAACTGTCAGAGAAGCTTTTTCACATTCTGGCTCGCTTCTCGCGGTGATCAGCAGATCATCGACATATTGAAGCAGTGCAGTATTGACTGGCATGTGGATACTGTCAAGTTCTCGTTTCAGTGCTTGGCTGTAGATGCTGGGGCTTTCTGTAAATCCTTGGGGAGCGCGTGAGAATTTAAAGCTGCGCCCATTTAAACTGAATCCGAACAAGTATTGGCTTTCCGGATCTATTGGGACGCTGAAAAAGGCATTCTTGAGATCAATTACAGTAAAGAATGTTGCTTCGGAATCAATTGCTGTCAACAATGATGATATATCAGGGACCACAGGGAATTGTGGTACAATACACTTGTTTAGTTCACGCAAATCAATAACCAATCGGTACACTGGGGGAGCAGTAGGATCAGTTCGTTTAAGAATCGGAATTATCGGTGAATTACATACATTGGAGTCTGTTTCTACAACTACTCCCTGGGCAATTAGCTCATCAATGATTTTCAACAAAGCCACTACAGCATCATGCGGTAACTTGTATTGTCGCATTCGTGGTAATACCACTCCTGCTTTCAATGTAACTCGATAGGGTGTAATGTTCATGCAGCCAACATCCGTAGGGCCTTGTGCCCATAGATGTACTGGTAAAATCTGTAGTCGGGGATCCATGTCTCTAGACACATAGTGACCTTTAAAATCACGCAAAAACAACCTTACTCCTTCCGGAGAACAACATATTATGGCTCCTAGTGCTTTCAGAGTTTTAATTCCTAACAAATTTTCTGGGCATGATTTAGTAAGCAATAAATCTGTAGTTCGTGTCAAAGGTCCTATCGTAAGTGGTAGAGGCTGTGATACTTCATTAACAATAGGTTTTCCTGAAAAACCAAGGGAAACATTTTGAGAGCCTGAGAGGGGTGCCCCTGGAACTTCACTACGTTTTATGGTTGTTCGACTTGCCCCTGTATCGAGTAAGAATTTTCTATCTTGACCTAATAATTCACTATGTACATAAGGTCCTTCTTGATCTACCGGAATCTCGATAAGCGGTAAGTCAACTTCCCTCTCTAGGCTGGTTCATGCGTAACGCTGATACTCAGGGTATTCATACTGTGCAGTCTGATACATTTGTTGTGTTGTGGTTTGTGTGGCAGTAGCAGGCAACGGTGGTGCAGCTGGCACAAACTGTATGGGTTGCTGTGAGGCTGGCATAGACTGTTGCTGAACTGGCATGGACTGTCCATGCTGCATAGCTCCTTGTTCATTCTGATCTTGTCTAACTAATCGTGGTCTCTCCTTTGCAATACCTGTTGCTATATTTCGTTTCAGGACTTGACAATCATGTACATAATGGCCTAGTTGTTTACAGTAATTGCAGGTTCCTTTTACAGGAACTGCAGAATCACCAGAATGTGTCACACCCTTTTTGTGACCATCTGCTGGTACTGTCTGAGAAACTAGCATTTTCATTTTTGTATCCTTCATGCGTTTATGCTCGTGTTCTTGTTCATCCCTAATTCTATTGTGATGATACTGTAACATTTGTAGCATTTGCGACGGAGTGTTACTTTGCCAGGTACTCTCGAATTTCAATATTCTATTCTTCACTGGAGGCAATGCATTTTCCACTAATTTTGTCACAAATAGATGTGGATATGAGTCACTACTTGCTTTTATACCACTATTTATACCAAAACATTTTTCAAATCGAGCATAATAATCACTTGTGTCTTCATCTTGCTTTTGTTTACAGGCTGTGATTGCACCCCAATCTTCCTTCTTTGTAGTTAATAAACGTGGCAGTACCTGTACTAGTAAACCTGGTAATAGTTTAACTTTATCCCCGAGCCCTGAACCTGCAGTTCGGCCCCTTTCTTCCTCTGCTAATGCTGTCCAGTCTATCCTTTGGTCTCCCACTTCCCACTCTTTTTCTTTCAGTTTTTCATAAATGCCAGCAGGCAAAAGCACCTTTAATATTGTCATAATATCAGGAAAGGTGTACTCTCCCATCAGTAACATGTCTTTAATTTCTCGGTGGAAACCCGCTGGGTCTTTGTCATGACTAGGTACTACTTTTTTCATTTCTAATAATTCCATTTTTGATATGGGTGTGTAAACAAATACACGGTGAAACTCATTGTCTTCGCCTTTTATTGGGTGCACTTCCCGTAAAGGATTTTGTCTATCCATGAAGTACGGTGCTCTTTCTCTGGGGGGCAGGGAGAGAGAATCCGGACTTACAAAAAGAACATACTGCTTACGTGACACTAATATCTCTTTAATTAGCTTGTTACTAGAACCTTTCCATCTGTACGTGAGTAGTTCCGTTAATATATCAGGTAAAGGACCAGGGTCAGCATGTTGGCTCTTATATAATATGAGGAGTTGCTGAATCATATAGATTCCAGCTAAACGTTGTTCATCTGTACTGAGGTTGAGAAACGTGTGTGCTACGGTCTCATCACCGTATTTTTCAGGACTAACAATCCAATGAACGGCTGATCTGACTAATTCTTGCTCATCCATGGAATCGAGGAGGTGGTAACCTCTTCGTTCTCGTAGTATTTTATCTGCGGCTTGAAACGAATGTTCAGGAGACTTCAGATTTATTACAGGCGTCGGATACGTTCTGCTATTATTTGGACATACAGAGTGTATTGGATCAGAAAAACATCTAGTATTTTCACAAGATCTTCCTCTGCCTACATAGGCTATGGTCTCTGACTGTCTTGCAGAATTCCCTGCTTCGGACACTTCATCTTGCTCAAACTCGTCTGTTCCCAATCTCTCTTCATGAATACGCTCTATTTCTTTACGTATTTTTCGGCACATGGCTATTATACAATTTTGCTTATCGTGTCTCCCTTCTGATATATTCTGACTCCATCTTGTAAGAATAAGCATTGCATTCCGGTCTACCCCCGGACGATCTTGATTTCTGATCACACAGTTTATGAGGAAACGTAACAGTTCCCCCTGTATCTCTACTTTCTGGAATTCCATAGCTCTGTTAATACATCCTGGATCTCGTCCCGTTTGAACAAAATGGTATATGTTATCTAGATGCGTAGTCATCCCTGGTAACCTTGCTAAATACTCTGCGGCTCGTCTGATACGTAATGATGCCAGGACCATTTCGTCCTCTTTACCAACCACTGGGTCATATCTACAATTTACAAGGAGTTCCTTAAGCGTACGTTCATTTACGAACTTAGGTGTACGTGAATGTGCTGACTCTTGAAAAACAAGTTTATTTATTCTAGGTGGCGTGAAAGTACTGCTAGCACCTCCCGTGGCCCCATCTGGGGCGTCGGGTGTGAAAGGGTTCGTCGAACGTGATACAGCAACTATGGGTGTCGATACCCCTGTAGAGTCGACTGCGGAGACAGATGCGGAAACAGATGTGCTTGCCGGAGCTTGCATCGGGACTTGCTGTTGCACGGGGACAGATACCTGATCCTGACGTTGAATCCCTCCGCCAGACGGTCTATGTGGTGTGGCGTTAGCATACTCGGGGGCTGCATCGTCTAGATATGAGGAAAGAAAAACATCCTCTGCGGTTCTGGGATGCCCCTTTGGATGTACCTTAATTGGAAATAATGGGGGTGGCAAGTCTTTTGGCACCTCCGTAACAGCCTTAGGTAGTCCTTCGGCTAGAAGGGGATACATACCATTCATAAGAGCATTTCTTTGTCTATTTACTTGTTCTGATTTCACTCGGATACCTTCCTCAATTAATAGATTTTCTTGAACTTTATTTGAACTCTCTTTACTCCTCTCTTCTTGTCTACGTGCTTTTTCTGTTCGTCTATGAGATTCTTTACGCCATAACTCAACAGCGTCTTTCTGTGACTGTCTGACCTTTCTTTTCCATAACTCTTCCTCCACTTTCATGATGCACTCTGCATCCCAGGTTCCCGCTATGGGCCACCTTTGACTTTCCGGTAATCCTTTGGTATAATCTACCCATAGATCAAGAAACAATATGGCATCTAAGCCATGTTTATGGTACATGAAATGTCCTGGAGTGTCTCTAGGAGGAATAGGAACTGCTTCTTCAAGCACCCCTTTTCTAGTAGTAATCTGTCTTAACTTCGAGAAGAGCGGCATATTGACAACTGACCTGATACTTACTCTTGAACTTACTTAATACGAGAAACACAATAATGAACAGTGAACTATGAACAGTCATTCATACCACAATATGCAAGACATTTCTGAATACTTTAAACATTAAACATTGAACATTATAACAATGATCGACAATGATGACAGTCTGCTTAACTAATCACCACGCTGAATTCTTGACAATAACTGAGTACTTCGGAATACTTGATATACTGCTAAACAGTACATATACACTGCTAAACAGTGCAGACCGGATTTGTGTACCCAAATCCGTCTTGACCGGCACAACCTATGTGCGCGTCAACACGCCTCCTCGGCGATGGTACTCACCGAGTAGCTCCTTGAAACGGAAGGCCTCAGAGAATGGACAGGACTCGATAACTGCGGACATCGGACCCTCTGGACGTCGGAATTTCGGAAAACCTGGTGGGCCTCTGTATACCTCGGATCTTGCTCTCTCAGCTAGGCTCTGGTCGGGATACTTCGCACTTCTCACCGCCTCGTCTGGGTTGATCGCAGCCTCAGTCGCCCCCGCTTGACCGGAGGGAGCTTACAGGAAATCCTGCTGGTACGCGTTTATGGTCCGTCCAGCTGTGGCAGGAGACCGGGCCTGCAACGCACCGCCGGCGCGTGAGATGAGAAAGTGTCCCTGTTCGGGCGCCATTATGTGGTAAATAAAATAAATATTACCGGACTGAATTTCATGCGGAATCTTAAATTAAAGTAAAATAGCTCAAAATAACGAGAGGCAGAATCCGTGGTATAAGAGGTTTTCTAATGGGCTTTATTCCATTCAAAATGGCCGACTCGAGTCGCGGCCCTCAGGTTCCGTCACCACGAAGGTTCAGGAAGTGAAGTACAATAATTTATTAACAGACATATATTTTTATAATAAGTACATTACAATGAAACGAATGTAGAAGGCGTAACATTTGATAAGAAAAATGACGTAACAGTGACATAATCGAAACTAGGCGTAATAAGGAATAAAAGAAACATGATTGGTTAGAATTATCAGGCATAGGTGGATCTATAAGATAATACTTGGCATAGATGCGCGCGCGGCAGCATGACGTGTAATTGACGTGCAACTAGGGGGTGAAGGGGACTTGACATTTAGCTCTACATGTGGAGACGAGAAGTCTGGGGTCAAGTCAACCTAATCCCAAATCATATCTAACATCCTATGTTTAAAGAACTATGTTATCCACAAGGAAGGACTCTCGGACAGAATCTATTCTATACTGACTGTGTGCGTTGTACAAGCGTCTAAGTGTCTATATGAGATGCGAGGGATAGAAAACTTTCCATGGCAACAGGGCTATGAATCACTTGCAGGAGGACGGAAAGGCTGAGTCCTTTGCTTGTGAGCTAAAGGAAATGTTTACCTAAATCACTGGACAGGAATGCATCGGCTGGAGAGCAAAATAGATAATTCGAAGGTGAAATACAACTTCTTGGCAGACAGGCGAAAACTGGCCGAGGCAGGCACCGTTAGCTGCACAGGGAGTAGGACAAAGTTCATGGATACAGATGCGAGCTCAAGCTGAAGCTGTCAGAGACAGAGAGCAGGGAAAGGCTTTGAGGACAGAATCGGGCCTACTCGCCTGAACTGTAAAAATGGAGTAACTTAGCCATATAAAGTCGGTGGCCTTTCATACTAAGGAATCGAATATCCAGCCCATTGATGGCGGATCTGACAGAGAACATGTTGACAGTAGACACACATATGTTTGCGTCTTAGAAACTGGAACTGGAGGGAACATACATGTACTTGTAACATGCATATAAAACCGTTGGGGTCCAAGATAGGGGACATAACTGATCAGGAAAATCCACATTTCCACATTCCCTCCTTGTCCCCTTCTTGCCCTTCACGAGACATCAATCTTCATCATTCCATTGATTTGCTCATGGAGCATCATTTCTTCATATGGGAAAACAGCATACCCAGGTTGACCTGAGTCAGATTAGTAATTGGGGCAATAGTGGTAATTGAGTATCTGTGGCCTGTATTGCGAAGATTGTCTCATCTTTTTCTCTAAGCCAGGTTACAAAGGGTTCCCAAATATTCTTTGGGCGAAATGCCGTGTGCAGAAGATATCAGAACACAGTCAGTTGCTCCTGTCAATAAGCGATATCCTATACCCAGGTATCTATATGGGGGATTCTAGAGGCACCCCACTGTATGGCTAATCTACGTTTTGCCAAAAGTAGCATCATTGCTATGAGTCGGCGTTTCTCGGGTGGAACCCCCTCAACGTAACCCAGCAGGGCCACCCGCAGTGTGCATTCCAGTGATATCCCCTTGACCTCCTGTATGGTTCCATACACCACCTCCTAGAATTTGGTTATGAATGGGCAGTCCCACACAACGTGCAGCAAGGTTGCATTATCCTGCTTGCACTACAGCACCGTGCAACCTGGCGTAGTCCCAGTTTATGCAATTGAAGGGGGGTGTGATATACCCTATGCATGAATTTAAAATGAATAAGTCTTAATTTGTAGTTTGGGGATAGGTGTTTTAGTTGGGAGCAACAGAATGACCATTGTTCATCTGTGGGCAATTCATTCAGGTCTTCCATCCATTGGGGGATGGGGTGACTAATAGGTGTTCCAGTGGCATCATAGTTGCAGGAGACGATGGGAACGAAGAGTGCAAAGCTTTGCAAGCTGCTCTAAGCTGATAATATAGTAATATGTCCAGGATGGATATTGGATTGCCGCCTTGGTTTTCCGGTGACACCAAGAAAGTATCCTGTGGTATAGGTAGCCCGGCTTGGAGAGGCCCATATTACGTGCGCGCGTTATGGCGCCCTTATGATGAAGAGTAGGGAATAGTGGGTGGTATGCAAGAGGGGTAGAGGGTGCATATACCAACTGGGTGCCGACACCTTTTCTTAGACCCTCAAAAGGCCTATCGAAGCATCTAGACCGTATTCACTTTGCAGGTAGTTCTATGACATGGCTTATATATAGCGGCATGCAAAGGAGTGGGGTCAGACACATTTATTTCGATGGCTACGTGTGGCTGGAATGGGGTGGGGTGTATCCAGAAATGGAGAAACTGGGCTTGTGCACACAATGCATAGAGTCCGAGGTCGGGGCCCCCAGCCCCCCCTGCGAAAGTGGCAGCACACATGCGGCTGTTTTCCAGTCCACACTATGGCTATTAAGATGGATCGGAGAGATTTGAAACAGGCCCGAGTCAGGGGGATAGGTATGTTAGTAAATAAATAGAGAAATTTAGGGAGGACAATAGTTTTTGTAATGGCAATTCTACCAGCTAAGGACAGTGGCAGAGCCGACCAGAACTTAGATTGTGCTCCAGCCACTCCAGCAGTTGGCCAAAGTTTTTACGCCAGATTTCCTGCATGTCTCTGCTGAGCCACAAGCCTAGATATTTTACAGCGCCATCAGCCCAAGTAAGTGGGAATTCCAGTTCAGTTTCTACTGGGGCATCAGTTAGTGATATGAGTGATTATTTAGACCAATTGATTTTGATGCCTGACATACCGCCAAATTGAAGGATTTCACATAACACTGGGTTAAGGTTTTCATCTGGTTTGCAAATATATAACGTGATGTCATCAGCGTACATTGAAATTATTAAGCTTCTGTCTGTGAATCCCAGCCCGTGAAAGGAATGGCGCTGTCATATTCTTGCAGCCAGTGGTTCCATTGCCACGGCAAATAGCAGCAGCGATAGTGGGCAACCCTATACTGTGCCGAGTGTTACAGAGAATGGTTCAGATAACAGCCCATTAGCTCTGAGGCGAGCTGTGGGGTTAGTATATTTACTTGAGTTTTACTTGAGTTTTATATAGCGCTGTCTAGACCCGGAGGTATCAGAGCGCTTTACATGAGGAGAGTTACATAGGTTACAAATTACACATTGTTATGGAAGGTACAACAGTTACAAGTTGTATTCTTAGGTTAATGGCGTGTAAAAGGGTAAGGGGGTAATGTAAAAGGATGAGGGGAGGGAGAATTAAACGGAGCATAGGCATAAGGATAGACAAAGCAGGCAGGTGGAGAGAAATTCAGGGGAGAGAGGAAGGGAAAAGGGGAGGTAGCCAAAGAATGAAGGAGGGAAGCGGAGGTGGAGGGGGTAGGGGACACAGCGTGGGGACGGGGAAGTAACTGTGTCTGACGTCCGGCTGGGTGGGACAGGGATCATTCTCAGTCCTCAGTTATGTGTGATTCCCATTTTCACGGTGGACTCTCTCAGCGGGGTCGCTGAGACTCCAGGGCATAAGATGCTGGATCCCTCCCCAACAGGGGGAGAGGAGTGCTTTGATCACAGGCACACTCTGAGGAATGATGGAGGGAAGGGGTGGGGGGGGGTAGGAAACCCAGCAGGAACACAGTGTCCGACGTCCGTCAGGGTAGGAGATGGCTCTTAGTGGTAAGTCCCAGTCCTCCACTGTGTGTGACACCCTTGTCACTGTGGACTCTCTCAGAGGGGTCTCTGAGACTCCAGGGCAAAGATGCTGGATCCATCCCCAACAAGGGGAGTAGGAGTGCTTTGGACAAGGGCACAGTTATGGGGGCTATTTAAGGGAGTCAAGCTGATAGAGAAAGGCACCCCCTGTAAAAGGGAGCAATCTGCACAAGATGGCGGACCAGGGCACCACCGCCCAGGCCACCGCAGTGTCGCAGCCAGCTTCTACATATCAGCAGCGGCCGGAGAACAATGTGAAGAGCACACACAACCCAGGGAAGAGCCATCAACAACATAGCCCCTGTCCGTCTGGTGGTGGGAGAAGCAGCTCGCTCATTTCGGCGGGTGCAAACCTGGCAGGGAGTGGAGGAACAGATGTGCAAACGGAAAACACGCTCACCCCTGAAACAAGTACAGTCCAGCAGTGGAGCAGCGAGTCCGATGGTGAGCCACCGATGGAGTAGTGACACAGCAGCGGTCTGTTTGGAGGTGGAGGAGTTGCCGCTCGTCCCCTTTGGCGGACTCGGTCCTGGTGATGAGCGGAGAGGCAGGCGATGAGTTCCTGGAGTCCCTGAAGATCGTCCCCTCAGGTAAGTGGGAGATCCGGTGGTACATGTAGGTTAGGTGGGTACAATCCGGGTGGAGAGTGGAAGGCCGGGCAAACAGGGGGATATCTACAGGTTTGGTAATCCCCAGCCCGGGAGCTCTGGCGTGGAGCTCCTACTCAGCAGCCATCTTGTTGATGGCCCCCGGGGCCCCTAGGGTTTTCCCGCTGCATTCTTCAGGTATCCACGCGTGGAGTCGCTGTACTCGGCAGAGAGTTTGGATCAAGCAGTCATCTCCCACTTCGCCACCAGAGACCCACCAGACGCTACTACGCCCTGAACGCCGCTGTATTGCAATTGTCATTGTTTCGCCCGCACTGGTTTCTATCACAAGAGGGGGGAGTCGAAGCGACCGTGGATCTCAACTTGCGTGCTGTTTCATACTGCTGTCAAAGTTGCTGCTTATGTCTGGTGCGGCAGTGGTGCTGCCACCGGGGTTCTCCTCGACTTGCACGGGGGCGGTCATCGGCTTTGTCAGCGGCTACGGGATCCAAGTTGCTGCATTGCGGCTGCCGTCTTAACATCAGGCACACCTGACTGCCGTGTGCACGCCACTTTCCTCAGCGCTGACTAGCCGGGCCCCCCTGCCATGCACCGTCGCTCCAGTGAGGGCTGCAGGCGTAGTGGGGCAGCTGCATGCCCGGCCCGGCAGGACGTGTCCCAGTGTCCGCTAGTCTCCCACGAGGAGGGGAGGGGTCCGTGCTGTTTATGGGCTTTGCCAGCGATTACCGTGGGGCTATTCTCCTATGCTCACTCCTCATCAGTCTTTCCTCAGCCGTGAACCCAATATAGAGCAGGCCAATTCATTTGATGAAGTTGGGGCTAAATCCCGGCATGGGCAATATAGTGAATAAAAAAGGCCTCTCAAGAGAATCAATTGCCTTTGTGGCATCAAGAAATGCTGCAATGGCTGGCAACTGGGGATCGATCTGGTGAACAGTAGAAGAAAAAGATGCGCAGATTGTGGGCTGTGGGTCTACCTGGAATAAATCCCGATTGATCTGGTCTTGCTATAAGTGGTAGGAGTGGCTGTAACCTATCAGCAAGCAACTTGGTGAGGATCTTTACATCAACATTAATTAGAAAGACGTCTTTAAGAGTCACAAAGATTTGCTTGCTTATCAGGTTTAAGAAGGTATATGATCATTGCCTCCCGCATAGTTGGTGGCAGCGACCCACATCCCAACGATTCATGGTATACTCCCAACAGTCGGGGCGCCAGCTCCGCTGCGTATATTTTATATAAAGAAGTTGTCAGCCCATCTAGCCCAGGTGCTTTCTCAGCAGGTAGGCCGTTGATAACCTGCGTTATGTCTTCCACCGAAAAAGGTTCATCTAAGTAGGACCTGTGAGCATCACTGAGCCAAAGCAATTCGATTGAGTCTAAGTATGTGCCTAGCTCAGGGTGGGGAGCACTTTGTGTGGATGAGTATAATGAGGTATAGAAACTTGTGAGATGTTTATGTGTGGCCCTCTGTCCTCTGACAGGTTTTAACTCACTATCAAGTAGTTCAGTTATGAAGGTTGGAGATGCATGTTGTTTAAGTGTATTAGCGAGGGTTCTGCCTGGTCTGTTGCCCTTGCGTAGCTACGTGCTTTCAAATATTTCCCCCAAAATTGTGTCTCTCTCTCCACTTCCTCTCTGAACTCTGGAATCTTCTCATGTAAAAAAGCGAGATGTGTGGACCCTCCCGTTTGATAAAACAGCAGTTCTGTGGAAATAATGTTATGCTCTAACATCGATAATGTTGCCCTAATTGACTTTAGAATCCCTGCTTGCGTAGAGATGCATGCACCACTGATAACTGTTTTAAAGGCCTCCTCACAGGGTGGAGGGTGAGTCCACCGACCCCTCGTTTGTGGAAAAGAATTGGCCGAACTCAACTCTGATTTCTTCTTTGAATGCAGCATTTAAGAGAGCGTGTGGTGGGAGGTGCCAGCTGGAGGCACATGGTAACGTCTGTGGTATTGTCCAGCGCAGCTCAACTGTGGCATGGTCCAGCAGTGTGTGAGGTAGATGTCGCACATCTGTGGTCCAGAAGGCTATGTCACCAGTGACTAGCCAATAATCCAGTCTGGACTAAGCGCTATGATATGGGGAATACATGTTCCCTCCCTGATTCCTGGATTTCTGCTGCGCCAGATACCGTTAAGGTTATGGTTGAGTATAATGGTGTTTAGTTGCTTGGATGCCTTTGTGTGGGGGCAGCGAGTGGCTCCAACTCTGTCCCATTCCTTTTTTAAAGTGACATTAAAGTCCCCACCCCATATGACTGTGTCACCCCCAGCTGCCATCACTCTTGCAAATATAGTGAGAAAAATTGCGAGTCATACACATTTGGTCCATATATAGCTACTAGAGTAACCCGTGTGGACATCAACTAGCCAGTTAGAATGACGTAACACTCTTCTGGGTCAATCTGTGTGTTTGTAGTAGTCCAGCCCAAGCCATGTCTAATCATCACATATACATATCATATCACATCACATATCATTGCATAGTTGGAGTCTGAGTGTATCTCTCCCCAGTATCTGTTGTTCAATCTAGAATCCATACCGTATTTTAAGTGAGTTTCTTGCAGGAAACACACATCTATACGATGTCTGATTAAATATGTATGCATTAATCTCGATTTTCTGAAATAATTAAGCCCTCTAATGTTCCAGGTAAGGAATCTAGCCCCTGTCATGTTCCAACTGGTATGTTATATGGGGTGTACCTATAAAGAGCAGGAGCATATTAGAGCTGAGAGCAGTGCATATAGTTTTGCTAACATAACACTGGATTGCCGGAAGGATCTTGAAAACGGGAGTGAATAAATAACCCAAACTGTGATCTACTGTACGAGTATACTGTATGTCTGAGAACACAGCAAACACCATGTCCCTCGTCTCACCCACACCAACCTCCCAATTAGGTTGTGACATTGTACCTCCCCCCCTGCCAACACCTTTTAACAAAACAGCAAAAACACATGGGAGATCTCCCGTGGGGGCTTGGGAGACCGGCATAAACCTGCCTGGGGGCAGGGTGGCCAGGCCGTGGCATTTTACATGGAATCCATCAAGTGTAACACTTTCGCCGTTACAGAGTCAAAGGGAATAAGTAACCTGTAACTTAGTAGTGCTAGTCAACAGTGTAGTCATGTTTGTAAATTACATACAGAACACAGTAGCACGATACTCATAAAAACCCGGCTAAATATAGCAGTAATTTTCACTCATGTTCTGCTCAGATAGAGTTTGCCCGGGAGGGGCGAGGCGGCGACTTTTTGGAGCATATATGTTTGGTGTACTTAAGAGCTGCCTTGGCATCAGCAAAAACGTGCAACTGTCCTTCGTATGTTATCTTTAATTTGGCCGAATACAACATGGCGTAAGGAATGGAGGCATTTTGCAGGCTTCGCTTTACCGATGCAAACTCTCTGTGGGCAGCCTGCAACGATGGATTGTAATCAGGGAAAAAGGAAAGAGAGTTCCCCTGATTACAGGGCCCTTGTCTCTGGCCTCTCTTAGAATCGCGTCTCTGTCACTGTAATTCAAAAGGTGCACAATTATGGGACAAGGTGTAGCTCTCACCGGCGGTCTTGAGCCCAATGAGCGGTGCGCACGTTCAACAATCATCATTGGTGAGAGCGCCGGTCCAAATAGGTCACATAGTAGGTTCTCTATGTATGGCTCCATTTTTGGGATGGCAGTGGTCTCCGGCAGCCCAATAATTCTGAGGTTATTGCTCATTTTTCACTTTGATCACCGCCAATACCTTTTCGATGTCTAGCAGCTGTGCCTTAGATTCGGCTTAGGAGTCTTGAGTATCTGAAAGTCTATTCTCTAGGGTGTCTAGGTGGACTTGATGAGTGTCTACCCTCTTTTTCACCTTGTCTAAGTTCGAGGTGAGGACATCAATCTTATTGTCCATTGTTTTAATGCTTGAGCGTACAGCTAACAAAATTGTGCAGGGGTCCTCCTCTTCATGTTCCCCCAAGTCTTTAACGCCATGCTCGGTGTCCGGTTCTGCACCTGAGTACGTTGTGCTGGTTTGGTGCTCATTTTCGAAGGGAAGTTTGGACTATCGGGGGTCAGCTTTCCCCACTGTGCTAGGTGTCGCACCAGAACAGCTAGAGATTTTAGGCATCGCTGCTAACGTGGCGTATAGTAGGTCTAGCTGTTTAGATTCGTGACCAATGGCGCAGCTTCCTCCTCCACACACTGAGGGATATTAGCAGCCCTACATCAGGGTTGGTGCTGTGTAGTTTAAGGTGCAGGAGAGCTCCGCGACGTAAGTTAAATGTGAGCCCTTCACAGTGGAAGTAAAAGGAGTTCAACACGTGAGTCGCTCCCCCAGCAGCTGCAGGAGATGGCAGCCCCCATGCCCCAGGCCTTACCACACCCCTATTTAGCACGGTGAGGGGCAGGGAGGTCGGCTCATATCCACACTACACGCAGGGGAGGCCACAATCCCCAAAGCCCACCCAGCACAGTGTCCCGTGCGGCGCACAGCAGAACACGGGCCCGACGTGTCCTCCACCAGCCTGAGCCCAGCACCAGCCGACAATTGATGCCACAAGGTGACTAGGCCCAGGCAGAGGAGGCGCTTGCGGCTGCGCACACCCCCAACCCCGGCCCGCACTCACCGCACCAGGTAGCACTGTCGTTCCACCGTAACAACCACAGGGGGCCAACACGGCAGCCGCAGCTTCTCTCCTGAGTCAGTTGCAGGCGCCCTCGGTACCAGCGATGATCCGGGTCACACAATCTATGGAAGGCCACGCCGGAGCCTCCACATTCCGCACACCAGTTCAGCCACTGCTCAGAGCAGAAATCCGCAGATGGTCCAGTCTCGATGAATCTCCCCTCGGGTCACCACCATTCGGCCTGAGCAGAGGGGAGCCGAGGTGAGCTCAGATATATCCTTCCCGCTTTACAGTGCCACAAGGCCCATGTTGCTTCACTGATGAGGCCTCAGCGCAGTGGGTCGGAAATCTTGATTTTGGCCTCACCCATACTTCTACAGATCTCCACAATTGTATCCGGGCTTATCGTTAATGGATTCCCATTGTTTGCGGCCGCGGATTCCAATTGCAAATAGTGATATTGTATGATATTAAAGCCTGGGCTGCAGAGCTGCTCTAGAAGGCGGCCCATACTGCAGCTCGGCAAAGCCACACCCCCCCTGTTCCTGCACCATGGTTGAAGAATCTATGTAGCACCAGCTTCGTGGCTCTGAAATTGACGCAGCACCTGAATCGCCACTGCCGCATCGTTGCAGCATGTCTAGATTTTCACTGCATCATCCTTTGATGCCATCTCTTCATCTATGCTGGATTGCAGTAAGGAACCGAGGCCACGTGTCCGGAAATCGATGCTTCACCTCCCCTCACAGTAAGAAATCAATGCAACACTTCCCTTCCTAGCAGAAAGGACCTGGCGCCTCACCTCCCCTGAGATTCTGGAATTAATGCATCGCTTTTGTTTTCGGGTACCTCACCCCCCCCCCCCCGTGACTGTTTTTATCTTTGATTTTGATGCACCTAAGGTATTTAGTGCTAAAACAGCCACATCCATAGATTTCTATGGACTGAACTTACATAACCTTTTGAAAGTGATATCTTTACTTGTGTAGGTTAGATTTTTGTCGCTTTTGTCTTGTTTTATTCAGATATATATTGGCTGTTTTTCTAAACTGGTATGGACTCCTTTTTTAGTGTTTTTACTATGTTAATGTGTGTATGTACAAATGCTTTACACATTGCCTCTAAAATAAGTCTGACTGCCTGTGCCAAGCTACCAAGGGGGTGAGCAGGAGTTATCTTAGCTGTGTGATTCCCTTACCCTGACTAAATGAGGGTTCCTACTTGGACAGGGTGCAAACCACTGCCAACTAGAGACCCCATTTCTAACTGGGATCAGGACATGTCGCTAAGCTGCTAGACTGTCGAGGCCGCTAAGACTGATACAGGGGTTGGCAGCAGGGCAGGAGCAACCTGGGGAGTGAGTTACCCTCAACACGAGGCCAGCTCACTTCAAGGTGAAGATGGCCCACTGACTCTTCAGGCATTTTGTTGCGAGCCACACCTGCTTAAATCAGTGTTGACAGACTGTGACCTGATCTCTGGACATCAATTTCTGGCTCACTCCAAGGACTAGTGAGAGTAGATGCTGAAGAACGAAAGGAGAGAGGTGAGCGAGGGGAGCGGTCATTTAGCCTATGTTCCCCACTAGGGGGGCCTTGCCAGGAGGGAGAGTGCGCTCTAGTGGAGGCAGCAGTGCTACATCATGGCTTATTGCTCTGTGCCCCCTACTCAGCTTCTACTTTTCCCTTTCTGCTGCCATCTACTAAGGGACCACTATCTCTTGCAAGCTCTCTGCAATTTTCACCATATCCCTTGTAAGCCTCCCGCAAATTGCATCATACCTCTTCCAATTCCAGCCTTATAAGGAGGTGCCGCCATAATCATATGAACTGGCCATAGGGAGAGTGTTCCTCCACCTCCAGGAGTATTTTATAATCGATCAATTGATAAAGTGATCCTTAGTATAGTTGGAGGTGGTATGTTTCATGCAAGCAGAAGCAGGTGTCTCATGATTAAGATTGTGTAGGGCACTTTTTGGCTGGCAGCATGAAGTTGAATCAACTCCTAAAGGGAAAAAGTGTGCTTGATATTCCACCAATTATAAAAAGCGAGGCGATAAAAAGGCGATCGCTCTGCCCCGGGCAATTATAGACCTATTAGTTTAATAGACGCAGTACAAAAAATTATAGCCCGACTCGTTCTGGGTCGCATCCAAATCTGGATGTCCGATTCGGATGTGTTGTCTCCTCTTCAGGCAGGGTTTCGATCACACACTGGGACCCTGGACCAAGTATTCAGGGTAGTACTTCTGTACTGGAAGGTTGTTTTTCTGGGGGGAGGCAAGCTGTATGCGGCTTTCGTAGACCTAAGGTCTGCGTTTGACCTGGTGCCGAGGGACAAGTTATGGAGAGTACTCTTGGATATGGGCATGCCAAAAGAACTGGTTTCTTTTCTTGTCACCATTCACAAAAATACGTATGCCCGTGTCCGTTGGGGTAAACCCGGGGAGCTGACTGATAGATTCAAAGTATCCAAAGGTGTCCGACAAGGGTGCGTACTCGCTCCCACCTTGTTTTCATTATTTATCAATGGGGTTGTAGACTACTTCTTAAACAGCCCTACTGATGCACCTACCTTGGCAGGAATGAAGATTCCCCTGCTCATGTTCGCGGATGACACCCTTTTGGTCTCGAAGACGAGACAGGGTCTGCAGCTGGCCCTGTCTCGCTTCGAGACCTTTTGCCGTGAGCATGAGCTGGAGATAAACGTTGGGAAGACCAAGTTTATGGTGTTTCGTGGGCCCCGGCGGGTTAAGGCGGAGGTATGTCTGGGTGGTGTCAACTTATCCCAAACGGCAGTGTTTACTTATCTTGGGGTCACTTTTAGCGAGACATGCAGCTGGTCTCACCAGCTGGATCTCCTCGCTCTCAAGCATGCTCAATTGGGAGGAGCTTTGCTGAAAGAGCACAAACACTCATTAACAAAACCAATAGCTCCTCTCATGAAGATTTATGACTCCAAGATTTTACCTGCAATTTTATATGGAGCCGAAATTTGGGGTTTCAATAACTTGTCTAAGCTGATGACCGCCCAGAATAAATTCCTCCGGTCAGCTATCGGGCTTCCCCAATCCACCCCGCGTATCCCCCTACTATATGATCTGGGAATTCAGCCTATAGAGGACTGGGCAGGGTATAGACCCCTGGCGTTTTGGCGCCGACTGTGGACGACACCAGAACTAACTAACTATGCAAAAGCCCTCTTGGAGATCAAAGGGTTAGAGGGGTCGCATAGGATTCCCTGGTTGTCTAGCATCAAAACTCTGTTGTCTGATCTCGGGATGCGTAACCTATGGGCTAACCCCGATACTGAAGTTTTCCAGGCAAAAAAGGTCCTTAAGGATGCGTACTGGAGCTATATTAAGAACAGGAGATGTGCCTCCTCTATAGGTCCCACGATGACTGTTACTTTCCTAGTTTTTAAGGACGAGCCTGTCTACGAAAACTACTGGGATACTATTCTGAAGTTTCTCGATCGCAAACTGTATCACCAGTTCAGAGTGGGTGCCCTACCACTGCGAGGACTCACCAAAAGTTGGAGTCCTCTTGGTAGTGACAAATGCCCCTTTTGTCCAGACATGACGGAAACTATGGATCACTTCCTTTTTTGTTGCCCAATTTACCACCTCCCTAGACGTATCTGGCTTCGACCTGCCTGCAGATTAATGAGTACCCGCTCTGCACAGGTTGCTAGTAGAATCTTGAAAACAGATACCTCAAAACCTATAGTAATTGGTGTTGCAAAATTTATCAGTTGGGCATGGATCCTTAGGGCTAGGAAACTTAAATCGTGAACTGCGTTGTTAGCTGTCATAAACTAGTATCCTCTTTGGTCCCTGGGCTAAAAGGCGCGTCCCTATTTGCACTTTATTGGATTTTTTTAACTTGCAGTGATTATTTTTAATGTATTATTTTATGTAATATTTTAAAGGTTTTAGAGTCTGTTTTGTATTGTATATGAATTGTACTGTAGTCGAAATTTTATATGTGTAGAATGTCTTTTATGATGTGAATCGAATAAAGACTATTTTGACTGACTGACTGACTGAATCAACTCCTAAAGGGAAAAAGTGTGCTTGATATTCCACCAATTATAAAAAGCGGATCTGTATAACATTGGCACTCTCAGCATTGGAAATTCACAAGTGCAATGACAGCAGAAGAATTGAGACCCAGATGCCTGTTAATGGGGAGGACCTGTGCAAAAACTATATCTAACCCCATGCAAGATAGAGACCCCCTTAGTCACCTCATGAAATGCAAGAACCACATTTTCTCTCTGTGAGATGTGGAGAAGACAACTCTGGAAGCAAATGTGAAAATTATGGGGTCAATTGGGGCACCTAAAAACCAATGATTGAATGGACATAATCCGCGGGTGGTTGCCTCAAAAGTAACGTTCCAGGAGGAGAATACTTTACTAATAACGCATCATGGGGAGCATTTGAAATAACAAAAAAATCTGATTAACTAAGCGTGTATCCGACTTCCTCATCTAAACTCTCCTCATCTATGAGCTTGGTTTCCAACATGCCAACACCAGCTCCTACCATATTGGTAGCATCAGAATTGCCTCTACGGGGGAGGCCCCTCACGAAGAGTAGCCTCTGGCACCATGGAGGACGGCTTCACTTTACCAGACATGGATTTGGACCTCTGTATGAGCTATGGGCAACTAGATAAGGACTATAAATCACAGCCGCTGAACTCACTGCTGTTGACACTACCTACTGGTCTGCAACTATTGAGCTGTCCATCTTCAAATCCCTCTCCTTCATTTTCTCAATTATCAGAGACTCCAGATCTAGAAGTAATGGTTAATCAGGTGTGCAACCCCCAGATCATGAGATAAAGATCTCAGCTTCCCTACTTTGTCCTGAGGGGCTTCTATCCCCCATCTTAACTTTATTGGAGAAATTTGTAGGGGGGTCAGACTCTACTCTGGATACTGTGACATCAATACTAAAGGAACTGATTGATAGAAAGATAGGGAATAAGGCGCTGCACTGATGGTTTTACCAGCAGTTATCGCACTGACAACTGCAAAAGACAACCATAAAATGGCTCAAACTCAAATCGACTTCGGTTCATCAGCAGGAAAGCTAATATGAAAGAAACCCATACAGCGATAAGACTAACTTGCTTTATGAAATGCATCTTCGATATGGATATGGACACTCCTGCAGCTAGAAGCGCTACTAAGAAAAACCTCCTCATCAAAACGGAAGTGTTACCGATTATTAAATCTCGCTCCAAACTTAAGCTAGTTGTGGGTGAGCCATGCCCCACTTAGTTAAAATCAAAAGGAAAATCGAAAAAAACGGAATAGAAAGAAAAATCTTACCTGATGAATCACAAAGAAACGACGTAGAAAACTAGACTTTAGAGAAGAAGTAAATCTCTCACAAATGCCCGAACAGCTATCAAGGTCGGAAGGGCCTGAGCAGTTTCCAAGGTTAGAATAGCCGACGCACATATTCCAACTTGCATCCCCGGAGGGGGCCCTTCACACGTGGCTGCCAATCCTGCAATCATGAGGAGCTGAGAGAGGCTAGGAGCGGCATCTCTTGCTGGTCAGACTGCTTCCATCTTGTCCTCTCTGAATCCAATGGTCACCCCATTTGCAGATCCAAGTATGAAGAAGGGACCTGGGGATTTGCGTAACCTCGAAGTTAAAGATCAAGAGCAGTGGAATATTGACACCTGTTCATTGGACTTTATCCCCCCTTTTTGACTTATTTATTGTTGGATAGATCTGCTTTACTTGCTTGTTTTATGGACATCGAGACTCTAAATCTAATCCAAAGCAGGGATATTAACCTGGCTTCTTAACAACATACAGGGGTTGGAGCTAAATCAACGGTGACCTTTTATTCTAAAATTATTGTAAAAAT
The DNA here is from genome assembly GCF_964204655.1 of Triturus cristatus. NCBI lineage: Eukaryota > Metazoa > Chordata > Amphibia > Caudata > Salamandridae > Triturus > Triturus cristatus. The sequence continues at coordinate 166,912,995 of NC_140580.1, read as the reverse complement.
TATGCTACAAAAGTTTGAAAACCTGCAATGTAGAGGTCTTGATGTCTTCCATGTATTAGAATAGAGGGTTGGAATGAAGGTAAGCATGCGCCATAGTCAGGTAGTGACCTGGGTACGGCTCTGTCTTCCCCTGCTTTAGAGTGGTGATCTGAGGGCTAAAGCACAAGGGCTACTAGTTCACCTTAGTAAAAATGGCAGATGAGTGGCATATGGGTAGTCTACAATATTCTCAAATCAAAATACACATGAGGAAACACAAATATGGCATTGGCTGCCTGGTGATTTACATAGGACTTGTATGAACAATCGCCTTTTGCTGCCCCATTATTAGCAATGAACTTAAGATTGTCTCCTGGAATGCTGCGCTAGTAAAGAATAGCAGAGAGAAGCTGCAATTCCTATGCGCACTAAAAGCGGATGTGATCTATCTCCGGGAGACATGGTGTAATAAGGGGCTTCAGTTTGACAACTTTTTTTCTATTGATTGTAAAGCTAGGCTCTGTAGAAGGGGGCATGCTAAGGGGGAGCAGCATTTCTCCTGTTGAATAGGTAAAAGTGAAAGTATGACTAATATAGAGATCTCTCTGATTTAATTATGGCAGTAACCCTGTCCAATCCTGTTGGGAAGCAGGGTGTACCACTCCTTTTATTGGTAAATGCGTATGTTCTGCCAGAGGCCACATATGATGTACTCGTACATAAGGTTTTTTCCCTTATCAAAAGCTATCTCGATAAGGATCAGGCACCTCATGTAATTCTGGTAGGGAACCTAAATTGTAAATTATCTAATCATGTCTTGAATCAAATATGTGACACTGAAAAAGAGGAAGCCCTAAAAATCCCCCCATAACATTTCCTTCAAAGATAAGAACTGATAAGAGATAACAGAGAAAAATAATGATTGTAATATTGCAAATAGGAGACTCCTCTCTGATTTGCCCACATAATACACAGTTAAATCTTTAAGGGGTGGTGCGATTTTAGATTATGGAGTGGTTAGCTGCACTTCCTTCTACCTTTTGGGTGATTTAAAGGTAGTGGATGTACCTATTAGTGATCATCACTTGTTGATCTGAACTCTCGGCTTAAGTATGTCACCTACCTGTTCCTGGAGAGTCGATGGGACCTCATCCAAATTTGATAAAACAACAGGAAGAACACTCTGAAACCATAGGATGGTCAACAAACTAAAGGGTAAATTAGAATTTACTCTTGAAAACCTAGATGCCTGGGAGGGTGATGAATTGGAAAGCTTCTCCACTTTCATGAGGCAGATGTTAGTATGAGGTAAGCAAAAAGCAACAAAGAGTAACTTTAAGCGAACCCCCTCCCAATTCTCTAGTTGAATAGAGAAATAAACACCGTAGTCAGAGAACAACATATACTATATTCCCCGGAAAGGGATGCTAGGGTGTTGCTGCTAAAGAAGAGAAGGCTCAAGGCCAGCCTGAAAAGAGAAGAATGTGTCCAATTATGGGTGGATCTGAGAAAGGCAGTGTTTAAGGGACAGATGAGGTTCTTTGGAACTTTGGTAGTGGGGGGTTGTGGTGCAAGAGTAAGATCGCTTCCCTTGACCATTGAAGAAGCTAGCTGGATCACCTTTATTACTGAGCTGTATGTGGCAAATGGAGACGAGGTTGAATGCATCAACCTAGAAATGCGCGTAGGCTCTCACTACCATCCCTCAGCTAGGGAAATCGAACTGGCTATAAGAGGGATGTGTACATATGCCACGATGGGGCCTGATGAAGTCCCCATCCCTGCCCTAAAACAAAAACCATTCCTCTGGAGAAAAAGGCTGTATCTGGTTTTTAAAAGCTACTACAAGAATGGGAAAGCCCACCCCTTCGGGACAGGAAGTATCATAGTCCCGTTATATAAGAAAGGAGATCAGAAACTGCCAGGGAACAATCAATAGATAGCCCTATTTGATGCAGTGGGTCAAGTTTTTACAAGATGTCTTCTGACCCAAATAAATGAGAGGGCAGAAGATAACAATATAATCCCTATGGAGCAAACCAGGTTCCAGAAAAATCATGGAATGATTGAAAATATAGCAGTCCTGCAGCTGATTAATGAGAAGTATGTAATGGTAAGAGGAGGAGCTATCTATGTGGCCTTTATAGACTTCTCCACTGCAATCGACAAACTAGACCATCCCTTGCTGTGGAGGAAGCTAGTAAGGCTGGGTATGCTAGGCACCCTGCTAGATTTAGTCATTATACTCCACTCCTCTACCTAGTACAGAGTAGTTCTAGATGGTGATTGAGGCACAACACAAAATGGCTTAAAACAAGGGTTCCTTTTAGCCCAAATACTTTTCCCGCTATGTAATTCAAATCTGCAGGCCACCTATTTAAGAGTGAAGGTATAGCACCCTCTACTGGCGATAAAGCAATAGCCTGCTTACTATATGCAAACAATTTAATAATTTTAGACCTTTCTCCTAAAGTACTAAACAGTCACCTGCAAGCATTATGACAATTTACTGATACTCACCACCTAAAGATTAACATCTTGAAAAGTAAAATGATGTGTTTCCATAGCAGGAAGAGACCCAAATATAGCAATTTCTCCTGGTACTTGGTCTCCCAAAAATTAAAAATAGTAAAATCTTACACATTTTTGGGGAATATTATTTGTGGCAATCTTCGTGATAAGGCCCATATAGACACCAACAAGGCCCAGGCCAAAGGATTGGATGCTCTCTATAGGGCTACGGGCAGAAGACAATTCTCTTATCTTCTCAAGATTAATCGAGCCAAATTCCCGGCTTCCCTACTGTATGGTTTAGAGGCGATTGGAGTGGTGAAAAGGGGCTTTTTAAATGTGTTGAAAGGGCAAATATTAAGAAATATTTCCTCTGTTAATTCTGCGATATCAGTGGCTGCCTGGAAATTGGCTTAAGAAGAGTGTATGCCCAGTGTCTGGCTAGGGTAGTAGGCTGGGTTGCTTGTGTAGCAAGGAGTAAATAAATCTCATTAAGGCCACTTATGAAGAAAGAAATATTAGAAGATAAAAAGGATAAATCAATAGTGTATAGAAATTTCCTCTTTGTGGTTGATCAGTTACATTTAGACCCCATCTTTGTCCTTACACCAACAGTGGATCAATTAAAAGCCGCCCTAAAACAGGCCACGTGAGTGTTAGGGTTTTGCCTGGACAGGGAGACGTGTCAAAAAAAGGGGTTTCCAGTATATAACTGAATCCATCACACTAAATAGTGTACAAACAATACATTTATTGGCATTTGCCTCATGGATTGAGATGTTTCTGGATCCTGTTGAGGTTCGGTATGCTCCCACTCAACCCCCTCATGGCCAAATGGTATGGAATCTCCCCTGAATGTAATGTATGCTATAACGGTATTCAAGATTTGCCCATGTTCTTTTTGTCTGTCAGGCACTCTTCTTACCCTGTTGAAAATGGTTACAGCCCTTATGTTTGTAGCTATCGATACGATCAGCTACGGAAGCAATACAGCCACTTTATGCACCCCCTAATGAAATGTTTTTTTTATAGAATTTGTAACTTTTTAAAGGTTTTTTTTTTATTTGTACTGATATCATGACTGTAACTACATGGTAGGTTTAATGGGGATAGGGGTTCCCTATGCATACTATGTGAATTGTTATGTTTTATGATTATATGTATATTTTATAATTGTTCTTATGTGGATCTCTTCGGAATTCAATAGCATAAATAAATAAAACTTAATTTTACCTTTCATAGGATAGCATTGAGAATTCCCATATGTCCTTAAGTTGTAATTTCTGATCTCAAAGGAGTAGCGTTGCCACGTTTCGTATGTTTGGAATAGTGGTGAGAAATCCTGCTTATTGTTGTAGGTGCGTTTTTCATTACTATTGTAGAAATGCCACTTTTAGAAAGTATCACCCGTGGTCTGATTTATGTAATAATGTGACTATATCGCTAAAAAATGAAATTGATATAGCAAATAAATGCTCAAGACCATACAATTCATTTGATGGCCTTCAGCCTGTTAAATAACCTTAATAGCAACTAAACCGTGACGGCTAGTACACTTTTTTCCTGTTTCATTAGTAAGGCCCTGTCTAGCCGCCCTGGGCCAATCCCCTTTCTTGCTATTGCACTTTTAGAAAGTGGGCATTTCTCTGTGCTTAGCACTCTTTGCGCTTTGCAGCCTGACTCCAATCCACTGCTAGGGCAGAGTGACAGCTATGCTTTGTGCATACTTTCCACACATAAAGGGTTGGGTGTAACAGGGTTGCATCTGCATTAATCTGCATACTGGGCTGAAAGAGAGGGAGGCAGGACTCACTTACATTTCAAATGCGATAAGATAGCACACAAACCATAAGCACTATCATTCGTTAATAGTCTTAAACTTGTGGTTGAAAGTTTTCAATATAGGTGCATCAATTATCCTTTTTTTACATCCACAAATTATTTTAGGCATTTATCAGACCAAACACATTTCTCACCCTTCCTCAACAATATTATTACACTTGTCTTCTCAGAAATATAATAAATAAACTTACTGTAATTGTTCAGCCATGCCTGAAAAACAACTTTAGCTGTTCCTAATTTGAGGGAGTGAGTGCATCATTAATGACCTTAAACAACTGCAGCTTGGGCTTTATTCCATCCCTATTAATGCAATGACCCAAATACTCTACTCTAGCTACTCTAAATTGATATTTATCTACCTCAATGGTAAGACCAGACTCCTTCAACCTTGTCAGTGCTAGCCTCAATATATAATCATGATCTGCTTTGTCCTTTCCACATACCAAAATATCATCCTGTAATAACTCTACTAGTTCTATTCCAGCAGTGATTTCTTTCCATCATTCGGTGAAATGCTGCAGAAGCCATGGCTGAACCGAATGGCATTGTGCCATACCAAAATGTCCCTTTTGATTGAAGAACAATGTTAAATGTATACTATCTTAATGGAACACTATCTGGTGGTTAGGCCTGGGCAAATTTTTTAATTACGCTAGAGTAATTGGCACAATTTTGGTAATTTTGCATAACAAAATATATACAAAATTACTGAGATTATGCTATTACTCCACATCGCATAATTTCGGGGAGAAAATCAATGCAAGATGTGCTGTCCTGGTCATTTTTAATGCAAGCTGCATTTCAGGTAGATTTTATACCCAAGTGGACCAATCGGGAATTTTGTAAGTGCAAAACTAAAAATCCAAACATGAATGGCAGTGTTGTAAAGGCGAGCTGCAGTTCTTTTAATTTTATCGGTCAACAACATTTCAGGTAGATTTTTTAGCAGACCAAACAGCTCAGGTAATATTTTTAGCAAAAAACTACAAATCCCAATGCAAGCTGCGGCGTTTCGAACAAGAGCAGTTGGAAATTAACTCAAAATTACATTTTTGAATTCTTACCCAAATGGGCCGTTCGGTTAATTTTTGGAATGTGAGATGCATTTCATGGAATTTTGTGGTAATTTCACTTAATTAAGCTGCACGGATTTACACAAGTTATGCTCATCCCTACTAGGGATTTGCTTTGGATAGGTCTATGGAAGAAAACACCTTACTGTCTTCTAATGTGCTCAATATTTTGTTAATATTGGGGAGACGGTGTCGATCCTACCATGAACAGTTATTAAGATAACGTATATCAACACACATGCGTATCTTGCCATTCCCTTCGTGAGCTAAGACCCCTGGGTTCAGCCAGTCTCAATTATCCCTTCTTCATACAACTTATGTAATTCTTCTTTAAAAGAACCTCTTAGTGCCAAAAGAGAATTCCTTAATTTATGTAACTTGGCTACAGAATTTTTTCGTAGAATAATATGGTATATGTAACCATTTAGTTTTCCTAACAATCAGTGAAAACTTCAGAAAATTCTCCCTTCCAGCTGCCCATGTCTGATGCATTCAGGCAATGGTACTTTGATCAGGATAGTTAGGATTCAAAGCAATTCCAAAATTCTGTTGTCCTCTCCAACCAAGTAATTGTTTTTATTTTTAAAGAACATATATCCTACCTTCAGTCACTTTTCCTTGAAATTGTAACCTACCTTCAAAACAACCCACTACAGGTACTTGTTAAGCCTGGTGGCCAACTCCGCTCTGCCAGCAGAGTTTGCGGAGTTTTGCCAACTCTGCACTCCATTGGGAATGCGGAGTTCAGGCAAAACTCAGACTCCGTGGCAGAGCGGAGTAAGCCCCTGCCATGCCCACACCCAAAACAGAAAATGAAAACACTTAAATGCTCTGGTGTCTCCGGGCTGCCCTCCTCTTTGCCGTGGTCTCTCCTCCTCACCGTCCTCGCCAGTCCCAGCATATACCTACGTTGTACGTCTTGGGAGGACTGCGCATGTAGTCACTGTTGTCATGGAGTAATGACTATTCCTTTCAGTTCCTTTCAGTTCCTTATTGTTCACTTGTAATGTTATTCATAAAGTAATGTTTATCAAAATCTTCCTACTCGCATACAAAATGATGTAAAATAAAGAGATGTCTAGTGAAAGTCAGTGTTCTGCTTCATTATTAGGACACAATGTATCTACGACAAATCCACGTATTCCTGCTATCAGAGAAAGGGGCAAGGCATGCATATGTTTTGAAAGCTTCAGCTTGGCTTTTACTGAAAAAATAAGGCATGCATTTGACCAGTGTCCTTCCCAAAAATCAGCTTTTAAGTCCAGGACCACTGCTTAAAGCATAAGACTTAGTCTTACTGCAAGCCTTAAAGTTAGTGTACTCTTGCTCAGCCTTTCTGTGCAAGCATGGCATAAGGCTTAAATACATGATGGACAGAGCCTTGTGTCTCATGTTTGTGATCTCTACAAAAGAAAAGCCTAGTCCTAGCACACAGGTCGCGGTAAAGACTAATCAGGCCCTGTCAGAGACTTGTGCTCATGGCCTTAGGGCATTGAATATTGGCCTGTACCTCAATTATTCATGTGAGGCAGTGGCATAATGCAAAATGATTGCCCCCCTGCAGAATATGATAAGGGCCCCCCAAGTCTCCAATATCTGACACATATGCATAGGATTTTGGCTGGTTTGGGGTCCCCCTGCACCGCAGGGGCTACAGAGACTTGTGTTTCACCCTTGATATGAGGACTGGTAGCAGGGCTGATAGCAGATCAGACACAGACTATTTGCAGTTTTTTCCCTGCCAGGCCATGTGTATCAGGAGTTGGCCCCAGGCCACCAACCCCATCCATGCCCAGCTGAAAGCCATAACCAGTGAGGTTTGGCCTGAGGACCTTGCCTATGGCCAGGCCCTGCACCCAGTGGTGTAGCAAGAAATAGATGGTCCACTTCGGGTGGCACATGTTTTGGGGGCAGCCACATCCCCACAGCTCTTACCTGCTTTCTCAGGGTGGTAATGGCCAGCACCCCCACGCTCTTCAGTGCAAGCATCGGGTGGCAGCAACGGCATTCAAAGAATTCGCCGGCACCCCCTGCTCTTCAATGTGGCTGCCGCGTGGCAGCAAATGCAGGGACCACCCCGGGCGGTCTAAGGTCTGCCTACACCACTGCCTGCACCCAGTGCCCTCCAGGCAGCAACCTCTATTCTTTATGGCCTTCAGCCATGTACAGTGGAGTTTTGCCACAATGCTTTCAGCCAGCCCACTGTGGGTGAATTCACAGGCCCTGGGACTTTTATCAAGTTTTTGATGAAATACAAGTTATTGGGGCTTTTTACATTTTGTGTTGTTCTTTTTGTGTTTTTTGCTGTTTGTTTTTTTCTTACCGTTTTGATGGCAAATTATAAACATTGTTTCTCATTAATTACTTTTTCTGTAATTTTCTGTAATGGTGTTCCATCATCTCATTTGTTCTATCGCCTCTCTCCAATTCTCAGATTTTTCTCAATCAATGGAATGTTCTGCAATGGTGTTCCATCATTGCATTCCCAATCCCACCAGATGTTAGTTTTGCATTTCAAGCAAGGTGCACTCAGCCTTTACCTTACTTAACATGGAGTAGTACTTTTACACCAAACTGATTTATAAGATAAGATTTATAAACGATGCACTGTATTTATTTTACAGCGTTTTATATAGCGCAAACTTGACCGGAATCGGGTATCAGAGCGCTTTACATAGCACCCGTTGCATTACATGAGGACACATTCATTTTTGTTAGGCTCGGGGAGATTAAGTGGTTTTCCAGAATCACAGGATGTTCACTGTTATTGCAGAGACTCGAACCCAGTTCCCCAGATTCGAGGACGACCGCCCTAGCCATTAGCCCAACTCCAGTATGCCCTATCACACTTGCCTCTAGGGCTTACACTATTTCCATGTTATAGACACACATTTGTGCAATCAGTAACTCTTCTGCATATTACTATGGTGTTATCAGTGATGTCAGTATATTAGAACAGGACCCCCTGCTTAATGGATGGTTCCTAGGGCAGGGCAAAACTATCATCCTAAACAAGAATCCCCCAGCAACCTTATTCTTCCATCATAGCCCATAATTTGCATATCCACACATAAATGTACATCTCATGCATTTGTACTCAATATTCTCAAACTTGGTCTGCATGAGAAACATAACTATTCAATATGAAAACACTTCAATACATATTTAGTCATACCACATACTTGACAATCATGACACATTCTTACTCCATCCAAATACATTTTTCATACCTCTGTACACACTAAAATATTATCTAAAAGAAATAACAATATAGGTCTTGCACTTTCAATTAGTTTGTTATTTATATATTTGTCAATTTTTCTTGATACTTCTTTTCCTTTATATAGATTTAAACTGATAGCAAAAGCAAAAAAAAATCTTTCTATTGTGGCTTAGAGTAAATCTCTTCAACGCGTGTTTCGGCTAGAAACTAACCCTGGGCGTAGTTTGCGTAGTAGTGCTACGCTATGCTACGTGAAGTGCACTTCGCACTACGCAAGTTACGCGTAGCTACGCGAGCTGCGTAGTGCGGTAGGGAAAATACCGTTCTCACTGATTGCACAGTGCCGGATGCTTGTCCACACTGTGCAATCATTGCAAACAGCATCTTGCACAGTGCACTTACTCGAGCGGCCGTTTTCTCAACGCGGACTGGTAGTTTCTCATCGCGAGCGGTCGCGAGCAAACGTGACCACTCGCAATGAGAAACCTGACCTCCCCGCGTTGAGAATCTCGCCGGGAGGTTCATTTTACACGCTCTCGATCGGCAACTTGATGTTGCTGACCGCGAATGAGGAAAAAGACTCGCCGGGGTGTCATTTTGCTCGCTCGTGGTCGCAAACTGACATTGAGGACTGCGAGCAAGCAAAAAATGCCTGCTACGCGTTTTTGCACTGTGCTACGTGCAATTCACGTAGCGCGTAGTTGAGTAAAACTACACGAGTGTAGCGTAGTCCTACGCCCAGGGTTACTAGAAACGCCTTCTTCAGGATTGCAATTCAAGACCACATTCCACTTTTCATGACCTGAAATGATATGCACATTTGCCACCAAATGTGCTCTGTTCTTGAGGACCACCACCTACAGTTCTTTCTTTACCCAATTGTGAACCATAACCAGAAGTCAAGATAAAGCAATCCACCTTATATTCCAGAATAACCTATAGTCTCCATTCTAGTCTCAATTCTAGTGACTACACACGACCGTTCCCTTATTTGCCAAATACTACCATGCACCAGGTCACATTGTTAATAACCTTCTGAGTGGTGCACAATTCCTTGTTCAAAATAGTTTATTGAGTTTATAATAAGGCAATAGACCAAACAAAAAAGAGTACTAATTAAGTACATTAAACTGGCATTAATACATTGAAAAATAGTAGTTATACAATGAGAATTGCAGTAAAGAAGCAATGACAAAGTCAATAAATGTCAACAAAAAAAATTGAACAAAGACACACCCACAACTGCACCTATATAAAGGACACCAATCACTAACATGATCCTTTGCAAATTGAATACAACAGCCAGCAGAGAACACCATCATATAGTGAGTTAGAAGTGCTGGTAGACGAGATCATCAGAGTAGAGCCACATTTGTTTGGCACATTGGTCTAAAGGACACCCATGTCACAAAAAACAAAGATGTGGGCGAGGATTGTGGACAAGGTGAACGCACAAGCACCAATGTTGCGCGCACAGGATGATATCCAGAACAGGTGGTATGATGTGTGCAGGAGGGTCAATAAACTCATCGAGAAAGATCACACCTTGAGTCAGCGCACTGGTGGTGACCCTCCTGCCAAACCAGTATACTTCAAGTCCTGGGAGGAGAAGGTGCGGAACATCCTACCACCAGAGAGCGTCCATGGTCTAGCAGACATACCAGAGCCTGGTGAGTACACAACCAACATACTCAATATTGTGTGGCAAGGGGACAGTGAAACCATGCTCCTTTAGCAAAGCCACAGTAACCAATAGATAATCATCCCAAGATGTGTATGCTAGTCAGACAAACACAATACCTGCCATCTCATAGTGACTTGGAACTGTGTCATGACATGTACAAACCTACCAACAAATAGAGCAAGGCAGTGGCACAAAGCTAAATAAACACTGTCAGACAGTTTGCCACCACAAACACACTACCTCACAGTGCAGCTGACTGACAGGAAGGAATAGTGGGTATGGAGGTGAAGTGAGTGTATCCAAAAGCATGATGGGGTTTGTAGTTACAGATAATGCTCCCCCTCCCAATTGGCCCATCAAGACCTCTCTGAACCATGCCCACATCACAGGTGTTGGACTTGGCCCTTCTGGCAGGTTCACCCCTGGACTTTTTGGCTTTTTATTGGTGACTTGGTATGGTGATTGTTTGGTCTCTGCGCACTTTCCCTGTGTCCCAGGGTAAAGTGCGTGCGTGCTCTGAGTGCATGTGGTGAGATAGGCCTGCCCTCCCATAGGAATGCATGGGGAATGTATGTGTCCCTAGTAGTTCCTGATGCGTGGGGTGTGCAGGCCCGAGTTTGGTATGTGCGGACTCGTGGGAGTGAATGCTGCGCGATGATGTGTGCGGCGTGCATGTACCTAGTGTGGAAGTGCCACTTCTAGAAGTGGGCACTTCTGTGTGCAGTGTGTCTGTCGCGTGATTGGCTGGTCGTGTCATGTGACGGGCTAGGGATTCCCCAGAGTCAGGATGAGTCACCCAGTGGTGAATGGGGAGATCAGCAGCTAGATGGGTGGGAGGAGTACACCTGGGTCCTGAATAGGACAGGGTTTTCCACACACAATGCTGGCCCCGCCCCCTGTGGTGCGACTGACGACCCTAGCCCTGCCAGTGAATAGAGTGAGGGGCTGAGCACATCAAGGGTGCTCCCCAACCAGCTGCGACTGGTTTTCCCCCTCACCCTGAACCCAGAACAAAGGGTTTGCCTGTATAAAAATGGGGCTGTGTCCCCACAGAAACTGTTCTCTGCCAGGATCTTACCTGAGGGGGGGCTGCTGCTGCTGCTGGACCAGAGGACCGCCACCTGGACTACCTCCCTGCCTGGAGGCCCAGTGAGCTGGCTCTGGGTCCAGCCTTGCCCCCACCCCTGCCCTGCTGCATGCAGGGAAGAACTTTGTTGGACTTTGTGGTGCTTTTTGGGCTGGTGCACTGGGAATGCTCTATCTGTGTCCCTAGGCGCTTGGAAGCGCTTTTATTTTCCTTTAGCGCTCAGGAGCGCTTTATTTCTAACAGCCGGTGCCCACCCGGCGTTTGCCCCGTCTATACAGCTTCTGAATTCCTCTGGCAGGTGCCCACCCTGCCAGGGACATTGCCGGGGTCGTTGGCGGGTGCCCACCCCGCTTATTTGTCGTAATTTCGCGGCGGGTGCCCACCCCGCCGTATATTTCACATCGCGAGGGAGCCTACCCCTCTTATTGCCAAGTTTGGAAATCACCGCCGCGGCCGGGCTCACAGGAAGTCAGGCGGCCGAGGGCGGGCCTCCGGGACACCCAGGACCGGAAGTAGGAGGGCGGGAGCCTACCCCGCCTCCCACCGAGGACTCGCGTTTTTGTTGCAAGCCCCGGAGCCGGCAGGAGCCTACCCTGCGCCCCGAGGTACTGAGGAGAGTCACGAGGACGGCCGGAGCGGGAGCGGAGGGGGGCGCGAGGCACATTGTCGGTGCCTGCCCCCTCCGTGTCGAGAAGCAGCCCCAGAGTCCACCGGCACCAGAAAGAGCAGAACGGAGACGACGCGGGAGTCCCACAAGCAGCCGGTGAGTGTCTAGAGGGCTGGGGGGACTCCGCGCATGTGCTGGGGGTGCGGGCAGCCGTGCTCACGAGCCCCGTGAGGCTCCAACAGTGTCACATTGCTTGTCGAGCCCAGTGAGGCTCCAACGTTGTGGGGCATCGTTTGTTCAGAGCCGTGAAGGCTCCAACGCGGGCAGAGCGTTGTTGGGAGCGCGAGGTCGCTCCAAAGCGGGGCCCATTGTTATTTAGAGTCCGTAGGGACTCCAATACCTGGAGGGGGCATTGTTCTTTGTTTCTGAGCGTGAGACGCTCCAACGTGCTGACAGTGGTTCCGAGCCCACGAGGCTCCAACGAGGCCAGCAGTGGTTGCGCAGAGCGCTCAGAGCGCTCCAACGTTGGGGGCATTTCTCTTGGGATTGAGTGGCCCCAGGTGGCAGCGGGCCACTCCCACCTTGCCCCTCAAAGTTGTTTAGAGCCTGCGAGGCTCAGGGGGCCACAAGTGTGACATATTAGAGCCCAGGAGAGGCTCCAACCCCCCGCCATATTTGTTTAACAAGGCACAGTGGTGCCACAGCATCTCTCCAGTTGCCCAGCACTTAGTGGGCAACTGCAACGTTTAGGTTGTGGCCTCGGTGTTCTGGCTTGCGCAGCCTGCGCCGGCGCGCCCTGACTTTTCTGGACGCAGGGCGTCCTTGCCCCTACTAGGCCAGTTGGCCCAGGGACTGCCACAGTAGTGGCTAATGTGAGTTTTGGCGCCATTGTACCTTTTCTTGCACCTCTGAATGTGTGTTGATGCATCATGTGCCTTGTTTTACACCTCTGAATGTTTTATGCATCATGTGTGTTCCTTCCTTGCACCTCTGAATGTGTTTATGCGTCATGTGCTTTGCTTTACACCTCTGAATGTGATGCATCATGTGTAAAGTGCGTTTACCCCTACAGGTATTGTGATACTTAGGTGGTTGTTTTCTCCCTAGTACAGGTGGTGCTAGTGAGGTCCTGATTCCCTGCGCAATATTTTCCTATGGTGGTTAGGGTTGCGTAGGTGGTACTTACCTGATACCAGTAGTTACTGGTTGTGTGCTACATATGTTATTTTGTACTACAGTATTATTCCTATGTTCTAAAGAGTGCTAATTCCTGACAGTGGTCCAGGTGGCCCTGTCCCCTGTATATATAATCCCTTGTAAATTCTGCCCGTGCCTGTTGGCACATTGTAGAGTGTGTGTTTTTATCTAATGTGTTGTGTATAATACAAAGGCTATTTTTATAGAATACCTTGTGTGGAGTTTCCTTTGTGGTGGGCCTTGGGTGTTGTTGCTGGGTGCGCGCGTAAACGCTTTACACATCGCCTCAGGGATAAGCCTGACTGCTCGTGCCAAGCTACCAAGGGGGTGAGCAGGGGTTATCTTTGGCGTGTAACTCCCCAGCCCTGACTAGAGTGGTGGTTTCTGTCTGGCTTTGGCGCAAGCCCTAGCCAACCAGAAATCCCATTTCTAACATTGGTGATCAGCGGTGGGATTTGGACTTGCGTTTGCGCTGTACCGCAGCGGCAACTGGCCGCACTACAAAACTCTGCATTTAGATAAATCACATGGTATAGGGATTATTGTTTTAAAATTGTTTTTAATTGTCATTTCTTTGGAAATGTGGTTTTGTGCACTGTGAGTTAGGTGTCCCTAGCTCGGGAGGGTAGATCATCCCCCTAAGTGCATTGTGTTTTCTGGATTCACCAGAGGGTGGGATCCAGTGGTGGCAGCGTAATAGTGTCCAGTACATTTGTCCCCCGCCCTGCGCCCAGAGTTGGTACCTGTGTCACGTGGTGGTCAGGTTGAGGAATCAGGGGTGGTAGAAACTGCCTTACCAGTCCGAGGGGAGGGTTGTGTGTGGATGAAGGGTGTGTGGCACTAGGCAAGTGAGTGTGAGTTCTCTGGGTTAGAGAGCTTGCTGAATGTTTTTGTGAATTGTGTGCTCCTGTTAGGCTCAGACCCCTAGGTTCCCTGTGTGATCTTTTCTCTAGAAACGTCTGCCAGAATGGAGCCTGCTTGTGATCCCTATGAGCTAGCTTGGCGCCAGAGGCAGGAGTTAGAAAGGTCCTGTACAGGGAGAGAGTCCAACACTCTGTACGAACTTCAGGACCACCTGGTCCTATGGCAAAAGGGTGCATGGGATCTTGAGCACAGTATGGAAAGGGCCCGGGCCTCACACCTGGAGGGTGGTGGGTCTGTGGGGAGCCCTGAAGAGTCAGAAGAGGAGGTAGAGGATGACAATACCTGGACGCCAGTAGAGAGTGAAGACCCCATAGGTAGGGAGTCCCTTGCTGGGTCCAGCGTAGGAGGCAGCGCCTCATCCCTTTCCCTGTCCCCAGAGGAGTGGGAAGATAGGAGGAAAGAAAGGGAGCACCAGCTGACGTTAGAAAAGCTCAGGTTGCAGCATGCCCAGGCTATGGCGCAGCTGGAGGTCAAAAGACAGATGGCGGAGGCTGAGAGGGCCTTTGCCAGAGAGAAACTAGCTCTGGAGGGTAGGTTATCCCCTGAGCGCAGTTGTGGTTTTCTGGACTCCCCAGGGAGGGTTGAGTCCAGTGGTAGCAGCCAGATAGATTCCAGTGTAGGAAATCCCAGTCTGGTACCTGTTCCCCAGGAGGAGGAGTTAAGGTTGAAATTCAGGGGCAGTAGGAAGCTGTCTCACCAGACTTGGGACACGTTTGTGGGTAAATGTGAGGATGCACTGGATGATTGGTTAAGTGTAAACATGAAACGGGATTTTGATGGACTGTATGCTCTGGTTATCAAAGAACAGCTATGCAGTAGTTTTTATCCCGGGTTGCGCCAACACCTGTTGGGATGTGATGCCTTGGATCCTTGGACCCTGGCAAGAAAAGCAGACCGTTGGGAAGGGGTCCCAAGTTCTGATGAGGAATGGGAGAGTGATTCCAACAGTAGTGGTTCAGAGATCCTCCAGCCCAGCGTGGTGGAGGAGGCTCAGTGTAGCCCAGCTAGGTCCCAGGATAGCGAGGAGGGTGTAGGGGCTCACTGCCTGGCTCAGTGGAGCAGGAGTGAGGGGGTGACCGAGGGTCCCCAGACGCCCGAAACCCTGCCTCAGGACTTGGATGGTTTCATGAGGGAACACCAAGTTGGGGACCTAGGCTGTCCTGTTAGTCCACTTGAGGAAGATCTCTTAGTGAGTGGAGGACCTGGAGCGCCTGTAAACAGGGCTCCTGTGGTTCTAGTGTCTGGCAGTACCGCTCCGGTAGGGAGGGTACAGGAGTCCAGTGTGAGGAGTGATTGGGGGATGAGTTCCCCAGTGGAAGAGCCTGTGGGTCAGGGACTACCCAGTTGGGCTAGGATCTCGTGTAGTGACCAGGGTGGCACCACTTCTGTTCTGGGGGATCTCCGCGCACTGTCAGGTGGACAGGGGACGGGAGATCAGCGCCAGACAGACAGTCGCTTGACGTATGTGTCCTTTGATAGCCTCAGGGGGATGGAGTGGAAATCCCCAGAAGTCCTGGAGTGCCAGGCAATTATTCCACCAAAGGTTCTAGGCCGGAGGTTGGAAGGCCAGGTTCGGGATCAGCCTGACCTGAAGGGTGGGACGTCTGTAACCAGCGTCCCGACCAGTTCTTCTTCCAGAGGTACCGCCCCAGTTGGTAGGGAGCAGGGCTCTGGAAGGGGGTGCAGAGGGTGGGAGAGCCCACCTCTGCCCCCGGTACAACCTGAGGGGTTAAACCCTGGGTTGGAATGGCGTTCTAGGTGTACCCCTCGCCAGAGGAGGAGGAACCCTAGGAGAAGAGGTAGGGGGAGGAGAGCTTTCCCTGAGACTCCTGGTCCGCCTGAGGGTGTAGACCCTAGGCTGGAGAACCAGTGGCAGTCTAGTCCTGTCTTTCAGAGAGGAAGAGTGGAGAATGGCCGCTATGTGCCAGGGGTTACTACCCCCCACTCTGTGGTTAGGCAAAGACCAGTGGCACCTGGGTGGCCTAGGGCCTGGTCTTGGCCGCGGACAGCTTGGGAGTACCAGTGGGGTAGCCCAGTTGGTCCAGACAGTGGTGTTAAAAAGAATTCCATGGGTTCACCGTGGCGTAGAACCGGAGGGTGTCCATGCAGTTGCGGGCCCGCGTCCGTGTTCTATCGCCCCAAGCAGGGAAGTCCATCACGGTGGTGATTGGTCTGCCCTGCGTTTTGGCTGGAAGGGGGTTGTGTTGGACTTGGCCCTTCTGGCAGGTTCACCCCTGGACTTTTTGGCTTTTTATTGGTGACTTGGTATGGTGATTGTTTGGTCTCTGCGCACTTTCCCTGTGTCCCAGGGTAAAGTGCGTGCGTGCTCTGAGTGCATGTGGTGAGATAGGCCTGCCCTCCCATAGGAATGCATGGGGAATGTATGTGTCCCTAGTAGTTCCTGATGCGTGGGGTGTGCAGGCCCGAGTTTGGTATGTGCGGACTCGTGGGAGTGAATGCTGCGCGATGATGTGTGCGGCGTGCATGTACCTAGTGTGGAAGTGCCACTTCTAGAAGTGGGCACTTCTGTGTGCAGTGTGTCTGTGGCGTGATTGGCTGGTCGTGTCATGTGACGGGCTAGGGATTCCCCAGAGTCAGGATGAGTCACCCAGTGGTGAATGGGGAGATCAGCAGCTAGATGGGTGGGAGGAGTACACCTGGGTCCTGAATAGGACAGGGTTTTCCACACACAATGCTGGCCCCGCCCCCTGTGGTGCGACTGACGACCCTAGCCCTGCCAGTGAATAGAGTGAGGGGCTGAGCACATCAAGGGTGCTCCCCAACCAGCTGCGACTGGTTTTCCCCCTCACCCTGAACCCAGAACAAAGGGTTTGCCTGTATAAAAATGGGGCTGTGTCCCCACAGAAACTGTTCTCTGCCAGGATCTTACCTGAGGGGGGGCTGCTGCTGCTGCTGGACCAGAGGACCGCCACCTGGACTACCTCCCTGCCTGGAGGCCCAGTGAGCTGGCTCTGGGTCCAACCTTGCCCCCACCCCTGCCCTGCTGCATGCAGGGAAGAACTTTGTTGGACTTTGTGGTGCTTTTTGGGCTGGAGCGCTGGGAATGCTCTATCTGTGTCCCTAGGCGCTTGGAAGCGCTTTTATTTTCCTTTAGCGCTCAGGAGCGCTTTATTTCTAACAGCCGGTGCCCACCCGGCGTTTGCCCCGTCTATACAGCTTCTGAATTCCTCTGGCAGGTGCCCACCCTGCCAGGGACATTGCCGGGGTCGTTGGCGGGTGCCCACCCCGCTTATTTGTCGTAATTTCGCGGCGGGTGCCCACCCCGCCGTATATTTCACATCGCGAGGGAGCCTACCCCTCTTATTGCCAAGTTTGGAAATCACCGCCGCGGCCGGGCTCACAGGAAGTCAGGCGGCCGAGGGCGGGCCTCCGGGAAACCCAGGACCGGAAGTAGGAGGGCGGGAGCCTACCCCGCCTCCCACCGAGGACTCGCGTTTTTGTTGCAAGCCCCGGAGCCGGCAGGAGCCTACCCTGCGCCCCGAGGTACTGAGGAGAGTCACGAGGACGGCCGGAGCGGGAGCGGAGGGGGGCGCGAGGCACATTGTCGGTGCCTGCCCCCTCCGTGTCGAGAAGCAGCCCCAGAGTCCGCCGGCACCAGAAAGAGCAGAACGGAGATGACGCGGGAGTCCCCCAAGCAGCCGGTGAGTGTCTAGAGGGCTGGGGGGACTCCGCGCATGTGCTGGGGGTGCGGGCAGCCGTGCTCACGAGCCCCGTGAGGCTCCAACAGTGTCACATTGCTTGTCGAGCCCAGTGAGGCTCCAATGTTGTGGGGCATCGTTTGTTCAGAGCCGTGAAGGCTCCAACGCGGGCAGAGCGTTGTTGGGAGCGCGAGGTCGCTCCAAAGCGGGGCCCATTGTTATTTAGAGTCCGTAGGGACTCCAATACCTGGAGGGGGCATTGTTCTTTGTTTCTGAGCGTGAGACGCTCCAACGTGCTGACAGTGGTTCCGAGCCCACGAGGCTCCAACGAGGCCAGCAGTGGTTGCGCAGAGCGCTCAGAGCGCTCCAACATTGGGGGCATTTCTCTTGGGATTGAGTGGCCCCAGGTGGCAGCGGGCCACTCCCACCTTGCCCCTCAAAGTTGTTTAGAGCCTGCGAGGCTCAGGGGGCCACAAGTGTGACATATTAGAGCCCAGGAGAGGCTCCAACCCCCCGCCATATTTGTTTAACAAGGCACAGTGGTGCCACAGCATCTCTCCAGTTGCCCAGCACTTAGTGGGCAACTGCAACGTTTAGGTTGTGGCCTCGGTGTTCTGGCTTGCGCAGCCTGCGCCGGCGCGCCCTGACTTTTCTGGACGCAGGGCGTCCTTGCCCCTACTAGGCCAGTTGGCCCAGGGACTGCCACAGTAGTGGCTAATGTGAGTTTTGGCGCCATTGTACCTTTTCTTGCACCTCTGAATGTGTGTTGATGCATCATGTGCCTTGTTTTACACCTCTGAATGTTTTATGCATCATGTGTGTTCCTTCCTTGCACCTCTGAATGTGTTTATGCGTCATGTGCTTTGCTTTACACCTCTGAATGTGATGCATCATGTGTAAAGTGCGTTTACCCCTACAGGTATTGTGATACTTAGGTGGTTGTTTTCTCCCTAGTACAGGTGGTGCTAGTGAGGTCCTGATTCCCTGCGCAATATTTTCCTATGGTGGTTAGGGTTGCGTAGGTGGTACTTACCTGATACCAGTAGTTACTGGTTGTGTGCTACATATGTTATTTTGTACTACAGTATTATTCCTATGTTCTAAAGAGTGCTAATTCCTGACAGTGGTCCAGGTGGCCCTGTCCCCTGTATATATAATCCCTTGTAAATTCTGCCCGTGCCTGTTGGCACATTGTAGAGTGTGTGTTTTTATCTAATGTGTTGTGTATAATACAAAGGCTATTTTTATAGAATACCTTGTGTGGAGTTTCCTTTGTGGTGGGCCTTGGGTGTTGTTGCTGGGTGCGCGCGCAAACGCTTTACACATCGCCTCAGGGATAAGCCTGACTGCTCGTGCCAAGCTACCAAGGGGGTGAGCAGGGGTTATCTTTGGCGTGTAACTCCCCAGCCCTGACTAGAGTGGTGGTTTCTGTCTGGCTTTGGCGCAAGCCCTAGCCAACCAGAAATCCCATTTCTAACAACAGGGAGTAGAAAATGACTGACAAGATGGCTGACACTGGGTCCTGCTGTGGGGAGAACAAGGCCCTGGTCGGGGTTGTGCGCAAATCAGAATCAGGACACCACTGCCTGACATCCTGAAAGACAACTTACACGCCCTCCAATGGAAGCACATTTCATGGTGGGATGTCTGGTCTGGTGGGAAGGAGGACTGACAGCTCTGACCTTACTTACCAGCATGTGGAGACACACACACCCCTCAACAAAACTCCACACAACTCACCGGGTAGAATGCATTGACTCGCACTGTAGTGAAATATCACCCAAAGATACACCGCACTGGGTGCTGCTGTGTGAAGCACAGGGGCTCTCTTTGGACTTGTAGCCAAACAAACACCAGACTTCACAGTCAGCCATCTTGCCTTTGCTGTCACACCCCCTCACAGGGAAGCAGAGTCAAACAGAAGGAAGTATGGGCATGCTGGGAAGGGGGGTGTAGCCAAAAGCATGATGGGAGTTGCAGTCACAGACATTCCCCACACACCCACATGGCCCAGCTAGCTCACACTGAACCATGTTCGCCTCACAGGGAGTGGGAATGGACTGACAAGATGTCTGACACTGGGCTCTGTTGTGGGGAGCACAAGGCCATGCTGGGAACTGGGCAACAACAAACACCAGGACTGCACTGACTGACATCCTGAAAGTTAACCTGCACCCACTGCAATGGTGGCTCGCTTCATGATGGGATAACTGGCTTGGGGGAGAAGGAGGTCCTGACTTGAAAACAAATAACACTGATGCTGGCCATAGACACACCTTCTATGCTAAAACACATTGCACATGTGGTATCAGTCACTCACAAAAATAATGCCCAGGCAAGATGTCTGACACAAGGGCCTGATAAATGATGTGGCTTAAAATCACACATACGCACTGGCCAAACCAAACACGGTTACACACACAGCCATTGCAACCGTATGTTCAAAGTCACTGTCTGGGAATGCAGTGTCCAGGAGTGCCCCCTGGCCTGGCTGTGGAGGTGTGTCTTGCAGATGACAAGTGTGGAGAGCCATATATAGTACATTGCACAAAACACAAAGGAACTCACATATACATCATTGACAGGGGACATCTGACAGTGAATGGAATGAACACACCAATATAGCCGACACCATAGCATGGTCTCATTCACACTCGGTGCTTTTGTGAGCTGCATTCCACTCCTACATCGTGGTGCAACATATGCATCCTTCACACAACACACCACTCACTGACATAGACACTGCAGACACAAGGTCTAACCTGGACTGCATTGGAGGAGACATGCTACTCACAGCAGCCAAACCGCAACACACACACCACCGGCTCTCACTGTCATGAGCATTGAAAAGCCAGAGTGCTTCCTTGCCCAACATTGAAAAGTCATATCACATATGCACGTACAGAACTCAGCACCAGACTCATTAACGATGGTGACATCATCACTTGTATGAAATGAGATGGGAACTAGGAACACTGTACAAAAACACTTTCTCCCAAGAGATCACAGGCATACCGGACTGTGACCATGTCGTACCAATACACCAATGTGACACACAAAGACTAGCAAAATCATCTACAACACATGCCCCAATCTTACAACATATCCTCAGTGGAATTGCATGTATGTCCTTGTTAAAGGTCAAATGTGTACAGGGATGACACACCTGTGGCAGCAACGTGATGGCCCTTGTGTAGTAATGGCCATGTACAGCCAAATCTATACATGAGCTGGGCATACACACACTTTGACAGGCACATTGAAATGTTTCATTTTGGCTGGGCAATGTGCCACAACAATATCAATCTCTGTCTGTGACAACTTTGGACAAAGCAGTATACAGGTACACATCCTAATGTACAGTAGAAAATGTCATGTATGTGAGCCATTGATGCCTGTAGAAACATAACTTACATTATGTGTCTCTTCCAAACACAGGTGGTGGTGGGGACACAGCAGCAAATGAAGAGGAGTCCCTGCCCCAGACTCTGGTGGACCCTCAGCTCTCTGGTGTGGATCCGTCTCTGTCCTCTTCGGATGACGACGAACAACCTGGCACCTCTGGTGTGAGTCATCATGCAGCACCAGCAGTACCAACATCTGCACCCCCTGTACCCACATCTCCAGCATCTGGCAACAGACAGGGCCCCCCCGCCAACACGGACAGACCAAGGCCACAGAATACCGTCAGCACAGGGACACAGGTCCCCCAGGAAGCTACGGAGAACACCACCAGCAACAACACCCAAGGGGTCCAGTGTCACCTGTGCGTGCCACCTCAGGTCCTGCCCATGTGGATAGGGGTGCTGGGAGGGGTGGTAGGCAGAGGGTGCGCCTTGCAGAGTGGTCTGGACTACATGATGACCCCCAACTGGCACGCATTATAGATGCGTACCAGGATAGCACCGGAGGATTCGGCCAGGTAGTGGGGATCCTCAAGGACATTCAACAGGAGCAGGCTGCCCATCATGCCGGCATGGAAGCAAAGTGGGATGCACTTACTGCGGTGCATCGGGACATACTCCAATGCCTCCGCCAGATAAGCACCAACATGTCCACACCTCCCTGTGTGGCCACAACATCTGTTGCTGCACGATCTGCCAGTGCCACAGGGAGGGAGTATGACTCTGGTGGAGAGTCCTCTCCACCGCAGACGCCTGCACCTGAGGATCCCCCCCCCCGAAGAAGAAGAGGGGTCGTCTGAAGAAGGACAAGTGAGACGCAGATGTCCATGCACATCACCCAGGGCCTCTAAACCTGTTCTGGACAATGTTCTTTGTGCGCAAACCGTTCACCTTGTCGTATCTAACAGAACACGCCTACATGACATGGAGGGTTCATGTTGGTCCAATGTAGCAGATGACTGTGGACTTTACTCTGGACATTTCATCTACCAACACTTCCAACTCTATTGTGAACTTTGGATTCAAAACCCAATGTACAGCACCCACCATCCTGTGCACTATCCTCACACATGTTTGTAAATAAACTCTCCAGTACACTATACTTGCCTCTGTTGTGATTCCAACTTGTCATGTGTCATAGAGATTAGGCCTGGGCCAAAATTCCGTTCCGTTCGCAGAAATTGCGATATTTTGGCATTTTCGCGTTCCGCGGAAAGCGCGAAAATGTAAAAATTTCCGCATTCCGCAGCTTAGCGATAATTTTTTTCTTGCTCGCGCTGTAAAACAATACATTCTCGCGCGCGCGCGATCGCCTTACCTGAATCCCTGCGTTCTCCGACAAGTTTTCTTGACCCGGTCGCGTTCTCCACGAGATGTTGGATTTTGGTAGCCATTTTGCGCTGTCTCGCGAGAGTTCGCGGCCGCATTCAAGTCATTTTTCACGCGATCACGTCATTTGTCGCGCGATCACGTCTTTCTTCTCGCGATCATGCACCGCGTGAGTATGAGAAGATTGAGATCTCGAACATGTCATTCTACATCGCGAGCCAGAGAATGAGGACGCGGGCACATGAAATCGAACGCGAACAGGAGAAAGAGACCGCGAACACGTCATATCCAACGCGACAGGGACAAAGAAGAGAACGCGATCATATCGTTTTCGACATGCCGGCGGAAGTAATGTGAAGCCCGAGAACTCAACAACGTAAAATTTACAATTTGGAGAGGAATATCGGCTCTAGCAGCATGAAACCATCTGCAAATACTGATTTTGGACGAAAAGAACTCCTTACATTCACATTTGGCTTTCCTTTTTTGTGCAAGGAGTCATTTTTTTACAAGGTGGAGAGGGGGAGGAAGTGACACAGATTCTCCAACTTCCTGTTCCTGTCCAGCAGGCTCCTCCCAGTGCTTTGTCCATCTCCTGCTCATTCTGCCTTTGGATTTGGAGCTGGAAAGATCACTCTTTTTGTCTGCTGCATCATTGCAATTGGATTTCAGGCCCGAGCTAGCCATGGGCATGGCCTCATGGGTGTGTGTGTGCATGATGAAGCAACTGTTCCTTTTGTTTTTTGAATATATTTCATTTTCAATCACATTTAGGGCATGGATGGCATTGGATTGAGTTGGGGAAGTGTGTTTTTTGGGGTGGCCTTGCTGATGTTGTTGGGCCTGGCCATGTGGCTGGTGGCCATTTTGAGGCCTAGGCCTGCAAGCTTGCCTGGCCTTGTCTGCCAACAGGCCTGCTTTCATCCACTGCTACCAGAGCAGGTAGCCACAGCTTTAGTAATCTACTGTTTTCTGTGTGCTCTGTTGGATTTAGACATCATTTTGGGCATGGATGGCATTGGATTGAGTTGGGGAAGTGTGTTTTTTGGGGTGGCCTTGCTGATGTTGTTGGGCCTGGCCATGTGGCTGGTGGCCATTTTGAGGCCTGGGCCTGCAAGCTTGCCTGGCCTTGTCTGCCAACAGGCCTGCTTTCATCCACTGCTACCAGAGCAGGTAGCCACAGCTTTAGTAATCTACTGTTTTCTGTTTGCTCTGTTGAATTTAGACATCATGTAGGGCATGGATGGCATTGGATTGAGTTGGGGAAGTGTGTTTTTTGGGGTGGCCTTGCTGATGTTGTTGGGCCTGGCCATGTGGCTGGTGGCCATTTTGAGGCCTAGGCCTGCAAGCTTGCCTGGCCTTGTCTGCCAACAGGCCTGCTTTCATCCACTGCTACCAGAGCAGGTAGCCACAGCTTTAGTAATCTACTGTTTTCTGTTTGCTCTGTTGAATTTAGACATCATTTTGGGCATGGATGGCATTGGATTGAGTTGGGGAAGTGTGTTTTTTGGGGTGGCCTTGCTGATGTTGTTGGGCCTGGCCATGTGGCTGGTGGCCATTTTGAGGCCTAGGCCTGCAAGCTTGCCTGGCCTTGTCTGCCAACAGGCCTGCTTTCATCCACTGCTACCAGAGCAGGTAGCCACGGCTTTAGTAATCTACTGTTTTCTGTGTGCTCTGTTGAATTTAGACATCATTTTGGGCATGGATGGCATTGGATTGAGTTGGGGAAGTGTGTTTTTTGGGGTGGCCTTGCTGATGTTGTTGGGCCTCGCCATGTGGCTGGTGGCCATTTTGAGGCCTAGGCCTGCAAGCTTGCCTGGCCTTGTCTGCCAACAGGCCTGCTTTCATCCACTGCTACCAGAGCAGGTAGCCACAGCTTTAGTAATCTACTGTTTTCTGTGTGCTCTGTTGAATTTAGACATCATTTTGGGCATGGATGGCATTGGATTGAGTTGGGGAAGTGTGTTTTTTGGGGTGGCCTTGCTGATGTTGTTGGGCCTGGCCATGTGGCTGGTGGCCATTTTGAGGCCTAGGCCTGCAAGCTTGCCTGGCCTTGTCTGCCAACAGGCCTGCTTTCATCCACTGCTACCAGAGCAGGTAGCCAGAGCTTTAGTAATCTACTGTTTTCTGTTTGCTCTGTTGAATTTAGACATCATTTAGGGCATGGATGGCATTGGATTGAGTTGGGGAAGTGTGTTTTTTGGGGTGGCCTTGCTGATGTTGTTGGGCCTGGCCATGTGGCTGGTGGCCATTTTGAGGCCTAGGCCTGCAAGCTTGCCTGGCCTTGTCTGCCAACAGGCCTGCTTTCATCCACTGCTACCAGAGCAGGTAGCCACAGCTTTAGTAATCTACTGTTTTCTGTGTGCTCTGTTGAATTTAGACATCATTTTGGGCATGGATGGCATTGGATTGAGTTGGGGAAGTGTGTTTTTTGGGGTGGCCTTGCTGATGTTGTTGGGCCTCGCCATGTGGCTGGTGGCCATTTTGAGGCCTAGGCCTGCAAGCTTGCCTGGCCTTGTCTGCCAACAGGCCTGCTTTCATCCACTGCTACCAGAGCAGGTAGCCACAGCTTTAGTAATCTACTGTTTTCTGTGTGCTCTGTTGAATTTAGACATCATTTTGGGCATGGATGGCATTGGATTGAGTTGGGGAAGTGTGTTTTTTGGGGTGGCCTTGCTGATGTTGTTGGGCCTGGACATGTGGCTGGTGGCCATTTTGAGGCCTAGGCCTGCAAGCTTGCCTGGCCTTGTCTGCCAACAGGCCTGCTTTCATCCACTGCTACCAGAGCAGGTAGCCACAGCTTTAGTAATCTACTGTTTTCTGTTTGCTCTGTTGAATTTAGACATCATTTTGGGCATGGATGGCATTGGATTGAGTTGGGGAAGTGTGTTTTTTGGGGTGGCCTTGCTGATGTTGTTGGGCCTCGCCATGTGGCTGGTGGCCATTTTGAGGCCTAGGCCTGCAAGCTTGCCTGGCCTTGTCTGCCAACAGGCCTGCTTTTTCATCCACTAGGATCAGAGCAGGTAGCCACAGCTTTATTGATCAAGTGTTTTCTATGTGATCTGTTGAATTTTTAGACATCACCTTCCTGAGAGTGTAGTGTGGCTGTACACAGTACTAGTAGTATAACATAGCTCTAGTTAAAAAAAATTCATAAATGGCTAGACTATCTTTTGTTTGCACTAGTACAGTACTAAGTAACTGAACCACAAAAACAAATGCAACATTTCACTGATGTTCTTCTCCTGTCTTCTTTGCTTTTAGGTGCACAAAAGACAGAGTAGGAGGTGTCATCGGCATCACCTGGCTACCCGTTGTACTGCCAGCCAGACAGAAGTCCTGCTGCGCATCACGCCCACGTGTGACCAGAACTTGTTGTGCATCTGCCTCCTGCCTGACGTCGGAATAAGATGGCCCCAAAGAAAGGTACCAGGTCCAGTACCAAGAAGGTTGCTGGTGAGAAGAAGGAACAGAAAAAGGAAGTGCCATTAACCACGACTGGTGGTGTGACGGCCAAGGTTTTTTTTGGCACCAAAGCGTTGTCCGGGAACCAAGCTGGGAGCAGCACAGCGGTCCAGCAACCCCACCAACCTAGGTCCAAGGGCTTTACTGTCGCAGAGGTAGCCAGTCTACTAACGGGCAGCGATGTTGAAGAAATGTCATTACCGCAAAGTAGTACACAATCAAGTTCAACGCAGGCGCAAACTCAGCAGATCAGTGTGCAGCCGCAACAAGAACAGCAGCAGCAGCCGCCGCAACAAGAACAGCAGCAGCAGCCGCCGCAACAAGAACAGCAGCAGCAGCCGCCGCAACAGGAACAGCAGCAGCAGCCGCCGCAACAAGAACAGCAGCAGCAGCAGCCGCAACCAGAACAGCAGCAGCCGCCGCAACCAGAACAGCAGCTGCCGCCGCAACCAGAACAGCAGCAGCCGCCGCAACCAGAACAGCAGCAGCCGCCGCAACCAGAACAGCAGCAGCCGCCGCAACAGCCCACCATAGTAGTTGTTGCTCCTGACGTAGGGGCATTTCAGGAAATCGAGCTTCCTGCAGACAAAGCGGAGCGAAGTCAAACCACTGTTTCAGAACATCTATTGTCTTCCAGACCACCAGCAAGGAAAAGGAGGCTTAGTCCATCATCTTCTTCTTCAAGCCCCGCTTCTGATGATCGTGATGACACTTGGGTCCCACCAGCTCGGTCTGAGAGGGAAGTACGCCACAAGACATTGCTTCTGAAAAGGAAGGTCCCAGAAAAACTTAGAGTTATGGAGGTAGATGTAGAAGAGGGGGGTGATGATGTTGATGAAGACGAGCCAGTCATCACGCACATTACTCCCGCCCCAAAGGGATTGGAGACCGACATTCTAACCCTATCCAGAAAGGCTGCTACTGAGCGGGATGTAGCACGGATCTCACCAACACAGGTTACACCACCACTACCTCCAGCTGCCATATTTTCCAAGGCCCGGCAGGGACCTACATCCAGCTCAACCACCTCAGTAGGAAGTGGTAGTAAAAGTCACAGTGTAGGTGGACAGGGTCACATATTTTCAAGCACCCCCTCAAGTTCATCTGGTGTTGAAAGTGGCACATCCAGCAGTGCCAGAAAGTTCTCCTCCCCAGTTTGGGACTTCTTTTCTGTTAGCACCAAGGAGGAGAACGTTGCTATATGCGCAATTTGTCGGCAAGGTGTTCGGCGTGGTAAGCTTGGTACAAACTATGGTACCGGAGGACAAGCAAGTCATCTCAGAATACACCACACTATTGTGTGGGAGGATCACCTACTTAAGTTAAAAGAAAGTAGGAAAACTAAACTCTTTGAAGTTGGTCAGGAATCAGGGAGCGATATTATTGTGGTGGCAGGTGAAGAACAGGGAGGCATTTCTAGCCCTGTCTCCAGTAGTGCAGTCACTGCAGTGGTAACGCCCACATCCTCCTCAGTAACATCAGAGTGGCACCGCAGTAAGAGCCATACTCAGAGTGTGGGTGAGACACCAAGGCGACCGGCGAGTACCTCAATGAGACAATCTGTGTCGTTGAGCCTTAGTGGGTTAATGGCACCACTAAGGAAAGTAAGCCAGCCTACCATTGACAGCATGTTTAGGTTGGAGGGGCAGTTCCAACGCAACCACCCAACGGCACGATTGTACAATGCGAAGCTGGCTAAAATGTTAGCGCTGGACCTTCTTCCTTTTTCATTTGTGGAAGGGGTGGGTTTCCTTGAATTTGTGTCTGCCATCTGCCCGAAATGGAAAGTTCCAAGCCGGTCCTATTTCGCAAGAATTGCTGTTCCGGCACTACATCATGATGTGCTGGAATTGGTTGGACAAGGTTTGCAGAAGAGTGCTGTGCACAATATCCACCTGACAACAGACATGTGGACCAGTTGCCAAGCCACAGATTACATGTGTATCACTGCACACTGGATCTCTTTTGTGGGGGTTAAAGATCAACTATCTGCACGAGGTGTTGTTGACACAGCTGCGATTTTTGAAGGTACTCGGAAACATGCAACTGTAGCCATGTTCGCCATGGAGAAATCTCATACGGCTGAAAACATTTTAGAAGAGTTTCGCACCAAGGTTTTGGAATGGCTGCAGCCCAGAGGGCTTGGTATTGGTTTTGTTGCCACAGACAATGGCAGTAATGTACTTAAGGCCATGGAACTTGGTTCCTATTTCAGGGTTCCGTGTTTGGCACACTGCATAAACATTATAGTGCAAGACTTTCTGAAAAAAGAACCCATAGTAAGCAATTTACTGTCCATCTGCCGAAGAATATGCACTCATTTCAGCCATTCTTTTAAAGCTCGGAAGCAGCTGAGGATCCTCCAACGTGAGCGTAGGATGCCAGTCAAGGCACTCATCCAGGAGGTGGCAACACGTTGGAACTCAACGTATTACATGCTTGATCGTCTGTACGAACAGCACAGGTCACTCAATGATTATGTCTGGTACAGAAGCAGTGATGCTAGTGTTAAAGGCATGACCCTTCAGAGGGAGCAATGGACCCTAATTCAATGCCTGACTGAGATGCTGTCTCCTTTTGAGGTCTTCACACGTGAAGTCAGCAAGGAGGACTGTACAATGGGCCAAGCTATCCCATTGTTGCAAATGCTAGAGCATGAGCTGAATAATGTGTCTGAATCCTACAAAGGTGTAGAGGACAGAAGGCAAGCCCATGACTTGGTGGAGAGCTTATCCAGGCGCTTATCAGAAAATGTAAGGATACAAAATAAAACTTTGTCACAAGAACATTACATTTGTGCCACAATTCTGGATCCACGTGCAAAATTAGGACTATTCCTTTCTTTTTCCGACACTGATGTTGCCCGCTACAAAAGTTGTATAGCTGAAGCAGCCATCAAGTTTGAAAACGAAGGGCTGCTAATTAAAAGCCCGCCACATCAACCCACAACAAGTACTGATACTGAAGCAGGCCATGCAGAATCAAGTGCAACTTCGTCGGCTGAGGGCAGTGCGGTTGGCTCACAATCGCAACACTCACCATCACCATCGACTAAAAAAACAATAACTGGATCATTCGGCCGAGTACAATCATTATCAGATTGGTATGTAAAGATGGGCCTTAAGCACAGTGCTGATGCACAGAAAAAACAGCACAAAAGCTTACCAGCAGCAACCCTGAACATTGAGCGGATGGTCCAGGCCTATCTGGACGACCCAACAGAGGTGTACGTTGATCAAAACCCAGTGCAGTATTGGTATAGGAAAAGGAATGAATGGCCACAGCTCAGCAGGCTGGCGATAAGCTATCTGGCTTGCCCTGTCGCAAGTGTCTCTTCCGAACGTGTTTTCAGTGCTGCTGGTTCCATTGTAACCTTGAGAAGGACCAGTCTATCTCCCAAAAACGTGGAGAGGTTAACAATGATCAAAATGAATCAGCACTTCATACCACCGAATTACACAATGCATGAATCAACAGAGGAAGATGAGGACAGCGGCTCAGGTGATGGAAGTATTGTGTCAGATGATTACCTACTACTGGAAGATCCCCCAGAGTTTGAGGACGAGCTATGCTTCCCTGACAATTAGGCTCGCACTTACTGTCTTCCTCCCTTTTTTCCCCCTTTGTTTGTGTCTGTTGTTCCGGTTATAAACTTGTGAATCGCAACCAATGCATTATCACCGTCTTCTAATCTTCTAATTTAAGATACAAGTTTCCGGTGTCTGCCATTTGACACTACAGTCCTCAGAATCCAGCTCCTCCGCTCGATCATACTGCATCTCCTGGTCAATTCCATTTCCCTCATGAATGATGATTGGATGATGGTAACAACAAATTCAAACTTTCCTCGTCCTTCCAAAACAAGTGGACCATGAATCTGATGACTTCTATAGCTATCCTCCTTCAGAGCCGAGAGAGACTGGCCATTAACTGAAAATAAGATGCAACAGGTAATGATTGATGCCATGCATTGGCCGCAGAATAGCAGACTGAATGATGTAGATTTTGTTGTGTGTGTTGCGCATGAATGAATTGATGTAATTGTGCACTGCCACTAATCAACATTCTACAGAACACACTAATTTTCCCCTTCTGGGAAACAAGAAATGTGTACTTCTCTTGCATCTTTGTGATACATTGCTTTTAATTCAATACAGGAAGGGGACTCACTCAATCTGCGCAATGCAAATGACTGTGACTTAACAGCACCGTCCATCATGATGATGGCGAAAGAGACGGCCTGCAGCGTTAACGAGATGAGATGCAACAGGTAATGATTGATGCCATGCATTGGCCGCAGAATAGCAGACTGAATGATGTAGATTTTGTGGTGTGTGTTGCGCATGAATTGATGTAATTGTGCACTGCCACTAATCAACATTCTACAGAACACACTAATTTTCCCCTTCTGGCAAACAAGAAATGTGTACTTCTCCTGCATCTTGGTGATACATTGCTTTTAATTCAATACAGGAAGGGGACTCACTCAATCTGCTCAATGCAAATGACTGTGACTTAACAGCACCGTCCATCATGATGATGGCGAAAGAGACGGCCTGTAGCGTTAACGAGATGAGGTGCAACAGGTAATGATTGATGCCATGCATTGGCCGCAGAATAGCAGACTGAATGATGTAGATTTTGTGGTGTGTGTTGCGCATGAATTGATGTAATTGTGCACTGCCACTAATCAACTTTCTACAGAACACACTAGTAATTACTAATTTTCCCCTTCTGGCAAACAAGAAATGTGTACTTCTCCTGCATCTTGGTGATACATTGCTTTTAATTCAATACAGGAAGGGGACTCACTCAATCTGCGCAATGCAAATGACTGTGACTTAACAGCACCGTCCGTCATGATGATGGCGAAAGAGACGGCCCGTTAACTTAAGATGAGAAGGAACAGGTAATAAATGATGATAATTAATGGCATGCATTGGACACCTGACTCTGAGCTATTGGTCTTTGTGTTTGCGTTGTTTGTTGTGCACAAAGTGATGTCAAAGTGTACTAGTGGTAATCTATCTTTCTGTACACAATAAAGAATGACTCAAGTCAGTAATATTTATATTTCTACTCTTGTTGTGTTATAAAAATTACACTTGTACTGCAGGCTGATCTTCAGTCAGTAGAAGTATCAGAGCTGATGATGAAGTCAGGAGGATGTTTCATGAGTGGCATAAAACGGAAAAGCCTAAAGGTAAACACGTGAACAACAACCACAGCACACCCAAATGTCTGTGTAGAAGTTGAATAGAGTGTAGCGGTGGGATGACTGCAGTGCATTGATTTTACTAACTTTAACTGTAAAATGCTATGTCTGGAATGGATAATGTGCTTTGCGTTTGTCCAACTCTTTGAGAGAAAAAAAAAGGACTCTAAAGTGTTAACGTAGGATGTGCTAATGGTAAGCACTGTGGGCCTGATCTCTCCTGTTACTGTTGAAGGTCTATGCTGGAAACAGACTACAGTAGAGATGATGCATATGCATACATGCCACCTCGGAAAGTGTTCTTGTTGCACTACACCATCATTTGTGCATTTGTTTTCACTTTCTTTCTGAATATCCCCTTTGGGGATAAAATCTAAAATTACAGGCCGGGCCTTGTCCAAAACTTTGTAAAACATTACAATGCATATTAATTACCTTACCAATCAATCACCTTTTTATTCCAGCCGGGCAGTGGCGAGTGGTGAGGCGACACACCCAAGATTGATGGACGAGAGGAGCAAGAGGAATGCCGAGATGCAAAAAAACAGTCCACATTTTTGACCAGGATAAGACAGTAACAGTATCCACTTTTCACTTCTTTTAAATAATTTGATTAATATCTTGTATACATTCTTTACAACAGTGTGTTCTTGGAGTTGTTATTATCAATCATCATTACGTTTGCTCTGTGTTTACGATTCTTCACTACCAATATTTAAAATTTCTATTTGCTATCTGTTAAAGTATTAAGGCCGGAACAGAACAAGAAATAGAAGTGTGGGTAATCCGGGTCTCATCATGCATGCATTTCCTTTTTATACCTTAACATATGGAATGGATATGGTATGGTAGTCTTCAATGATTGTCGTTTGTTTGTCTATGTATGCATACTGTTTTTCTATGTCAAACCTTTCCCAAAATCCCCCTTCCCATCCAATCAACGGACCCTAACCCTCTTTCCCCGGGCTGTGTGACTTATTGTCGAGGTGTAACTAAATTAAATGTACACCAATACTTAATCACACACTTGCTGGGGCGGATGTGGTGAAAGCAACACTACTTCAATTTCAATGCAGAGCGATGATCTTCTTCTGCTTGCCCACCCATGAGTAGGATATTTCACAGGTTATTTTATTTAACAAAGGAACATATACCTCAGCATGAATTGCCGGCATTGATTGGATTTGTTTGTTGTAGGGGTGGGCGGAATTTGCGTAATTGCGTTACGCAAATCTCCGCGAAACGGTAAAAAATCTCCGCGAACACGCAGAAATTCCGCGAACACGCGGAATTGCTTGTTCGCGATGCTTTTTTCCTGTTCACAATTGCTGTTTGCGTGCTCGGGGAGAAATATCTCGCGAACACGCATTTTGAGAACGCGAACAAGCAAAAATTTCGCGAAATCGCGGAAAGCAGACTTTTGAGCAATTTCGCGTTCTCCGCGGATCGCGAAATTACGCAAATTACGCAAATTCCGCGAGCGGAACGGAATTTACCGCCCAGGCCTAGTTTGTTGTCATTCCTCATATACAGCACTAACTGTTAGACTGTAGGCATAGTCAAGTCGACAAAACTATAGTTTGTAACTCTGTCTAGTAGGCTATCCTCATAATAACCAGCATTCAGTTTTTTTGTCAAATATTTGAGCATATAATTGTTGCTCGGTAAATTCTGTGATGTACTTCATTCAACTACTCCTCTAACAGTCTCTCAAAGGCGATTGACTATCTCCTTTTCTTTTTTTGGAAATGCTGCCACCCTGCCAGTGTATACTACTACTACTATACTACCACCACCACCCCAATCATGGCATGTATGAAAAAGGAAACCATCTTCACCATGCAGCCAGTGCTGTGACACAGTTGGACATAAACATCAAGCACCGGTAAGAGAGAAGTTTGGGGGAGGCAGAATCAATAATGGACATGTTGTCAATGATGTCAGTTTCAAACACCACTCCAAAGAATGCATAGTAGGACCAGTCAATGAGTGAGGTGTGTCGCATCTATCTGTTTGTGTCTTATACAGTCAGCAACTTATTGAAATCAAACACACGCTATGGGCGGCCATGCACCAGTAAAGAAACAGTGTGATGTAAAACAGTTACCCCACCTACAAAACATTAACAACATTGCATGTAACATAGAAAAATATATTTAATTGACCATAACAAATAAACTAAACCCACAAAAGCTAACCCACCCACCTCCCTAACCCCAACGACTGTCCATAGAAGTAGAGAACGCCCAAACGAGTGAAGAACGAACAGGAATTAAAAAAGGGGCAGTGACAGGGACTAACTGGTGGGGCGGGACTGGAGGAGGACACGAATCTGGTCCTCTAAATGGGCGACGCGGCATCTAAGGCCGCGGCAGTTGCAGCCACAGTGGGGGGGGGCACCGGAGATGACACGGTGGCGGCGGGCAGCCGCCCGGCAGTGGCGCCGTACCGCTGGAGGGCGATGGCTGGGGCCCGGGGCAATGGAGGAGCCTTCGGTAGCTGCAGCAGCCTCCTCCTCCTCCTCGGCTAGGACCACCAGCCGCCGGTATTCCTGCTGGATTGCCTCCAGCTTCCGGCGCCGTGCCTTGGCGGCCAACTCCTTACGGTTGACTTTCAGAGTTGCTGTGTATCAAAAAGAAAAATACAAGACAATTGTAAAATATAGTCTTAATAAAACAGTAGGACAAGGTAATTATTTATACACATAGTGGCATGGTAGAGTAGCACTATAAAATAAAGCACAGTAGTACATAACATTTTAAATGTCGCCCGTCCTTCTTCCTTCCACCTGTCTTACACTTTTTAGTTGAACAGTGCACCAGGTGCTCTTCTCCATAAAACTTTCAAAGCGGAGTTGAAATCAGATAGATGAGGACATTGGTTACTCAATACTCCGGCTCCTAGTCCTATACCAATTAAAGGGAATTCTAGTCTTCTAGTTCACTCTTCAAACGTCCCCAAGAACTCATACTTACTTACGACATCGGATAGCGGGCGGACTTTGTCCGCCCGCCATCCGACTGCTAAAAAGGGTGGGGGTCCCGTGGGGACAATTAATTAGGATGATGCGCCCGGCACAGTGGCGGGCGCACCCTGTTATTTTAAATTTAAATTCTGGTTGGCTTTGCTGAAAGCAATGCTAAAATGTTGTGCTGCTTTTCCAAGCACAACATGACGGGCCTCGCACGGAGCCTGTCACGTTTTGCTTTGAAAGTCGGGGGGGGTACCATAGCATCGGTAGGTACCCTCCATGGGGGCCCCCAAGCATACTCTGCAATGTGTGCATGCCTTTCCGTGGCGGACGGCAATGCCGCCACGCAAAGGCATTCCAAAATGCAGATTATATGGCTGCCGGTGTGGTGAGAGAGACACCACCGCCATATTGAACCCTTTTCCGCCTGGACATGTCTGAATATTTTCTACAGGGATGGCGGGAGGTTTGCCCCTGCTGTGACGGCAGTGAATTCCAGCCAGCCCGGCGGGGGCAATACGCCCACCATCCTAATGGGGCCCTAATTCACAACTGTACAGTATACATATACATACAGTACACCTTTGCAGTGAGTGTGCTGTCAAGTTCAACAATAGTTAAAGATTATGAATCTAACTTACCACCGCCTGCCACTGGTGCTGCCACTCCCCCTCCGTTGCTATCTGCAACTGCCGCATCCTCGCCCTCGGCGTCGCCTTCGCTGGCCCCAGCAATGGTGGTCGGTAGTGCGCCTAGAAAACATTACACATTTATTAGGCGACATATACACCTCCCCCCTATTGATCAGTAGCAAGGTTGAAAAATGAGTTAATACTAACATAAATCACTAGTACAAATCAGGTAGTAGTAGAGTAGACACTAAGTTATATGATCATTGTAGCATTTGCTTGATTAGCCCTAGCCATGCACATGTGACGTTACCTTTACCTTGCAGCTTCTTAAGACACCTTTGAGCCCACATGACCTGCCTCACACTGCTACTGTCTAGTCTACGCGCTGCGTACAAGCGGTCAACAAACATTAACAAGCCACTTTTTTAGGAAGAACTGGTGTACTACTGTTACTGTTAGTCCATATTGCTTATCCATAGATGCTACACTTTTTGGCACGGCTGAGAAATGCTTGCAAGTTGCAATATACTAACGCACACCATTTCTTTTTTCGCATTACAGACGCAAGATTCCCTTCTACGAACCAGAGCTTCTGAACGATGCACCAACTACCAGTACTAGGTTCTTCTGAGGTGAGGGGTCCCTTCACTCACATCTTCATTTATAAATGTATATAAACTAAATTGCTATGGGATGGTGGTGCTGCCTTCCACCACTTCAGTTATCATGATTTAATTCCCAACTGTATAAGTGTAACAATGTATATTGTTTTAATGTTATTGATTTGCCGGTTGGTGCTGCTAAGAAAACAGTGTACAGACCTTCTGAAATTGAAATAAAAATTTTAAACTTACATAGACTTTGTGGTATTTGGTGTGGAGTGGACTAACTTACACGAGTGAGCAAATTAAAGTAAGGGTGTGCATGTGAATTGCTTCCACGACAGAGGTTGGGTGTGTTATGTTCTGGGTTGTCTACTTGTTGGTTATCTTGTGGGGAGGGTTCCGAGACCTAATAGGTATGACAAGACAGTACTATAGTCAAGCAGTGGAATTGTGGTGGGTGCGGAATTTCTGATTGAGGTGTGCAAGGAAGGTCCAACCTACCATCACCAACATCCTATTTTCTGGTGCAAATGTATGTGCAAGATCCCTACAACAGTGGTATGTCCTATAGGGTATCATATCAAAATATTAAGAAATCTGGTAGGGCTGTTGTTGCTGTGAATTTTCAAAGCCTAAACATCAACAAGAGTAAAAAGTAGTACAAGACAACGACCCAACGGATTGTACGAGCTACTGGTGAATATGAGTTTTATATTACAACCTTTCACAAAGAGTGGCACTGGCCAACTGGGCAAGACTAGCTACTACAGTACAGACAGACTGATAGTATGTAGTAGTACTCAGTCATCATAGCGGAGGCAGGGATAAGCTTTTTGAAACCGTACAGATCGAAGGATAATTGGTGGTAAAAAAATAGCATTTGGAAACACACTATAGTTCGGGAGAAATGGGGCAGTAAAAGTTATGGAATAAGAAATATTATTAAAAACAAGAAGACTTACTGGGGCCAGCAGAGGAGCCCTCAGCGGTGTCCTCCTGGTGGTGTTCCTGTCCCGCCGACTGCCCAGTCCCTGCCCGTCTGCCCCTGGGTGCTGATGAACAGGAAAGATATAAGAAAGAGACAAACATTGATGGATGGTGTCAACTTAAGCAAATACAATATTTTTCGACAACGGTCAAAAAACACTTATGTAAACAATTGCAATAACTACATTGACCGATCTCATCTGGTCAACATGTAATATCGGGGGATTCGCAGTTCGACTACTTAAGTTACTATTTATCAACAGTAATCCATTCTTCCATTCTGATTCCAGAAAACTAAGTTACAAGTAAACCTAAGTATTAGTACAACGTACCACCCAACCTAGCCCACCTATTCCAGGCATGCCAATTGTACATTAAGTATGCATTTCCACTGTATTCCTCAACAATGTGTATGATCCAATCATGGACACATGAACATGACTACATTTTTTGTATACACCAAATTTTGGTTTGATTGATGCTGATCTGCTACTGCTAAGTAACTGCAAAGCCTACCTCCACTCATTGAACAAACTAGAAAGGTTCTAAAGACTGCCGTACTAGCAGCACGTCACGTAACTGAGTGAGGGGGGCATCACGCATACCACTAACCAATTAGAAGCTCATACAAAGTACCTAAACCTATGTATCAATCCGCCCCTATCTATTAGTGACAGGACAAAGTAAGGAGTGGACGTGAGTCACTGTAGCATTACGTAACTTAATTTCTCTAAAATAAACTCGTAAAGAATCACGCTAAGCAAGCGCAAACGCAAAGCTGCAAACAAGTAAGATTAGTAGTAGCGCAGAAGAGCACCTGTGTCATAATCACAGAAGACTTTTAAACGTTATTAACTTGGAATGTATTGCAAGCAGCAACATTCTAGCTGGTTGGAAGGAAAAAAAGATATTCGCAATATATAACATAGAGCAGAAGAACAGACACAAAGTTGTAATAATTAAATAGGTACTCAGCAAGCCCCGGGACCTCCACTCCTAACAGGTCCAGCAGGTCCTGCTCACGGTCCAGGATGTCGGACCACCGGTGCGTCAGCTGTGCCTGGGTGCGCCGGACCCCAGAGATGCGCGACACTGCCCGGCGCTCCTTCCCCCACCGCTGCCGACGCTCCCGGAGGCCGTACCCGGACTCAGGCCTGCCACCTGCTGCCAGGGTTGAGGGGAGGTGGCGCTGCACAAAGAAAATTAGTGCAGCCAACTCCGCCTCCCCAAATAAGGCCCGTGCATGCACCCCTTGTGGGCGCCGCCTTCCGCAAGGAAGGCGGTCGCGGCTCTGGCTGCGCCGGCGAACAGCCCTGCCCTTGGACATAGTTCTGGGGACGGGGCGGGAAAGAAAAGGTAAAATAAATAAAGGAGTAAAGGAAATAAATAGCGGGCAATACAAAGAGAAAAAGTAGCTAAAAAACAAAAAAAAGTACACAAAAACCAAAAATATAGAGGCAGGAAAATAGTTAGAGAAATAATAAGTAATAAAGATCCAAAAAAAGTGGCTATAAACAAAGGATTGAAAAGATTTAGGGAGGATTGAAAATCAGGCCCCAGAACCATGCAATAGAGTGGAAAACAAGATGGCCGCGCCCATTGCGACCACGTGCGCAAGTTCGCGCGATATTTTCTCCCTGAGCAAGCAAAAAGCAACGCGATCAAGCAAAAGCGATCGCGAACAGGAAATATCGACCGCGAACATGCATTGCGCGACCCGGAACAGGAAGTAAACAACGCCAGAGGGCGGGACAAGTGAAAACAAGATGGCCGCGCCCGTGAGCAACCGCATGGGTAAGTTGGCGACCCGCGAACACGCAAAAAATACCGCGAACAGGCGGCAAAAAAACTTCCGCGTCTTCGCGATATTTCCGGCGTGTTTGCGGAGATTTTCTACATTCTCGCGATAATTTGCGGAAGTTAATTCCGCAAATTCCGCCCACCCCTAATAGAGATGTTGATCTGCTAAACAACAAAGTGCATGCCAAATACTACAACAATGTGATCACTGTTATGTGAGTCATGGTGATGTGACACATGTGAGGGAGACACACCACTATGGCACCAAAACACATACTCACCATGTCCATGTAACTCATTCCACACAATGGTTTTGACCTGAAATACATTGGAATGCACAGACACCACACCTATCCACAGTCAGTGGTAACAATCCCACAGGTGAGGTAAGCAAATTTCAGTCAGATATGGGAAGACAGACAACGCACATAACAAAGCGTAGCACAGGTTCATTACACATCAGCAACATGTTTATTCCACAATAGTTGCAAGGTAATTCTACGTTACAGTGGACACACGGTCACAAAGTGTCGGAGAATTGAAGTCCAGGGGTGTGTGGTAAATCACTTGATGGCAATTGACAACTTCCACACTGGTGTTGGGTTCTGGGTGTTGGGGGTCAGTGAAGACCAAACAACAGGCAAAGTACCCTGGGAAGGACAGACACAAGACACAGTCAAAAGCACAGCAGAACAGGAGAGAAATGCAATACACATGCACACAACATGTCAAAATAAACCTACACAGAAACAAGTTAGCAGTTAGACACTATTGTAGAGTACAGACCACCTGAAAGGACACATCACTGCACGCATCCAGTCAAGTGGCACAGAGACACACTCAAACAGCAACAGAGCAGCAGCCAACACATTTCAGGCTAACTCAATACATTGACATAACAACCCTGTAAACTCACATTCAGGTGAAGAAGTTGTTGATGAGCTGTGTGCGGACATCAGCCTCATCATCATCATCACTGGCATCATGGCCCAGGCCTGGATCCTCCACAGGTGGCTGAGGTAGGTCATTGTCATCCAGGATGAGAGGTAACTTCTTCCGCACTGCCATTTTGTGTTGCATGCAGCATACAAGGGTAATTTTGCACACCTTTGCAGGGTCATATGGGAGGGCCCCTCCGGTCTTGTCCCGGCAGCGGAAGCGGCTTTTCAGGAGACCAACTGTCCGCCCCATAACCCTCCTGGTCCGACCATGTGCCTCATTGTAGCTGATCTCGGCTGGTGTCACAGGGTTCCTGAGGGGTGTCAGCAGCCACGGCATGTTGGGGTATCCGGAGTCACCTACATACAAACAATTGAACAATTATCTGAGTTTTGAAAGAGGGTGGAATACAACATTGCCAAACACACACAATGGTAAACAGTCAGTACACACCGACAAGCCAGGCATGCTGGTCTGGCATCTGTGACATCAGCATTGCAATGCGACTACTCCTCATGATATAGACATCATGTGCAGAACCGGGGAAACATGCACACACATGTGTGATACACATGTCTGCAAGACATACCACCAGAGCATTGATGGAGTGGAAATGTTTCCTATTCCAGTATGCCTGCTCATGTGCACGTGGTGGTACCAGGGCCACATGTGTACCATCAATAGATCCGATGACACTCGGCATCCTCCCCAGTGTATACAAAGCATCCTTTATTTCAGTGAGTTGACCTGGGCTGAGGAAACTTGATGTACAGGTCAAGGAAATGCAACATCCCCTCCAAGACATCGCGTAGCACATGACTGAACATAGTTTACGACATACCACCAGCAGTAGCCACAGTGTACTGGAAGGTACCAGTAGCAAAGAAGTGCAGGGCTGACATCACCTTCACCTCTGGGGTCAGTGCTGTAGGGTATGTCCGGCCAGGTAGCAGATGTGACGCCAACTGCTCTGCCAAGTCCTCAATCAGTCGCCTGGTGAAGCGGTACCATCGGATGCAGTCGCGTTCCTGCATGGTTTTAAGGTCTGGGAACAGTCTATGGACAGCTGGTGCCCTGCAGTACAGAGATGAACAAAGGAAGATTGTTGATTCATCCACCCATGTGGATATGCCCAAGAAAAATATCTCATGATACATCATGACAATACACAATGTACTGAGGTGTGTGTTGTTGGGTATGGACACATATGTCACCTACATGCACATCACCTCACATCTCAAGTCCACATGTCTACATAAGTTCCATGTAGTGCAATGGCCAATCATTGGGCTGTGTCACAGTACCTATGTACTACAGTCACGTTACAAACACACACCACAGTGACAAGTGAGGCCTAATGTCTTCCAGGCATCACAGCTCTTTGACATGCAGATACCCAGGGTCCCTGTATTGCCACATGGACACTGGCATGACATGGCGTATCATGTGCACGCCACAAAACAACCGTGAGTCCCACAGGTAGTGGCCACTGTTGTCTCTGCAGGCCCTACATGAACGTCTCGTAGACACACACACAACATCAATGTTGATGCACAAACCACATGGATGTGGAGACTGTCTCCCATTGGGTACATTTGATCAGCCACAGCTGAGACATAACATGCACACAGACTGTGGGTGTACATCAGAATTGGGGCTATAGGTCTCACTGTGATGTACATACCATCACACCCAGGACTCAGGGTGTATGGGACATGTCCTAAACATATCCAACCTGCAACTGTGTCCATGACTCATAACCATAACTGTACAGTTGCACATCACAGTGGTAATATGCACAACACACAAAGGATTATGTCCCCATGAACACGTGCACAGCCTGGGAGTGGATGCACAAAAGTGCCACACAACAAACCAAATGTTGCCCCCCAAAACACACAGGTAATGCAGCCGTACATGCCATGGGACACAGTGTGGCACATGCTGTAGTGTGGTAGGTGTGCACCTGAGTCCCTGGCAAGTAATTGTGTGTGGAAGCCGTCAAAAAGTCACACCAATGTCAACCGATGCGGGTGACTTCTACAGGGACGCATTGCACAGTTCAGGACCGAGCCGTGCGTACGCTTAGCCATTGACTGCAATGCGGACCGACGCGGGTGACTATCATGCATACTCATCGTGCAGGCATGGACCGAGCCCTGCGCACGCCTTCACCATTGAATCGTATGGAGACGGGTGCGTGTGTATTTTCAAACTACGCGTTGTACATTCAGTTGACCGAGCCATGCGCACCCATTGGCTCTGGACTGTCATGGAGACGGATGCACATTCAAAACTTGTACGAGTTGTGCACTGGAAATTTAGTTGGATGCCTACAACAATGTTGCAATTACTAGAGTTTTATGAAGGTGAAGATTTGAACGATGCGGAAGACGTGTACGAGTCGTACAATTCCATGGATTGGCCAGATTCATAGAATGCAACCGTGTTGGACCTATCACTTGGGACACATGGCACAGATTCTGCCTCTGCAGCACAGATATAAGACTGGCTGACCCCAGGGAGCTCACATGCCTGCACTACATGCTACTAGACCACATCTCTGCTACCACTGCTGCTGTCTCTGCATCCTCTGGCTACTGCTGTGGCACGTACTCTGGAGAGGGCCCCAGCCTTCACTGAGGACGAAAACCAGGCCCTGCTGGACGGGCTCTTTCCACAGTAGCTGTATGGGAAACCATGGGAGCAGGTGAGTGTGCAGTCCACTGCCTTCCTAATTGTGCATGTTGTCTGACTAGCAGTAATAGCAGTGTGTACACCAGTGGCAAGTGTACTCACTGAGTACTTTAATCCCCCAAAGTGTGTAGGTACATGTAATGAACAGGTGTTCTGCAACTAAAGTGCATTTGTGCAAGCTTAAACTTCCCAGGCAATGTTAACATGTCAGACATGCAGGGCATTTGTCCATTTCCATGGGTGCACTACCTGTGTAACTCATTTTCCTGTGTGATGACAACATGTATATCCAACTGTGTGCAGCAAAAATATGGGGCATGTGTGTTAATGGACTTTTAACTTTGTCATCCTCATAGGTTGATGCCCACCAGAAGCAGGAGATCTGGCTGACCGGGCAGTTTGATCAGTGGGGGTCTACAAGTGCCGGATCCGCAACTGCCAGAAGAGGTGGCAGGACCTTCGGGGCTGGACCCGGAGGATCGCAAGGGTACAGCTGAAGCTGTTGCCTCCTCGCAAGAGGGGCAGACACCGGACCCTGACTCCCCACATGCTCAGGATTCTGGCGGTGGTCTTCCCGGACCTGGATGGGCAGCTGAAGGC
Organism: Triturus cristatus; assembly: GCF_964204655.1. Lineage (NCBI taxonomy): Eukaryota > Metazoa > Chordata > Amphibia > Caudata > Salamandridae > Triturus > Triturus cristatus. The sequence continues at coordinate 166,870,565 of NC_140580.1, read as the reverse complement.
CAGACAGCAGCAAAGAGGGGGTAAGTCCATGCCTAATCTGTGTACTATGTCTGACATGCTATTTGCAGTCTTTTGGCCTGGTCACACTTCCACATCATGTCGATCTTGTAGTCCAGGACTCCTGTCCCTCAATTGTGTGATGCACCCTCCTCATCTGATCCACAGGTGTGGACCCTACAGTCTGTGGCTTGTGTCACTAGGGCACTGTGTCCCTGCAGTCAGCTATGCTTCAGGTTCCGGCCAGAATCTGTTACCGTGACTCTGTTGTGTGTTTCATGGGTGGGTCAATTGTTTACACAATGCCTGAGATCTGACATGTGATCTGTGTGTGCCCTTGATATGTGTTCCAATTGCTGGTCTGACTCGCCACATGTGCCTGGGGTATTTCAAACACACCCATGCAGCAGGGGACTCCAAATTGTGGGCCTCAGGAGTATGTCTGTCAAGTGTGTCACACTTGCTTAGCCACCTGACTGCTGTCCAGGGCTATACACTCTTTCACGTAGACCTGGGCAGTCATGCCTACTCAAGGGCATTTAGAAACACTCTGTAATCCCACTCCTGTGCATCAATTTACAGGTTGTGCTTATTGACATGTGCCTTCAGGTGTCTGCCTCTGTGTCATTGTGGTGTGGCTTACTTTTCTGGACAACTGGGGTGTTCATGAGTTTGAGGGTCAGCAGGACATCTGAGATGTGACTATAAGAGACAAGACCTGTGTGACATATAGGTGTGTGATCACGTGACAGTGCACAATAGTGTATGCAACTGTGAACTTCAGGCAGCTGTGTTTCATTCACAGCAGACTGTGATGTGCTCATCTACAGGGAGTTGTGTTGGCAGAGACTCATATGTCTGTTTTGTATGATGTGGGGTCATCTGGGTCCGGGATATGTTGTTTGCAGGGGATGGACAAGTGCACTTGTCAGCTGCAGAGTTTGCTTTACCCATGACCTATGATTGTGACACAGCGCATACTGTTGTTGTCTGGATGCCCTGCCTCTGTGACAGGAGACAGTGATGACTGTCTTTCCAGGAATGCCAGTGCCATGGCATTTAACTTGCTATGAGTGATCCTGCATTGGGGTCAAATGTGCTCCATGCACACCATTGTGGCATTGACTATCAGGACATGAGAACATCATAGTGTGTGTTGCTGGTAGGCATCACAAGCATGTGAAATGAGACTCTGCCCATCCCTTCATCCTGATACCTGTACTGAGTCGGTGGCAAGATATGTGATGTGTGTATAGTTACATACTCCCACATGTTCACTTGCATGTCCAACAAATGTGTATGTGGTTCATGTCTGCACATTGGGGTATTAGCACCCAACATGCAACAGACATATGGGTGCAAGTCCAGGAGGGATATGAGTGCCATGGTTGATGGTGAGACTGACAATTGGCTTATTCTAAACAGTGTGAGCACTTTGAGCAGTGTTCAGCTGATGATGCCAGGGCTTGCCCTGTGATGTGCTGTACTCACTGTGGTGTGTGCAGTCAGTGCAGGTGACTGATGTTGTTCTTTTTTTCCTAGTTCTATCCAGATACATCCACGGCCACAGGAGGGGACAGCTCCACAGACCATGAGGAGCCACAGAGCCTGACTGGGACAGAAGGCGAGGAGTTGGAGGGACCCAGTGGCACGGAGTGTGAGTGGAGCCACACCGAGGAGTCCTCAGCACCATCCACCCCAGCTGAGGGCCACAGTAGCTCAGAGGATGAATCCCTTGTGGAGGCGGGTGTCAGCAGCCACCAAACCCTAGCTAGTGAGGCTGTCCCCGCCACCGCCACCACCACCACCATCACCACCCTCCCATCCCAGAGGTCCTTGGAGGCCTCCGTGTTCTGGAGCATGTCTCCTTTGTGCCAGGCACCGCACCCCCTGCCCCTGTGTCCCCTGCTGCCCTGAGTGTGGAGTATGTGGACTTGCTTCGACAGATCCATGTAGGGCAGACATCAATGCTGAGTGTCCTCCATGCACACACCAGTGTGTTGACACAACTGGTGTCATTCATGGAGGGCATTTCATCGGGCATGTCTGCCCTACAGAGGACCAATCAGTCCGTGGCCTCCTCCCTGATGGCAGCAGTGTCCCTCCTCCAACAGTCCCGCACCCCTCCTACCCCTGCCCCACCCACTATTCCTAGCACCCTACCTGTCCCAAGCACACACACACACACACCAGCACCTTCACCCGAACCCACAGACACGGGCAGCAAACAAACACCCAAACCAAGGTCTAGACGTGCACACAAGTAACATCAAGGGACTGATACCACACTCACAGGGGATGGTTTGCAAACACACACACAGTCATCCACAACCACTCCGCAGTCCTCAGATATCTCTCCCTCCAAGACCCCTTCCCTTGCCTCACCTGCAACTCCCATCTCCCAAGAATCTCTTCCTCTGTGACCTTGGCCTCTTCCTCACTGACCCAGCAGATTCAGCTTACAAGGGGAGAGGAAGTCCCCACACACAGAGGGGAGTGCCCCTCATACCTGGACTCCCTCCCCAGGCGCAGTCAGACTGAGGCCCCCACCCGCAAGTTCCCCCGGAGCCAGAAGAGCAAGACCCCACCCCTGCACCGCAGCTCCACGACAAAGTCTCCGTCCTCCATCCCCCAGGCCACCACTCCACAGGTTCTCCCTCCACACCCGGCCCCAGGTTCCCCCACCCACAGATACACCATCTCCAAAATGCTCAGGCCCTCCCCCCTACCACTTTCTCTTCCACCCCACCACCCCCGGTCAGACAGTTTGTGCCACTGATGTGGGGACCGTGTCCCCCCTCTGTCCTGCCGGTCTCACCTGAACCCCATTCCGCTCCCATTGAGATAGGCACTGCAGTGGAGTCCAAGACCACCCCGTCTGACTTGGGCACTGCAGTGGGGACCCAGTCCACTCCATCTGACCTGCCCACTGCCGTTGTGCCGGCACCCACCCCATCTGACTTGTGCCCCACAGTTGTGACTGCACCCACTACTTCAGTCAGCTTCACTGCAGTTGCCAGTGACTCTCCTGCATCCACCACCCCTTCACTGCCTCCTTCTGCTGAGCCCTGATCCTGTCCCTGCGGTGCCTGGCCTGCCCCATGTATGCCCCTCCGAGGGAATGTCCCCTGTCCTTACCAGTGCAGGCATGCAACGTGTGACACTTGTCACTCAAATAACATTGTTGACATTTGGATATGGACTGGCCATTGCCCTTTGTTTTGAAAGGACTTTGCATTTAAAAATGGCTGAATAAAGCATTTTTCTTTATCCTTGTGAATTTGATTTAGCTGTACATTACGTTGATGATGTTTAGCATGACCTTGCAGTTTTAATGCTGCATTTCCAATGTTGAATACTGAGGTGTTGATGTGAGGTACTCCATGTGGTCCATGAGATATGTATCCTATTCTGGTCGGTATCCATGTCATCCTTTGCAGCTAACTGGGTGTGTCATGATTAACAATTTGTGAACATCTCTGTAAACATTTAATTCGCATGGTCACATCTGTAGCTTGCACACATGCACATATGATGTGCTTCCCATTGTCCAATTTGTCTATTTCCCTGACTGTGGATGCATCTCCACTGGACCTGCAGGTGTGGGCATCATTGGTGTAGGAGCAACTGGGTCCTCTGTGCAACTTGCTGGACATATGTATTGAGTATGTGCAGATGAGTTAAGGAACACTCCCGTACCCAGGCTGTTGTGACCAGAGCCTTCATTGTGTAGTAACTGATGGCTGACTGACCAAGTGTTCTGCTGATATGACTGAGACCTGCTGGGACTATGTTTGGCACAGCTGAGCTTCCACAGGAGTTGCGTCCCCTCAAGTGTGCTGTTCCGTGACATTGCCTGGGCCTATCGTGTGTTGTGTGAGCATGTGTGTGTGTGTCCACATCCCTTTTCATACACAGGCAGTGTTCCTGTTGTTGATGCTTGCTGAGCTGTACTGTGTTGATCCCACATCTTTGCCCTGGGCTATCAGATGTGTGGGTGCATGACACACTACTGTTAATTGGTGTTTCATCATTGGGATTTGTCAGTTCTGAGTGGTGATGATGTGGTCAGACGCAGATGGGACACAGTCAGGGGTCCCCAACGCACTTCTTTGTTCGCAATATCATGTAGTTGACCCTAGGTGGTACCTTTCAGTGATTGAGACATGTGTATGTGTGTGTGACTGCTCCCACTCGTCCGGTTCAGGGCTGCAATGTTGGCAGGTGTCAGCATGTGTGCCTTGTGGTTCTCATTGGCTTCTGCATTGTCCTGGGACTGTGGCAGGTATTCCAAAGGTTACGTGATCTTTGACGTCATGGCCATGTACCACATACTGTGCAGTATGTCTGTCATTCACCAGGGTTGAAGACTGTCCTTGTGTGATGAGTCTGTGCACCTTAGTTCCTCCCAACATTACTGTGTTTGTCATGGGTGCATGTGCAATGTCACCTGTCCATGTGGGCTTCACAGATGCACATTGGTGCAGTTCAGTGAGTGTGGTGTTGAGGGTGGACAGATGTAAATGTTTGCATGGATGGGCCCCTAGCTCCCGTTTGTCCATGGATGACGGGCCATGCTGAGTGATTTGTGTTTGTGTAGGTGTGATGTACGTTTGTGGCACAAGACACATGTCTGGGTTTCACAGTTTGTAAGACATCTACCTTTGTCATTACAGTGGACGTATCATGTATGCTTGTGTCACCTCAATGTCTGGTCCCTGGGGGTAGTGCTGTTGTGTGTCAGTCTCTTGCTGTGTTAGTTGCTGTTCATTCCAGCTTGTGTCACATGTGTCTGTTGTGCTCCCTCTCATCTCACAATGCCCGACTGCCCACTAAGGGGGACCCAAGGATGGGTTACTTTTGTATGGCACTGTGTCCACATCTGTCTCACTGTGGTTCAGCCCCCCTCATGTGTTGTGTAGTTGCCTGGGGATACTGAGACACACACACACATTTTGTGTCAGATGTGCAGTGTGAGGTTGCCTGTTTGTGTTTGTGCATCTGCACCAGTGCATTGGTATTGCTGTTGTGGACCATTGTCTGGATGTTGTTTTTGTGATTTTCCCTGCTGTCCCTGTGAGTCATATCACATCATTCTGCACATTCATCCTGGTTCCATTGATGCCATGGAATGGGAGTTTGTGACCTGTCACCTACAGTCTACACTGGATGTTTTGAATGATGTGTGTGTCTATTTTCGAGATGTGTGTATGCTTTGTGATGGTCACTTCAGCTTTTGTGTCATTGTACACTGTATGCAATGTCAGCCCCCATGGGTGGTGCTTGTCTGCACATGGCCGAGAGTGTGTTAGGTTTTCATAGCACTGCTAGCCGCACCACATCTCTGTGGGTATGGGACACAACCACTACTTTGCCACAAAAGTGTTTAATGTGTTGGGACCAGGAATCATACATGCTGTTTGGCATTTGCAGCTTTGACCATGATGACACTTACCTTTTGCTCACTGTGATGAGGGGGGTTTTAGACCCCATCAACACAATGCTCAACATTTGCTGCAGTTTGGAACCACACACTTAACTTTTGTTCTACACAGTGAGGGGGTGTTAGTTTTACATTGACACAGTGCTGTTGTGATGCTTGCCTTGTGTAGGCCACACTCCGTTTTTGGTCACACATGTGATGGTAGTTACATTGTATGTTCGAAGTCATAATCACTGTTGTGGGCATTTCTCACAGACTACACACTGTTGTTGTGATGTTAGAGGGATGTATTTTGCTGACATACCTAATGTTGGTGTATGATGGATGTGTGGTGCATCACCCATCCTATGGGTGGGGGTGGCAGTAGTGATGGGCAACATAAGCCCTATGGGTGGGGGTGGCAGTAGTGATGGGCAACATATCCCCTATGAGTGGGGGTGGCAGTGGTGATGGGCAGCAGGTCCCCTATGAGTGGGGGTGGCAGGGTGATGGGCAAAATAAGCCCTATGAGTGGGGGTGGCAGGGGTGATGGACAACAGGTCCCCTATGAGAGGGGGTGGCAGTAGTGATGGGCAACAGGTCCCCTATGGTTGGGGGTGGCAGTAGTGATCGGCAACATAAGCCCTATGGGTGGGGGTGGCAGTAGTGATGTGCAACAGGTCACCTATGAGTTAGGGTGGCAGGAGTGATGGGCAACAGGTCCCCTATGGGTGGGGGTGGCAGGAGTGATGGGCAACTTAAGCCCTATGGGTGGGGGTGGCAGTAGTGATGGGCAACAGGTCCCCTATGAGTGGGGGTGGCAGGAGTACTGGGCAACATAGTCTCTATGGGTGGGAGTGGCAGTAGTGATGAGCAACATAAGCCCTATGAGTGGGGGTGGCAGTAGTGATGGGCAGCATAAGCCCTATGAGTGGGGGTGGCAGTAGTGATGGGCAACAGGTCCCCTATGGGTGGGGGTGGCAGTAGTGATGGGCAACATAAGCCCTATGGGTGGGGATGGCAGGAGTGATGGGCAACATAAGCCATATGAGTGGGGGTGGCAGTAGTGATGGGCAACAGGTCCCCTATGGGTGGAGGTGGCAGGAGTGATGGGCAACATAGTCCCTATGGGGGGGGTGGCAGGAATGATGGGCAACATAAGCCCTATGGGTGGGGGGCAGTAGTGATGGACAACAGGTCTCCTATGGGTGGGGGTGGCAGGAGTGATGGGCAACATAGTCCCTATGGGTGGGGGTGGCAGGAATGATGGGCAACATAAGCCCTATGGGTGGGGGTGGCAGTAGTGATGTGCAACAGGTCCCCTATGGGTGGGGGTGGCAGTAGTGATGGGCAACATAAGCCCTATTGGTGGGGGTGGCAGGAGTGATGGGCAACATAAGCCCTATGAGTGGGGGTGGCAGTAGGGATGGGCAACAGGTCCCCTATGGGTGAGAGTGGCAGGAGTGATGGGCAACATAGTCCCTATGGGTGGGGGTGGCAGGAGTGATGGGCAACATAAGCCTATGGGTAGGGGTGGCAGTAGCGATGTACAACAGGTCTCCTATGAGTGGGGGTGGCAGGAGTGCTGGGCAACATAGTCTCTATGGGTGGGGGTGGCAGGAGTGATGGACAACATAAGCCCTATGGGTGGTGGTAGCAGGAGTGATGGGCAACAGGTCCCCTATGGGTGGGGGTGGCAGTAGTGATGGGCAACATAAGCCCTATTGGTGGGGGTAGCAGGAGTGATGGGCAACATAAGCCCTATGAGTGGGGGTGGCAGTAGGGATGGGCAACAGGTCCCCTATGGGTGAGAGTGGCAGGAGTGATGGGCAACATAGTCCCTATGGGTGGGGGTGGCAGGAGTGATGGGCAACATAAGCCCTATGGGTGGGGGTGGCAGTAGCGATGTACAACAGGTCCCCTATGAGTGGGGGTGGCAGGAGTGCTGGGCAGCATAGTCTCTATGGGTGGGGGTGGCAGGAGAGATATACAACATAAGCCCTATGGGTGGTGGTAGCAGGAGTGATGGGCAACAGGTCCCCTATGAGTGGGGGTGGCAGTAGTGAAGGCCAAAAGGTCCACTATGGGTGGGGGTGGCAGGAGTGCTGGGCAACATATTCCCTATGGGTGGGAGTGGCAGGAATGATTGGCAACATAAGCCCTATGGGTGGGGCTGGCAGTAGTGATGGGAAACAGGTCCCCTATGAGTGGGGGTGGCAGGAGTGATGGGCAACATAAGCCCTATGAGTGGGGGTGGCAGTAGTGATGGGTAACAGGTCCACTATGGGTGGGGGTGGCAGTAGTGATGGGCAACATAAGCCCTATGGGTGAGGATGGCAGGAGTGATGGGCAACATAAGCCCTATGAGTGGGGGTACAAAAGGGGGTGGTGATGGACGGAGCATCAGAACCAATCAAACACTCACACCCAGTCAACAGATCTGGGTTTGATCCATCACCATTTTTTAGCCCACTCTGCCACCCCAGTTCAGACATGGCCATATGCAAATCAGTCTGACCCTGTGCCTCATGGGAACAGTCCAGCCCGAACTGCCAAGCCATGCCTTCCCTGGACCAGAAACAAGCTTCCTAGGACCGGTTTCTGGCATTTCAGCCGTCTTCAGCCAGGCTTGCTTGAATCCAGTGGCAAAGTGAGCAAGGGACTCACGTCTGAGCATACCCTGCCAACTTATGGCGAACAAAGCAGTACAAAAGGGGGTGGTGATGGACGGAGCATCAGAACCAATCAAACACTCACACCCAGTCAACAGATCTGGGTTTGATCCATCACCATTTTTTAGCCCACTCTGCCACCCCAGTTCAGACATGGCCATATGCAAATCAGTCTGACCCTGTGCCTCATGGGAACAGTCCAGCCCGAACTGCCAAGCCATGCCTTCCCTGGACCAGAAACAAGCTTCCTAGGACCGGTTTCTGGCATTTCAGCCGTCTTCAGCCAGGCTTGCTTGAATCCAGTGGCAAAGTGAGCAAGGGACTCACGTCTGAGCATACCCTGCCAACTTATGGCGAACAAAGCAGTACAAAAGGGGGTGGTGATGGACGGAGCATCAGAACCAATCAAACACTCACACCCAGTCAACAGATCTGGGTTTGATCCATCACCATTTTTTAGCCCACTCTGCCACCCCAGTTCAGACATGGCCATATGCAAATCAGTCTGACCCTGTGCCTCATGGGAACAGTCCAGCCCGAACTGCCAAGCCATGCCTTCCCTGGACCAGAAACAAGCTTCCTAGGACCGGTTTCTGGCATTTCAGCCGTCTTCAGCCAGGCTTGCTTGAATCCAGTGGCAAAGTGAGCAAGGGACTCACGTCTGAGCATACCCTGCCAACTTATGGCGAACAAAGCAGTACAAAAGGGGGTGGTGATGGACGGAGCATCAGAACCAATCAAACACTCACACCCAGTCAACAGATCTGGGTTTGATCCATCACCATTTTTTAGCCCACTCTGCCACCCCAGTTCAGACATGGCCATATGCAAATCAGTCTGACCCTGTGCCTCATGGGAACAGTCCAGCCCGAACTGCCAAGCCATGCCTTCCCTGGACCAGAAACAAGCTTCCTAGGACCGGTTTCTGGCATTTCAGCCGTCTTCAGCCAGGCTTGCTTGAATCCAGTGGCAAAGTGAGCAAGGGACTCACGTCTGAGCATACCCTGCCAACTTATGGCGAACAAAGCAGTACAAAAGGGGGTGGTGATGGACGGAGCATCAGAACCAATCAAACACTCACACCCAGTCAACAGATCTGGGTTTGATCCATCACCATTTTTTAGCCCACTCTGCCACCCCAGTTCAGACATGGCCATATGCAAATCAGTCTGACCCTGTGCCTCATGGGAACAGTCCAGCCCGAACTGCCAAGCCATGCCTTCCCTGGACCAGAAACAAGCTTCCTAGGACCGGTTTCTGGCATTTCAGCCGTCTTCAGCCAGGCTTGCTTGAATCCAGTGGCAAAGTGAGCAAGGGACTCACGTCTGAGCATACCCTGCCAACTTATGGCGAACAAAGCAGTACAAAAGGGGGTGGTGATGGACGGAGCATCAGAACCAATCAAACACTCACACCCAGTCAACAGATCTGGGTTTGATCCATCACCATTTTTTAGCCCACTCTGCCACCCCAGTTCAGACATGGCCATATGCAAATCAGTCTGACCCTGTGCCTCATGGGAACAGTCCAGCCCGAACTGCCAAGCCATGCCTTCCCTGGACCAGAAACAAGCTTCCTAGGACCGGTTTCTGGCATTTCAGCCGTCTTCAGCCAGGCTTGCTTGAATCCAGTGGCAAAGTGAGCAAGGGACTCACGTCTGAGCATACCCTGCCAACTTATGGCGAACAAAGCAGTACAAAAGGGGGTGGTGATGGACGGAGCATCAGAACCAATCAAACACTCACACCCAGTCAACAGATCTGGGTTTGATCCATCACCATTTTTTAGCCCACTCTGCCACCCCAGTTCAGACATGGCCATATGCAAATCAGTCTGACCCTGTGCCTCATGGGAACAGTCCAGCCCGAACTGCCAAGCCATGCCTTCCCTGGACCAGAAACAAGCTTCCTAGGACCGGTTTCTGGCATTTCAGCCGTCTTCAGCCAGGCTTGCTTGAATCCAGTGGCAAAGTGAGCAAGGGACTCACGTCTGAGCATACCCTGCCAACTTATGGCGAACAAAGCAGTACAAAAGGGGGTGGTGATGGACGGAGCATCAGAACCAATCAAACACTCACACCCAGTCAACAGATCTGGGTTTGATCCATCACCATTTTTTAGCCCACTCTGCCACCCCAGTTCAGACATGGCCATATGCAAATCAGTCTGACCCTGTGCCTCATGGGAACAGTCCAGCCCGAACTGCCAAGCCATGCCTTCCCTGGACCAGAAACAAGCTTCCTAGGACCGGTTTCTGGCATTTCAGCCGTCTTCAGCCAGGCTTGCTTGAATCCAGTGGCAAAGTGAGCAAGGGACTCACGTCTGAGCATACCCTGCCAACTTATGGCGAACAAAGCAGTACAAAAGGGGGTGGTGATGGACGGAGCATCAGAACCAATCAAACACTCACACCCAGTCAACAGATCTGGGTTTGATCCATCACCATTTTTTAGCCCACTCTGCCACCCCAGTTCAGACATGGCCATATGCAAATCAGTCTGACCCTGTGCCTCATGGGAACAGTCCAGCCCGAACTGCCAAGCCATGCCTTCCCTGGACCAGAAACAAGCTTCCTAGGACCGGTTTCTGGCATTTCAGCCGTCTTCAGCCAGGCTTGCTTGAATCCAGTGGCAAAGTGAGCAAGGGACTCACGTCTGAGCATACCCTGCCAACTTATGGCGAACAAAGCAGTACAAAAGGGGGTGGTGATGGACGGAGCATCAGAACCAATCAAACACTCACACCCAGTCAACAGATCTGGGTTTGATCCATCACCATTTTTTAGCCCACTCTGCCACCCCAGTTCAGACATGGCCATATGCAAATCAGTCTGACCCTGTGCCTCATGGGAACAGTCCAGCCCGAACTGCCAAGCCATGCCTTCCCTGGACCAGAAACAAGCTTCCTAGGACCGGTTTCTGGCATTTCAGCCGTCTTCAGCCAGGCTTGCTTGAATCCAGTGGCAAAGTGAGCAAGGGACTCACGTCTGAGCATACCCTGCCAACTTATGGCGAACAAAGCAGTACAAAAGGGGGTGGTGATGGACGGAGCATCAGAACCAATCAAACACTCACACCCAGTCAACAGATCTGGGTTTGATCCATCACCATTTTTTAGCCCACTCTGCCACCCCAGTTCAGACATGGCCATATGCAAATCAGTCTGACCCTGTGCCTCATGGGAACAGTCCAGCCCGAACTGCCAAGCCATGCCTTCCCTGGACCAGAAACAAGCTTCCTAGGACCGGTTTCTGGCATTTCAGCCGTCTTCAGCCAGGCTTGCTTGAATCCAGTGGCAAAGTGAGCAAGGGACTCACGTCTGAGCATACCCTGCCAACTTATGGCGAACAAAGCAGTACAAAAGGGGGTGGTGATGGACGGAGCATCAGAACCAATCAAACACTCACACCCAGTCAACAGATCTGGGTTTGATCCATCACCATTTTTTAGCCCACTCTGCCACCCCAGTTCAGACATGGCCATATGCAAATCAGTCTGACCCTGTGCCTCATGGGAACAGTCCAGCCCGAACTGCCAAGCCATGCGTGGGGGTGGCAGTAGTGAAGAGCAACATAGTCCCTATGGGTGGGGGTGGCAGGAATGATGGGCAACATAAACCCTATGGGTGGGGGGGCAGTAGTGATGGGCAACAGGTCCCCTATGGGTGGGGGTGGCAGGAGTGATGGGCAACATAGTCCCTATGGGTGGGGGTGGCAGGAGTGATGGGCAACAGGTCCCCAAGGGTGGGGGTGGCAGTAGTGATGGACAACATAAGCCCTCTGGGTGGGGGTGGCAGGAGTGATCTGCAACATAAGCTCTATGGGTGGGGGTGGCAGGAGTGATGGGCAACATACCCCCTATGAGTGGGGTGGTAGTGGTGATGGCCATGCAACCCCTATGGTGGCCTGTTGCTAGTGGCCAGGATATGGGTCCCCTGGGTGTGTGTGCCATTTTGCGGGTACATGTCGTTTGTTTGTGTGGTGGGTGTCTGACTTACTGTCTGCGCCGTCCGCGTCTGTTCCTGATCCGGTCATAGATGTACAGTACTGGTATGACCTGCGCGATGGGATTCATGATGTGTTCGTCTCGTACACACTGCTTGTTGCTCCGTCTCGTACCCGTTGCTAGCTGGTCCATCTCGTAGCCGTGGATTGTGTTCTGGTGTGAATCGTACCTGATATGCTTCTTTTCCGGATGCTGTGACGTGCTGTACGTAGCGACCTGTCCGGCGCGTATGATTTCTGCATCGTACTTGTCCGGCCGGAAACTGCTGTGGGAACTGCTCGGGTCGGAGTTCGGCGGTACGGCTCGGGCAGAAAATGAAGCTTGAATCACAGCCTACATGTCGGTCGGATTTGTGTCAGTTATGCGCATCATACTTCACCGCCCGGACGGACCGGCTCCGGGTACGAGTCGGTCGTAAGGTAAGTCTACAAACAGCTCTCGGAGAGCTGTCCGACCCGGATCGGAATCGACCCCTTTGTGTTGCAGGGATCCACTGCATCCAGCAGGCCCCATTAACACACAGAAGTGCCAAGGCAGACTTGTGGAGCCCTGTGTCTTTGTTTTTCCTCCCATTTCCCATGTTTCACTTCTACCAATTACCATCATACTTCTGCATGTGTGGTCGCTGGTGGGGCAGTGAGAGATGCAAAAGCGCATTGCTCCCATATGGGTCCTCTGCACAAGATTCATGCAGCCTGAGCTTTAGGACCAGATTTATTAACATTTTGAGCTAGTGTTGCATCACTTTTTTTTAACAAAGCAGTGATGCAAACTGTATGTCTGGATTTTGTAAGCCACATAATGCCCAATTTACATGTCACAGTGAAAGAAGTAACCCACCAGAGAGCATATCATAACCTTGCATTGCTTTGCGTCGGGGAGGTGTTTTATTGGGTGGAACATGGAACATGTATCTACCTATCGATTTTCATACTAACCCATATTTATTACAGACAGAAAATCCGGGTTTGCACCACTTTGGTGTACTTACCCAAAGCTGTTGTAACATGGAGAAATATCTTAATTTCCTCTTCTTAGTTCCTCTTTTTATGTGTGCTGCATTTTGCGCCAAACATAGAAAGAGGACTATCCTAATATGGATTTCTTTCAGTGTAGGAAGGCATCCCTTCCTGCACATAAACAATCCTGCCTGTAGGCTGACTGAAGTGCCCCAGCGGTATAAAAGAACATCTTATTAGATCTAGAAGGTTTTTTCTCTCTCTCTTTCATGCAACACAGTGTAGAAAGTTGCCTTGCTGCATTGTGTTAAAGGTTAGAACATCTGACTCTTAGTTTGCTTTAAAAAGTGTTCAAAGATGGATGTCATGAATGTATGTGCATTTGTAGTGGCTATTTGAGCAAAAAGAAAAACATTGGTAAATCCAATAGGTTTTAATGTCAAGATCTGTTGTATGTATGCCCCAGTGAAACTAGGCAGATGAGGCCGCTTTTAACATCATTTTGCACCTGATGGTTTGGAACTCTAAGTCTGTCAATTATATGTTCATTGGTATCATTGCAGTTTCTGGCACGTATTTCACTTTTCTTTATTCTCAAGAAAAGCAGTGGTCTTCAAACTTTTTATTGTTGCCCCCCCAAGTGAAAAAAAAACTCTGTGTCCTCCCTCAAAAATTTTCACAATTGTTCGATTGAATTGGCAATCTTTAAATATGGCTAGGCTTATTTAAAGATTGCCATTAAATTATGTGACAGTTAAAAAAATTAATGAAATACATGTTTGGGGGTGTGACTTTCGCTTCACCTAAAATGCCGCCTGATTCGTTAGCTCCGTCTCATCGGAGAATTGCAGACACCTTTCCAGAGTCTTAATAAGCATTCTACGGAGTATTTTGGTTCCAAACGCTAACTGATCTCCTCAGGATGCCTGGGCTTCATCTTCTTCTCAGGTGAAGCATTCCTGCTTCCCTTTTTCTGCATTGCGGCTGCAGTTTTCCTCACAGCTGCCATTTTGAATTTATTTGACCTCAGCCTCTCTCTCAAAATACCTCAGCCACATTTAAATCATCGCTCTGTGGTTTGAGGCATCAATAAATACTGTAAGGCATGACTGCTGCCTGCTACCTTTTTACTTTGGAGTTTCTCCTGTGAAATAAAGGCTGTTTATGCTTTCATTAGGTTCTCTGATCTTTGCACTTGATTATTACTGCTGGCTGTGATTACTACATATTTTCTATACTGTTAATCATTTAACTACATTGGATCTTCTTCATAAACAGCTCACTACATAACCTTTCGCAGCATGTTTTTCTTTTTCCTTACTACACATTAAGACTCCATATGTGTTTGGAATGAACTTTGGGACTAGGTGACCTATACAGTTTCTTCTTGGCTATATTGCCATATGGCGCTGTCTAAATATACTTTATACATTACTAATTTGAAGTATAAAGACTTTCTTTTCTGCTAACTGGCACAACAAATCAGCAGCACCTTTTCCTCTCATTTTATCTCTCTGTGTCTCTTATATGGCTATTGATGGCTACCCCATTGGTTTTATGCAGGTTTGCTTGATCTCCTGGTCCATTGCAGGTGCACGAGCAGGCTATAGAAATGTCAATTTATCATCAAATCAAAGAAACAGTCTGCTTATATCTCAACCGCATACTTCACCTCTAATAGATTTTTTACGGACAAAGCGATTGCTGTTGGTGAAATAGTGACTTTTGCAACTCATCGTACTTCATCCATACCTATTTTTTCAGGCAAAGTTTAATTGCCCTCCTCCACTAAAAAAACGCTTGAAACAAAATCCTTCTTCACCTGAAAAATCTACATCTCCTATTTCTCTTGAAATATTGCTGGATGAAATTCGAGCACTGCGGCCTTTCATTGAGGAAACCGACAAACGTATCCAGAATCTCGACGACAAATGGTCTCTCATGGAAAATCGTGTCATCCTTAGTGGAGTAACTGGTAGTTGATTTGAATGAGAAAACAAATAAAATTACTCACCTTGAAAAGGAGATTTTTTTACTAAAAAAGCATGCTGAAGATTTGGAGAGCAGAAATAGGCAAAATAAGCTTTGTATTTACAGCCTTTCTTAAGGAATTGAAGGTTCTGACCCTGTCGACTTTTTCACTTCCTTTCTGCCAAAGTTGCTAGACCTACATTCTTATACCATGTTTAATATCCATCGTGCTCACTGATTGGGTCCTCATCTTTCTACCTCAGTTTACTCTTCTAAGCCTAGAGGAGTCATTCTTATTTTTTTGGAATTTACTTTTTTACTGAAGGTCCTCCATGCTGCCAAATCTAAACGACAACTTATTTGGTCGGGTAAGATGATCTTCATATCTCAAGCTGTTTCCAATGCCACAGCTAACAGAAGAAAGTAGTCTCTCTGTCTTCGCACTGTATTACGTACTCTTGGTGTCCGATATGGTCTTTTCCATCCTTGCCTCTTCAAGGTAACCATTCAAAATAACACCACTTCATATGAAAATCCAGTTAAAATTGAAAAATTAATTGACATTCATATAGCAGTTAAAATGGATACAGCTGGTCCATCCTTGTGCTAAAGTATGTTTTGCCATGCCTGTATTATATTTTTCAACTGTTATTATATGTGCACTGCTTTGTATGATGTTATTTAATACTCATTGATCTTTCTTTTTTTGCTTTTACAGATCCTCAAAGCTTGTCTATTCCATTTGTTCGCCTCCTGATTGTATATCGTTCTCCTGTGATGCATAGTTCTCCCCTTTTAGTTATGCTGTCATTACTTGTATTGTCACCACCACATTCGGCCTTTTCTTTTTGTCACTTATTCAAGTATGTATTTTCAGTCATCATTTTTATGACATGTACTGTCTTTTCTTGTTGTTTCTTTTTTCTTCCCTCTTTTTACCTCGCTCCTTTCCCTGTTTTTCCTTTTCCCCTTCATCTTTGCTGTTTTTTTGCTTATTTTTTCTTTTTTGCTAATATTCTTACTTGTTTTTATTGTAACTCTCTTGTATATTACATTGTCCTCAGAAGATTTTATATTTTGTATTTGTTGATGTATTCAGACTCGTAGGGCCTGATTCACAGAACTAACTTAAGACAAAATCCTAAACTTACTAACATTTTGGTATTCACGGAAGGCACTTACTCATTTTGGTATTCACAGAAGGCACTTACTCATTTCGGTATTCACAGAAGTTAGGACTCCTAACTTTAGGACTCCTAAATACCTTCTGTGATTACCAAAAGTCTTAAAGTTAGGATTCTTCTCAGTTTAGGAGTAGTAAAGTTAAGACTCCTAACTTTAGGACTCCTAAATGCCTTCTGTGAATACCGAAAGTCTTAAAATTAGGATTTGTCTCCGTTTAGGAGTAGTAAAGTTAGAACTCCTAACTTTAGGACTCTTAAATGCCTTCTGTGAATACCAAAAGTCTTAAAGTTAGGATTTTTCTCAGTTTAGGAGTAGTAAAGTTAGGTCTCCTAACTTTACTACTCCTAAACTGAGAAAATTCCTAACTTTCAGACTTTCTGTATTTACAGAAGGCATTTAGGAGTCCTAAAGTTAGGACTCCTAACTTCTGTGAATACCGAAATTAGTAAGTGCCTTCTGTGAATACCAAAATGAGTAAGTGCCTGCTGTGAATACCAAAATGGTAGTAAGTTTAGGATTTTGTCTTAAGTTAGTTCTGTGACTCGGACCCAGAGTAATTACATGGAATGTGAAAGGTTTTGTCGGTTTGTTTTGATAATCTTTATTTGGTCTTGTAAATTACCATAAAACATTAAAATAAAATACATACAGTCAACAGGTTTGAGACAATTACCAATGTCATAAAGCATATCTCGTTCCCAATTTGATAGAAGCAGAAATCTAAGTAAGAACAGCAAAACAAATTTTCAGGGAAGACAAATCCTTTTACAAAAAATCATCCCTTTTTAGTAAAATGTAAAATGCAGAGACACTATCATTGGGCTTAAAAAGACAATTCCCAAAGTGCGATATGAAATGCAAAATAGCATTAAATGTGCAGTCGTTTGAGTGTTAGAAGCATCACATGGACATTATGGTAGAGATGCAAAGCAGGATCCAGTGTAAGGAAAAGCAACTATGAAATGGATTATATTTAATCTTAACATAGTTAGGTAAAATCTATGCTCTGGATTTACTATCCATTTTAAAAAGGGCTCCTTTACATAAGTGGTAGAGATTGTTATGTAATTCAATACTGAAACCATTTCTAAAGTTCTCACCATTCGAGCCTCTTCTCTATATGAGAGGATGTTTCGCTATACTAAGGCTTTTGTTTGTGGTACAATACTGTCTGAAAAATCGAAAAGTCTTCTTAAGTCTAAGTTAGAAAAAGTATTCCTAAAATGGGCCAACTATGGATGGAGCTAATATTACTTACATTGAAACAGTCCTTCAACAAACACCTAGAAAAGCCAGCTTCAGGAGTGCTCCATATTTTAACTCACAATAAAAGTGGATCCATTTTAGCCTCATCTTCCAAAAACCCCATACCCAATTCAAGGTACGAAATGAAACTAAAGGTAGATTTGTGGGTGGATAACAGCCTACAGAGAAATGTATTCTCGGTTGCCTGCAGTCTCTCCAGGGATTCATGAACCCACACACCTGCTCTCTAGGTTCCTACAGCAAGGCATTTGCTCATGTAAAGTTTCGTCATCTCCTTTGTGGTCGTGTGGCTCAGTTTTCTAGCGAATTTAAAAATCGAATCACAGACTATCACCATTTTCTGAGTTCTTTGATTTATCAATCTACTCCAGGTCAGATAAACTTCAAATAAAATACCTAGGAAGTGGGAGATATTGGCAATTGGAGTTTCCCCTACAAAAAAGCTTTTTGTGTTTTTAGGACTGCTAGTTAAAATAAAAGATTCTTTATGGTTCACTTTAAGATTTAAATTAGTCAAAAAAGTGTTAAAACTGTTTAAATGTTTTTGTAAACCATTCGCTGTTTGTGCGATTAAAACTGCATCATCTCTACAAAGAAAAACTGGGACTGAATTAGAGCCAATTCTGAGGGTATCATTACTACAAGAGCCCAGGGCTCTGTTCTAAGCATCAACATAAAATAGAAACAAAAATAGGGCTAATATGCAGCCATGACATACCCCTCTTGCCACCATTATTGAACATGTACGCTCTTCGTGCCCAGAGAAAGGGCCAATAAGTGGTGTGTAGCAAAATAGGTATTCGAACTGCAACAGGTGTTTACCTCTTAAGATATGCTGGACGGTGGGGGGGAGCACAATTACTATTTGAACACAAACAGGTGTTTGCGAAAGGGGAATTGCTGTTAACGCGTGGGGTGCACAGGTAGGAATTCTTTTTTCAACAGGCATTTACCACTGCGAAAGGCTTATCATTTAGGGAACATATAATTTTAACAAGTGTTTACCCTTTTTTGTCTTGCCCAGGATGCCAGGGAAATAGGGGTTTTGGAGGGGAGAAGTGTTTTAATACTTGGGTAATTATGTAAATACCTAAGTATACATTTTTATTTTTTAGAAAAAATAAATTGAACAAATTAACAAAATAAGTTTATTTAAAATTTTAAAAAGGGTTTTACATTTTTTCTCTGACACAGGATGCTTGGGAAAAAGGGCTTTTGGGTTGGGAAGTGTATTAATACTTGGGTATATATCAAAATACCTGAGTTTTAATTTCAGTTTGAAGAGAAATTACATTTAACACTTGACCGCCATGAACAGGCAGGCGGAAAGCACAATTTTTTCCCCATGGCGGTACCTGGTATGCACTGCCACCATTGCTGGGACTATGATCCCCTCTGCTGCAGCCCGCCGGATGCGTGGCGGTTGGTCTTTACGACCGCCACACATCTGCCCGCCATCATAATATGGTGGGAGGTAAAGTTGGTTACGATGGCAGGGAGACCGGTGGCAGTCTCCTAATTTGGGCCCTTAGATTTTTAATGGTAAACAAATAAATAGGACGATTGAAATACTTTTATATGATTAATGTGACTAAAGTGAATATATTTTTAAAATTTGCCAGCGCTTTACAATTGGATTCAATAGGCGAAATTGTCCCTTTTTCCTTTTTCCTTTTACAGGTGACGTAAGCGGTTGGGGGTTTCATTCTTCAGTCAGGTAAATCAAACTTTATTGTTTTTTTAGAGACTGTAGCTGGCCAACTTTATTGTAAGGAGAGTAGAGGGAGGTATTTAGATAGATGCAAATTTTTAGATCCGTTTTTAAAAAAATGTTTTTAACAAAATGTTTATTCCTATACAGGTAGCAGTTGTACGCTTACATAGGGGCGATTGTTTTATTTTACACTGCTGGTTTAAAAAAAATAATCTATGAAGACAGGTAATATTATTTCTTTTAAACCAATGTGTAAAAGAAACTATTTTTTTGTTAAAACTTTTTTGGTTTCCTCACAATTCTTTTTTTTTTTAAATACGTTTTTATGGCTCTTAAAGCACGTGCAATTTGGGAGTACACAGATTGCATGGATCGCCAGAACGTACCTTTGGGATGCTTTCAAATTCATTTGTGAATGTTTTCTTTTCACTTCATTATAGTTTTTGAAGCATTACAAGGCTTTTGTTTTGGTTTTTTACACACCGTGTAAGATAAAACGAAGGAAAGAGTATTGCAACATTGGATTTGTTGTTGCATTTTTTGCAAATCTATAAATAAAAATTGGGTGTTTTTTGGGGGCTGCATTTTTTTAGTGATCACAGATTTATTTGCAGTATTTTAATTGCAGTTAAAAATGGCAATGCCAATCTATGAAATTGTTGATAGTTGTGCATGTGCTTTCGATTGCATTGTGGATTTTGGAGATATGATTTTGACATTTGGGGAGCTGGTGACTCTTGCTGTACTTTGGATTTTAACAGAAGAACAAGAGTCGAAGAATGAAGACATCAAAGGGTAGTAACCCGTTATTTCAATTGTTTGTAAAAAAATGTTTTACTATAATTTCCAAATTGTATTTAATTTATGAAAAAACGCAAAACAGGCAAGTAACCTAGATTAGGTGTTAATGAGGTTTAGAAGTGTAGTATGTGTGCAATATTGTCTAGATAGTCTGAAGCCACCATCAATGAAAACTGTTGGATCTGTCCCAATAGTCTCTCAGACATTTCTTTTGTTCTTTTACAAATATGTGGGTTCAGACTTCCTCAATGATTGTGTTATTCTCATTTCTTGGAAAATTTGCTACTTCTTCAAAATTTCTCCAAAATTATAAAAGTTTGGGTGATGTTTTCCAATTGATTTGTTGAAGGAGTTGCACCATCCTTCTATGGCATTATTGGTCTTTGCTACAACCTCTAAGCAGGTGGTGTAACTATTCCACCATTTGACAGGAAACCTCGGGTTCCTCCTGTGACCCGACCTGCTTAGATGGCCAATCCAAGTGCCTTTAAAGTAATTTAGTAGGGTGCCCAATTTTTCTTCATTTTCAGTTAAATAGTCAGATTCAGTAATTGATGTAAAGTATTCATCTACACAGTCAGGTGGAACAAAGCACAATGCTGTTAGTTGTTTAATTCAAATTGTAGTTTACTGTCAGATATGTAATCCTCAACTAAGGATATTTTCAAACCTTTCTGACAATATGCCTGTGAAAAGTGGAAAAAAAACATCCTTGAATTTGGGCCTCTGGATACATTTTAGTAATGGTGTTAATCATTAATAATTTTAAGTCATTTTTCCCTTTTCAAGGACTATTGTTTTGTGTTTTAGATTTTAGCACTGTTAATAATTCAGTGTATGTTGAGGATAGCTTATCAGGGAGTAAACTGTACACTAAGGGCACTACAGTGTTGTTAATGTAGGCATGTATAGTGTATATTTGGGTGAATGGATGGGGTGTGAATTTAAACGTCCCATTCATCATTCAAATGTCACTAGTCTCCAATTTTGCAAGGTTATGGAGTGTGCTAAATATTAGTATCCTTCTTTTAGTTTTTTTTTGTGCTGCAATAGAAAGCCTTTATGAGTAACAGTGACTGTTAGTTCAGGAGGAATATTAATATCAGAGTATGTTTGGGGTGTTAAGATTTGGGGTTCTTGCCTGTTTATTTCGCTATATAATTCTTTGTAAAATTGGGATTGTAGGCATACAACTTGCTACATACATAGAAATGTGTTGTGATACCTCCCTTAAAACAGAGCCACAGGGTTCAATGGAGGTGGATGCCAGCTCTTTCTTCTATTTTAATTTATATTTTCTCTAACCTCAATCTCCATTGCAGAGGCAGAGTTGTTATGCTGTGTGGTCCTTTCAACAGTAACCCCCAGAGTAACCGCTCTGCTTATGGGATGAGTAATATTGCACACACCTCCAATGACTCCTGGGCTCAGTTAGTCTCTCCTTACAATAAAGGTAGCCAGCGTGTTTAAATTGTTAATTTCCTCTTTGGGATTTTATATATGTGGCTTCTCTTCCTGATACCATTTTGCAATGTCTGAAAAAGAGGTGCGAAAAGAGAATTTTATTGTTTAATAACTGTTTATCCTGTACAGAAAATGTTGTTCGTTTTATAGGTTTGTTATTGTTTATTTCCCAATAAAGGTTTTACAATATTTTGCTTTTAATAAGAGAATGTTTGCAACCTGCAAACAAAATATAGTTAAAAGAACATTGGATGTGTGTTAGTTTTTCAAGGAACATGTTGTTTTGTGCTCTGTTTAATTTCCCTTTTTCCCAGCAGTAATTATTTGATTATGCTTTTTGGTTGATTTCTGGAAAAAGATAAATAGCTTTTGTTATTTACTTGAGGTGGTATTCCTCACCTTTGTAAGGATTCTTTGTTCCCTTGTTCTTCCTTTTGCTTGTTTTTTTTTGGTGTCTTCGGCTGATTTTGTAGATTAAGGGGGTCATTAGGTTGGCGGGCGGATTGCCACCGCCGGCTCGGTGGTGGCGATCCACCCGCCATCCCAACTAGATTGACCCCGCCATATTATTATGGCGGGGATATCGCGCTTTTCTGCCAGTCGGTAATCGTTATGATTGCCGGCCGGGCGGAGCTGGGGCATAATATGGTGGCTGTGGCAGAATATGGTGGCGGTGCCTAGAAGGCACCACCATTCATATTATGATTGCGGGTTTCACAGGCCTTTCCATGGCTGATTTGCCGCCATGGAAAGGCTGGAGGAGAATTGCTTTGGGGGCCTAATGTGGGCCCCCGTGGGCATGGGGGGTGGGGAGCTGCACTTGGGGGGTACTTATGGTACCCATTTTCATTGCCATGCACAAGGTGGCAGGCACCGCGCGGTGCTTGCCACCTTGTGCATAGCAATGCACAACATGCCTCTTTGTCAAAGATGCGAAATGCGACTGCCAGGGTGGCGGTCGTAACCTAATTGGCGGTGCTGGACCACCGCACCGCTGGTGGCCGGTCTCAGTACTGCTAGGGTGGCAGGCGGACTAAAGTCCGCCCGCCATCCTAATGGGTCCCTAAGCTTCGTCCTTCTTGGCTGATGTGGAGAAGGTCTAAAAGGAAATGAGGATTTTAATGGTTTATTTTTACTTAGCTTTTTGTAAAAAAAAAAGATTGTTTGTTAGTTTTGGTTGCCACAATATGTTTTTGATGTACTTTACCTGTAAAAAGCCTTTTTATTGATGAACCAATCTTTAAATGGATGTTTGAATTTCTTGTTGGTAGTTTTGAGCTTGTGGGTTTATGGAGATGTTGATTCAAGCTGTGTAAAACAAAAATGATTGGACGCTGTATCATTTTTATGTTGCATTTAATAAGGCAAGAAGTGACATGTACAGTTAATTTGGGAAGATTAGTACATTTTCAGCATGCCACTGACCAGCACCCTCCGGGAGGTATGCATCCTGTTGAGATAGAGTAGATATTTTGCCCACTGCCACTATCCAGCACCTTCCCTCTGGTAAGCAACATGCAGAGATGTAAAATCAATTTTTCACCCTAACAGTGACCATCACCTTCCCTGACACTAGCACCCTGTGTTGTTAGAATAGTAATTTTGCCCCTACCGCAGACCAGCATTTTCCCTGAGGCAATCACCTGTTGGAGTTAGAATAGTAATTTTGTCCCCCACCACTGTCCAGCACGTTCCCCTAGGCAAACAACTGTTAGAGTTAGAGTAGTATTTTTGCCCCCCACCACTGACCAGCACTTTCCCTGAGGCAAACACCTGTTGGAGTTAGAACAGTAATTTTGCCCACCACCAGTAACAACCTTTTTCCCTATGGAAAATCTAAAAAGTACAGTGAAAATGTATTGGTTGATGTTTACTTTGCTTTTTGTTTTTTTAACAGAAAGTTTATTTATTGATTTGGTTGCCATTGTATGTTTTTGATTTACTTTACCTGTGAAAGGCCTTCTGATTGATGAAGTCTTTTATTACTTTTTTGAATTTCTTATTGATGGTTTTGAATTTGTTGATTTCACAAGATGTTGATTCAAGCTGTGAAAAAAAATATGATTGTATGTTTTAATATTTTAATGTTGTATTTAATAAAGCAAGAAGTGATAAGTTAATGAGGGCAGATTAGTAATTTTGGCCTCTACCAATAAGGAGCACATTCTCTGAGGCATGTGTCTTTTGGATTTAGAATAGTTAAAATCACCCCACCACTATCCAGCACTTTCAAAGAGTTAAACACCCTGCGGAGGTATATTATTAACTTTGCACCCTAACAGTGACCATTACCGTTCCTGCGGTCAGCACCATGTGGAGTTACAATATGAATTTTGCCCCCTTACCACTGACCAGCAGTTTCCCTGCTGAATTGCTAATGTACTCTCCACCACAGATGAGGACATTTCCTGAGGCATCCTCATGTAGGAGTTTGAATAGTTATTTTGCACCCTATTACTGACCAGTACTTTCCCTTAGACAAGGCATGCCTTCATGTTACACTTGACATCGTGGCACTTGTGGATTTGTGGCCAACACAGTGATGGCTGGTGCCTCTCTAGCAGTAACAGCACATGGACACTAGCCCTTTCTTTAGGTCGAGCCTATACAGCGATTGCAGTGTTGGGCGATATGTTGTCTGTACTTTGTGTAGTCTGCCTCCTTCCACGTTTTAGATTGGCTTTTGTGTCTGGCATTTAAAAATCATAGCCTGGAAATGGCTATTGGTGGGTGCATGTCCCACCTTTCCTGAGAAGTTCCCTCCCATCGAGAACTGCCGCGGCAGCGAGCAGGGACATGCATGCTGTCCCTAGATGAGTGTACTGTTAAGCTTGGAAGCAAACAAAGCGGTCATTTTTATAGTGAATCCTTTCAACAGACTGCATGAAGCCTGTCAAGAATCTCGAAAGGATGCGGTAAAAATCCTGTGCAATTTGCAATATATATTGTGAACAAACCTCTAGGAATAATATTCATGCTTTATTTAGAGTATCTGTCCAAAGACGTACTTTAATTGTTTGGGATTCATTTTCTTATAAATGCTCTTCATTCATTACACCACGATATAACTAATTTTATTAACTTGTTTTCTCAGCTGGTGATAGTCGGACACGGGGTTTCCTCTTCCAGGTCGGTGACGGGAATGAATGAATGAATGAAGGAATATTTATAAAGCGCATGGTTACCCGGAGGCATCCCAGCGCTAGGAGGCACTCAGTAAGGAACAGAAGATTTACTGGAAGCGAAAGGTTTTCACCAATTTTCTGAACATAAGATGATCTGGTTCAGAACATAGGTGTAGTGGAATACTGTTCCTCAATTTGGCCCCATTATATGAAAACATTCGACCTCCACTGCGAGCACGTTTGATCTTAGGCACATCAATTAAACCCTTTCTCCCTGACCTGAGATTACGATTGGGGACATATCATTGATTCCAAGAACGGATCAGGGGCGGGCCCCTTCCTGCCAAGGATTTATGGATAATGCAGAGTGCTTTAAATTGTACTCTTTGCTGGACAGGAAGCCAGTGAAGAATATCAAGGGCCGGCTTAGCCGAGGACCGTTTAGGAATGTTCATCAGCATACGAGCTGCACAATTCTGTACAGTCTGAAGTCTTTTAATCGTGGCCAGAGGGGCTCCAAGGTAGATCGCATTGGCGTAATCCAGCCGCGACAGTACAATGTATCCTACGAGTAGACGTCTTGCTGGAAAAGGCAACATTGGGAGTACCTTTCTAAATCTTCTGCGATTGTACTTTAAAATCTAAATTACCGTCCATCCAAACTCCTAGGCTCTTGACACAACACTTTGGGGCCGGGGGGCACCCAGACAATTGGGCCAAAGATGGTGAATATCAGCGGGAGCGGATTTCCCAAAGACCATAAGCTCCGTTTTGGATCCATTGAGCTTCAAGAAGGAACTACTCATACAGTCAAAACCTTCTGAAGACAAGTTTCCAAATCAGGGTCTAAAAGATTTGGCTATTTCAAGGAGACAATCAATTGAGTATCGTCTGCATAAGAAACCACCTGTATCCCAAATGGGAGGATAGTTTCTGCCAGTGAACTCATATAAACATTAAACATCGTGGGGCTCAGGAAGGATCCCTGAGGAATCCACCAAGTCAACGGAATAGGCTTAGACGAGCAGTCTCCTTCAAAAAACGTAAATACCCTACTTTGAAGAAATGATTGGAGCCACCTAAGAGCCAGCCCCGTCACTCCCGCAGCCCTCAGTCTCTGCAGCATAAGATGATGATTGACAGTATCAAAGGCTGCGCTGAGATCCAAAAGGATAAGAGCAGCGCATCCTCCACTGTCAAGGGTTTTCCTGATGTCTTCTGTAGCCACCAATATCGCCGTTTCTGTTCCCTGTTGCGGTCTAAAACCAGTTTGGGTAACATGAAGGCGATTATTGTTTTCCAAAAAAGCAGATAAAATCCTGTTAATATGTTTCTCTGCTAATTTACTGATCCCTGGCAACAGGGAAATAGGGCGGTAGTTTCCCCAGTTCCCTGGGTCAAGATTAGATTTTTTTAAAAGGGCCTTAACTCTTGCATGTTTCCATTGATAGGGCACAATCCCAGTTACAAGACACAAATTTATACAATCCAATATAACAGGTGACACTGCATCAGCAATTTTTTGAAGGACACTGGGGGGGACAGCATCCAGAGGGGAGCCTGATTTAAGTTCTTTCAATAATCTTTGCAGGGTTTGGAGATCCAATGGGGAAAATTCCTCCAGTAGTGGAGTGGGGGGTGAGGGATTAACTCCACCAATTGATCCCTCTGTTTGAGAGCTAAAAGGCAGTGGAAAAGAATTATAGATAGTCTGAACTTTTCCTGCAAAGAAGTCCGCAATTTGGTTACAGCGCAATTACGCATTGTCAGTATTGGTAACAGCAGTAGGTGGCGTAAGAAGATTGTTTGCAATTTTAAATACCTCCCGCGGAGTATTAGCCGACAGAATCTTTCCCTGATAATAAAGAGCTTGGGCAGCTTTAATGTCCTTCTTATATATTTTAACATCTTCACGATATTTAAGTTTACTCATTACTGAAAAGTCCTTCCTCCAAAGTCTCTCTTGTTTTTTACAGATTTGCTTAAGCTGATGAAGATTGTGGGAATACCATGAGTTTTGTTTTGCTCCCACTTTTTCTGATATTTTTACTTTAGGAAGAACAGAATTACGTGCGCAATCGATCCACTTATTAAAGTTTTCATTAGCCGCAATAGGATTAGGATGAGATATGGGAATAGTAGCGTTCAATCTACTGATAAAATTGTCTAATGGAAGTTTTGACCATTGACAGGTAGTTTTTATAGTTCTAGCAATTCGTGTATTTACCTTAGGTAACCTAAAACTAAGAGGAAGTATGAAATGATCAGACCATGGAATAGGAACTGCCTCTTCAACTAAAAGCTGGTCTATGTTGGAAAATATAGGGCCATAAGGTAGAACGTGTTTTGCGATTCTCTAATTGCAATTTTTAGGGAATCGCAATTAGAGAATTGCAAAACGGAATGTAGGTAGGATTAGCAAATAATTTTGCGAATCCTACATATTCCTTAATTGCGAATAGCAAATTGCAATTCGCAATTAAGGAATACCTCCCCATTCATTCCTATGGGCCTAGAGGCCCATAGGAATGAATGGGAAGACATTCTCAATTTGCGATTCTCAATTAGAGAATCGCAAATTGAGAATGCAATTTCAAGTGTGCCAGGGTGTCAAAAGGACACCCTGAGTTACCGAGTGAGCTCTTCTACCGTACGATGACGGTCTAAGCACCACAAAATAACGGATGTGTGTGGGCATTAGGACCAATAGAGCAACAGACAGTGCTCATTTAATACACTGACTCCGTGAGAGCTGGTATATGGGCCCTTGGCTTTCACGAGCGATTTCTGTTTGTCAACAGATTTATTCCAGGGAGGTGATTGCAGTCCCTTGACGCCCTGATGAATTTGCCGCCAAGTTAAGTAGGCAATGAAACATGTTGGCCATTCATAAATGTGGTTTTTGAACATGACCGTGTTTTTAACCTTGGGGTGACTCACAGAGTGGAATAAAACGGGTCAGAATATAGACGTGGGTCATACCTAATCTTATCTGTAAGACCACACGGGTCTTTTTTCCAAGAATTTTTCTTTTGGTTTTTTGGGCTGCCTAATATACCTCTCTTGGTGTATAAATTCTTTTACACAATTCCTTTTACATTCTTTTCATGAGAAAGTCATCGATGATGAGAAACTCGTGAGCACACTGGCGAGTACCAGCCAGCAGCTCCTCTGGTGTTGCGCACGTGAGATGCTTTCTCATTCTCCACACATTTTTTCTGACTTATGCTTTTGTTGGATTGTTCTGCACATGACGGGTTGTTTTAAATGTTAAATTTGGAAGCACTTGGGTTGGTATTGATAGTTCATGACATGAACTACTTTTGAGGGTATAATAATTGTTTATATTGCCCCTCTCCCAATCCCATGTATTGTGATATAGTGCTTGATATCTCCAGGTCTTATAGTGTGTATTATTGATTGAGTGGAGGGTGGCCTGGGTGATTTTCCCTCTTAAACTCCTCTTTTGAGTATATGTCAAAAGGACACCCTGTTGCACCCCTGAAATGAGCATGGGTGCACATGTGGCACACATACATGCCCTAAGGACATGTGTGTGCACCACATGCCACTTTGAAAAATGCAAAAATATGCATTTTTGAAAGAAATCGCAAATTACCACCAACCTGTAGTTGGTGGTAATTTTCAATTCCTTAAGGCCAAATTGCACTTTTTTGGTGCTTCTTACATTGCATTTAAGGAATCGCAAAATTTGCGATTCCTTAAATGCAATTGCAAAATAAGGAATCGCAAATTTAGCGAATCCTTATTTTGCACGCAGATTTGCCTTCCTACATACCACTTAGCAAAATTGCGATCGCAAACGCCGAAATTCGGCGATTTTCGGCGTTTGCGATCGCAATTTTGCTTTCTACATATGGCCCATAGTCAAGTGTATGACCTTTGACATGAGTTGGGCTGTTCCCTTTCAATAAAAGTTGAAACATGGCCAATTCTTCAACTAATTCTTGGGTGGAAACTGAGGAGTAATCATCAAAGTGTAAATTAAAATCACCCAAAATTGTAAAATTGGGGGTTGAGCTGGCGAAATTCGCCGCCATCTCCGGAAGATCCTTCTTAAAGCATCCAGAAGGGCCGGGCGGACGGTATACAAGAAGCCCTGAGAAAGTAAACGTAGGTGCTAGATCAATAGCAAAGGAAAGACTTTCGCAATCAGGGAGTGGGTTAGCGGTAAATCTGCAGACCAAATTAGATTTATGTATTATGGCTAGTCCTCCACCTCGCCCTGAATGGCGATCAAGCCTTTGGATAGCATAGTTTAGGGGGAGAGCTTGAACCACATCAAAGTCCATGTCGCCACTTAACCAAGTTTCCGTTAAAAATAAAGCATCCGACCTCCTCTCTCCGAGAAGCAGATGGATCTCCATCGAATGTTTGGGAAAGGAGCGTCATTTAAATAGCAGCATGGTCATCTTTTTATCCCTGAGCATAGCCCGTGAGGTGGAAGAAGAATCTCGAAAGAGAAATTTGCACTGAGGGCATTGGCGGCTTATATCTGGCAGTAAGGTGAGAACGCATTTATTAAATACCTCTTTTCTCATGGCGTGGAGCTGTACTACATCATAAATGATTCTTTCTTTGTTAGACTCCACATACTTTGCTGCCCCTGGCCCTGGCCAGACGCGGACGGGCTTGCCTTAGGCGCGCCCGCTGCACGCGCCCGCTGCGCAGACGCATCATGGGCCAATTTATCGTGGCTGAGGTGACGTGGGTTAGCGTCAAAACTAGACCGCTAACTTTCTAATTCGTGCCCCAAAGTTCCCCTGAGCGCTCTTACCGCTAGCTAAGGCGGAGTGCACAGTATTCCCCCACAAATAGTAAACAATTTTAAAATCACAATCGTTTTTCTAGTTTTTAAAAAAAATGATCAAGCAGCAAGCAGGCAACAGGTTAGAGTCATTTTCTTCATCAGCAAGAGCATGGGATGCTGAATAGCTGTAGAGGTATTTATACCTATCATAGCCTGCTCTGAAGAAGGTGGTGTTCCATACCCTTCTATATAAATTAATCCTATAAAGCGTACCAATGTAATGAGTCTGTCTGGCAGGCGAACGTTTATAGAATGGGTTTTATTTCCTGTGTTATCCCAGCAGTCACTATGTCGTTCGTGATATGTCGGTGGGCTATTTGACTGGAACTTGATGCAGGGAGTGACTTGCCTTTGTAAGCTGGTGCCCACGATGAAAGCCTGGCTGCTTTCTGCGTGCATTTCCTTCTGTGAGGACTGGTGTTCCCCAGGGTACAGATAAGGACTTCTCCGGCTTCATCATCTTGCTGAGCGTGTGTGGGCTCATGATGCCACTCCAGTGGTAGTCTGAAAGAGTGAAACCCACCCCTTCTTGGGGTAGTAGGAAGATGCATCAGTGCAATGGCCTTTTCCCTTTTCACATGAAGGATTGTGGTGCCTTGCCAGATCTTTCCTGGAGTAGCATGGGTTGCTGCTGGTAAGGATTGAGGGATTGTGGAAGACATAGTAGGTCTCCATAATGGAATATGATGTTCAATGGCAGAATTGAGGTGTATTGTGAGACTCAGTACTTGTGCATTAGTGGTGCTGCCGGTCAGGATTTGTATGCGGCATTGACATTGTGTTTCTGTATCTTTAAGTTGGCTTTGTGCTAGTATTGGGAAGAGCGTTAGTTTTCCTATGCTTGTTTCAGGCTTTTTGCAATTATCTTCCTACAGGTGAGTCATTTACCTCTGATGGCAATCATTTTGGGCTACGCATTTCTACTTGCCTGCTACCCCTGAAACTTTTCATTGACCAGAGGGAGGGTGTCACACAGTGTGTTTGTGCTGTGGTCAAGTGTCCTTGAAAAGAAATAGTGCTCGGTGTAGGTGGTTATACAGACTGTTCATACCCTCCTGCTTTCTTTCTAGTGTGTTTTAAACAGGCATCCAAAATGAAAGAGCAGATGGCCTAGAGTCCGAGTCCGCATCCAGCGAGTGGATGATACTGGGGTACATTACTGTGTGGAAGCAGACAGGCACTAGAATTACGTGCTCGAGGGCAGCGGCGTTCAGCACTTCCGCACACTTTTCACTGGTCATTCCAGACACAAGTGCTAGGGCATGTGCTACCCACATTCACACCACTGCCCACAGTCCTGCCTATAATTGTATGTGCCTAAAAGCACTCCATCCCCACTGTTCTTGCCTTAAGCATGCATTAAAGAGTGTGTGATCCTCGCAGCGATTCGCTCCGACCCCACCTCACCCAGGACAATCCGAACACACTAAAGTCAACAGATGGAATAAAGAGAGGAGACATAAATACAGAAGCACAGGCACCCTAGAACATACTTAAAAAGGGTTAAAGTCCTTATACCAGGCAACGGGGAAAAGACATTTTTCCAGTCTTCTAGAAGTTTTTAGAGTAAAAATCCCCGCAACTATCTTGTATGGTATTGAATTAATAGAGGTGAAAAACTGGGACTTCTGCCATAAGATTGAGGGGAAACTCTTAAGATCCCTCTCGACTCTAAACAATGCTTGCCCACTAGCCGCCTGTAGGCTTGACTTTGGACTCAGGAGTTCCTGGGTTCAGGGTCTATGCGCCCTAATAAGATGGGTGGCCAGTTTGGCTAGAGCGGGAGATGGCACCCTGCGAGTTCTCCTCAAAAATGAACTTTTGGGCAATTTTAAAGAGTTCTCTAAACTCGTAAGCAATTTTAGAAGGGCTGTAAAGATACTGAAACTTGATGAAAGTGTTCTATTCTCCTACTCCTCCACGCAGTTAAAATATGTCCTCAAGGAGGCTTCGTGGGAGTTTTGTTTCCTCTCCGATAAAAAATCAGTTGGTGATAAAAGGAATGTGGAACCTCTCATCTCCTCCTATAGGTTGAAACAGCCACAACCCTATGCCCTATGGAATCTACCGCATGGGATACGTAGGTTTTGGTTTTTGTTACGCTATGATTTAATTCCACTTAATCTATTGTTATCTAAATGGCATGGCACTTCTGCTTTGTGCAATTTATGTAAACTGAACACCCAGGACTGTATGCATGTATTATTGATTTGTCCTATGTTACGTAATTTGCGCAATCGATGGCTAAAAATAATTTGTATCCGCCTTAGCATTGTCACTTTAACGGATTTCCTTCATGCACTTTATTGTCCTCCGAACGAAATGTTCTGTTCTTATATTTTTAACTTTTTTAAAGGATTTTTAGCTATTTATTAATATCCCTGGTGATATTTTGTCTGTCCGGCCTTGTTAGATTGATTTTCTGATGTATAGCTATTGCGGATTGAATTTTTTTTTAAATTCTTGTATTTTCTGTGTATTTGTTGCTGTGTATTGTATATGTTTATGTGGCCCTCTTGAGAGCCAAAACATAATAAATAAATAATAAAATAATAATACTTAAAAAGAGGAGGTGCTATAGTCCCCTATTCTATTTGTGGTGTGGTGATGTGAGTCTTGGATGATGGAACATTACCAGTCTGTATCCTCGCGTTCCTAATAATGCAATTTTACTCCCCCACCCCTAATATTTGAAGTGTTGTGGCTTTGTTTGACTATCTTTTTTGCTCCTGTGTTAACTTTCCACAATTTATTTTACAGACCATTGCCTACAGTATTTTATGGGATTTGAAATTCCTGATGAGGTGAGTTCAGCTGCACCAGCCCCTTTATAGGGTTCATGGGGCGTATTTCTGGACCAAACTTCTCAGCCGCTTCAGCCTGTCATGGTAACTAACACTTTCATTTACCAATGAGAAATCCTGTCGATTGGGCTAAAATTTGATTGGAGAGTGATCTGTTTGTGGGTAGTTTTTGCCCCAAAGCACTCTGGCAAAGATAATTTAAAATACTGAGAAAAAGCGACGCACACTCTATTCCACACATTTTTAGGCCTGTGACAGAGTTTTCCAATCAGGGCTTGAAGCGCGCGGTTGAATTTGTGTGCTAATTAGGAGCTGATTTAAGATTGCAGGAGACTTATCTCATGTGCGCAATGTCTGCTTCTAATGAGCCACTAGTTTGCTAGAAACCCACTCTATCAGGGTGTTAAGACTCTATGGTCGTTCTGCCCCTAGTCTCTTGAGTGACACTTTTTGAAGATTATATTAAATGGTATGGTGGCTGTTAAAATGCTGGTGTCCTCACTGTAAATGGACATATTGGTTTCAGAGCTCTGTTTTACTGTTTTGGTTGCTCCTCTGATTTCCTGTCTACCTTCACAAGAACATGGCACTAGATGGCGTGTTGCTACTACTCCTAGCAGAATAGAAGTTGGAAGGGAAGACCGTTTTTCTGGCTTCCCCACCATGAATGATAACTCACCCCGGCAGTATATGCAGTGCCTCCACTGTAAGTGACCTGCTTCGCTAGCAGGCTTTCCTGCCTCTTGGTGGTTGGGGTAGGAGTGCGAGGACACTGTGGGTAACTTGATGTCTGCGTGTTAACCGCAGACTACTCTGTGTGGTGGTTATTTAAAATAACATAACGTGTATTTGTAAAGTGCACGTACACCCAGAAGGGCATCTTGGCACTGAATAACAGATGATTATTGTTACCCAACTCACTGGTACTCATTATATCGACCTTAGAAGGATGAAAGGCTGGGGGACCCCCCACGTATTTGAACCTGTGACCATGAGATCGATCACAGCCCCCTACAGTGGGCGCATTAGTCCACTAAGCAACCAGACCCGGTTTTAGAAATTTCACTGTGGGAATCCTCTACCCATGGGGTGACACACGTGTCGGTGCTTGATAGAAGTCAATGAAAATGTTTTCCTGAGTGGCAAGCAACTATCAAACGTTTATGATTGGGGCTAGACTACGGTTCAGCTTCTTATTATGATAGTGGTCTTGCAGCTCTCCAGCCTGAATCTAAAGTCACCCTGGGGAGGGCTTAGCTCCCAACGTTCATCATAAATCTCCTCTGCATCCCTTAGAATTGTCCTGTTTCTAATGGA
Source organism: Triturus cristatus (assembly GCF_964204655.1). Classification (NCBI taxonomy): domain Eukaryota; kingdom Metazoa; phylum Chordata; class Amphibia; order Caudata; family Salamandridae; genus Triturus; species Triturus cristatus. Next base: position 166,837,034 of record NC_140580.1, on the reverse strand, counting down.
TGCCCCTAACAAAGCACCTCAACCTTGCCATCTCCATTCACCACCCTATACGATTCCAGCGTTTTCAGGACCAGAGGCAGCTCTGGAACTATCCATGGTACTGAATTAGTCATTTATGATCATTGATAGTTAAAGCAGGCGTCTCCAACCTTTTATGTAATAAAAGCTACTCATATATTCAATGAAAATCCTTCTGATCTGTTAATGTTTTTAGGAATGTAGTGGTAACCCCTTCAAACAACATTACATTAGTGGCCACCATATGCAGGATTACTATAAGTGATCATCTCCGTGCATCAGGCATGGTTGCCAGCAGTTATGTAAAAAATGCCTGGCAATTTTTAATGTTTCTTCATGGGTGGTATATGACAGCCATAGCTGTAGTGCCCCATCACCAAGTTAGTAATATTATTAATAATTTCCTAAACGCCTTTTGATAATTATCACTCAAGTATCAGCTTGAAATATATTTTGGAAATTCAAGTTTTTCTGTAAACATCAGCTTATAAATTCTGAAAATGCACACATTTTGGTTCCAAATACCTAATTTTCAATTTTGGTATACAACTATTAATTCAACCAAGCAAAGGCTTTACATTTAGTTCACTGGGTTGCACACAGGAGAGCTACTTACAGGTAGCTAAAAAGCTACCAGTAGCTCATGAGGAGCAACCTGAGTTAAAGTCTGTAGAGCCCGAAGCAGAAACAGACCTTATGAACTACCTGACGTAACTGTCTCAGGCTTTTGCAAAGAAGCAAACCAGAAGTTAGACGAGTTCCAGGTTTCCAAATTCTAATAGTAGTTTAAAGAACTGTTTTGATTTGTTTGGCTGAATTGTTTTTGTTGAAGACATCTGTTTTTGTGAGTGCTTCATCGTCATTAACTGTTTTATTAGTCTTAAATATGCATTGAAATGTATTCTTTTCATAACAATATCTCTGACTGTCCATGCATCTTCAACTGTGTTAACCCCGGGATCTATTGTATCCCTGTACCAACCTTCAACCATCAGCTAGGCTTGGACTGCTAGGCCAGAACAACTACTGGAAAGTCAAGACTGCTACAGTGAGCCATGTAATGGTTGCAGTTTTGTCAGGTGTTCTTGGTCAGTGTCGAGAGCAAGAAGTATTGCCTATGAAGCTGCCCGGTATTTTTATAACCAGCAGCATTTAGAGAAGAAGTCCATGTATTATATGAAAATAGTGAACCAACTCTTTCCTGGAGAACTCTTAAATTCTGAGTTCAGGATGAAGCTTCTACATCCTCACATCCCCTCTGCATACTTTTGTATAAAGAAGACATCTGTGTTGGTTGTGCGGCAGTGGCACAAAACACCTGATTATCCCCTTATTGATCTAATAAAGTTACCCTTTCTGTGTGTTGTGGTTCCCCTGCGGCCATTCCTACTGATATTTATTTTCTTCATTGCCCTCCTCTCTCAGGGGTTCTCACCATGCCTTTTTGCACCTTACTAGATGCCTCACTTGCCATATTTCCTTGATTAGCGCCAAGGATGTGGGGAACAATTTTCAGTACTGCGATTGCTTTTCCATCCATGCGGCATTCTATCAGGGTATGTTTACTTGCTTATCCCTCCCCACTTCCTCTCCTGCTTTTTACAGGGGTCTGCACCATTGTGTTTGTGTTGTTTCTGTCAAAAATCTTTAAAAAAACGTCCAAGTTCAGTTGTGATCAACTATAGCAGCTCACAGCGTAGATCCATATCTTGAACATCTCTCTTAACTCAAATGCATCTCAATCTTGGTGCCCAAGTGTATGTCTGGTTTAACCCATTAACCGCGGTGCAAATTCCGCCACGGTGCAGGAGTTTTAATGAGTGGGCGGGGCCGCGTCGGCCAACGGACGTGCACAGCACTAGCCAGGTAGTGCTCGCGATGGCCGTTGGCTGACGCGCGCACCGATCGGGTTAAATGTGTGAGTAACAATTTAAATCACTACCCATTAAAAGATGTGCAATAATTATCAATAAGGGCAGGATCATAGCTAGATTTTCATGATAACCACTAGCCATGTAAATGCATTCAGTCTAGACTATTTTTTTAAAGTAAATGTGTCCTTAAAATCCAGCATGGATCCTTCTCTCCAGGACAACAGACTCATTATCTAAAAGATTGCAATCAAGTTCATTGTCTTGTATAAATATTTCATTTGTTGGGTGTATTTACTAAACACTTGTTTGTGAAGTATACTAAACCCATTTTTAGGTCTCGCCTAGGCAGCACTTACGCTTGCTCTTCGAGACATTTAGTATTCTGAATATGGGGTTTAAGCTCCACCCATTTTAAAGGACTCCCCTGTTACATGTGTTATAACTCAGTTTGCAATCGATATTTATTTATTTTAGCTGGAGCATTCCAGACCAGTGCTCGTGGTTTACAGAGCTCTGTTGTAGACAGGGCTGTAAATCTTGATCCTATCTTGCCACATTTGCTGTGCACTCAAAGAGAGAGGCCTGGCTTTTTTCCCCATGTTTTGTTTTGGCAGGACTGCTATGAACTACATCAACGCATACAGAACCAGACTTTACCAAACTCAAATGGAATTTTTATTTTCCTTAGATATGTCCCCGTCTTGCACCTTTTACATTTTTTTAAAAATTGCAAAGAAAAGCAAAATATTAAGCAAAAATCGCCCACAGTACTTGCCATGAGCCACACCTGTGCAATGGAGTTTAAGTGCATCCCCCAAATCTAAAATACATACTCTATTAAAAGCAGCATGCAACCTTCATTGCAGCTCTTTTCCCTTGTTTATTTACTTTGGGTGCCGTGTTAATAAGGGTTTGTGTTCTGTTTACTTTGCTTCCCATTACAGCCATGCGGTCACACAGCCTTTCCTACAAATAATATAAATTATAAATAAGGCTCCCTGTTTTCCATTTTTACTGATTTTTACAGATAAATACAGACAGAAAACCATTTATTTTCTTGTCTGCATTTATTTTTAAATATGGATAAAAATGGAAATTGGGTAGCTTTTTGAGTGATTGTAAATACTCTCTGCCAGGCCATTAGCTGTGTGGATTGATAGTTAAGGGTGTTAAAAAAAAAGATTAGTACAGAAGGTTAAACAGCAGTAGATATGCTCAAGGTTGATACTAACATTTTTGTAATTTTATAAAAGTGCATAGATTTATCTTCCCTGGGTGTTCATATCACTGAAATCTGGCAGGCATTCAAGAATGAGTGCATATTTATTGGTTAAATAATGTGGAAATATACCAGTTTCAGCTTAATTTTTCTTACAAAACCCAAAATAAATATGAATAAATACAGATAAAATAAGCCAAAAATAAATATGGATAAATACAGACAAAAATGTAAAAAAAATAAATACTATAAAACCTGGAGTCCTAATTATAATATTGTTGACAGAGATGCCCAGGAGCATAGTCAGACTTGTTGGGGTGGGTTGAAGCAGGACTAAACATAGTTTCTGGTACTGCATGGGCCTCAGGACGGCGCAAGAAAACAACAAAAAGGCTTCCATCCCCCCAACACAACATCACACTCCAAGTTACAGTGTGTGCATGGGACAAACACCACATTGTGTGTTTTAGCCACATAATAATTTTATTGTAAATTTGGAACTGGTTTTAAGTCTCTGCTTGTTTTGTTTACTTTTGGCCAATCACTGTCCAAAAGAGCATTTTGGCAGTCAGTCCCCTGATGCTCTCTCTCTCTCCGCCCTTGTCTTGACCACCACTGTCTGTTGTTGCTGCAACCCTCCCTCTTGTGTTGAATACCCTTAAACCTTCATGTGATCAAATGACAACATGGGCCGTTTAAATACCAGAGCAACACTAAGCAATTATCTTGCTTCCACTGGGTCGCCGATGATCGGGTCATCAGTACTGTATTATTACCAAGAACTCACACATAAGTAAAAGACATTACCAATTACAATGCCAATATCTCTAACTCAAGCTAATGCGAGACCTATTGCATTTCCAATGCTTGTTTTTTAGCTGTCTTCAAACTGCTGGCATTTGCCATGTTAAATTAATGTAATGCAGCGTACCTCTAAGGAGGTTCAACAAATCAAAACAGATTTGTCAAGAAGTAGTGCAGGACTACCAAAATGCTGAAATGCTCAAAGTAAAAGTCTCACCTAACCTACCATCCTGGCATAGGTGCACGGTAATGGTGGCCCTGCCAACAAATAATACACACATTGCAGAGCAAATAAGTATCACCGATGAAGGAGCTTTTGGCTTTGCCAATGAATTTTAGCCATGTTGTACAACAAAGTGGCTGCTGTTCAGCATGGTTAAAAGTTAGTTGTGTAGAAGAGAGTGGAGTGTCATAGAGTGGAGTGGCAAATCGAAGAGTGGAGTGTCATTGAGTAAAATGTCATGGAGTGGAGTAGAGGGGTGTGGAGGTGAGGGGCATGGAGTGGAGTGGCAAAGAGTGGAGTGGCTTAGAATGAAGTGTCGTAGAGTGGTACGGAGTGGAGTTTAGTCATAGAGTGGAGTAGCGTACAGTGGAGTAGAGTGGCCTAGAGTCAAGTGGTATTAAAGTGTCAGAGAGTAGAGTGTAATAGAACGAAGTAGAGTGTAGTGGCATTGATGGAGTAGAGTGTTGTAGAGTGGAGTACAGTTGAGCAAAGTTGCATGAATGGTGTAGACTGGAGAAAAGAGGCATGGTGTGGCATAGAGTTTCATAAAGTAGAGCTGAATGGTATGGAGGGTTGTAGAATGGAGTAGACTGGCCTAGAGTGAAGTGAGGTAGACTGGAGTGGCATAGAGTGTCATAGAGTGGGGTGTTGTTGAGTAAAGTACTGTGTCGTACAGTGGAGTGTCGTAGAGTGGAGTAGAGTGAAATTGCATAGAGTGAAATGACTTAGAGTGAAGTATGCATGGTGCGTTAGTGCACTGCTAATATAGACAAAACATATTCAATTGAAATGATCATTACATTTGCATGTACAATTTTACTGACACAGCAATGACAGTGCACAAATGTTAATGTGTGGAAATGGCATCATCTAGTGTACTGAGTTGTTTTGATCATATTAAAAAGTTTCCACCACGCTGCAGTATTACAAAAATGTGCTTCAATTGTTTTTTCTCAATTCTGATATATTCAGAAATATTTGCACAGTTAATTTCCAGACATTTAAATGTTGCTGTATGCTAGGAAAAAAATTATTTCCCAGTAACTAGGAAGATTGTCACATAAACCCTCTCATTTTGAAATCAGAGAAAGAAAAGTAAACACCAAACTCCATTGGAAGATAGAGCCTACTGTTAAACACGTCTTTCACTTCTCTGTTTGGGCATATTGAATTTATATGTTGGACTTGTGTAGCGCTCACACCACCAATGGTGGGTGCTGTACAAAATGAATACGTTGTTTATGTATGGGTGAGAGGGCTGGGGCAGTGCTGTCATTCCTTGTGTGTTTGAACTAGATATCAGGCCCTTCTCTAAGAGAAAGATGGCATTCCTTAGCAAAGGCACTGGAAGCAGGTGTTTGGGAAGTCAGGCAGCACTGCCAAAATAATCATGCTGGAGTTCAGAAGGTGAATAAGCAATAAATATGCCTTTAAATTTTATCTTGTGGTAGAGATAAAATGTCATGCTCTGTCTTCTGACAAATTGCTGCTTATGGAGATTGATGTTAACTTTTCTTCCTCTGACTACAAAGTGAGAGCATTTTGTAATGTGAACTATGTGACAATTTTGCTGAGAACGAAAGGAAAGGCTACAGGATTTCTGTTTTTTCTAACAGTTAACAAAACAAACTTTAAAAATATTTCAAAATATATCAATGGTTACTAAAACACATATGTAATACTTTATTTTGTAATTCTTCAGTATGATGGAAACAAATATTTTAATAGACACTTTGCTTGGTGATGCACAAATGATAAATATTCACTGAAACCCGATTTCCACACATTATCATTTGTGCGCTGCATAGTGTTATCAATAAAACCATATGTATCCACAAATGTAGTGGCCATTTCACTGGAAAATGTACTGTCTGTAAACGGCAGTGCACTATTACACCATGATTTAGTATTATATTTGTGACAGTGTGCTCCAAAATGCATGTGGCTCATTTGCTACACTTGTTCTTTGTGTGATGCTTGGATCTTTCACAGTCAATATGACTGCAGCAACACTGACGGCAACACTCACACTGAAACTTGTTGCAGCACCCCTTTCCCTTAGAGGGCATTCCCAGAACCCTCCTCTGTTCTGTGTCTTCCTGCAGCACTTGAACACTGTGTGACACTAGACAATGTTTGTGCCAGAAGATGAGCTCAGGGCGCTGCGGGGACTTTCAGTCAATTGAGTTACAGGGCAGCTGCACACTGACTGCCGGGATCTCATTACATTAGAGAAAGTCTTGGAACCCTCTCCTCCTTATCAGACATAGACGCTGTTGACATTGGATGACTGGAATCAAAAGATCAAGTGATAAGGAGTCAGTTACACGACGTGTGTAGCCATCAATGTCAATGCCAGATTTCTTTTTTGTGAACAAGAGGGAACAAGGGAGCAATGAAATACTTTACAGAGAAAATGTGTTTTGCAGCAGTAGCATCTCAAATGTCAGGCTAGTAAATAGAGAAGTGTAATGTGTGGGATCAGGTTCAAACCACATTACAGTCACCTGGTGCCATTTTGTAAAGTGCCACAGGGGCTCAACAGGCACATGTGTCCACTGTTTCCACCTCCAGGGTATGTTTGTATTAAAGAAGGTCCGCAGATACTTCTCAGTTCTGTCTGTAATATGGATTTCACCAACACAAGATGTGTGCCAGCATATTCCCAATGGTATATTCACTCATTTGTTTTGGGGCGCGGCCCATGGAAATGAGGGCATCCTTAGCCATTATACCCATTCCATACTAGAAATGCAGGTGTAACGGCAAAGAAACCACCAGGAGGTGCACTAATGGTGCATCACATAGAATATGTTGCACAGACTAGTCCGTGAGTACCGCGAGGGTGCCCCTCGACAGGGGAAACAGCCTTTATAATGAAGGCTGAATAACAAGATGCCTTTACCATAAAGGCATTACAACACCGTCTTTACAACTTTTGCCTTTACAATGAAAGTTTTTACAATGAGTATTCCTTTGCCACAGATGCCTTTACAACAAATTTTGTTGTTAAAGCATGAATTGTAAAGGCATAGTCACAGTAAAAAAGTAAGGTAAGATAAGAATTAAATGTAAGTATTAAGTGAAAATAACAATGGTTACAGGGATGTTATAATTATGAAATTTCACTCATACAAAACCAGAGAAATTCAGCAGTTATAGTTACTCACGGTAACTATAACTTATGCCTCTGCAATCCACTGCTTATGACACCACATATTTCATAACTCATGACATTGTCAGTAACATTACTGATGACATCTTAAACAACATCATTGATGACATCACTGATGATATCATACGCATAGCTACTCACACACCCATTCACACCCCTATATACCCTCTCATATACCCATGCACACACTGACACAACCACTCACATACCTATTCATAGGCCCATACAAGTACTCACACAACAATTCGCTCAACCAAGGAGTCACTCACACACCCACTCACTCACTTATTCAGGTACTCACACACCCACTCATTAACTCACAAATCTACTCACTGAACCCCTCACTCAACCACACAGCTACTCATATAACCCATCTCTCACCTATACAGCCATTCACACAGCCACACACTCACACATACAACTACTAACACACCCACTTATTCGCCTATAGGGGCACTCGTGTACCCACTCACTCATCCAAGCATTCTCTCAACACAGCCACTCACTCATCCATACTAGCACCCAGACACATTTACTCACACCCCCACACAACTATTTGCATACCCATTCACACATCCATACAAGCACTGCCACATCCTCTCATTCACCATACAGCCATTCACAAAAACTCTCTCCAAATCAGCAACTCACACACCAACTAACTTAACTGAACACCCACTCAAACAGCCACTCACTCATCCATATATCTACTCACACACCCAATCACTCACTCATATAGCCATTCAGACAACCACTTACTCACCCATACAGTCACTCACATACCCACTCCTCTACCCATACAGCCACTGACACACCAACTCACTCACCCAGACAGCCACTTACACACCCAATCACTCACCAGTACAACCACTCACACAGCCACTCACTCACCCACACAGCTACTTACACACCCACTTAAACACACATACAGACACTCACACACTCACACACCCATACAGACACTGAGACACCCACTCACATGCAATTACACAGTCACACAGCCACTCACATAATATCTTAAAATTGTCCCACATCAGGGATTTCCACACAAGGGCCAGGCTAACATTTCTCTTGTTCTGTCTAAACTTGATGACCCCAATAGCTCCTACCAAGGTTCACCTTTTACGACTATGAAAAGACTACAATGGTTTCAGAGCTCGGCTACCAGACTACTTATACATATAATGCTGCAAGCCCCCATCCCCCTGCCTTGAAAGCCCTGCATTGGTTACAGTTTGCCAGAAGATCCACGTTCTAGCTGCTTTGTGTTACCCACAAAGTGATACATGGAAGAGGACAACTCTTTATCAGGAATAAAATCACCAAATACATTCAACAAAGGAACCTCCACTCTAGAGTGGCACCTCACCTCAAAATCCCAATGTACAAGAAAAAAAACATGGGTGGCACAGCCTTCTGTGTTCAAGAATCCAAACTATGGAACTCTTTACCCCGAACATAAGATCCACAGATAACTACCTCATCTTCAGAAAACTACTCAAGAATAGGCTCTTCCCTACATATCCAGCATACACAAACAGAAATATACAGCATATAAAAATATAGATATTCGTTAGTTTTGCTTAACAAATGTACATATTATAGGTACATTATTGTATGTTTTTAAACATGTATGTAAGTGACTGCATATATAACTAAATATTTATCATAACTATTTATCTACAATTGCTTCACTATTGAAAAATAAAAACAGATAAATTAATTTAAAGTACGACAACACCTGAAAGCCAGAGTTTATTAATCAACATATAGTACCTTCCCTATGCATATAGATACCTTCCATGTACTTATGTATCTATATGTTCATCACTTTTAATCTAATTCAGCATACCCAATGCATTTCCCTATTGCTCACCCTACTGCTCTCAATATATCCTTTACCTCCACTCTCTCATTCATCTCAAACCCCATACCACTACTATGACCTCCAAAATACCCCTTTCTAGACTCTTCCATCCTCTAACCCTATCTGCATCTATTACTATTCAGATTTCCCAAACAAGCCTTTCCAAACCCATACTTCTGACTCTTCCCCCACCTCCCCTTTACTCATAGCAAACCCACTCCTACTGCTATGAACTAATAAAACAAAAAATAATAATAATACAAAATCTAAACCCTTCCCTCTTCTATCCCTCCTTCCCTCTTCTATCCTTCCACTATTCCTTTGCAATCCAAATAACAGACAAACATGTCCACCACTCAAAATAATTTCATATTTCCCTATACTAACTCCCCTCCACCTCCCACTTATGTTTCCCAAACCCCCTCCTACGGCTAATTTCCACAGCTCAAATTAATTCATATTTCACTATTACCTCCAAAACAAGCAAAAAATATCCATCCTTCACTCTTTTATCCCTCCACTATCCTTTTCAATCAAAATAACAGACTAACATGCCCACTTCTCAAATTTCATTTTTCACTATAATAATTCACCACTGATCTTTTATGGGTTTCAGAGTGGCATGCTACTCGCCAAAAATGTGTCTCAACACCTCATCAGGGGTAGTAAGCGCTCTATAAATGCAAACCTTTTCCCTCTTCTATCCCTCCACTATCTTTCTCAATCCAAATAACAGACTAACATATCCACCACTCAAATTACTTTCATATTTCACTATACTAACTCACCACTAATCCTTTATGGGTTCCGGAGTATCATGCTACTTGCCGAAAAAGCACTTCAACACCTCATCAGAGATAGCAAGCGCTATAGAAATGCAAACCTTTTCCCTCTTCTATTGCTCCACTATCCTTCTCAATCCAAATAACTGACTAACAAATCCACCACTCAAACTACTTTCATATTTCACTATACTAATTCACCACTAATCCTTTATGGGTTCTAGAGTAGCGTGCTACTCACTAAAAAAGCGCTTTGATGCCTCGTCAGGAGTAGTAAGTGCTATATAACTGCAATTACAATCCAATACAATATATTTTAGAAATAGTATCACTCATTAAAAGAGCACCTAGTATACTAATTTAACTTTTGTAGTAGCTTAGTACATATGTTTAACACTCATAACCTCTTAGAAAATAGTTATACTCTCTAGACGATGTCATCGGAGATGCCATTTGAGATGTCATCAGTAATGTGAGTGGTTGTGTGGGTGTGTGAGTGGGAGTATTAGAAGTTGTATAGGGGAGTGAATGGATGTTTGAGTGGTTCTGTGGTAGCTGTCATCAGTGAGGTCATCAGAGATGCCATTTAAGATATCATCAGTGATGTCACTGAGTATGTCATGAGTGATGTATTAGGTGTGGTCATAAGCAGTGCATTGGGGGTGTAAGTTATTATAGTTAGCTCAGGTAACTATAACTGCAGAAATACTCTGGTTTTTCATGAGTGAAAGGTGAGCCTAACTATATCCTTGGGGGCCAACTACCCCTCCTGTTATTTCCAGTAAGTACAACAGAGTGGGATTGCTGAGACCTCATAGGAGGCCACTACCCCTTTCTCCACCATTCTGCAAACACGCCTCCTGGTGCACTGTTAGTAGGGAGATGAAGTCCCCTTGGGCACTGAGGATCCTTGGGGCACACTTCCCCTTCTGTTGTCTCCAGCAAGTCCCCCACAGTGGGTTTGCTTAGAGGTTTTCGGTGGCCACGCCGCTTTCTCCTCCACTCTGCAAACGGGCCTCCTGGCACACTACTATATGTGGGATGAAGTCCCCTTGGCTCTTGAGGGTCCTTGGGGGCCAACTAGCCCTCCCGTTACCTCCAGTAAGACCCACACAGCTGGATTGCTGAGAGGTCATCAGAGGCCACGCCTCCTTTCTCCACAACTCTGGAAACATGCCTCCTGGAGCACTTCCGCTTGGGGAATGAAGTCCACTTTAGTATTGGTGCCCTCAGGAGGCAAAGGGATCTCATCCCCCACCAGCAGTGCACTTCCTGGTTGGGTGTTGGCAGCCAATCAAATTTTTGTAGGACGACAGACAACACGAGATCTTCACTTTATGCTACAGTATTGATAGCACACATTGACTGCCACTGCAAAGCTCCAGCAGTCGGTGTCCAAGCCACTTGACAGGATATTTCTTTCAGTTTAATTATTTGCCATAGCTTTTCTAGACTAGGAGAAAAACAAACTGTGAGAGCACAGTGATCAAATGCTACTGCAAGTAAGAGTTAATATTCACTACTATGGCTGTAGCTTGCGAGAAACAAGAAAGCCCCCAAGGACGCACGTCTTTCTGGGTAAACGTGTGTTGATGTACTCTGTCATGATTAAGCCTAGGCAAAGCACTACGCTACGCTCGCGTAGTTTGCGAAGTTTGCGCTACTTCGCACTACGCGAATTGCACGTAGCACAGTGCAAACATGCGTAGCGTAGCATTGCGTAGTGCAGCAGTCATTTTTTGCTTGCTCGCGGTCCTCAACATCAAGTTGGCGACCGCGAGCAAGCAAAATGACATCCCGGCGAGACTTTTTCCTTGTTCGCGATCAGCAACATCAAGTTGCCGATCGCGAGCGTGGAAAATAAACATCCTGGCGAGATTCTCAACGCGAGGAGGTCAGATTTCTCATTGTGAGTGGTTTCGTATGCTCGCGATGAGAAACTACCAGTCCGCATTGAGAAATCTGCCGCTCGAGTAAAAATCTACTTGAGCAGCAGAAAACGACAGTTCGCACTGTGCAAGATGCCGTTTTCAATGATTGCACAGTGCCGGATGCTTGTCGCACTGTGCAATCATTGAAAATGTCATCTTGCACAGTGCGAACAGGGTACTACGCAGTTCACGAAGTGCACTTTGCGTAGCTTCGCGTAGTGCTACTTCGCGAACTACCCCCAGGGTTAGTCATGATATGTCACCTATATTTTGAGCTCGCTGTTCCTGGCTCAGGCAATATTAAGGGTCTCATTTACAATATTTTTCCGTAGGGCAGTGCTGTGTTGCCCTACGGAAAAAGAAGAGGGCAGAAATTCGCCTTATCTATCAGATACAGCGCATTCCTGTCCTATTTCTCTGCACTGGCGCTCAATTGGCTGCCATGTGCCAACTAAGAAACCCTTACATCATGCTGCAAGGGTGTCTACATTGTAGTAATTTTTGTGTTTGTGCAGGAAGCGGCACTTCCTGCATGACAACAATAAATGGAGGGGATTTCCTCCTTCTATGTGTGCTGCTGAATTCAGCACAAATAGAAAGAGGAAAAAACGTGGAGAAATAAAGTTATTTGTCCGCTTTGCACCACCCTATGCTGCCTCTCCGCGGAGGCATAGGCCTTTGATGTATTCCCATGGGTGTTACGCTTGAACCATGGCATGCCAATTGCACGCCTCCCCATCGCAGTGTGAGGCAACACAGTAATTTGTGCTGTGCTGCTTCACACCATAACTACAAGGCCATGAAAAGCCACACAAGGTGGCTTTACGTGGCCTTTTAGATATGGCACTGCAATGTGCACCACCAGAGCATCATTAAAAGTGGCGTTCCGGTGGCACAGGAGCCTTGTAAATGAGGCCTTAATCTCTGCTAGCGAGCGATTTTTCCTATTTAATAAAAACGGTTTTGTAGGCTTCTGCCATTCATGATTATGTACATTGTTTTCTAAGGGGGACACACAAATCAAATTGATAAAAGGATCCAGCAGCAGGTGTTACTAACACCCTTGTAGATCATAACAGCAGTGTCTATTTACTGCAGTGTCTACTCAAGGGGCCATAGATGCAAATACTGTCCCATTTTTTCTGAGTTATGCTGTCAGTAAAACATGCATTAACTTGAAGATGTATAGATTTACGTGTACTTTCAAGATGCCAGAAAGAAATGCCAGGGTCCTTTCTACGCTGTTGCAGCGCAGAAAATGTGTTCACAATACAGCTTTAAGGGGTTTGTAATCTATAACAAAAATTTACACCTCATCAAATTAATGACCGTAATTTCATCAATTTATAAGGTGTGTACAGAGTTCCTCTGCCAATAAACTGCTCGGACCATTTTTAATTACTTTCTTAGTTCTCTTTAAGAAAAGTGTAATGAAGGAACACACAAAAGATGACTTTGGATTTGAGACTCTTAACAACTTTTTTACTTGGGGGCTTATTTAAGAGCCCCTTGCGCAGCCAGAGCCTCATTTTTTGTGATGCTCCTGAGCCACAAATTACAAATTCATATCTATGAGGAAATTCAGAGCCACTATGCATTGCTTTGGAGGGCCTCATAGATATGGAGTTAGGCCAAGCAGCGCAAGTTGCTGCGTTGCCTTAATCTGCGCCAGGGAGGAGTTCCATGGGTGTTCATGTAAACCTGGGGAAGTGCCAAATTCTTATACCTCCCAAGGTGAGGCGTAACGAGTAGAAATATCTTTATGTCTCCTCATTTTTTCCTCTTTCTATGTGTGCACCTCTTAGGATTGTTTTTGTGCAGGAAGGTGCCCTTTCCTTCAGAAAAACAATAATACTGCCAAAAACACAGGCACCCTTGCACCATGGTGCAAGGGTGCCTGCTTTGTCGCTAGGCTGATGAAAAGGGGGAAAGGAAAGGAATGCACCATATTGCATAAAAACGGTGCATTGCTGCCCTTTCACTTTGACATAGGGCAGCGCAGCAAGGTGACTTGATGCGCTGCCCTACACCAAATCCCCGTACATAAGGGCCTTAGTTTCAGATTTCTTGAACTGACTGAATTAGCCACCAACCTTTCCGAAAATTACTCATACTTATCACTAGAATGAAGTCAGAAATATTTACAATAAAACGCTACAAAAAATGAAAAAGTAAAACCTAAGAAATCTGTGCAAGGTTAACAAAAGAGCTTCAGAAGGAATGAGACAACTTTGATTGAACATGCGTGGCATCAAAACCCTTCTGTACTTTGCTACTCTGTGGCGGCTCCTCCGCTATGGCGGAGGGGTGTTGCCCCACTGCTTTTAAGCAGTGCAACGTAAAGGAAACATAAAATGATTCTGATTGGTCAGGGGAATCTGGGTGCTTACCAATCACAATGCTGCATTGCAGCATTGTAATTGGTCAGGGGAGCCTAGCTGTGCTTCCTATTCCTCAAGTCCGATGAGGAGAGCAGGATCAGAGACACGGGACCCGATGGTAAGGTAAGTGTTAATTTTTTTACATTTTGCCCCCCCCCCCGAGTGCCACCCCAGCCCCACCATGCCAGCCCCCTCTGTTGCTACTGAATTTTTTACAGTGGACGCAACATGTACAAGGACAACATATTGAATGTCAAGCCCACGTCTAGCAAAAAGAACCTCACCTCGCCAAAATCACCTAAACAAGAGTAGTCAAAAGCTTAACTAATCCTACTGCCTTTCCTATATTCGAATCGCTGGTATCAAGTGTCAAATGTTTTCCATTGACTTTAAAATAAAAAAGCATCAAATTTACTTTGGCCCATTTCCTTCAATGTTCAATTATAACTCTATTCTAAGAATGAATCATATCTTAAATGTCTTTCTATCGATGAACTTTCTCAGGACAAAATAACAAGCATCAAAAAAGCCTGGCCACTGCTCAGTATTTTTCATTAACCCGTGAAGAACTTCTCCCTCAATGGTGCGGGGATGCACAACTGGTGAATGCTGAATTGGAGGCCTGCATGGATGGGAAAGCAGCACTCGATCCCAGCATTCTCAATATACCTGCACTGTGGGTCCTCAACCCTTAAAGGGACTCTCACACTGACTCAAACTCTTCCTTATTGTAAATATGATCTTGGGGAGAGGGCACAAGCTTCTGGCGAGGATCCTGTCACTGCTCCTGATATTCCCAGCTTGTAGTATGGGTTAGCCACTCCCTATTTACAACACTAAGTTAGCATAACCGAGACAACTGTTAGAAAGCCAGCTTGCCGTTTCTGCTGCTTTGCACGCGACACTGTTGTTATATGTTATTCATTTTAGAAATGTTTACTCGACTTTGCCTTACAGGATAACAGTTTGTTGTTTAACATTCTTAACAGTGTGCTGCGACCTTCGTCTGTACATCATGTAAAGAACAAGTCTAGGACACTAGACGGTGCAGAGTGTTGTGTTCAGATTGATCGTACCACTTTTTAGACATATCATACATGCAGCTGCCAATATCTGAAGGACAAGTGCTTTTAATAATGCAGGACAGAATGTTTTAGATTCATTCGAACAGAAGAGTTGATGCATGAGAGAGCCTAGCTGATCCTGTGATGTGATTCTACTAAGCTGATCTATACGGTATGGGGTTCCCCCTGTTAGCCTAAGAGACCTTCTATTAGTATAATAAACTTATTAGTTACTAGAGAAAGGAGTGTGGCTGTTTACCACTGTCATTATTATTATGATTGCTCCTTTCATTGTGTATGGTATTGTAACAATGCTGATGGTTCTGATCTTAACCATTTGTCTACTAGTGTTAGCCAAAGTACTGCATCTTAGGACACGAGGTTTATAAAATAAACTCTTTAAACTTTACCGTGTCTGTATTATTTTGTTGTGGACTGCTAAATAAGTACAAACAGGTATTTCGGATTCCCACCACTCCTGAGAAATATCTAAGTCGCATGTTCTAGGTTGTCTATACATTGGGACCGCCTAGCTAGATCTAGGCTAACGAATGGGACACTAAGCTAGTCGGATATGGGGTTCTTGGTTCTGAGGGGAGTTTCTGGTACACCACAATTCTCTGAGGTTCTGGTTTCCTGCACATAGTTCTGTGCATAAGCAGAATCCCTGCAACAAGCTCACAGTCAGAATCTTAGGTGTTCAATGTTGACATGTTTTACTATTCAAACATTTACTGGCAACCCTCAGCAAACACTAACCATCGCATGCTCTGCAACTGCAAAAATGGTTGCAAAACATTTGTGTGTTCCCTTTCAAATTGCAAGGGGGAGGAAAGCCTGAAGGTTCACTCATTGCACCCTCTGTGATTCTCAAAGAATTAAAGTGATTCCATTGTGATTTTGATTACCCATTGCAATGTCTTTCATGAATGCGGTCCAATATTGTACTGCACTACCTATTGCACAAAGCCGGTAAATTTGTCTCCAAGCTTTTACCGTGGACAGGTGAATACTCAATTGAAAAAGACCTTTGAAGATCTCGAGAACCTAATAATGTTTTATCCTTCTTTGCTTTCCTATTGCAAGTCTGTGAATGCTTTATAACTGCACACCTTATGCAGTACATTCTGAGCAACAACCGTCTTGGTGGCCAGCAATCTGGCTTTAGAACAGGCTGCAGTGCAGAGACATCCATTCACTAGATTAGTGGATTAGTGAGTATATTAATCCTGATTTTGAATTGACACTGATGTTTTCAGCTGTTTGATACTCCAAGACATGAAGGCAACTTTTGACAATGTAAAACATAAAATCTTTTTTAACACATTTTATGACCACAAGGGCCCTGTTGAAACAGTATTTATTTGATTCGTAACATGTGTGACAATCTAATACTTGCAGAAAAAGGACCAACAGCTTCCTTTCCTACCCTTGCTTCTACTACATAGCGTTCTGCAAGATCCGATACATGCTCTGACAAACTTGAATCTTTAGCTAGAATCTTATGATGATATACTGTGGGACTTATGCATATCATGCACCTTATTTGCTGATTCCTCTCATCTTCATGCAAAAAAACGTTGCTTCTTCACTTGAAGTGTTTGAAGCTTGACTGACTTAGAATCATCTAAAAGTTTTGTAAAAAATCGCCATGCTATCACCTGTATTTGGGATCACACCTGTATTTGCTATGCCAAAATTGTTCCCTATAGAGGCATGAAGGATCTACAAAACAGCATGCCTGATGCAAAAAATAATTCACATGGGCACACCTCACTATTTGGTAAAAATCTCTAAAAGCTCAGAGACCTTTGTCTTGGAAGCTGTATGGGCCATATGTATCAAAAAAAGCATTTCGCATTTCTCAAAAAGTGATTCAAGCTGAATGGCTATTTGGTAATCACAAAATGCAATGTATCAAACGATTTGCCAAAAATACCGGTTCATTAAAATTTGCATTTGCAAATACAGCTTCCCAATTTGCGATTCTCGGATAGCGAATTCACCAATAAAAGATTACAAAAATTGTGAATCTACTAATCTGATGCAGCATGATGACCTCACAACCAGAAAGTGAGGTTTCCCATGCTGTTTCTGAGTGCCTGAGGCTGTGTAGGAGGCTGAGAGTCGGAGCACACCAATCAATAGAACATACAGAGTGCAGAGGCAGGCACAAATTATCAGCATGGCAACTCAGGAGAAGGCAAAAGAGGCTGTAGGACGCAAAAGAAAAATAAAATTAAGTGAAAAAGAATTGGAGGTCGTAATTGAGGAAATGGTCAAGACCCCTGAACGGCTGAAATGCCAGAAACCGGTCCTAGGAAGCTTGTTTCCGGTCCAGGGAAGACATGGCTTGGCAGTTCGGGCTGGACTGTTCCCAAGAGGCACAGGGTCAGACTGATTTGCATATGGCCAAGTCTGAACTGGGGTGGCAGAGTGGGCTAAAGAACGGTGATGGATTAAACCCAGATCAGTTGACTGGGGGTGAGTGTTTGCAATGTTCAACACTCCGTCCATCATTTCCTTTGGTTTTTGCTTTGGGAAAAAATCCCTCCATGTCTCAGAGTCAGGGAAAAGAAAAAAGTGGCTGGACATACAAACAAAAATCAACGCTGTAGGGGTCACACAAAGCTCCACTGAAGATTTACACAATCGCTGGTATGTCTTGCAGTCAAGGGCAAAGGAGAAGGTGGTAAGCAGGCTTGCGGATGCCGGAAAGACCAGAAGAGGACCATCTACCCAGCCTGCGTCTACGCCCCTTGAGGACTTTGTGGAGTTGACCTGCAGCCTGAGGCTATCAGTGGTATTACAGACATCGACAGCTCAGCTGTCCCCACCACCAGCCAAGGTAGGATGCATGCTAAAATACACTTGCCTGATAACTCACAAAATGTACTCTTAATAAGTTGAGAAACATTTTTGTAAAATCTAATCCCGGGTGGGGAACTCCTCTCCGCCAGCGGATTTTAGGGAGTTTTGCCTACTCCGTTCTCCATTGAGAACGCAGAGTTCGGGCAAAACTCCAACTCTGTGGTGGAGCGGTGTTAGCCTGCCTCTCCAACCTCCCTAATGTAATTTTTTTCTTTAAAAGGCACTTACCTGCTGTAGCGCACGCTAGACGTACAACGTAGGGGTTTCCGTGGACGAGGACGGCAAGGACGCGGAGGAGAGGAAGACCATGGTGGGGAGAAGGCAGCCCAGAGACACCACAGCA
This sequence comes from Triturus cristatus, assembly GCF_964204655.1. NCBI lineage: Eukaryota > Metazoa > Chordata > Amphibia > Caudata > Salamandridae > Triturus > Triturus cristatus. Next base: position 166,818,482 of record NC_140580.1, on the reverse strand, counting down.
GGTATGTTCCTTTTGTATTTTTTATGATTAAATTAGAGAGGGTGGAGAGGAGTGGAGTGATGTTGTTCTTCAACTCTGTGGATTTCCGTGTAGTAGCACTACGCCAGCTCCATCTGGGCTTAGTAAAATCCCACTCCAGTCCACTTCTTGGCTACCACCCAGCAATGCATGGTGGGAGTGTAGTCAGGCACACAAGATAGAAAAAAAATATTTTGTAGGAGCATAGGCGCAGTTGAGAACCACATGCAAGTGACCAATGAACACACCATATTTTGGTATATCAAATCAATTTTCATTTAAGTTAAAAATGCCACAAAGCTGTACACACATAATGCTGAAGTAGTTCTGTTACATTCACAGGTATCCCTGTGCCACAGGACGATGACACAGCAAATAGATGAGGCAGAGGAGACCCAGGAACAGGCAGGGGAAGAAGAAAAAGTCACCTCAATGCCAATAACACCTGTACCAATAACACGCAGGTACACTGTGGCTCCACTACAGGAGTTTGAGGTAGAAGGAGAAGACAGCCAGGAAGAGCTGCAGTCGAGGCCAGATGAGCAGGCACAAACCCAAAGTGACCAGTCCCACTTGCAGTGTCACAACACCAATCACAGTAGATGCAGAGCAAAAGCACAAGGTGCTGCTAAGGAAGGAAAGGTCTCCTCTGTCTTTGCTGGACTGGAGGGTACCATGGTGCAGCACCTGCAATTGAAAAACATGAGGTCAATGCAAACCCAGCTGGTGTGTCTGAAGAACAACATTGTGGACATTGAGGACAGCATCAGGGAGTTGAACAACAAAGTGGTGGAGGGCCATAGGGCAAATGCTGAAAGCCTCAGGGACATGACAGAAGCCATTAGAGACCTCTGTAACAACATGCAGACGGAGACGTGCTCCATACACAAACAAAGTCCCCACCTATTAGTCCATTTGGATGGTTACACTAAGGCGCACTGTGACTATGCAGGTGGAAATGACCCACTGCAGTTCTGATGTAGCCATGTGATTGGCGCAGGTCCCCACTGCTGTAGAACAGTTACAGACATCTACTATAGGTGGGACATGTATACTGGGTGCAGGGGACAGTGAGGAGGCCACCAGCCTCAGCAGCATCACTGCCCCGGTGACTGAGACCAGACGACAGAGTGCGAGGCAAGGTATGCCATGTGAGGCCTTATCAAGGGAGGTCAGTATACACACTGACCATTCCAGAGTTGTGTGTGCCCGTGAAAAATAGTTAGCGATGTGACCAAGGCATTCCGATGGGTGAGATAACTTGTTGCATGTGATGCTCAGTGCAGAATGTTGTGCATGTTTATTTTAAATCTTATGTTGTCCTACTAATGTACACACATGTAAGATGATGATGGCTGTGTGCATACAGTTTACCTGAGATAAAGGTGAAAAAAACACAGTAGAAAATAAGTTATGAAGTGCATTGTCTCATCATTATTTACATAAAAAAAGTTCTGTGTTATTTTGTCATGTCTCTGTCTGCCATCTGCTGCCCTTACACCGCCTGCTGCTCTGCGAGGTTGACGTGGTTCATCCTCTTCATGAGACTCAGAATCTGTCAGGTCCAATGGTTTGCCATTGGTTGTTGCAAGGTTGTACAACATGGCCCAAGTGGCCACCATTTTGCAACATATCTTCAGCCTATAATGCAGTGCACCTCCTCTTTGGTGTAGAAGTGGAACCTACTCTTCAGTAGGCTGAAGGTCCGCTCTAACACATTGCGTGTCGACTTATATGCAGCATTGTATTTCCTTTCACTGTGAGTTGCAGGATTCAGGCATGAGGTGAGTATGAAGGACCGCACAGCCTATGCGCTATCACCTACAGGGTAAAAGGCAATAGATTAGTAACTGTACTGTTTCACCATATCCAGAGAGTCTACCAGACTGTGTAACATGCATTTACCTAGCAGATATCCTTTGCCAAATTCACCCCCAAGGATTCGTGTGTATATACCACTATGCCTGAATGTGAATGAATTGTGAGTACTGCCAGGCAATTTTGCCACTATGTAAGTTATTATGCGTGAGTCATTACATATGACACAGATGTTTATTGAATGAAAAGATTTCCTGTTCCTGAACATGTATGCATTACCTGAGGGGGGACAAATGGCTACATGTGTACCATTAATACACCCAATTACATGAGAGAAGTGGTCTATCTGGTAGAAATCGAATTTGGTCTACTGCAATTCCTGTGGTGTAGTGGGGAATGTGATGTAATGGTGTACCCTCTGGACCATTGCGTCGAAGAAGGCATTGAAAAAGTCTTTGGAAGACCCCTCCTGCTGCTGCTATCACCCCCTGGTAGCTCCCTGAAGCTAGTAGGTGCAGTGAACATAGGACCTGCACATGTGTGGGAATGTTTTTGATCAGCTATCAGGTCTAGTATTGTAGTGGAGTCAAATCTATATTAGTCATGGATTTCTTTCTCAATCTGCTGAAACAGGGGAGGCACACTCTGAAAATGCGTTCTTGTCTCCTCCCCCTACTCTGTGCTGCTTGAATCCTCATCCTCCTCGCTATGACATACAGGGCTGCCAATGTGAAACATTCTGAGGCCCTCTGGGCCTGTTTAAATAGTTTTCACCTGGTTACCACCTGAATGGAATAGGTGGTAATTAGCTCATGCAAAATTGTGAATAACGGTTCATTCGCAATTTGCAATGGTTCATACATTGGTCTGCGATTACCAATTTGCGAATTCTCAATTTGAGATTCGCAAAATTGGTATTCACAAAATAAGGATTTGCATTGTTTGAATTACCAATTTTGCCAATGCAAACCCTTTTATACATTGGAAAAGGCCATTTGGCATTCGTAAACGGCTGATGTTTGCGATTCGCACAGTTTGCGAACACAAAACGGTTTCATACATCTGGCCCTGACCTTGTCTCGAAAATCCTGTGGTTTAGTAAAAAACCCACACAAATATAGTCCTTCTAAGGTTGTATCTTTTTCTAGGCTTAAACCATTTTCTTTCACGCTTGATTTCATACTGGACTTTATTCTCCCTCTTTTTCTACTTCAATTTTCTAATATGCTACCTCTTAGAACTCACAAATTAGTTGCTAAACCTTTAAATAAGAGGCTAGCCTATGTATTAGATTTTCATCCATTTGAAATCTCCAGGGCTCGCTGTATACTCATTACCAGTTTTTACTGCACTCTCTTGACCTTTTCCTCATCCTTCACAGTTCATGAATCTTATGTGCTATATTTGTGTGCATGACTTGACATTACAAGTGTCCCATATTTCCTGTTGGAGCTTGTAATGGGAGTTACCCACCCCACTGGGAATCACACGTTGTTCAGGAACGCCACTGTGCTAGGCACCCCCCTAGGAATTACCAATGCATTCAGTGACATCAATATCTCTGTGGGGGACCTATGAGTGGGCATAGTTTTACAATGTTTCACTCTGTCCTTTTCAGGTTTAGCTTGACAGTGAGGCAATCTGTAAGACTTATTGTTATGAATACTTTGATACACACATAGAATTCGGCTTCTTCCCAGAGAAGTATTTCTCTTTTACCTCATGCTGTTGGTTCTCTGGTGTATCATGCCTCTAATGAAATGCTTTTCTCATAAATTTGTCATTCTACCTTTTCCATTGTAAGCGTGGCTCTCCTTTACATTTTGAAATCATATAGCGTGATTTATAGTTTGTCAGATGGGTTATGCTCTCACAACAATTACAGATATAACATCCTTATTACAAAAACATTGTATCATATGATACTTTTAGTAAGGTGTACAGGATATCTGTCATGTTTGTGATGGAGTACCTATTCACCAAACTCTAAATCAGGCTTTTAAATGGGGCATCAAAGTGTCGAGTGAACAAATCACCAGAAAATGGAATGAGATTATAAGAAAATAATAAGGCAATGTTGGCACAAAGGACAACAATAATTTCAAAATAATAAAGCATTTAATTTAAACATTCCATTATTAATAGTAGTGTGAGTTCATGTTTAACAAGAACAAAATTTACAGGAGGATGAAATAAACTTAACTAAAGGAAGCACATATACATATTGCATCCTAAAACGCAAAAGGACCTGTATATCACAGATAGCATGCATTAAAAGCCCCACTTTTAATTGTCTTTGTGTGCACATTACAGAAAGTGGTCCTTTGAACTGAATTCATGTGCTCACTTTACTGTCTGTGAGTTCACATCACAGAAGTCACTGATTTCAACCAGACAGCAAAGAAAGGATTGACTTGTCTTCACCACACACTTGTTAAGTTCAAATAGTACCAACCATTTTAAAGACAAGAGAACACCACAATAAAATCCCAAACCAATTTAGAAAAGTGGAATCAAATGAATAAGCACAAAGTCACAAAAATGATTACATTCAGATTAGGGGAACACATTATATAATGTTGTAAAGCTTTAACACAAAACGCTTTTAGAAAAGTAAAGCTCCAATGTGAAGATCGAGTTTGTGTTTGAAAGGAAACTAGTTATGAGTTCAGGCTGGCTGCCATAGAGCAGGGGATGAATACACAAGACAGGTCACCCTGGTGAAAGTTTCTTTTTCTTGTGATCTAGTCTCTGCTTTGGAGGTCAACGTCTTCCAGCGGGGCAAGGTGAAACAGGGATCATCATGGTCGAGCTCCCACTGGAGCCATTGATTTTTTTGCCAAAACCTTTGGATTTAGTCACTTTCTTGAATCTCCAAAATTCTCCAGGGCGTGATGGAAGCGGTAGCCTAACTGGGCTCCACAAGCCTGAATGCTTTCACTGTGAGGTCTATCTGAACCCATTTTCATCATAGAAAAAAGCTCCAAGCAGAACAAATCTAGCATTCTTGCATGATATGGTGCGACCCCACTTGCCCAGGAAAGCCTCATCCTCTTTGGTATAATCTTCAGGAGATGGATAAAATGACTAAATCCCTCTTTTCTCAAACTGTTGGAAAGGTCCTCCTGATCACTCCTGGTCCTCAGGGTAGACTTCAAGATACCAGACCTCTCCAGCCTAGGGTCCACTTCTCAGTGTTAAGCGGGCCTTCTTGTAGTCAGGGTCCTGTTTTTCTGTTCCTTCAGCAGGCAAACATGAAGACAACCTAGACCCTTAGAGAGCAGTTCCTGTCCCTGGGTGCTAACAAGAGTCCTTGAGTAATGTTTATACCAGAAGAGACTTCTTCTGCATATGCATTTTTCCCAGCTCCAGGAATGCCATGAGGGAGTGGTGGTGAGATGCTAGTTTTCTCCTGTGTACTAGCCAGTGATCTACCCTAAGTCCACCTCCTTTTGCAGAGCTTTCTATGCTTTCCTGTAAAATTGCCAAACACACAAATTTCAAAATGGATAACCCCAAGAAAATCAGTGTTGGCTCACACTAAACCACTCCTTTATTTTGATATTGTCCAATCTCTCTATCAGGGCCAGGAACTGTTTCCCCCTGCTAGCACTAGAGTCAGAAAGTCTAGGAGGGCCCTAGGAATGCATGGGAGCATATTCTATTCTACCTGTAGAATGATCTCTCTGCTCCCACACCAAACTAATGTTCTTGGAAGCTGAATCACCTCTAAGCTTGCATCCTATTTGGCAAAGAACCGGTGACTGGATGAAGCCCAGTCTGGTTTTAGACCATATCATAACACAAAAACAGCTCTTCTGGCTGTAGCAGAGAACATCAAAGCCTCCTGGAAAAGGACAGTTCTGCCACCATGATCCTATTTGACCTTTGCGTGGCTTTTGATACAGTTAAGTTTGATACAGTGCTTATAGAGAGATTATTGAGTATTGGAGTCTCTGTTTTGGCTTTAGACTGGATTAAGTCCTTTCTCTCCAAATTAACTTTTTGTTTCTCTCTTCCCCCATTCCTATGGAGCAATTTTATCTTCCAGTGTGGGGTGCCTCCAGTATCCTCTCTGACCCCACATTATTTAATGTGTATCTGGCCACTCTGATTAGATCCTTTGGTTTCTCTTGAATAAAATATATGGATGACACCCAGATTGTCATTTCCATTTCTGACATTTTGAGGAACCCCACAGCAGATTCCATGCCTGTATGTTGGCCATCCATGAGTGAATGGATTTTGTAATTTTCTTATAAGCTTAATGTAGAGAAGACTGAGATTCTCACCCTTTTCCCACTCTGTGCCAAATATTTTGCTGCACTATGACAATGACCTTTCATTTGCAGCACACATCACTCGGTAGCTTTTATGTGCCTTGCTATTCTCCAGATTCTTTGTAAATCCTTCCTTATTTGACTGTCTCTGCTTGTAAAACTACAGTCCAGGCCCTCATTCTTCTCTCCTGGGCTATGCTAATACTTGTTATCTGGTTATGCCGTATTAGTGTCTTTCTCGTAGAATGTTGGCGAAATCCCTCATTCCCATGATTCACTGGCTTACCTATCCAACAGAAATGTGCTTTTAAACCTCTCTGCCAGGGTTTCTTAGCCAAAATGGGCATGGGTCTAATATATCTGTCCAAAAGTATCTGTTTGTATTTGCCTGGATACAACCATCATTGTTCAAGAGCAAGGATGCTACAGGTTCCTAAATTTAAGACTCTGCTGCATGGGGGCTCTTTCATCTATCAAACTGCTAGCTGTTGAACTCCATGCCTCTCACATTCAGTCAGGCATTTGACTCCTATGCTTTCAGAAAGCCTCATAAAACCTGGCTATTTCAATAGTTATAATGTTGATGAGTATGGCCTAGTGCAAGGACATCCCTTTCTTGGGATAACAGTGTGCCTTAGAAATATTGTTAGTTCATTCATCATAATCTATCAGCCCCATTTAGCATCTACAAGACTAAATAGGTAGTGAGAAGACTGTCCTTTGCTCTCAAACACTCCTATCCACCTTCAGGATGACTAATCTGTATTAAGTGGCCAGTTGTTGACAACATCCCCGCCATCCTGCAGTCAGAGGCCAAGCCATTTTGCTTTGGAGAGCCAAGTTGTTAACTACTGCCCAATATGCGTATTTGACCTATGGCAGTGAGGTGAGTAGCAAAACTGGTTTTAACCCAGCTCTGACTCAGGCACCAAAACGTTTATTTTTATACATTTTATTCTCACTAAAGTTATCAAAAATATGTTTTCACCATTAAATTGGATTGCTCAAACTAAATGGAAAATAACTTTGAATCCTATTGCTAGGATTCCCAGGTGAAGATAGACATCAAGAATTTCAAACACACCATGTTCTGTACATTGAGAATTTAGCCAGCATACATACTGAACACATCTTTTGACATAAGATCAATCAATATATACACTTTTATTCGATTTTTGTTAAAAAATCATAGAAGTGTACATCATAAAACAACAGCAGATAGAAAAAGCAATATAAATGTATTGACTAAATGCGTCAACTTCATAGGTTAAATATAAACAAACCAGCCATGTTAAGAGATCAGATATCGGTTCAGTTTGGTTAAAAACTTTATTCGGCAAGTTAAAAAACAGCCATAAATGTACACAAAAATAAATAAAACAAAACAGCATTAAAAACCATTTCATCAAATCCTTATGATACACTCATAATTAAATGCCATGCATCCCTTAAGATACAAAAAACGAAAAATATCTAATACATGACCCTTTCCATCAAATTCATAGCTTTCAGGATAAAACAAGGTTGAGGGGCAAGACATCATTATAGGGAAATCAACCAAATGGTGCACAATTCCAAGTCTAAATCTGGATAAAACAGAACAGTGTGGAATGTTAGTAACACATGTTAAATAGTTTGGGTAGCTCTCCTCAAATTTAAGGGACAGGTAGAATGCTACAGTTGGTTTCAAATTCTCAGTGCCCACCTGACGTTCAGTTTTATGTTGTAAAAAGGCATCCTTAATACCTTTCTTGGTAAGGGATAACACTTGTAGGGGGGTCAGACCATGCTGACAGTTTAAATAGGATGCTTAAAGAAGAAGGAATATATGCCACCCAAGGGATGCGCATGACATTGTCCAGTGTTAGACAATCTAATACAATAGTTTGAGTAAATTGAGTAAAGCTGGTTTCTTCTTTTGACCAGACGGAGAGCCAAAGTATTGGCGGTCTTACCAAGATCACATCCTCCAAATACGGTAAGCCCACCTCATGATGAGCAATCAAGGTTGATGTGGTAGCTGGTAAACAGAGTAAACGCTTTAGGAAATTGTTTTCCTCTACTTGCAATGGCTTACCAGGAGTGTGGCCTCAGGTGCCCGCCCCATGAGTAGTAGCGGACATTCCCCTTGCCCTGTATATCTCCACAATCTCTTTAATGGGGAGGCAAACCAATTTCAAGGAGAACCTAAAAATCCCATGTGAGTTTCTACTCCTCTTTTCCTTTGCGTTTAGAATCTGTTGGACCCAGGAACCAGTGCTCGTGAATTAGACTCCCATGTAACAAATGGAGTTAACTCTAAAAATTACGGTATTATCAATAAAGGATCTGCATTTAGATAATTTATGACCACAAATCATAGTAAAAGTTTTCGTTTTGTTGATCACCATTTTATTAGAAGCCATAAAATGCCCAAAAGCATTCATTAATCTCTGCAAGCCAAACGGTGTCCTAGATATCAAAACAGTGCCATCAGCTTATAATAACACTGGTATGGTGAGCCCAGCGCCACATGGGTCATCGGCTTGTATGGACTGCAAAGCGTTATTCACTCAATTGATAAAAAGGGAAAACAGCAGCGGGGCAAAACACAACCCTGACGGATTCCTCGCCTTACTTAAAAAGAAAGGGGGAATTCCCCCTGAGGGCCTATTGGACTTTGATTGATACATTCTCATATATATGTGCCAGAAAACTAATGATGACCCTAGGGGCACAGAGAGAGAGAGATCAGTGTTAACCACAAAAGATCATGGTCAACAGGATCAAAAGCACTGCTTAAGTTAGCAAAACAGAGGTACAGAGATCCTAGTTTAGCTCTAATATATTTCCCAATCAGGAGGTCTAAATTAACATACTGCTCAATTGTTCCTATAGCCTTTCTAAAAACCAAACTAGGATGGAAAATTACTGCACCCACTCCTCCAGTCTGATAAGTAAAATCCTGCTTAATACTATGACTGATTTATCTCCCTAGATCGGGATAACTATTGAAATAGCACACGAGGTAGGGATCATACTAACAAATGCTGCATTGAACACCCTCATCAAGATGGGGCCCCAAAGTTCTACCACTGCTTTAAAAGCATCCAGAGGCACCCCACTAGGACCTGGAGCACTACCACCGGCACTGTTATGCAAAGATCAGATGACTTCATCCAGGGTGATATCTAATGGAAAAGTGGTCCCATCAGCCCCTCTCCACACATGCTGCTAGACCACTAGTCTCACTGTTCTGTGTGAAAATTGCAGAGAAATGTGCCACCCATACTTTACAGGAAATGAAGGAGTTAAACTCTGGGATGTTATAATTTTTTGAGAAGGGTACATTGACCGTATCCCAAAATAGCTTGTGGTCTTTAGATTCCACTGCTAAAGATAATTTAGACTATGCCTCTTCCTGTAGCAACTTCTTTCTTGCTGCAAAGGCCCACCTATATTCAAGGTTAAGGAGTTTAATTAAGCTATAATCCCATGGGTAGCGGTATAACGTCACTTTCAGTTGTTGACAAGCCTAAGTGAACAAGTGGTCAAACCATCCCCTACTCCAGGCTCAGGTAAATATTGTGTTCTGTGTCAAAAGTAACCTAATAGAACATGCAATGTGATTGAAACTAGACAACAACCTGTTGGGGGTAACCTCATCCTTTAGAGAATAACTTATTTTAGTGTGGTTCCGGTTTACTAATTCTTGAAGGATTCTATTGGGCTCAATTCCTGCCCATTTAACTTGCACACCATTGGTTATAGTAGGAAAGATGTAATTTGCTCTAGGGAACACTACACATTTCTTACCCCAAAAAGAAAAAAGGCAACATAATTATGTCATGATTACTCATTGCCGACTTAACAGTCCTTGGGGTAACACACAGACGTCTAGCAGAAGCAGATACCAACACATGATCAATACCAGATGAAGCATTTCTGCCTATAAAGGATGGAACTTGTTCCCCGTTTTCACCACATTCGCACTCCAACAACAGAAGGTCATGCTTAAAAATAATCGAGTTTAATGCATCCCCATAGTCATTAGGGCAGAAATGTGTAGAACCTTTCCAGCCCGAGTTGGTATAGCTACATACGTGTTTAGCTGGAAAAGGGCAGGACTGAATATTAAAATCCCCTGCCTACAATAATACAAAGCTAGTATGTACAGATCGTAAAAAAAAATCCAGACAAGAATCCAGTGCATAAGCCACCTTGCTGCGTGTGGAGTCGAAGACATTATTGCTAAAGTTTACCAAGACCAGATAAGGACCCCTTTTAATAGATAGCCACAGCAACTGAGAATGTGGGACTACTAGAGAAAGCTTTCTACTGGTTACTAGAAGTTTGTTTGAAAAAAGAATCTGTAGCCCTCCTTTGGCCTGCCCTGCATTTGAAGGTATAGGACCTAGGAAATGAGAGGAAAAACCCTCAACATGTTTGGAGGTCGTGCACCCTGTTTCCTGTAAGCAAATAACATCAAAGCCAGAAATGGTGTTAGGCCATTCCAAAGTTCTCAGCTTAATTGATAACCCACCCACATTCCATGTGGCAAATTTATAACATCTAACCAGGTCTAGAGGGATATTACATATGATTTGTTTGTTATTATGTTGACACCTAGGATTATGATTAACATCACAAATATCTTCTTGAGGAACAGATTCAAGGTGAATAACTGGCGCAATAATGCCATCATCACCGACTGTTCCAACACTGGGCTGGGCTCTAATGTCATCCAGGAAGTTGTGTCCCTGATAGACGACCACACAAAAATTGATGAGCAGGACGGTTCTGTGTTACCAAGTCAATCGTTTTCTTGCAGAGTACTCAACACCTGAAACCTATTCATCAAATCCAGAGGGGAAGAAAAAGTAGGATCATGTCCTATCATTCGTTGTGAAAAAGAATTGACTGGGCACATTGATTTAGTGCCACGCAGGTGTCAATAAAAAAATAAAAAAACAATGGGAGAAGAGCCATATTTCTAGAGAATGGAGACGGCAAAACTGAATTTGCCGGAGATTCACCGAAACAGCCTGGGTGCCGAAAATTAATAACAGCATAGTCCCCCTTAACATTCTTCTTTAAAGGTACAATCCATCCCACTCTACTGTTTTTTAAGATTTGATGTGCTCTTTCAGCTGGAAAAATGTGATTTGTGTTAAGTCAATGATCCACTTTGTTCTTTAAGAACTCTGAGGTTTCACTCGTCCCGAGTTCAAGGAGAGAATGTTCACTGTGAGAGCCACATATACGGGCAGCTGGCTGGTGGTACGTTGATTGTCACAGAAGTGCAGGAATCTGGACAGATATGAGGCCCTTAAATGTACCATTTGCTTCTGAGGATGAAGGGCTACATATGGTAGATGGTTTGAGTATGAATTACACTTAGCTTTAGGATGCTGCATAATTGAACGCTGAGGAATATGGGTCTTCAAGCTCCCCCCGATCATGCCGTGTCCTCGGGACCTGTGGGTATGGCCCTGGTAGTATACCTGCCCCATGGGGGGGCCATAGCAAGAGGTCGAGCACAACCCTGGCTAGTATTAGAATGTTATATTTCATATCGGTACCCTAATATAGGTCCAGGTAACATCATACACTTTCACTATATTATCTCCCCGTTAATTCACATGAAAGAGCCTTATAAGGACATAACTCCAAATAAGGACAGAATGCCTTATAGGGACATCACTCCTTATAAGGACTGCAGCCTTTTATGGACTAAACCTTTCACCTAGTTCCATGCCGGCGGTGGGTTTTTCCCAATTGATATTGCTAAGACGTCATCCTTAGCACATATGAATAATTGATGAGTATACTCTCCAGGAGGTATCCTTCACCTCTCCCATCGACACAAAAGGTTTAATCCCCAACGGCATCCTCATATTGAACAATGGGTAACACACGTACATAGACTGTATAAATACAGCACCTCTTGCTACCAGAGAGCAGGAGGGAACCAAGACTTCAAGACCGACACACTGACCAGGGATGCTGCAGCTCCGGCATGCCATCGCTCCAGCTGACAGTGGTCTGACGATCCCTTGTGGGGTGTCCAGCTCAAGTCCAGGATGAAGTCCCACACTCTCACTATTCAGGTATGGGGGTTCGACTCAATCCTACCGGGATTCTTGGCTCTTAGGCTCTGTAGCACATACTCACATGCTAGGTACACTTAGGTACATCTAGTCAGACATCTTAGGAGTACGCACTTTATTTTATAAATGCATTTCATATTCATGTATATGTTCGTGACTATTGCAAAATGGTAGAACAATACTATTCCTTTTTATTCACTGTACTGCTGGTTCTATATCTCTGCTACTGTGTTACAATTGTAACAGTGCACTTATTTTACATGAGAAGAACTACGGTACAATAAATTCTTATTGTAAAAACGCTCGACTGTTTCTTCTCTGTATCTCTCTGAGAGCAAAACAAGCATGCACGAGTGACTGGGTGAAAAGAAGTATATTGTTTCCATGAGTCTGAGATTATTGTGTTCTGAGGTTGCCAAAAACTAATCTCTCTGATAACAGGAGATTGTAGCGGCACTACGAGCTAGCTACTGCAAACCATAGGCTAACATATGCGGCAGGGGTGCACGGAGTCAGTCTTCCACCAGACCCACAGTATGTGTTATCCGTAAACAGCGTAGGTCCTGCATGACAGGGTACTATTGGGACTACACCACTTGTTCTGCTAACAGGGTGTCATAACCAGATGATAAGTTCTTCCAAAAAAGAGCTTTTACTTTCCTGGGCTTGTCCCCCTCCAGCGGGAGTGTTATTTCATATAACTTATGTGGGACGCTCACCCTGGTGTCTGGTGTTTCCACCGTGATGTAATCATTCAACTCCCCTGTCACCAGAAATTCCTTCAGGTTCCGGCGAGCTATTGTTACTTCTGCTGCGCTGTCTAACATCGTCAGAGCCCATTCCCCATTCAGACGTTGTGTCCTCAGAATTCTGGGCATGTCTGATTTTCAGACCAGCAACTTTCTTTTTCTTAAAATGAGGTTTTGGATTTTGCTTATCTTCTTTCTTAGAAGTAAAGTCTTGAGCGCGCTGCTTGTCTCTCGACTATGTGCATTCCTCTCGGTGTTTTGCCCGTCCTTCTCTTCGCAGCCTTTCTTGGAGCCCTGAAAGGAACGAGAGGAACGTGTATCAGTATCCTGATACCTGTCAGGTTTCCTAATATTGTCTCTATTCCTAAGGCTGTACCTCTTTTCAGAGTGCTCCTGCTGAGGAGACCTACCTTGGGACTAAGATCTCTTGTCTTTAGAGTTTTCTTTTTTATCCCACTTCTTTTTAGAAGTAGGTGTCTGTTTAAAAGTGTCCTTTTCAGGACTGCCCTGTAGTTGAGGTTTCAAAGCTTTTTCCCCCAAACTATCCCTGCCTAATTCTGCATATGCAGTGTAAATTATTTTGGGTAGTTCAATCTCCTGTTCTAATGGAGAGAACTCCCTTAGGCGTTGGCGGAATGCCACTGATGCTGCTTCCCCTTTAATGTTAGCTAGTATTATTGCTGATACCTGGTCATAGTTGTTTAACAACTTCATCCCTAAGTTCAGGGCAGTTTGTGCTCCATAGTCGTTTTGTATGTGTCTTATTACATCTGGTACTACTGTTAAGAATGGAATACCATGTGTTCTGGTATATATGGCAGCAAAGACTGTACCCCAAGAGGTGCAATCCTCTAACTGTGGTGTAATCCCCATGGGCAAACAGATTGTTAACATTCTGTGTTTTTCAAATGGTGTGGTATTTGGGAATACTGCCTCTAACTGGGTTATTTTCTGAGCTACCCAGAAAGGGATTTGTTCACGTTTTGTGGGCACTTTGCCCATTACCGCGTGTAATGTTTGTGGAGTAATTTTAGTACCTGAGCTCTGTGTAGGAGCTGGATTTGGTGTAATTACTGTTGGTTGGACCGCTAGTGTCCTTAAGACAAAGTGTCATGTTTCTGTAGAGTTTTATCAACTCTTTGGGGTCGATTCCGATCCGGGTCGGACAGCTCTCCGAGAGCTGTCCGTAGCCTTACTTTGCGACCGACACGTACCCGTAGCCGGTCTGTCCTGTTGATGAAGTACGATGCGCATAACTGCCAAAAACCCGACTGACACGTAGGCTGTGATTCAAGCTCCATTCTCCGTCCGAGCCGTAACTCCTAACGCAGAACCGAAAGCCCGGAAGCAGTATCCATAGCAGTTTCCACCCTGACAAGTACAATGCGTACTTCCTAAGCGCCGATGGGTCGCCACGTACGGCACATCACAGCATCTGGAAAAGAAGCATCTCAGCTACGATTCGCCCCAGAACTCAATCCACGGCTACGAGACGGACCAGCTTGCAACGGGTACGAGACGGAGCAACAAGCAGCGTGTACGAGACGAACACATCATGAGTCCCATCGCGCAGGTCATACCAGTACTCTACATCTATGACCGGATCAGGAACAGATGCGGACGGCGCAGACGGTAAGTCAGACACCTACCACACAAACAAAGGACACGTACCCGCAAAATGGCACACACACACACAGGGGATCCATATTCTGGCCACTAACAACAGGCCACCATAGGGGTTGTATGTGCAGCACCACTACCGCTCCCACTCATAGGGGACCTGTTGCCCATCACCCCTGCCACCCCCACCCATAGGGGACCTGTTGCCCATCACCCCTGCCACCCCCACTCATAGGGGACCTGTTGCCCATCACCCCTGCCACCCCCACTCATAGGGCTTATGTTGCCCATCACCCCTGCCACCCACACTCATAGGGGACCTGCTGCCCATCACCCCTGCCACCCCCTCCCATAGGGGACCTGTTGCCCATCACCCCTGCCACCCCCAATCATAGGGGACCTGTTGTCCATCACTACTGCCACCCCCACCCATAGGGGACCTGTTGCCCAGCACTCCTGCCACCCCCACTCATAGGGGACCTGTTGCCCATCACCCCTGCCACCCCCCTCATAGGGGACCTGTTGCCCATCACCCCTGCCACGCCCACTCATAGGGCTTATTTTGCATATCACCCCTGCCACCCCCACTCATAGGGGACCTGTTGCCCATCACCCCTGCCACCCCCACTCATAGGGCTTATTTTGCCCATCACCCCTGCCACCCCCACCCATAGGGGGCCTGTTGCCCATCACCCCTGCCACCCCCACTCATAGTGGACCTGTTGCCCATCACCCCTGCCACCCCCACTCATACGGCTTATGTTGCACATCACCCCTGCCACCCCCACTCATAGAGCTTATGTTGCACATCACCCTTGCCACCCCTACCCATAGGGGACCTGTTGCCCATCACCCCTGCCACCCCCACTCATAGGGGACCTGTTGCCCATCACCCCTGCCACCTCCACTCATAGGGGACCTGTTGCCCATCACCCCTTCCACCCCCACCCATAGGATGGGTGGTGCGCCACACATCCATCATACTCCAACATTAGGTATGTCAGCAAAATACATCCCCCCTAACATCATGACAACAGTGTGTAGTCTGTGACAAATGCCCACAACAGTGATTATGACTTTGAACATACAATGTAACTACCAGCACATGTGTGAGCAAAAAATGAGTGTGGCCTACACAAGGCAAACATCACTATAGCACTGTGTCAATGTAAAAATAACACCCCCTCACTGTGTAGAACAAAAGCTAAGTGTGGGGTTCCAAACTGCAGCAAATATCGAGCATTGTGGTGATGGGGTCTAAACCCCCCCTCATCACAGTGACCAAAAGGTAAGTGTCATCATGGTCAAAAATGCAAATGCCAAACAGCATGTATGATTCCCGGTCCCAACACATTAAACACATTTGAGGCAAACTAGTGGTTGTGTCCCATACCCACAGAGAAGTGGTGAGGCTAACAGTGCTGTGAAAACAATACATACTCTCGGCCATGTGCAGACAAGCACCACACATAGGGACTGACAATGCATACAGTGTACAATGACACAAGAGCAGAAGTGACCATCACAAAGCATACACACATCTCGAAAATAGACACACTAATCAAAACAACCTGTGTAGACTGAGGTGTCAGGTCACAAACTCCCATTCCATGTCAGCAAAGGCACCTAACAACCAGGATGAATGTGCAGAGTGATGTGATATGACTCACATGGACAGCAGGGAAAATCACAGAAACAGCATCCAGACAATGGCCCACAACAGCAATACCAATGCACTGATGAAGATGCACAAACACAAACAGGCAACCTCACACTGCACATCTGACACAACATATGTGTGTGTGTGTCTCAGTATCCCCAGGCAACTAAACAACACATGAGGGGGGCTGAACCACAGTGACACAGATGTGGACACAGTGCCATACAAAAGTAAACCATCATTGGGACCCCCTTAGTGGGCAATCAGGCATTGTGAGATGAGAGGGAGCACAAAAGACACATGTGACACAAGCTGGAATGAACACAAACTAACACAGCAAGAGACTGACACACAACAGCACTACCCCCAGGGACCAGACATTGGGGTGACACAAGCATGCATGACACCTCCACTGTGATGACAAAGGTAGATGTCTTAAAAACTATGAAAATCCAGACATGTGTCCTGTGCCGCAAACTTACATCACATCTACACAAACCTAAATCACTCAGCATAGCCCGTCATCCATGGACAAACCAGAGCTAGGGGCCCATCTATGCAAACATTTACATCAGTCCACCCTCAACACCACACACCCTGAACTGCAACAATGTGCATCTGTGAAGCCCACATGGACAGGTGACATTGCACATGCACCCATGACAAACACAGGAATGTTGGGAGGAACTAAGGTGCACAGACTTATCACACAAGTACAGTTTACAACCCTGGTGAATTACAGACATACTGCACAGTATGCGGTACCTGGACATGATGTCAAAGCTCATGTAACCTTCAGAATACCTCCCACAGTCCCAGGACAATGCAGAAGCCAAGGAGAACCACAAGGCACACATGCTGACACCTGCAAACATTGCAGCCATGAACCGGACAAGTGGGAGCAGTCATACACACATACACATGTCTCAATCACTGAAAGGTATCACCTAGGGACAACTACATGATATTGCGAACTAACAAGTGCCTTGGGGACCCCTGAATGTGTCCCATCTGTGTCTGACAACATCACCACAACTCAGAACTGAAAAATCCCAATGATGAAACGCCAATTAACAGTAGTGTGTCATGCGCCCACACATCTGGTAGCCCATGGCAAAGTTGTGGGATGAACACAGTACCACTCAGCAAGCATAAACAACAGGAACATATCAAGGGAACACTGCTTGTGTATGAAAAGGGATGTGGACACACACACACATGCTCACACAACACACACTATGGGCCCAGGCTATGTCATGGAACAACACACTTACTTGAGGGGAGCCAACTCCTGTGGAAGCCCAGCTGTACCAAACATAGTCACAGCACGTCTCACTCATGTCAGCAGAACACTTGGTCAGTCAGCCATCAGTTACCACACAATGAAAGCTCTGGTCACAACAGCCTGGGTACGTGAGTCTCCCCTAAGTCATCTCCACATACTCAACGCATATGTACAGCAAGTTGCACAGAGGACCCAGTTGCTCCTACACCAATGATGCCCACACCTGTAGGTCAAGTGGTGATGCGCCCAAAGTCAGGGAAATAGACACATTGGACAATGGGAAGCACATCATATGTGCATGGGTGCAAGCCACGGATGTGACCATGCAAATGAAATGTTCACCGAGATGTCCACAAATTGTTGCTCATGACACACCCAGTTAGCTGCAAAGGATGACATTTATACCGACCAGAATAGGATACACATCTCACATCAACACCTCAGTATTCAACATTGGAAACTAAGCATTATAGGTGCAAGGGCATGCTAAACATCATCAACCTAATTTACAGCTAAATCAAGTTCACAAGGATAAAGAAAAAATCTTTATTCAGCATATGAAAATGTAAACGTCTGTTCAAACAAAAGGCCAATGGCCAGTCCATTATCAAATTACAAGGAGTGAACTTGAGTGACAACTGTCACACGTTACTTGCCTGCACTGGTAAGGACAGGGGACATCCCCTCGGAGGGGCATACATGGGGGCAGGCCAGGCACCGCAGGGACAGGATCAGGAGGCAGTGAAGGGGTGGTGGACGCAGGAGAGTCACTTGCAACTGCAGTGGAGCTGACTGAAGTGGTGGGTGCAGTCACAACTGTGGGGCACAAGTCAGATGGGGTGGGTGCCGGCACAACTTCAGTGGGCAGGTCAGATGGAGTGGATTGGATCCCCACTGCAGTGCCCAAGTCAGACGGGGTGGTCGTGGACTCCACTGCAGTGCCTAAATCCATGTGAGCGGAATGGGGTGCAGGTGAGATCGTCAGGACAGAGGGGGGGAGACACGGTTCCCATATCAGTGGCACTAACCATCTGACTGGGTGTGGAGTAGCAAGTGGTAGGGGGGCAGGGCCTCAGCATTTTGGGGATGGTGTATCTGTGGGTGGGGGAACCCGGGGCAGGGTGTGGCGGGGGAACCTCTGGGGTGGTGGCCTGGGGGATGGAGAACGGAGACTATGCCTTGGAGCTGTGTGGCGGTGGTGCGGTCTTGCTCTTCCGGCTCCAGAGGGACTTGCGGGTGGGGTCTCAGTCTGACTGCGCCTGGGGGAGGGTGTCCGGGTGTGAGGGGCACTACCCTCTGTGTGTGGGGACTTCCTCTTCCCCATGTAATCTGGATCTACTGGGTCAGTGGGGAAGAGGCCAAGGTCACAGAGGAAGAGCTTCTGTGGAGATGGGGTTGCAGGTGAGGCAAGGGAAGGGGGCTGGGAGGGAGAGGTTTCAGAGGACTGCGGAGTGGTTGTGGATGACTGTGTGTGTGTCTGCAAATCATCCCCTGTGAGTGTGGTATCAGTCCCCTGCGCTTGCTTGTGTGCACGTCTAGCCCTTGGTTTGGGTGTTTGTGTGCTGCGCGTGTCTTTGGCTTTGTGAGAATGTACAGATGTGTGTGTGCTTTGGAACAGGTAGGCTGCTAGGAATTGTGGGTGGTGCAGGGGTAGGAGGGGTGTGGGACTGTTGGAGGAGGGACACTGCTGCCGTCAGGGAGGAGGCCATGGACTGATTGGTCCTCTGTAGGGCAGACATGTCTGATGAAATGCCCTCCATGAACGACACCAGTTGCGTCAACAGACTGGTGTGTGCATGGAGGACACTCAGCATCGATGTCTGCCCTACATGGATCTGTCTAAGTAAGTCCACAAACTCCTCACTCAGGGCAGCAGGGGACACAGGGGCGGGGGTGCGGTGCCTGGCACAAAAGAGTCATGCTCCCGAACACGGGAGCCTCCACGGACCTCTGGGATGGGAGCCGATGGGAGGGTGGTGATGGTGGTGGTGGGGACGGTGGCGGGGACAGCCTCACTAGCTGGGGTTTGGTGGCTGCTGACACCCGCCTCCACAAGGGAGTCATCCTCAGAGCTGCTGTGGCCCTCAGCTGGGGTGGATGGTGCTGACGACTCCTCAGTGTGGCTCCACTCGCCCTCCGTGTCACTGGGTCCCCCGACTCCTCTCCTTCTGTCCCTGTCAGGCTCTGTGGCTCCTCCTGGTCCGTGGACCTGTCCCCTCCTGTGGCCGTGGATGTACCTGGATAGGAATAGGAAGAAAGAGAACAACATCAGTCACCTGCACTGACTGCACACACCACCGTGAGTACATCACATCACAGGGCAAGCCCTGGCATCATCAGCTGAACACTGCTCAAAGTGCCAACACTGTTTAGAATAAGCCAATTGTCATTCTCAACATCAACCATGGCACACAAATCCCTCCTTGACTTGCACCCATATGTCTGTTGCATGTTGGATGCTAATACCCCAATGTCCCGACATACACCACCCACACATTAGTTGGACATGCAAGTGAACATGTAGGAGTATGTCACTATACACACAGCACATCTCTTGCCACTGACTCAGTACAGGTGTCCGGATGAATCAATGGGCAGAGACTCATTTCACATGCTTGTGATGCATGCCAGCAACATACACTATAATGTTCTCATGCCCTGATAGTCAATGCCACAATGGGGTGCATGATGCACACTTGAACACAATGCAGGATCACTCATAGCAAGTTAAATGCCATGGCACTGGCATGCCTGGAAAGTCAGTCAACACTGTCTCCTGTCACAGGGGCAGGGCATCCAGACAACAACAGTATGCACTGTGTCACAATCATAGCTCAAGGGTAAAGCTAACTCTGCAGATGACAAGTGCACTTGTCCATCCCCTGCAAACAACATATCCAGGACCCAGAAGACCTCACATCATGCAAATCAGACATATGAGTTTCTGCAAATACAACTCCCTGTACAATAGCACATCACAGCCTGCCGTGCATGTAACCCAGCTTCCTGAAGTACACAGTTGCATACACCATTGTGTGCTGTCAGATGATCACACACTTATATGTCACACAGGTCTTGTCTCTCACAGTCACATCTCAGATGTCCTGCTGACCCTCAAAATCATGGACACCCCAGTTGTACGTAACAGGAAGCCACACCATAATGACACAGAGGCAGACACCTGAAGGCACATGTCACTAAGCACAACCTGTAAATTGAAACACAGGAGTGGGATTACAGAGTGTTTCCAAATGCCCTTGAGGAGGCATGACTGCCCAGGTCTATGTGAAACAGTGTTTGGCCCTGGACAGTAATCATGTGGCTAAGCAAGTGCGACATACTTTATATACATACTCCTGAGGCCCACAAATTGGCGTCCCCTGCTGCATGGCTTTGTTTGAAATACCCCAGCCATATGTGGCGAGTCAGACCAGCAATTGGAACACATATCAAGGGCACACACAGATCACACGTCAGATCCCAGGCATTGGGTAAACAATTGAACCACCCATGAAACACACAACAGAGTCACTGGAACAGATGCTGTCCGGAAGCTGAAGCATAGCTTACTGCAGGGACACAGTGCCGTAGTGACACAAGCAACAGACTGTAGGGGCCACACCTGTGGAACAGATGAGGAGGGTGCATCACACACTTGAGGGACCTGAGTATTGGACTACAAGACCTACATAATGTGGAAGTGTGACCAGGCCAAAAGGCTGCAATTAGCATGTCAGACATAGTACACAGATTAGGCATGAATTACCCCCTCCTTGCTGCTGTCTGGCCTTCAGCTGCCTATCCAGGTCCGGGAAGACCACTGCCAGGATCCGGAGCATGTGGGGGGTCAGGGTCCGGTGTCTACCCCTCCTGCGAGGAGGTGACAGCTTCAGGTGGACTCTTGCGATCCTCCGGGTCCAGCCCCGAAGGTCCTGCCACCTCTTCTGGCAGTTGCGGATCCGACGCTTGTAGACCCCCACCAAACGAACTGCCCGGGCGATGATCAGCCATATCTCCTGCTTCTGGTGGGCATCAACCTGTGAGGATGACAAAGCTAAAAGTCCATTAACACAGATGCCCCATATTTGTGCTGCACACATTTGGATATACATGTCATCATCACAAAGGAAAATGAGTTACACAGGTAGTGCAACCATGGGAAAGGACAAATAACTAGGCCTGGGCTAAAATTCAGTTCGGCTTGCGGAAATTGCGATAATTAATTTGACATTTTCGCGTTACGCGGAGAGCGCGAAAATGTCAAAATTTCCACAATCCGCATTTTACCGGAAATATTTTGCTTGCTCGCGCTGTAAAATAATACATTCTCGCGTGCGCGCGATCGCCTTACCTGAATCCCCGCGTTCGCCGACAAGTTTTCCCGATCCGGTCTCGTTCTCCACGAGATGTTGGATTGTTGGTAGCCATTTGCGCTGTCTAGCGACAATTCGCGCCCGCAGTAACGTCATTTGTCGCCCGATCACGTCTTTCTTCTCGCGATCATGCACCGCGAGACAAGTGAAAACAAGATGGCCGCGTCCGTGAGCAACCGCATGGGTAAGTTGGCGAGCCGCGGCCACGCAGAAAATACCGCGAACGGGCGGGAAAAAAACGTCTGCATCTTCGCGATATTTCCGCGTGTTTGCGGAGATTTTTAACATTTTCGCGATAATTTGCGAAAGTGAATTTCGCAAATTCTGCCCACCCCTACAAATAACCTGCATGTCTGACATGTTAACAATGCCTGGGAAGTTTAAGCTTGCACTAATGCACTTTAGCAGCAGAACACCTATTCATTACATGTACCTACACACTTTGGGGGATGAAAGTACTCAGTGAGAATGCTTGCCACTGGTGTACACACTGCTAGTACTGCTAGTCAGACAACATGCATAATTAGGAAGGCAGTGGACTGCACACTCACCTGCTCCCCTGGTTTCCCATACAGCTTGCTGTACTGTGGAAGGAGCCCATCCAGCAGGGCCTGGTTCTCCTCCTCAGTGAAGGTTGGGGCCCTCTCCAGAGTGCATGCCATAGCAGGAGCCAGAGAATGCAGAGACAGCAGCAGTGGTAGCAGGGATGTGGTCCTGTAGAATGTAGTGCAGGCAAGTGAGCTCCCTGGGGGCCAGCCAGCCTTATATCTGTGCTGCAGAGGCAGACTCTGTGCCATGTGTCCCCAGTGATAGGTCCAACATGGTTGCATTCTATGAATCTGGCCAATCCATGGAAATGTACGGCTCGTACACGTCTTCTGCATTGTTCAAATCTTCACCTTCATGAAACCCTAGGAACATTGTTGTAGGCATCCAAATGAATTTCCAGCGCACAACTCGTACAAGTTTTGAATCCGCATCTGTCTCCATGACAGTCCAGAGCCAATGGGTGCGCCCGGCTCGGTACAACGCGCATTTTGAAAATACACATGCACCCGTCTCCATATGATTCAATGGCCAAGGTGCACGCCTATCTCGGACCATGCCTGCCCGATGTGCATGCATGATAGTCACCCGCGTCGGACATCATTGCAGTCAATGGCAAAGCATACGCACGGCTCGGTCATGAACCATGCAATGCGTACACATTGTCACCCGCATCGGACCTCATTGCAGTCAATGGCAAAGCGTATGCACGGCTCGGTCATGAACCGTGCAATGCGTACGTATTGTCACCTGCGTAGGACCTCATTGCAGTCAATGGCAAAGCGTACGCACGGCTCGGTCATGAACCGTGCAATGCGTACGCATCATCACCCGCGTCGGACCTCATTGGTGTGACTATTTGACAGATTCAACACACAATTACTTGCCAGGGACACATGTGCACACCTACAACACTACAGCATTGGCCACACAGTGTCCCATGGCATGTAAGGCTGCATTCCCTGTGTGTTGGGGGGGCATCATTTGGTTTGTTGTGTGTCACTTTTGTTCAGCCACTTCCAGGCTGTGCACGTGTTCATGGGGGCAGAATCCTTTGTGTGTTGTGCACATTACCACTGTGATGTGCAAATGTACAGTAATGGGCATGAGTCACGGACACAGTTGCAGGTTGGATATGTTTAGGACATGTCACATACACCCTTAGTCCTGGGGGTGATGGCATGTACGTCACAGTGAGACCTGTAGCCACAATTCAGATGTGCACCCACAGTCTGTGTGCATGTTGTGTCTCAGATGTGGATGATCAAATGTTCCCAATGGGAGACAGTCTCCACATCCATGTGGTATATGCAGCAACCTTGATGGTGTGTGTGTGTCTAAGAGACGTACATGTAGGGCCTGCATGGACAAAAGTGGCCACTACTTGTGGGACTCACGCTTGCCTTGTGGTGTGTACTTGATACGCCATGTCCATGCCAGTGTCGATGTGGCAATACAGGGACCCTGGGTATCTGTATGGCAAAGATCTGTGATGCCTGGGAGACATCAGGCCTCACTTGTCACTGTGGTGTGTGTTTGTAACGTCACAGTAGTACATATGTCGGGTGACACAGCCCAATAATTGGCCATTGCACTTCATGGGACTTATGTGGACATGTGGAATTGAAATGTGAGGTGATGGTCATGTAGGTGACATATGTGTCCATGCCCAACAGCACACACCTCAGTACATTGTGTAATGTCATGATGTATCATGTGATATTGAGCCTGGTCATGGCCACATGGGTGGATGAACCAACAATCTTCCTTTGTTCATCTCTGTTCTGCAGGGCACCAGCTGTCCATCGACTGTTCCCAGACCTTCAAACCATGCAGGAACGCGACTGCATCTGACGGCACCCCTATAGCACTGACCCCAGAGGTGAAGGTGATGGCAGCCCTGCACTTCTTTGCTACTGGTATCTTCCAGTGCATTGTGGCTACAGCAGGTGGGATGTCGCAAACTATGTTTAGTCGTGTGCTACGCGATGTCTTGGAGGGGATGTTGCATTTCCTTGACCTGTACATCAAGTTTCCTAGCCCAGCTGAACTCCCTGAAATAAAGGATGCCTTTTATACACTGGGGAGGATGCCGAACGTCATCAGATCTATTGATGGGACACATGTGGCCCTGATACCACCACAGGCACATGAACAGGCATACTGGAACAGGAAACATTTCCACTCGATCAATGCTCTGGTGGTATGTCTTGCAGACATGTCTATCACACATGTGTGTTCAAGGTTCCCTGGTTCTGCGCACGATGCCTACATAATGAGGAGTAGTCGCATTGCAACGCTGATGTCACAGATGCCAGATCAGCGTGCCTGGCTTGTCTGTGTGTACTGACTGTTTATCATTGTGTGTGTTTGGCAATGTTGTATCTTGCACTCCTACAAAACTCAGCTACTTGTTCATTTTTTTGTGTGTATGTGACTCCCGATACCCCAACATGCCGTGGTTGCTGACACCCCACAGGAACCCTGTGACACCAGCCGAGATGCGCTACAATGAGGCACATGGTCGGAGCAGGTGGGTGATTGAGCGGACATTCAGCCTCCTGAAAAGCCGCTTTCGCTGCCTGGACAAGACCGGAGGGTCCCTCCCATATGAGCCTGCAAAGGTGTGCAAAAATATCCTTGTATGCTGCATGCTACACAACATGGCAGTGCGGAAGAAGGTGCCTCTCATCCAGGATGACGATGACCAACCTCCGCCACCTGTGGAGGATACCGGCCTGGGCCACGATGCCAGTGATGATGAGGATGAGGGTGACGTCCGCTCACAGCTCATCAACAACTTCTTCACCTGAATGTGAGTTTCCAGGGTCGTTATGTCAATGTATGGAGTTAGCCTGGAATGTGTTGTGGCTGCTTAGTTGCTGTCTGAGTGTGTCTGTGTGCCACTTGACTGGATGCGTGCAGTGATGTGTCCATTCAGGTGGTGTGTACTCCACAATAGGGTAGTACTGCTAACTTGTTTCTGTGTAGGTTTCTTGTGACATGTTTTGTGCATGTGTATTGGATTTCTCACCTGTTCTGCTGTGCTTTTGACTGTGTCTTGTGTCTGTCCTTCACAGGGTAATTTGCCTGTTGTTTGGTCAACACTGACCCCCAACACCCAGAATCCGACACCAGTGTGGGAGTAGTCAATTGACATCAAGTGATGTGCCACACACCCCTGCTCTACAATTCTCAGGTACTCTGTGACCGTGTGTCCACCGTAACGTACAATTGCCTTGCAACTATTTTTGAATAAACATGTTGGTGATGTGTAATGAACCTGTGCTATGCTTTGTTAGGTGTGTTGTCTGTCTTCCCACATCTGAGTGACATTTGCTTACCTCACCTGTGGACTTGTTACCAATGACTGTGGATAGGTGTTGTGTTTGTGCATACCTATGTGTTTCAGGTCAACATCATTGTGTAACATGGCCATGGTGAGTATGTGTTGTGTTGCCATAGTGGTGTGTCTCCCTCACATGTGTCACATCACCATGACTCACCTAACGTTGGTCACATTGTTGCAGTATTTGGCATGCACTGTGTTGTGTAGCAGATCGACATCTCCATGACACATGACCAGTTGGAATCACAACAGAGGCAAGTATGATGTACTGGTGAGTTTATTTTCGAACAAGTGTGAGGAAAGTGCACAGGATGGTGGCTGCTGTACATTGGGTTTGGAATCCAAAGTTCACATTAGAGTTCGAAGTGCTGGTAGATGAAATGTCCAGAGTAAAGTCCACAGTCATCTGCTACATTGGACCAACATGAACCCTCCATGTCATGTGGGCAAGATGTGTGCGATTGAACAAGGTGAACGGGTTGCGCACAAAGAACATTGTCCAGAACAGGTTTAGAGGCCCTGGGAGATGTGCTGGGACATCTGCCTCTCACATGTCCTTCTTCGGACGACCCCTCTTCTTCTTGGGGGGGGATCCTCAGGTGCAGGCCTCTGCGGTGCAGGGGACTCTCCGCCAGAGTCCTCCTCCCTCCCTGTGGTGCTGGCAGATGGTGTTGCAACAGATGTTGTGGCCACACAGGGAGGTGTGGACAGGTTTGTGTTGATCTGGCGGAGGCATTGGAGTATGTCCCGATGCACCGCAGTAAGGGCATACTACTTTGCCTTCATGCGGGCATGGTGGGCAGCCTTCTCCTGTTGTATGTCCTTGAGGATCCCCACTACCTGGCCAAATCCTCCGGTGCTATCCTGGTATGCATCTATGATGCGTGCCAGTTTGGGGTCATCATGCAGTCCAGACCCCTCTGCAAGGCGCGCCCTCTGCCTCCCACCCACCCAGCACCCCTATCCACACAGGCAGGACCAGTGGCGGAACACACAGGTGACACTGGGACCCCTTGGGTGGTGTTGCTGGTTGTGTTTGCTAATGTTTCCAGGGGGTTCTGTGTCCCTGTGCTGTGGGTGTTCAGTGGCCTTGGTCTGTCCGTGTTGGCCTGGGTGCCCTGTCGGTTTCCAGATGCTGGAGGAGTGGGTACAGGGGGTGCAGATGTTGATGCTGCTGGTGCTGCATGATGACTCACACCGGAGGGGCCAGGTTGGTCGTCATCATCCGAAGAGGACAGAGACAGAGTCAATCCAGAGAGCTCAGTGTCCACCAGAGTCTGGGACTTGGAATCCTCTTCATTTGGTGCTGGGTCCCCAGCACCACCTATGTTTGGAAGAGACACACAATGTAAGTTATGTTTCTACAGGCATCAATGGTTCACAAACATGACATTTTCTACTGTACGAATGGATGCCTGCCTGTATTTTGCTTTTTTCTGGCTTGTCACAGACAGAGTTTGATATTTCTGTTGCACATTGCCCAGCCATGAAGAAACCATTCAATGTGCATGTCGAAGTGTGTGCATTCCCAGCTCATGGACAGATTTGTCTGCACATGACCATTGCTACTCAAGGGCCATCACGTTTCTGACACAGGTGTGTCATCCCTGTGCACATGTGAGCTTTAACAAGGACATACGTGCTATTCCACTGGGGATATGTAGTACAATTGGGGCATGTGTGGTAGCAGAGTTTTCTAGTCTTTGTGTGCCACATTGGTGTATTGGTACGACATTGTCACTGTCCGGTATGCCTGTGATCTGGAGGAAGTGTTTTCTTCCAGTGTTCCTAGTTCCCATCTCATTTCATACAAGTGATGATGTCACCATCGTTAATGATTCTGGTGCTGAGTTTTGTACGTGCATATGTGATTTGACTTGTCAATGTTCCACATGTTGACATGGATTGGGCAAGGTAGCACTCTGGCTTTTCAGTGTTCATGACAGTGAGGGCCATTGGTGTGTGTGTTGCAGTTTGGCTGCTGTGAGTAGCATGTCTCCTACAATGCTGTCCATGTTTGACCTTGTGTTTACAGTGTCTATGTCAGTGAGTGGTGTGGTGTGTTGTGTGAAGGATGCCTATGTTTCAGCATAATGTAGGGGTGGAATGCAGCTCACAACAGCACCGTGTGAATGTGACCATGCTATATTGTCGGCTATATTGGTGTGTCCATTCCATTCACTGCCAGATGTCCCCTGTCAATGATGTATATGTGAATTCCTGTGTGTTTTGTACAATGTACCATATATATGGCTCTCCACATTGGTCATCTGCAAGACACACCTCCACTGCCCGGCCAGGGGGCACCCCTGGACACTGCATCCCCAGACAATGATTTTGAACAAATGATTGCAATGGCTGTGTGTGCGACCAGGTTTTGTTTGGTCAGTGCATATGTGTGATTGTCAGTCACATCATTACTCAGGCCCAGTGTCAGACATCTTGACAGTCCCTTCCCACTCCGTGTGAAGCCAGCATGGTTCATTGTGAGCTTGCTGGGCCATGTGGGTGGGTGTGGATTGTCTGTGACTGTAACTCCCATCATGTTCTTGGCTACACCCCCTTCCCAGCATGCCCAGACTTCTTCCCTCTTGACTCTGCTTCCTTGTGAGGGGGTGTGACAGCAATGGCAAGATGGCTGACTGTGAAGTCCTGGTGTTTGTTGTTGCCCAGTTCCCAGCAGGGCATTGTGCTCCCCACAACAGAGCCCAGTGTCAGCCATCTTGTCAGTCCCTTCCCACTCCCTGTGAGGCGAGCATGGTTCAGTGTGAGCTTGCTGGGCCATGTGGGTTGGTGTGGATTGTCTGTGACTGCAACTCCCATCATGGCCTTGGTTACACCCCCCTTCCCAGCATGCCCATACTTCTTCCCTCTTGACTCTGCTTCCCTGTGAGGGGGTGTGACAGCAACAGAAAGATGGCTGACTGTGAAGCCCTGGTGTTTGTTGCTGCCCAGTGCCCAGCAGGGCCTTGTGCTCCCCACAACAGAGCCCAGGGTCAGACATCTTGTCAGTCCCTTCCCACTCCCTGTGAGGCAAGCATGGTTCAGTGTGAGCTTGCTGGGCCATGTGGGTGGGTGTGGATTGTCTGTGACTGCAACTCCCATCACACTCTTGGCTACACCCCCTTCCCAGCATGCCCATACTTCCTTCCTTTTGACTCTGCTTCCCTGTGAGGGAGTGTGACAGCAATGGCAAGATGGCTGACTGTGAAATCCTGGTGTTTGTTTGGCTACAAGTCCAAAGAAAGCCCCTGTGCTTCACACAGCAGCACCCAGTACGGGGTATCTTTTGCTGATATTTCACTGAGGTGTGGGTCAATGCATTCTACCCGGTGAGTCGTGTGGAGTTTGTGTTGAGGTGGGGGGGTGTCTCCACATGCTGGTAAGTATGGTCAGAGCTGTCAGTCCTCCTTCCCACCCGGCCAGACATCCCACCATGAAACGTGCTTCCATTGGAGGCCGTGCAAGTTGTCTTTCAGGATGTCAGTCAGTGGTGTCCTGCTTCTGATTTGCACACAACCCCTACCAGGGCCTTGTGCCATCTTGTCAGTCATTTTCCATTCCCTGTGATGTGGGCATGGTTCAGAGAGGTCTTGATGGGCCAATCAGGAGGGGGAGCATTATCTGTGACTACAAATCCCATCATGCTTTTGGATACACTCACTTCACCTGCATCCCCACTATTCCTTCCTGTCAGTCAGCTGCACTGTGAGGTAGTGTGTTTGTGGTGGCAAACTGTCTGGAAGTGTTTATTTTGCTTTGTGCAACTGCCTTGTTCTATTTGTTTGTAGGTTGGTGCATGTCATGACACAGTTCCAAGTCACTATGAGATGGCAGGTATTGTGTTTGTCTGACTGGCATACACATCTTGGGATGATTATCTATTGTTTACTGTGGCATTGCTTCCGGTGCATGGTTTCACTGTCCCCTTGCCACACAATATTGGGTATGTTGTTTGTGTACTCACTAGGCTCTGGTATGTCTGTTAGACCATGGACGCTCTCTGATGGTAGGATGCCCTGCACCTTCTCCTCCCAGGTCCTGAAGTAGACTGGTTTGGCAGGAGGGCCACCGCCGGTGCACTGACTCAGGGCGTGATCTTTTTCAATGAGTTTCTTGACCCTCCTGCGCACGTCATACCACCTGTTCTGGATATCGTCCTTTGTGCGCCTTGCTGGTGCTTGTGCGTTCACCTTGTCCACAATCCTCGCCCACATCTTGGTTTTCTGTGACATGGGGGTCCTTTGGACCAATGTACCAAACAAATGTGGCTATACTCTGATGATCTCATCTACCAGCACTTCTAACTCACTATCTGTGAACTTTGGATTCTTCTCTTGGGGCATGGTGATGGGTGGTGTTGGTGAGTGATGTGTGTGTGAGGGTGCAAGTGAGGGTGGGTTAGTGTTGGTTTTGCTAGCTGTATGTGTGTGTGCTTTTGGATGAGGTGCTGATGGTGTGTGAGTTGTGTGATGGGTGAGTTGTGAGTGTGTCTGTAGTTGCTGTGTGATAGTGTTTGCTGCTGGCTGTGTCTCCTATCTCCTATAAGGGATCATGGTAGTGATTGCAGAGCTTTATATGGTTGGAGTTGTGGGTGTGTCTTTGTCCCAGGTTTATTTTATTTGATATTTATTGGCTTTGTCATTGCTTGTTTGGTCCTTTTTTTTGTCTTCTTTCCTTTGGGTTTTGTAGGCATGAAGGAGACATTCTCCGCTGATGTTGGCTCGTGCAGGCTTCTCCGCCTCGTTCACGCTGACTATCTTCTGTGTTTCATACGCGTCGGTCACGGAGATCTCTATTACTTGTGGGCCCGGTTTTCGGTGCGTGTCGGTCGTGCGGGTCTCCGTGCGAGTCGGTCTGGTTTTACACGCATTGCATCGTACTGCGCGGGTCAGACATCGCGGGTACGTGTCGGTCGGGTTCATTCCGGGTTTGTGTCGGTCGGTGAAACTCCCGGCGCTTTTCCGGCCGGATCACTATTTTCCCTATGGCTCGGTCGTACGGCTTGTATTCCCTACGTGTCGGTTGTAATTCACACGCGTTGCATTGTACTGCACGGGTCGTACGGCACTGGTCCGTGTCGGTCGGTCTCCGGTCCGGGTCCGTGTCGGTCGGTACGATTTGCGTCCGGAATCGGAATCGACCCCTTTGTGTTGAATAAGCAGTTCATCCTGTGGCATTGTGTCAATGTCTGGATGTGGTGCATAGGTCGCTAATATCGGCCATGTTGCTCCTGGAATCCCTAAAGGACCAAGCCTTGCTCTTGTTTTTATGTGGGGTAGGGCGCCATTAAACCAGAAAATATGTTCCTGGAAAGTAAGCGGAATCTCTGTCTCCTCAAAAGGAGTGTAGACCACTTGAATGTCATCATGAATGTAATAATGAAAAGTTTTTGTTACAGTATCGGCTGCTAGGAATATAACCCATGAGTAGAATATCTCTGTTTTGAAATCTTCGTGTGCCTCTATCACAAATATTACTACACCTCCTCTGGGTGATAACCCATGTTTGAGTGGTTTGACTGTTAAAGTTTGCCTTACTTTTGCTGCAATTTGGATTGCAATCACATCTTCCTCACCAGACTGATTATGTCGCGGGGCTAGATCGTTTAAATCTCCCCCTTGTTCAACCATTGTGTTATGAACACGGAATAAATGTTTTTAAGGAAGTTTATGTAAAGGTTTTTATGCAAAGGTTTCATGCACAATTTTGGGAAATTTTCCTTCAAGCTTGATTAACCAATAGCCAATAAATAGGATATCTTGCCTACTCAGCTGTGGCGGAGTTTTTGCCCACTTACTACAGACGTCTCTGGGTTTTGTAAGTAGGGTCTCTGAGAATAAGCACGACTGGGCTACTCAGATTCTACTGTTGAGTACGTGCGCCGTCAATATACCACGTTGGGCGCTATGTAGTGTAGTCCCAATAGTACCCTGTCATGCAGGACCTACGCTGTTTACGGATAACGTATACTGTGGGTCTGGTGGCAGACTAACTCCGTGCACCTCGACGCATATGTTAGCCTATGGTTTGCATTAGCTAGCTCGTAGTGCCACTAGAATATCCTGTTATCAGAGAGATTAGTTTTTGGCAACCTCAGAACACAATAACCTCAGGCTTGTGGAAACTATATACTACTTTTCACCCAGTCACTCGTGCATGCTTGTTTTGCTTTCAGAGAGATACAGAGAAGAAACAGTTGTGCGTTATTACAATAAGAATTTATTGTACCATAGTTCTTCTCATGTAAAATAAGTACACTGTTACAATTGTAACACAGTAGCAGAGATATAGAACCAGCAGTACAGTGAATAAAAAGGAATAGCATCGTTCTACCATTTTGCAATAGTCATGAACATATACATGAATATGAAATGCATTTATAAAATAAAGTGCGTACTCCTAAGATGTCTGACTAGATGTACCTAAGTGTACCTAGCATGTGAGTAGGTGCTACAGAGCCTAAGAGCCAAGAATCCCGGTAGGATTGAGTCGAACCCCCATACCTGAATAGTGAGAGTGTGGGACTTCGTCCTGGACTTGAGATGGACACCCCGCAAGGGATCGTCAGACCACTGTCACCTGAACGATGGCATGCCGGAGCTGCAGCGTCTCTGGTCAGTGTGTCGGTCTTAAAGTATCGGTTCCATCCTGCTCTCTGGTAGCAAGAGGTGCTGTATTTATACAGTCTATGTACGTGTGTTACCCATTGTTAAGTATGAGGATGACGTTGGGGATTAAACCTTGTGCGTCGATAGGAAAGGTGAAGGATACCTCCTGGAGAGTGTACTCATCAATTATTCATATGTGCTAAGGATGACGTCTTAGCAATATCGATTGGGAAAAACCCACCCTCGGCATGGAACTAGGTGAAAGGTTTAGTCCATAAAAGGATGCAGTCCTTATAAGGCGTGATGTCCCTATAAGGCATTCTGTCCTTATTTGGAGTTATGTCCTTATAAGGCTCATTCATATGAATTAACAGGGAGATGATATAGGGAAAGTGTACGATGTTCTCTTGACCTATATTAGGGTACCGATATGAAATATAACAAGAATGAACCTGCACCTGGGGAGTTCGGGGGATTTACCACTGAGGTAACATTAATCATATTCTGGTTTGGCTTGGTTTGGCACAGAGATAACTTTCTCCAGTTTTCCTTCTAGCCTATTTAGCTTCTTCCTGTATGGCAATTTAAAATCCTTGATTGTATTTTCCAGTTTGCTAAGAACGGGGGCCCAGAGAGACTCATTAAAAGGTGAATGATGGTTGCCTCCCCCTTTTTGGACCGGGCCCGGGAAGTCTATTGGATTAGCATTAACAATCCTCCGACATTTCCTCTTACATTTAGCTACTGGAGACCGAACTGTAGGGACAGAGGCCACAGTGGGAGCTGCTATCGTTGTTCCTGGAGGGAATAAGTGGAAAGAGAAAACCCCTGGGACCACGCTAATAGTAGGCCTCTCATCATCCCTCTGTCCCCTGTCCAAACTGGTCATATTCGCAGTCAGAGACCCATCAGTGACCTTCACTGGCCTGCTTGGCCGTAGCAACTCCAATCATAATCGGCACTTCGCTAAGTCTATTTCCTTGGAAATTATTCCCACAGTGCATACAAGGAAGGTATCAATGATAGTGCACTTTGTGTTCACACCTGACTTTGTATTTCCTGGTTTACACTTGCCCGTGATTACAAACAGGGGTAGATGCCTTGAACACCAAGGGTAAAGGCTCCCTAATGTAGAGTACCCAGTCAAACGTAAGAGATGGAAAGGCCTCCAAACTCTACTTAGAAGGTAGGACAGATAACGGATACAAATCCACTCACTTCTTGTTTGACAAATCCAGGTCAGCCAAGCAGTTCAGTACCAGTGGGGGGGGCAGGACTCCAGCAAGATCAAAACTAATTAGAGCAAGAGAAATCCAAGAGAGTGGCCTCATTTGGCCATGGACAGGCACAGCCCAGGTGCAAGCCCAGTCACCGAACAGCCCTGCGGGGTTGGTAAATGCCCTGTAGCAGCCCCAGGTGGAGGAGATTAGCAGGACTGCCTCTTGGGGCCCTGTGCTTCCTGGTTCATGAAGTTCTCCCTGGCTGTAGCAGTGACACAGCAAAAACTGCAGCGTCCTGCGCTGTGTTTTCGGTAAATGCGCTTTGTAGCGCTGTAGCAGCCTCAGATGGGGGTGACTGTCAGGACCGCCTCCCGGGGCCCTGTGCTTCCTGATTAACGACGTCCTCTTCAGCTGTAGGAGAGCCATGACAAACACCACAGATATCATTAAAATGTGAAATTACAAAACAAATATAATTATTAATAATCTGTACATAATACCTCAAGCAAGAAGTGAGCAACAAAGACACAGGTCTTGGGTGTATTCAGGAGCTGAAGATAAAGAGAAAAGGTTTGACCTGTCTAAAATTTCCAGTGATCAGAAGAGGCCTTATGGATTTATACAGAAGAGCAGAAAACATGGAACCGGTAAGTATTATGTGGATAGAGTTACAAATAGACACATTATCACATGTACAAGAAGGCAATTTGGGTTGTGTAAACCACACACCTTAGGGAATAAAAAATGATGAAAGATATTTAACCTCCAAAATGTCAAAAGACGTCAGTGAAAGTTAGGCATGGCCATTTGGAGATACGGCTCCATCTCCAAAACAGATTTAACCAGGACATAGCCACGACTGCTTGGCATTCGCCTGCTGAGCTGCCGTCCTCTGTGAGAAAGCTTTCTTAACGCAAGCAGAATAATTTTTTCATTATACACAAGGGCTCATAGAAAAACTTGGATGATCCAAATCAATAAATGACTTCTTAACACATTGAAACCATGGAATCTGGTCTACTTTGTCTAATGACAGGCAATCTTATTTAATGTGTTGATTTTAATATAGATCCTCCTTATACTAGACAGAGCACCACAATAAGAGTGGACGAAGATGAATAAAATCAGAAATAAAAGACATGCCCAGTTCATCATGAAGTATTTATGCAGGCGTAACTTGTGCCACAGCCAGAACATTCCTCATGAACATATTTTCAATAATCTGAAGGGAATCAATGTATGTATGCCCCCAACTCTTGCAGCCAAAGGTACCCATTGGTAGACACTTGGCTTTATATATATCTAACATAAGCTTAGCGGCCTTATGACCAATACGTCTAGCAAAATCATTTTACCCGGTGATGGCCTTTTTCAATGTTCCTTTTGCAAAAAGAACAACTGATGAACAGAATGCTGAACAATGTCAAACATTCACCCCAGTACAGAGATCTGGGTCCAAATCCATTGTTTTTTTGCTCACCATGCCATTCCAGTTTAAACCCAGCCATATGCAAATCAGTCTTGACTCTGTTCCCCAGGGGATTAGTCCAACCCGAACTGCCAGGCCTGATCCTCCCTGGACCAGAAACAAGCATCCTGGGACCTGTTTTGGGGCATCACCCCACATCAGCCGGGCTA
Organism: Triturus cristatus; assembly: GCF_964204655.1. Classification (NCBI taxonomy): domain Eukaryota; kingdom Metazoa; phylum Chordata; class Amphibia; order Caudata; family Salamandridae; genus Triturus; species Triturus cristatus. The sequence continues at coordinate 166,783,226 of NC_140580.1, read as the reverse complement.
GCTTGACTTCAGTGGCATGCAGAGCACTGGACCCATGTCTGGGCATACCCGTCCCACTCGGGGTGACAATTTCAAAAATAACAATTCATGGACAGAATTCTGATAACTGTCAAACATTCACCCCAGTACAGAGATCCAAGCCTAAATCCATGGTTATTTTGCTCCCCATGCGATTCCAGTTCAAACTCAGCCATATGCAAGTCAGTCTCAACCCTGTTCCCCAGGGGAACAGTCCAGCCTCAACTGCCAGACCAGGTCCTCCCTGAACCGGAAACAAGCATCCTAGGAACAGTTTCCGGGTATCACCCCTCATCAGCCAGGCTAGCTTGACTTCAGTGGCATGGAGAGCATTGGACCCATGTCTGGGCATACCCATCCCACTCTGGCTGACAATTGCAAAAAGAACAATTGATGGACAGAATGCTGATCATGCAGGGGCCACAGCCTCCGTTAGCTATGATATGGAGGGGGAATGTACAGAACATTTTGCTATAGTGTGAGGAATGAGGAAAGGTTGTGCTCTTGCCCCATTCCTGTTCTGCCTCTATACCAATAAGGTGGAAGAGGCTCTAAAGGAGTGCACAAGAGAGGTCCCATATATTGGGACATCCCCTCTCTTGATTCTCCTCTATGCGGACGATGCAGTACTCTTGGCAAGAACTCCAAGTGCGCTCCAGAGACTCATAGAGGAGTATACTAGTTTCATGGCCTAGTTGGGTCTACATGTTAACGAGTCCAAACCAAATACTGTGATTGCTGGCCCATTGCTGAAGAAATGACTGGGTTTTTATTCATCACAGCGGCGGGTTGAGGTGGTGGATCCGTTTTTATATCTGGGCTTTTTATTTGATGGTAAATACATCTGGAAATATATGGTCTCAAATATAGCACTTCATGTGGAAAGAAGTATTGCAGCTTTATTTAACTTTTCCAAAAAAGAGGGGAATAAACCCATACCAGAAATTATACATATCTATAAGTCAAAGGAAAAAGCCTTAGCCATATGGGGCAGCAAGGTTTAGAGGACGCATTTCTTAAGCGACTGCTTTTGCACCCTAAAAGATGTTGTAGTTATATATGTCATACAAAAACAGGACTTCCGTATATTGGCGATATGTTACGGTTGGTGCCACTGTTATTGTGGCATTCCATATGGAGAAGGCAGTCGGTGCCATTGAATCAAGCTATATTACAGGACTGCCATAAATTGGATCGAGCGAGAGAGATATCATGGAAAGACTATGTGGGATATATGCTGTCCAAACTGGGTCTAAGGGCCTCATGTAGGTAAATAAATTTTACCGGTTCTTAAATACCGAGCCGTACCGAATCGGTAAATTAGAATCGGTAAGTTACATGTAGGTAAAAATTCGGTAACAGTTACCGATTCGGTAACAGTCGGTAAATACGAATCGGAATTCACCGATTCGGTAAATACCGAGGTGATAATTACCGAATCGGAAAATACCGAGGTGGTATCTACCGAATCGGAAAATACCGAGGTGGTATCTACCGAATCGGAAAATACCGAATCGGTACGTACGGATTCGGTAAATAACATCACATGACTTGACGAAACAGCTAATCCTGTGCAACGACAGCCCACCCAACCAGGAACTGCCCACACCCAGGCAGGTGTACACAATTAGCCGAAGTGGCCACACCCAGGCAGGTGTACATAATTAGCCGACCCTGGAGAGGCTCGGAGTGCAGAGGAGAGGCAGGGAGCAGTTGCATGTGCGAGCGGGAAACGAACAGCATGTCCAGCCAGAGCACACAGAAAGACGGAGGGGAAAGGAGGAGGAAGCTCAAATTCAGCCCCAAGGAACTCCAGGTGCTGGTGGAGGAGGTGGTGAAGCAGCACCAGAAGCTGTTTGGGAGGCAATCCCTGCAAGTGCCTGAGGCCGAAAAGCGCAACATATGGCTGGCCATCCAGGCGCAGGTCAATGCTGTGGGAGTGACCCACAGGGAAATTGAGGTCCTCAAAAAGCGCTGGTATGACCTGAGGATTGTGACCAAGAGGAAGATGGGCGACATCCAGAAGGAGGCCAGCCAGACCGGAGGTGGAACCAACAGGGCACCTGCCCTCACCGAACTGGAGGAGCTGGTGGCGGCCACACTCGAGCAAGAGAGCGTCGTGGGTCTTGGGGACGCCGACAGCTCTGCCAGAGCCGCAACACACCAAGGTAAGACGAAAGCACAGCAATGTAGCCGCCCCTACCCCTATCCCACATCCCCCATTGTGACACGAGAATCACACTGCAGTCCACACGTGTCAGTGCAGACAGGCAATGCATTCCGGGAGATGTAGTCAGGGCAACACTAACCATGACGTAAATGTCACAGGGCAACAAGGCATGTCACGCACTCGAGGCACAAGGAGACAGAGGACAGATTGGAATGTGAAATGATTTATTGTGACGCTTGCAATGCAGCCCTTCGGGGACACTGAGCCAATGTTGTTTTTCTGTCCACAGATGTGACATCATGCAGTACAGGGCATGCTGCAGGGGAGACGGCACACCGGCCACAAAAATCACCTCTAGCCAGCACGAGTGCAGACCAGGGAGCAGGCCCACTTGCAGCCGCACCACCTACGCAGCCAGCCTCGCCACACACAGAGCCAGCATCACCTCACCGAGAGCCAGCATCACCACCACCAGAGCCAGCATCGCCACTCATGTTCGATTCACCGGCCACATCTCCGCTTGCAGGTGTGAGAATGAGGAGGCGTCCAGCAGCCAGGCTACGAGCCTTAGACACCTCGTCAGACGACAGCATGGGCCCAGAAGACCGCACCGGGCCCCAGGAAGGGAGCCATCCCACTGTGCCCCAAACATCACAGGCAGCACAGACGGGAGCAAGAGGGCGCCGCAGGTCGCGTGTCCAGAGTCCACCAGCACCCACTGACGGCCATGGTGTCTTCTTGGGGCTCGAGGGCCAAATGTTGAAGCAACAGCGCCTGCAATCAAAGGCAGTAATGTCAGTCCAGAGGCACATGCGGGTGATGAGGACAAGCTTAGTCAACATGGACACAAACATTGGCGGCATGGCTGCGGGCATTCGGGACATGTCCCAGTCAATCCAGCAGTTGTGCAGCAAATTAGATGCTGACATCGAAGCACGGCGCCGGGAACGCCAGAGAAGGGACACTACCAGCAGGGCACTCAACCGTCTGGCAACTGCGACTTCCCTACTTTGCCGGCGCTCTGTGACGATGCAGGAGGGCCTAACACAGTGCTGCAGCGACCTGTCACGGGGGATGGTGCAGGTGACAAGTGCACTAGGGGTGCTATTGACAAGTCAGGCGTCGACAACTGCTGCAGGGGATGCTGCGGAGAGCATCGACACCAGCAGCAGCATCACACCCCCCGTCCCCGAAGCACGCAGGAGCAGCAGGCGGCTTGGGGTTGGCTCTAGTGAGGATGCACAGGCCGTGCAATCCACCACTGCAGCGCGTATGCGCAAACATTGATGTGGCCCTGCTTATCCACTTGCCATTGGGTGACGTAACCCTGGACATACTCATTGTATAGATGGCATATTGCCAGATTGGCCTGTTCATGTGTTCATGGCGTGGTGCCACATTAAACTACGTCATGACTTCTCACGACTCGCTGTGTCCCCTCACTTACTCAGAAATAGTTGCATGTGATCTCTGCCCGTCTCTCTCTCCCATCGATTGCAGTTGGCACTCTAGCTGCGCTGCCCTCTGGCTGGCCTGACTCATCCTCGTTGTCCTCAAAATATGTTAGTTCCACATCTGTACCTTTTTTCGTGGCAAGGTTGTGCAGCATTGCACAAGTGGCAATTATCTTGCAGCAGGTGATGGGTTTGTACTGGCGTGCGCCTCCGCTCTTGTGGAGGCAGCGGAACCTGCTCTTCAGCAGTCCAAACGTGCGCTCCACCACATTGCGTGTAGATTTGTGGGCCACGTTGTATCGTCTCTCACTCTGGGTTGCTGGGTGTAGGTAGGGAGTGAGGATGAATGAACGGCATGCATATGCACTGTCGCCTGGATGAGTAAAAGGGAACCATCAGTTACATGCCTCTATACACTCTGATTTGCAGGTTTCAAGGGGCGTCACTGTTACTTACCCAGCAGGTATCCCTCTCCGAATTCTCCGGCTCTCAGTCGTGTGTAGATCCCACTATTCTGGAAGATGTAAGAGTCGTGGGTGCTCCCAGGAAACTTTGCAACAATATCTGTGATGATGTTCCCTGCATCACAGATCACCTGCACATTGATGGAGTGGGTGGACTTCCTGTTCCTGTAGATGTGCTCTGTGTCAGCTGGAGGACAGATTGGGATGTGTGTACCATCAATACAGCCGATGACATGGGGGAACTGTGCCATGTGATAAAAGTCTGTTTTTGTTTTCTGCAGTGCAGCCTGTGTGTTTGGGAAGCTGATGTAGTGGTGCATTCTCTGCATCATGGCATCCAGGAACTTCCTGAAGAAACGTGACAGGCAACTCTGGGATACCCCACCCACCGCAGCTATCACCACCTGATAACTGCCGGATGCCAACAGATGTAGGCTGCAGAGCACCTGCACATGTGGGGGTATGGCGTGCGCCCTTCTTATTGGCTGGTCCAGGAGTGGGTGAAGGTCCCTGATTAAGTCCATGATGGTTTCGGGGTGTAGCCTGTACCTCTCATGTATCTCTGCATCAGTCAGCTGGAATAGTGTGATGCGCTGTCTGTAGATTTGTTCCTCCCGTCGCCACACCCTCAGTCCTGCTGCCTGTAGACGTAGGCGCCTTGCAATGACGTACATGGCGGCCATGTTGTCCACGCTGTTGCATTTTGGGATTGCTTATGTGCATTGTTGATGGTTACCACCTGCTTTCCATCCATGTTAATTACCGACTCTTATTTACCGATTTTCCTGGATTTCTTAATTACCGACTGCTCCTACATGTCATTTTCAATTTTTACCACTTCATATTTACCACTTCATATTTACCGATTCGTTAATAATGTATTCGGTAAATATGAATCGGTATTTTAGAATTCGGTAACTATGAATCGGTATTTACCGCCTCATATTTACCGAAAAGTGGTTTTTGGACTCCTACATCTCACTTGTCTGAATACCGGTCGGTAACGGCATATTTACCGAAAATCGGCCGTTACCGACCGGTATTTGGCTACCTACATGAGGCCCTAAGTGTTTTATTTGAGGCCCCAGAAAATTTCACAACTTTTTCCAAAGCAAAGCTAAAACAGTCCTTTATGAAAAATGCAGCAAATGAAAGATGGGTTAAAGCACGTTGGGCCCAATTCACAAAGCTAATGTTAGACAAAAGTCTAACTTTACGACTTTTGGTATTCACAAAAAGCACTTACTAGTCATAAATGCCCTTTGAGAATACCGAAAAGTCTAACTTTATGACTTTCAGTATTCACAAAGGTATTTACGAGTATTTAATGCCCTTTGGGAATACCGAAAGTCTTAAAGCTAGACTTTTGTCTAACTTTACTTTTGTGAATAGGGGCCATAGTGTTTTTCTGCCCAATGTATAGCCAACTAAGGCAAAAAATGTTAGCTCCCTATTTGCGCAGTGCGAAGTTAATAGACCGTCGGAAATCGTTTCAATGTCTTTAAAGCCTTGAAAAGCCCCTAGCATATTTTGTTATGGCCACTTTTTTATGGGCAGTATGGCAATTAAGGAAAGAACTTGGGTGCTGATTACGATGGCGGACGGAGGCACATCCGCGGTGCTGGTGAAAATGTCCTTTTCCGCACTCCAGCGACGGTCCTCGCGTCCGCCATATTACGATGGGCAAACATAGCCCATTTTCCGTCCACTGCGGAGTTGAGTGAACCGCAAGAAATCCCCTTCCGCACCGGTAGCGGACAGAGCCAATAGAGAGGGACCGCTGTGCGGAATGCTGTTACGACCGCCGGACAAATCACGATGCCTCAAACAGCCCATCACAACGCAGCGGAGAATCTGGCCATTCGAGGACGGTGGAAGCACTAATGCGGATAGCGAAAATTGAATCCCGGACACCTCCATGTGGTTCTGACCACTGGGCAAATGGCGGTCTTGGGTCTTTCCGTAGCAATTCCGACCGCCACAGACGGATTCTCAACTTTTCCGGCGGTGTATCCTAGAATCTGACCGCTGGTTTTCCCGCGGTACCTGCGAATGGTAATTTTCCCCAACCGAGGCGGTTGGAATGCTTTTCCGACCACCATCGTAATCAGCCCCTTAATTATATGGAAGAGGATAGGGTTTAGCAACACAAAGCTCTTTTTCTATATTTATCCCTAGATCAACAGATAGTCAGATGGTTTCAAACAACATATTATAGGATTATCTATTGCCCTCTGTGGACCCTGAGTGTTTTAGGAGTTGCAATATTTTAATGGATGTTATATCAGTTTTGAATGGAATGTAAAGAAGAATTTGTAGGTATTTTAATTTTCTAGTATATTTTTAACTAGGTCTTTTTAAAATGTTTTAAAAATGTGGGAATCATTGTATCTCTTTGCACTATGGTGATATAAGCTTTTCCTATATTATTATGACATTTGTACTTTTATGCAACGGATATGTTGAGAATACATTTTATATTAATTGACTTTGAAAGGTCCCTAGTCCCAAAGAATAATACATAAAGCTGTAACCGCTCACTCGAAGAGGGGTTAAAGATGTAAAAAGCGATTCATTTTAAATAAACACTTACACAATAACTGAGCAGTCTCAGTGACGCAAAGGGCTAGTAAATATGCTCCTATGTACATAGAGCAAACTGAGGCATATACTTACATACACTATTGGCTTAGTGACCACAGAGATGTTGAACGTAACCATTTTTTGAAAAAATAAATGGCGACGAAATCAAGGCCCCAAGCTCACAAAGTGCTAGGAAAATGATTGTTGAAAATGATACTTTTCAACACCAGAAATCACAGTTTTTTGCGAATATATTTCTCCTGAGCAGATGTATTTACAAGAATGTAATTTGTCATGAGTTTTTTTTCTCATTGTTCCTCCTTTAGGCAGTCTGGGCCATCTGCTCTCTGCACTCGAGATAGTAAGTGAAAGAAGAAAAACCTATTTAGAATTCATTGCACATTCTGCATTTAAGAGGGGCAAGGAGGCTCCCCAAACAGGTTATTTCTACTTGACTCAAGATGTTATCTAAACTGATTCCCTTGCGATCTACTTGTTTTATGGACTATTGAATTTATAATTTAACAATGTGTGCCGAGGAGTACATTTTATTCTGTGATAAGGTGCCTAAACTACACGAAAACTACCTCCTTACTTTAAACGTATTACACTTTTAAGAACATATCATATCCTATATCTTTACTGCCACTATAAAGCCAATATATATTAGGTTATACACGTGTAGATGGTTTTCATTCTGTCACTGATGTTTATAAGTAACAGTAAGTAGAAGGCAATGTGGGGATATATAAGATGTTCATGTTAACAACTAGCTGTGACAAACGTTTGTTGAGTGTAGCTGGAGGTCTAGTCTAGGACTTGGGAACAGGGCATTCCCAAACATGGGGAAAGTGCACTGGAAGTAGTTTCTCCAAGAGAAAACATGATTTCTCTGTGGAGTAAAAAAGAAAAAGAAAAAAATACCATTTGTATATCTGACTGCCTTTCCCAAATGAAGAGTTTTTTCCTGGGTAGAACTCCATATTGTGGATAGAGCAGATGTCAAATGACACTGATAAAGTGGAAAATAAATTTTTCTTGTAGGGTGCATTATAATCATGCGTAGACCGCACCAGCATATAATCCTTTGTTGTATTAACGTAAGGTGTTAGAATTGTGAATTGTGCTAACATGAAAATGTGATGTATTTTTGGCCATTGAAAAGTAGCAGGATAACCAATGTAGAAAGTGAATGTAACTAGCAGTAAACATTAACGTGAAGAACTCGTAGTGTGCAACTGACAATAATTAATGTACTAAATGTGTTTATTAGTGTTGTTTCACATGTAGGCAAAAATGTATTGAGGAAATAACACAGCTGTCCCATGGAAAACCACCTTCTGGAACATACTCAGAGCGACTTGCGTGACTCACACTGGATTCTGGGATTGTTACCCACAAATAATGTGTTGTTGGGAGTAGGGAAAGCGCCTTAATAAAAATTATTGTTTAAAAAAAAATAAAAATAAATCCCAGTTATAGTTTACTGAGCTAACTATAATTTTCCCCCTTGCCATGCACTGCTTTTTACCTGACTCAAGTCATCTTAATTGATATAACTGATGACATCTCAACTGACATAATTGATAATATCATTGATACCTCCATAGTCCTATACAGCAAGATATAAATATATATATATATATATATATATTATCTACTGGCGGTTGCCAGTAGATAGTTATAGTTAGGACCGTGTTTCCATAGGAAATCCGCAACATTCTATTTGGAATAACTTTGGCGCCGATAGATGAATCCTCGCGAAATGTTCAAAATAGGTGGGGCGCTCCGCTCCGCTCCTACCCTGAAAGTCTCGTGGGGATTCGTCAAGCGGGGGCTGAGAAAAAAGGGGGTCCCAAAACGCGTTTTCCCCATGCATTTTTCCATAGGGACCTTTAGTTCAAGGTACAGCCCGAATGGCTGAACAGAATTACTTGAAATTTGGCATAGAGGTAGTCCTCAGGTCAGGGATGTGCCTTTTGGATATCTGGAGTCAATCTGTTCAGTAGTTCCTGAGAAAATTGCAGTTAAAAGTACATATATATCTATAAGCGCACACCGTGCGCGTACGGTAAGCATACCGTACGCACACGCTGCCATGCGCGAGCGCAATTCTGATTGGTTGTTAGATCTTAGTAAACATTCGAATCGGTCGAAACCAGGAAGTGTCGGCTGCCATTTTGTCTCTCGCACTCTGAGGGGGTGAAAAACAAATGTGGAGAACGTGAAAAGGGGGCAGGGTGGACAGTTCCTGACCCCCTAGCCGTGGTCAGGGGGTCCCAGAAGGACCCCCAAGGGCAAAAACATTTTTTATTTTTTTTTCGAAAAATCGGCAAGTGCGCGCACCTTGCGCGCACCACCCAAACTGAAAAAATTCTGCGAAGTTCGCGCAGCGTGCGCGCACTCCTTGATTTAAAAAAAAAAAAAAAAAATGTATTTGGCCCTTGGGGGCGAAGCGCTCCGTGCCCACCGCGCGTGCACGGCACTAACTGCGAACGTGTGCGCACGGCACGAACTGCGCAAAGTGGGCGCACGGTGCGCGAAGCGCACCGTGTGCCCACTGCGCGCGCACGGTGTGCGAAGCGCACCGTGCGCGCGCCGAGAAAAAGTTTTGTTTAAAAAAATATATTAATAAATACATAACTTAGCATTTAAAAAACCGTACAAATTCACTGAAAAAACCATAGGTTTCACACACGTTATAGTTAGGAATTAGCGTTTAAAAAACCTTGCAAATTCACTTAAAAAACCATAGGTTTCACACATGTTATAGTTAGCTGGGCATTTCCCTCGTAAAAAACCAATGAAATTCCCCGTTTTAGTTAGTGCAGGCAACTATAACTCACGCGACCTCAATCCGCTGCTGATGACGTCAGATATTACATCACTGATGACATATGTGTCTTTCTGAAAAAAAAAAAAAATGAAATATATATATAGCTAAAGATGAATGGAAGAAGACATGGGTAAATAAGTGTCTAAATACAGTGATGTAATATCTGACGTCATCAGCAGCGGATTGCGGTCGCGTGAGTTATAGTTGCCTGCACTAACTATAACGGGGAATTTCATTGGTTTTTTACGAGGGAAATGCCCAGCTAACTATAACATGTGTGAAACCTATGGTTTTTTAAGTGAATATATATATAGTTAGGACCAAGTTTCCATAGGAAGAGCATTTTTTGTTTTGCTGATAACTTTGGCATCGTTTGATGAATCTTCATGAACGTTTACAAACACATTCTTTGTTCATATCAGCTCCTATGTTGAAAGTTTGGGGGTAATTCATCAAGGGGGACCCGAGAAAAAAGGGGGGTCCCAAAACATGTTTTCTCCATTTTAATTTCCATAGGAAACTTTAGACAAGGCTACAGGTCGAACGGGTGAACGTAATTACCCCAAATGTGGCAGGGAGAAGGGTCTTGGTCTAGAAAGCACGCTTATTTGGTGTAAATCTGTTCAGTAGTTTTGGAGAAATATCTAAATTTACAGATATCGAAATCTGGGAATTCTGCCTTCTGATTGGCTGAGGCATTACGAGCACGAGCTTGCTGCTTATTGGCTGCGAGCGGTGCGAGCGGTTGCAACTAGGAAGTGTTGGCAGCCATTTTGTGATTCCATTGAAGTGAGTAAGGGGAAAAAAGGGCAAAAAGAGTAGGAAAGAAGAGGGTAGGAGTGCTGTGAGGTCTGTGGGGTGGTTAGGGTGTGCTACACAGGGAGTGATGTATTCACACCTACCAGTGTGAAAGTGCTGTTTTGCCCAGAGTGAGATGGTGCTGAGGTGAGGTGCCGGTACACTCGGAGATGAAACCGTGAGCTGACTGCTGTAAACTGATGTGCTTTGGGCACTGTAGCACACTGGCCGCTGTAGCATAGCTGTGCAAGTGGTGTTAGTATGGGTTTAGAGTATAGCGCGGTGAGCTCTGTGGGGTGGTTAGGGTGTGCTATACAGGGAGTGTGAAGCGAAGTATTCACCCCTAGTGGTGTGAAAGTGCTGTTTTGCCCAGAGTGAGATGGTGCTGAGGTGAGGTGCCAGTACACTCAGGGATGAAACCGTGAGCTGATTGCTGTAAACTGATGTGCTCTGGGCGCTGTAGCATACTGGCCACTGTAGCATAGCTGTGCAAGTGGTGTTAGTATGGGTTTAGACTATAGCGGGAGTGGGAAGCAAACGACTTACCCCTACCGGTCTGAAGACTCGAATGGAGTGTTTTAGAAAGCAGGAATAAAGAAATAATTGTGAAGAATATAATGCAGAATGTTGCAATATCACAGAAGACAAATGTTGAAATCAGGTGTGTTTAAGAAAGTGGTTGTGTGGGATAAAGCGATGGAGTCTGCAAGTTATATAAAAAGTGTCTTTATTTAAGTGCCATAAATGGAACCACTGGTGCAAGAGCTAAGGCATTCAGCTGAGGCAAACTCCAATCTTTTCTGCTGTATTCAAGCCTAAGCTCCTGCATCAGTCAATTCCACATTACATGTTACAGTTCCATGTGACATAAACAATACCTATTAGACATGAATGACTGTAAATTGTAAAATTGAAAATAAAGGTAGGATATGATTACCACACTGTACCAACCAGTTCCTAAACAATGCCGTGTTTTTTTATCTTGATCGCCAGCTCGTGAGCAGAGGCTTAGGATGAGCTAATTTGTGTGAAAGGGCTTTGTGGATAACAGGCAGGCAGAGAGACGTGTGTACAAAGAATAGATATGGGCTCAAAATGGATGTCGGGTTTAGGCTAATTTAGCAAGTAAATAGCGTATTTGCATAGGCCATAAATCATCCATCCCTGGTTAGTTTGGAGACGTAAGGGCCAATAATGAAAACAGAGTTCAAATGCCTAAGCATACTTAGAAAGTTATTATATGAAAATAGTTCAATTGAAGTATATTAAAAAATTTAATAGGAAAAAGTAAAAAAGTTGGAAAAAATCAATCCAAGAATAAAGTGAATTTCTTACAAGTCTTGGAGATTGCAGTCCAGAAGTTCTTCAGCGGCTTGAGATGCGTAATGTTCCAAGAGGCGATTGTTGCCATCGTGTGAGAAAAGTGAAGCGATCCAATTCATATCCTCGAAGGGACAGTAATGTTCCTTGAATGTTGGAGCGGCAATTTGATTTGGCAGGCAATCTGCGATGTTGTCAAAGGTCGCACGTTGCAGGAGATCTTTCGCGGCTGCGCAGAAATCCTATTCCGCCAGGATACCTTTTTGCATTGCATCCACCATTGCTCCACTGCCCAAACAATCAAGTTTATGGTTGTCAAGATACTCCATTACCTGCTAGATATCGGGAGCATTTGCTGGGATGTTGTCAAGGCATAGATCCATTCGTCAGTCGATTGGGCAAGTTTTGCAATAAAAAGATGGTTGCACGCAGATTGTATATGTATAAATAAATGTCATGTTGTAGCTGGCTCCGATAATAGATAGAGGCAGGCAGCCGAAAAGTTGTTCAATTTTTTCACGATATTGATGTAGCTTCGCGTAGAGGCATATTCTGTTGGACATGCTTGTTACCACAGGGAGCGCAGCCATTTTTAACAAGCTAAAATAGTAGTAGGATGGCCGCAAACAGAGCGAGAATCATGGGCACTGTTGCTGTTATTCCAGAGGTGATCGAATGAATGAAGTCTGGTATTAGACTAAAAACAGTTTGAAAGCCTGTGAGAAGGCCGGAGGAGACAGTGTTAAAAAAGTGTGCCAGACCTTAAATGTCAGATGTGTTGAAAATTGTGTAACAATTCACAAAGTGTAATGGGAGGTTCGTATTTAAAAGGGAGTGTATCTTACGTGAAGTTCGTGCTATCTGCAGTCGATAAATTACTTTTGGAGAAGTGAGGGACACTTCTGTTTGAAACAAAAGCGCTTTCAGTTTGCTCCATTTAATAAAATCTGTTTTCTAAGTAGGTATTGAAGGCCAAGTTGAACTTTGGGAGTTACTTTGTGTGGGTGGGAATAGAGATTGCCAGAGGAAGTTATCCGGTGTGAAACAGTAAGGACATACGGTATGCCAGCTCACATTGTGTATCAGTCCATGTTATTAAGAAGCAGATAACTGCCATTAGAAATCTGTGTGAATGTTGGTCTGATTGTGGGAGTTGGCGTGCTTTTAAGAAAGCACGCAAGATTGGGGGCTGTAAGCTTAGAAGCGTCGTGCAGTTGGAAATTCTTGCATAGTAATGAATGACTGCCATTGTGGTCCCACTTTTCACCTGTGAGAAAAACTTTGGTATCCTCTTTAAGACAGCGATATGTAAATGGGATAAACCACTGCTCGTAAATAAATGCGCTGCCTTATATAATCACATACAACATGACAAACAACATGTACACCTAGCAGACACAACAACACTACGTACTGTGGGAACCGTGGCTAGCCATGTATACAAACCTAACATAGCACCTCTGCCACACAATGTAGAATGCGGGGAGAGATGGGGGCAAAGTATGCGCGAAGGTGGCAAGTGATTCTCGATTATAAAAGTATACAATGCAAAGTGTTGAGGAGATGTGCCGGACAGACTTGAGTATACAGAGCACAGACATGTACATGTCAACATACACTGATGGTCTATTGAGTGAAGTGGACAGTAGATGCAACCATGATAGTACAGTCAGTAGGGAAGATTACAAAAACATAGTGCGTACGTGCCCCCTCCCCCCCCCAAATCTTTAGCGTAGTCGGCTGGCTCGACGTACGCAAGGCTAGCATAGGGGTATGAATAAAAGGCACGTTTTTCTGGGTGTGGTTCTCTTCCGGAATGGCGAACATGTCTGTCAGGTCTGCGCAGCTTACACCGTCACGAGGCTGACGCCGTGAGCGAAGGTGGCTCCTGGAATAATGCTCTCAGCCTGCTGCTACCCAGAAACCGTCATGGTCGCTGTGACACACATATGCCCCACAGTTCACCTTTTGACACCGCCGTATGTGAAAGAGGGCCCACCACGTGCCGGCGGCAGCTCCTAGGCCAAGGTCTGCAAGCTGGGAAGGCTCCTGAGATCAACGCTGGCTACCGCAACACAGGCAGACAGAGCCCAGCCTGAAGCCCACCACAGTGGAGTGCTCTGTATACTACTAACACAGTAGACCAACAGGTACCAACAGTGGAATGGTGTCTTGATCCCACAATGTACGATGTTAGAACTGCATCTGAGAGTGCAGCTGAAGGTACTCCTTTCGACCAGCTGTAACCAACTCTAGGTCCCAACAGTGGAACGGTGTCTTGATCCCACAATGGACGATGTTAGAACTAAACCTGAGAGTGGAGATTAAGGTACTCCCTTTGACCAGGTGCAAGCAACTCTAGGTCCCAACAGTGGAACGGTGTCTTGATCCCAGAATGGACGATGTCCGATATTACCTGCTGCTTGGTTTTCACAGAACTCCCTCCATTGAGGTGCATCAGACTCTGTGCTTCCGCAGCTAAGTGCTACACATGATTATTGGGGTTGGTTGACTGCAATCGGTGGAGTACACCGCGGTACAGCAGGTCCGAACTGTGGAACGGGGTCTTGACCCCACAATGGACGATGTTAGAACTGTATCTGAGAGTGGAGATGAAGGTAGTCCCTTTGACCAGGTGCAACCATCTCTAGGTCCCAACAGTGGAACGGTGTCTTGATCCCAAAATGGACGATGTCCGATATTACCTGCTGCTTGTTTTTCACAGAACTCACTCCGTTGACGTGCATCAGACTCTGTGCTTCCGTAGCTATCTGCTGCACATGATGATCGGGCTTTGCTGACTGCAGTTGGTGGAGTACACTGTGGTACAGCAGGTCGGAACAGTGACACGGGGTCTTGATTCTGTGATTGAGGATGTCAGAAGTTAAAGTTTGTGATGATTTGTGTGTACCCCCTTCGATCAGGTGCAACCATCTGCGTGCTTACGAATCCAACGGCACATGGCTGTGAGGCATTAATGACCACTGCCTCTTGCCTACACTGTGGTCAGCAGGGCTCACAATTCAGATCGAGTGGTGATTGTTTAATTACAGAATCCAGTAGGCAACTAACTACAACGGCTATTGAAATATACACAATAGCCTTTAAGTATACTTGCTTGAAGAAGTTTTTTAAGATGACTTATATGTCTAGTACAATGGCCAAATTCTTCTTGGGAGTGGTAAAGAACACTGAATAACAGTGCACACAGTGGACAGCAGAGATCGCAATTCGAATTGTTCTGATTTATTTATTGCAGCGTTTTGTGTAACTTATGTTGTTGTATTTTATGAAGAGGAAGTGAGAAAAAGTATTCATGGAAGACTGTGCTCACTACTGCCTTCAATTTACACTGTAGACAGCAGTGTTCACAATTCAGATTGAGTCGCTATTGTAGATGACGCAGTCCTGTAGGCAAAAGACATTGCTCCAGTGCGCTCTGTCTTCACCATGCATACGCATCATCACAGGGTCCGCAAACGGTTTTTGTTGCTTCGCGTACGGCAAACAGGACAGCTCAAGTCAACGCCACATGGCTGTGGGCCCTTGCTAACCGCTCTCTGGCCTACACTGCAGACAGCAGTGTTTACAATTCAGATCGATCGCTATTGCAGATGATGTAGTGTTGTAGGCAACAGACATTGCTCCTAGTACGGCCCACCCGCAGCACGCATCATCGCTGGCTGTGCACATGCTGAATGCTTTTGATGTGGCTATCTAAGTGCACTAGACCTGATGGACCCTTTATGATACAATCTTTTTGTGTATTATTTCAGTATACCACAAGTTATGGTTCTTTTACGATAGAATCTTTTCTGTATTATTTCACATCTAGTGTCCCTACCTTACTGCAGCACAAACTATTGACCCTTTTGTTATTGAATCTCTGTGTGTGATCCAATGATTACTTGTGTAGTTGATGCTAGCAGTAACCATTACATGAGGGCTGGTTTACACTCACCTCACGCGCATTCAGCACAGAAGTCACTGGATATGTGACCCTGGTAATAAAAAGGAGTTGTGCACACGTGCCCGCACCCACTTCCACTATCTGTGTCCGTGTGTTCATTATCTATGCATGATACTGCCCCTGGGCCATACCACATTACATTGTGCTGTGGACAGCGTATGCACCCATGTTACCTCAAGCAGTGGGGAAAAGTTCTGTTATGTAGCTTTTAGATGCATGGTTATCACAGGTGGAAGGCTTCTTTACAGAGCATGAATATTGATGAATATGACGGTTGCATGTTGTGTGTAGTGCCAGATATGTGTACATAGCAAAAAGTTTTCAACAAAGCTCTGTAAGCAGAAGAGGAGTCTATCATCAAACGCTGTAGAGAGAATTATTAAAATGGGTGGGGTCCTCCAACTGTTACAATGGGAAATGTTATGAACCAATCAAATGCTTTTCTTTAAGGTCACATGGCAATCGCGCACCGGCACGCAAGGAGGTCGCACCCGACGCGATTTTGGAAAATATTACCATAATATAAGTTTACTACAGTTAGAAATATATAAATGTTTAAAATATTTTAGATTATCGCTTGCTCTCATATACACTTTAAACTTATTTAGATACAGTTTTGAGACAATAAAATAATGAGGGAATGGTGTACCCGGCACAACACCATCCGTCTATGACGTAACACAGGGCCTGGCAGCGTGCACTCGTCGAATACGCAACGAGCAGCGGGCGCGAGCCCATACGTACATGACGTAAGGCGCGGCTTGGTACTGAGTACCCTTCGCATACCAAAGTAGCAGCTGGCGCAACCACATACGTATATGATGTTACGCGGGACGCGGTGCCACGAACCCGTCGGATACGAAATGCGCATCCTTTACGAGTTTTGCAATATGGCGGATAGGATTCGCGTGCTGATGGAGCTTGGTACACTAGCGGTATGGGACTTCAGTTTTCTAAAAAAATAACTAAATAAATAAATATATACATACTTTTTTTTAATATATAAAACATTACATATTTTTCAAATAAAAAAAAGGATAATAGAGTTCCAAAAAAATAGAAAAAATATAGGTTTTATAAATATTAAAATATGAAATTAACATTTAAAAAACCTTTGAAATTCACTGAAAAAACCATAGGTTTTACAGACGTTATAGTTAGGAATTAGCATTTAAAAAAACCTTTGAAATTCACTGAAAAAAACAATAGGTTTCAGGGACGTTATAGTCAGTTGGACATTTGACTCATATAAAACCAGAGAAATTCGCCCGTTATAGTTAGTTGAGCTAACTATAACTCACGCGCCCGCAATGCACTGGTGATGACGTCACATATTACATCACTCATGACATGGTCAGTGACATCACTGATGACATCACTGATGACATCACGAAGCGGACGATCGTAGATGGAACGGCTGGAAGCGCTGAAGTAGACAAATGTCACAGTAGGCCTTTCCACCCTCGCCTCGACCTCCCATGGAGCAAGTAGGATGTAATTCAGGAATCACTCACCCCATTACTATACTGACCGGGGAGCTTGATACTTACAAACCCCAACCCTCTAGTGGTAGATCCTTTTTGCACTACGTGTGAAAAGGCTGAGCCCATGTTTAGAAACTCTTTGGTCCTGACGAATGCTATGTACCCTACGGGGACACGAAGGCAGAAACATATTGACCACATCAAATACGGTGGAGGGAGAATAACGTCCCATATCACCGTTCACTTCTTTTAATACCATGCATATGCTCCCTGAATAAAAGTAGTTTATTGACAAATGTAATGGTTTTTAGATCACCTCTCACTATTTCACGGGCCACCACTTAGATTTAGAAGTGCATCCCTGTCTCCAGGTGTATGCCCGCCCTCTATCAAACAAAGTTTTTAGAGGGCGAGGACAGCCTATGATGAAGCATGACACGTGTGTGAGGCCAGTTCGTCACTTTTTATGAGATGCCCCCACTGGTGCCACATCTCGAGGAAACTTTGTAGGAAACTGTAGGAACCTTAACTAGGGACAGCCCATTTTGTCTATACATATTGTATTGGAGGCTGGCTAGTCCCTAGGCCCCTTGCCTCTAGTTCTCATCCCCAGCAAGGTCTGGGGCTAGTGTGTGTGACCACTTGTAATGAGTACCATAATATTAGACAGCAAGAATTAGCATTATATCTATATCAATCAGTTACATTTTTGAAATACCTCATCCAGATTGTATTATGTGCTATTTCACTTCCCCTCAAATGTTTATCACGAGGGTTGAAATTCCGGTTTTCTACTGTGTTTCAGTGTATATTGCTTAATTTTGTCAATGCCTCTTGATGGCACGATATGTAGAAAAGAGGGAGAGCTTCTTTTGAACTTGGAACAAGACTCATGAGAGGCAGCTACCTAGTGCTGTGTGTCTAATGAAAGGAAGTCAGTGTGTCTTTGGTCCTCATGGTTAGCACGCAATAGGTATGTTGTTCTGCTCAGTCAGCAGCAGCCTATCTGCAGACGTCTGGAAGATTCTGTGCAAAGGGTGGTGCACAAGGTTGCATAATCAGGTGGCGAAGTACAAGAGCATGTAGTTAAAGAAGGATGTCAAACAGAAAGTTCTTCTTTCTACGCCTGTTGTATTGAGGAAATACCACTTTCCTAAAGAAATAAGCATTACTTGCCTTAAATCCATCCATAACCAAGATTGTCATTTTCCATCGTTTGCTGTCAGCGTTACCCGGTCCAAAAATTTGACAACCATTTTTCTTGTGACTTTTTTGTGTCTGGTCCATTTATAAGGAGGATTTTATTTGAGAAGAATGTGTCAAAACTTTTCGTTTAATATTTTTTGTCACATTCTCCACCTCTTTTTATATGCTTTTTGTCAAATAATGTTGGTCCCTTTTTCTAATGCACTTCTCCTTATTGGATCCCTTCACCTGAAAGACTATGCTGGGCTCTTTCTCGAACCCTGATGAAGGGTAGTCATGGTACTCATCCATTCCTGTATCATTCGTCACCTGCAATCAAGAACTACCAATATTGGCAGTGAGTTTTTTTCCCTCCACTTTTTTTTTGTGCTCCGAACTGGGACCCACTTGTCATACTACTATGAGGAGTTTCCCTTTCCACGGGCAATCAAGAAGGAGACTATATAGACCTTCACAGCATCCAGTTCTTGTCAGGCTGCAGTGCCCTTGACTCCAAAATCTCTGCCATCGAGACTTCTAAGGACCTGCCTCAAGGATTTCAACAACAATTTCTCCCTTCTGGTGCTCCATGTTCTTCTAGGGATACATTAGAACTTAGGGAATATTTTGAATCCCTAATAGGAAATTTTAAGAACAATTGGGCGATGGTTGAATATCTAATCAGCTGTCTTATGGAATCGGCCTTGACTTGGCTCTGGCCATCCTCCCCCTTCTAGATCCTTGCCTGTATAATTTTGCTACCTTCCACATTGTTTTCAGCAGATGTTTGAATGCCCTGATGTGGAGTGCTTTGCTTTCAAAGTTCTGTGTCACATCCAGCAAGGTAGAATGGATAATTCAACATATGTGACTCATTCTTGACATTTAGCAATCCAAGGATCCTTGGGTTTCAGAGGACTGAAATTACATTATTTCACTGTGGATTAAAAGAAGAGTTAAATAATGCATTATTGATTTTTCTTCATCCCATTTTATATTTGAACTCATTGATATAGCTTTGTTAATTGAAAACACTTCTAGAGAGGCATAATAAAAGAAGAAATGCCTGTGTGGTGCTTTCTGGTTTTACCAGAATATATCCAATTGCAGATCAGATTAAAACATGGATTATTTGTCCAAAGAGAAACCCATGTAAATGGGGGCAGCCAGAGGTCCTTTGACAGAAGTGAATGAGAATGCCAGGAAAAGTCTGTACTATGCCTTAGTGTGGTGACATTGGCCATATGATTCATATCTGCTCTACAAGTCCTCCTTTAAATAAACACCTGCCATCTGAGAAAGAGAAGAAATTGGGTGTTTTAATGCTCCCTAATGCCAGACCTTCCATGAGTTGATCTGACAGCTAATTGTTCCTGCTACCAATTGCCTTGGGAACTGAAAAAAAATATCCCTAAAAAAGCTAAAAGGATGCTGCGGTAGTCCAAATTATTGATGGTACACTTTTGGGCTCAGGACTAGTTATTAGGTTTCACTACCATTACTATTCTTCACACAAAAGTGGTAAATTTTCATCTAGCAGCCTCTCCTAATTATACTATGATTTCTGGAATTCTTTGGATAGGGCGGCACAATCTGTATGTCAATTAGGCTGATAAAATCATATTATTTTCTTTACAATTTTGTTATGATCATTGTTGGAAATTGCGTTTCTGTGTGGCTATGGTATGCACCTAAGCAAGGCAGAACCCACCACTCTAGTCAGGGCAAGTATGTTACACACCAAAGATATTCTTTGGTCAGCCCCTTGGTACCTTGGCAAGAGCAGTCAGGCTTATCCCAGAGGCAATGTGTAAAGTGTTTGCGCAACACACTCACACCAGTAATGCAATGAATACACCACAAAAGAGACTCCACACAATATTATATAAAAATAGACTGTATTGTATATAAAACATAGACCAACCCAATATAAATTAATAATTACTTTGCCAAACAGGCAATAGTCAAGCCTCACATTGAGTGCAATCTGTGAACAAAAAGTTTATACGTTGCAAGCATTATGAAATACATTACTGTATATACTACGCAGATACGTGATCTAGTACCTGTTATCCTGATCGGTACAAGGCATAAATAACACCCTTAGATCAGTACATACGGTGGTCACAATATGCAT
Source organism: Triturus cristatus (assembly GCF_964204655.1). Taxonomy (NCBI): domain Eukaryota; kingdom Metazoa; phylum Chordata; class Amphibia; order Caudata; family Salamandridae; genus Triturus; species Triturus cristatus. Next base: position 166,762,807 of record NC_140580.1, on the reverse strand, counting down.
CCAGTTGTAGAGACAAGGTACATTTAGCATCACCTTAGTGTAAGCACTATATCTTAGTTGTAAACACACACCATTCCAGGCAATCATGGACCCCCTCGGGCCAGTAGGAAAAAGAAGAGTACCCAGTATCTCAAAGTACATGCACTTGAGTTTGTAGAATGCCCGGACTTTCAAATTTAGCCACAAATGCACCAAAAGAAGTGCCTTTAAAGGCATTGGCGAGCAGGTAGCCCTACGTGGCAACTTGGAATCATTATCTTGATCACCCAACAATGGAGCTGCTTGGACAGAATTATTGGTAAGGTCAACAGAGCTGCCTGCGGGAGAGTGGGAATGCTTCACCCCACTTCCAGACCCAACCTCATTCAAAGACCGCCTCGACAACAACGCACACAATAGCAAGGAGCTCTTCAACATCGTGAAGAAACTCTCCAAACCCAGCTCCAACACCAACGACATCCTGCCGTTGCAAGCCCTGTGCGACTCCCTCGCCACCTTCTTCCACCGCAAGATAGCAGACATCCACGACAGCTTCAACACCCAGACAGCCCCAACAGACAGCAACACAACAGACCCTCCGCACACCATTGACCACGACCCCTTGCTAGCCTGGGCCAGCGTGAGCATCGAAGACACCATCAAGACCATGAGCACAATCCACTCCGGCTCCCCGTCAGATCCCTTCCCGCACCACGTCTTCAACAAAGCAAGCAGCTCCATCGCACCCCACCTGCGCAACGTCATCAATCTCTCCCTTGAGACCGCAACCTTCCCAGAGAGCTGGAAACACGCCAAGATCAACGCCCTACTGAAAAAACCGAAGGCAGACCCAAGAGACCTCAAGAACTTCCGGCCCATCTCTCTGCTCCCCTTCCCGGCCAAGGTCATCGAGAAAATTGTCAACAGACAGCTAACCCGATACCTAGAAGAAAACAGAATCCTGGACCCTTCCCAGTCAGGGTTCCGCAGCAACCACAGCACCGACACTGCCCTCATCGCCGCCACCGCAGGGATCCAAGACAAGGCTCTGGAATGGACCACCTCCTTCCTCTCTGGCAGAACCCAGAGCGTCCGCCTCCCCCCATTCCAGTCCAAAGCCCCTGAGATCATCTGCGGCGTACCCCAAGGATCCCCCCTCAGCCCGACACTGTTCAACATTTACATGGCCCCACTCACACACGTCGCCCGACAGCACGACCTCAACATAATCTCCTACGCCGATGACACTCAACTGATCCTCTCCCTCACCAAGCACCCCTTCACCGCCAAAGCCAACCTCCACGAAGGAATGAAGGCCGTCGCTGACTGGATGAAGACCAGCTGTCTGAAGCTGAACTCGGACAAGACGGAAGTCCTCATCCTCGACACCAACCCTTTGATCTAGGGGGAACTTCAAAAGAACCCTTAGAAGCGCACAACAGCCCCTTTCAGCTCAGCCCTGGCTCCAGTTTACAGCAGGGGGTAAAACAGCCCTTTGTGTGAGGGCAAGACACAGCCGATACAAATGAAAGTGTGCCCCACCTCCCTCTCTCCCAGCCCAGGAAAACCATCAGTATGTAGATGAATGCAGATTCAACTCTGTGACACCCAACCCTTCCTGTGTGATGGCTATCTGGATAGTATGCACTAAGTGTAGCTGTCAACCAGGCCCAGAAGTGAATTGGAGTCAGGCTGTAAAGCACAAAGATTCATAAACCACAGAGAAATGCCCATTTTCTAAAAGTGCAGTTTCTAAAATAGTCATGTAAAATCCACCTACACCAGTAAGCAGGATTTATCACTACTATACCAAGCATACCAAACATGGCAATGCTACTCCTTTCAGATCAGGAATTACCACGTAAGTACCTATAAAGGAATTCCCAATGTTAGCCTAGAGGAGGAGTAGGCCTTGCAGCAGTGAGAAACCAACTAGGCTGTTTGTCGCTACCAGGACATGCCACACAACACAGGCACATGTCCTACCTTTTACCTACACAGCATCCTGCACATAGGACTACCTGGAGCTTACCTTTATTGTGACCTATATGCAGTAAAAGGGGAGTTTAAGGCTTGGCAAGTAACTTTAAATGTCAAGTCAATGTGGCATGTAAACTGAGCACGCAGGGCCTGCAGTGGGAGGCCTTAGACAGCTTTGAAAGGCTACTTCTGTGGGTAGGCAAGCAGCGCTGCAGGCCCACCAGTAGCATTTAATTTACAGGCCCTTGGTATGCGGGATACCACTGTACAAGGGACTTGAAGTAAATTAAATATGCTAAACAGGTGTAAACCAATCATACCATGCTTAATGAGACAGCACATGCACTTTAGCACTGATTAGCAGTGGTAAAGTGCCCAGAGTCCTAAAGCCAACAAAAAGAGGACCATCAAAATAGGCGGAAGATGGCAAAACGTTTTGGGATAACCCTGCAAAAAGGGCTAGGTTCAACAACTATTGTAATGCTTCGGGAAGTTTGTGATCACGTATTATGGGAATGAAGGATTCCACTACTTCCTCGAACCTAGCCCTGGCAAATCTTGCTTGACTTACACCTCGGTACTGATAAAACCGGATTCTTATCTATCTTACCATCACCAAGAATCCTCTCAGGTCGCTAGGATTTTTCTATCTGCTAAATATTGTAAAAGGGAGAAAATCCAATTGTAGCACATAATCAAGCAAATCAAATCTGGAACTCCAAAAGATTTCTGACTCCGAATTTAATCTTTTAGGGGTTTATTATAAAGCCAAAAATAATTGCACATACAAGCACCTGAGGTTAAGGAAATAAATGGGCACTAATACAAAAAATATCCTACGCAGGAGTCTCATCCGACTCAGAATAAGAAGAATAGTTAGCTCAAGAAACATTAGGCAACCAATAAATGCTCCAATCTCTATGTTAGAAGTCAATCAACCTAAAAGAAAAATCAATTAGTCTATCCCTACTCTATCCTTAAGGTGACAACCCTACTTGTCATTTTCCCCAGGCAAGAGAGTAAAAATTTGTCAGAAGTGAAGACTTCCTTAGAAGTGCACTCACTTTGCTCAATCAGTAGCCAAGCTAGAGAGCTTGTTCTAAGATGCTCCTTCTAGCTTCCCCTCTAATCCTCAACTGCTCAACCCACGGGGGACTGTCCCTAATTCAAAATCCCCAAATTGTAGAACATGCCCTCTGCTCCACCTCTTCAGGCAGGTCTTCCTCCTCTACTTTTCCACCGAAACTCGTACTTCATCCAAGACGGTTAACTTGACCTTGGGTCCCAGGCACCTTCTCCGCTGAAAGTATCATCCCTGCATTCGAGTATACTCCCATGTTGGCTTCTCCTACCATCCTAGCTCCTAAAACAAAGGGTTAGTCTTCCTAACAAACTAGGTGTCCTTGCACCTGCAACAGAAACATGGGAACGAGAATCTTTCCACTCTCTGAGATCTGCAGACTCTCAAAAAACCCAGAGCCTTTTAAAGGGAAACAATTCTCGGCCTACAATATTCAGCTAACATAAGAAACGAACAGGCCTTTCTCTTAAGCGTATATGCGATCAGGCCTCTACACATTTTAAACACCCATTTCTAAAATCATACTATAACATTGATATTCATTAATTTCCATACATGAATAAGCAAACCTACGCGTGCAGACATTAATATGGTGCACGTTTAAATCCTAACGCATCACATTAGAAGTGGAATAATCCATTATGCATTATCTAACATACATTTTCGACTAAACATTTCATTAGACTTCTTAAATGACTTTCTAGGCACACCAATATATGCTGCTTTTAGTACCACATTTCTAAATCACACGTTAATAAGTTCCCAACTAAATATATGGGTGCGGACTACCCATGATTCTAATGCACCCCTACAAATTCAGAATAACAGGACGCTCTATCAGTTTCCCCCTTTGATGACTAGTGTCATCACATCATTTCACAATTCCATTGGAGAAAGAACCGACCTAAACAGAACTTGTTGCCATTCTCCCCCATCGGAGTCTCTCCATATTCTTAAGATTCTGATAGTGACTGTCCTGCAGTCCAGCCAATCTCGTATCATTCTCTCTAAGGGCTCTCTCAACTTTGTTTCCCTTATACCACTTATAGGCTCTGACAAATCCCCATATGCAAACCACAACGATGATGAGAGGTCTCAATACAAAGCCAAGGAACCCTTTTCCCAGATTGGCAAACCAACTTCCCACCTGACTAAATCCTTTACTAACCTATTCCCAAACCCCCTCTTCAGTCAAATCCTCTATCTCATGATGGATTGTAGTGATGTTACTTATATATTTCTCCAGATCTTTGCTGTTACCTGGAATATACATGCAGCATTCCTGAACTTTCAATAATTTACAGACCCCGCCCTCTTTTGCCAATAAAACATCTAAAGCAAGGCAGTTCTGCAAAACCATTGTCCTTATCGACAACATCTCTCCATCCACAAGTAACACGGACTTTGCTGTATTCATTGACAACTCATCAACCACAGTAGCCAATCGTCTGATCTTCACATCATTCAGAATTACTCCCAAACTTGGTATTATTACTCCAAAAACATCTCCAATCACCACTCCTGAACTCTCAGCTCTTTTCACCCTCGAATGATATCCACCTTCTAACAGCTCCAAATCCTCCGCCTGGTAGATCTTTGGGAAAATAATCCCCAAATAAAACGTACCATGCCAATTCGCAGGCAATCTGACATACGCATTCTTTCCACACACATAATAAACAGTTGGGATCACTTGTACAGAGCCTTGTAAAAAGTTCTTAGCAGAATCTTTCATAGTGAAAACATGATCACACGTACTCTGTCCCACTGGGACCTTTTCATAATAGGTCTGATAACGTCTCACACACAACTTTTGCCTCTGCTCCTTGTCCAATGCTATAGGACCATAACTCCCTTTGGCTCTGTGAGATCTTTCCTCTTCGGTCCAATCTACTGGACTGTCTCCTGTGTCTCGTGTCTGTGTTAGTTTTCTATATCTATCTTCTACCTGATCTACAAACTTCTCCTCTAAATCTGACAATGAACATGTCAAGTTAGGTCAGTGAGCATATGCTGTATCCATTTCCAAAGACGGTATGAAGTACTTCCTAAGCCTATCTTTTGATTTGTAATAATCATACTTGTTAAAATGCTTGTAAGCTGGAACTTCAGGGAGCACTGCATCGTAATTGGAAAAGAAATACTCAAATTAACCTCTTTCATCAAATATGCTAAGCAACAGACTACATGAAATTCCATACGTCAGTGGAATGTGATGATATCAAATACCCTCGTCCACTGAAGCTGGTAACTGCATACACAATTAGCAATCTTTCGCAGCCATCGCATCAACATACTCATATAGCAGCCTTAGGTACGCATTAAGCTTAAAATCACATTTAGACAAATCAATATGAAACCTCCGACTCTCTTCGATTAGTAAAGCTCTTTCAACTCCTATGGTGACCTCCTTCTGGCTAGGAGTGGTAGGCGTAGGTGTTCCCTTTACCTCCACTGCCTGCTCATGTGGGACAATATACGAAATCACAACTACTATGATTAGAGAAACTATCCCTCCACCTACAAGTGTACCTACTACTAATTTAGACCTATGATGGGTATCTCCAGCATCCATGATCTCGTAAATATTGTAAAGGGGAGAAAATCCAATTTTAGCACATAATCAAGCCAATCAAAACTGGAACTCCAAAAGATTTCTGACTACGAAATTCACCTTTTACGGGTTTATTATAAAGCCAAAAATAATTGAACATACAAGCACCTGAGGTTAAGGAAATAAATGGGCACTAATACAAAAAGTATCCTACACAGGAGTCTCATCCGACTCAGAATAAGAAGAATAGTTAGCTCCAGAAGCATTAGGCAACCAATAATGCTCCAATCTCTATGTTAGAAGTTTTCAACCTAAAAGAAAAATCAATTAGTCTATCCCTACTCTATCTCTAAGGTGACATTCCTACTTGCATTTACCCCAGGCAAGAGAGTAAAAAGGTGTCAGAAGTGAAGACTTCCTTAGAAGTGCACTCACTTTTCTCAAACAGTAGCCAAGCTACAGAGCTCGTTCTAAGATGCTCCTTCTAGCTTCCCATCTAATCCTCAACTGCTCAACCCACAGGGCACTGTCCCTAATTCAAAATCCCAAAATCGTAGAACAGGCCCTCCATTCCACCTCTTCAGGCAGGTCTTCCTCCTGTACTTTTCCACCGAAACTCGTACTTCATCCAAGACAGTTAACCTCACCTTGGTTCCCAGGCATCTTCTCCGCTGAAAGTATCATCCCTGCATTCCAGTATACTCCCATGTTGGCTTCTCCTACCATCCTAATTAGAGATTTAGAAAGAGGTTCCTAAGGCCTATTTATCGACGAATGTACAAAATGAATTGGCTGTATGTTCTTTATCTCTAGGTGAGTAACCTCTGTTTTTTTCTATAGACAGATTGAGATCTCATACCCTGAATTGACTATTGAGGGATAAATCTAATTACAAAATCAAGGATCGATCTTTGAGTTTATTAAAGACATTATGGAACTAATACATGGAGCACAAATAGTTACCAATCTAGATTTGGAAGGTGCTCAACATCTCCTACATATAAAGGAGAATGAAAAGTTTAATACTGCTTTCCACCCCATTTGGGCACTGTAATGTAGTTTGTGTTGTGCAGTTCCCCTGCCATCTTCCTACATTTCATCAATTACGTCTTTTTGTCATGTCTTGAATAATTTTTATTGAATTATCAGAAAAAATATTATAATAATGTGTTTATACTAAACCCCTTGCTGTACATTGAGAGCATGTGACCCAAGTATTGTCTAGGCTCCTCCAACATCAATAGACCTGCCTGCCTGACATATGCGAGCTTGAAGGAGAGGATATTGAGTGTCTTGGGTTCAGGTTCACTGCAGGTAGATTGCCTATGAACCAAAAGAAAGTTTCATCCACTGTTTAATTGTCTCCCATCAATCTCAAAGGAACACAGGGGCATATTATCAAGACAGGCGATAAAATTATCGCCGCTTTAGCGGCAGAAAACTGCTGCTAAAACGGCGATAATGGGCTTGATAATATGCTCTATGGAATTCCAATTGAAATCCATGTTAGACGTCCTTCACATCTAACATGGGCTTCAATTGGAATTCCATAGAGCATATTATCAAGCCCATTATCGCTGTTTTAGCGGCAGATTTCTTCCGCTAAAGCGGCGATAATTTTATCGCCTGGCTTGATAATATGCCCCTTAAAGTTTTGTTGCATTTTAGAATATTTAGCTCCAATTTAGTATGCATTTTCAAATCTTATCTGGTAACATTGTTCTTGTCTTAAAAAGGCGTTCTCTTGTATCCTTAAACTGAAAGAGCGTTTAATATGCTCAAAAGAATGTTTACTTAGTTTCCAATGCTATGTCGTCCTGACGCCTCTAAAAAGTTTATAGTCGAGGCTAATGATTCTAAAAGAGCTCTCAGGGCTGTCTTATTACATCTGCAAGGAAGTGATTGCTAAGAATACTCTAGTTTCTTTCTGTCACATGTTCTGTCAGAAACTGAATTTAACTATTCAGTCCTAACGAGTTACTAGTCCTAAAAATGACTTGTACAGAATGGAGATATCCATTGGTGGGCATGAACATTGGTGGGCATGAAGAAACCCTTGGAAATTTAGATCGATCATAGGATCTTACAATGCCTAAAGCCTTCAATGTAAGAATAGTTGTCAGGCCAGAAGGGACCTTTTTTTTTTGCACAGTATGACTTTACTATAACAATATTTTCATTGTTGGAGTGTGTCGTTATCTAGAATGCTTACATAGCTATTTAAATTATGCCTGAATAATTTGATTAATTACGAGAATTTTGGGTTGTACTTGTTATACAAATTTTCCAGAAATCTTGCCACTAAGAGATTTCACACAATTATGCACCATTCACAGTAAAAATGTACTGTGAACACACTAGAACAACAGAACACGAGTGGCTGTTGATCGTGGTGCTTTTATTTTTTTGCACCTATTTTTTAGCACAAAATATGCCCTTGCATCAATAATTAAAAACCAAAGGGGATGATGGACGGAGTGTTGAACATTGCAAGCACTCACCCCCAGTCAACTGATCTGGGTTTAATTCATCATCATTCTTTAGCTCACTCCGCCACCCCAATTCAGACATGGCCATATGCAAATCAGTTTGACCCTGTGCCTCATGGGAACAGTCCAGCCCGAACTGCCAAGCCATGTCTTCCCCGGACCGGAAACAAGCATCCTGGGACCGGTTTCTGGCTAATCAGCCGTCATCAGCCAGGCTAGCTTGAATCCAGTGACAAAGTGAGCAAGGGACCCACGTCTGGGCATACCCTGACAACTTAGGGCGAACAAAGCAAAATCAAAGGGGATGATGCACAGAGTGTTGAACATTGCAAGCACTCACCCCCAGTCAACTGATCTGGGTTTAATCCATCATCATTCATTAGCTCACTCCGCCACCCCAGTTCAGACATGGCCATATGCAAATCAGTCTGCCCCTGTGCCTCATGGGAACAGTCCAGCCCGAACTGCCAAGCCATGTCTTCCTCGGACCGGAAACAAGCATCCTGGGACCGGTTTCTGGCTAATCAGCCGTCATCAGCCAGGCTAGCTTGAATCCAGTGACAAAGTGAGCAAGGGACCCACGTCTGGGCATACCCTGACAACTTAGGGCGAACAAAGCAAAATCAAAGGGGATGATGCACAGAGTGTTGAACATTGCAAGCACTCACCCCCAGTCAACTGATCTGGGTTTAATCCATCATCATTCATTAGCTCACTCCGCCACCCCAGTTCAGACATGGCCATATGCAAATCAGTCTGCCCCTGTGCCTCATGGGAACAGTCCAGCCCGAACTGCCAAGCCATGTCTTCCTCGGAACGGAAACAAGCATCCTGGGAACGGTTTCTGGCTAATCAGCCGTCATCAGCCAGGCTAGCTTGAATCCAGTGACAAAGTGAGCAAGGGACCCACGTCTGGGCATACCCTGACAACTTAGGGCGAACAAAGCAAAATCAAAGGGGATGATGCACAGAGTGTTGAACATTGCAAGCACTCACCCCCAGTCAACTGATCTGGGTTTAATCCATCATGATTCTTTAGCTCACTCTGCCACTCTTGCATCAATAATTAGTGCAAGGATGTATTTCCCGAAAAATAATCATATTAGCATTTTGCGTAATTTTGCCAAAGTTTCATGCAATCATGTGAAAGCAAATTACGTGAATTTTGAACAGCCCTAGCTCAGACCTACCAGTTATCCTTTATCAGAATACAGTTGGAATTGTTAAGTCCTTCTTAAAGTGTCAAAGAGGCTTAAGAGAAATTGAATAGTAATGTGCTAGAGGTTTTTCATTTTAAACCTCCATAAAACACGTCATAACATTTTACATTCCATTCAACGTGCTATTTTTATTTAGAACTAGAGCTTGATGTGCAACATAGGAGTATTTATTTTATCATTGCAGGCCATGGAGGAGTCACAAAAACATTTGATGTCGTCCTACATTTATTTTGGTGGCCTACAATACATTCTAAATTAGTCCCGTCTGGTCTTTAGATAAATCACTATTTTTCTAGACTATTGGATGTTTCCAGTCTTCACCCATGGCACCTGAACTTCGGGCATACAATCTCTTCTGACTCCATTACAGGTCTTCCACCTTTATAATGTTTTAGACTCATAATGATTACAGTTGAGGTCTTCTCAAGTATGGCAAATTTTTCATCTTTGCCTGGTCCCATTTCAAAACAATTAGAATAATTATCATGAAAAATTGGGGAGTGCTAAACTGCAACATAAACCTGGAAAGATCGCTGTTTGCTCAGAAACGTGATAATAATATCACAGCTCAGGCTAGTCACACCAGCTTAAAGCTGTCCCCTCAAAAAGGTTTTGATAACATATTATGGAATTTTTCACTAGTTATGGGCTCCTGGGACACTACACCTGTATTGATACAAAATCTAAGGGGGTCCTCAGAGCCACAGGGGGTGCATTTCTAACCCTCTGATGCAAGGACTTAGTTCAATGCACCAACACTAAACTAGAAAGCCAGCTAGACCTCAGCCCTAACACAAGCTCACTGAGCAAATCTGTGCAGGCAGTGTTTTCTGGCTACTGTCAGTGCCAGCAGATGAGTTCAGGGACACGGTGGCACAGCAAATAATCTTTCGTTTATGAATAACACACTCAAAATTAGCACTAAGTACCGAGGACTTGTAGCTTACAATGTTTATTTATTTGTATTCTCAGTCTACTGCATAAAAAATGGATGATAAAAAACAAGAGAGAAATGCGCATGCGCGGGCGTCTGCGCATGCACATTTGTGAGAAGAAGTTGCCGTCAACGAGGAAGAGGGAGCCCCGGGACACCGCACCACAGGTAAGGCATTTTCTCTTATTTTTAACATAGTTTAACTTATTTTAAAATGAGGGGGGCGGGAGGCGGGCGGCGCGTAGTGGGGATACGCAGAGCGCGCACGTGTGCATAGATTTGGGCAAACTACGCGATGCTCCACGTAGCCCCACTATGCCCACTATGCCCAGGGTTAGTGAAAGTGCTGTTTTGCCCACTGTGAGATGGTCTGAGGTGAGGTGCCGGTACACTCTGGGATGAAACCGTGTGTCTAAACTGTGAGCTGAGTGCTGTAAAGTGATGTGCTCTGGGTGCTGTAGCATAGTGGGCGCTGTAGCATATCTGTGCAGGTGGTGTTAGTATGCATTTAGAGTATAGCGGGAGTGGGAAGCTAAGTACTTAGTGGTATCGGTATGAAGACTCGGGGATGAAACTGAGTGTAAGTCATGAGTTTATTGCTGTGAAGTGATGTGCTGTGGGCGCTGTAGGATACTGGCCGCTGTAGCATACCTGTGTAAGTAGTGTTAGTGTGCGTTTATTCTATACAGGGAGTGTGAAACGAACTGCTCATCCCTATTGGTCAGAAGAGTCGAATGTAGTGTTTTAGGAAGCAGGAATAAAGGAATAATCGTGAAGAATATAATGCAGAAGGTTGCAATGCCAGAGAAGGAAAATGGTAAAATGAGTTGTGTCTAAGAAAGTGGTTGTGCGTAATAAAGGGATGGAGTTTGAAAATTATATAGAAAGTGTCTTTATTTAAGTGCCATAATTGGACCCACTGGTGCAAGAGCTAGGGTATCCAGCTGATGCAAAGTTGAACCACTTCTGCTGTATTTAAACGTAAGCTTCGGCATCGGTGAATTGTATATTACATGTTACAGTTGCATGTGAAGTAAACAATAGCTATTACACTTGAATGACTCTACATTCTATAAAGAAAATAAAGGTAGGATATGATTACCACATGTATCGTTTAAGAAAAGAAAGAAAGAAAAAATAAATTTCAAAATGTAGTCATCAAACTTTTTATGTACCTTGGCAGTGCTTTTTTGTGACAGAAAATTAACAATAGTAGAATAGTTAGCAATCTGTTGTGCAGTAAATTCAATGTGGTGCGTGTCAGAATTTGTACTAGTTCTACCCACATTGGAACTGTGAGGAGAAATACAAACATTTCGCTTCTGAGAAGCACATCCGGTACCTTTGTAGTCAAACCGTACATTATTGTCTTCAGCTGTTTAAAAAAAACATTCTTGTGTAGAGAGCTAAGGCATCGAGCTTAGACAAACTCCAATTGCTTCTGCTGTAGTCAAATCGAAGCTCCTGCATCAGTGAATTGCACATTATATGTTACAGTTCTATGTGACCTACAGAATAGCTATTAGACATGAATAAATACATTGTATAATGAAAATAAAGGTAGTTCACGATTACCACACTGTGCCAACCAGTTCCTAAATAAAGTTGTCTCTTTACATTTTTATCGTGAGGTTCTGAGCAGAGGCTGACTTTGAGTAAAATTGTGTGAAAGGGCTTTGTGAATAACAGGCAGGCAAAGAGGTGTGTGCACAAAGAATAGACGTGGTTTCTAAATGGGTGTCAGGTTTAGGTTAATTTTGGAAGTAAATAGCGTATTTGCATAGGCCATACATCACCGATTCCTGATTAGACTGGAGATCGTAAGAGGGAATAATGAGGATAGAGTTCAAATGTCTGAGTATACTTAGAAAGTTATTATATCAAAGTAGTAGGATTGAAGTGTATTATAAAAAACGTAAAGGAAAAATTAAAAAAAGATGGAAAAAAATCAAATCAAGAATAATGTGAGTTTCTTGCAAGTTTTGGAGATTCCAGTCCAGAAGTTCTTCAGCTGCTTGAGATGCGTAATGTTCCAAGAGGCTATTGTTGCCATTGTGTGAGAAAAGCGAAACGATCCAATTCATATCCTCGAAGTGACAGTAATGTTCCTCGACTGTTGGAGCGGTAATTTGAATGGGCAGGCAATCTGCGATGTTGTGAAAGGTCGCACGTTGCAGGAGATCTTTCGCTGCTGCGCAGAAATCCCATTGCGCTGCGATTCCTTTTGCATTGCATTCGCCATTGTACGCTGCCAGGCCAAACACGTTTATGGTTTTCAAGATACTCCATTACCTGCTGGATATCTGGAGCGATTGTTGAGATGTTGGCAAGGCATACATCCATTCGCCAGTCGAATGGGCAAGTTTTGCAATGAAACGATGGTTTTACGCATATTGCATATGTGTAGATAAATGTTATGTTATAGCTAGCTCCGATAATAGATAGAGGCAGGCAGCCGAAAAGTTTTTCTGTTTTTTTACCGTATTGATGTAGCTTGGCGTAGAGACGTATTCTGTCTGACATAGTTGCTACTATAGAGAGCGTAGCCATTTCTAGAAGTAGAATTAGTAGTAGGATGACCGCAAAGAGGGTGAGAATTATGGGCACTGTTCCTGTTATTCCAGAGATGATCGAAAGAATGTCTGAACGTAGTCTGGTATTAAAAGAAGAACAGTTTGAAAGCGTGTTAGAAGGCTGTAGGAGACCGTGTTAAAAAAGTGTGCCAGACCTTGAGTGTGAGTGTAATTGGCGGTTCGCATTTAAAAGGGAGTGTATTTTATTTGAAGTTCGTGGTATCTGTAGTCGATACATTTCTTTTGCAGAAGTGAGGGAGACTTCTGTTCTGAACAAAGGTGCTTTTAGTTTGTTTTGTTTCTTGAAATGTGTTTTCAAACTAGGAATTGAAGGCCAAGTTGAAGTTTGGGAGTTAGTTTGTGTGGGTGGGAATAGATATTGCCACAGGAAGTTACTGTGTTTGAAACAGTAAGGACATGCGGTATGCCAGCTCATATTCCGTAGGAGTGTATGTTATGGAGAAGCAGATAACTGTCGTTAGAAAGCTGTGTGAATGTTGGTGGGATTGTGGGAGTTGGCGTCCTTTTAAGAAAGGACGCAAGATTGGTGGCTGTAAGGTTAGAAGCGCCGTGCAGTTGGACATTCTTGGATAGTAATGAATGACTGCCATTGTGGTCGCACTATTCACCTGTGAGAAAAACTTTTGTATGCTCTTTAAGACAGCGATATGTAAATAGAATAAGCCACTGCTCATGAATAAACGCACTACCTTATATAATGACATTCAACATGACAAACAACATGTGCACGTAGCAGACTCAATGACACTACATACTGTGGGAACCGTGGCTAGCCATGTATACAAACTAAACATGACATGGCACCTCTGCCTCACTATGCAGAATGTGGGGAGAGATAAGAGCAAAGTATGTGCGAAGGTGGCAAGTAATTCTTTGGGTGTGGTTCTCTTCCGGATTGGCGAACGTGTCTGCCAGGTTTGCGCAGCTTACACCGCCACGAGGCTGACGCTGTGAGCGAAGGTGGGTGCGTGAATGATGCTCTCAGCCTGCTTGTACTCAGAAACCGTCATTGCCGCTGTGACGCATATATGCCCCACAGTTCACCTTTCGACACCGCTGTATGTGAAAGAGGGCCGACCACGTGCCGGTGGCAGGTCCTGGGCAGAGGTCTGCGAGCTCGGAAGGCTCCTGAGATCAACGCTGGCTACCGCGACACAGGCACACAGAGCCCAGCCTGAGGCCCAGTAGCGTGGAGTGCTCTGTATAATAGTAACACAGTAGTCCGACAGATACCGACAGTGGAACGGTGTTTTGATACCATAGTGGACGATGTTAGAACTGTATCTGAGAGTGGAGATGAAGGTACTCCCTTCGATGAGCTGCAACCAACTCTGGGTCCCAACAGTGGAACGGTGTCTTGATCCCATAATGGATGATGTCCGATATTACCTGCTGCTGAGTTTTCAAAGAACACCCTCCGTTAGAGTACACCGTGGTACAGCAGGTCGGAACAGTGAAACGGGGTCTTGCTTCTATGATTGAGGATGTCAGAAGTTAAAGTCTGTGATGATTTCGGTGTACCCCCTCCGATCAGCTGCAACCAACTCTAGGTTCGAACAGTGGAACGGTGTCTTGATCCCACAATGGATGATGTTAGAACTGCATCTGCAAGTGGAGATGGAGGTACTCCCTTTGACCAGCTGCAACCAACTCTGGGTCCCAACAGTGGAACGGTGTCTTGATGCCATATTGGATGATATTAGAACTGCATCTGAGAGAGGAGATGAAGGTACTCCCTTTGACCAGGTGGAACCAACTCTAGGTTGCAACAGTGAAACGTTGTCTTGATTCCACAATGGAAGATGTCCGATATTACATTTCTGCTTAATTTTTTACAGAACTCCTTCCGTTGAGGTGGATTAGACTCTGTGCTTCTGTAGTTAACTGCTGCACATGATTATTAGGCATGGTTTATTGCAGTTGCTGGAGTACACAGCGGTACAGCATGTTCGAACAGTGAAACGAGATCTTAATTCTATGATTGAGGATGTCAGAAGTTAAAGTGTGTGATGATTTTTGTGTATAGCTTCTGATGAGGGCCAACCAACTCTAGGTACCAACAGTGGAATGGTGTCTTGATCACACAATGGACGATGTCCGATATTACCTGTTGCTGGTTTTTCACAGAACTCCGTCTGTTGAGGTGCATCAGATTCTGTGCTTCTGTAGTTAAGTGCTGCACATGGTTATTGGGCTTAGTTGACTGGTATTGCTGGAATACACCGCGGTCGAGCAGGTCCAAACAGTGAAATGGGGTCTTAATTATATGATTGAGGATGTTAGAAGTTACAGTCTGTGATGATTTCTGTGTACCCCCTCCGATGAGGTGCAAGCAACTCTAGGTCCCAACAGTGGAATGGTGTGATGTTAGAACTGTATCTGAGAGTGGAGATGGAGGTATTCCCTTCTACCAGCTGCAACCAACTCTAGGTTCCAAAAGTAGAACGGTGTGTTGACTCCACAATGGATGATATTAGAACTGCATTTGAGAGTGGAGATGAAGGTACTCTCTTCGATCAGGTTCATCCGACTTTAGGTCCCAACTGTGGAACGGTGTCTTGATCCCACAATGGATGATGTCCAATATTACCTGCTGCTTGCCTTTTTCAGAGGTTCGTGTGTTGAGGTGCATCACAGTCTGTGATTGCATAGCTAACTGCTGCACATGATTATTGGGCTTGGTTGACAGTAGTCGGTGGAGTATACTGTGGTACAGCAGGTGCAAACAGTGAAATGGGGTCTTGATTCTATGAGTCTGTGATGATTTTTGTGTACCCGCTCTGATCAGGTGCAACAAACTCTGTGCTTCCGAATCTAACTGTATGTGGCTGTGAGTTGTGAATGACCACTGGATTTGGTGTAGACTGCAGTTCGCAGGGTTCACAATTTAGATTGCGTGGTGATTGTTTAATTACAGAATCCAGTAGTTAAGTAATTAGAATGTCTATTGAAACATACACAATATTGTTTTAGTATACTTGCTTCAAGAATTTTTATATCAGTTATAGGTTTAGTGAAATGAACAAATTTATCTTGGAAGTCCAAAGGAACAGTGAATAGTGTAGACTGTGGAGAGATGAAATTCCAATTTGAATTGTTTAGATTTATTCATTGTAGAGTTTTCTGTAATTTATGTTGTTTTATTTTGTAAAGAGGGAGTGAGAAAAAGTATTGATGGTTGTGTGTGTGAGTACTGCTTTTAATTAACAATGCAGACAGTAGTGTTTACAATTCAGATTGAGTTGCTATTGTAGATGATGCAGTCCTGTAAGAGAAGAGATTGCTGTAGTGTGCTCTGTCTGCACCACTCATACGCATCATTGCAGGCTCCGCACACATTTTCTTTGCTTCGTGTATTGCAAACCGTAGAGCTCAAGTCAATGCCATGTGGCTGTGGGCCCTTGCTGAACGCTCTCTCTGGCCTATACTGCAGACTTCAGTGTCCACATTTGACATTGAGTCGGTATTATAGATGATGCAGTCCTGTAGGAAAAGACATTGCTCCAGTGCGCTCTGTCTGCACCACTGATATGCATCATTGCAGGATCTTCACACATTTTGTTTCTTCGTGTATTGCAAACTGTAGAGCTCGAGTGAATGCCAGGTGGCTGTGGGCTCTTGCTGACTGCTCTCTCTGGCCTACACTGCAGACAGCAGTGTTCACAATTCAGATGGAGTCGCTATTGTAGATTAGGTAGTTCTGTAGGAAAAGACATTGCTCCAGTGTGCTCTGTCTGCAGCACTCATACGCATCATCGTAGGCTCTGTACACGTTTTTTTTGCTTCGTGTATTGCAAACTGTAGAGGTCAAGTCAATGCTACGTGGCTGTGGGCCCTTGCTGAGCGCTCTCTCTGGCCTATACTGCAGACTTCTGTGTCCACATTTGACATTGAGTCAGTATTGTAGATGATGCAGTCCTGTAGGAAAAGATATTGCTCCAGTGCGCTCTGTGTGCACCACTCATATGCATCATTGCAGGCTCTGCACACCTTTTATTTTAGTTTGTGTATTGCAAACTGTAGAGCTCAAGTGAATGCCATGTGGCGGTGGGCCCTTGTGACCGCTCACTCTGACCTACACTGCAGACAGCAGTGTTCACAATTGAGATTGAGTCGCTATTGTAGATGAGGTAGTCCTGTAGGTAAAGACATTGCTCCAGTGTGTACTGTCTGCACCTTGCATATGTATCATTGCAGGCTTTGCACACTCTTTTTTTGTTGCTTCGCTGACGACAAACTGGGTAGGTGAAGTCACTTTACGTATCTGTGGGTCCTTTGTGACCCCTCTCTATGGCCTACACTGAAGACAGCACTGTTCATAATTCAGATTGAGTCGGTATTGTAGATGATGCAGTATTGAAGGCAACAGATAATGCTCCTAGTACGGCCTGTTTACAGCACTTATTATCGATGGCTGTGCACATGCTGAATGCTTTTGATGTGGTTATGTGAGTATACTAGAACTGATGGAGCGTTTATGATATAATCTTTTTGTGTATTATTTCAGATCTATTAATTGTGTGTCAGTATACCACAAGTTGTTGTTCTTTTACGATGGAATTATTTCTGCATTATTTCATATCTACTGTCCCTACCTTACTGAAGCATAAATTATTGATTCTTTTAATATTGAATCTCTGTGTGTGATCCAATGATTACTGTTGTAGTTGATGCTAGCAGCAACCATTGTCTGAAAGCTGGTTTAGACTTACCGCACACACATCCAGCACAAATATCACTGGATGTGTCACCATGGTAATAAAAAGGAGTCGAGCGTTCGTGCCCGTATCCACTTCCACTATCTATCTGTGTCCGTGTGTTCATTATCTATGCATGATACTGTCTCTGCGCTGTACTATATTACGTTGTGTTGTGGACAGCGTATGCAACCATGTTACCTGTGGTATTGGAGAAAATGTCGGTAATGTAACTTTTAGGTGTATTGGTATCATAGGTGGAAGGCTACTTTACAGAGCATGAATATTGATGAAAATGATGGTTGCATGTTGTGTGTAGTGTAAGATATGTGTATATTGCAAAAAGTTTTGAAAAAAGCAGAAGAGGTGTGTCTCATGAAATGCAGTACAGATATTGACTAAAATGGGTGGCGTTTTCGAACTGTTACAATGGGAAATGTTATGAACTAATGAAATACTTTTTTTTTATGGTTACATGGCAATCGTGCAGCCAGTGCGCAATGAGACCGAACCCGATGTGATTTTGAGAAAATATATTTATTATAATATAAGTTTATTAGAGTTAGAAATATATAATGGTTTAAAATATTTTTAATTATCGCTTGCTCTCATATACACTTTAAAGTTTTTTAGATATAGTTTTGAGACAAAAAAAAATGAGGGAATGGCGTATGCGGCGCAACGTCATACATTTATGACGTTACACAGGGCGTGGCAGCGTGCATCTGTCGCAAACGCAACAAGCAGCGGGCTTGACCCTATATATACATGACGTAACGCGCGGCTTGGTAGTGCGTACCTGTCGCATACCAAAGTAGCAGCTGGGGCGACATCATATGTGCATGTTGTTACGCGGGACGCAGTGCCACAAACCAGTCGGATACGAAGTGCGCATCATTTAAATGTGGTGGATAGGATTCGCGTGTTGAACGAGCTTGGTAGACTACCGGTACGGGACTGTAGTTTTCTCAACAAAAAAAAAAGGATGATAGAGTTGCAAAATATTAAAAAACAATTTGAAAAAATATAGGTTTTATAAATATTAAAATATGAAATTAACATTTCAAAAACCTTCGAAATTCACTGAAAAAACCATAGGTTTTGAAGACGTTATAGTTAGGAATTAGCATTTAAAAAACCGCCTTTTATAGTTAGTTGAGCTAACTATAACTCGCACGCCTGCAATGCACTGTTGATTACGTCACATATTACATCACTCATGACATGGTCAGTGACATCACTGATGACATCTCAAATGACATCACTGATGACATCATCCACATGATAGTCTGACACACCTCTTTACACTGTAATATAACCTTTGATAGACGCACTCTAAAATACAGACTACCATTTTGAAAAGCATAGACACACCAATACCAAATACTAGATATCCATCCACTGATTACTATCTATATATTGTGAGCCAGATATACACTGATACAGTCACTCATACATGGTGTCACTCATCTTCCCATCAGTATAATATCCACTCAGTTACTCACACATCTATTCAGTCATGACAAAAATCAATCATACACCCATGTACTCACCTATGCAGATATATACACAACACCTGCCTTATTTATACACACATCACTTTCCTTAGTTATATAGATACTATCACATACTTACTCTCTTATACAATCACTAATACATGTACACATTCGTGTATGTAGACACTCTTGCAATCACTGTCTTTCACGTAGTCAATTATACACCCCAACACTCACATATAGTGTGTAAAAACATATATAGTTAATCACATATATACAACTGAGACATCAATTCACTAATGAGCACACCTGTTCACACAGTCCGCTATCTATACAGCCCTTCTGAGATGCACGTATGAATCTATACAACCAGTGAATCGGCCATTCAGAAATGTATGCATAGAGTCAGACACCACCCACACACCCACATAGACAGTCAGACCCCATACTGATACTCATACAATCAATGAAAAACACATATACACACTGATGTAGCGACTCACCAAGCCATGCACCTGCATGGCTAAGATAGACATTCACACAGACTAGTCACTAATCCATGCATTCAGTAACATACATTCAATCAGGGACTTATAGAGTCAGTCATGCATCTACTAAATAATGTATTTAGGCACTTTTACATCGACTTATTCTTGAATAGACCTTGGCATAGATGTATATGAAAAATATTTAAACTTTACACTTTGAGTGATGTCACTGACCATGTCATGAGTGATGTAATATGTGACGTCATCAGCAGTGCATTGCAGGTGCGCAAGGTATAGTTAGCTCAGCTAACTATAACAGGTGAATTTCTTTGGTTTTATATGAGTTAAATGTCCAACTAACTATCACGTCCCTGAAACCTATGAATTTCTAAGGTTTTTTAAATGCTAATTCCTAACTATAACGTCTGTAAAACCTATGGTTTTTTCAGAGAATATATATATATATATATATATATATATTACCTACTGGCGGTCGCCAGTAGGTAGTTATAGTTAGGACCACGTTTCCATAGGAAATCCGCAACATTCTATTTTGAATAACTTTGGCACCGGTCGACGAATCCTCGCGAATTTTTCAAAATAGGTGGGGCGCTACGCTCCGCTCCTACCCTGAAAGTCTCGGGGGGATTCGTCAAGCGGGGGCTGAGATAAAAGGGGGGTCCCAAAACGCGTTTTTCCCATGCATTTTTCCATAGGACCTTTAGACAGGGCTACAGCCCGAACGGCTGAACAGAATTTAATGAAATTTGGCAGAGAGGTAGTCCCCAGGTCAAGGAAGTGCCTTTTGTAGGTTTGGTGTAAATCTGTTCAGTAGATTCTGAGAAAATAGCCTTTAAATCAATATATATATATCTGAGCCAGCTTACGGTGCGCTTACGGTACGCTTACCGTACGCGTACGGTGGCGTGCGCGAGCGCAATTCTGATTGGCTCTTAGATCTTAGTAAACATTCAAATCGGCTGAAACCAGGAAGCGGCGGCCGCCATTTTCTCTCTCGCACTGAGAGTGTGGATTAAAACACAAAGCACAAAAACATGTAAAGGGGCTATTTGGACAGCTCCAAAACACCTAGCCATGTTGTGGCAGTCCCCAAAGATCCCCCAAGGCCAAAAACGGAATTTTTATTTTTTCGCTAATTTCGCCGATTACGCTTACCGTACACGTACGGTAAAAAAATATTTTAAAAAAAAAATTATCCACACTCTCCCCACCCCGTGTGCAAATGGTGCCCGTGGTGCACCATTTGTGCATGGCTTATTAGAAGTATGAAAAAGTAAAATATTACCTTTCAAAACGAAGTGCATCATATGTCCTCCATGTGCGCACGGTGCGCGAAGCGCATCGTGCGTACATGGCCCATCTAGCGTAACGTGGGCACGCGGTGCGTGTAGCGCACTGCGTGCCCACCGTGCGTGCACGGCACTAACTGCGTAAAGTGGGTGTGCGGTGCGCGAAGCGCACCACGTGCTCACTGTGCGCGCACGGAACGAACTGCGTTAAGTGGGCGCGCACGCCACGAATGGCGTAAAGTAACTTAGCATTTAAAAAACCGTACAAATTCACTGAAAAAACCATAGGTTTCACACACGTTATAGTTAGGAATTAGCATTTAAAAAACCTTGCAAATTCACTGAAAAAACCATAGGTTTCACACATGTTATAGTTAGCGGAAATTTTACTGATAAAAAACCAATGAAATTCCCCCGTTATAGTTAGTGCAGGCAACTATAACTCACGCGACCGCAATCTTCTGCTGATGACATATGTGTCTTTATGAAAAAAAAATATTTGTAATATATGTATAGCTAAAAATGTATGGAAGAAGACATGGGCAAATAATTGTCTAAATACAGTATTAGCATCAGCAGAGGATTGCGGTCGCGTGAGTTATAGTTGCCTGCACTAACTATAACGGGGGAATTTCATTGGTTTTTTATCAGTAAAATTTCCGCTAACTATAACATGTGTGAAACCTATGGTTTTTTCAGTGAATTTGCAAGGTTTTTTAAATGCTAATTCCTAACTATAACATGTGTGAAACCTATGGTTTTTTCAGAGAATATATATATATATATATATATATATATATTTTCCTTCACAGAGCGGGTCATTCCGGGATTGAGCCCGATGTCAGGTGGTGCGTTTGCCGGTATGCCCTCACCGGTAATAATTATGATACTAAGCCTTAAATTACACGCACACTCGAAGTATAATGCTTATAAAGAAGCTAGTTTATTGCTCGTTACGCGTTTCGACAAGTAAATGTCTTGATCACACGAACTGTAAAGCAAACAATGATGTGCATAAATAAACATAAGAAATGGTGGAAGGACTGCCTTGAATTCATCGTACGTTCTGTCAATGACAATTGTCGGCCATCTTGCAGTGGTTAGATACATATCTTAACATTAGAAAATAAATAGATGGAATAGGTGACTTCCTTGTATTTCCATTGAAACCAAAATTAATGTAGTAAAATACTTAATTGCATATTTACATCTCGCACTAGTGGCTGAAATATTGATTAGGAAAGGAAATGAAAACAATGCCCCATAGTACATACATAATTTCAAGATGTTGCTTTTGTTATCAGTATGCAAATTATTCAACAAAATGTATTTACAAAAGGACAACATAGTATTTGACTGATATTGTACATCCTGTAGTAGAAGGGGGGTGAAAACGACTGATTTACACCGCACTAGTGGCATAAAGATCATTGTACATATAATAAATACAAATGATGCAATTGTTTTCAGGATGTCAAACTAGATTTCTAATATATTCTAATATATCAGTAGATACCCTGTGATAATTCTTAATGTTCTAAATTACCTGTCAAGTTCAGTACTTGATCTTGCCGGTCAAGGAACCAGGCCTTACACATAAATCAATAATGGTGAAAAAACTAATGAAGAGAGGCAAATGCCTACTTAAGTAGAGGTATAGTCCAATTCCTCCCAACATTACCAATATAATACTGTGAACAGTGATAAAGTGAAAAAAATTATACTTCGAGTGTGCGTGTAATTTAAGGCTTAGTATCATATAGATATATCTATATGTATATATATACATATATATATATATATATATATATATAATATTAAAAATTACAAATGTTAAATAATAAAATTAATATAAAAAATGAAGTAGATTTAATATAAATTAAAAATATCTAATAATTAAACTTAATTAAGAAAAGGTAAACAAACATACATAATAATTTATATATATGTACTTTAAAACAATTAATAAAATGTTAAGTTTGATATATTTTATAATTTTAAAATTATATAAAACTTTACAAAGATATATATGCCAGGTTCATTGAAGTATTTCTTCTATGCCGATAGTGAGATTAGGAGCACTAGCACTTTAAAAGAGGTTGCACTTGTTTAATGTGTCATGTGATCAAGGCTTTGTTGTCAGCCGAAATGCGTCATGGGCATGTCTGGTGGAAATAAATAATTAATTTGCACTATACTTGGGTCTTCACTCGCCTTTGTTGGAGAGAAACATTCGATTTGCGAGAGCATGCTGATATTTCCGGAGTGGCTACCTCTGGTTTGAAGACCCCCTTCCCGACAAGCAGGCTTCGGGACAGCAGCCAGTTTCCCGGGTTTCTCTGCCGCACTCTACGGGCTCGTGGAGTTCTCTGGCAGGGACCCTGGGGGCACCTAACGTTATCCTGGGATCCTGGGATCAGGGAATAGCCGGAGCTCCCTGCGCTGCAACAAATCAGTAACCTGAAGGAGGAAAGCAGTTGTGAAGACGTACCGCACTCGGAACGGACTCGGAGGAGCCACAACGAGAGCAGGAAGTTTTTACACCAGCAGCATCCATTAACAACAGGTACGGACATTTATCGGCAAAGCAGGAGGGAAGGTGTGCACCCGAGGGGGGTTCCCGAATAGAATTTTCTAAAGGCAATTCCCAGAGGGCACGGCATATTGCACTCACCAGACATGTCCACCGACACGCTCAAGAGAAGAGAAACAGCTGCGGCAACGGTGTTTCTGGATGTCCCAACCAATTCAGCGAGTTGAAATACAGATGGGGATACAGAAAGCAGAGGGGGCACAAAAGATTTGAGAGATCAATATCGGGCATTGTAAAAAATGAAACGGCAAGAACAAGCCAAATGGTGGGAGGCGCACTCACTATGAAGATATCTAGAAGTGGGGCGAATACAGAGGGGCCTACGCATTATGCTAGCTCCCAGCTATGAAGCGCCGAACCCTCTAATGATGGCAGAGTGGGGCCAGTGTAATCTCGCGTCTTCACGCAAGCTTGTTGAGATTCTTGTCAAATATGCCGAAATAGATAGGGCGGACCTCGAGATCAAAATAGATGGATTACAGAAAGAGATAAAACAACAAGGGGACTCTCAAAGTAGTGCCAAAATGCAGGAGGAAATGACAGCCAGATTATTAAAGGAGGAGGAGAAAATAATATCAAGAAAAAGCTACAAATTTAGACGCGACCGAGAGGACTACGAAAACGGGCAAATATTTACATTTGCCCGGAGATATGATACACTAAGGACAGCAACGATGCACAGACGAGGTCAAGATTTGGACACAGGCAAAGCTAATAGACAAGATCTGGTAGCGGTGTCGAATTCAGACCTCAGCTCAACCCAAGAAAGTGAATCAGAAGCTGAAATCTCAAAGAGAAGAGAACAGAACATTAAACTAACGTTGGGGGAACAGTTGGAGGTTTTAAAAAGAGGAAGGCGCGGGACTCTAAGACCGCGCAACAGGGAAACAGCAGCAACAGGAACACCCAGAGGAGAAGGGGGCGCAGAAAAGCCCAAAGGAACCGGAGGCTACAAGAGGAGGGGGCGAGGTCGAGGCAATCAACAATAATATCAGAACAAAGTAAATGGCCCGATCCAGAAAATATAGGAGAGGATCATGAGCAAAAAACAAATGCTATTATTGATCTGGCCAATGTAAATCTATCGGTAGCTGAAAAACAACTTCTCTCATTTAGTCTATCTTTCTGCCCTGAATCCAACTTTGATTATACTAACACCAGGGCGGACATTTACAAATGTATCCGTAAATTGAAACTGGCGAAATATAATATTCAAAAGGGGAATAAAACCAATAATGAAACAATGGAAACACCACAAAGGGATCCCCATAGATTAATGGTGGCAGATTTGGCTCTTCTAAAGGACTTACATGATCTGGAGAGGGGCACTCACACCTGACAGAGAGATTGATTCTCAACCGGAAGCAAGCCTGGGCAGCAATAGCACCATATTCCCGGACACAACAACAAAACCAGTCACCTTCTTCAAGCCCAAATCTAAATTTATTCCTTTTATGCCGCGAGATGCACTGGATATTTTTAGTGAACAAATTGTGGCACAAACCAAACGCCTATACATTGCCACGCAAAAAAGTAAAAAGAAAATGAGTCATAAGGAAAAAAGTCACCACCTTCTTATGAGTAAATTAAACAAAGACAAACATGTGGTTATTCGTAAAGCAGATAAAGAAGGCAATTTGGTTCTCTGGCCTTTGAAGGAATATTTGGATGAAGCAAACCTCCAATTGGGTGATACTGAATGTTATCAGAAAAGTTCCTCAGTCAAATATAAACAGATGCAAGAAAAATTTTACTCTCTTTTATTGGCCTGGAAAAGCAAAGGCCTTATTGACTGGGATGAATATAAATATCTTTAAAAAGAGTTCCCTATAACCCCTGTTTTGTATTTGGTCCCCAAAATACATAAGAATACAGACAAACCCCCAGGAAGACCGATCATCGCGGCCTGTGAAGATCCACTAGAAAACATGTCAAGATATATAGACTCTTTCCTGCAAGTTCATGTTAAAAAGCTGCAGTCCTATGTCCAAGACATGAGTGACTTTCTGAGAAAGATTAAAGATATACAATGGAAAAAGGATTACATATTAATAGCAGTGGATGTATCTTCTCTCTACACCTGTATAAGAAATGTTGATGGTATTAGAGCAGTTAAGCACTTTTTGAATAATAGACCAATGGAATATGCAGAACATAACAAAATGTTAATAACTATGTTATTATTTTGCTTAGAGAACAATTTTTTCACGTTTAATAACAATATGTATCAAAAAATACAAGGAATAGCTATGGGGGCCAGCTTTTCCCCCAGCTATGCTTGTCTCTTTATGGGTTGGTGGGAAGAGCTGGTCCTCATGAGGGAACATGAAGAGTTGTTCAAAGGACAGGTAGTCTTGTGGTTAAGATTTATTGATGATTTGTTTATTATCTGGAAAGGAAGCAAACAAAGTGGAGAGGAGTTCATACAAGGCTTAAATGTCAATAATGTTAATCTTAAATTCACTTATACTATTAGTCATACTGATGTGAGTTTTTTGGATGTTCAGATTATTATTATCAATGAACACCTTACTACTACACTCCACAGAAAGCCAACCGCAGGCAATACAATCCTACATGCCTCCAGTGCACATCCCTCTCATCTCATCAATAGCATCCCCTATGGGGAGATGCTACGCATCCGTCGGATATAGAGTGAAGATGAGGACACACATACCAAACAGAGGGAATGTAAGGAGCGTTTTGTAGCCAGGGGGTATAGTCCAATAATAGTAGACACAGCCATTAGAAATCCAAAGAAAAGACTAGAACTGACTTATTGAAATATAACACCCCCAAGGGAAGCAAAGGGAATTCCAATGCTGAGAATGATCAGTTATCCATTAGACTTATACTGGGATTCTCCAAACAGGAAAAACAGCTGAGAACTATTGTTAGACGTAATTGGCCCATAGTAAGAGATGATCCTATTTTAGGTAGACTATTACCCAAGAATCCATCTATAACCTTTCGTAGAACTTCGAATATGTCAGACTCGTTAGTCAGTAGCAGTCCTGAAGTACAAGGCAAGTCCAATTGGTTGCATGCTAGAAAAGGTTTTTTCAAGTGCACAGCCTGTAAGGCATGCAAACATGGAATAAATACTACTACTTATACAACAGCGTTTAGTGATGCAATACATGATTTTAAACAACATCTTACATGCAAAACAGAGTATACGGTTTATATCCTGGAGTGTAGTTGCAAACTAAAATATGTGGGTAGTACCAAACTTGCAGTGCACAAAAGGATATTGCAACATATGAGAGCCATCACAAATAAAGACCAGACCTACCTGGTAGCGAGGCATTTTTTGGAATGGCATGGCAGTGATTTAAAATATTTTTCATATTATGCCATTGAGTCAGTTCCCATACTGAGGAGGGGAGGTGATCGTGAAGGTAAACTCAGGCGTCTAGAAACTAATTATATAGTAGAAATGGATACAAAACAACCCAATGGTTTTGAATACCACAGAGGATTTACACACATATTTATATATTCTTCCATTCTCGTCTAAAAGCAATGTTATATTTGGTATTTTATGACTGTTTATATGTATATTTATTTATTTATGATCATATGGTTTTATAGACATTTATATTACGAAGAATGAATTTTTGAAATTTTATATTTATATAATCTTCAATTCTAGTGTCTATGGATGTATTAACTTTAATTATAGACTATGTAACATATGTGTATATTTATAAGTTTTAGAATTTTAAATATTGATTGAATGGATTCGAATTACATTTATTATGTGCGTTGCCTAGGGGTTGGAGAATTAATACCTATCAGAGAGAAGAAAAGGAAAATAGAAAAGCAACAATATCCATCATTAATTTGAGTATCTATCTATTTTTTAACCAATGTTTTGCATAGTCATACATACGAGCGCACAATTATTTTAGGGTTTTGATTATTCCTTGCAATATTCTCTTCTTGCAAATTCATGATTCTGCACCTGGTTATCATTGAATCGTATATGAGAATTTTCTCAGAGAATACCTAGTATCCCTCTGTCAATTTTCTACGCAATCGTATCAGCTAAGACTAGTGCTATAACACCTATTGAGGATTATACAATAGTATAATATAGGGATTTTCCAGTATACACTTTTTTTGCACTTTTTTATATTTATAATTATTCTTATGGGTTTTGTTTATATATTTTATGTTTACACAATAATAAGGGATACACTTGCTGTTTTCTCATAAACACCTCTCTGCACGATTTTAGATCTTTTATCGGTATTATGTATTTATATCCCTTTTAATAATTTTATATTATTACAGGTATTTATACCATTATGAATTTTATAAATCATTGTGATGCTGAATTATCAAACAATTTAATAATATAGGATATATGTGATGCAATAACAATATTATAACATATATTGGGGATTAAATGAAATGTATGCATTTAAGCATTCATAATGCCAGGTTCATTGAAGTATTTATGCTATGCCGATAGTAAGATTAGGAGCACTAGCACTTTAAAAGAGGTTGCACTTGTTTAATGTGTCATGTGATCAAGGCTGTGTTGTCAGCCGAAACGCGTCATGGGCATGCCTGGTGGAATTAAATAATTAATTTGCACTATACTTGGGTCTTCACTCACCTTTGTTGGAGAGAAACATTCGATTTGCGAGAGCATGCTGATATATATATATATATTACCTACTGGCGGTCGCCAGTAGGTAGTTATAGTTAGGACCTAGTTACTATAGGAAAATGGCAACATTCTATTCTCAATAACTTTGGCGCCGATTGACGAATCTTCGCAAAATATTTCAAAACAAATTCTTTGTTGAGATCAGCTCCTATGTTGAAAGATTGGGTGTGATTCGTCAAGGAGGGCCCAAGAAAAAAGGGGGGTCCCAAAACATGTTTTCTCCATGTTAATTTCCATAGGAAACTTTAGACAAGGCTACAGGTCGAACTGGTGAACGGAATTACCCCAAATGTGGCAGGGAGAAGGGCCTTGGTCTAGAAAGCACACTTTTGTTTATTTGGTGTAAATTCTTTCAGTAGTTTTTGAGAAATATCGAAATTTACAGATATCAATATTTGGGAATTCTGCCATCTGATTGGCTGAGGCCAGCACGAGCTTGTTGCTGATTGTCTGCGAGTGGTGCGAGCGGTTGCAACTAGGAAGTGTTGGCCGCCATTTTGTGATTCAGTTGAAGCGAGTAAGGAGAAAAAAGGGGGAAAAAAGTGGGAAATAGGAGGGTAGGAGCACTGTAACCTCTGTGGGGTGTTTAGGGTATGCTATAGAGGGGGTGCGAAGCGAAGTATTTACCCCTACCAGTGTGTAAGTGGTAGGGTATGGAAATTAAGTGAGGTATTGGGTAAAGTCTGATGCGGGTAAGGTGAGCTGGTGCGGGACTCGGGGATTAAAGCGTGAGCCCAAATTGTGTGTCTTATGCTGTGAAGTCATGTGCTGTGGCCACTGCACTACAGTTGTGGAAGTAGTGTCCGGATGTCTTTATAACTACTAGGATGAACTACTGACCCGTACTGGTATGAATGTCCTGGGGTAAGGAATATATGTGAGGTATTGTCTAGTGTCTCATGTTGCTAAGCTGAGCTGCTGCCGGAGTCGGGGATTAAAGCGTGAGCCCAAACTGTGTGTCAGATGCTGTGAAGTCATGTGCTCTGGCCGCTGTGCCACATCTGTGCAGGTAGTGTCAGCATATAGTTATAGGTACTTTCATGAACTTTTGTTTAGAACATTGTAGCTTGTGTATGGTGCTTAGGTGGTTTTGTATGGTGAGTGCGAAGCTAAATCAATATGGTATTTGTAGAGCGCAAACTACTCACCCCTATGGGTGAGTAGAGCTGGAGATCAAACCGAGAGGTCTGTGCTGCAAAGTGAGATGGTCTGGCCGCTGCGCCACAGCTGTGTGGAGAATACATTTTGGCGAGGGTGCAGGAGTTGGCGTTATCTGGCCCTAAAATAGCGGGCCTAAGTTGTAAGTTATAGGGGGGCTCTAAGAAGAACCCTTGCGTTCATTAGTTGGAGCTACATATAAGTGCGGATGCACAGCTTCAAGTTATTCTGGAAACTAGGTTTCCCTGATCTGTGAAGTGTACTCCGTCACTTCTGTATATATCTGCCATATCAAAACGTATGTTGTTGTTGTATATGGACCCCATTTTGCGGTCTCTGAGGTATGCAGAGACAGCTTTGTTGACTTTTTTCCGAGATTTTTCAATCTGAGGACAACATTTTTTGGACCATTTCCACTTCTGTCTTTGGCATATATTGGAATATACAAAGACAGTTTGAGGCAAAAGTAACATCAATTGTCCAAAGGTGTCCTTCATAAGCATTTCCAAATCTACCCCAGTCAATGTGCCTAGGTCGTTTCCACCACAGTGCACAATCATGAAGTCAGGGTGTTGGAGATGCAAACAGGTTTTAACCAAAGGCAACAATTGGTGCTACTTCAATCCTCTCTGTCCAAACCATTTAATGTCCACATTTTGTAAACCTAGGTCTAAGTCAATTCGTCTCTGTTCTGCATACCTCTTACACCAGAAAACAAAGCTATGTCCTACGATCCACATTAGCATTTTGAAGGTATGGCTGGAAGGTATGGAAAGATGTCTGTAGCTCATGCATTTCCTTCGTAGAATAAGAGATATGTTTAAAGATGGGGAACTAGTTTCTTTTCGCATACAAAACTGTACCTGATTGGGAGATGAAAAGCATTGTTTTTTAAAAGTAGGGTGCACATTCGTTTTGTGGAAAAGTAAGTTTGTGATTGGTTAAGAAAAAGCAGTTTGCACGTACATATTATAGTACATATTATAGGATAACATTTGCTCAACTCAACCACACCTGCTACTTACATTTGGAAGGCACTGTTCGAACTTAAAACAATAGTAAACTTTTAACCTGCATGTGCTGTTAAATGTTCGAGAAAATGTTGCAAAAAAATATCGTTAGGTTTAAAAAAAATTATGAACTTTTAACCTCCACGTGTTGTAGAATGTTCTAGAAAGTGTGTTGATAGAATAGGTTGCATTTCTGAATTCGATGTGTACTTGAATATTAAAAAAACTATTTATATGGAAAAGTAGAAAGACAGTAACAGAGAGAATTTTTGAAAGCTAAAAGAATCAAGGAACTTTTGTAATTTGTTCCGGATTACCTACTGGCGGTCGACAGTAGGTAGTTATCACTGTTAACGGTCTGAAAGTGCGGTGTTGCTCAGAGTGGCATGGTTGTGATATGATATGGTGCTACACTTCGTTATGAAACAGAGAGTCTAAACTGTGAGGTCATTGCTGTAAAGTGATGTGGTCTGGTGTTTGTAGCATACGTGTGCAAGTAGTGTTAGTAGGTGTTTATACCATACAGGGAGTGGGAAGCGAACTACTGACCTCTACTGTGTGTTGACAGTATACCAGAAGTGGGAAGCGGAGTAGTTGCGCCTACCGGTGTGAAGACTTGGGGATGAAACCGAGCTGATTGCTGTAAAGTGATGGGCTCTGGGTGGTGTAGGATACCAGCCGCTGTAGTATAAGTGTGTAAGTAGTATTAGTATGCGTTTATAGTATATAGGGAGTGGGAAGCGAGCTACTCATCCCTACTGGTGTGAAGACTCAGGATTAAACAGTGAGCCTAAATAGTGAGCTCATTGCTGTAAAGTGATGTGCTCTGGGCGCTATAGCATATTTGTGGAAGAAGTGTTAGTTTACGTTTATACAATATAGGGAGTGGGAAGCAAAAGTCTTACCCCTACCGGTGTCAAGACTCGTGGATGAAACTATGAGCTCATTGCTGTAAAATCATGTGCTCTGTGTAGTATTCCATTGTAAGTCATCGTATAATGTTAGTAAGTAATTCTACTCGAATCTAAGGGGCATATTATCAAGGAACGGCGTTAAAATTATCGCCGCTTTAGCAGGAAACTGCCGCTAAAACGACAACAATGGGCTTGATAATATGCCGTAGAGAATTCTAATAGAAGCCCATGTTAACACGAGAACATGGGCTTCTATTGGAATTCTCTACGGCATATTATCAAGCCCATTATCGCCGTTTTAGCGGCAGTTTCCTGCTGCTAAAGCGGCGATAATTTTAATTCCGTTCCTTGATAATATGGCCCTCAGTGTGTAATGTTAGAATGTAGGGCTGTCATGAGGGGAACCTTGCGGAGTTTGTACACAGTACTGGATTAGATGGTTGCTTTGCTGTCTGCTCCTGTTGGTGGTTGTTTCAGGTGTCTTGTTTTCTTGTAATAAATCTACTTATTGGATTCACTGCTGTCTGCCTTTTCACTACATAAATTTGGCGACGAGTGGGAGAAGGTAAAAAGAAGGCACCACTCAGCAATATTTCAAAATTGCTTGCGTTGTGCTGAAGACCTGTTTTGTTCGTGTAGCTGTTTCTACTCATGCCAGGGTCGTCGGCTCATTGAACTATGTCATCCGACTTCTGGTAGGATTTATATTTTTAAATTTTGCACTTCCTCTGCTTCTTCACTACATTCTGGTCGCTGTACTACAAGTGTGTAAGTAGTGTTAGTATGGGTTTATACTAACAAATGCTTCATGGTAGTAGGGAGGGCGACCTCTCAGGAGCAGCTCATACAATGTCACGGGGTGTGCATTCGCCGGGCATTTGTGTTTGCTATTAGAGGGTGGTGCATGGCTTCCACCCTGTGATAGCAAATGCTTGTTAGACTACTTGAAGTGAGAGGAGGAAAACCTCGTATCACTGTAATAGAGGGGATGCAGATGGTAAAATTGGAGAGAAAAGAACAACAACAAAAAAGCGGGGTCTCACCCGTTCTTTTAAATGAGGCCCTGGTGGGTGGGTAATGTTCCGTGGCCAATCCAATTATTATATTGCGGGGTCTCTGTAGGACTGGGGATCTTAATGTCACATGTGAATTAGGCGCGGAAGGGCACAGAGACGTTTTGCAGCCTAGGGGAGCGCCACCTTCCCGGCTATTGTTTACTAATTGTTCGGGGGGTTCGAGGCCAACTGAAGTCCAGAGATCGCCACACTCCGGGTCTTTATTTAAATATGCAGGGTGGGCCTCGGCAGTCCCTGAAGCCTCGGTGGTCCTAGGCAGTGCCTTATTTGTTCTGTAATCACTGGGGCAGTACTTATGGTGTTATAAAGTGATACACTCATAGAACTTTTGCAGTTGTACAATTACCCAGGCTTCATTTGTCTAATAGTCAGTTAGATTATGTTTGGTAGGTGCACTCTAATATTAAATAATGTTTTCCTTAAAATCTCCTATAAACAGATGATTTTTACAATAAACCATAGACAAGTGTCGTCAGAAAAAGAAGACCTATACACTCAGTTATTTATTTGAAAAAATAAGTAACCTTTATTAAAACAGAAATAAATAGAAATGTAACTTTAATAGAACAGTATAATAAAAAAAAACCTGGGTTGGACTCCAGTGGAAGCAGCGTAGGACACCTGCAAGACAAAAATGAAACATAAGTATGTGTGCTATGTGGAAGAGGTAAAGAAAGGTAGTCCGAATTAAAGGACCATAGTGAGAATGGAAGGGAGGGGGAGTGGGTGGAAGGGAGAAGGGGAGGGAGAGTCAAAAGAAGAGAGGGAGGAGGAGACAGAGCGTTGGCCTATTGCACCCAGCCCTTAGTTACCCTCTGTCACCCTTTTGTCTAGGACGCTGGGGTCTGCGAGCTAGAGTGTGGTTCAGCAAGTCCTTAAAATTAAATACATGAGGCCAGAGATTATGGGCCATTTTATGAAGGAAGGGCGAAAACATTATCACTGCTTTAGCGGCAGGAAACTGCCGCTAAAGCGGCGATAAGGGGTTGATAATATGCCGTTGTGAATTCCCTTAGAAGCTCAGGTTCTGGTGTGAACCTTGGGCTTCTATGGGAATTTACAAGGGCATATTATCAACCCCTTATCATCGCTTTAGCGGCAGTTTCCTGTCGCTAAAGTGGTGATAATGTTGTTGCTGTTGTTTGATAATATAGTCCTACATTATTAGCTACGGGAAAATTGCTTGCCTGCACCTGTGCACCCAGGGTGCTGCACCCCAACCCCTTCCCCCGCACTGTGCTCAATTGTAGGTCACACTGAGGCTTCACTGCTCACCTGCCACCACTGATGTGTCCAATGAAGTGTTGATGCAAGCTCCTCGTCCAGGGTATGTTTGTCCGATAGACCAGGTCTCCGGCCGGGGACGGTGTCTTGATACCATGATGGAAGGTGTCAGAATGCCAGGGCATCATTGCGGGGTCAGCTTCTACTCCGCCCTTCTTGTGGCAATCAATGGAATGTCTGAAAAGGGAGAAATAATTTAATGGTGGAAACGTCTGGAGGTAAATGATGGTTTATTTCAAGCCTGATAGAAAATAGGAGTTGAGTGCATCCTTTGTTTTTGAAGTACGATCTACCAACTGTTAGTGGTAATCGTGGTTCAAAGAGGAGTTGGAGTGCACGAGAATACACAAGGTTAAATAATAATATGTTATACCAACGTTCACATACAAAGGAACAGAGCGCATGCTAGAAGCACAATGTGCGCGTGTAATGCAGTGGCGGGAGCCTGTGTGCATGTACACTTAGTAAGGAACTCACTACAGTGTCCTAAAAGCCAACGCCACGTGTCTGTAGGGCAGCACTGCCCGCTGGCTCAGGCCTACAGTACGGTCCAGCAGGTCCTTAAAATTAGACCAATGTGACTGAATGAGGTCAGAGATCACATTATTACGCATGGCAACATCGCTTTTTTGCACATGCACACTCAGGGTGATGAACCCCACCCCTCCCGCAGAACCGCCCTCAACAGGTGTCTGTAGGGCAGCGCAGCCCGTAGGTTTAGGCCTACCTTATGGTATAGCAGGTCTTTAAAATGAGACAGATATGTGACTGAATGAGGTCAAAGATCACATCATAACACATGGCAATATCGCTTATTCGCATGTGCGCAGTCTGGCTGATGCATCCCATCCCTCCCGCAGCACCGCGCTGAAGTGGTGTCTGTAGGGCAGCGCTGCCCGCTGGCTCCGGCCTACAATACAGTCCAGCAGGTCTTTAAAATGAGACAGATGTGACTGAATGAGGTCAAAGATCACATCATAACACATGGCAATATCGTTTGTTCGGATCTGCGCAGCTAGGCTGAAGCACCCACCCCTCTCGCCGCAGCGCGCTCAATTGGAGGCCCTGTGCACCCAGGCCGGTCTGCTTACCTGCTGTCATTGTTGTGTGAGCAAACACTACGGGCAGCAGTGCTCACAATTCAGATGGAGTGTTGATTGCAGGAGAGTGTACACCTCATGGATCCCTTTCGTAGACGACGGGCAGCAGGGCTCAAAATTTAGAGCCCGTGTTGATTGCCAGGATGGAGTACACTTCATGGATCCATTTCTTTTTTTTATTGCGCATTGTGATATGCGAGGTTGATGCGGCAAATCATTTGAGGTAGTCTGGAAGACGAGGGACGTGTGGCGTTGTGGTTATCCTATTTATGCGTACGTAAGTGGGCTGGTGTTGCGTACACCAGGCCAGCGTAGGGGTGTGAATAATTATTCCGGGGACTTGGGCGTTGTTCAGTTCCTGCCTGGCCAGGAAGTGTACTTATGTGTGTTTCTTTTGTAGTTTTGACCTCGCAGAGTGTGCAATTTAGATTAGTGTAGCATGTGTCGGGAGGGAGGAAACTATCGTTAATGACATTTGTCATTTGAGATGTCATCAGTGATGTCATCAGTGATGTCACTGACCATGTCATGAGTGATGTAATATGTGACATCATCAGCAGTGCACTGCAGGCGAGCGAGTTATAGTTAGCTCAACTAACTATAACAGGTGAATTTCTCTGGTTTTATATGAGTCAAATGTTCAACTAACTATAACGTCCCTGAAACCTATGTTTTTTTCAGTGAATTTCCAAGATTTTTTAAATGCTAATTCCTAACTATAACGTCTGTAAAACCTATGTTTTTTTCAGTGAATATATATATATTGTTGTCATGAACTGAACCCACAGGGGAATTATTGAACTTGATGGTAAATCTACATGTAGCAGCATGCTGAGAGAGAACTCACCTGAGAGGCCCACAGGGGGTCGTACCAATAAAGAAGCATGCGAAATGGTACTTGCGAGCATTTCAGTTGTGGCAGTTACCCTCTGACGAAGGAGCCATTTGTGCTCTGAAACGCGTAAGGAATCATGTAATTGTGCGGAGCAGAAAGGCCGTTCTGAAAATAAATGGTTTTGAGAGCATTCCGCTGTTGGCGGTGTCCTCGCCTCAGGGCATTGTGTTTTTTGGATTTTTGTGCGGCAGCCTGGCCGCGGAGGACGCCACACCCCTGGAGTCAATGAGGGGGCCCAAGAGTTAGCGAAAAACTTTCGAAGCTCGAGGCACAGTCGGATTCATGAATGAGAGACCGGGGAGTCTATTCCGGAGCCCACTGGGGTTTGTTTATTGTTGATACAATGCTGTCATGAACTGAACCCACAGGGGAATTATTGAACTCGATGGTAAAACTACATGTACCAGCATGCTGAGAGAGAACTCACCTGAGAGGCCCACAGGGTGTCGCACCAATAAAGGAGCATGCAAAATGGTACTTGCGAGCATTTCAGTTGTGGCAGTTACCCTCTGACGAAGGAGCCATCTGTGCTCTGAAACACGTAAGGAATCATGAAACACCGGTCTGAAAACAAATGGCTTTGAAAGCATTCCGCTGTTGGAGGTGTCCTCGCCTCAGGGCATTGTGTTTTTTGTATATATATATATATATATATATATATATATATATATATATATATCTCCTCACAGAAAAAAATCCCATTTGAGGAACCTCAGTGGAAAGTTAGTGCCTTTATTACAGGATGCTGGCAGCGCAGTACAGCGACAGTGTCTCTCTTCTGTAATTAAAACCCAACGCGTTTCAACTAGAAATGTTCTTGCTCACGGGCTCAAGTGTAGTGGCAATGCTGATTAGGAACACCTTAATAAGTACACGTGGCTCTGCCTCCATTAGTGAGTGCTGCTAGGCATGCTGGAACCTTTAGTTCCGCCTCGTTTTCCCCAGTGGGTGCTGCCATCGAACACCGAAGTAATCCTTGATAAAAACCTTAGTAGGTGAAGGTAGACTCAATGGTAACCGGGCTGCTCATATTTCAGTCCTGCACGCAGCCTTTCCCCTCCATGCGCTCGAAATTTCCAAGTGCTCGATCTGCCCTAGATTTGGCAGCGGGCTTCCTCGCGACCGGACAGGGCCGCTTTACATCCTCACAGAAAAAACGCCCATTAGAGGAGCCTCTAATATATGTACCAATAACATAAAATCTAATTAAACAAACATTCTATTATAAATTAAAACATTAAACTATTGAAAAATCTTCAAACTTAAATTTCCCATTCCAGTGTGTACAACAGTAGGGAAAGTGTTGGATAGTGTAGGGGTACCAATTACTATTCCCACTCCAGTGAGTGCAAGAGTAGGGAAAGTATTGGATAGCAGAGGGGTAAAAATTACTATTCCCACTCCAGTGAGTGCAACAGTAGGGAAAGTGTTGGATAGCGGAGGGGTAAAAATTAATATTTCCGCTCCAGTGAGTACAACAGTAGGGAAAGTGTTGGATAGCGGAGGGGTACCAATTACTATTCCCACTCCAGTGAGTGCAACAGTAGGGAAAGTGTTTGATAGCAGGGGGGTACAAATTACTATTCCCACTCCAGTGAGTGCAAGAGTAGAGAAAGTATTGGATAGCAGAGGGGTAGGAATTACTATTTCCACACCAGTGAGTGCAACAGTAGGGAAAGTGTTGGATAGCGGAGGGGTACAAATTGCTATTCCCACTCCAGTGAGTGCAACATTAGGGAAAGTGTTGGATAGCAGAGGGGTAAAACTTACTATTCCCACTCCACTGAGTGCAACATTAGGGAAAGTGTTGGATAGCGGAGGGGTAAAAATTACTATTCCCACTCCAGTGAGTGCAACAGTAGGGAAAGTGTTGGATAGCGGAGGGGTACAATTTTCAATTTCCACTCCATTGAGTGTAACACTAGGGAAAGTGTTGGATAGCGGAGGGGTAATACTTACTAATCCCACTCCACTAAGTGCAACAGTAGGGAAAGTGTTGGATAGCGAAGGGGTACAAATTGCTATTCCCACTCCAGTGAGTGCAACATTAGGGAAAGTGTTGGATAGCGGAGGGGTAAAAATTACTATTCCCACTCCAGTGAGTGCAAGAGTAGGGAAAGTATTGGATAGCAGAGGGGTAGAAATTACTATTCCCACACCAGTAAGTGCAACAGTAGGGAAAGTGTTGGATAGCGGAGGGGTACAAAATTCAATTTCCACTCCAGTGAGTGTAACAGTAGGGAAAGTGTTGGATAGCAGAGGGGTAAAACTTACTATTCCCACTCCAGTGAGTGCAACATTAGGGAAAGTGTTGGATAGCGGAGGGGTAAAAATTACTATTCCCACTCCAGTGAGTGCAAGAGTAGGGAAAGTATTGGATAGCAGAGGGGTAGAAATTACTATTCCCACACCAGTAAGTGCAACAGTAGGGAAAGTGTTGGATAGCGGAGGGGTACAAAATTCAATTTCCACTCCAGTGAGTGTAACAGTAGGGAAAGTGTTGGATAGCAGAGGGGTAAAACTTACTATTCTCACTCCACTGAGTGCAACAGTAGGGAAAGTGTTGGATAGCAGAGGGGTAAAAATTACTATTCCCACTCCAGTGAGTGCAACAGTAGGGAACGTGGTGGATAGCAGAGGGGTAACAATTACTATTCCCACTCCAGTGAGTGCAACAGTAGGGAAAGTGTTGGATTGCAGAGGAGTAACAATTAATATTCTCACTCATTGTTAGACCTGGCATCTTTTGGCATGATGTCTTTTTGCTTCTCACCTCTGGTTCTTAACTGTGTGCTGCATTTCGTTTTTGCTGGTTTTAGGACTTTAGGCACATTACCACTTCTGACCAGTGCTAAAGTCAAGTGCTCCCTGTGAAAAATCTATTGGTGGTCCATGATTGGCATATTTAATGCCAAGTAAAGTGCAAAAGGTGTGCCCAGGCCCTGTAGATCAAATGCTACTAGTGGGCCTGCAACACTGATTGTGCCACCCACATGAGCAGCCCTGCAAACATGCCTCAGACCTGCCAATGCAGTGTCGGTGTGTACAGTTGGAAACTGCCATTTTGACCTGGTAAGTGCACCCACTTGCCAGACTCAAACCTTTCCTTTTACTACATGTAAGTCACCCCCAAAGGAGGCCCGAGGTAGCCCCATGGGCAGGGAGCAGTGTATTTAAAAGGTAGGACATGTACCGGTGTGTTTTACATGTCCTAATAGTGAAATACTGCTAATTTCGTTTTTCACTGTTGCCAGGAATATCTCTCCCATAATGTAACATGTGGATTGTCTTGAAATATTGTTTAGGTGTAATTTGCAATTGGGAGCAGATAGAGATTTGGAGTTTGGGGTCTTTCAACTCACAATTTAAAAATACATATTTTGGTGAAGTTGGTTTTTAAATTGAGTGTTTTCAAATGCCACTTTTAGAAAGTAGGCATTTTCTTGCTTAACCAATCTGTGCCTCTGCCTGTCTGTAGAATGCAATTCTGGGTTGGCTGACAGTTGGGTTCTTGTGTATTTGCTGTAAACAGTCACACAAAAGGAGCTGAGGGGTTCCTTTCATATCCTGATGGGCCATCACCAGGCTGATGGGCCTTCCGGAGCTAGAGTGATGGGAGGAGTTGTCACTGACACCTGAATGGGCTGTGCCAGTGCTTTCACATAGTTGTCTCCACCCCCCCCCCTCCCATAGTGTGTCTGTATCCAGGTCAGAGAAAGGTAGGATCTTGTGCACCATAGAGACTTTCCTTCGAAGTTTGCCTACTTCAAAAGAAGAAAGGGGTATAAGTATTGGACCCCTGACACCCCAAAAGCAGAACACTTCTGGACTGCAGACATTCTGCCAGAAGGAAAAGCTGGATGCTGTAGGAGGGACTGCCACTCTGCCTCTTACTTTGTTGTGCTTGCCTGCTGCTTGGTGCTTCTGTCCTGGAAATGAAAAGACTGGACTTTGCTTTCTGTATCCTGCTTCCAAGGTTCTCCAGGAGCTTGAGTTGAGCTTGCCTCCTGTTAAGAAGTCTCAGGGCCATCAAAGACTTCACCTGCCAGTGCATGGGCTCTTTTTCTGAGAGTCCTGACTTGCCAAATGGTGCCAAATCCAGTTCCTGGGCCCTTGGAAGTGTAACCTGGTGATCATAAGGAGAAAATCCATGTCTCGACTCCCAGCGCTGGTTTTATCGATGCACTGCTGTAAAAGATCAACCCATTGCCGCTGCATGCCCTGATGTGTGGTCCCTGCAAGTTGCATTGACCACGGTTTTCACCGCAGGCCCCAGCTTGACATTGCATTGCATCAGAGAAATCACTGCACGTGAGTTTCGAGCACTGTGTAACTGAAGTCTATGACACCTGCTCTGACTCCGATGCAGTGCCTGCTTCACTGCTGCGGAATTGACACAGCTCCTGCTTTGCTGCTGCTGCATCGACACAGTGCATCTGTATTTTTGATGCATTAACCTTGGATGCCGATTCTTAATCAACACTGCCCCTGCGAGTGAGGAACAGATGCCTCACCTCCTCTGCCACTAAGGATCCAATGCATCGCCTCCCCTGCCTAGCAGTATGAAACCAACGCATCACCTCCCCTGCCTAGCAGTATGATACCAACGCATCAACTCCTCTGCCAGTTAGAAACTGACACACCACCTCCCCTGCTAGTAAGGAACCGATGCATCACCCTCCTCTGCCAGTAAGAAACTGACACGCAAACTCCCCTGCCAGTAAGGAACTGATGCATCACCTCCCCTGTAACTAGAAGTAGGGGTTCTTAAAACATTGTTTGAACCTTTAACACCTAAATAGGCATTATGAGAACCCTCAATCACGTATTTTATGGTGGTATGGGCGGTTTATCTTGGTTCTCCGCCTTCTGAATACGTGTCAGCATTATCATTGGATCTCTTGTGTTCAATGCTGCCTCCACCTGGAGGGAACCACTACTTCTCAGTAGTGATCAGTAATATTTGTGCAAAATAGTGATAGTGACGTTAAAAGTGTCTTTCCCACACTGCCCTCAAAAAACAATATTTATTCTGTTAGGTGTGTAGGAAGACTATTAAAAATAAAAATAGTGGTGCAATAGGTTAAATAATAGGTTAAATAATGTAATGAAGAATGAAGAATGCCCAACGACCCCCTCCTGGGGCACTAGAAGGGCAGAAACATGCCGACCTTTCTTTGATCTGGACACAAAATGTGCTTTGGTTACATTATTTAACCTATTAACCTATAGCCATGTGGCTGGGGGGCTTTTCTGGTGGGAGTTATTAGTGTGCTGCTTTTGCCATATATAGGCCTGCATGGTATTCCTTTGTGGCCTAGGCTTCTTGTTGTGGGCCTAGCCATGAGGCTGGCGGCCATTTTGAAGGCAGACAGTGTGTTTTTTGCAACAGGCCCGCATTGTCTGTCTTCTGTTTCTTGTAGTTGGGTGGGCCTGGCCATGTGGCTGGTGGCCATTTTGAAACCTAGGCCTGCAAGCTTGTGTGGCCTTGTCTGCCCACGGGCCTGCCTTCATCCAGTAGGCTCAGAGCAGGTAGCCACATATGCATTAAACAAGTGTTTATCTGTGTGTTCTGTTGAATTTAAACATCATTTAGAGCATGGATGGCATTGGATTGAGTTGGAAAATGTGTTTTTTGGGGGGTATTTCTGTTTTTGGGGGTGTGTTAAAGAAATGCCTTTGTTGTGTGGGCCTGATGTGTTGGTGTGCACCCTGCAGACCTTGTTTTACCCCGTGGATTTTCGTTTTTGCCTTTTATTGCATTAAAAAGGCACAGCAGTATAGTTTAGCATGCATCTTTTGCCTGGCTTCTTTTATAGGCCTTTTGGCAGTTCATTGTTTCCCAGGCCTCCTGCTTGTTGCTTGTGAGTGTCCATGTGGCTGGTGTCCTTTTCTGGTGGGAGTTAATATGGGCCTGCATGGTTTTCCTATTGACTTACTGCTTCCACCCATCCCCTTTACCAGCAGCAGCTCGCTTCCATTACATTTGTATTTTGGTGGTTGTTCTTATTCTTTCCTATCCTTCCGGAGAGTGTAGTGTGTGTACACTGTACACAGTAAGTAGTATACCATAGCCCTTGTTGCCAAAGTCTCACAAATGGCTGCAATATATCTTCTTTTTTTTGGGTGTACTAGTAGTAATTGAACCACAACAACAAATGCAACATTTCACTGATGTTCTTCTCCTGGCTTATTTGCTTTTAGGTGCACAAAAAGACAGAGGAGGAGGTAACTATCAACATCATCCGTTGTACTGCCAGACAGAAGTCCTGCTGCGCACCACATCATGTCCAACTGTGACTACAGACATCTCTGCAACTTGTGCACCTGCGTCCTGTCTGACCTCTGAAGAAAATGGGCCCAAAGAAAGATACCAGGTCCTCCAGTACCAAGAAGGTTGCCGGTGAGAAGAAGGAACAGAAAAAGCAAGAGGCACTAACCACGACTGGTGTACCGGCAAATGTGTTTTTTGAGACCAAAAAACACACGCCTGCAGCAGCGTTGTCCGGCGGGAACCAAGCTGGGAGCAGCACATCCGCACCAGCGGACCAACCCCACCAACCTAGGCCCAAGCCCATGAGTGTCGCAGAGGTAACCAGTCTACTAACGAGCAGCGATGTTGAAATGTCATTATCGCAAAGTAGTACACAATCAACGCAGGCGGAAACTCAGCAGATAAGTCTGCAGCAGCAGGCGAAGCCGCAAGAACAGCAGCGGCCGCAAGAACAGCAGCAGCCGCAAGAACAGCTGCAGTCGCAAGAACAGCCACAACAACAGCCCACAATAGCAGTTGTTCCTCCTGAAGTAGGGGCATTTCAGGAAATCGAGCTTCTTGCAGACAAAGAGGGGCAAGCCACTGTTTCAGAAGATCCATTGTCTTCCAGACCCCCAGCAAGGAAAAGGAGGGCTATTCCATCATCTTCTTCTTCAAGCCCCGCTTCCGATGATATTGATGCCACTTGGAAGCCACCAGCTCAGTCTGAGAGTGATGCACGCCACAAGACAAAGCTAGTGAAAAGGAAGGTTCCAGAAAGCCTTAGAGTTATGGAGGTAGATGTACAAGAGGGGGATGATGATGATGACGAGCCAATCATCACGGACATCACTCCCGGCCCAAAGGATATGGAGACCAACATTATTACCCTATCCAAAATGGCTGCAAGGGATGTAGCACGGATACCACCAACACAGGTAACACCACCACGACCTCCATCCAGCTCAACCACCACCTCAGTAGGTAGTGGTAGAAGTCGCAGTGTAGCTGCACAGAGTCACATTCCAAGCACACCCTCCAGTTCATCTGGTATTGAAAGTGGCACATCCAGCAGCACCAGAAAGTTCTCCTCCCCAGTTTGGGACTTCTTTTCGGTTAGCAGTAAGGAGGAGAACATTGCTACATGCTCAATTTGTCGACATGCTGTTAGGCGGGGTAACTATGGTACCGGAGGCCAAACAAGTCATCTCAAAATACACCACACTATCGTGTGGGAGGCTCACTTTTGTTGTTGGGTATGAAGAATCAGGGGACGATATTATCGCGGTGGA
Source organism: Triturus cristatus (assembly GCF_964204655.1). Taxonomy (NCBI): domain Eukaryota; kingdom Metazoa; phylum Chordata; class Amphibia; order Caudata; family Salamandridae; genus Triturus; species Triturus cristatus. The sequence continues at coordinate 166,719,729 of NC_140580.1, read as the reverse complement.
AGGTGAACAAGAGGGAGACATTTCTAGCCCTGTCCCCAGTAGTGTAGTAGTACCGCCCACATCCTCCTCAGCAACATCTCAGTGGCACTGCAGTAAGAGTCAGAGTCAGGCTAAGACACCAAGGCGACCAAGTAGTACTGCAATGATTATGAAACAAAGTGCGTCGTTGAGCCTAACTGGGTTAAAGAAAACAACTGCACCACAAAGGAAAATAATCCAGCCTACCATTGACAGCATGCTTAGGTTGAAGGGGCAGTACCAACGCAACCACCCAACGGCACGGTTGTATAATGCGAAGCTGGCTAAAATGTTAGCGCTGGACCTTCTCCCTTTTTCATTTGTGGAAGGGGTGGGTTTCCTTGAATTTGTGTCAACCATCTGCCCTAAATGGAAGGTCCCAGCCGGTCCTATTTCGCAAGAGCTGCTGTTCCAGCACTACATCATCATGTGTTGGAATTGGTTGGACAAGCTTTGCAGCAGAGTGCTGTTCACAATATCCACCTAACAACAGACATGTGGACCACTTGCCAAGCCACTGATTACATGTGCATCACTGCACACTGGGTCTCATTTGTGGGGGTTAGAGATAAGCTATCTGTAGTAGGTGCTGTTGACACAGCTGAGATTTTTAAAGTTACTCAGAAACATGCAACTGTATCTATGTTCGCCATGGAGAAATCTCATACTGCTGTAAACATATTGGAAGAGTTTCACAGCAAGGTTTTTGAATGGCTGCGCCCAAGAGGGCTTAAGATTGGTTTTGTTTCCACAGATAATGGCAGTAATGTACTTAAGGCCATGGAGCTTGGTTCCTATTTCAGGGTTCTGTGTTTGGCGCACTGCATTAACATTATTGTTCAAGACTTTCTGAAAAAAGAAGCCATAGTCAGCAACTTACTGACCACCAGCAGAAGAATATGCACTCATTTCAGCCATTCTTTTAAAGCCCGGAAGCAGCTGAGGATCATTCAACATGACTATAGAATGCCAGTCAAAGCACTCGTCCAGGAGGTGGCAACACGTTGGAACTCAACTTATTACCTGCTTGACCGTCTGTTTGAGCAGTACAGGCAAATCAATGAATATGTCATGCGAAGAGGGGATGCTACTGTGAAAGGCATGACCCTTCAGATGGACCAATGGTGCCTAGTTAAATGCCTGACTGAGATGCTTCTTCCTTTCAAGGTCTTCACACGTGAAGTCAGCAAGGAGGACTGTTCTATGGGCCAAGCTATCCCACTGTTGCAAATGCTAGAGCATCAGCTGAAGGAGGTGTCTGAAGCATACAAAGATGTAGAGGAAAAAAACAAAGCATATGAGTTGGTGGAGAGCTTATCCCTTCGCTTAGCTGACAATACAAGGGTGCAAAATAAGATTTTGTCACAAAAACATTACATTTGTGCCACAATTCTGGATCCACAGACAAAATGGGCACTGAAGACATTAATTCCTTTTTCAGAAATGGATGTTGCCCGGTCCAAAACTTGGATAGCTGAGTCAGCGAGTAAGTTGGAAAATGAAAGGCTGCTAATTAAAAGCCCACTAGATAAACCCACAACAAGTACTGCAGCAGGGCATCCGGCCTCAAGTTCAACTTCGGAGCATGAGGGCAGTGTGTTTGGCTCAGAACACTCACCAACACTATCGACAACAGCAAGAACTGGATCTTCAGGCCCAGTAAAATTGTTACAGAATTGGTATTTACAGCAAGGCATTGGTAAGTCCAGTGCTGATGCAACGAGAAAAGAGCCCGAAAAAAGTTTTGCACCCCTGACCATTGAACGGATGGTCCAGGCCTATCTGGACGACCCAACAGAGGTGTACAGTGATCAAAACCCATTGAGGTATTGGTATGGGAAAAGGGCCCAATGGCCAGTGCTCAGCAGGCTGGAGATAAACAATCTGGCTTGCCCTGTCACAAGTGTCTCTTCGGAACGTGTTTTCAGTGCTGCTGGTTCCATTGTAACAGTGAGAAGGACAAGTCTCTCGCCCAAAAACGTGGAGAGGTTAACAATGGTCAAAATGAATCAGCACTTTATACCACCGAATTACACAATACATGAATCAAGGGAGGAAGATGAGGATGGCGGCTCAGGTGATAGAAGTGGTGTGTTAGATGATGATTACCTACTTCTGGTTGAACCCCCAGAGTTTGAGGACGAGCTATACTTCCCTGACAATTAGGCTTGCACTCTCAGTTCTTACTGTCTTCCTCCCTTATTTTCTTTTATTTGTGTATCTGTCTTTCTGGTTAGAAACTTTCAATCACAACAAATCCATCATTACCGTCTTCTAATTGTTTAATTGCCATACAAGTTTCGGCTGGCTGCATATCACAGTACACTTCTCCGAATCCTGCTCCTCCATCCTCCTGAATCTCCCTAAATCCATTGCCCTCAAGAAGACAGATGATGATTGGATGATGCAAGATAGAAGAAAAAAGAAAATATTTCCTAGTCCCTCCAAAAGAAGTGGAACATGATTGATGATGACTACTATAGCTATCCTCCTTTGTGATCCGAGAGAGACTACTGAAGATGAGAAGGAACAGGTAATGAATGATGCCATGCATTAGACACTGACTGAGTGATTTTGTTGTTGTTTGTTGTGCATGAAGTTACTTCATTGTGTACTTTATGTAATAATCTACACACTAAAAGTAACTCGAGTCCCTTTTCCCTTCTTGTATTTTTAATAACAAATGTGTGCTTCTACTGCAGGCCGATACATTGCATTTTGAATATAGGAAGGGGACTCACTCGGTACATGCAGACTGAGTTGAACAACACCATCATGTTGACCACAGTGACATAGTATCTTCACAGTCACTCAGTATACGGATTGGAGATGATTGATGGAATAAGTCTGGGTGTTTCATGAGTGGCATAAAAAGGTAAAAAAGTAAACAACAACCACAGCAGACCTAAATGTCTGTGTAGTGGTGGAGTCAAGTGTAGCGGTGGTATGACTGCGGTGTATTGATTTAGTCACTTAAATTGTAAGATGCTATGTTGCTGGATATGTGCTTTGTCCAACTCTTTCAAAAAATGTACACTAAATGGAGGATGTGCAAAGGGTGCCGTCACCGTGGGCCTGCTCTGTCCTGTTGGTGTTGTAGGTTAATGCTGGCAACAGACTAGAGTAGAGATGATGCATCCATGCCGCCTCGGAAAGTGTTCTTGTTGCACTACACCATAACGTGTGCATTTTTTTCAACTTGGTTTCTCAATATCCCTTTTGTTTTTGCATCTACAATTACAGGCAGGGCTTACCCTGTGCTATTCTTGGGAAAACAATGCACACTTACCTTACCAATGAATCTACATCTGCCAGGCAGGCAGTGGCATCACCCAAGATTGATGGACGGAGTATCCATGGAAGGGAGGAGCAAGAGGAATGCCGAGATTCAACTCCCCATTTGACCAGGATAACACAGTAACAGTATCAACTTTCATCATCTTTTAAATAATTCGATTCATTTTTTTGTCTACAATCATTACAACGGTGTGTTCTTGTTGTTATTACTATTATTATCATTAGGTTTGCTCTCTGTCTATAATTCATCTCTACAAATATTTTAAAATTTTCTTTGCTATCTGTAAAAGTAAGCCCGGTAACACTGAACACAAACTGTATGTAATCCGGGTCTCCTTATCATCATCATGCATGCATTTCCTTTTTCTCCCTTAACATATTGATATGGATATGGTAGTCTACAAAGATTCTGTCGTTTGATGTTTGTCCATGCTCACTGTTTTTCTTTCTCAAACCTTTCCCCAAACCCCCCTGCCCAACCATTCAACAAACCCTAAACCTCTTCCCCCGGGCTGTGTGACTTATTGAGGTATGACTACATTTAATGTACACCAATAATTTATCACACGCTTGCTGTGGCGGATGTGGCAAAAGCAACAGTACTTCCATTTCAAGGCAGGGCGGGGATCTTCTTCTGCTTGCCCACCCATGAGCAGTATATTTGTGAGGTAATTCTTTTACCAAAGGAGCCTAACACATCAGCATTAATTCCCGGCATTGATTGGATTAATGCATTTCATTTGTTGTCATCCTCCTACACAGCACTAACAGTTACGCTTGTGTCCAGTGTACTGTAGGCCTAGTCAAGTGACTCGACACAACTAGAGTTTATAACTCTGTGAACTACTAGGCTATCCCCACCACCATTATGTTTTGTTGTATTTTGGCATATTATTGTTTGGCAGTAAGTTCTGTACTGTACTTCATTCTACTACTCCTCGAAGAGTCTCTCTCTCAGGCTACTGACTGTCTAATTTTCTTTTTTTGCAAATGCTGCTGCCAGTGTCTACTACTACTACTACCACCACCACAACCATGGCATGTTAGGAAAGAAAACCATCATCACCATGCAGCCATCGCTGTGCCTAAGTTAAACATGAAGCAAAGGTAAGAGAAGTTTGGGGGAGGCATAATTAATAATGGACATGTTTTCATTAATTCAATTTCACACACCCCTTTGAGTCCAGTTGCAGAGTGCCTAGAGTAGAAGAGACTGACAGTACCAGTAGGGCAAGTCACTCAGTGAGGGGTGCCGCATCTATCTGTTTCTGTCTCACAAAGTCATCCAATTATTAAAATCAAACACTGGCTGTGGGCGGCCCTGCACCAGCAAGGAAAGAAGGATACAGTGTGATGTAAAACAGTAACCCCACCCAGAAAACATTAACAAAATTGTATGTGAAGTAGAAATATATTATTTAATGCCCTAACAAAAATAAACTATGTAAAAAAAATCCCACACCTGAAAATGTCCAATTGTCCAAAAGAGAAAACCCAACGCCGGATTCCCACCCACCCCAAGAATAATTAAAAAAGGGGCAATAAACAGGGTCTAAGTTCGGCGATCTTGACTCACATACATCACTAGTACAAATCAGGTAGTAGTCCAGTAGACACTAGTAGTTATATGGTCCCTAGGGTCATTCTAGTCTTTGTTTAATTAGCCCGAGCCATGCTACCATTTTACCTTTGTGTTTTTTATTTTAGCACACGCGTCGTTACCTCGCAGCTCGTTGTATAAAGAGTGACGCCTTTGAGCCCACATGAGCTCATACTGCTACTGTCTAAACACTGCGTACAAGGTCAAACAAAACAAGCCACCTTGTTATGGAGTTCTGGTGTTAGTCCATATTGCTTATCCAAAATTCTACACTTTTTGCCACGACTGAGAAATGCTTGCAATATACTAACGCACACCCTTTTTCTCCTAACAGACGGAAGATTCCCTTCTACGAACCAGAGCTTTGCAGAGCTTAAGATGTAACCAGTACTAGCTTCTTCTAAGGTGAGGGGTCCACAGAATTCACTCAGAGATCTTCATTTATAAGTGTATATAAACTATATTCCTACAAAGGGGATGGTGGTGCTTCCACCACTGTTCAGTTATCAATCATGATTTTGCTTTTTTTTTCCTTCATTCTATGGACTTGTAGTTGATGTAAGTGTTACTAAGCGTAACAATGTTTATAGTTTTAATCTTATGCATTTTGCTGTTGGTGCTGCATTATAGAACAACGTACAGAGCTTGTCAGTTGCAAATACAATTTTTGAACTTACATAGACTCGGTGGTATTTGGTGTGGATAGACTTATACGAGTGAGCGAGCGAAAGGAAGGGTGTGCAAACTGTGCATGTGCATTGCTTACATGACAGAGGTCGGGAGTGTTATGTTCTGGGTTGTCTACTCATTGGGTATCTTGGGGGGGTTCGGAGAGCTAATAGTAATGAAACACTATTATAACTAGTCGGGCAGGGGATTGTGGTGGGTTCTGTTCTGATTGAGGTGTGAGTGTGAGGAAGGTCCAACCTCCCATCACCAACATTCTATTTTCTTGTGCAAAGTTCTGTATGTGGGAGATCCCTGCAACAGTAGTAGTATGTCCTATCCTATCAAAATAGTACAATCTGGTTGGGCATTTTGTTGGTGGGAATTGTCGAAAGACATCAAGATTAATAAAGCCTCAAAGATTAAGAAGAATAGAAGGAGTACAAGAGGACAACCCAAAGTACTGGACTCAATGGCTAGAGCTACTGGTGAATCTGAGTTTTATTTAAAACCTTTTAAATAAAGAGTGGCCAACTGGGCATGCTTAGCTACAGACAGACTAATAGTAGTAGTACAGAGAGTCATAGCAGAGGCAATTAGAGGCAGGGATAACAAGAATTTAGAAACAGATAGTCTAGATCAAAGGATAATTGTTGGTAAAAAATAGCATTAGGAAACAGAAACAATAGTTCGGGAAAAAATACAGTGCAGTAAAAGTTAGTGAATAAGAATTATTAATTTTAAAAACTGGAAGACTTACTGGGGCCAGCAGAAGAGCCCTCGTTCTGGTCCTCCTGTCCGACTGGAACTGCTCCCGCCGACTCTGCCCCCGTCTTCTTGCCCTTGGGTGCTGATCATGAAAGATATAAGAAAGAAAGAGACAAACATTGATGATTGGTGTGAAACAAATAAAATATTTTTGTAAGACTGTCAAAAAAACATTTGTGTAAACAACAATTGCAATAAAATTGACCTATCTAATCTGGTCGACAAGTAGTATCTGGGGATTCGCGGACCGACTAGTTATTATTTATCTACACTAATCCAGTGTTCCATTCTGATTCCAGAATACTAACTAAGCCTAAGTAGTACGTACCACCTAACCTAGCCCACCTATTCCAGGCGTGCCAATTGTACATTAAGTAAGCATTTCCACTTCTTTTAGTCCTCAAAAATGCATAAATGGAGGACATATGCCTGCATTTTTGCATACACAAAATTGTTGGTTGGTTGATGCAGATGTTCTGCTAGTGCTAAGCCTATTACCACTCACTGAACAAACTACAAAAGATTCTACTAAGGACTGGGGTAAGCACTAGCAGCAGTCAGCAGCACGTGACGTAACAGAGGGGGCGTCACGCATCGCAGACCACTAAAAAATTACAAACTTATAATAAGTAACAAAACCTAAGTATCAATCCACCCCTATCTCTTAGTGACAGGACAAAGGAAGGACTAGAGTCACTCTAGCATTAACTAACTTAAGTTTTCTAAAATAAACTCTTACATAATCACGCAAAACGAGCGCAAACGCAAAGTTGCAAATAACAAGATTAGTAGCGCAGAGCACCTGTTTCATAACAATCACAGAAGACTTTAAACATAAATAACCTGTAATGTAAGCAGCAGCATTCTAGCTGGTCGGGAAAGAAATATATTCGCAATATATAACACAGAGCAGAAGAAGAGACACAAAGTAGTAATAATTAAATAGCTACTCACCAAGACCCGGGACCTCCACTCCTAGTAGGTCCAGCAGGTCCTGCTCCCGGTCCAGGATATCGGACCACCAGTGCGTCAGCTGGTTCTGGCTGCGCCAGACACCAGAGCAACAAAACACTGCCCGGCGCACCTTTCCCCACCGCTGCCGACGCTCCCGGAGCCCGTACCCGGACCCAGGCCTGCCGCCTGCTGCCAGGGTTAAGGGGAGGTGGCGCTGCACAAACAAAACCAGTGTAGCCAAATCCACCTCCCCAAATAAGGCCCGTGCCTGCACCCCTTGTGGGCGCCGCCTTCAGCAAGGAAGGCGGTCTTGGCTCAGTCTGCGATGCGCCCTGTGGCCCTATGCCATGGTTCTGGGGTAGGAGGGGGCGGAAAAGAAAAGGCACAAATTTAAAAAGTAAGTAAAAGAAATGAAAAAAGCAGGTAATAGAAAAAGAGTGGAAAAGTAGTTAAAAAAAACCACAAAAAGTAGACAAAAACGAAAAGTATAGAATCAGGAAAATAGAGAGAGAGAGATAATAAATAAAAAAGATCAAAAAAAAGTTTTCAGAAACAAAGGATTGAAAAGATAGAGGGAGGATTGAAAAGCAGGCCCCAGAACCATAGCATAGAGTGAAAAACAAGATGGCCGCGCCCATTGCGACCGCATGGGCAAGTTCGCGAAAAGCGCAGCGAACACGCAATACGCGTTCCCGAACAGGAAATACCTATCGCGAACGGGCGCGAGCATTCATTGCGTGACCCGGAACAGGAAATAGCATCGCCAGTGGGCGGGACAAGTGAAAACAAGATGGCGGCGCCCATTAGCGACCGCATGGGCAAGTTGGCGACATATTTCCAACGGGATCACGCAAAAAACCTCGCGAACAGGCGGGCCAAAAACTTCCGTGTCTTCGGGATATTTCCGCGTGTTCCCAGAGATTTTTGGCGTTTTCGCAAAGATTTGCGTAACGCGACTACGCAATTACTGCCCACCCTTACTAAAGACCACATTTAGGGGCATATTTACAAGCTCCTATTGCCACCATAACGTCACTTTTACTGATGTTGTGGTGGCCATAGGAGCTTTGCCTTATTCACAAGGCAGAGTTAAGCCACTCAAAGTGGCTTAACGCTGCCTTGTAAGTAAGGCCCCCTTTCACGCTACACTTAGCATGAAAGGGGCGGGCAATGGGTGTTGTGGTGGGCGTTCCACCGCAACACCCATGGATTTTGATGCTGCCCCCTATTTACAATAGCAGTGTAAATAGGAAGCAGCGCTAACATTAAGACCAGGGAAAAGCTGATCTTCAACAGGCAAAATGAGGAGAAATGCTTATTTCTCCTCGTTTTTGCTGTTTCCATGTGTGCTGTCTTGGGCTGCAAACATAGACACAGCAAAACACTAATCATTGTTTTTGTGCACATCAACAATCATTTTTAAAAAATGCCATTTTGCATCATCTATGTGTGCTGCCTTAAGCAGCACACATTGAAGTTACAAAACAGTATTTAAAGATTGCTTATGTGCAGGAATGGGGACCTTCCTACACATAAACAATCTTCCCGTCAACACAGGCACCCTTGCACTATGATGCAAGGGTGCCTGCTTTGGCACTAGGCAGCTTAATTTAGTGCCAGCGCAGGGGGAAACGCAGGGCTGCATCATATTCTAGTAAATATGATTCAGCCCTGAGTTTCTAAAGTGACGAAGCTTGGCGTTAGCCTTCTTGGCTTAAGAACACGCTTTGCCACTTTCTTGTAAATATGCACCTTAGTGAGCTGCCATAAATAGGCATTGGGCAATGATGCGATATGTACATTAGCATGGATAATGTACTGGAAGACCAGGTTTATTAGCCATTTTACTCCCTCCAAGTACATATTTTTGATAAAATGAGGGAGATCGGTAGGTGTCCTAGCAGACAATAACATCCAGATGAGGTAGGTAAAATGAATAACTGATTGAGATAGAAATAATGATAATATATGCTATTGAATTTCACTCTGGCCTGCTCCCTCTAAAACATTAATACACACTGTAGTGTAATTTCTCATCACCCATGATACACATAAAAGTTGCATTTTAGGTAAGTATTTTACAATGTTGATTCTGCTTCTCTTTACCAGCATTTATATAATCTCTGCATGTTGTGTGATCTAGTGACCTGCATGTTTATGTTTTTGTGATATGAAATATCACTTGGTGATGGTATGCGACTAAAATACAGATTCAATGTATTGTGTTATTCAATGAATAAGACATTTGTGATTTGCAAGGGCAATCACGATACTCAACCAATAGTATCTACCAATATCAACATCCTAAGAGTGTTGTTGATTTTATTTTTTCAGTACATGCTAACACAATATCCATGATGCAGTCGAACAGTTGTTAACTGTAAGAAATTGGGTTATGGGTTGGGAGGGGGAGGTGGCTGAAATTCTACTCAAGCAGAAACCACAATTATCAGGGTGAAGTAAAAAGCAAACCTTAAATTAACCTGTGATCAACCCTCTAATAGCCTGTACAGAGCAGTTAGGCTTAACTTAGAGACAATATGTAAAGAGTTTATGCAGTACTTCAAACAGAAGAATTCCACCGAATGTAGAAAAAGAGAGTCATTTTCCATAAATCATTTAAGACAAAAAAATACAAAAACCCAATCAGTAGAACCATAGATATTCAATTTTAAAGATTTAAGTGAAGATAGTGTCAAAAAGCAACAAGCTCCAATTGTGGTCATCTGCTCGTGTGGACCAGGACACATTCACAAGTTCAAGCTGACCCCGATGAAGCACAGGCGGGCCACAGAGATCCAGTTAGGCCCGCTGAAGAAAGTAATTTAAATCCTGGTTGTGGAGTAATGTGACCAGTGTAGATGATGTGTAGAAGGCGATGCAAGGTTGTGGTGGGGAGTTGCTTCATCGTTGTTGAGGATGTCTTAGATTAAGGGCTTGCAATTCAAAGGCCTGCTTCAAGTATGAGTCGCACAGAGGTGATTCCAATGAGCTGGGTAGCTGCGATGTGAATTCTGGCATTAGGGATGAGTTGCCCAACTGTTCCGATGCAAAGTTTTATGAGAAGATGTGATATGCTGCACCAGCTCTGCTGGGACCACAGCTGGGCTGGCAGAACACTTTCAGGTCCATTTCCAAGGGTCCAGCATTAGGGTGCCACAACTTGGGATGTCAGGACTCACAGCTGACAGAGTCCACGTGCCAGGTTCAAGGTTGTTGGAGCCTACTCTGTCCCGCATGCTCTGACCGGGAGGCCAGCCAGATAGCCCTTAGAGTCTCACTCAGGAAGAAGGGGATCAGAGCAGCACAAGAGGGCAGCAGAATGTCAGTCCTCCTTGCAGCAAAGCAGCACAGCAGTCCTTCTTCTGAGTCTTCCACTGGTTCAGATGTGTACTAAAGAGTTGGGTCCGACGGTCCATTATTTATACCTGGTGCCCACTTTGAAGTAGGTGAATGTTCTGGAGGTTTTTTCCCTCCCCTATGAGATGTCAGGTATCCCCTTCCTCCCTGCCCTGGCCCCAGCAGCTTGTCTAGGGACGCAAAAGACAAACTCTTTGCAAATGTGTTCAGGCAGGGCCTTTGTGATCTGCAAGTGTGGTAGGTAACAGACCCGTCACCTCGTTAAATCAAAATGGCCCATCCTGCCAAAACCTATCTTCCCTTAGTCTAACTGTTTGGGAGCAATTCACAAAAACCAACTTCCTGTTATACCTAATCATGTGACCCAGGGACAGGCTGCAGGCACCAAATGGTTAGGACAAGAAAATGGCAACTTTCTAACAGTGCCATTTTCACAATTGTGACTTAAATTTCGACTTAACAATTAAAGAGGGCTCTTGATTATAATTAGGGCTCCCGGTTTTCTGTTTTAAACGGATTTTTACATATAAATATAGACGGAAAACAATTTTTCCTTTGTCTGTATTTATATGTAAAAACGGCAAAAATACTAGTACATTTTGCCGTGCTCGAATCCAGAGTTATTGCGCCATGCCCCTCTTTCTGATGCTGGAGAAATTCCTTCTAATCCTTCCAATCAGGGTCTTTAGGTGACCTACTGCCGTGCCCCTGCACCAATCCTGGTCAGATTGAAGCATCACTGAGTGGGCATGTCAACACCTCCGGCCCCACCCTCATAACATTTGCCCTTTAGTTTTGGGGCTCACCCCACGATTTCCTCCGTTTTGCCTGCACTACAACCAGCACCGGGCCACCGTGTTTCCAGAAAGATGCCTCCGTGTGGCCACAGTCAGCATTTGTTGCTGCCCCGACCCTTCGGAATTCACCATCTCGATGAGCTCTGCGCCAGCCCACCGCCATTTCAACTAGAAAGATACGTGTACTTCCCCAGCGTATGTGCCCTCAGGAGACAGATAAATGGCGGCTTCACAGTGTCCCTAGAAACAGAAGAGAGATAAAAGCCCGGACACTACCCTGAGAAAGCCGCTCCTGACACAGTCTGTCTCGCGGCAGCCTTGGGCTCCTCTCCCCTCCAGTTTGAACTGGCAGCACCAGAGTCCGAAATCAGATCCTCTGTCCTCCTTCCTCATGTGGGTGGGGGGTCTTGTGGTGTTCTTTTCACTTTGGGATGGGCGTGTTTTAAGTTGCCAGTTTAGGCGTTCCCTCTGCTCTTTACAGGTCCCTCGATGTAACTTTGCAGCTCTGTGTAGAAACACTGGCGGAGTTTGTGCAGTTGCACATGTGTTTTTGGGGTGTGTTTGTTGGGAGGGTGTCCTTAACCAGCTTGTGGCAGAGCATAATTGTTTATCGACCAAGAGCGCATATTAAATTAGATTATGTAGATATGTAGATTATTTACATGCTATGAATGTTGTTTGTGCAACTGCAGTAGTAACTTTCACAAGCTGTAGGGCATTACCTTTCGATGTCCATGACTTGAACGCTTAAGCCAGGCAAGGAAAGGAGGCATAGCGACAGAACCAGTGGACGCTCATCTTTCATACATGAGGGGTGTTCAGCTTTTGCACAACTTCTTCATTGAATCCTAAGCTGTTCGGTATACATAAAGGTAGGACAATAACAGCACAGAGGCGCAACTAGAGCCAAATTTTGGGGAGGGGGACAATTCTTCCAGCAGCAGGCAGCGTGGAGAACAGGGGCTCTAAGAAGGGGTGAAAAAACAACAAAGCCTCATTAACAAGCAAGTGGTCTTTTAAAGACCAGTGAAGTACTCAGGTGCGGCTGTGTGTGTGCCCGGGAAGCTGTCTCAGCCCGGGCTGTCACACACCAATGAAATCAGCCTTACCACCCCATTCTCCAACTAATCTCTTTTTTTTTTATTTCTTATTTTTATTTGCAGTATGTACATAATAATATCACATTGAATCAAAATGCCCAGTCCACTGTGGGAGACGAGATGGCCATGATCCTGCTCGACGCAGAGAAGGCCTTCGATCGAGTGGTCTGGAACTTTCTCTGGGGGATTTTAGTAGGAAGAGGATTCGGAGAGAAATTTATAAGAGCACTCACCGCAATGTATGATAATCCAGTTGCCCGAGTTGTGGTTATGGGTCAGATCTCTGATATTATAACTATAAATCGCGGTACGCGTCAAGGATGTCCCTGTTCCCCAATTCTCTTTGCTCTATATATTGACCCGTTTATTCGAAAGATTTTAGGCTGTCCAAGAATTTGTTCTGTGATACGTGAGGGGCATGAAACTAAGATTTTGGCATATGCGGATGATCTGGCCGTGATCACGACTGATCCGCACCAGGCATTTCCTGAGTTGGTACAAATGGCAAAAGACTTTGGTGATTGTTCAGGTTATTTATTAAATGAATCCAAAACACAAATAATATGTACCCAAAACATCATTAAAACAGATGAAAGATTTGTTGAATCGGCGATCTATTTAGGGGTCAGAATTAATGCTTCACCAGCCAAGATTATAGGTGAGAACTTTGGCCTACTGAGTAAATCTATAGAAACAGATTTAAAAAGAATCGATGCTCTACACCTTTCATTGATAGGAAGGGTCAATGTGTTAAAAATGAAAATGTTTCCCAAGGTTCTTTACCTTTTTAGAGCCATACCTCTCTTAATAGAGGAAAAAATAATTAAAAATCTGGAATCCATTTTTATAAAATTTGTATGGCAGTATGGGAGAGTAAGGCGCTCTACCAATCTTATGTCTCTGCCTAGAGATAGGGGCGGCTTGGTATTACCGAATTTGAGGCTGTATCATTGGTCATGTTTATTGTTACATATGTCCATCCTTTTTCGGTCAGAGCCACAACCTACCCAGGAAATTTATGGTAGCCAGACACTTCCCTCAATCTACGAGCTTTTAGTCGGGAGAAAAGCAGTTGGTCTTTTAATGCGGGAAGTTGACCGAAGATATTACAGGAAGGCTCGTTTTAAGATATTGGAAGGTGTATGGGGGGTCTGGAGGGCCATTTCAAAGTTTTGTGGAATCCCTAAGGTAAATCGATATCTTCACCTATATAATTCTAGACTATTTCCTGAGATGGTAGCAGATAGGAATTTGCAGGTATGGGAAGAGCTAGGAATTAAGACACTAGGCGATATAATGAGGGGTGGTCAGATTTTGGGATTTGAGGCCCTACAACTCAGAGTTGGTATCTCCCTAAAACACTGGTTATTGTATATTAGATTGACTAGTTGGCTGAAGGCTGTAAGACCAAGGACCTTATTGGCAGATGAATTTCCTATTATCGACCAGTTGGTTAAAGGGAGCGAGAAGATCAAGGTTTTTTATACTCTATTATGCGGAGAAATACAAGATGATATGGAAAAAACAGAATCTGCTCTGGCTATAAAATTGGGAAATCCGGATATAGATTTAGATCTTGCCCTTCTTTTAAATAAGAAAACATTTCGCTCCACTAATTTGAGGGCACAGCATCACAAAACGTTGTTTAATTTATATCATACGCCCGCAAAGTTATATGCCTGGGGCATAAGGGAAGACGATACATGTCCTAGATGTAAGGTAGGCCAGGCAGATCTGCTTCATATGTTTTTTGAGTGTGGGTCCTTGGTTGGAATTCAGAGGGAGATAGAAAAATTCTGGGAGGGGCTGTTAGGGAAAAAAATCCTTTTGTCATCTACTTTAATGATTTTGGGTATCGACAATAGATTAAAATTAGGAAAGACGGAGGAGGCCTTCGTGTTTATATCTGTTGCTGTACTTCGGATATTAATTTCCGCAGGCTGGAAAGATACCGGAGCCCCTTCATTTCAAATGTGGCTTTCTAGATTATTGGGTATGCATAATATAGAGATCGCTTTGTATGCACAGAAAGGGAAGAAAGTAGGGAACTTTGGGGAAAGTATTTGGGCTCCCATCACAAAGTGGAGGGAGGACAGAAATTCAGAGGAGGAGTGAAGGTAGAGGGGTTTTTTTTGTTGTTGTTGTTATAGTGTTAATGGGACCTCTGCTCCTTCTCTCGATATAGTGTTCCCGAATAGATAAAGTATCTGTGTTATTTATGTATGTTTTAATTTGGAAGTTCGAACCTTTACGCTGACATTTTGATTCTCCAACTAATCTCTGTGATTGAAGAGCGTTCTCCATTTATCAATCTACTATTTATTGATTAATACAAAAAAAATCTAGGCTGTAAATTGGGAAGCCTCAAACACCTTCCATTGCCAGATCGCACATTGGTTACATTGTCTGCATTCTAAAGAAGGGGTGGCAGCTTGCCTTCTTACTGGCACCTGGCCCCAATTTAGTTCGGCACTCAGAAGACATACCCTCTCTGTCCTGGGCTGTTCCGAGAGCTGCCCCAGAAGCTGTGCATCCATCCAGCCTCCTGCAACCCTACCCCTCTATCTCACTAACTGTGCTGCAGGTCTTCCCTCTTTTCCGGAAGCTGTCCCTGCTGCAACTCCCCCCTACGCATGCTATGGCTCCCAGTCTGTCTGCTTCACTGTTACCCTGCAGTCAAACAGCAATTTGAAATGTTGCCTTCGTTTATTCTTTCATGGGCCCCTGATAGAGCCAGCTCTGTTCTGCAGTCTTGCCCTAATGACCTTGAATATGTCTTTAAAAGAGTGTCTAACTACAGTTTTCATTTGATTTCTTTTTAATATAGAATCAGCATGTGTTTCAGCTTTTCGTGCCCTCTTTTGGCAGGTCATTAGAGTGCACTGGAACACTCCTTCAAATTCTAAATGTGTTTACATCAAATATTCTTGGATAGTGAGGTGTGTTTTCAATATTGTTGTAACACAGCAGCAGCTTATTTATATATATTACTGAAAATAATCACTGTAATACCCTCCCATTTTTTATAGGTGAGGTATGTTTTGATCTGAATTTCTGTAATAGATTCTCACACATCACCCATATTAACTCTTCTGCGTTTAATTCCCTCATGGTGTTTACTGTTCATAATGCTTACATGCGTGTATGCAGTCTGCTGGCTTCTGTCGTGCACAACATGTGGTCGTTGTGTTTGTGGTTTGCACATCGTCCTGGTTCTACACTGTGTGCGGGACAGAGCACTATGCTGCAACTTAAACTGGTGTAACATGTGACGTATGGTGTTTGTAGGAGGTCAGTCTGCACTATATGTGAGGGGTCTGTGTTCACTTTGTGTGTCTTGCTTTTAGTGTGTTGCACTCTCCTGACTCGCCTGTTGCTACAAGGTCCTGATGTCACTGCCTATTTAACCCTTATTAAGGTAAGCCTGTTAAGTTTAGGGTTCAATACTTCCTTGAGGTGCCCGTTTACCTTTGCACTTCCATGAACTAATATTGAGTCAGCGCAACTGTGTGCGACCTCATGGTCACAGTTTTGAATCCGGTGGGCCCACTCAGCCTTTCATCCTTATCAGGTCGATAAAACACCTAGCTTTAAGTCAGTATGGTGTACGCCTAAGGTTAGGGTAACTCTCCAGCGCAAAAGCACATCATAATACAAGATAAAAACACCATTTGTCCAACTCCGTCCCCCCACTGGAAAAACTAGATTTTGAAACCTTAAATAAAGCTTTTTTAACAAAGAGGAAAGCCGGAAGAATAAGGCAACCACTGCTGTGAGTATTTCTGCCCTAAGGGGTTATTTCAAAAGTTAATCTTTTTCATAGTTTGGCCATGATGTCCTTGTGCATCATTTATTTTTGTGATATGACAGATAGATTACCAATATAAAAAAAGATTGCAGAGGTCAGATTACACAGCACGTCACCATCGCCTCCCTCTCGCTTGCCCACACACCCTGCATCAGCAGAAGCACGAGCGAAGGATACTTCTTCTATCACACAGCGAAGGCATGGAACAACCTCCCCCTCCCCCTCAAGCTCCAGACCGCCCCACCTGTTCTGGAAATTCAAAATGATCTTAAGCCCTGGCTATTTGAATGAGTCTCTCGGACCCTGCAAGTGCCTGGACACCATCTCAGGTGATTAGCTATAAATCAACTCATTGAATGATAGTGTGAAAATATCAACAAAGAAACTATTGTTATATGTGAACATAATATTGGCATCTGCAATAGTACTGATCTGACTTCTCTCTGCTCCTCGAAAACCTGAAACCTAATTTGTTATCTTGAAAGGTGTGGACATATTTTGGTAAAGAAGAAATAATTTGCAACTAAAAATGGACAAGCTAAGATCAACGAGAAACATTGATGGATTTGAATGTCTTTGGGGTAAAATTCCTACATATCTTTATCCAATTCCACAGTGTAGATAATGGCTGAGTGTTTTGTCCTGGTCACATACAGTGTTTTAAACATCAAACCAATGGCTGCTTAATTGTTGAATCCTTCCATTCATAGAGATGGGCCACAAACGCAAGGACATTGCTGATTACGTACAGGAGTATGCAGAATTTGAAGCTGTATCCCTTAAAGGGATGAAAATGTTCACCTGCAAGTCATGTCGAACAACTGTTGATATTGAAAACAGGGCAGCGGAAAATATCAAAGCCCACCTGAGGAGTAAAACTCATGAGAGACTTTCTTCTCCAGTCGTAAAGAAGGCCCGTATGAAGCAAGTAACCATGGAGCAATGCACAACTCGTGCATGCCGAAATATTGAAGAGGCTGCGGATATCCCGCACAAGGTTGTGAAAGCTCTGTGTAAAGGTGGTGTTCCACTTCACCCAAGTGATGGTCCAATTGTAGAACTGATTAGGCAGCTGGGCCCTGCAGCAAGGACGATGTGCAAGTCCAGCCAAATGTATGAAATATATCTCCCCAAAGTGTTTGAAGCACAGCTTGGAAACATACGTCAAGCTGTAGCAAATGTCCCTATCTCTTTAACAATTGACGAAACTACAGAGGTGCATGGTGACCCAGCCATTGGAACATTGGTCACATATTGCAGTGATGATGAAGAAAAGGGTCGCCGCTCAGCCTTAGTTGATATCACTGTATCTGATTAGTGTAATTCTGCTAAAATTGCCTTAATTGTATACAATGTGCTTCAAAAGTTGGGTAAATCATGGCATGACCTTGTTGCAATATGTTCTGATTCTGCATCCTATATGAGAAAGGCAGTAAATGATTTGAGCGCTGCTCAGAGGATTTATTCCATTCATATAAAAGATCCATGTCATCTTATACATGCTGCTGTTTCCTATGCTCTGTCTCAGCCTGAGAAGAGGGACATGTACGATTTTGTTATAAAGGCTGGAGCAGTATGCTCAAAACTTAAAACGCATTTATTCACAAGGAAAAGTAGACGGGAGAATGAGATATCCAAGGGCAGTTGTTGTGATCCGATCGTTCAGCTGGTATGAGGGAGCAGTAAGACTTTTGGAAATATGGCACTACTTCCTTGCTTTTGTAAACAATGAAGAAACCACTGGATCCAAAATTGATCACCTACGAAAACTACTCGGCCCCAACAGTGCAAACCACCAAACATTCTATGTGAAGTTGCATTTCATTGTTAAAACTTTCTCTGGTATCATCAACATTCAGAAGAAGGTGGAGTCAGAAGAAACAAATGCCCAACAAATATATTCAGCCACAGATGTTGACATGGCTTTGGCATTGGAGCAAGACTATACGCAAGACCCAATGATCACCAGTCTATTGCAAATGTTACCATAAAAAATAGCAAATTACCTAATAAAAGAGATGTTTACTTTTAAAGATGCACTGAAAAACAAGTGGGATGCTGTCCTAGCTCGTAACATAACCGGGCAAATGAGTTACAGCTCTTTTTGCAAACGGGTTACAATCCTGGATCCATTCAAGAAAGTTCAGTTTAGTCAGGATTTCAATGATTACAAAGATTTATTCATGTTGTTTGGAGCTTCTGATGACCTAATGAGTGTTGTTGAAGTAGAATTCAAGAAATATTTAATGCACCCTATCCCATAAAAAGACACCAGTGTAATGACATACTGGCGTTCTCAGAAGCAAGAATGGCCAACACTGTGTAATCTTTCTTTAAATCTTTTGGCCATTCCAGTATCATCAGCAAATATTGAACGGGTTTTCAGTGGTCTTCATTTCATTAACAAACCAGAAAGATCCTCAATGTCCTCAAAGTCTCTTGAAATGCACATGTGCTTGTACTACAAAGGCAAAGTTTTCAGATGAATGTATTGTGTTGACCAATAACAAACAAGCGCATGTTTGCATTGTCAATTTAAATAAATGTGGGAAAATACTAGCTGTAGCATCGTCTTTTGCTTGTGGTAAAAATAAATGTGGATAAATACAGAAAAAATGTCCAAAAAATAAATATGGATAAATACAGACAGAAATGGCAAATGGAAATGGCAAAAAAATAAATTCCATAAAACCGGGAGCCCTAATTATAATTCTTTAGACATCAAACTCTAACTATCCACCTGCTCCCAATTGACAGATATCACTCATTAAATGTAAAAAGTGGCCACTCACTACTGAACCAATTAGTATCTGGTATCATTAATATTTTTAATCCGGATTTTAACAATATCCCACATTATTTTAAATACTTCTCATTTTTTTAGCAATATTACTCCCAATTAATTTCACGCACATAGGCACTTCTTCAAGGAAATCTTTTATCTGTAAAGAATTCATCGACCCATTTTTATAAGCGAGAACTAGCTCAATAACAGTACATCATACCCTAATGCACTTGTAATATGGCGGTTAGGACATTCATCATGTTTGTGATGGACTAGCCTTCTGCCAAGCTCGAAATCAGCCATATAGTTTCTTGTACAGTCCTGCAAAATAGTAGTCAAATCAGTTATGTGAGAATGTTCTCAAAGTTAAGCATTGTTTGAAAATAACTATGCAATATTTAAATAAACCACTTTTTGATTTGCTCTTCTCATTTAAACCAATCGGCTACAGTGTGTTTAGATGGTGTTTTCAACAATGTTCTCTCCTTAGTAAATTATTTGAACGCATCACCGCCTCTTGCAGAAATTGTCACTTGTTTGAAAATCTTAAATTGTACTATATTGATGTTATGGCCAGTGTTAGAAATAGGATCTCTAGTTGTCAGTGGTTTGCATCCTGTCCAAGTAGGAATCCTCACTCTAGTCAGGATAAGGGAGTCATACAGCTAAGATAACCTCTGCTCACCCCCTTGGTAGCTTGGCATGAACAGTCAGGCTTATCTAAGAGGCAATGTGTAAAGCATTTGTACATACACGCACAGTGAAAACACTACAAAAGGAGTTCACACCAGTTTAGAATTATAGCCAATATTTACCTGAATAAAACAATACCAAAACAATACCAAAACAACAAAAGATCCAGCACACACTAGTGACAATATCACTTTTCAAAGGTTAAATAAGTTCAGTTCATTCAAATCTATGGATCCTTCACTTTTAACACAAAGTTCCTTGGATGTGTCAGAATCAAAAGATGGTTTGAGGCACAGGGGGACCGAGGCACCAGAAAAGCAAAGCGATGCGTCAGTACCTTACTCCCAGTGGAGGTGATGCATCGGTACCCTACTGCCAGGGGAGGTGATACGTTGGTTCCTTACTGCTACACAGGGGAGGTTATGTGTTGGTTCCTTACTGCCAGGGAAAGTGATGCTTCGGTTCCTTTATGGAAAGGGGGGTGATACCTCGACCTCCAGACATGCAGCCTCGATTCCTTAATGCTGGGCAACCTTGATGAAGAAATTGGCGCACAGGGACGATGTGTTGAAAATCCAGATGCGTATGGTCGATTCCACAGCCATGAAGCAGGCGCTGCATCAGAGTTGGATCGGTGAATCATGGACTTTGGTGATGCAGTGCTCAAAACTGACACTGTGGCGGTTCTTCTGACGCACTGTGATGGATAAAAGGGGCCTGCAGTGAAAGCTGTGGTTAATGCGCCAATCGGGAGCCCTGCTCCAGTGCTGGATGTGTCAAAGTTTGTAGTGATGTGTCAATAAAAACAGATGTTGGGAGTCGATGCGTGTATTTTCTTTTGCAGTTCACCAGATTTCACTTCCAACGGCCCAGGGACTGGATTTGGCACCACCTGACAAGTCAGGACACTCAGCAGATGAGCTCAATCACAGGTAGGTGAAGTCTTTGATGGCCCTGAGACTTCTTAACAGGAATCAAGCACACACAAGCTCTTGAAGTACCTTGGAAGCAGGATATAGAAAGCAAAGTCCAGTCCTTTCACTACCAGGATAGAAGCAGCAGGACAGCACAACAAAACAACAGGCAGAGTGTCAACCCCTCCCATAGCACTCAGCTCTTCTTCCTGGCAGAATGTCCTTTAGTCCAGAAGACTTCTGATTTGAGAGTGTCAGAGGTCCAATACATATACCCCTTTCCTCCTTTGAATTAAGCAAACTTCAAAGGAAAGTATTTGTAGTGCACAAGACCCTGCCTCTCACTGACCTAGCTCCTGACACACTACAGGGGGGTGGAAACAGCTTTGTGTGAGGATAGGCACAGCCCTATTCAGGTGTCAGTGACAATTCCTCCCGCCACTCTAACTCGAGAAGGCCCATCAGCCTGGTGACGGCCCATCAGTATAAGCAAGGCACATCTCAGCTATCTTTGTGTGAATGTCTAGAGTGAATGCATCCTAACTCAGACGTGGATTGTACAAACAGGCAGAATGGTTAAGCGAGAAAATGCTCACTTTCTAAAAGTGGCATTTTCAAACACACAATTTAAAAACGAACTTCACCAAAATATGTTCTTTAAACTGTGAGTTCAGAGCCCCTAAACTCCAAATCTCCCTCTGTGCAAATAGGAAATTACACTTAAAAGATAGTTCAAAGCAAACCCCATGTTACCATATAGAAGAGAAACTGCTTGCAATTGTGATAAAGTAAATTAGCAGTATTAGGACTTGTAAAACACAACAGTACATGTCCTACCTTTCAAATACACTGAACCTGCCCATGGGCCTACCTTAGGGGTGCCTTACATGTGTAGAAAAGGGAAGATTTGGACCTGGAAAATGGGTGCACTTGCCAAGTCGAAATGGCAGTTTAACTGCACACACAGACATTGCAGTGGCAGGTCTGAGACACGTTTTCAGGGCTACTCATATGGGTGGCTCAGTCAGTGCTGCAGACCCACTAGTAGCATTTGATTTACAGGCCCTTGGCACTCCTGGTGCACTTTACTAGTTACTTAGTAGTAAATCAAATATGGCAATCATGGATAAACCAATCACCAATTCAATTTTCACAGGGAGCACTTGCACTTTAGCACTGGTCAGCACTGGTAAAGTGCCCATCGTCCTAAAACCAGAAAAAAATAAACGTAGCTCACAGTCAAAAACAGAAGGTCAGAAGCAAAAACACAGGGGAAATCACACTAAAAGATGGCAAGTCTAATAGCCATGCTTGTCCCAGTGTACAGCCACTACCACTGTGATCTGTGATGCTACATTAATGTTCTGAGGAGCAAAGTTCTACTTTTCGGTTAGTTGCCAGGTATTCCTTACAATCTTGGCACTTAATCAAATGTATAGAATTCATAGTGTCACAGGTTGTAAATTGCCTCACACATGGTTAGTACTGATGTTAGAACATTGAGTATGTATGAAATTGGGAACAATATTAAAGTTTGCCGGAAGCTCTGTAACACAAATACTAATAGTATACTTACGTAATTGGATTCTCTTTTATTCTCAGTCTTATTAAAATCTTTTATGTAGCCATATCCAATCAACTCATGAAAGCACACAAATGACAAAATAATCTGCTACAACCCAGTAACTTCAGCCATTGTAAACTTCAGCCCACATGTGTTTCGCAGGGCACTAAGCCGTTTCTTCATGGCTGAAATGAGATGAATTAAATATATTTTTAATTACAAAAATATAAAGTGAATCAAATGATTAGGGTATTAGCTATATTTAGTAACAAGAGCATCCCAAGTTACATATACTATTTTTAAGTACATTCACAAATAAATGCTGCATTTAACAGCACAATATATCCAATTTTTTGACAAGTACATGAGATACGTAGTTAAACACATTCAAAATCAAGTCCTGTATAGTTTTCCTGTATGCACACACAACCAATATATAGATTACAATACTGGACCAGAAAAACATTTCTCTACAACAATATAAATAATTATCGTGTAGATAAATTCAGCTTCCCACCCGCTCTGGAGTAAGAGTCTGCCTGTTGAGGGTACATGTCATAGTTTGATTCTGGACTTAGTATTATTCATGACCTATGACCTTATGGTAAATAATTGTCACTGCTCACCTTATAAAACTTTACTCTCTTCTCGAACTAGTATGGTGATAAATTGCCAGTCACTTCCTTATTACTACTAGCACCAAAGTTCATGTATTGAATTTCCAAGTGCTTTGTTTCCACAGACATCTACAAACACATATAAAAGTTATATTAGACTCCTATCAATAATTCCATTACCAAAAGACACCAAAATGGCTGTCTCTGCTTAGTGCACTTACTCATTTTGGTATTCACAGATGGCACTTACTCATCAATGAGTAAGTGCCTTCTGTGAATACCAAAATGAGTAAGTGCCTTCTGTGAATGCCAAAATGGTAGTAAGTTTAGAATTTCGTATTAAGTTAGTTCTGTGAATCGGGCCCTAAGTGTATACCTACTATCGAATGCTTAGAATCAAAACGAGGTCAGGTCTCGTTACAGCTGCATGTAGTGCTGTTTTGGAGGTTTGCCTTTGTTACAGTTCCTTTATTGGGTATTTAAACTTGGCAATAGTGTAGCCATTTTCGAACATTGTTCTTATATAAATGGGCCAGATTGGGCAACTGGTCTTTGTATGTGGCAGCTTGCACAGGGCCATTTCATCCTGTTGTCTAAATATATTGATATATAAGAAATTGGGTTACTGGTTGAGGGGGAGGGGGAATCCTGCTCAAGCAGGAACCATAATCCTTATTAGTGTGAAATCACAAGCAAACCCTAAATTAGCCTGTGCTCACCCTCAGGTAGCTTGGCACTGAGCAGTCAGGCTTAACTCAGAGGCAATGTGTAAAGATTTGTGCAACTCATCAAACCGTAAAAGAGTGAAAACACATCACAAAATAATCCCACACCAGTGGCACAATAAGTTCTTCAGGCCTGTGTGTAGCAAATTATTTAGAGGACCTGGATATATGTAGTACCACTTTACTAGGACCTTATAAGTAAATGAACTATGCCACTTGGAGATAATGTTATGTTATATCATTTTATAACGCGCGCAGCTACTCCGAGGAGTGTTCCTGCGCGAGCCAACGATGGGGGGCAAACGTGGTGAATTATACAAACAGATAAGGTTTTTCCTAAACAAGTAGAAGTCGTGAATACTGCGGAGGGCGAAAGGAAGCGCATTCCAGGCAGTGGCCGCTCTGATAGTAAGAGAGCAACCCCCCACTCTTGAAAGCCTAAAGTGAGGTATGTGGGTCAAGAGCTTTTAGGAAGACTGGGGAGGCCTGTTAGGATTGTAGCACAGGAAGTGCTTCTGTACATAAGTAGGGCCACAAGCATGTAGAGCCCGATGGGCTAGAGTCAAGGCTTTAAACTTAACTCGTTGTTCTACAGACAGCCAGTGGGGAGACCACAAATGCAGTCTGATGCTAGTTCTCATCGGGATGTTAAAAACAAGACGCGTGGCTGCATTCTGGACAACTTGTAGTTTGTTGAGATGGTAACTTGGAAGGCCGACATACAAGGCGTTCGCATAGTTGATCGGAAAGAGAATCAATGCCCAAATCACCGTCCCCTTAGCAGCTCTAGGGAGAAGTGGGAGGAAATTCCTCAGGGTTCTGAGTAATCCAAAGCAACTTCCCACTAGCTTCTTTATCTGGGTGGAAAAGGTGAGATTCTCCTCAAACCAGACTCCGAGATTTTTTGCGGGTTGCCCCATTGAGGCTGGCAAGGGTGAGTCTGCTGGCCATAGAGATTCTCTAAACAGGGGTGGCAGGCCCCCATGCATTTAAGTTGCGCTGAGGACAGCCATTGAAAAACTGGCTGAAAGACACTTTCTGGCCAGAGACGGAGAGCACTCTGATTTAACCCAGATAAACAGCAGCTGGGTACCATCAGCATATGCTATAATTTTAACTCCTAAACCTTTAGCCAAATAGACCAGAGGGGTGACATGGAGATTAAAAAGAAGGGGGCTCAGGGACGGCACCTCCTGAGATGATGAGGAGAATGGAGGGAGCCGCACCTGTTGGGTGTGCCCTTCTAAGAAAGATTTCAGCCAGCTCAGGGCAGCACCAGCAATCCCCAGATCTGCCAGGCGGGAAAGCAGCAGGGAATGGGGAACAGTATCAAATGCTGCCGAGAGATCAAACAAGACAAGAGCAGCCCTGCCCCCCCGAATCCAGATACTCTCGAATGGCCTCCGAGATTTCCACCAAGGCAGACTCAGTGCTGTAAGAGGCTCTGAAACCAGATTGAGCTGGGTGAAGGAGACCTGAACCTTTCACATAGTCAGTAATTTGTTTGTTAACCACCTTCTCGCATGCTTTCGCTATAGTAGGAAGGAGGGAGATAAGGCGATAATTCACTGGAACCGATGGGTCCAGTGCCGTTTTTTTAGAAGTGGCAGAATCTTACCCTGTTTCCAAGCTATGGGAACATGGGCCTCTTGAAGTGACAAATTAATTAATCTGTTAACTTCAGGGTTCACTATCTCAGCAACCGAAGCCAAAAGTCTAGCAGCACAAGGATCGGCCCGGGAGCCTGATCTTAAGGCTTTTAGAACTCTCAGTGACTCCAAAAGATCAATAGGAGAGAAAGCTGCCAAAGATGGAGATTCAGTATGCGGAGGCTCCAGGGGCAAGGGCCTGAACAAAGTGTAATTGCTCAGAGTAAAAGACGCTTAGAGGGCCCGTATTTTATCAACAAAGTAATTGGACAGTTCCTCACACCAGGCATTGGATGAATTAAAAGTAATGGATTCGGCACAAGGGGTCCTAAAGCTCTGGACGATCGAAAAAATGTCTTTGGAGGTATTCCTAGCTAGCTCAATCCAATCCGCATATTAAAGGCTTTTAGCCTGGGATATGGCCGAATAGTACACATTCTGGGAGTTCCTGAGGCTCATCTTTGCCAGGGGGCAGTAATCAAGCCACCACCGGCATTCTAGTTTTTTGCAATGTTGTTTCTGCAATTTAAGTTCCTGCGTGAACCACAGCTTCCACCATCCCTTGTGAGTTTAAGGAGCTTTGCAGGACAGAGACAGTCCACCGACCTCTTGATCCAGCTGGAAAAGCTGTCCAGAGCATCGTCCAACATGTCAAATGGGACCAGTCTAGACTTGGCTAAGATGCGACTAATAGAGACTGGGACGGTCTTGGCGAAGGCCGGGCTATGAACAGCACAGCTAGGGGGAGTGTTAACGATCAAAGCCCAAGAGAAATATGACAGATGGTGATCAAACCAGGGCAATGGAAGAGGGTCCACTACTTTGATGGAATAATTGGAGCAGATGGGGTCCAGGATATGGCTGCCTGCCTGTCAGGGCCTGGACCCATTGAGTAAGCTGGGACAAACTGAGACAGTCAAAATATTCCCTAGTATCCCTGCCATTGCCTTTATCCAGGTGGATATTGAGTTCCCCCAGGAAGAGATAATGTGTAAACCGCACAGCCCGGGGAATAATGAAATCCACCAAACCTTTGAGAAAAGGACCTACAGGTCCGGGGGGTCTATACACCACTGCCACCCAGCGAGTCATGGGGGGAGATGGAAATACTAAAATCTAACCCTAACTGTGAGGACTCTTCCCTGTGAAAGCTCCATTTGTCCATATAAATGACCGCAACCCCACCGCCCCTTCCAATTTTGCGGTCTACCCTAGAGATCTTGAACCCGGCAGGGGTCACCATCTTAATGATTGGCTTAGAGGACTCATTGAGTCAAGTCTCAGTAATGAATTGTAAATCAACCTGATTGTCGGTGAGGAGATCAAAAACATCCTGATGATGTCTGTGAAGGGAGCGAGTGTTGATCAATGCTGCTTTTAATGAGTGCCTCTTTCTAATCTCACTAGAAGATTGCCCGGGATCCATGTAGTTGGCTTTCACAGGGCCCAAACCAAAATTACAATTGTTACATAATGTGGAAGTTATCTAACACCTCCCATCTGCAAGCATGGGAACACACTGGTGGGCGTAGCGACAAAAGTTCATTGCGGCCATACATTCGAGGGGTGGGAAGGTCCACTGGAAAATGGCCAGCATGGCTGGTGATGGCCGCTTCCTTGGTGCTGACGGGCACAGACGGGCTTGCGTTCCTCTCCTTGACAACTATAGACACCATCTTTGTTCAGTGCGTGCTCTAGTTGTCAGCGTTGCTTTTCCATAAGAATGCGCACAGTGCGGACGCGAAAAACCATATATACCTTCACATGTCAGCGATGTAACAAAGTTTCTTTTCAATAAAGAACAGAGGTGGGTTTTCAAACTGCATAGTGATAAATCTTGGTTGAACGATGCCATACCATGGACTGCTTTACACAAATAATTATTTGTGTTTAGGTAGATCCATTAATGTATAGCATATATAAAGATCAGATGACGGTAGGAGACTATATATAAATTTAAGTGATATACTAAGTAGGTTTGGTTTTTCTAGCACACTTTGACCAAGGGGTCCATTCTGACAAGACACGAATATAACCCTCCAGTGATAATCTGTGATGCCTCTGCGACTCAGTAACCGAGAAACGCTGATTTGAGAATGCGTTTCAAAATCAGCAGATTCATGCCTGGTTTTGCTATGTAGTACGAGATACATAGGCATTAACAGTCTTGGCAGGGTTTTAATAAAGTCTCTTGCCTCCCTTGGCGCCTAGATTTAGCATTGGGTCTGAGCACTGGTTAGTACATATGAACTATGATTTCCTATTGTGATGACGTCAGTCTGTAGTTCTATACGCGGAAAGCTGTGAAGCGCTGACTTAGTTCTGTTCTTTCCCAGCTCTATAAACGCCTAATCTTTCTCAATACATTTTTAGATAGTGCACATGGCGATAAATTTAAAGAACTACATTTTCTGGGTGCACTTTACGTCATTTTGTAGTCCTTAATGACGTATGATGCCTGCACCGACTGATGCTTGATCTTCTTCAGCTGGCGGTGTCCGAACAATATAAGAATCGCCCGCTCCACCCAGTCGTTACCTCCACCCACAGCTCAGGCACTGCGTGGGGCAACGACGGGGAGGTAAGGAGCAACATATATTTGAATGGGTTGAGCGCCGCCCGTTCTTTTGCTCGTTTCTTTTCCCGGCCTTTTCCCGCTTTTTCTGTGAGTGTAGTGGGATAATGTCTGCATTTTGTAAAGGATTGAACAATATCCGCCGCTCTTCTCCTTTCTCTGTTGGGTGGTCCGTATGGGTTTCTTGATGTGACGTTTTAGAAAACAAAGAAACAAACGTTCCCAAAAGAAAAGCATATGTGCAAGACGAGGCTCCTCCTTAGCCTACCAATTAGTTGGTCGTATTTTTTAGAAAGACCACTATCTCATCTGAGGTTCCACAGTAAAAACTTTTCTCACATTAACACAGTGCAACATGCGGTTTCAAAAGACGTACTATTCGATACAATCAAAGTTAAAATGAATTTTTATTAAAAACATTTAATATAATCAATAAAGTGCTATATGCAGCTATCCTCCCACTAAAGGTTACAATCTAATGCTAAGAATAAAAAACAACAACAGTCGACGCAGCGTTTCGGTGTTCAATTCAATGGTTTCACCTTCTTCAGGACCAAGAATTTTCATAAAATCTAATCATAAAAAGCATAAAAATACGTATAAAACATAAATCGAGAAACCAAACATGTGCTGTGTATATTTAAAACCTAATCCATTTACAAATACTTCAATATTAGCCCCACAATTCATTATTAATGCTTGTTGTTAACAGAATTCTAGCGTATCGTCACACAATTTAGTGAACACGGAAAAATAAATATCCAAATATTATTATATCACAATCAATGTTGGACGCGCCCTTTACTAAGTACTGATGCGTCTTCATTCAATTCTTATTATTAAACGTGTCTACATTCCATACCTTAATTTTGTTAGAGATTAAGTTTTCTCAGTTACATAATCCTCTTAAGGCACCTTTTCAACAACTTTATGGTCTTGATATAGGGCTCTCTGAATGATAAGAAAAAGGAGTGTGTACAACATGTAAACAGTATGTTTTAATAATACATCCAAATCTCGGTTTTAAGTACAGGTCCTATTACCTATTGATAAATAGTTGTTAACCTCAATATCCGTTAACGCCACCGTTTTGTGGTCAGGGGTGGAGATGATGTCAATCCGTACTCCTTTATCTATGGAATTCTATAACGAAAGAATATTTGTTTTAAGTCCGTATTCATATTTAAATAAGGCCAAACTGGAATATAAAATTGATATAAGCTCACCTATTATAATAGCAGAGTAGGCACTTTATGTGTTTTGGAATGGCTTCTTTTTGTAATGCTTTTGATATTGCATTCACAGTGCCAGGCTTGTTTTATTCTGAAAAAACAATTTTGAATATCCTTCTGTCATACTCTTTCATATCTATGAATGCTTTTTTCTTTCTACTAAGACAGCGTGATTAGTTATTCCTAGTCTTATGGGATGTGACATAATTTACCTATCCCTCTCATTTTTTGTTGTTTAATAGGTCGATACAATCTCGTTCTATGGGTCAAAATCGTGTTTTTGCAAGAGACTGATAATATACGGGAAAGCTCCTAGCGTAAAGAAGAACGCTGGAGGCATGGGGAAGTGGTGTATCCAGCATAGGGCTAACGACTGTCACTCCCTTGGTGTATCGTACAGACTAAGAAGAAAACTACCTGGGATCCCCAAACTAGTTTTTTAGTCTCCCACTACACAAAAAGCGGTTAAGATTCGTTTCATTCTGCGTACCTGAAAGTGTATAGGCGGCCTCCCTGCGTCAACGGATATCCGGGATTCTGGTTCTAGTTTAGCTTCCGGATGCCGGTCCGTTTATATAGTGGCTCTCTGATTACCCGGATGTTGAGAGTAACGGTTTTAGTTATTTCTTATCTTTTATTTTTATTATTCATCTAACACAACTAGAGATTGCCTCTACATAGTATATATTGAACTTGTGATCTTTAAGTGTTTTAATCAGACCATGCGATAATTAATTTCGAAAGGCAAACTTGCGCAATTTGAGTCGGCCATCTTGTAGTATGCAAAGGGTTTAAACCCTCAGCTAATAGAAGGTTACCGCATAGACAATGCTGTTAGTAATCCTTAGTAAAATATTAATATCCTTTTGGCAAAGAATGGGGCAAAACGTGTACGCTTTATGCCTAATAGTGAATTAAAAATAAGAAGTTCTTTTGCATAAAACATATTTTATACAAGTAGGTGGGGGCCATGGTTTGGAAATTACATATACTCCGTATATGTTTATTATCAGTTATTAAAACTATGTCAAGTCATGCTACATATGATATAGATAGTCGGTATTAGAATCGGCCATCTTATAGTATATACGGATACGTTGGTGTTAAGACTTCTACTGCTTACAGTAATATCAAATGCACTATCTGTACAGATGTTAGACAAACATTGTTAGTATCGCAAGCAGTATCAGAAAGATTATATTTACTCATGGCGTAATCCATTTAGGGTGGCAGTTTTATTGAACCTATTCAAATAGTTCTAAGCCCAGCGAAAGCAGATCAACTTGCAGGAATAGTTATTGCTGATGAAAAACATAACACTATTTTTATTTGAAAGTAATAGTTTATAGTAAGTACAATAGTCAACTCAAATGTATTTCAATTAGAGTCGCTATATATACTAAGGTATCCATCAGCGTGTTAGAAAAATATTTGGAACAGAGCTAAATTACTTAATTAATGCAGCTCTTATATTAGTCTCTCCCTCCTTATTAAGGCCATTTTTATAGGTGTCAAAGTAAGACATATAAAATTGCTCGCGTTTTTTCCTTTTACATTCAGAATCCCCACCACGGGTACTCATTTGGATAATCTCCACGCCACACCATTTAAGTTCTTCTATTTTGTGGTTACTGGTGATTCAATGTTCCACTAATGGAGCTGTTCTTTTACCGGTTCTAATGGCTGACTTATGTTCCGTTATTCTAATCCTGATTTCTCGGGATGTTTCCCCGACATAGCCTTTGCTGCAGGGGCAGACAATTAAATAAATCAGGTTTTTAGATTTACAATTAATGAAGCTTTTTACTTTATGTGTTTTTCCATTGTGTTTTATGGTATTACCCTTGTTTTGTTAAATAATTTTTATTGAAGATAGAAATGCACAGAATTACAGAATATGAACTGAGCCAAGTAGGAAAAATATTGCAAAAAAAATAAAAAAAATAAAACAGGAGACAAAAACAAGGCTGTATACATCAATGCATTGTAAATATTCTAGGCGAATAAAGAAAATAAATATAATATTTAAATAGGCGAATAATTTTCATATAAAAGAGAAGAGGAAAAAGAGACAAGGAGAGATAGAAAAGAGAAAGAAAGGAAAAGGAAAGGAAAGGAAGAAAGACAAAAAAGTAAAGAAAAAGAAAAAGATAATAGAAGTAGATAGAAATTATGATGTTGATGACAGAAAAGAAGTAAATGGTAGCCAGAGAAGGTCAGATTTAACTTGTAAATGAATGGAGGATTGAGGAATAGAAGCAATTCTATTTTCATCACATATGTAGTTCCACCAATGAAAAAAGGATAATTTAGAATTGTCCTTCCAGCAAGAGAGTATAACTTTAAAAGCAGCGGCAAGAAACAAATTCAGTAATGGTGAAACAGGAGGAATTAGATCAAAATCCGGCGATACAGTGCCTAAAAATACATTTTGAATATTAAGGTGTACATTATAAGAAAATCAATGAACATTTTGACCATATATCATTCCAAAAAGTAAAAACCTTAGGACAGTAGAATAATAAATGTACTAAAGAACCTTCAGCATTAGAACAAGACCAACAAGTTGATGTAACAGAGTGGATGAATTTATGTAACACAAGGGGAGTAATGACGACTCTATTATAAATAAAAAATAAGGATTGTGTGATATGAGCAGCTTTGGAGTTCTTAAATAATTTCTGCCAAAACTTATCCCAGTGAGATATCGATAGGGATAAAGAGAGGTCATGTTGCCACTCCAGTTCCACCTTAGATTTAATCCGTGTACAGATAGGAGTAGATAAAGATTTATAGATAAAGGAAGCACTAGGAATAACATCAGGAGAGATTTGAAATATTGAAGGAACAGGAAGAGGGGAAGAAGGATGTGGAAGAGAGAGGAATTTCTGGAGGCACCCCTAAAGTATTGGAACTAAAGTATCATATTGCTGGATGCAGGAATCAGGAAGGTGAAAAGATTCTTGCAATTGAGGGAAAGAAAGAAGCACATTATTAACAATCAATTGATGTACATAAATAAGGCCCTTTTCTTTCCATTGTTTGTAGTAGAAAGATTTGTGGCGAAATTTAATGTACTTGTTAAACCAAATTGATGACGTTAGAAAGGATTGGTAGGTATTCAATTCATTACAAAACAATGTGTTTAACAAAACTTGAGAATTTTTCAAAATAGGATATTTGGAAATAAAAGTACAGTTAGACATGTGAACAACATCTCGTATTGAAAAGTCATTTAACAATGAGCATTCAACTTTAACCCACGGAGGTTGAGGAAAGTCCCTATAGTCTTTGGACAAGGCAAAAAATTGACGAATCAAAAATGCATTATGGTATAAAATAAAATCGGGAAAACGCACCCCCCCTTCATTCCTAGGTCGAATCAATTTAGGCAAAGAGATACGTGCATGTTTGTTATTCCATATAAATTTGGAGCATAACGAATTAATCTGAGAGAAATAATATTTAGGGATTTTAAAAGGTAACATAGATAAAATAAACAGTATCTGAGGGACAATCATCATTTTAATTGTATCAAGTCTACCCCACCAAGAGAGAAACAAGGGAGACCAGAGATTTAACAAATTAGAGATTTTAAGTTTTAAGGCAGAGCAATTATGAGATAATGTATCACGAATATTAGAGGAAAACCAAATGCCGAGATACTTAATTTTTTGAGGACACCATGTGAAATTAGACGATTCAAACATATATTGATAACATGAAGGATTTAAGGGTAAAATCTCCGTTTTAGAGAAGTTTAATTTGTAACCTGAAACCTTAGCATATGATGCGATTTCCTGCAAAAAGGGGGGTAGGGAAGATACAGGGTTAGACATATAAATAAGAACATCATCAGCATATGCAGACAACTTAATTTGGTGAGATTTAAGATGAAAACCATTAATGAGAGGATTATTTCTGATACGTTCCAGAAATGGTTCCAAACAAAACAGGAAGAGTAATGGTGAGAGAGGGCAGCCCTGACGTGTACCTCTTTGAAGGGAGAAATAAGGGGAAAAAAGACCATTGACAAAAATACATGCTTTAGGGTTGGTGTATAACAATTTATCATATGAGATAAACTTCGGCCCAAAACCAAACCATCTCAAAGTATGAATCAAAAATTCCCAATTAACACGGTCAAAGGCTTTTTCAGCGTCAAGGGATACAGCAGCTAGAGGGGAAGGATAATTTTTACTAAGAGCAAGGACATTGGAAAACATTCTGGCATTATCCGAGGCCAGGCGGCCTTTAACAAAACCAGCTTGGTCTGGATTTATGAGCAAAGGGACAATTTTCTCTAAGCGAGAGGCCAATATTTTTGCAAAAATTTTACAATCGTAATTAATGAGTGAAATGGGACGGAAATTTTTACAATAGGAGGGATCTTTATCAGGTTTGGGACTCACAATGATAAGGGCTTCCAAAAAAGAACCATCAGCATGGGAACTGGATATAAAAGAGTTGAAAAGTTCTAATAATTTGGGCGCAAAAATTGAAGAGAAAGCAGAAAGCAATTCAATTGAAAAGCCATCGGGGCCAGGTGCTTTTGCTTTCTTCAAAGCTTTGAGAGCATCAGTTAATTCTGCTAAGGAAATATCTTCTTCAAGGGATTGGAAATTATCTTGGGAAAGTCTGGGTTTAGGGATATCTCGAAAAAAAGAGGCGAAATCTTCTTCAGAGGGTTTGGTAGTGTCTGTGTATAAGAGATTGTAATATGATTGAAATGTGGCAGCAATATCAGGGTCAGACGAAAGGAGAGAGTCATCCAATTCTGAGTGAATGGGGCCAATGGCTTTACGCTCCGACTTAATTTTTAGATAATTTGCTAGCAATTTCCCAGCTTTGTTTTGGCCCCCGTGATATTTTGACTTAATCTTGAGGAGAACATTGCAAGCATCGTTTGTTACTATTTTATTCAGGGTGGATTTAGCATTGATTAAGTCTTGAAGTGATGAGGGAGATTTGGAGGAATAATACGTGTGTTCTAATGATTTTATATGGGCTAAAGTGTCTTTATATTTAATGTGTAGCAACTTCTTCTTCTTGGAGGAATAGGCAATGGTGAAGGCTCTAAAAGATGCTTTAAAAGCATCCCAATTGTTATGTAGGGAGGTATCTGAAGAATTATTGAAAGAAAAGAATTCCTTAATAAAAGAGGTCACTTCTGAAATAAAGGTAGGGTCTGATAAAAGGAAATTATTGAACCGCCATCTGCCCTGTTTGCAAGTAGTAAGAGATAAGTCAATATGGGTGGAGACAGGGGCATGATCAGAGATAAAGATAGACCCAATGTCAGAGGATTGTAGACATGGTAACAGTGGTTTGGATACAAGAATATAATCAATACGGGACCTAGTATGATGTACAGGTGAGAAGAAAGTAAATTCAGAGGAATCAGGGTTACATGTTTTCCAGGTATCAAAAAGTGGGCGAGAAGAAATGGCTGTTTGAAATGATTTGTGGGTTTTGTCAGGTTTGAATTTGCACTTGGATTGCCTATCAGTGAACGGGTCCAACCAATTATTAAAATCACCCCCAACCACAATATCAGAAGTGGAAATTGACAGTAGTTTCAATTTTATAGATTGCCAAAAATTGACAGTAGTTTCAATTTTATAGATTGCCAAAAAATTGACAGTAGTTTCAATTTTATAGATTGCCAAAAATTACCCTTGTTAATACCGTCGCAGTTTTTACATGTACCGTAGGCAAAATTGCCCACCGGAAATGGTGCACAGTTAATACTGCGTTGTTTACATTTTGTTTCTTCTCTGTAAGTGTGTACCAGTCTATTGCGAATGGTACGGTTACGTCTAAAACTGAACATGGGTCTGGGTAGGATTTCTTCTTTATTATCATTCAGGAGTTGCCAATTCCTGTTGATAATGTTTTTAACTTTATTACTCGCATTACTGAAGTTTGTTACAAATATTAATGGAGGGATTTGTTTTGTTTCCACTGTTGTTTTAGGTTTCAAGAGGGATTCCCTGTCATAATATTTAGCCCTCTTATAGGCTTGTCTGATGAGTCTTTTGGGGTATCCTCTGTCTTGGAGTTTACTGGTTAGCATGTCAGCATGATGATTAAAATCATGCATGTTTGTGCAGTTCCGTCTAATTCTTAGATATTGTCCAAACGGTATGTTATCTTTTTGGCAACATGGGTGATTACTTTGATAGTGCAACGTAGTGTTGCGGTCCATAGGTTTCGTAAAAAGCTCAACAGACAGTGTGCCAGAATTATGTTTGATCTTAATATCCAAGAAATCACAAATTCCTTTGTTTATACTTGAGGTAAAGTTTAAATTGATGTCCCCAAGATTAAGCCAGTCTATGAATTCTGTGAGATGTTCTTTAGTTCCCTTCCACAGAAAGAAAACATCATCAATGTATCTGGACCAGCACGTAATATTTTCATAGAAGGGAGCTGCAGTATTGTAGATATGTTTATCTTCAAATGCTGCCACGTACAGGCAAGCCAGACTAGGAGCACATGTAGCTCCCAAGCTGGTACCTTTGATTTGCTTGTAATAATCATCCTTAAACAGAAAAATATTATTCTTCAAAATGATTTCGACACATTCAACCAAAAAGGAAGAATGTGGAGATATGACAGGGATAGGTAAATTATGTCACATCCCATAAGACTAGGAATAACTAATCACGCTGTCTTAGTAGAAAGAAAAAAGCATTCATAGATATGAAAGAGTATGACAGAAGGAAATTCAAAATTGTTTTTTCAGAATAAAACAAGCCTGGCACTGTGAATGCAATATCAAAAGCATTACAAAAAGAAGCCATTCCAAAACACATAAAGTGCCTACTCTGCTATTATAATAGGTGAGCTTATATCAATTTTATATTCCAGTTTGGCCTTATTTAAATATGAATACGGACTTAAAACAAATATTCTTTTGTTATAGAATTCCATAGATAAAGGAGTACGGATTGACATCATCTCCACCCCTGACCACAAAACGGTGGCGTTAACGGATATTGAGGTTAACAACTATTTATCAATAGGTAATAGGACCTGTACTTAAAACCGAGATTTGGATGTATTATTAATATATACTGTTTACATGTTGTACACACTCCTTTTTCTTATCATTCAGAGCGCCCTATATCAAGACCATAAAGTTGTTGAAAAGGTGCCTTAAGAGGATTATGTAACTGAGAAAACTTAATCTCTAACAAAATTAAGGTATGGAATGTAGCCACGTTTAATAATAAGAATTGAATGAAGACGCATCAGTACTTAGTAAAGGGCGCGTCCAACATTGATTGTAATATAATAATATTTGGATATTTATTTTTCCATGTTCACTAAATTGTGTGACGATACGCTAGAATTCTGTTAACAACAAGCATTAATAATGAATTGTAGGGCTAATATTGAAGTAGTTGTAAATGGATTAGGTTTTAAATATACACAGCACATGTTTGGTTTCTCGATTTATGTTTTATACGTATTTTTATGCTTTTTATGATTAGATTTTATGAAAATTCTTGGTCCTGAAGAAGGTGAAACCATTGAATTGAACACCGAAAAGCTGCGTCGACTGTTGTTGTTTTTTATTCTTAGCATTAGATTGTAACCTTTAGTGGGAGGATAGCTGCATATAGCACTTTATTGATTATATTAAATGTTTTTAATAAAAATTCTTTTTAACTTTGATTGTATCGAATAGTACGTCTTTTGAAACCGCATGTTGCACTGTGTTAATGTGAGAAAAGTTTTTACTGTGGAACCTCAGATGAGATAGTGGTCTTTCTAAAAAATACGACCAACTAATTGGTAGGCTAAGGAGGAGCCACGTCTTGCACATATGCTTTTCTTTTGGGAACGTTTGTTTCTTTGTGTCAACTAATTTACCTCGTCCCTATAAACTTTAAGGGGTACTTCCCTTTCTTATTTGGAAGTTTTAGAAAACAGCATCCTTCACACAAAGCGCTTGCACATACAAACTATAAGGTTGCAATAACTAACATAGAGGCATGCGGACAGCGGTCACATGAAAAACATCATCATTATCATAACAATTGTGAATATGCTGTTAAGTTACCCCCGAGCAATTCCTGAGCTGACACCTAAGGGTTTCACTCTAGTAGACCTGCATACCAGTATTTGTGTTTTTTTTTAATCTTGTTCTTTACCTTCTATTTTCATGCTTGTCTGCACCCCACTTTCTTCAATTCCCCTTTTATAACTTTGGACCTCCGTCTTGCCTAAGTTACACTACACACTGCAGGTGTCAGTTGGCTGCTCCACTTCATTGTACTTTTTGACAATGTAGGTGTATAACTGTGGCATTATAATTATTAGGAGGGTTTTTTTAAAAAATGCACAATGAGATTCTCTCTTTATTGTTGCTCTCTCCCCTCTTTGTCTCCACACACTATAGAGCGGGGCCTCGGATACCTGAGTTGTTTCCAGGCGAAGTGACGCCCATTCCTCGTATCTCACGGGTGAGCAAGACACATTTATTGTTTTGTGTATTACAAGGTAGCTGTAATTTGGAGGTTGTAAATGTTTACACCTCAGTATGAGCTATCAGTCTTTTGCCTTAATTTGGTGTTGTTGGGTGACTCAGTGTATTATGTTTTATGATCTTCTTGTTCCAGGTGCACTCATACCCTGTGGATACAGAGGATACACACTTGGTATGTGAGGTTGTATTGATTCCAATCCTCATTGACACAATTTTAGACCCTTCTGTAATTCATTTGTTGTTTAATTATTTTGCACTTATTACACATCGAATATATATGCAGTCGCAAATTAAAAAGTAGGCCCTGATGAAAGCCAGGGACCAATAGTCCATAAGGCTGAAACATGTTGACCATATAAGTAGGCAGAGATGTATGAAACTGCCTTTATGCACTGTTTTTAACCTAGGATTATAACAGATACCCTAATAAAGATATTTTTCTGCTATAAATCCTTTTTAAATTTCACTTACACTTCTTGCACTGCACTCAATATTTCCACTTTACACCATTAGAAAGGACCAACTCTATAGGGTCCTTGTATACCTAATAGGTGTTTCTTGGTCTCTTCTTTAGACCCCCTTCATGATATAGTCCACGGCTGACCCCTCTATGATCAAGAGGGTAAGTGGATGGAAGGATGGAAATCCAGATGATAAGTCTGATCAAGGTTACGTGTTTGATGGGAATCCAACCACTCATAAGGGTCCTTTCTTACTTTGCAACTCTCTTTATGTAGATAGTAGTTCATAATCACTGTAGTTAGACTTTATGTAGACTGGTAAGAATTGAGTAGACCCTCGGGTTTTTCTGGTTAGTACCTTCTTAGAGTGGTCCAAGAAATCCACCCAAGACTGGTTTTGTAGCTTGTGGCTGTCCATGAACCTTTTTCTGTACTTTTCAGGGGTCAGCCCTAATTCAGCAACAAGAATGGCTTTCACTGGGTTGTACCTGGCTTGGTACTTTACTTCTAGGGTGAGAAGTATGTCCCTGCCTACAGGAGACATATATTACCACAAGCCACACCCCAAGACTCCTCTGGGATCTTTTGCACCCCATGATCACCTCATAGGCAAAAAAACATTTATCAGTGTCATCCCCATCACATAATTGGGGGATGTGAACACGTTGTCTCCTTCAGACACTGAGTGTATGCTGCCACCCATGCTGCTAGAATCTGCTCACTTTGTTTTGAATTCCAGCTCATTAAGGCTCCTTTCTTGGGCCATTTCTTCTCCTCAGCCTCCATCTTGGGTTTGGACATCTGTAGCCTTATCTCCTTCTCTGTCTTCCTGTCCACCTGGTCCTCTGGGACAGACACACTATTTCCTGTTCTGACAGGGAGTTCCAACTCTGGAGATGGGTCCTCCCCCCCCCCCCCTCCCCTCCCCTGAAGGCTCCACTTCAAAGCTGACATCCAGGTCCTGATCCTGCGTATTCATTTCATCCTCATCATCATGCTCCTCTGCTGCTGTCGTCAAGTGGTGAACCTCTGTCCAGGCCATCAGAGCTTTCTGAAGCTCCAACTATTTGGGGCCTTTCTTCATTTGTAGTTCCCTTTCCTTACAGAACTATTTGAGCTCAACCACAGTGTAATTTCCCATGTTGGCCAGCTCAAACTCTATTTCTGCAGGTATGGTTTCAAATAGCACAGTGGAAATGTGAGTAGATTTAAAATAACAAACCTAGCCAATCAAGGGGTTTTAAAAACTTGAAATGTCTCAGATTATTTATATGGGATGGTAGTGTAACACAAAATGACTGTATAGCACTGCACAAACACAAGTCCAAATCCTCACCGCTGATCACTAGTGTAAGAAACGGGGTCACTTTGTGAGGGTGTGAAACCCTGCCCAAGCAGGAACCACAATCCTTGTCAGGGTGATATCACAAGCAAACCCTAAACTAACCTGTGCTCAACCCTCAGGTATCTTAGCACCGAGAAATCAGGCTTAACTCAGAGGAAATGTGTAAAGTATTTGTGCCACATGTCAAACAGTGCCACAGTGAAAACACACTGTAAAATAATCCCACACCATGTTAGAAAAATAGAGTAATTGAATTTTTAAAAACAAGACCAAAATGAAATAATTCTCATCAGTAGAACTGGAGATATGCAGGTTTAGAGATTTCAGTGAAAATTGTTTGAAAAAACACAAAGGGCCAACTGTTAATATCTGGTCAGACCGGACTGGGACAAACTCACAAGTTCAGGCCATCCATGATGTAGTGCAGACTGACTACAGGAACCCAGTTAGAACTGCTGAAAGAGAATACCTTAAATCTTGGTTGCGGAGAGTTGTAAGGTCCCGCCCCGAGGTTGTGTTGTGCAGCTGAGGTGATGCATCATTTCGTAGGTGCTCCGAGGTTGCGATGCGAGAACCTGTGTTGTCGTCAAGGCTGCCATTGGCAAGAGGTTTGTGATGCGAGGGCCTGCATCCTGAAAGCTTCGTACATGCGGTGGTTCAGATGCGTGCTGAGAGGTCAATGAGGAGTCCTTGCACTGAGGGACATTTTGCAGAAGAGGAGATGTGTCAGTTTTACTCAGGATTGTGACGCGTAGCTGAGGAAATGCGTTGGTTCTGCTGGGTCCTCAGATGGGTTGGCAGAGCACCTGTAGGCCGACTTCCAAGATTTGAGGCAGCACCTCTTGGTAAGGTAGGACTCACAGATGACAGAGTACAGGTGCTGGGTTCAAGGTTGTTGGACTCTTCTGTCCCAGATGCTACGTAAATAAATAAATAAACAAAACGAATTACATTGCGCGCCCCGCAACGCCAAATCGGCGATGCAGCGCGCTATGTAATTTGTTTTATTTCTTTATTTATTTATTTACTCAACTCCGTTTGGCCGTATTCCGAAGTTAACTACCCCCACCCTGCCCCACCCCCATCCCGCCCACCGTCCCGCAGCACTCCCTCGAAGAGCCGCCACTGGTTAGTATCAACAGACAGTAATGGTTGGTCAGTTTAATTGCTATGTTAGAACACATCAATAGTACACAGACATCCATGTATATAAGAATTTTGAACCTGAAAATTAAACTTAAGTAAACAATACCTCATAAAGGAGTGAGTGCTACTGGCAAATCCAAGCATCTCCAAAAAATTATAGCAATCTCAGGATTGTGAGGGTCACCTGGCCTGAGGGTTGCCCTGGGTGGCATGGATAGGGGTAAATTAAAAAAAGAAATATGAACTGAAGCTGTCCTAGTGGGTGATCTGTCCCTACGTGGAACATAGGGAATGTCAACTAGTGCACTGTTCGAGGGAGGTGCAAGGTATCCTAAGGAATCAAGGAAGGTGGCAGAATTAAGCTTGTGAGCCCTGTACTGAGCTAGATGTGTGCTGGAGTA
The DNA here is from genome assembly GCF_964204655.1 of Triturus cristatus. Taxonomy (NCBI): domain Eukaryota; kingdom Metazoa; phylum Chordata; class Amphibia; order Caudata; family Salamandridae; genus Triturus; species Triturus cristatus. Next base: position 166,678,757 of record NC_140580.1, on the reverse strand, counting down.
GAAAGAGGATGTAAGCTTGCATCTCCCCTTGATGAGGCAGATAAGGGCTGTTCTTGAGGGCACTGTGCTGGGAGAGCTTTGTTGTATGGCTGTCCTAGGGGAGATGGGTAACCTTGAGAGGAGGTGCATTGGGTTTGCTGTGTCTAATGGAGACTTCTTGGGCAGTGTTTGTGAATGTAGTGAGGGAAAATGAAAGTTGAAATTAAGTGAAGCAGGTGAACTTGGGACTTGGTAAAGTCCTGGTTTTGTGGATGTTGGGACCTGCGGCCGTCTCCTGGACTCGTTGTTGGCATGGATCACTGAAGAGTGTAAAATTATAAGATCACAATCAGTCTGCTTTCAGTATCTCTCAGGGGCAGGCCAAGGGCTGGGTCAGATTGTAACACACAGACAAGCTGCACACCAGGGCCTCACAACGAGCCTGATCCAAGCCATTGGGGCAGCAGCATGCCACAGTAGCAGTAGCAATCTGGTTACACAAGAAGTTGGCTTAGTATGAATGGCTGGGTCAGGTTCCGGGAGTAAGTAAGGTGTTGGAGGACAGGAGTTGGATGATCACATGGGCAGGGTACATGGGCTTTGCACCAAAACCTCAAGTCAGACTTCAAGCAGGATGGTCAAATGGAGAAACACAGAATTCAGTGGGACGCACAAAACAATCAAAGACCCCCACAAGTCTCAGATTCAAAACAGGCAGGAGTGACTCGGGGAGGGAGGGGGAAAAGTAGATGCTAGTTTAATGCCGATTCGTGACCAGGGAGCTACTCGAGAGCCGTCCGGGGGACTTCGTTGACAGGATAAAAAAAGTTGAACATTGTTTTAACTGGGATGTCACAACGGAGTAGTGCCACACTGTCTGTATTTGCGATGGGTTTTATTTTCTCAAATGGTGGAGAACTGCTGAAGTGTGACGTTGGAAAATTGCAAAAAGTGATTCACTAGATGACAGAGAAAATAAGTAAAATACAGCTGCATAAAAAACACCACCACTGTTTGCATATGATAAGCACACAGAGAAACCTATGAATAAGTTCGGCAATTTTATTTCAAGAGTATTCAGAAAAGATAACCGTTAGGGAAGCGTGCAGCTACTATATTACATATATATATAAGAACAACACAGACTCCATAGGCAGGGCTAGCCATACACACCTGCCCAGTTCCAGCATACCCTCGCTGCTGATATTACGCTTTACAAATACACATAACATAACACCAAGCAGAACTTTCTAGTGGTTTTCAGATAGTACAGAATGTAAACAGCTATTTTGAAGTGACTATTCAAAGCATGGTAAATTGCGTAAAAGGCTGCTGAACCATTCTGTGCATATACATCTTGACATATCCCGTTTACATTTAAGAACACACACATGCTGAATTTTTCATTGTCATAACTTTTTTGAAGTCATGCTTCTTGCGCACGTGATTACACGGACACGGTCCATGACTTTAGCTAAAGATAAGCTCCAAATGTCACAGAGTAATGTGCATATCTGAATTATGTTTTCACCTCTGCATGAAATTCAAAAATTGATTTTTTTTTCAAACTAGTGTCACTCACAACTCTGCCTCTGCCCATGGCACAACACATCCAAAGGATGGCCTGCACTTGATCCTAAGTTGTCTTTTAACCTGTTGTGTTATGTTATATTATGTAGCTTTGGATGGCGCAGCTTATCACCCATGAGGGTATCCGGGCCCTGGAGCAGGAGCGTAGGTCTGGCAGTGCTCCTAGCTGATTCACCAGGCTTCAGCTTCTAACGGAAGTTTAGGAGTGGAGTGGCAGTCCTGATAATTAGAGGGAATTCGTCCAGTTTTTGGTGGCGACAAGGAGAATGGACCTTCTGACTGGCTTCTGTGGGTGCGGGGGATTCATGCGAGAGAGAGAGAGGTGGAGCGTAGCTGTCTGGAGGGTTAGAGAGCTGGAGTCGGTAGTTGAGGTACGCTTGTCCTGTGTTGTGTAGGGGTTTTTAGGCATGGATAAGAAGGTTGAATTTGCAGAATTTCTGCATGGGTAACCAGTGCAGTTCCATGAGGTAGGGAGTGATATGTATACTTATGGGGACGTCTAGGATGTGTTTGGCAGTAGTGCTCTGGATGGCGTGGAGTCTTTGCATGAGTTGGTTAGAGATGCCCACGTAGAGTGCTTTGCCGTAGTCAAGTCTGCTAGTGATGAGGGCCTGGATGACTGTGTGTCTTGTGCGTGGGGAGCCATTTGAAGATTTTGTGAAGCATTCTAAGGATGTGGCATCAGGTTGCGATCACGGCATTGGCCTGTTTATTCATCGAGAGCTGAACCTTGAGTCGATGGTCTGCATGACTCTGGCGGCGTCATCTGTGGTGAAGGGGCACCAGTTCGTTAGGAGGTGGGTGCTCCTGATGGTGGTGAAGGTTTGCATGATGATGTCCTCTATGGTTGGTTGGGATGCAAAGTTGGAGTAGATCCTGAGAATTTTGTTGTGGAAAAATTCCAAAAGGTTATGGCAGAGGATCTGTGAGGGGATGATGGTTTTGGCAATGGCTGGCAGGTTGGCTAATTCTTTGCCGATGTTAAAGAGTTCTTTGCCGGAGTTGATGCAGGATTCCTGGCTTATCTCTGTGTGATGCCTTCTGGGTGCAGATTTGTAGTTGTCTCTGGAGGTGTTGTCTCAGCTGGTCCTCCATCTTCTTTCCAGCTGCTTGCAATAGTGCTTGCAGTCTTTTTGGACCTCCGTGTTCCAGCATTCTTAAGCGCGAGTTCTTGCATGTCTGGTCTTTTTCATGGGGCCAAGTTGTTGAATTGTGGAAGGTGGATAGGTCATTCGCCTGTGAGGTTTGGTCAGTTAGATCTGAGGCATGGGTCCTGTGCTCTGGCATGGAAACACCTGTGTGGGAGAGGAAAGAGTCATGCACACTGATAGATGCCTATGACATCCTCCCATCCACTCATTTTCACAGGTTTGTAATTGCACACTGTGCAAACATCATAGACAATACTGACTTTGCACAAGGAGTGAAGTTGTGCACTCTTTATCCTTAAACAGTGCACATATTTGTAGTTGACAATGAGAAGTATACAGTGAGGTTAATGGCAGCCAAAAGCTCATAGCCTTCAGACCTTAGATTAGAAATGTTTTAATCGAAGGTAATAAACATTTTAAGGAGGCTTGTTCATAGGAAGGTGCAACCTTTTAGATCCTTGACTGGCACTCAGATATTGAACATCTCAAGGTGCTTTCTTTCAAGGTCTGCAAGAAGAGTGAATTCTAAAAAAAAAACTCGGGGCATATCAGCAAGGCGGCGCTATGAAATTATCGCCACTTTTGCATCCGTTTTTGGGTGAAAAGCGGCGATAATTTCATCGCCTTATCAGCAAAGGCACACTATCACGTGTTTTGCTGATTTAGCACCCCTTACAACAACGCCCAGCTTTGCATCTCTAATGAGATGCAAAGTGGGCGTTCCGTGCCAAAATAACTGGAGAAATGTCGCTGACCGACATTTCTCCAATTATCAAGCTGCATACAAACAAGCAGAGCGATAAGAAAAGTAGCGCTAACCACAGTTATCGCTACTTTCCTTACGCCTGCTTGTAATCTGACTTAGCCATGTAATCCAATGGGAGGTGGATTACATGGCTAAGACCACCCTGTCCTATCAGCAAGGTATCGCTGGTCGCAGTGCGATTATCGCTGGATTTCAAGAGATTATCACACTGTTTTCCAGCGAACGAATGGATTCCTTTCACTTGGTAGATAAGCGTTGCTGATAGCAAGCTATCTCCGCAGTAGAATCCAGCGTTAGCCTGCGATAATTATCCTCGCGCTAAAAGCGCTGAGCGATAATTATCTGAATGGGAGTCACAAACATTATTTTAACAGTACACATTTCAAAATGTACGATTGTGCATGTGCCTTGTTTATTTTTATTTTGGCATTTAGCTATATTCTTTATGACTCAAGCATGCTTGTTGTATGGCACTAGTCATGCATGTTGGTAGAATACACTTTAACTCATCCTTTGTGTGCATAATGTTGCACAGAATGCATTAAACAATGGTAGGAATGGAGACATGGTGGAATTTTCCTTTTCCAGTTTTTTATATACACTTTCTTGAAATTCCCTGGGAATGCTATACACGTTTCTGGGAAGCTCTGTATGTCTTAGTGTTCCAGGAGCACACAAATGCATAAACATTCACATATATGAAAGGTAGTAATAATAATAATAACTCAGTATTTGTAAAGCACAAACTAATCAACCCTAAGGGTCTCAAGTCGCTGGGGACCGTCGGGAAGATTAAGTGAGCTATTGCCCAGAGTCACATAGTGCTGGACTGAGCTGCCCCTGGCATCGCACGGTGGGCCGGGTGCTCCGGAGTCAGCTGCCCTGGTCACTGTGCCACACCTCTCCCTGTATATCTAAGGGCAGATCTACAAGGAAGTGCCACAGCGCTGCAACGCAAGCCCTTTGGCTGCACCACGCAGCGGCACTTCCGAAGCACAGGAATGCGACATATTTACAATAATATGTTGCATTCCTGTGCTTCTCCCTGCGCTGGCGCACAAACTGCAGCCATGCGCCTACGCAGGCACGCTTGCACCATGATGCAAGGATGCCTGCGTCATGGGGGAGATTGCTTTTGTGCAGGAAAGGGCACTTTCCTGCACAAAAACAATCACTAGAGGCCTTTTCCTCTTTCAATGCGTGCTGTAGAATGCAGCATGCTTTGAAACACAAAAAAACGAGGAGAAATGAAAACATTTCTCTTTGTTGCGCCTCGCTAGGGGAGGCGTAGCCTTCACATGCATTTCAAGATTTACGACTGCTCATAAATCTGGAAATGTGTCTCAATCCATAGGTGTTGCTTGGGAACACCCACAGCAACACCCGCGGAACACTCCTTCCACGCAAAGTGCTGTGTGTGAAGGGGCCATATTTACAAGGAGAGGAAAAGTTACGCAGGGTGGCTTTTCCTTTCCTTGTAAATATGGAGAAGTGAAATGTGCCTCCAGGACGTCACAAAAAGTGACGTACTGGTGGCATAGCGGGGTTGTAAATCTGCCCCCATAGTATATATGTTACCTACTGGCGGCTGACAGTATGTAGAAATAGATGGGGCCTAGTTTCCATTGGATGAGCATATTTTGTTTGGCTAATAACTTTGGTGTTGTTCAACATATGTTCATTACATTTTCAAAACTAGTTTGCCAGTCATTTCAGCTGCTGTCTGGAAAGTTTTGGGCGATCTGTCAAGCAGGGGCTGAGAAAAAGTGGGGGGGTCCCAAAACATGTTTCTACATGCAATTTCCCAAACGGATTTTAGACACAACTTCAGCCCAAACCACTAAACAGAAGAACAAAAAAGTTAAATCTTGCTCCAGAAACAGTACTTTTTGTAATTTGGTGTAAAAAAATTTTTTATTTCTTTTTTTAAAAACCTTTATTCAGCAGAAAGAAAGTCAGTACACGGCATTCCGCCTACAACCTCTTCGGGCCGGCAGCAAACCATAATAAGCAAAGCATCAGTGAGGTACACAGCGGAACGTCCACAACCCTAAAGGGCCGGCCGCGCAGCAGTAGATATGGGTTTTGCATCTTACTAGAACAAGGATACCGTTATCCAATAACAAATGAACACCAACTGAATACCCCACCCCAAACTAGGATCGCGGGAAGAGACAAGCAGGACAACAGTGAGAAAGAATCAACAAGAAAAAAAAAAAAAAAAAAAGAAAAAGATCAGGGGGCGATCTAGGACTGATCTATTCAGCAGCACACCATCTGAAACGCAGCGACGCAGCCACATACACCACAACAAGAGGATTATTATCCCTGTACACAGCCTTCCGATCCTGCCGAGGCCACAGCCGGTTGCATAAATGCCCCGGGCAGCCCATCACCCAGCCTGCCGCCAGCAGCTCCTCAATCCCAGGAGGCCCCGAGCAGAGCGGACAGTCTCGCCAATCCAGAATATCTAAAAGAGTCCCCGGCACCCCCATCCTGCACCCCAGCCCCGGAAGCCTCAGAGGTCGTCAACATCTCCCCCGCAACCTACCCAGTCTCAGCTCCAGTCAGGGAGGCAGGGGCCGCCTCGTCAGGCAGCATGGGGTTCAGTAGCAGGTACGTCTTCAGGGGTCCCCATATGTCTCCGGGTCGGGACCCAGTCGGCAGAAGGTCAGAATAAAGGGCAAGCTGATCCTGCCAAAGGATCATTGTTTGTAGCCAATCTTTGAATTTAGGCGCCCTCCCCCTTCCCCATCTACAGGCCACTCTCTACTTGGCCAGGAGGAAGCACAGCGAAGCAAATCTCCTATGCAGCACAGGGAGTTTTTCCGTATACCCCAGAATGCCCATCAATGGGGTAGGCGGGAGCGAGGCATCCAACATTTTCCCCACCGCCTCAAAGACCTGTTCCCAGTATAACTGAAGGGCCGGGCAGCTCCAGGCCAGATGCAGCATGTCAGCACCATCTGTCCGGCACCTGTCACATCGTGCGTCCTCCCGCAATCCAAATCTACGCAGCCTAGCAGGGGTGTAATAGTACCTTTGCAGGAACTCGAAATGCGTGAGGCGAAGCCGGCCGCTAGCAGACACCTTCTCAATCTGGGTACAGCAGTAGTGCCACTCCCGGTCCGTGATTTCATGCCCTAGATCACTCTCCCAACCGGCCCGAGCAGAGCCATGCGGGCCGCCCAGCTCAACATGGACCTAGCTGTACAATGTGGACACTAAGTGAGAGGCGGTTCGCGCTCCCAACAAGGCGTGTAACTGGGGTAGCACCTGTGGTTCAGCCGGGTATTCCGGTGTACAGGCCCGCATTCCCTCCCTCAGTCGTGCATAGACGAACGTCTCCATCCCAGTCGGGGGGGGGGCTCGGCACACAACTGCTGAAGGGTGGCGAACCTCCCATCCTTGTATAGGTCTCCCCATGTGACTGCGCGCCGCATTCGCTGAAATCGTTTAAAGACACCCTCCTGCAGAAGGGACAGTAGAGGATGGAACGTCAGCGGCAAGCGGGGGGAGTAGAGCATCGGGGCCCGCATTTTGCGTGCAATCCAATTCCATGCTCGCACCGTGCACTCCACAGTCGTAGGTTCCCGGTCGCACCGCCCCGCGGGCAGCAGGAGCGCCCCCTCCAGCGGAACCGGGTCCACCAGCCAGTGCTCCGTGGCCACGTGTGCCGTGTATTTGGGCCCGTTAAACCAGTAGTGCGCACAATGCGCTTGCTCACAGATGTAGTAGAGTTCAAAGTTGGGAAGCTCAAGACCTCCCTGTGCATAGGGACTGGCCAGCGTCTCCCAACTGACCCGAGGCTGCTTGCCGCCCCAGACCAAGCGCAGGAGCTCGGTCCGCAGCGTGGAGAAAAAAACTCTGCCCGGGTGATAGGGAATATTCAGGAAGTAATACAGAAACTTAGGCAGTACCGTCATCTTAATCAATGAGATTCTGTCTATCATGGACAATGGCAAATCCGTCCATCTCGAGATGGAGTCCCGCAACGCATCTATGGCCCGGCCATAATTCTCTAGAATCAGCTCCTCCCTATCCAAGGCGACAGTCACCCCCAAGTATCGGACGGTGGAGTCGCACCACTCCAAGGGGAAATCAACCTCAAAGGGGACGACCGCCGGAGTGAGGGGCAGGATCTGGGACTTCGCCCAGTTTATGTGTATGCCGGAGAGGCCCCCAAAGCGCACAAATTCCCGTAGGAGCGGGTTAAGGTTGTGCACCGGATCCTTTACATACAACATTACGTCGTCCGCATACAAGGAAATCAAGATGGGGCGTAGCAGGCATCTAAGGGCCTTCTCCTGATGATGTTGACGCACCCTGGCCGCCAGCGGCTCCATCGCCAAGGCGAACAGCAGCGGCGACAGTGGGCATCCCTGTCTAGTGCCACGCGACAGCGAGATCGTCCGAGACAGCTGGCCGTTAATCTGTACGCGGGCCACCGGGGCAGTATAAAGTAATTTGATCAGGGCAGAGAAGCCAACCGGGAATCCCATACACCGAAGCACCTCGTGCAGGTAGCCCCATTCCAGCGAGTCGAATGCCTTAGTGGCATCCAGGAAAACAGCCGCCAGCGGCAACTGCGGGGCCACCTGTAGGACGATCGAAAAGAGGGTGCGCAGGTTGTGGGAGGTGGAGCGCCCGGAGATGAATCCCACCTGGTCCGGCAGGACCAATTTATCCATCAGGAGGTTCAGGCGATTAGCTATCATTTTAGTGAGAAGTTTACTGTCGACGTTGATGAGGGACAGTGGTCGATAGGAGTCGCACTTGTGGGCCGGCTTACCAGGCTTCAGAATCGACAGGATAAGGGTCTCTCGCATTGTGGGTGGCAGTGCCTGCGTCTCTTACGCCTCGGCATACACTTCCAGAAGAACGGGGACCAATTGATCCACGTACAGTTTTTAAAAGTCACTCGGTAGCCCGTCCGGTCCCGCCGCCTTACCAGACGGCAGCTGGAGAACCGCCTCCCTAATTTCCTCATTCGTGAAGGGGACACATAGGAACTCTCTCTGTCTGTCTTCCAGATACCCCAACATAATTCCCCCGAAAAACTGTGGGAAGTCCGCCTTGTTGATCCCCTTAGAGCAGTAGAGTTCCGCATAAAAGTCAGTAAAGTCCTGCAGTATCTGAGGACCGTCTTTCTGGCAAGTACCATCCCCATCTTCCACCTCCAAAATGTAGTTGGCATATCGTGGCTGTCTGATGTCCTGCGCTAAGGCCTTCCCAGGTCTCCCGCCCTCACCATATCGGCGCGCCTTAGCGTATTTCCCTCTGAACCTCATCTCTCTGTCCGCCTCGTTGGTGTATTCAGTCAGTAGGTCCCTCAGCTTAGCTCTGCCCTCTCCATTGCCCCCTCCCAGATATCCGTCTCGAGCCCCTTAATCGTCACCTCAAGTAGACTCAACCTCCGTCGAAGGTCGCGCAGTGACTTTAAACGCCTCCCACAGAGTACTCATCTGCACAACCGATCCCCTATTGCATTCGAAGAACTCTGTAATAGCCTCCCCCAGTTCGGTGCGGAATACCTTGTCCAGCAGCGCCTCGGGGGCCAGTCTCCAGCTCCTAATGCCTACCGTCAACGTCGGGACCTCCACCATCAAACACACCGGGGCATGATCAGACAGGGTACGAGCCAAATGAGTTACACTGCGTACCCATGGGCATACTCCTCTGGACCCAAGCCAGTAGTCCAATCTAGACCAGGACTCATGCATGGTAGAATGAAATGTCCCCTCCCGTTTGCTGGTGTGTCTGTGCCTCCACAGGTCCAGTCCACCAGCCCGCCGTCCTCCAGCAAGCCCCGGAAGGCACCCTGACTTCTCGTGTAGTGGTGGGGCATGTGTGAGGACCGGTCCATAGCCGGGTCCACGACTGTGTTAAAGTCACCCGCCCAGAGCACATGAGAGGCTCCGACTGCAAGTATCTGCCCCCATACTACGTTCAGGATGTCCGGATTGTCAATGTTGGGGCCGTAGTAGCTGACGATGACAAGCGACTGCGCTCTCAGGGTGCCCCACAGCATGCAAAACCTGCCCTCCCCATCGCTCCGAGCCCCAGCAAACCTAAAGGGGGTGCCCATCTTGACCAAAATGGCCGTGCCCCGTGCATATGTGGAATAGGAAGAGAATATCCTATCTGAGGCCCATCTGGTACCAAAAGTGGGGGATGTTCTGGGGTCAGTGTGAGTTTGCTGTAGTGCCACTATGCTTATGTCGTGGCGGTCCAGGTAAGAAAGTATGTGCTGCTTTTTCCTGGGATCCCGCAACCCCCGCACATTCCACGACAGGAACTTCAAACTATTTCTACGATCTCCCTCCATGGTGTGAACAGTGCGTCAGTCCCCGGTGTAGTGTAACGTGGTGCCACGTTAGTCGCCGCAATGCAGTGCAGCAGCGTATCCGAAGTTGTCCCCGCGCTGTCGCCAGTGTGTCCCACTCCGTCCTCCCCGCAACGCTCTCCCTCCCGCCCTCCCCTCCCACATCAGCGCCCCAAATGCACTGGCATCTCCGAATCTCCCCACCCTATCCCCCTCCCCAACCATGAGGCAAACAAAAGCAAACAGTAGAATATCAACAAAGAAAAGGCTAGTCCACTCTTGAGAGCCAGTCTAGCCCTTGACGTTCGAATTTAGGGGATCTCCCGCAGTGGGGCGCCAGAGTGCCGTCAGTCCCCTCGTGTCCCCCCTTGTGGCAGGACCTCCCGCCTCCGCCCCTGAACGGTCAGTGCGGTGGAGGGTAGAGTCGAGGGTGCCCCACCCAATGAGACAGACCCCTTCAAGCCCAGAGCAAGCAAACAATCAAGCCCCCCCAGGGCCGGCAGGAGCTGCGCAGCCATCGCTGCGCCCAGGATACCCACATTGCGGCAGCACAAAATGTCTGACATAAAGCATTATAGAATGTACTCATCTGCCGCCGACAGCCCAGGCAATGAACTCTCCAAGCACAGTGTCCACTCCTCAGCCATGGGCGGGTGCGGACTACCTCCCCCAGCATCCAGTCCATAGGCCAAAGCCTGTCGCCGCAGGGTCTGGAGGAAGTCTCAGCCGTGTCCCGCCGCTGTCTTCTCGCCTCCGAAATCTCTGAAAGTGTCTCTTCTCTCAGCGCCGCTGGTAGGCCCTGTAACAGGCCATGAGGTCAAATCTGGAGCAGCGGAGGAGCCAGCGCTCAGCGGCTAATCCTCAGTCATGGGCGAGCAAGAGCCGGAAGGCCCGGCATTATTGTTGTGTACTGGAGATGAGCGTTGCAGGGTCTTGATGAAGTCCTCCGCCTGCTGCGGGTTTGCACAGATGATAGTGCGGTCGCGATGCCGGATCCGCAACTTGGCAGGGTTTAGCAAGGCATATTCCACGTTCGCCTGCCGCAACTTCTGCTTCACGGTTAGGAATTTCCGGCGAGCCTCTTGTACTGCCAGGGTAAAGTCTGGATAGATAAAGAACGAGTTGCCCTCGTATTGCAGGTTCGGAACCTCTCTCGCCCTTCGGAGCGCAACATCTCTGTCCCTGTAGTTGAGCAGCCTCGCCACTATAGGTCTCGGTGGTGCGCCGACCAGAGGCCGCGGGCCCAGCGCCCTGTGAGCCCGCTCCACTATGAGATGCGCAGAGAAGGAGTCAGCGCCCAGCGAGCCCATCAGCAGTCTCTCCACGTAATCTTCCATTCTCCCCGTGGCTGCGGACTCCGGTATGCCCACCAGGCGGATGTTATTCCTGCAGCTGCGCGCCTCTAAATCCTCGCTTTTGGCCGCAATCACCTTCAGGATCTTGTCCATGTGAGCCATTTGGCGCGCCATTTCAGTGGAGCTGTCCTCAGTGGCGGATATACGCCCCTCTGCCTCCTTAAGCTGCTCGTCGTGTTTGTCAACCTTAAGCACCAGAAAGTCCAGCCTGTTGTTCATGGTGTCCATTTTCCCTGCGAGGGTGTTTAAGCTCTGCTGCATTGTGACGAGCATGGTTTTTAGTTCCTCAGTAGGGGCAGTCGCAGGGGGGACAGACGGTCCAGGGGTAGGCGCCTCCGCGTCCCCAGTCGCAGGTCGCGTGGCCGCTTTTTTCTGTTCAAACAGGAGCTTGGCCTGGCGTGCCTCCGCCTTCCCCATGCCAGCAAAGTCTCAGGCTCCGTTTGCAGTAAGGGGCCCCCTTCTACGTTGACACTGGTTTCCCCGCCGCCTGGGCACCACAGCTCGTCTCCGGCTCCGGCTCCTGCCCCGCGCAGCCCACTCCGGGAGCAGCTATGCACGCCGCGCCCGGGCTCCGGTCCGCGACTTCCCGGTCCAGCAGCACACTCCTCTCGAGCAGCCGGGGGGGCAAGCACAACACCCGGCGACGGCTCCCCAGCGTCGCCCAATCGTCCACCTCCACTCAGCCACGGGCCGTCGCTCGGGGGTCCGCCAGCGTCCCCAAGGGTCCTCAGGCACTGCAGATCACTCCGCCACAGCGCGCCCGGCGCGGTCAGGCAGCTCCACACAATGTCAGCAACCAGGCGCCCAGAGCCAGCAAGCCAGTATCCCAGGCGCGTCCGTCTTATAGCTGGGGGGGGGGCACCGATAGTAGGGCTCACCACTCTGCAAGGGCTCCAGATCCTTCACAGCGCCTCGTCCACGCAAGCTCCAGCGCCGCTCCACGCCCAGCCTCAGCTCGCAGCTTCACACTGTATGCATCTCAGGCACCCCCCCAGGGGTAGTGCACGTATGTCGAGCGCTGCGCCAGCCCGTCCCCAGCCAACGCAGGCAGGCCCGCACCTCCAGCAGCCGGGTCCACGCACTCCAGAGCTCCCAGCGTCCCCGGAGAGGTCCGATACCGCAGTCCATCCGCATGCAGGGGCCACGGCAGCAAATATCAGGCAGCGTCTCCTCTCACCCCTTCATAGCGTGTTGTTCCGAGTTGCGACGGCGGGCTCCCCCTTCGCAGTCCACACAGCAAGCCGTCCTCCGCCGGCGGGCCCGCACCCTCGTGGCCGCACCAGCACTTGCGTAGCGCCCGCCGTCGTACCAGCCTTCCGCCTCCGAGATGCAGCTCCTCCCCTAGGCAGTACCGGGCCCGATAGCTCCGCCGCCCAGCACCACAGCTCCGTGAAACTTGCAGCGAGTCTTCCTCAGCCCCGGGGGTCAGTGTAGCCGCATTTTTCGTCTGCGGGCGAGGGGTCTTTGTGCGGATATTTGCCGGATATCAGGGTCGGGCGTCCAGAGCCTCACTACGGTGCGGCCATCTTGGTTCGGCGCCCTCTATTCAAGTGTATCTAGAGACACGGATCGACTGCAGATCCACTGCGGTGGATCAGAGAAACAACCCGTCAACAGCACTACCGTTATTGGCTGGCCACAACCGGAGAGGAAAGTAGCGGCTGTCATTTTGTGCATTAGGACTCGTTCCCTAGCAGGTAAAATAAAATTCACACACTCACATACCCACTTACACACCCACACAACCCTTCACACCCCCACTCATAGACCCACAAAACCACTCACGCACCCACTCACAGACCCACACAGTCCCTCACACATGCACACACACCCAATCACAAACCTACTTACACACCCACACAACCACTCACACACTCATACAGCCACTCACATACCCACTCACAGATCCACAAATCATTCACATATCCATTCACAGATCCACACAGCCACTCAAACACACTTTCTAACCCACATACAAATCACACACATCTGCTCCCACACCCATGCAGCCACTCACACATGTACTTACTCACCCACTTACAGATCCTACACAACCACTCAAACACCCAATACAGCCACTCACACACTGAATCACACACCACTTACACACTGAAACAAAACACTCATACACCTACTCAAACACCCATGTAGTCATACACACACCCTTTCCCAGACCCACAAAACCACTCACCAACCTACTCACAGACCCACACAGCCATTCACATACCCACAAAACTATTAACACACTCACTCATAGATCCACATAGCCACTTACACTGATACTCACTCACATTCCCACTCACACACCCACATAACTGCTCACATACCCACTCACAAACCTGCAAAACCACTCACTCAGTCACAGACCCAAAAAACAATTCACACACCCACTCACAGATCCACACAGCCATTTACTACGCCACTCTCTCACACACCTACTGACACACCCTTACATCCATAAAGCCACTCGCACACCACGCACAGACCTACAAAACCACTCACACCCAGTCACAGAACCACATAGCTGCTCACACATTCACTCACACATACACTCACAAAGCCATTCACACACTCAAACACCCACTTACAATCCCACACAACCACTCACACACCCACTCACACACACATACAGCCACTCACACCCCCACACATCCACTCACAGACCCACACAGCCACTCAAACACACACTCACTTACACACCCACAAACCCACTCACACACTCACTCATAGACCCACAAAACCACTCACACACCTACTCACACACCCAGCCACTCATATACCCATATAGCCACTCACACACCCACAAAATCACTCACACACTCACTCATAGACCCACAAAACCACTCACACACCCAGACATCCACTCATATACCCATATAGCAACCCACACAATCACTCACATGCCCACACACAGGCAGTGATACACTTATAGGTATTGAAATAGTATACGTTTGTATTAAATAGACTGTTTTAGCATTTCACATGTACTTTTACATTGATGTTATAGTTAGGAAATAAAAAATTTAAAAACTTCAAAATTCAATGAAAAAACAAAGGTTACAAAGATTCAGCAGTTATAGTTATCTGAGCTAACTATAACATATGTCCTCGCAATGCACTGCTTATGACCTCACATATTACATTGCTTAAGACCAGGTCAGTGACATCACTGATAACATTTCAAATGACATTACTGATGATATCATCCAGCAAGGTAAACTTCAATTACTTCATCAAATACCGTTTAATTTTCTAAAAATAAGAATAGGAGACAGGTGACAGATGTGCGGCAGAGAGTTTACTGTAACTTTATCAACTACTTATCACCCAGTAGAGAGTTCTCAGCAGATAGTCCTGTTTATTCTAAACCACTATTCTAAACACTAAGGACCAAAGTAAGATGTTTAACTGTTCAAGTTAGTCTATCGTAAATCACAACAACACCATTCATCAAACTTTTTTTTGCACAGACGTAAGTTTTACATAAACCCCTACAATACACACCCAGCAGAGAGGGTTTAGTGGACCGGCCACTGTGTCACAAACCACAAGTTAAATTATTCAGCAGAGAGGTCAGTCTGTGGCAAAACCACTACTACACGAAGACATCACTCTAGTTAGAGGGCATAATGAACAGATTAATTTATTGCAAACTACTACTACACTCATTCATCACAAAGGAGAGAGGCCTAAGTAAAGCGGACATGTGTCAACATAGAGGCTAGTTCACTCATAAATACTACACCCACTTAAAAAGGGATTATAGTTCAGATGAAATATGTTAGAAATACTAACACTCATTAGTAGTACAGACAAACTAGTAATTTCACTTATGCAGTATCTCACTATATATCTTTCAGATTCAGAAACTTTTAAGAAAAACTCACAGTCACTGGATGATATCATCAGTGATGTAACTTGAGATATCATGAGTGATGTCATTAGTAGTGTCACTGACCATGTCATGAGTGATGTAATATGTGAGGTCATAAGCAGTGCATTGCGAGGGGCATAAGACATAGTTAGCTCAGGTGACTATTACTGCTGAATTTGTATGTGTAAAATCTGAACCTAACTATAACATCCCTGTAACCTTTGCTTTTGTCAGTGAATATTTATGTATTTGTAAATGTTATACGGAAGTGCATAGGCATTAGCTATCTTTCTTTATTTTGCACTTGCACCAATTAGAGAAGTGGTCCTTTCAATTTGATCTTCAAAAATGATTAATTCCTGCCCTTGAGATGAATAAAGCTCAATTTAGAGATGGCAGTAATAGGTCAGTGAACATAATTGGTGGCCTTTCCATTGTCCCAACTCACACAAATCTTTCCTAATTTAGAGGTTGTGATATGGTGATTTCTGTGATGCCAGCCCCAGTGAAAGGGAATGATCAACCATTGCGTGGAAAGTCCTGCCCCCCAACTTCATACATCTTTACCCCTGTCCGGTGCTGCCATAAACAACATGGATAGAAAACTCCCCAGAGTGTAAGAGACATTTATTTTTCATTTTCTGAAGTAAAAACAAGCATTAGTGGGTCTGTCTTAGTAAAATAAAAAAGTGCCAACATGTCTGCAGTCTTCTATAGCATAGCGGACCATTAGAAAGTGAGTTTTTTAGCTGAAGTGGCTCCAGCCACGGCGGAAGAAATGCTAACCTGGTGGGAATCTATAGATATGGTGAGCTGGCAATATCTGGGGTGATTGAAGTGATGCATCGCCATGCATTCATTGATCCCCAAAATTTTCAAGATTTTCCAGGGTAGCAAACTATCTATCAAAAGTTTGTGAATTCCTTTAAAGGTCTGCAAAGGTTTTGTGAACAAACTTATAGCATTGTGGATTTCCTGTGTTCTCCACTTTTGGAAGTAGTCCTTACCCTGCAATGACCATGACTCACCTCTCTGAATAGATTTTAATGCACATAATATTGCACTATGCTTATGTAATTTTATGTGTGAGTAAATCCATTTACAAGTGCAAATGTGTTCACTCTATTCTGCTTTCTGCATGCAGCAAAAAAGTTGCAAATTGATTTGCTTTTCAGGCCAAGGGATGCTTTTAATGCTATTTCGAGGTGGAGGGCACAAGGGTCTTCCACAACACATTATTGTTTCTGAAAATGTTATCAGGTATGGCTGGCAACCCACAGCATGTAACATTTGCAAGAGATAAATGAGAACCGTTATTCAAGAGTTCATGATTTGTGGGAATGAAATGAAATAAAAAAGAACTTATAAAGCACACTATACACAAAGGTATCAAAGCGCTAAGAGAAGGCATTCTGTCAAAATATAGAATTGCTCAGAGAAGGACTAAAGGGAATACGTGGAGAAGAGTCATGTTTTCAGGTGTTATTTTAGAGATGGCCAGTGAATCTGATTCCAAAATATGAGCAGGCAGGGTGTTCCACAGTTTAGCAGCACCATCGAAATGGAGCATGCAGAGCGCTTTGTAGGTAGTCCTATTTCTGACTATAAGCCAGTGGAGGGAACGAATACAGTCTTTTACCGAGCAATATTTGGAGATATTAAGGACAAGGCGAGCAGCAGCATTCTGAGCGACCTGAAGTTTTTTGAGACTGGAAGCCTTGATATTGAGATACAGTGATTTACAAAAGTCCAGTCACCATGAGATGACAAGTGCTAGGATGACTGACTGGCACATTTCCCAGGGAATATATGAGAATATCTTCCTCAAGGTCCTGATGATAAAGAAACAGAGATCTTTTACTCAGACATAGTGACAAAATGGCTGAAAGTGTTTACAAGAAATGTAGCAGGAATATAGATTATGGGGTGGAAAGGGTACTTGTTGTTATTTGATATGTATTGGTTCAGTAGTTTTTTAAAGTTATGAGGTACAAACCCTTAGTGATATATTGGCTGTGGTATACCACAGTAATTTCACAGTATACCTCAGTACATGGCGATGACAAAACACAATATTATTGGCCAATGACAGCCATTACAAAATAAAAAGGCAGCCATATTGTTTACACCACACCCTGTGTTGGTTCTGGGATTCAACAGGAAATATAGTTTAATAAGGTGCTTGGAATGTATAAAAAGAATGAGGCACTTTAATAAAGTGTGCAGAGTTAGGGAATAGTATGTTTGATGTTTTGTGTGTTGTTAAAAAAGTTTACAGAGTAATATGGTGCTTCCTCAAAATTATCTAGGAAGTACTGAGGTACCTTTTGAAAACAAATGTAATAAAGTACATATTACAAAAGACACTCTACGACCAACCACTCCACTCTACGACACACCACTACACTCTACTACACACCATTCCACTATACAACACTCTACTCCACTTTTCATCACTGCACACCAGTCTTTGACATGTCACTGAGATCTACAACATGCAACTCCACTCTACGACATGCCACTCCATTCTGTGTCACTATACATCACTCCAATCTACAACATGCCACTCTAAACACTCTAGATATGCCACTCTGACACACCACTCCACTGTACTTTACGACATGCCACGCCACTCTACACCACTCTACCCCATTCTATGATGCACCACTCCACTCTCTGACATGCTATTCCACTATATAACACTTTAGTCCACTCTACGCTACTCCATTCTACTCTACAGCACTTTACTCCACTCTATGCCACACCACTCTACAACACTCAATGACTCTCTATGACACTCTATGGAACTTCCTCTACACAACTCCATGCCACTTTATTCCTCTCTACTCTATGACACACTACTCCACTCTACTCCACTCTACCCCACTCCACTTTGTGCCATGCCACTCTAAGATGCAGTATCACTCTACTCAACTCTATGACACTCTATGTAATCCCTCAATGCCACACCATGCTACTTTACTCCACTCTATGACACCCTACACCACCCTACTGTTCTACTCCACTCTACTACTCCATTCTACACCACTCTACTCCACTGTATGACACTCAACGACACGCCACTCCACTCTATGATGCCACTCCACTGTACAACACGCCACTCCACTCTACTCCTCTCCACTCCAAGACACTCCACGAAATGCTACTCTATGACACAGCCCAGCACTCTACTGTATGACGCACCACTCTACTCTACGGCACTTCACTCTGCGGCACTTCACTCTGTGCCACTCCAATCAAGGCATTCCACTCTACACCATGGCACCTATGCATCAACACCCTACACCACAGCACTCTATGCCATGACACTTTACGACACAACAATTTATGCCACTCCCCTGTACGCCACTCCACTCTATGTCCCTAACCTCTACTCCATTATACAACACCCTGTGTTTGCTCTGGGATTCAACAGGAAATATAGCTTTATACTGTGTTTGGAATGTATAAAAAGAAATGAGGCACTTTAGAAAGGTGTGCAGAGTTAGGGAAAAGTATTTTTGATGTTTTGTGTGTTGTTAAAAAACTTTACTGAGTAATATGGTACTTCCTCGAAACTATCTAGGAAGTACTGAGGTACCTTTTGAAATCAAATTTAGTAAAAGATTATATTACAGAAGACACTCTACGACAAACCACTCCACTCTACGACACACCACTACACTCTAATACACACCGCTCCACTATAAGGCACTCCACTCTTCATCACTGCACACCAGTCCTCGGCATGCCAATGCAATCTACAACATGCGACCTCCCTCTACAACATGCCACTTCATTCTGTGCCACGCCACTCTACATCGCTCCACAGCATGCCACTCTAAAACACTCTAGATATGCCACTCTTACACACCACCCCACTGTACTTTACGACATGCCACGCCACTCTACACCACTCTACCCCATTCTATGATGCACCACTCCACTCTCTGACATGCTATTCCACTATATAACACTTTACTCCACTCTACGCTACTCCATTCTACTCTACAACACTTTACTCCACTCTATGCCACACCACTCTACAACACTCAATGACTCTCTATGACACTCTATGGAACTTACTCTATGCAACTCCATGCCACTTTATTCCTCTCTACTCTATGACACACTAATCCACTCTACACCGGTTTACGCCACTCCACTTTGTACCACCCCACTCTAAGATGCAGTATGACTCAACTCAACGACACTCTATGTAATCCCTCTATGCCACACCATGCCACTTTACTCTACTCTATGACATCCTATGCCACCCTACAGTTTTACTCAACTCTGACTCCATTCTACACCACTCTACCTTTGACTGTACAACACTCCACTCTACGACAGTCAACTGTACCACATGCCACTCTACTGTACAAAACAGCACTCAACTATATAACAGGCCACTACACTCAATGACATGGCATTCCACTCTACGGCACTCCCCGTTACACCCCTCCACTTTAGGACACTCAATGACCCACCACTCTACTCTATGACCCACCACTTCACTCAATTCTATAACACACCACTCCACTGTACAACAAGCCATTCCACGCTACTCTACAACATGCCACTCCACTCTACACCTCTCCCCTCTTCACAACTCCACTCTACTCCACTTCACTCTATGCCAGCTCACTCTACGCCTTTCCACTTTAAGGCTTGACACTCTATGCTACGTCTCTCTACACCACAACATTCTGCACCACAACACTCTCTGCCACTCCACTCTACTCTACTACACTACACTCTATGACTCTACACTCTACCACACTCTTCTCCACTGTACTCTACGGCACTCCTCTAAATGACACTCAACTCTACGATTTGAAACACATTATTGTTAAAAAAAAACCTTTGAAAATCAATGAAAAAAGCAAGGGTTAAAGATAAGTTATAGTTAGGGAAATGTTAATAATCTTTTGTATAAAAAAACTGCTTAAACTACACAAACATTAGAAATCTTAAAGTTATAGTTCTAACTTACAGCTATAATTTGTGCCCGGCCGAAACGTACTATAACTTGCGCTCCTCCTTACACAGTGTTGTGAGCTCGCTAGCCAAACTACATTAACTATACCTCACGCCTTATTCATGCACTGCTTACACTTTTTTATATTACATTACTTATAGCATGTTAAATAATAGCGCGCATGGTAGACGGCTGAGTTATAGTTAATGTAGTGTGGGGGTTCAAGTTGCGTTTAGGCTGTAGTATAATTGGCACATCCAGTCAGAGGTAATCCCTCATAGTGTATATGCATAATAGCCTAAGACTGTTGTCACCCAGGCCAGGCTTCAGGGCCTTTGTTTTTTTTTCCCCTTGAACATCATTATTCAGATGCTCATTAGTGATGGGAACATTTGGTGGACTGGGGGCACCTTGAAGAAGCGAGAGTTCAGAAAACATGAACCTTAAAAATTGAGTTTTATGAATGTGGTTTACATTAGCATCTTAAAACTGCAATACGTTTAAGAAGGAAGCCAGAAGTAAATTAATTATGAATCATAAGACTCGCACACTAGATCATGTTGTCACACATTTGTTCATCCGCACAGCCGCAGGAATACCAAGCAGCACGCGGAGACTGAAGAGGCATCACCCAGCACAGCTCCAGCAGCAAATCTAGTGATGAAATTGCAAATGCAATCTTTTCAGGGGATGAATGTCCGCTGATGGCAGACTGCTCACCTGAAACAAAAGGAAGAAAATGATGGGGAATTATTATTTTGCCTTTGTGAAATAATGTTTTCAGCATCACTGCTGAAACCCTCCATTAGCGGTTGTCGATCTGAAGATAGAGGTGCTGGTATAAACACAGGGCAGGCTTGCAATATGCTAGAATTACTGAGGCTACACAAATCTCTGCTCCTTCATGGACACAAGCAAGCTGTCTAGAGCACACTAAATGAAAAGGTGTGGTAATGTGCTTTGTGATAGCGGCTTTTATGTCTTTATATGCTAGGGGCAAGTTGGTTAGTACATATGAAAACCATACTTAGGCAAATTAATAACCTGGCCCTTTAAAAATAATCTGTGGAAAACATTCAAAAATATTTCGGTTCTTTCTAATTTTTACTTTTAATTCCATTTGAAAACTCCATAGTCTGCTACAGTATAAACTCGTGAAAAAATGTATTTTACATTTGCCATGAAGATGGTAGTTTTTTGGCTAACGGATTCCAGGTTGTGGGGTATCTGAACTGACTCTCAAAATCTGACCCTTTTTATTAAAAACGAAATTCAAATTGTCTGGAAAAGAATGAGATTTAGCTCGTATATACGATGTAAGTAATTCTTTAACCACAAGCAACGGTTCAAGATCCCATCGCATGATAAAACAAGCATTGGCAAAGCCAGTAGGTCTGGTCTTGTCATCCAGCCTTCCGGCAATTCTTGTTTGGTTTTTGTCATTGTTTTTTTGCAATGCACTATTTTTGGGACGCTGCTGGACATTTTAAAATCCCCAAAAAAAGAAATATAAACTTAAGGCAAAAAGGTTTTTGATCTCAAATAAGCACACATTACCATAGTACTCCTGGAAGTGAAGGGAGGGTCTTTGAGTGTGAATGTGTTCCCTGTGAAAGGGCAACAAGCTGTAACTCATTGTGAAGTCAGCCAATGGCTCAAGTGTGCTGACACATTGTCCTTTGATGCATGCTCGAGTGGGTTGGAGAAAAATGTAAATGACACAATCACAACAGACTAATGGATGAAGTGTAGCTGAAAACCTCTATAAGTACCTTTTCATACACACAATTTTAGTAAAATCAAAAGGTCTTGTCTAACAGAAACCTAAAAGGGACAGTCCTGCCATTGGCTGCAGGCCTCTTGTCTTTAAGACAGAAAAAAAGGAAGCAAGAAAGAAAGGAAAGAAAGGCAGAAAAGAAGAAAGAGCGGCAAGAAAGAAAGAAGGCGAGGCAAGAAAGAAGGCAGGAAAGAAGGTAAGAAAGAAGGTGAGGCAAGAAGGAAAGGAAGAAAAGGAGGCAAGAAAGGAAGGAGGTAATAAAGGAAGACAAGAAAGGAAGGAAAGAAGAAATAAAAAGGAAAAAAGAAGGAACAAAGAAAAAAGAAAGGAAATAAAAAATGAGGCAAGGAAGATAGGAAGGAAGGAGGCAAGCATGGAAACAGGCCAGAAAAAAGGCAAACAAGTAAGAACGATAATGAAAAGGAAAGGAAGAAGAAAATAAAGAAGGTAAGAAAGGAGAAAACAAGAAAGAAAGGAAGAAGTAAATAAACAAATTAATACAAGTGCTGCAAATGAAACACACTAAAGGCTGGTTTTCTCCTGAGCAAAGTTTATCAAAGAACAATTGGTGAAATAGATCCAGACTAATCGTGTGTTAAAGAACTTTCTGCTTATGAATTCACATGTATAATATTGAAGCTTTCGGTTCATGTACTGCATACTTAATTAAAGGCCATAACTTAATAAAGAACAGTTTCACATGAACAAGTTGAAATACCAGCAGCCAGACAAACAAAAGACACTTCAAAAGGAATTTAAACAGCATTGGCAGAAGACAGGAGCTGATAAAGCGTGGAATGTGGCTTGTGCTCTCAACTGGTATAAAGTGCCCTGCTTTCACCTTCGGCGCTAAACACAAAGGCAGCTCTAAAGTAATTACTACATAAAAACAAAAACACTAGCACTGTAGGGAACTACCTTGTGTGCAGAAGTGCTCACTGTGAGAAAGCAAAATGCAGTCATTCAAAGTGAAGTTAACCAGTGCTTGAAGTAGGCTGACCGATTGCCCCATGCTGTACGCTGTAGTGGGCAGACGCGAAATGGGAATGACATAACAACAGACCAATGGATGAAGAGAGGTGGCTGTATGCCCCTTTAAGTAAATATGATATACATACAATTTTAGTAAAACTAAAAGGTCTTGGCTAACGCTATACCTAAAAAAAGAAATTATGGCACAAATTTAGAACATTCCAATACTCAAGAGGGGTGGGACATTTCCCAGATGGGCGTTTAAATTTGGTGGGGCAGATTTACAAGGAACTGACGCATCTGCATAGATGCACCAGTTTCCTTGCGCCAGCGCCAAAAGGATTAACAGATGCATCAGAAATACTCACGCATCTGTTGACGCATTGCTGGAGTTACTCATGAAAGTAACGCAACTCCAGCACTCTGCCACAACAGAGAGGTGAGTAACATACAAAAAGCCCTGTGTCATTCCTTAGGCCTGGTCTGAGCTGGCGTAGGGATTTTGACACAGTGAAGGTGTAGAGTGACGCGGCAAAATGTTGTAAATTTAACTGCATCAGTTCTACATGGCTTTTTGCATGGGAACAGCCAGCCTGCATACATTATACATGACACAGGTATAATGTGACGCAGGGCTTTTCAATGTGACGCATCTCCTTAGATGCTTCATGTTGTAAATTGGCCGCATTGCATGTGCCGCCGCTGCGTCAAAAAAGTGACACAATGGCATGGCAAAGAGGCGCAAGATGCTTGTAAATCTGCCCTGGTATATCTAGCTATGAAGTTTATCGACAACATGCAGATTCTTTTAAAATAAAAAGCGCATTAGATGGCATTAATATCTCTCTACTGCAGAATCCTATTACTACCCAAAACATATATGTAATCTTATGCTTTAACCTATACTAAGCTGAACTATGGATTGCCACCAGTGTATATACGGCACTCAAAACCAGTTGATAATTGTACATGTGTGCATCTGCAGGAAAAACA
Source organism: Triturus cristatus (assembly GCF_964204655.1). Classification (NCBI taxonomy): domain Eukaryota; kingdom Metazoa; phylum Chordata; class Amphibia; order Caudata; family Salamandridae; genus Triturus; species Triturus cristatus. The sequence goes on along the minus strand of NC_140580.1, from coordinate 166,654,994 downwards.
TTTTCTGGATGGCTTATACCTTTGCCCAGTTTGAAGAATCTGTTCATAACTTTCCAAAAACAAAATCTGCTTGCTTAAGTTTGATGTTAGCTGTTGCCTGCTCAAGGGTTTTTTAAAGATGTTTTCTAGACAAACTTAAATAGATAAATATTCATCTGAGTACACAAAGGTGTAGCCCAAAGACCATATTGAGTCCATATTGAGTGTGTAGGCATGGCAACAGGATGTAGTGAACGTCCATACCCCATACTTAGTGCCAGTGCCCAGAAGACTCTGAGATTAGGGGCTACCTGTGCCCAGGTACCACTGGGCACACAGGAAAGCCAAGTCAAATTTACGTTGGGTTTTGGTACTAGGTACAGGGTATGGCCAGTGACTGCATAGGTGCAGCCAAAGGCCTCCTAACCTTGTGGACTTGAGAACAGAACCCATGGTGCAGATTGTGTATGAAAGCCATTTGCTGTGCTCAATGGGCTTAGAAGAAGGCCAAGATGTGTGGTCTTTTGGCTACAGCTCACTGGCGCAGCTGAATGACGCCCTGTAGGATGGTTAAATGCCATGCCCTTTGGGATTTTGTTGGGCTACTGAACTGAGCCCAGAACATGTTTGATAGGTCACACCATACAGCTGCAGTCTTTTGGGCATGGCTAAAGGCCATGCATAATATGCTCTGGGGCCAGTGACTCTAAGCACAGGATATGGCAAAAGGACATGTCCTGTTTAAGTCTATACTGAGCTTGGTGGTAATGGCTATATGCTATAGTAGGGCCAATGGGCGCTTCCATTCATACGAGCATAGAAAGAAGTAATGTAAAAGAAATTACAGCTGTTACTATTATTATAAATGTAGTTATATAATGGTAGATAAGGACTTTAAATGTTAAGTATTTCCACTTTTACCCAATTTTATTTTAGAACAAATACTACTTCTTTGGGTTTAAAAATATCAGAAAAAAATAATTTGAAGATAAAACCAATAGATGCTTTTTAGAACGGTTAATTTCAAACTTGCGCTTGAAATCTTATTATACCAGCCGACTTTTTGGTTGTTTGTAAGGTACAGAACCTTTTGGCCCACTCAATTGAAGTATTTTTGTATTACCATTTTTGGTTTGTTATCAGCTACTCTTCTAGCTATGGTTTTTTGATATTATTTTGTTTTCCTATTTCTTATGGTGTTAAGTGTGCATGGGACTTTTGCTCTGTTTTGTAGTTTTAGTTTTTATGACAATTTCCTGATATGGATTACAAACCATCATTGAGAGATTCCACAACCCACTTGTGTCTCTTTACCTCTTTGATGATTATCTCTCTTTCACCAACCTAATAATTTACCCATATAGCCCACATCCTCAAAACTATCAAGTAGTGAATTCACAGCTTTATCCTTGAACAATTTAGATATACCTGTCTATATAAAAGTTATGTTGTATATTCCCACAAAGACTAACCTGTGCTACCTCTCTTGGCTGGTGTGGATTCATTGTTGTTGTGATTGGATGTGATAATGCCCATTTTTTCTGGGAGTACCTAACTGCACCATGCAGTTGGATGGAATGGACTCCATGACAATCGTGTTGGAATTTACCAAATGTATCCTTGTGTCATATTACACCCGTGTCATGTGTGCCAATAGCCTTTCAATGCGTATACATAAGGGTAAATTCTAGTCTCCTGACCCACTACCCTGTCCACATCTGTCATTAATACAGTGTCTTACCAATTAGCTTTCCTTGTTCTCTGTACCTAGCGCTGTGACTGCATCTATTTGTGACATTACTAAAGTGAATGTAGTCTTTGACCATCACTCCCCATCATCTACGCTGCTATCTTGTTACAGTATGTGATCCTTGTACTGAGGAGTGGTTTCTGTGGCAGTCACACAACACTCTCACCTCCCTGCGTCACCAAACAACCTTCCCTTAACTTGCACTCCATCTACTTTATCTGGTATCTTGGTTAATAACTGTTGAGAGCAGAAGTTGATAACTCCCCACTTCTTATGCCTCATACATCACCACATAGGCACATCTTCCCAGTGCCATGGTATGGAGCATTTTTGCCAAATATCAAAAATTCAGTGTGCAACTGAAGGTTGACGGAAATCAACCTGGTTATAAAATAATGGGGGAATTAAAGAATGCATGGCTCCCTGTTTAATGTGGATGTGGATTCTGATTATATTTATATTTCTCATGCATAGGTAATTGATTGTGATAAATTTGATGATTGAATATTAGATTGACAGGTCTGGGAGAGGGTTAACAAAGTGCTTGCTTAACTCCCTTGACTGTCAAGGAAGTTAAGTACTTTGGTTGCTTACGTAGCAAATTATGGTCTTAAAGGAGTTGACTGTGAGCATGAGTGATCTGCATGCTGATCAGAGTGTCAAGAGTTGAATAAGGATGGCAGAGGCATTGGTCCATCACCGTTTCCTTTCTTCTCTTTTAATGGAAGCTTTGTTCCCTGACAGGTCTTGTGAGCACTATGGTTTGGCTAATGAGAATTCTGTTTCATGGGGTCTTTTGAGACCCATGTGGTTTTTCATGCTAATGTTGTATACTCCAAGCAGTGTAATACCATCTCATGTTGCCTTAATGGAGTTTAAGGGCCCAATGAGTTCCCCTTGAAAGGAGTACATTAGTAGGTTTTTGAAGGAGCAAAATTTGTTTTTCTTTTCTCCCTTGATCTTGGTACATTAATGCAGCATGCAGGTTTGCTCAGGGCGCATGCAAGGTAAGCGTTTGAATGACAATGAGTCTTCTGCCTGTCAGTTGTGTACTGACAGTGTGCTGGATGCTGTTACCTGAGAAAATGGGGATGTCTAAGATGTATGTGAGTGTGGTATAAGCCATGTTTCTGTAATTAAAAGTGGATTCAGTGGATATTGTGTGACGACGTCTGCAATATCAGATGTGGAGAGCTGTGAAGTGCATGATGATGAACATGCGGAGGCAGGTGTGTTTTTTCGTGGTGTATATTTTCTGTGAGTGTGTAGTAGATGAGGTTTTGGGTGTCAGGCAGGCAAGTGTGATGTGTGTTCATGGTCTGAGTGTAGAGATGGCTTGCGGTGTATAGTTTATGAGGTGCATGATGTGGAGGGATTATCTGGAAGCATAGGATCTAGCCCCCTGCCCTTCCTGGACCTAACAAGCTGTAACAGGAGAAGTCATTGTCTATGTATGCCAGAGGATTTCCAGGCCATCAGATGTCTGGAGGAGTTGACAGATATAGAGGAGAAGGCAAGATGTTTCATGTGAGGGAGCTGTGATTTCACTTTGTGTTAAGATAGATGGGGGGAAATGCGGTGATATCACTTCCTTCTGAGATGGAAGTTGAAAAATGGGTTCCACTTGTCTGTTGTCTTATTTTTAAAGATCACTTTGGTGAAAATTAGTGGTCTCCTTCTGTAAAGAGGAAAGCAGGGTAATTCAGTCTGCTTGTGCGGTTTCTTGTTTGTAAAGGTGGTTTTGGTGTGAAACATGTGATACCAGTTCATAATCCGAAGGGTGCTGGGTACTTATAACAGTGCACACCTGGAACATCCTTCACTAACCATTCAGTCCCTTGATCCTTAATAGTGTAGGATTGTGTGTTAGTATCCAAAACAAGGGTAGCACTTAAAACAGCAGAAGCAGAAGAAGGAAACAGGAGCAGTCATAACCTCTCAATGCACTGGGACTGAGTGCAAGAGATTCAATCTGTAGCAGCTTCTGCAGCTGTTGGTGGGTGAAGAGCTCAGAGTCTGAACAGGAAAAGGGAGCACTGATGCAAAGCCACACCAAGATTATCCCAGAGAATACATCATGGCTTACCTGTTGTTTTCAAGGGAGATTTATCAGAAAGTAGACATTCACATGTGAGTAAGCTGCCTTGAAACCTTCACAGGTGATTTGGTGTGGTTTATAAATCTTTGGTTAACTCATAAAGTCTGCTTTAACATTTCTGATCCTCTGCCCCTCACCCACAGTCAGTGTAGGACTATGGAGACAACAAAAGCAGATTTTGCATGTACAAAACTGAGACAACAAAGGCAGATGTAGCATGTACAATAATGGAAACACTTATGAGAGAATGTCAAGTGATGTAAAGCCCTCACTTTCATGATACATGCAAATCTTATCTTTATGCTGATACAATGCTTACATACACAGAACGTCATGTCTGCACATGGCATGCACTACTTAAACGGTCCACACCCATGTTATTTAGGGTACAACATCCACCTCCATCAACATCAAGACTTCTGCATCACAGGAGGCTACCTCATGGGGACAATTAAACCACGGGGCACTACAGCTACTGAGATAAATAATGACAATAAATTAGGATAGGTACATTTAATGCAAGGGTTTATTTCAAATGGTTAAATACATTCATTTAATAATCTTTAATTGGTTTAAAAAAACATAAAAGATGCAGATTTCTAAATTTCATACATGCATAACAGTTAAAATCAAGTATCCAAAATGCCAGCGTTTCTCCAGTGGTGACCACTTACTCAGAGCTTATCTTAAAATAAATAACAGATACATTGGTTGTAAATATAAAAGCATAGGGGCAGATTTACAAGCCCCTTGCGCCAACTTTACGCTGCCGTTGCGTCACTTCTGTGACGCAGCGAACTTGTTAACAATGCACCACAATGCAACATATTTACAATGTGACGCATCTAGGGAGATGTGTCACGTTGTAAAGCCCTGTGCTACATTATACCTGTGTCGGGTATAATATATGCAGGGTGGGCGTTCCGTAGTAAGGAAACCTCATAAAAGTGACTCAGTGAAATCTACAAGATATCACTGAGTGACCTTCACGACGCTACTGCATCAAAACCTTGCGCCTGCTTGCAGCATGGTCGGAATAGGCATTCCTGACCATTGCTTGAGTTGCATCGTGCTTACGACACGACTCCAGCAAAGCTTTGCCTTTCTGACAAAAGATGTGTCACGCATCTGTCTGTCCTTGCGCCACAGTGCGCCGCATTGTAATTGTATTTTCCGCCACACAAATGAACTGGCGCATCTCTGCAAATATGCAGAGATGCGCTAATTCTTGTAAATCTGCCCCATAGTGTTCTGGTTTTGATGCTGTTGCATAATGTTCACGTAAATAAAGTGCAACTGCAATAAAGTGCATTTTTCAAATGCTGGAGATTAAATACATTCATAAAACTATACGCAACTCATTTAAATACATTAACATTAGGTACAAAGAAATAGAAGAGGTTGGGGGTGGGCGAGTCACCCTAAATATCTAAGGTTAATTAAAACGGATTTCATACATTTGCATAAAAATGATCTCTGTGGTATGGCTTTGTACCAAGTTCAACACGTCCCAGAGACGCGTATTCTCTCAGTTTGAACCACACCTCTACGATTAGGAGGTGGTCTCACCAGCACCAAAACATTTACACGGAGATTACCAGATTAACCATAATTTACCTGTGAGTGCAACCGCCCTATTCAACTTTTCATTGATCCCTCTAATCGACACGGTTGGCACCCGAATAACCTTCAAACATGTCTTATGATGACATCGCCAAACTTACCGCAAATAAAGCAGACACTTTCGGTTTTTCATCAGAAGAGACAAGCAGGATTTACGCTTTGATCCAGGATCCAGAATGCCTTACCACCAACACCGCTTCGACACAATCAATCATCAGACAACTTCTATTTACAGCAAAACGGGAGATTAATCAAAGACTGCATGCCAGTACCCTTATTCGCTACCACAAAGTACAGCGTATACCAAGAGGATTACGCATTCCATTGAAGTCAACCCTTTGTAAAAACAACACGAGGTTCACTGAGCGTTGGTACGCTATTCTAAACAAGTGTTCTTTAGATCTTATTCTTCTGATAGTTGAAGAACTATCTATCCTTCTTGAAGAACTAGACAAAGAAGTGACGCAACTTAAACAGGACTTAAGTGAAAAAATGACCCCAGAAGAAATGACCAAAACTCTTGAGGACATTAATGGTCAACTTGACAAGTACCAAACAGAAATCAACGAAAGAAAACTACGGAAATTTAAGAGAGACACCGTGGATTATAAGTTAGGAGAGGTGTATACATGGGCAGACGTATACGCTACACGCAGACAACAAAGACCTTATAACCGATCTACAGATGGCGAAACAACTTCATCTGATGACTCTCAAACACAACCCAGGAGACCTATGCCCAAACAAACAGCTGGCCCAAGCAGCAATCAACCTTCTACCTCATCAGAAATCTCTAACGAATCAGTTCCTTTTTTAGGAAGAGGCTCATCCGCACGAGACGAACCAGGAGGTCCCAACGCAAGAACCAAAGATATGCCCATAGCGAAATCAACAAGGAGCCAGAGAACCTAGTCATTAACATTTCAACAAAGGCTCTAACGCCACAACAAATTCAAACATTACAAAAAGGGTCTTCTTTTGTACCAACATACCACACAAATAATTTGGAAACCCAAGTCAGCTTGTTTAAATTCATGCGAAACCTTCGACTCAAACACTTTTTTACCAACGTCATCGAACCTACCACGATCCAAGACAAAGGAACACTTATGGACTTACGTCCAAAAAGTAAATTCATGGCTCCCACAAGCCATAAAATTCTTGACAACTTCGAATTGATTGTAGGAAAGGAGTTAACTCAACTTTTTTCCGAACAACAACCGAAAACCAGTAATTTGTCTGCTAAAGAACATAACACCATTCAACAATTGTCAATGGATAAAAATATTACATTTTGCAAAGCGGACAAAGGCGGCGCTCTTGTTATTTTGGACACTTCTTTCTACATGGATAACGTGGAAAGCCATGTAAATGATTCTAATACCTATCAAAAACTGACGACAGACCCCACTACAGAATTCTCTCTTATTTTGTCAACTATCATCAATAAAGCATTACAGCTAGGCACCATCAACGACAGAGACAAACGTTTTCTTTTAGTAGAACATCCCAACGTTCCGTATCTATACATGATACCGAAGATCCATAAAAACCTGGAGAAACCACCATTCAGACCCATTGTCTCTACCAGAAACTCAATTCATGAACCCATTGGCAAATATCTTGACAAACATTTACAACCTCTAGTCCAATCTATGTCTACGTACTTGAAGGACACTACAGACTTTCTCATCAAACTCAATCACATTCAGATTCAAGAATTTGACCAGCTTCTCTTATGTACCATTGACGTCAAGTCTCTGTATACTTCCATCCCTCACAACCTAGGTATACAGGCCATTGAATCCTTTCTGATTGATACTGATAAAGATGAAGACATGAAAATTTTCTTACTCGAACTCATACACTTCACTTTATATCACAGTTATTTCATGTGGAACAACAACTACTACATTCAACTCTCCGGAACATCCATGGGAAATTGTGCCGCTCCAGCATATGCCAATCTTTTCATGCATCGCTTTGAACTTGATCACATCCTAACCCAGGAGGCTTGGTCGACAAACTTACTGATGTTTAACAGATACATTGATGATATCTTCCTGATTTGGAAAGGTTCCCAGATGGAATTACTGACCCTAATCACTCAACTCAATACCATCAATGAACGAATACAATTCACTCATGAAATCAACCACAATCACATCACTTTTCTGGATGTTGACATTACCATATCCAACCATCAATTTATCACATCTGTGTTCACTAAAAGCACCGATCGAAACAACTTACTACATTTCTCCAGCTTTCACCAAAAATCATTGAAAAAACATCTACCGTATTCTCAACTCTTGAGAATTAAACGCATTTCATCAACGGACGAGATTTTTCAAGAACAAAGTCATCTTCTAATTGACAAATTCAAGAAAAGAGCATACCCTGATCCCATTCTACAAGAAGCAGTCAAAAGAGCACAAACCAAAAATCGCAGAGAACTATTACACACACAAGTTCCCACTACTCCAAAGGACTCACGAACAGTTTTTGTATCTAAATACTCAAGACAAAGCCAGAAAATCAAAACCACAATCCGGAAATACTGGCCGCTTCTACAATCTGAGCCTGACTTCAAAGGCATTTTTAACGATTTGCCAATTTTTGCTTACCAAAGAACACAGAATTTACAGCAACTTCTTAACAAGAACCCTCCAGACTCCGCGAAAACATTCAAAGGCACTATCCCTTGCTTAAATTGTGGTGGCTGCAACAACATCATTAAGGGTACGACCCTCATGCATCCCTCAAAAGGAACACCCATCAAACTCAAAGTTACAGCCACGTGTGACAGTAACAATATTGTGTACCTGCTCAAATGCCCATGTGGACTTCCATATGTGGGCAAAACGGAAAGAAAAATGAAAACGAGACTTATAGAGCACAAAAGCAACATCCGAACCAAGAATACAAAATCTACTGTAGCAAAACACTACATGGAAAATAATCATAATTGCAGTCAACTAAGATTCCTGATTCTAGAACAAGTCAAAATGCAAAGAGGAAAAGACAATGGAGCTGTGTTGTTACAGCGCGAACTTTACTGGATACATAAATTGAATTCGGTTTACCCGCATGGTCTCAATGAACGTTTTGAATACAGCTGCTTCCTGTAATTTTGATCATGTACCCTCTAATGCACTTCTGTCGCTGTACTTTCCTAATATTCTTTACCACCACTCTATTTTTTTCCTACCCTGGATTTTTTTCCGTTTGTTCCGCCTTATTCTTTATCTCTAGTACACATGTTTTTTCTTGTTCTCCTTTGTTTCCTCTCGCTTACTCACGTGCTTTATTTCTCACCTTTTTGAATTTGTTTAATTATTATTTTTATATTTTAATTATTTTTATATTATTATTCTATTCTTATTTTCTCACATTCGAATTACTTTATTTATGAACTTCCAGCCACTTGCGTTAGTCTTTCTTCTAACCCTATTAATCACATGACCGACTCGCGCGTCCTCACTTTGCCCATCACTTCCGGGTTACATATATTTAGTTCCGGGTTCTAGGTGGCATGTTTTCACTCTTCCCGACGAGATTCCTTCGCCGTTTACACCATTGTGGCCATTCAGGTATTTACTTGCTTGCGGTAGCCTAGTAAACTATCTTTTTTTCACTCGTTTTGCTCACTCGTTAGTCTCACGCCCTTTTCTTTTCACGACCATCACTAACGCTATTTATTATGCTGCACGCATCACCCCTTCGTTAAAACTTTATTCACGTCGTGAAAGCTGACATTTCCTATTTCTTTCTTGCGTAGTACGTAACTTGCTCTAGTTCTGTACAAGATACGAACAATTTGTCACCCTAGCTTCCGGTACCAGCTTCCCTTCACTGCACCGTTAAGCGCTCACCTCACACGGTCCCTGTGCCGTTACTGATTATCCGTTGTTACGTTGTTTACCACACTGCCAGTACTTTTGACATTGTTACCGTTTACTTTCTCTGTATTTTGCATACGTCCTGGATCCCAGCCTTATGTCCTCTTTTTATAATTTTTTCCGTAGAATTTCCCCTGACGAAGGGCTTGTCCCGAAATGCATCGGGGATATCTGTACAAAATTGGCTCAACATTACATGATGGACATATTATAGTACATTACTTTTGTGGTCTGAATCCACTAAATGTCAGTATGAACCAAAAAGTACTACGATAATGATCATATGAAGTTAATATGAATTAAAAAGCAAAGAACTAAGAAATATCACTTGTATCACTTTCTTACAGCGGCTCCTCCGCTATTGAGTGCTATCGTGAGGACGTCTTTCCCAGAGACGCGTATTCTCTCAGTTTGAACCACACCTCTACGATTAGGAGGTGGTCTCACCAGCACCAAAACATTTACACGGAGATTACCAGATTAACCATAATTTACCTGTGAGTGCAACCGCCCTATTCAACTTTTCTTTGTACCAAGTTCCTCATGACAATAGCTTTCCATGATGTATATGATGACTCTGCACTGCGTGTCATGTTTTATTAAACCAAAATGCTCAATAAAGTTGTTAAACAATAGATAAATAATAGTGTAGCATTTATTATATAATTACAAAACGGGTTTGTGGGAAATTTCTCCAAGATGTATTATTTTTTACTTTTGATCAAGTAATTTACTTTCATTTGAAATCCTTTACCCCTTCAGCGTGGCGCGGATTACCGCGCTGTGCTGAAGGTTCTATTGCGCGGGCGGGGCCATGACGGAGCGGTTCCGTTATACACACAGCGCAACTGATGCGCATGATGGAACGGCTCCGTCATGCGCATCGAAGTGGTTAAAATAGTTTATGATTAGTGTTTGCATAGAGGAATCATTAAAAAATACTTATGAGCAGTAAAGAAAATAACAATTAATTAACTGTAAACCCCCTTAATCATTATTTAAGGGTAAAGGTTAGTATTAGGTGTAGTTTTTGAATGAGCTCTAGGTGTAGTTTTAGAATAAATTAAACTAAAATAATTAAAATATAATTAGCTCATAGTTATTGTTATCATTAGACTTATGATAAAGTCAAGTATCAATTCAAAAACAAATAGAAAAATAATTGTGAGTTATGGTTGATGTTAGTGTTAGGTTACAATTGAACAATAGTTTACCGAATTAAAATTAATAGTGAGTGGTGAAATCCGCTTCAACAGCAGAGTTTGTGGGGTTTTGCCAACTCTGCGCTCTGCTAGGAGCACGAAGTTGGCAAAAAACTTTGGTTCACCAAGTGGTGGAGTTTGACCCTGCCACTCACCCCTAAAAGCCCTGCCCGATTCCCCCTTATTTGTATCTCGGCTAGGCATTCTCCATGCCTGGGCTGCTCCTCAATGCAGGAGGATTCTTCTTCTCCTCTAGTCCTTCCTCTTGGGCTGTAAAACCCCTTCAATGCAGGACTCGCAAGGACTGCGCATGCATGTGTATGTGCATGCATGCAGAGTGGACACCGGGTTAAGGTCTCCACTTTCCATGCACACACATGCAAAGTCCTCGCTAGTCCTGCAGGAAGGAGTTTCCGATTCACAGCCCAGGACTGGAGCAAGAATGCTGCACTGAGGAGGCAGCCCAGAATCAGGAGTAGTCAAAGAAACCAAAACACCAGGATCACCATCACGGGATTAGAGTTGGGTACAACAATTGATTAAATAAATTATACACAATTAAAATTAATGAAATTAAATATTAGAGCTAGGCAAAGGATGAAAAATGAAGAAACCTGTGATACACATCAATAGGTGTAGTGTTACAATTACAATTAACAACAAATATTCACTAATGCATAATAACCAATTATACATTTTATGATAATGATAAAGAAGAAAAGAAAGTTGAAATAGGTATTAGGTTGTTGTACTGGGGTCGAGGCAGAGTATACAAATATATTTTAAACTTATCTTGAAGGGTCCGGAAAGTAGTGCCCCAGATACAGTGAGAAGCTGATGAAGTAGTGGTAGATGTGGTAGCATACAGCCACAGAAGCAGAACCATTTAGATCCCATGCTAGTATGTGCTGTATTGTTAGCCTCACTGATGGTATGCATGTAATATATTGCCTGAAAGCAGCTAATTTCAATGCTAATTATTACTCAGCTGGTTCTGAGCTTAGAGTGAACACCTAGACATGATCCTGTGAGTGTGTTTCATAAATGTTTCTGGGTTTAAAGATATATACTAAGATACTGCATACGTTAACTTACTATTACTTCTGTACTACTAGTAAGTGATACTATTTATAACATGTCATCTGAGTGGCTGTGTGACTGTCTATATGAGTGTGTGACTGGGTGTGTGAGTGGCTGTATGTGTGTGTGTGTGGGTGTGTGCATGGCTGTATTGATCTGTCAGTGGGGATGTGAGTGGGTGAATGTGTCAGTGAATGGGTTTGTGCGTAGTTTTCTAAGTGTGAGTGACTGTTTGAGTGGTGTAATGGGTAAGTATTCTTTAGTATATTTCTAATGGTTTTTAAATTGGGTTTCCTAACTGCAATCTTTAACATTTGAGAGTGAGTGTGTGTAGCTCTTTAGATTGGTAAGTGGGAGTGTCGGTGACTGTGTGAGTGGTTTTGTAGGTGTGTGAGTGGCTGTATGGGTCAGTGAGTGGATGTGTGAGTGGCTATATGGGTCATTGAGTGGGTGTGTGAGTAACTGAATGGGTCAGTGAGTGAGTGTGTGAATGCCTATGTGGGTCTGTGAGGTGTATGTTAGTGGATGTGTGGGTCTGTGAGTGGCTGTATGAGTCTGTGAATGGCTGTGTGAGTGGTTATGTGGGTGTGTGAGCAGTTGTGTGAGTGGCTGTATGGATCTGTGAGACAGTGTGTGAGGGGTTTCAGGGATGTGTGAGTGACTGTGTGGCTGTGGCGGTGTGGGTGTGTGAATGGATGAGAGAGTGGCAGAATGGGTGTCTAAGTGTCTTTGTGGGTGTGCCAATAGCTCTGTGAGTGACTGTGCCAGAACGAAACCTCATCTGCCTCTTTCTCCAAAAAGATTCTACAGTTTTGCACAAAATATCTACCCAACTGGAGTAATTTCTGCTGGTTAATTACTAAGTGCTACCTCGTTGGGTGAATCTCTAGTGCGTATTCCACACTACATCTGCCTTATGGACCACATGGAAATATCTCCAGTGAACATCTGTGCATTATGGCAATGTGATTGTTCCTTGTGCATCTGTATCCAGAAATCTGTGATAACATGAATCTTCCAATGGAGAAGACAGCGAGACAACAAAGATGTAAATCTCCACCAAACAAGGGTGCAGCCTCTTAACTATATGAAGTAAGTGTTTTTTTGTTTGGTGGAGATGTCCTCATATTCCTCAGAATCAAGCACACATCATCAAAATAAGCAGGACACCTGCTGAAGGGCCTTTCGGTAAGCTGTTCATCATCCTGACAAAAGGCAGGAACAACTTTGTAATACTACCAAGGTGGATGGGCAAGGACCAAACGGACTGAGCTTCCCTGTGATTTTGCACATTTACATATTTGTAGTAATTTAAAGGAAGAACCATGGACTCTCCACTATCCAGGACAAGATAGAACCCACTCATTACAGTCACTATAGACTGTGCTCCAATAGATCAATGATGCATTAACCTCCATGAAGCATTTCAGGTTGTCTTTCAATGTGGAATTACTGCAGAAAAATACTTGCTTTGCCTTCTGCAAGACCAGGTTTTTATTACAGCAGTGGAGGAGGCCACACACAGCCCACTACCTGGTCTGATTTTGGCACAGGGGACCCCATCCTCTGGGGCATGGCCTCTTCCTCCTGGGTGCTTTGGAGCCCACCCAGGGTACACAGTATGCTAAGTTGGGGACTGCGGGGAGCCTCATTTCCCCGGTGGTCCATGCCAGCTCCCCACCTCTAGTGAGAGCTGGCATTGCTCCCACATGTAATTTCCAGCAAAAAATGCTGACCCTGTGTGTGGGAACAATTTTATCTTCTGTTTACCTTCCCACTTGAAAGCAGACAGGAAAACAGATGAAAACTCAGCTCCCAAAGTAAAATTTTCCGTTCACAGCATGTGTGGCTGTAGATACACATGCTCTGCATACAGCAGTAAGCTTTATAACTGGTGGTTAGCCCATGGATGGTGCGGATGTTTGAAACAAAGTTCTTTGCATTGTTTGGCCAAGTTTTTCTGCCCCGCTCATGGCAGCAGAGTTACTGTTTGCTCCCACTTGGCGGGAGCTGATAAAGCTCCTGCCAAGTGAGAGCAAACATGTGTGTCCTTGGGGTGGACACACTGGGACATAGGGAGCCGGCCCTGGGGGTGGCAGTTCCCAATACCTCCAGGAGGGGGGCCACACAGGGCCAGCCTAGGGGTTGTTGGTAGTCCCCAGGGCCGAAAACGGCCTGGGAAAGGGCCATGCAGCCCCTGACACCCCTTTTTTTGTTACTCCATGCCCCGGAGAGGTGTCAGTCCCCAGAGAAATTTCAAATACAGGAGGGGGGCCCGCACAACCCCCCTCTTATTTACCTGCCAAGCGTAAAGGGGTGGTGGTCCCCAGTGCCTTTTAAGGCCTACGGAGGGGGGCACACAGACCCAATCCTATTATTGTATAAAGATTCAGGGAAGTGGTGGTCCGTGGGGCCTTTCAAGGCCTACGGAGGGGGCCGCGCAGGCCCTCTCCTATTACTATATAAAGGCCCAGGAAGGTGGCTTTCACAGGTGCTCAAACTGGCCTTGGGTAGGGGGGCCACATGCACCCCCTCCCAATTTCTTAATCATATATATCCCTCTGGAACTGGCCCACACAGTGGCTGAAAGAAAAACAAGCGTGGGAGACTGCATTTGTTGTTTTAAATTGTTTGCCTCAAATTTGCAAATCTTCCCAAGTAGGTAGTTATAGTTCTTATTAATATTATTAACAACTTGTAATGCGCATAGCTACCCCGAAGGGTTTCCCGGCGCAAGAAGTTAATAGATGACTGTTCTAATCATATAGATTCGGAATTGCCATGTTTTCAGCATCTTATGGAAGGTGAGCAATGATTGACAGTTTCCTAAGTCAACCGGTAATGAGTTTCAAAGCTTGGGACCCAGGTAGACAAAGAAGTGGCCCTTAATACGGGTCAATCGAAAACTGGGGACACCAAACAAGGCCTGGGTCGAGGATCTTAGTGACTGAGACGGCTGGTAAGCGGATACCAATTCTTAAATGTACCGTGCTCCTAAGCCAAGTTTGGCCTTGAACATAAAGCACAACGCTTTGAATTCAATGCGCTTGGCCACCTTAAGCCAATGAAGTTCTTTTAGTAATGGGACACGGAAGCAGTTCTAGGTAAGTGATAAAGCAGTCTAGCAGCAGCATTTTGGACAGTTTACAGGCGCTGTGAGGATGACTGGTCTGTGCCTAGGTATAGCAAATTCAAAAACAACAGTTGATGGACAGAATGTAGAACAATGTCATACATTCACCTCAGTACAGAGATCTGGGCCTAAATCCATCTTTTTTTTGCTCACCATCACGTTCCAGTTTGAACCCAGCCATGAGCAAATCAGTCTTGACCATGTGCCTCATGGGAACAGTCCAGCCCGAACTGCCAAGCCAAGTCCTCCCTGAACTGGAAACAAGCATCCTAGGACCGGTTTCGGGGTTTCACCCATCTTCAACCAGAATAGCCTGATTCCAGTGGCATGGAGAGCACGGGACCCACGTCTGGGCATACCCTTCCCACTCGGGGTGACAAATGCAAAAACAACAGTTAAGGGACAGAATGTAGAACAACGTCATACATTCATCCCAGTTCAGAGATCTGGCCCCAAATCCATCGTATTTTTGCTCACCATGCCGTTCCAGTTTGAACCCAGCCTTGCTCACTTTGCCACTGGATTCAAGATAGCCTGGCTGATGAGGGTTATGAATCCGAAACCGGTCCCAGGATGCTTGTTTCCGGTCCAGGGAGTTGGTAATTGTCATCAAGGCTAGGTGTTTCATGAAGTGGTCCCCAATCTGAAGATACTTGAAGAACATATGACCAGGTAGCTTGTAATGAAGCTTGAAGCTCTCGAAAGCAGCAAAACCATTATTATCATACAGATCCTCAAGACAGAGAATCCCATATCTAGCACAGCGCTTGTGGGAAACATTATGAAACACCTCTGGGAACATAGGATTGCCCTATAAAGGAAGTTTAGCATAGTTAAACAACAGAGTGCATCTAGCAGCCATTACGCGCCATATATATATATGCTATCTCTGATGGTCTTAAACCTAACTCTTTTGAAATAGTTTGGGTTATTAGTTCTATATAAGAACATACAGCTGTCATCTCCCAGAATCAAGCGATGACAATAAAAATTATGATCGGGGATTAGGAGGCTACGAAAGCGCCCTACGAAAGCTGCCCAGAAGTACATTTTAAAGTCAGGGAAATCGAGTCCTCCTTTGTTAAATGAGAGCTTTAGCAGATCTATCGCCCGTCGGGCTTTTTTATACCCCCAGATGAAGCTACTTAACATGCCCTCAAGTTTAAAAAAAAAAGAATTGGGATTCTGCAGAGGAATGGATCGGAATAAACATAAACATTTAAGTAGTATTTTCATCTGCGCCGAGACCCTGACCCCTAAGTATGTAGCTATGGAGCAAACATCCGCTACTGGTCTTTCGGGCTTAAAGTTGAGGAGTACTTATTTTTTTTACGTTTAATTTATATACGACGGAGAGCCAAACTTAGTTGCTTTGTCCTCAATAAGATTTATCACCCTAGCTGGGTCAGTTGTAAAAACCGCACTATCATCTGCGTGAGCAGTGACCTTAAGCTGAGTTGCACTTAACACCACTGGAGTTAGATTGCAGTGCACAAATAAATGGCTCGATGTAGAGAGTGAACAGCAAAGGGGAAAGAGGGCATCCCTGCCCAGTACCGCATACAAATGGGATTTTGGTGAATGTTAACCTAAATATAGTAATTTAGCTTGATCGTTATTATACAGTGCTTGTATCCATTGCCTAAATTGCCCTCTGAATCCAAATGTTGCCAGTGTAGCCCAAAGAAAATCTCAACCCACCCTGTCGAAAGCCTTTTTGGTATCTAAAAGATTCATGCTAAGATTTATTGGCAACTTCCCAGCCATATTGAAGGCACTTAGATCAAAAGCTGAGGCTGAGGGCAATCTGTACCAGTAGACCGCCGAGCAGCGTCCAATTGCCCAGCGAACCACCCGGGAATCGTACAGCAGACGTCCGGTAGCAACTGCCGCTGTTGCCTGAATTCGCATTCGCCTTCTATCTCCGAATTGTCTCCAAATATGCAAAATCTTGTGGAGTTCCCACAAGCTTCTGTACGTTTTGCTATTTTTTCTAACTGTGGGCAGAGAGCTCTGCTCCGCCCGCGGAGTGTGCGGAGTTCTGCCTACTCCGCATTCTGCTGAGAACGCGGAGTAGGCACAACTCAGCACACTCCGTGTCGGAGTGCCCCCCTAGGAGAATTACATTAAATATACGTCTAAAGGTTAAAGAAATCAACACTTACCTTAACTGTGGCATCCCCGGTCTGCCGTCCTCCTGTTCCTTGGTTTCACGATGATCTGCGCATGTGCGCGTGCTCGCGCATGTGCATTCCTTGCAAGAAATTATTGTTTTTTCCCTGCTGTTCAATGGTGACTGCTTGAAAAGTACATCCTTTACGGTGTATGAGTAAAGAAGCCAAGAACAGTGAAAAAGGAAAAGCAAATGCATATTTATATTAATACATACCTTTGCAGTATGAGAAATGCTTAGTTATTTCTTAGAATTATGTCTATTCATTGTTGAAATTGTAAGTTACTTTTTAAATTCTATTAATTGTAATACTAATATTAATTATTTTTTTCTTTTTATGCTCATAAATGGCACCATCTATTGAGGTGATGTACTTTACTAATTAGTTCTTGCAGTGCTGTTTCATAATTTTAGATTTTGAGGATACACACTCAAGCACAGATTGCTATAGGTACTAGCACATCTTCGCACACATCAACACAGCAACTAACACAACTAACTAGACACAGATATAGGTACTGACAGACACAGGGTTACACTGATTTAGCCACTAACACACCTAGACACACATTGATACAGTCACTGGCACACCCAGTTGCACACCGATACAGCCACTGACACATCAAGCTAAACACTAATACATCAAATAACACACCCATGTACTCAGTGACACACCCAGGGTTTTACTAATGTAGACACACCCACACCCAGGCATAAACAATTATACACAGACACAGCCAGCCAAAGATTATTGCGTCTAATCAGGAGGGGCTCATGCAGGTAAGAGCGGTGGGGCGGTGGGGCAGGTCGGGGGACTCGACAGGCGACAAGAAGGGGATACTAATTATTTATTTAATTTCCCCTCATCGATATCTGTCGAGTCCCGTCCACCTGCCCCACAGCTCTTACCTGCAATATCCGATCCTACATCGAATAACGCCCAGCTAAATTCTAATGCATCTAATAACACACTCAGGCACACACTGATGCACACAGTGAGACACCCAGAGACATACCAATGCAGACACTGACACACCCAGGCATACATTGAAGCAGACACTGACACACCCATCCAAAAACAAATGCATCCAATAAGACACCCAGGCATTCACTGATGCATACACTGACACACTCAGGGACATACCAATGCAGACACTGACAAACCCAGCCAAACACTAATGCATCCAATAACACACCCAGGTACACACTGATGCACACACTGACACACCTAGAGACTTAACAATGCACCCAGGGACTCACCCAGGCAGACACAGAGACACCCCGACATACACCATTGCAGACACTGACACACCCAGCCAAACACTCATGCATCCAATAAGACACCCAGGCACACACTGACTCACACACTGACACACCCAGAGACTTAACAATGCAGATTCTAACACACCAGGCATACAGTAATGCAGACAATGACATACTTAGCCAAACACTAATGTATCAAATAAGACATTCAGGAACACACTGACGCACACACTGACTCACCCAGGTACTTACCAAGGAGACACTGACACAGCCAAGAACACACCAATACAGGCACTGGCACTTCCAGCCATACAATAATGAATCCAATAACACACAGGGGCACACACTGATACACACTGACACACCCAGGGATTTACCAATGCAGAAACTGACACTCACAGGCCAACAGCAGTGCAGACACTGGCACACGCAGCCAAACAGTAATTCATCCAATAACACACTAAGCCACGCACTGATTCATACAATGACATACCCAGGCTCACATTGGTGCATATGATAACACACCCAGGCACTCACTAATACATACACAAACACACCTAGACATACTATCTAATTATTAATGATTTATTTGAAATGTTTTACAAAGTGCAAACAGTACCTGGCAGGGTATCAGAGAGCTGTACAACGTCGCCTGCTGGTTAATCTAGAGTAGGAAAACATAATCGACAACTACGCATATACAGCAGAAGCACATTGAAGACAAAAGGTGTAGACATATACCCAGTTAACAACATGATGCAGATTGCATCGTAGATAAGGGAGGGCAGGATTGTAAGGTCAATTCAAATAGTTTGTTAGGCTACAGTCCGCATGTACGCATGTAGCTATTCATGAGCAGGCCTTTGACTTCTTTTTTAAATGGAGAGGTTGAGGGGATTGTTCTGATTTCTGGCGGGAAAGCGTTCCATATTCTCAGGGCAAGACCGGAAAAGGCGCAGTTGTAGGTGCGCTTCTTTTTTAACTATGGTGGTTCGAGCAATAGAGTGTTTGAAGTTCTTAGGGCACGGTTCCCACCCTATAGTTCAAATTTATTTGCCAGGTAAGTGGGCGTGTTCGGATGCAGTGCTTTGTGTGTGAAGCAGGCTATGTTATCCCTGATCCTTGCATCGAGGGAAAGCCAGTTTAGTTGGATTAGATCAGGTGTGATGTGGTCATATTTTCTTGAGCCATCGGTGAGTTTGGCTGGCAGCAAAGTTCAGAGTGGCCCATAAAGGGGCCAGTTTCAGCTTTGGGCAGCCCACCCTGGGTCACAATTCTGTATTCTAAACGGTAGATAACAAGGACAGCTTGTTGCAGGTCAGTGGGCGGTAGGAACGGTTTGATTTTCCTTGATGAGCAGAGTTTGTGATTGGCTCCTCTTGTAGTACTGATGTGATCCTGCATATTCAGGCATTTGTCTGGGATTAGGCCAAATGATCTAGTGGAGCTAACAACATGTGGGGCGCAGTTTAGGGCTGTTAGTTGTTTGAGCTAATTCTGAATGGGCACAGTATGATTATGGGGGGCAATCAAGAGGAATTCAGTTTTGAGTGTATTTAGCAAAAGGTGGTTGTGAGATAATCATTGTTGGGTTTTTAAAAGAGCATAGTTGAGAGTAGTGATGTTGTCCGTTGAAGAAATGTTCATATACAGTTGAGTATCATCCGTGTACCTGTGATACTGTATGTTAGTTTGTTTCAGAGTTTTGGTGAGAGGTTCTAGATACAGGTTGAAAAAAGTTGGTGAGAGTGCTGATCATTTTGGAACTCCAATTGAGACTGATTTACTGTTGGAAAGGTCGTGGTTGACTTTGATTCTTTGAGTTCTACTTTGAAGGAATGACACAAACCAATTTAAGACTGGATCTGATAACCCCGTGCTTGTTTCCAGGAGGTCAATTAATTTGTTGTGTTTGACTTTGTCAAACTCTGAGGAGAGATCCAGCAGTATAAGTAGGCAAGGTTTGTTCTGGTCAAGTAGTCTTGGGGCATTGTCCACAATGTATCGTCCACAATGTATACACTATTGCATGCACTGACACACCCACTCTCACACTGATATAGTCACTGATATTAAAAACACAGATTAAGCTCTTTGTTTGAGTAGATGGTGGTTCTAACAAGAACCAGTTTTTCTAAAAGGGATTTTTAACAGATTATATATATATATATATATATATATATATATATATATATATATATATATATACACACTCCTTCACTTCTTCAGATAACCCGGGACACTTTAGCGCCGGTGCAACCGTGGGTCCGAAGACGCCCACAATCATCCATACGTTTTCACCAAGTACTCACAGGTACCGTTGCACTCCCATCAGGAGATAATCACCGCACAAAGTCCATCCGTCATTCAAAGAAATACTCGTTTTATTCTTTCATCAGCTTCAAGCCAGAAAATACCCTACGCGTTTCAGCGATACACTCGCCTTGGTCACGGGTAAACAAGACATTCGACCAAGTGGTATTTTTTAAACACAACGTTACGTGTAATGTATCAACATAGATAACGGACTGTCATCCTGAAAGTTAGGCTCCAAAAGGTGGCGGCCATCTTAGAGCAGTATTCTCAAACAAAGAAAGTTTTTGACAACATTTTTTTTTTTTGGACAAATTTTTAACAAATAAATAAAGTTATTGGTCAAACATTGAGGGTAATGCTGTTTGCAACAAAAATCTATTGCATTAAACTTTAAGAATTCTAAAATGAGAAATCCTGGACACCAAATAGTGTGTTCATCACAGCTACACACATAGATATTTTTAACCAATTGGCATTTAGAAAATGGAGCACAATGCAGCCTATTTCTTCCCGTTCCTGCACACGTTAATTATCTCTGCGTGTGTTATCATGCATATGAGGAAAATACTCAATTAGATTGTCCTCGATTAGCTGAGTGATAGTAGAACATTTGTCATTTTTTCTCTCTATGCACATACAGTGATCAAATTATCATGAATACATTTCATAACGACATAAACCCATGTCACCTCACATGTTGGCATACTGTTCTCCTACCCAAGTGGGTAATATTTGAAAGAAACTATCTTCAAATGAAAACATACGATTAATTTGCAGCACAGTTAATTGAAACACTATTTTTAAACTTTGAACATGATTTTGATATCCCAATATTCACCAACCCCAGTGGGTAAAATCATTGGTAAATTCATACAAGTAGGTACGGAAATACAAAAGGAAAAGAAGAAAAATTATTATGTATATGTATTTTAGTCCAAATGGACAATCAAAGCTTTCTTCTTTGAAACAATGCAAACAGATCATCGTCCTTCCTTCTGACGTTTCAAGAGAACTACAATGGAGGAAGAAGAAAAGAAAGCCAATTGAAAAAATGTTCTTTGTGACATCAATGTAATATAATTTGGTCCACCACTTGGAGCCATAAGGATGACAATTTAAAAACACATACATACATCTATATCTAAAATGGATGTTAAGGATATTAAAGAGTACGCAAAATTCTGAATAATTCAAATAATTCAAATATTTAGGAAGAAATTAATGGAGAGAGACTTTAGATTTAAAAGAAACCTAAAATTAAGGAACAACATGTTCCAATAGTCATACCTCATTACTAAGGAAGCTTCCACTAAACAAGGGAGATTAGACATACATCCAAAGTTGACTGGACAAACGCGTTTTTCCCATGCATTTTTCCATAGGACCTTTAGACACAGCTACAGCCCGAACGGCTGAACAGAATTACTTGAAATTTGGCAGAGAGGTAGCCATAAGGTCAAGGAAGTGCCTTTTGCAGGTCTGGTGTAAATCTGTTCAGTATTTCCGGAGAAAATAGCATTTAAAAGCATATATATATCTATATGCGCGCAGGGTGCGCGCACCGTGCGAGCACCGTGCGAGCACCCTAACGTGCGCGAGCGTAATTCTGATTGGTGGTTACATGTTAGTCAACGTTCGAATCGGTCGAAATCAGGAAGTGTCGGCCGCCATTTTGTTTGTTTTCAGTGCGAGAGTGAAAAAGGAAGGTGGCGAACGTGAAAAGGGGGCAGGGTAGAGAGTTCCTGACCCCCTAGCCTTTGTCAGGGGGTCCCTGAAGGACCCCGAAGGCAAAAAAAATTTTTTTTTTTAAAAATCGCGGGGGTGCGCGCACAGTGCGCGCACCCTGAAAAACACAAAAAAAAAATAATAATTTTACACAAAAAAATAATAATTCGCAGGGTGAAAACCAAAAAAAAAAAAAATAATAATTTTTAATACGTAGGTTATTGTAAAATAAATATATAAAAAAAATAATACATAAATAAATTAGCATTTAAAAAACCGTACAAATTCACTGAAAAAACCATAGGTTTCACACACGTTATAGTTAGGAATTAGCATTTAAAAAACCTTGCAAATTCACTTAAAAAACCATAGGTTTCACACATGTTATAGTTAGCTGGACATTTCACTCATAAAAAACCAATGAAATTCCCCCGTTATAGTTACTGCAGGCAACTATAACTCACGCGACCGCAATCCTCTGCTGATGACGTCAGATATTACATCACTGATGACATATGTGTCTTTCTGAAAAATAAATATTTGTAATATATGTATAGCTAAAGATTAATGGAAGAAGACATGGGTAAATAAGTGTCTAAATACAGTATTAGCATCAGCAGAGGATTACGGTCGCGTGAGTTATAGTTGCCTGCAGTAACTATAACGGGGGAATTTCATTGGTTTTTTATGAGTGAAATGTCCAGCTAACTATAACATGTGTGAAACCTATGGTTTTTTAAGTGAATATATATATATATATATTACCTACTGGCGGTCGCCAGTAGGTAGTTATAGTTAGGACCCTGTTTCCATAGGAAAACCGCAACATTCTATTTGGAATAACTTTGGCGCCGGTCGACGAATCCTCGCAAAATTTTCAAAACTAATGGGGCGCTACGCTCCGCTCCTACCCTGAAAGTCTCGGGGGGATTCGTCAAGCGGGGGCTGAGATAAAAGGGGGGTCCCAAAACGCGTTTTTCCCATGCATTTTTCCATAGGACCTTTAGACACAGCTACAGCCCGAACGGCTGAACAGAGTTCCTTGAAATTTGGCAGAGAGGTAGTCTACAGGTCAAGGAAGTGCCTTTTGTAGGTTTGGTGTAAATCTGTTCAGTAGATTCTGAGAAAATAGCCTCTGCTGATGCTAATACTGTATTTAGACACTTATTTGCCCATGTCTTCTTCCATTAAATTTTAGCTATACATATATTACAAATATTTTTTTTTCATAAAGACACATATGTCATCAGCAGAGGATTACGGTCGCATGAGTTATAGTTGCCTGCACTAACTATAACGGGGGAATTTCATTGGTTTTTTATCAGTAAAATTTCCAGCTAACTATAACATGTGTGAAACCTATGGTTTTTTCACTGAATTTGCAAGGTTTTTTAAATGCTAATTCCTAACTATAACGTGTGTGAAACCTATGGTTTTTTCAGTGAATATATATATATATATATATATATATATATATATATATATATATATATATCAGAAAGCAAGGTTTAGGTGTGTTTGTTCGAGTAAATTCACGAATCCGGCCTGTAAATTAGTGGTTCTGTGAAACTGATAAAATAGGTAATTTTTTTTAAAAACAGATATGAAGTCGTTTATATATCCTTGCAAATATTGTCACACTGATGTTATTGGTAATGATGGAGGCCTGAATATATGCAGAGAATTTCAGGGTAATTCTCGATTTCGGACACACGGATTTGTTCCAATGACAAGTTCACAAGTCAAAACTATAGAGTAGTAACCCTTCTATATTTCTGGACTCGCAAAGGCACCGTGGGAGTCCCAAAATATTTTTGGGACAATTTAAAACAATTATTTACAATAAAGCGCTTTATTTACTTTACAATAACTACAGATGTGATTTTTATATTTTAAAACGTATAAAAAGTTGATTTGTAAAAAAAAAAGAATGTCTACAGTATAAAAAAGCGTAATCAGTAATAAAATTAAATAGTAATACACTAAGGGCCAGAATTACTACCCTATCAACTGGCGAATCGCGAACTGCATCGTTTTGCGACTCGCAAACTGCGACTCGCAAATAGGAATTTACACCAGTGTCTCTGACACTGTTTGCACTTCCTAATAGGGCCGCAAATTGCCTGCAACATTAATATTCATGAGGCAGGTGCAATTTCCAACCTCATTCGGAATGGCTAGCTCTGCCAGCGATGGTGGACTGCTGGGGGCAGGTTTTTTTTAATGCATTCCGTTTTCCTCAAAAGAAAGCGGGATGCATTTTGAAAAGAAAAAAAAACGTTTCTATTTCATTTTTTAAGAGTAGGCAGTGGTCCGTGCGACCACTGCCTGCTCTTAAAAAATATTTTCGCACACATCACAAGTGGTAGGTGGTCCCATGCCGACCACTTCCCATTTGTGAGTGGCTTACCACCTATTTGAAGTAGGTGGTAAACTGCAAATGTTTTGCGGCCAGAATTGCGGTTGCAAAAGAATCATACATTTAAATGAGACTTGCTATTAGGAGGGGATGCCCTTGGCACGCCACTTCCTAATAGCGAGTCGCAAACCCTATTTTGCGAGTCTGTAATAGGTTACCGACTCGCAAAATAGGGTTTGTACATGGGCCAGACCAATTTTGCAGTCTCAAATGTGCCAATTTCCTGTTTGCAACTGCAAAATATAGTTGTAAATCTGGCCCTTAGTATTAAAAATAAACCCTACAAATTAACTAAGAAAACTAAACATTGGAGGTACATAATATTTTTTAAATGGAATTTAAAAAAAACTTTGAAACAAAGGTTACAGGGATGTTACAGTTAGGCTCACATTTCACTCAGACAAAACCATTGAAATTCAGCAGCTATAGTTACTTGAGCTAACCATAACTTGAGCCCCCCACAACGCACTGTTTAAGACCTCACATAATACATTACTCATGACAGGGTGAGTGACATCACAGATGGCATCTCAAATGACATCACCCATGACATAATCCATAGAATCACTCACACACCCACTGACACCCTCATACAACCTCTCATACACCCACTCACACACCCACACAACCACTCACATACCCTTTAACAGACCAATACAACCACTCACACGCCCACCCCCTCAACCATAGAGCCACTCACACACCTAGTCACTCTGCTATAGTGGCATTGACACAGTCACTCATTCATCCATAAAGCTACTAGCATTTCACTATCACAGTCACAAACTCAACCATACAGCCACTCTTCAACTATACAACCAGTCACACAGCAATGCACTCACCCCTACAACCTCTGAACACAGCCATACACTCATCCATACAACTACTCATGCACCCACTCACACTACCTACATACCCATTCACACATCCATAGAACCACTTACCTATACAAACACTATACAAACACTAATACAGACACTGACTTTTCAATACAGCCACTCACACATCAACTTACTTAACCAAACACCCTCTCAAACAGCCAAACACTCACCTATACAGCGACTCATAGTGCCTCTCACCCACCAATATAGGTACTCAAACACCCACTCACCCAGCCATGGAGCCACTCACACAGCCAATCACTCACTGATTTAGCCACTCGCACACCAACTCACCCACCCTTAGAGCTACTTCAACAGCCACTCACCCACCCATATAGACTCTCATGCACTCACTCACCCATACAGCTACTTACACACCCGCACCTCCACCCACACAGCTACACACACGCACACTCACTCACTCACCAATACAGTCACACACACCCACTCACTCACCCATACAGCAACTCAGACAGCCACTTACATAGATTCAGACAGTCTCACAGCTGCTCTGATGTCATATATTTGAAATAGTATCACTCATTAGTAGTGCAGAAAGAATAGTAATGCCTAAACCGTTAGGTTACTATGTGTGTTTTAGTGTAAGAAATGTTAACAAAACACTTACATGCACTAGATAACTCCATGAGTGATGCCATTTGAGATGTCATCAGTGATGTCACTGACCTGTCATGAGTAATGTAATATGTGAGGTCATAAGCGGTGCATGGTGGGAACATAAGTTATAGTTAAATGCGTAACCATTAACCTTAGTTTTTTCAGTGAATATATATAAATATATATACACTTTTAGTCCTACTTCTATATTTGGCCTGCCCTGGTTTTTGATTTTCAAACACTGTTCACCCTAGTTCCACTCCTTTTTGGGTCCCCGTTCCAAGACAATGGTTTGCAACTGCAGTTTTGATTTCAAGTCAGTGCTATGTTGTCATGTTGCAAAGGATAGCAGGTGTCCATTAGCCACAGCTTGTACTGCATTTTGTAAAGGTGCAACAGTGTTTTGTGTTTGATTTTTCAAATCATCGGCTCTCTGAATTATTTTTTTTTTCGTCTAGCTCAAAGTTCATGCACTACACCTCTTCCCTAGATGCATAGTTCTGGACTGTGCTTTGTTTAAACAACTCTTCTTTGACATAACAAAGCTGATGCAACTTATATTTGCCATTGTAATATAATGGCCAGAAGGAATTATTTGAGGGGGTCAACGCACAGAAAGGCTAATATTTGAAGGGCACATGAGCGGTAGATATTGGACCTGTGAAAATGAAAATGCATGCAGAGTAATTCAGCCAAGTGATCAAGCTGCAGCCAAAAATTGATTACCTTTCTGCGGCTCACCACTCGCTCCAATTAAAGAGCATTGAACCAGGCAAAATCTCCTTTCAAGTTTGTGCAAACTGGACTGGAAATGTCCTGAAAACTATTTCATGTGGGCCACATTTGCACATGTAATATGCAGTGCCATCCAGCACTATGCATTTGGCTTCACAGGTTAAAATGGACGGAGTGTCTTTGGAAGGACCCAATCTGCTGAAATGTGCAGGGGGATTTTAATCTGGCACCAGGAAGGAAGATAAATATTTCTGGGGCATGCTCAATGCCACTGAGCTGTCCGGTCCATTTGCAAACAGAACACCTCATCCAGCAACCAGCAAGATTACTAATACCCATGATGAATACTGTTTGCTGTTTTGAAGGAAAACGTGACAGTTTTATAACTTATGGAAAGATGTATGGGTATCTGACTGGTCAGAATGAGTGGCATATGTATCACTGCAATACTTTGACGCAAGAACAATTTGGAAGCGTTTTGAAAGGAACACTGTAATCCAACTTCCCACTTAGGCAGGAGTAAACCCCAAAACAGAGTGAATTTTAACAGTATTTTCACTTTCTCCTTCCAGCTGAGAGCCCGGTGGCCTGGAGGTGAGCATGAGCACACAACCAACGAAAGGCCTTCCATCAGAGACACAGAGGGGCAGATTTACAAGTCCCTTGCGCCACTTTTGCGTCACTTTTCCCCATTTTAAAACTGACGCAAATGTGGTGCATGGTGCTTGTAAATCTGCCCTAGAGAGACCAGGAATGTACGCTTTAACTGAATGCTATGAAAACATTAGCTTTTAGTAGTTCCTATTTTCCCAAAAAGTATGGTATTTCAAATAAGAGAAAGGCTGCTAGACAATATTCACATAGATGTCGGGACAGTTTGAGTGAAAGGGTTCCGGTGTTACATCAGTATTTGGGTCACTGCGTGCATCAGTCAGGTTTCAATGTGTGCACACACGTTGGTATTCAGGGGCTTATTTACAAGCCCCTTGCCCCACGTTTGAGTCATTTTTAACATGGGAAAAGTGACGCAAAAGTGGCGTAAGGGGCTTGTAAATCTGCCCCTCAGTGTATAGGAAGATTATGGGTGCATAGTCAGTTTGTCAAAAGCGTAATTCAGAATCGGAAACCCTTGGGTCCACTGGGACCAACGTGCAGCAAACGGCTGGTTGTCCATGGCAGTAATTTGTGCCTATGAATTGTAATGCTTGCAACGAAGCCACCTAATATCTTGAGGTCTACTGTTCTCTATTTACGTAGTTCTTGAGCGGGCTAAAATGCAACTTTCATCTCACGGTTGACTTCATCATCACTTTATTGAAAATGTGTACATTATACAAAGTCATTTAAATAGTTTTAGACAATTGTTCACAATGTTAATACTCCTATTTTGAGGAGTTTTGTTGGTCCTCCACTTTAAATATTACAGTAGAAGCATTAAACATATACAATGTCTAAAATACCAGTGGCCTAGTCATAAAAGCCATTTATTTTTTTTAAGTTCAAAAAATTTTTTATTGAGAAGAATAAAGGTGTCTATATACAGTACATAATAATTAGCTCACGTTATTACACTACAAGTCTGCTGTATTAAAATTACATGAATCGGACTTATTAATAAAAATAGAAAAAGCAAGGTGATATAAGTGAAACATGAATATCATTACAATATAAAAGTTTTTAGTAACATTTGAGGGAGTCAAGGTGGTTTAAGAACTTCTTGCAGAGATGGTTGTAGCTGGGAACATCGTTTGGCACTTGCGTCGATGTATATTGTGACGGGTGACCACAAGTCTAAACGTTTCGTTGCCATATGTATAGGGTAAACAAAGGAAGTGTCCAACCTATGATTGTGCATACCACCAGGCCTTATAAGAAATTTTGGTGAAATCTTTCCAATTTATGGTAATTTGCTGAAGAGCAACCGCCAATAACATCAATAATTTTGACATTAAGGGGTCGATTCCGATCTCGTTCGGAAGGGCTCTGAACGCATTCCGATGGGAAAAAGGTAAGAGTCGGACGCATGTTTCCCGACCGACTCGGACACCTGTACGAGCGAGCAAGTACGATGAGACTGTACGCGTGTGTTCTGACCGACCCGTTTCCGGATCCGACCCGCTCCAACTGACTCGTACGGACACGATTCTCACAGCACAATGGAGACGTTTCATGACCGAGCGAGTACGATGTACGTGTCGGACAGCCGGATTGAGCCGAAGTTTCTGGCTCGCAATTTGTCCGGGAAGCTGCCTTTGGGGGTTCGCGTCGGACACCCCGTGACCCGCAGCCTTACGACTCATACACAGGGGGAGACCCTTGGGTCTCCCCAACACAGGCATGTATGGTGCGGATGGCACCGATGCACACCCGCTGTAGGTGGGGCCCTTGTGCGAGACGTACCCATTCAGTCAATGGGAGCCCATGTAAGCATCGTACGACCGGCTCCCATTGACTTCTATGGGAGCCAGACCAAACCGAATCCGGCAGCATGCGGCCGCATCGTACTCGCTCGGTCGGAGTGCAGGGGTCTGGCTCGGTCAGAAAACACTCCGGATCCGGCTCGGTTTAAGAGCTTTCTGACCCAGATCGGAATCGCCCCTATGCGTAACATGTTCCCAAATAGATGAGAGACTTCCTAAGAAAACATGGATAAAGGAAAAAGAAAATTTAGTACCAAAAATTTGATTAATTTGGGACCATACTTGTTTACAGAAAGTATAAACATATGGACAAGAGAATAACATATGAAATAAATCAGTATTTGGGGACGAACAAGTCCAACAAGTATCTGATACAGTCGAAAACCTTTTACTGAAAGTAGTCGGTGTGAGTAAGATTCTATTGTATACAAAAACAATGTTTGCGTTGTGTTGGCTGCTCTGGAAGACCTACATATCTTGGTCCATATGTTCTTCCAGAGTGACAGTGGCCAAGATGTCATAAAATCACGTTCCCACGCTTCTTCTATTTTAGATTTCTATCTGACAGTGTCGTTAGTCGTTACCATGTAAGTAGCTATAGATAGTGGAAGCTTTGGGCATGGTTTTTAACAAGGTGTGAAGTCGTTGAGAGGGGTCTGGAATAATAGAAGTATCAGGTGCAATAGTAAGTTGGAAGTATGTATCCATCACATCTTACTTAAGTAAGTTATATTTATGATTAAATGAAACAGGCAAATTGAGTGATTGGGTAAGTGAGGAAAAGGGTAAAAAGTCAGAGCGTGAGAATAGTTGATGGACCCATAGTAATCCCTTTTGTCTCCAGGTCTTCCAGTAGAAGGGCTTATTCCCAATAAGCAGGTTTTTGTTGTGCCAAATTGGCGAGTTGAGGAAGGAGTCTATAGTACTGTGAGGTGAAGGAGAAGTTGACTCAAGAAGTTTGGAGGTAAGATTGATTATGGGAGTAGAGAGGGACTGAGGTTTATGTGAGAGGAAGAGATACTCATGAAAGGAAAAGGGAGATAAAAATAGACGCTCAATTGAAGTCCAAAGAGGGCAGTCTTCTGTGGAATCAAGCAGCCAAAAAGAAGCTTGACGTAAAAGGAATGCTTTCTGGTATGCCTGAAAATTGGGAAAATTAACTCCACTTTCTGTTTTAGGGCGAGTTAATTTTAATAAAGACATTCAGGATTTCTTGTTGCTCCACAGGAAGGAGGAAAGGATGGAATTAACTTTCTTGAATAATTTAGCGTAAATAGGAACTGGGATATTGGAAATAGTATATAAAACTATGGGTGACAGCATCATCTTTAAAGTGTCTAAACGACCCCACCAGGATAAGTAGAGGGGATGCCATTTAGTGGTTAACTCTAAGATCTTTTGAATACATGTATTCATGCATAATGCTACTGTGCTCAAAACTGAAGAAGCAAAGTGTAATCCTAAATACTTGGGGGTCCATTAGGATGTAGGGTGGTGGTGCCTTTTTCAGGCCACCAGCAGCGGACATCACGCCCGCCATATTAGTATGGTCAAACATAGGCCAATTCCCAACTGCCGCGGTGCGACGCGCACCACCATCAAAGTGCACCCGCCACCGCGGTGGTGGGAGCCAATGGAGACCCTCCGCCGTGCGGAATGACGTCCGCCCCGCTCCACAAATTAGGATGACTCAAGCAAGCAGACGCACCGCAGCAGAGACACCGCCCAACCAGAGACGGCGGAGGCTCGACAGCGGAGCGCGAAACCAAAGTCCCGGTCACGACCGCCATGGGCCCAGCTCTACATGTCTTTCCGGTGCTGTACCTGCTACATCACCAGGAACTCGTGGACCGCCGCGGACGCTGCCGCAGGTACGCAACAACACAACACACAACACACGGCCTGACACTGGGTCCAACTCCACATCAGACACCCTAGGGGGGACAGGGACACATCAACAAGGGCACATCACCCACCTGCCACAAATTCACCGCGCTGGATCCTGGACACACAGCTACTGCCACAATACAGCAATGTACCGGTCACGCCACCGCAGCGGCGAACACAAGCAAATACATGAGCACAATGCAGAAGGCAGGGCCAGTGCCAGACATGGGCAGGGCACAAAGACCACAGGTACACACCCACTCCCACCACACACTAGCACACCCCATGAAGGTACATGCCATGTGCCCCTCCTGTGCACCCCATGCACAACAACAAGCCAGGGCAATACACACCCTGCACCACACAACAAACAATCATGGAGACACACAATGCAGGAGTGGCTGCACAGGAGCACACAACACACAGCACAGTAGCACAGGGCCAGGGAAACACACACAACACCACACTCAGGGAAATATCAATGAGGACAAGCAACAAATGAACACACACAAGGAATCAACATCCAAATGGACACACAGCCTGCACAGTCACACATACATATCCTGGACTGACACACACACATATACACACCCCACATGACAACAGCAAAGGAGCACAACAAATAGGGAAACCAAAGTGGGCTGCACACAAATGGAGGCCATGGACACACACACCAAGCATGTGTACATCACATCAACACAAGGAACAGAGCACAACACCCTCACACCATCAAAGCACACATGGCTGGCACAGTCAGTGAACTCAAACCACAGACAGCTCAGTGCAACAACACAGGGAGACAGCAAGGCAAACCACGTATAGGCACAAGGATGAATGGATGAAAGGAAGGCCCTGAAGTCAAACTGGGAACAGCCACACATCCATACAACTACTTCACAGGAGTACACCAGCAGCACTACACTCAGGGCCCATCTACACACCTCAGGACTGACAAACACCAGTAATAATCTACACTCATACCCCCCTCACACCAGCAGCACACAACACCAGTGCCAAACACACTGAAGGCTGGCAATATTTCACAGGCAATACACACACAAACAACCACACAACCTGGGCTCAGCCAAAAACATCACACACACACACACAGGGATGCCACCACAAATGTGGAAACAAATACAACAGACAAACACATAACCCAACAGAAACACACACAGAGCCACAACAACAACAACAGACATGCCCTGTGCAGCTAAACTGGGGAAAGGCAATGGGAGCACAGACACAACAGGAGTGCACAAACTCATCACTCAGGAACAATACACAGACAACATACCACAACACACACAAGAAGTGCACCATCACAGAACAACACAGCCACAGCAAACAAACAACAGATGCACAGGCAGAACAATCACATAGCAAACACAGCAGGGCATCAG
This sequence comes from Triturus cristatus, assembly GCF_964204655.1. Taxonomy (NCBI): domain Eukaryota; kingdom Metazoa; phylum Chordata; class Amphibia; order Caudata; family Salamandridae; genus Triturus; species Triturus cristatus. Next base: position 166,622,387 of record NC_140580.1, on the reverse strand, counting down.
GGGATGCACACCAGGCAATCACAAGGCAACATACACACACAGCACTGCATGCACAACAAGCTGTGTGTGACACCAAGCATACCAGACACACACACAGACATCAGTGACAGAACAGCAACCCACACAACACCATACAGCACAGCACAAAAAAAACAGCACACCCAGGAAGTGAAGCCATAACACAAACAAGACACATACATACAACACAACACCCAATAGATGCACAAGTCTGGGACACAAAGGTGGAGACAACTTGGCCACAGGACTGGGCAGCACACACAGTTGAACTGCATAGGAGCAACCATGACTGACAAACAGCACCAGAACATCACACATGACCCATTGGGGAAATGCCCTGAGTGGCACATTGACCCTGGACAAAGAACTGCACCACAAAGCACAGTGTCACAAATGAAGTCATGGGGAGGCACACACACCTAGAAACCAAGGGGACAGCTCACACCAAAGTGAAGTGTACTGCATGTCAGTAGGAGACATGGTAGGAGTGTACCATACACAAAGAGAGGGAGTGCAGACCCACAATGGATAGGCAGCTGAAAGATAGGGGATGGCATGACAACACACACAACATGCCACACTGGAGGCAAAAAGGCACCATGTGACAGCAAGGCAGGAGAAAACACAACCACAATGGCAGTATGGAGCAGCAGGCCTGCACAGATTCCACAAACAGCCACCAGACACATGGATGTGCAACAAAACACAACACTGGTTTGCCAGTAACACCCTCTGCATACTCACAAGTGACAAAAACAACAAGTAGGAGTCAGACAGAACTGCAAGGACACACTAACAAACTGCACAGTGCACAACATACAACTCAAACATGGGCATACAACCACATCCACAGGGATGAACAATCAAAACAACAGGCACACAACTCCTGGGTGACACATGTGTGTAGCTGACATTGCAGAGGCATGCACACATCAACACTCCCCACAAACTCACCCCCTTCACACTGCACACTACCTGGCCACCCAAGAGCACAAATGGAAAGTAAGCCATGGACTAGGATGACTGGCCATCACATACACCAATGGGCACACATATAGGAAGAACACACACATGATGACCCTGGACAGCCTGCCTGCAATACTGTGTGCAGAAACCCACTCTGTGCTGGCAGTGCCCCCCAACCTGACATGTGTACAATATAGCCAACATGAACTAATCAAGTAAATGACTACTGCTAACCAATCCAAATTGACACCATTGCCACCACATGTATCTGGGTCAAGAAGAACGGAATACCCTGTCACCCCTGAAAAAAAGAGAGTAAGTGAGCCCAAACATTGACCATGTTGAAGTGCCACACAGACCATGTGGCACAGTAAACCATTTACACACATCAAAAGAACTTTATTCAGTAAGGACACTGACAAAATAGACAACTGGAGCAACTGTCTTTATTCACATATTGCACAGATAGGCACCATGAGAAGAGAAGAGTAAGGCACAAAATGCAGAGCATGTCCATGAGAAGCTGCACAGGCAAGGGCAAAACAGCAGTGAACAACAAGGCCAGTGTTCAGGGCAGAGTGCAGAGCATGTCCATGAGAAGCTGCACCACAGGCAAGGGCAAAACAGCAAGGCCAGTGGCCAGGGCAGAGTGCAGAGTATGTCCATGAGAAGCTGCACAGGCAAGGGCAAAACAGCAGTGAACAACAAGGCCAGTGGCCAGGGCTAAGTGCAGACCATGTCCATGAGAGGCTGCATAGGCAGGGGACACACAGCAGTGAAGGACAAGGCCAGTGGGCATGACAAACTGCAGACTGAGTCCATGAGAAGCTGCACAGGGAAGGGTCCAACACAGCAAAGAGCAACAAGGCCAGTGGCCACTCCAAGGTGCAGAGTGAGTCTACGAGAAGCTGCACAGGCAGGGGGCACACAGCAGGCCAAGTGGGCAGGACAAAGTGCAGAGTGAGTCCATGAGAAGCTGCACAGGCAGGGGGCACACAGCAGTGAACGACAATGCCAGTGGGCAGGACAAACTGCAGACTGAGTCCATGAGAAGCTGCACACGGAATGTTTGCGACTGTACCTTTCAATGGTCAGCAACACAGTCAAGGGGCAACAATGTGCAGTACAGGCCCACCTGTGTGAGACACAGGTGTGTGAGGGTGACTACCGCTCAGACCTGGCTGTCAGGCAGACTGGGAGCTGGCTGTGTCTCGGGGACTGTTGGGGCACTTGACGGTGGAGAGAGCGGAACAGCTGAGGTAGAGCTATCAGTGGCTTGGCAAGCTGGAGGGCTGCTTGGACCAGGTGGTGTAGTGGCACATGGAGGTGGAGTCATTGAGACGGGAGTCACGGTGTGGCTGGGAGATTGTGGAGGGGTGCCCTTCCACTTCTTGGGGATCCTAAATGGCTTGACTGACTGTGGATCAATGGGAAGTGGTGTGGGCACAACATGCACACTCACCACCACTGCTTCAACAGGCACTGGAAGCCCCTCTGGTGATGTGCTGGACCCAGCGGAATGCTTTGCCTTGCTTCGCCTCTGCCCCCCCTTCCCCTGTGTACTAGGTGTTACCCCTACAGTGCCTGCTTCACTGGGCTTGGAATGGGAGTCGAGGTGGTTGGTGATACTGCCTTGGAGCCCTTCCTAGGTGTACCCTTGGCATGCACCACCTCCTTGGGGGACACAGACACTGAACGATTATCTTTGCGTGATGCTTTAGGGGCAGGAGAGTCCTTGGATGGGGATGCCACTGAGGCATGTGTGCGTGTGGTCTGCTGCTTTGCTAATTGTCCACTGGTGTCACCTGACTGGCTTTTCTCCCTGCGCTCTGGGGTGCCTTTGGTCTTCTGTGGGGATGGTGTCTGCGCCCGGGACCGCTTGGGTTGCTGCTGCTGTGTGCTCCGTGTGCTGTATTGTGACTTTGATGTATGTGGACCGTGGTCACTATCGTCAGACGTGGCCACTGCCCAGGAGGTGGACAAAGGGACTGGAGCTGGACTGTGAGTATGTGCCTGTTGCAGGGCAGATGTCACTGTTGATGACAAAGCCTGGACTGTCCGGTGCCGACCACCCACGTCGGAATGTATGCCCTCCATGAAAGCAACCACCTGGGCCAATTTCTTGATGTGGTCAATGAAGGCATTTGAGGAGAGCTGTCTGGCCTACACATAGCTGATGCAAAAGCTCCACAGACTCAGCACTGATGGCAGCAGGGAGGGCAGGGGCAGCGGTGCCAGGGGTGAAGGACACTCTTCCCCTCTTACTGAGGCGGACACGGGCAGCACCAGAGGAAGTGGTTGGGAGGGTGGGCAATGGCCGCTGTGTGGTGGAAGTCGATGCAGAGTCCCCGTTCCCTGTGCCCTCCAACATGGATGCATCCCCGCTGGCATTGGATGATGTGGTGCTTTGCGTCTCAGGCTGGGACTCCTCCAGCAGACTTCTGTCCCCCTCTGAGGCGCTGGTGACATCTGTGTCACTGGGCTCCTGGGCAGCTGTGGTGCTAGTTTCATCCCCACTGGTGTCCGTCTCCTGTCCTTCCGTAACCACAGGTGATGCTGCATGGGTGAGAGAGATGTAGGGTCAGGTCAGTGGCAGCAACAGAACAAACATATGCAAGCAATGCATGACAAAAGTTGACCAAATCTACATGTTGCACACCACCCTGTGCAATCAGATCGTGCCAACTCACTACATAGACTCAAGCAGTGCGTGAAAACAGGATACTCAGGCATGAGTGAGCCATGTGATGACCACACAGCACAACACCCTGCTTGTGGCTCTGTTTAAACAGACACACAACTAGTTCTGAGCACACCTAGGCACATGATGGGGGCACACTATGTGTTGCCAATGACAGAACTGGATGGAACAGGAGGGGACAACACAGACCCAGACTACAACATGACAGTCCACAATGGACATTAGCCAATGCCACCCACCATGTCGTACCTTGTGGACAATATAATGCTGCACATTGCTGTAAGATGTGTAGACCTCCCCAATATGGGTGCATGCAATGGACGCATTGATGTACGCAGTCAGATTGGGCACACTGCCGTTCCCTCCCATGAGATTCCCACGACTACACCAATGCAGAATAAACCAGAAGAGCACAACTCAGAAAGTAATGTGAAGGCACAGCATCCGAATCACCTTTGTAAGTACAGGTAGGGCAAATGCATGCCACAGGCACCCAGGCCAGCAGCCACTTAAATGCCACAGCATCACACTACCATCATCACAGAGGCCAGCGCTGGCACAGGCTCTGTACACATGCAGCCACTCCCAGCCAAAGTCAGACTCCCCGAATGCTCACCCCTGGCTTGCTGCTGATGCTTCTTCAAACGTGAATCCAGCTCAGGCTGTGTCACCGCCAATATGCGCCCCATTAGTGGTGTCGCGAGGAAGCAGCCCCAAGGTCAACTCCGCCACATTCTTTGCCAGCCGGCTGATGTCATCCCATCTCTTGTGGCAGTGGGTGCGCCGTCGGTTTGAGACCCCCAGGGCTTGCACCTTCGCTGCAATGGCCCTCCACACGGCCTTACGCTGGTGTACCTTGAGCTGCAGGCATGGGAGACAAGAGGGAGATATGATCAGGGACACAGTGTCATGTACCGACATCTATCAGTATAGCAGCAAGATACAAAATAATCACATATCCAGCGATAGGTCAATCAGAGACTATAGTACAGCCCACATGGGACCCCTGCATGGGAAAAGCTGATGTTAAAGCATGCAGGTGTGAGGGGGAACACAGTCCCTGCACATCTCACACACATGCAGGATGCCAGCACTGAAACACCCATATAGCCTGCCCACATCTCCAGTCCATTGTAGGCTTGAGCAACACATACATCACATGTCAGCCTGTGTTTGGGGTGGACTCACTGTGTCCAAGACTGCGCAGCCATCAATGTCCTTGTCCTGTGAATATTTGAATGTGTCATGGTGGTCACATGGAGGGACATGATATCACAAATACAAAATGCCATTCACAAGGGCAGTTGTGTGCAAACCACAGTGCTGAGATGGACCATAGCTGGAGTGCTATGTGAAAAGACTGATGTCATACTCTGTAAGTTAAGTGAGTTGTCCTCGTCTTTGTAGGTGGGGACTGTGCAGGCCAGCTGGGCTCACGCTGAGATGGACTACAGGGGCACACACAGCCATCCAGCCAAGCAATCACTGTCCTGACTACATCATGAACAACCTTCTGTGTCACTGTATGACTGACAACACAACACAGGTCACTCAAACATACATGTGCAGGGAGGGAAAGCTGTGGCATCAGGTACACACACCCTCCCACTGGAGACAGCATGTCAGGCAGTGCATGACACTACCCCATACTCCCAGGCCCATACTGCATCAGTCCAACTACATGTGTGGCCCCCCTGCCCTACCCCACAACTGTTGAAGACTTACCACGACATTTGGGGCACCGTATAGCCTTGGGTACTGTGTGAGCACCTCGTCCACCAGGACCTCCAGCTCCGCACTTGTGAAGGGACTGGCATGGATCTTCTCTGTCCTTGCCATCACTGTGGACGTGAGACAACAGCAGGGGATTTTGGTGGTGAGGGGTCTCAGGCAGCAGTCCCTGGAGGCAGCAACAGGTGAGGGATTTCAGGCAGCAGTCCCTGGAGGCAGCAGCAGGTGAAGGGTCTCAGGCAGCAGTCCCTGGAGGCAGCAGCAGGTGAGGGGTCTCAGGCAGCAGGCTCTGTGAGCAGTGGCAATGTGAGGCTCACTCCCACATATATAACCCCTGGGGTCGTTTCAAAGGTGCCAAGCTGCAGCGATTGGTGGTCCAGGTCTGCCTCTTTCTGCAATTTTCAAAATTGCATCATGTCACCACAATCATGGCTCCCATTGGCTGTAAGGGCATGCTCCATGGTGGTGATACATGCTGGGGCCCGGGATGCGCTACCGCGATGGTGCATCTTTCAAATGCAGCCAATGTCCACCTACGCGGTGGCAGAGCACGCATACCGCGATCTTAAAAATTGCATCATGCTACCGCTATCGAGTTTCGCATTGTGCCCGGTGTGCCATACCACGATTTTAGTGCCAATCGACTTTTCCACATGTCTCCATGCCTATGACTACCGCACTTGTGTGAATGGGGGTGCTGGTGACACACCGCCGGTGCAGGTGGTAGCTGCCGTGATTTGGGTGCCATGCATTGACATAAGGCTCCGCCATTCAGGCGTCAGAGCATGCCAACCGCTATATGGGCATGTCTCCATGTCTATGACTACCGCACTTGTGTGAATGGGGGTGTTGGTGACACATCACCGGGGCCAGGCAGTAGCTACCGCGATTTGGGTGCCATGCATTGACATGAGGCACTGCCATTCCGGTGGTGGAGCATGCCAACCGCCATATGGGCATGTCTCCTTGCCTATGACTACCGCACTTGTGTGAATGGGGGTGCTGGTGACACACCACTGGGGCCAGGTGGTAGCTACCGCAATTTGGGTGCCATACAATGGTGATGACCATCTGTCCAACATCAACAGTGCACAGTGCCAACATGTTCAATGGCACATCATTGTGCACACGATGCCAATGCTCAATTCAGTACACTGATGGCTACACATGCCATGTTTCTGTGTGTTTAACGTAGATTTGCCTGTACCCACTCACATGTCACTTATGTATTTGATGTTGGTGTAGGCAGGAAAGTGTGGTTCTAGACTGTACAATATGTACACATGTCAATGCGTTGAGGTCCAGTGGAAATCACAGCAATGCTCGTCTCAATGAATGGTGATCTATTTAGCATTGCCTCTCATGTCTGCTCATGAACACATTCGTCATTCCAGCACTGACTGTGGTCATTGTGTGGTGGATGTGTGCCAGGTTGCAATGACGCATCAAGGTGACAGATACAGCAGCTAGGTATGAGACAGTGGGTTTGATTAGTTACACATATGCTGGATGCTATACTCCCAGGTGTGCCCATGTGAACTGTGGCCATATCCCTATGTGCATTCACATTGACCAAGGTGGTGTTTGAGGTACTTGTCTTGTGTAAGTTGACACGTATGCCCTTTGTGTAGCTGAAGGTGTCACTCCATGTCAGCTGGTCTGTTAGTCACTGTAGATGTCAGTCATTGTTGTGGTTGTGTCATCCAGAACGTGATTTGCTGTGCACATCTCATGAAGTATTGCATTGACATGTGTCCACTATCATCTCAAATCGGAGGAGGCCAAATTTGACTTGTCACTTGACGCTGCTGGAGGACATGGGGGATGCTGCAATCATACGGAAATGCCGCCTGGACAGAGCCACCATGAAAACCCTTTGTGATCTGTTGGAGCCCCACCAGCAGCCCCACAGGGCATATCCAACAGCTTTCACCCCTACTTATAAGGTGATGGCAGCCCTGCATTTGTTTCCACTGGATCGTTCCAGGAGACTGTGGCCAGCGCTGGTGGGATGTCACAACCGATGTTCAGCATGGTGCTGCGTGATGTACTGTCAGCCATGATGCTATACAAGGACAGATACATCCATTTCCCCAGGGGTGCTGAATTGCCAGCTGTGAAGGAAGACTTCTATCCCCTTGGACACATCCCCAATGTTGTTGGGGCCATTGATTGCACCCATGTCGGTCTTGTGCCACCACAGGAAAGTGAGCACATATACCGCAATCGCAAGCATTACCACTCCATCAATGTGCAGGTGGTGTGCCTGGCAGATATGACCATCTCGCAGGTGTGTGCCAAATTCCCAGGCTCGGCCCATGACTCCTACATCCTGCGGAACAGCATAGTGCCCCAGCTGATGGCTAATCTTCTTCCTGAGCGTGCATGGATTGTGGATGAGTATGCTTAGTCGTGTGGCGTGCTGTGTGTGTGATCTGCTGCCCTCATGCTCAGCGAGGTTGCAATGTCTATTTGTGTTTGTCATACCTAGGTGACTCTGCATATCCCAACCGTCCCTGGTTGCTGAGCCCACTGTGGAATCCCATGTCCCCGACTGAAGTCAGCTACAATGAGGCCCATGGGAGGACACGTCGTGTAGTGGAGCGGACATTTGGTCTGCTCAAGTCACGTTTCCGCTGCCTGGACAAGACCGGAGGTGCACTGGCATACTCACCCGGGAAGGTGTGTCAGATTGTTGTGGCATGCTGCATGCTCCACAACCTAGCCATTCGCAAGGAGATTCCCCTGCTCCTGGATGATGGTGAGGACCCAAGGCCCCAGCCTGCAAACCAAGCCGTGTCCAGTGATGATGACAGGGAAAGGAGGAAGGTGTTGTTGACCTGCATGAACTTCTTATCACCCGCTACTTCACTTGACGGTGGGTGTCAATGTGCAACATAACCATTGTCCGATTAAATTGCTGTTGTCATGAGGGGGCATGTGAGAATTGTAGCATCAGCCATGATGCTATACAAAGGACAGATACATCCATTTCCCCAGGGGTGTTGAATTGCCAGCTGTGAAGGAAGACTTCTATCCCCTTGGACACATCCCCAATGTTGTTGGGGCCATTGATTGCACCCAAGTCGGTCTTGTGCCACCACAGGCAAGTGAGCACATATACCGCAATCACAAGCATTACCACTCCATCAATGTGCAGGTGGTGTGCCTGGCAGATATGACCATCTCGCAGGTGTGTGCCAAATTCCCAGGCTCAGCCCATGACTCCTACATCCTGCGGAACAGCATAGTGCCCCAGCTGATGGCTAATCTTCTTCCTGAGCGTGCATGGATTGTGGATGAGTATGCTTAGTCGTGTGGCGTGCTGTGTGTGTGATCTGCTGCCCTCATGCTCAGCGAGGTTGCAATGTCTATTTGTGTTTGTCATACCTAGGTGACTCTGCATATCCCAACCGTCCCTGGTTGCTGAGCCCACTGTGGAATCCCAGGTCCCCGGCTGAAGTCAGCTACAATTAGGCCCATGGGAGGACACGTCGTGTGGTGGAGCGTACATTTGGTCTGCTCAAGTCACGTTTCCGCTGCCTGGACAAGACCGGAGGTGCACTGGCATACTCACCCGGGAAGGTGTGTCAGATTGTTGTGGCATGCTGCATGCTCCACAACCTAGCCATTCGCAAGGAGATTCCCCTGCTCCTGGATGATGGTGAGGACCCAAGGCCCCAGCATGCAAACCAAGCTGTGTCCAGTGATGATGACAGTGGAGAGGAGGAAGGTGTTGTTGACCTGAGTGAACTTCTTATCACCCGCTACTTCACTTGACGGTGGGTGTCAATGTGCAACATACCCATTGTCCGATTATATTGCTGTTGTCATGAGGGGGTATGTGAGAATTGTAGCATCAGCCAGTTGTAGACTCAGTGGTGGCTGGAAATGTTTCAGGGACATGTCATTCGGGGACATCTACAGGACGTGTATGTTGACACTTGTTGGCCATTGTGCATGTTGGGTTATCCTGATGGTAGGTGTTGTGTGTCACACCCAGACCAGTGACCGTTGTTCTGTTGTGTTTCCCTAGGTACCTTCGACTTATCCTTGCCTACATACAGCCCATGCTCCTGGTACATTGTGATCATGTTGAAGAATGTACATCCTTCAATAAAGATGGAGCGGACATACCAACATGTGTGTGAGGATATTTTATTTACAATGGTGAGATGCGAGGGGGGTGTATATTTCCATTGGGGGGTGGGGTGGAGCAGTGAGTTGACAGTTGTGGTAGATGAGATAGTTGAGTAGTCACCACATTGCTGTGGTGACCCAGTCCAACAGACAGATGCCATTGACAAGGCAGTGTGGGGAAGGACAGTCCAAAAAGTCAATGCAGTGGTGGAGAGGGTTGCCATCATGGCTGGCTCCGTGACTGGCGCCTGACAGGTGCTTGGCCTCCAGATTCTCACAGGGTCTTCTTAGGATGGCCCCTTCGTCGTTTGGCAGGGGGGGGGCCCTGCTGCACGGCCGGTGGGGTCTGAGGACTCACCCCTCTCTGTGGGCGCAGGGGAGGATGGTGAACTGTCATCGTGCAGCCCACAAGAGGGAGGTGGAGGTGTTGTCTGTGGTGCATACCTGTCCCTCAGTACCGCCACTTGCTGGCCCAAGAGGTCCACAATTTGTCCCATGCGGGTGTCGATGGACCTCATCAGCAGGATGAGCTCGTGCAACAGTTGGTCTGACCGGCCCGTTTGTCCCTGTGCCTGTTCGTATGCACCCAGGACTCTGGTGATGTGTTCCAGGGAGTGGGTCCCAGCCTCCTGGTGTCCCTGGGTGACCCTACCCCTCCCACCTGCCCTGCTGCCACGGACCTGTTGCCTCACCACTGTGGGCACCCGCATCCTCTCCCTGCCCTCCTCCGTTGGTGGTGTGGGCTGGTCCTCCTCTGGGACAGGGAGGGTGTTGCAGGCAGCACTGGTGGTGGAGGTGGTGGTGGTGGTGGCGGTGGCAATGGTCGCACAGGCCGTGACAGCAGGGGTCTGCTGTGGAGTTGTTGTTGGCGCAGATGTGGTGGGGGGGACGATGGGGTCCTGGGACATATTGCTCCCTGGCACACTAGATGGGCCGGCCTCGAGCTCATCGTCGATGGAATCCTGAGAGTCAACATCCGTGAGTCCTTGTACCGGCGGTGGAGACTGGCTCTGCAGGTTGCTGGTGTTGTCCTCTGCCGTGAGTTCTTGGTCACCTGTGGATCAGATGTGAAATGGTCATTGCAGTGCATCCGGCAAGCTTTGTGTTAGCTGTGTGTCATTCATTTTTTGTACACTGCACAATTGACATATCATAACATCGTTGACTATGTGCAGTACAGTGCTTCCTGACATGATGCAGTGGTACAGGCATTCCTTGTCCATGGTGTGAGGCGTCAAGGCATACCATTTAACCCGTTCACAATTGAGGTTTACAGGGCCTTGTTGCCATCTAGGGCCTGGCACAACATGTGTTTAATTGAGAACTCATTGTTTATTTGTCTGACCTGGCAGACGTCACATCTGGCCATGGACTGGCCATTGTCATCTCCTGCATCCTTTTGTCCTGTCATGTGCATATCTTGATTTCTACCACCACACATGCCGTCTTATTTTTCGAATGATCCTTGTTGTTCTGGCCCCATGGCGATGCTCCTGTCAATAGGTGCTGTGCATGATTGTGCCCTGACTTTCTTCTAGTTGTGCATTGGTGCGACACACTTTGGTAGCTGTGACAGTTTCCTTAGCTTACCTGTGTGCACACTGTGCTTGGCAATGGGGTAGGTATGCCTCTTTGTGCAATGAGAGGGCTGGTGTTGTCATATGGCACCATTAGATTATTTTAAAATGGGTGGGTGCATGTACTGGCTACCTACCTGTAAGTTTGTTTGGTGTACTGCAATGGCTTCCAAATACTCCTGGGTGGGGGAGGGCTCCATCCTGCTCAGGTGTGGGACAGAGGGGATGTTGGGAGTAGTGGTGCAGGTCCCCCACCCCCAGACACCCTCATTGTGAAGATGGCTACCTACCTGTAAGTTTGTTTGGTGTACTGCAATGGCTTCCAACTGCTCCTGGGTGGGGTGGGGAAGGGCTCCATCCTGCTCAGGTGTGGGACAGAGGGAATGTTGGGAGTAGTAGTGCAGGCCTCTCGCCCACAAACACCCTCACTGTGAAGATAGCTGCCTACCTATAAGTTTGATGAGGGTGATGTAATGGCTGACACATGCTTCTGGGTGGGGTGGTGGGGGGGATCCATCTTGCTAGGCTGTGGGACAGGGGGCATGGTGGGAGTAGTGGTACAGGCCTCCCACCCCCAAACATCCTCCCAGGGAAGATGGCTACCTACCTGTAAGTTTGATGTGGGTTGTGTAATGGCTGACACATGCTCCTGGGTGGAATGGGAGAGGGCTCCATCCTGCTCAGGTGTGGGAGAGGTGGCATGGTGGGAGTGATGGTACAGGCCTCCCACCCCCAAACACCCTCCCAGGGAAGATGGCTACCTACCTGTGAGTTTGATGTGGGTTGTGTAATGGCTGACACATGCTCCTGGGTGGGGTGGGGGAGGGCTCCATCCTGCTCAGGTGTGGGAGAGGGGGCATGGTGGGAGTAGTGGTACAGGCCTCCCACCCCCAAACACTCTCCCAGGGAAGGTGGCTACCTACCTGTAAGTTTGATGAGGGTGATGTAATGGCAGACACATGCTTCTGGGTGGGGTGGTGGGAGTGATCCATCTTGCTAGGCTGTGGGACAGGGGGCATGGTGGGAGTAGTGCTGCAGGCCCCCCACCCCCAGACAACCTACCAGGGAAGATGGCTACCTACCTGTGAGTTTGATGTGGGTTGTGTAATGGCTGACTCATGCTTCTGGGTGGGGTGGGGGGAGGGATATCTTGCTGATGCTGTGGGCCAGGGGGCCTGGTGGGAGTAGTGGTACAGGCCTCCCACCCCCAAACTCCCTCCCAGGGAAGATGGCTACCTACCTGTGAGTTTGATGTGGGTTGTGTAATGGCTTACACATGCTCCTGGGTGGTGTGGGGGAGGGATCCACCCTGCTCAGGTGTGGGAGAGGGGGCATGGCGGGAGTAGTGGTACAGTCCTCCCACCCCCAAACATCCTCCCAGGGAAGATGGCTACCTACCTGTAAGTTTGTTTGGTGTACTGCAATAGCTTCCAACTGCTCCGGGGTGGGGTGGGGGAGTGCTCCATCCTGCTCAGGTGTGGGAGAGGGGGCATGGTGGTAGTAGTGGTACACACCTCCCACCCCCAAACACCCTCCCAGGGAGGATGGCTACCTACCTGTAAGGTTGTTTGGTGTACTGCAATGGCTTCCAACTGCTCCTGGGTGGGGTGGTGGAGGGCTCCATCCTGCTGAGGTGTGGGAGAGGGGCCATGGTGGGAGTAGTAGTGCAGGCCTCCCAGCCACAAACACCCTCACTGTGAAGATGGCTACCTACCTGTAAGTTTGATGAGGGTGGTGTAATGGCAGACACATGCTTCTGGGTGGGGTGGTGGGAGTGATCCATCTTGGTAGGCTGTGGGACAGGGTGCATGGTGGGAGTAGTGGTGCAGGCCCCACACCCCAGACACCCTCCCAGGGAAGATGGCTACCTACCTGTGAATTTGTTTGGTGTACTGCAATGGCTTCCAACTGCTCCTGGGTAGGGGGAGGGCTCCATTCTGCTCAGGTGTGGGAGAGGGGGCATGGTGGGAGTAGTGGTACAGGCCTCCCACCCCAGACACCCTCCCAGACAAGATGGCTACCTACCTGTAAGTTTGTATGGTGTAATGCAATGGCTTCCAACTGCGCCTGGGTGGGGTGGGGGAGGGCTCCCAACCCCAGACACCCTCCCAGGGAAGATGGCTACCTACCTGTGAGTTTGATGTGGGTTGTGTAATGGCTGACACATGCTTCTGGGTGGGGTGGAGTGAGGGATCCATCTTGCTGAGGCTGTGTGCCAGGGGGCCTGGTGGGAGTTGTAGTGCTGTCTGCCTGTACACACCCCAATGGTTATGTTGGTAGCTATGTTTGGGGTGAATGGGAGTGGGTGAATGTTGGATCTGTAAGCAATGTTTTTGTGAGTGTGTGGTACAGATGGATAGTATGTGTCCTAGGTGGTGTAGCTTTGTAGTTGTGCAAGCAAGTACATGGCAGAGTGGCTGTAGTCATTTGTTTGTACTTACCAGCCTCTACTCCCCCGGCTACTCCTGTGAGACTCTCTGGATGCAGTATGGCAAGCACCTTCTCCTTCCATTGTGTGAACGGTTTTTGTGGAATGGGAGGGCCACCGCCAGTCCTCTGAGCCAGCTCACAGTTCTTGCTCCTCCTCTCCTTGACCACCCTCTTCAGACCATGCCAACGCTTCATGATCTCCTTTATTGATCTTGGGGTGGTCCCTACTACATTGACCCTTTGGACTTTCCTTGCCCACATTTGTGTCCTTGTGGCTAATGATGTCTGTTGGACCAAGGTACCAAAAAGCTGTGGTTCCACTCTGACTATCTCATCTGCCATGACCTTCAACTCACTCTCAGTGAATTTGGGCATTTTCTGTGTGGCCATGGTGTGTGGTGTGCAAAGTGATTGTGGGTGCAGGAGTGTGAGTGGTGGTTGTGGTTGTGCTGTGTATGGTGTGTGGTGCATGGGGGTTACTTGTGCTGGTGTGGAGGTGGTGGTGGTGGTGGTGCTGTGTGTGGTGTGGCTAGTGATGTTGTGTCCTTTACCTCTCCTGTCAGCTGGGGTATGTGTCCATTCTCTCCTGGAGTTTTGCAAGGGATTGTGGTCAGGGATGGGGCTGGTTTTATACTCAGCTATGTGGGTGTGTCCAATTGGGGTGTTGCTGACAGGTGTGTTGTCCTGGGATTTGTATTTTTCGTTTTGCCATGTGGTTGTGTCATTGGGGTGTGTTTTGTGTATTTGGGGGACATGGCTAGTTTTCTGTGTGCACTTTTTGGCCTTCTTGTGGGGTTTTGGCTTCGTCCACCATATTTTTGACAGTTCGTCTGCCGCGGTGGCTGTACTTCAGCTCTTCCGCTGGCTCTTCCATTCATCCCATTGTGCGACCACAGCGGTCGGAGACAGCGATACGTACCGCGGGACCGTCGGGGATATCCTAATTTCGGGGGCGGTGTCTCCGCTATACTCGCGGCAGGTTGGTGTTTTTCCGCCGCAATTCTGACCGCTGCGGACGGATTTTGGCCATCTCCGCCCGCTACGGGTGTTTTTTCTTGGCCTCGTTCCGCCGTGGTCTGATTTTTTGGGCGGTTAATCCTAATTTGGCCGCCGGTTTTCCCACTGTGCCGGCGGGCGGTTGTTTTCCACTTCCATGGTGGTCGGGATGTTTTTCCACTCGCCATCCTAATGGACCTCTTAATATGATTAGTACACCATGTGAAATAAGAAGTGCTAAAGTCAGATTTAAAAGTGTATTTGGTTAAGGGCAAAATCTCACATATATCGTTATTCAATTTGTAGCCAGAAATAAGGGAGTATGCCTTTACTTCCGCAAAGAAAGCAGGAATTGAGTAATCTGGTCTTGACATAAAAAGCTATATATCATCAGCATAAGCTGCAAGTTTAATGTGGGAATTCAATGTTTGGAAACCATGTAGATTTGGATTATGACGTAATTTAGAGAGAAATGGTTCCAAAGCTAAATTGAAAAGGAAGGAAGAGAGGGGGCAACCTTGACGTACTCCTCTACCTAAATCAAAGAATGGGGAAATCAAGCCATTAGCGCAGACTGCAGCGCGAGGATTAGAATAAAGGAGAGATATTAAAGATACAAATTTAGGGCCAAAACCAAACCACTTAAGAGTATAAAACAAGTAAGTCCACTCAACTCTATCAAACGCTTTTTCCGTGTCTAATGCTATTGCTGCAAGGGGTTGTTTCAGGTTGGAAGATTTAGATAAAACGTTTTAAAAAAAGTTGTGTGTTGGCTGTTATGAGTCGTCCCTTAACAAAGCCAGATTGTTCTTTGCCCAGCAAATCTGGTAAGTAGGAATCTAAGCGTATAGCTAGCGCTTTGGAATTTGTTTTGTAGTCAATGTAAACCAGGGAGATAGGCCTGTAGTTTTTACAATACTTAGAATCTTTACCCTCTTTAGGGATGAGGCAGATGTGTGCTTCTGAAAAAGAGCCAGAGGAACTGTTTAGGAGAGAAAAGATTTTATTAGGGAGTACAATTTGGGCAGTAAAAGTTTGGAAAAGTGAAGATAAAATTTGACAGTAAAACCATCTGGACCTGGCGCCTTATCTTTTTTAAGGTGTTGGAGAGCCTTTAGGAGTTCTTGCTGTGTTAGGTCCAGTTTCAAGGAAGACAAATCAAGAGGAGCATGTTGGGGTTTTTAGATATCAGAAAAAAAATGTGACAATGATTGGTCTGTGGATTGTGTTTTGGGTGTATATAATGATTTATAAAAGAGAGAAAATTCATTCAATATTTCAACGTCTTTAAATTTTAAAGCAGAATGTTCATCATAGATAGATCCGATATTTAATTTGTTGTGCCGAATTTTTAAATAATTGGCCAATATTTTCCCTGCTTTGTTTTTGCCTCCATAAAATTTTGCACTAGATTTTAACAAGTATAATGAGGCATCATCTGTAGACTTCTTATTAAATTGCAATTTGGCGTTTATAAGAGCTGTTAAACAGTCTTGCGAGTGGGAAGTGTAATATGAGTGCTCCAGTCTCTTAATATCATGAAGGAGATCATTAGCAAGTTTATGTGCATTTTTTCGTTTCTTGGCAACAAAGCCAATAATGAAGTCTCTTGCTGAAGCTTTAAAAGCATCCAATATAATTGAAAATGGCATGGACTCACTTTGGTTTATCACAAAATACTCATTAAAAAAGGTGGTGAAGGAAGTGGTAAACATTGAATCTAAAAGAAGAGCATTGTTAAAACGCTATCTTCTAGGAACATTAACTTTAGGCAGTATACCAAGGCCAATTGAGACAGGGGCATGATCTGATAATAGAATAGGACCAATTTCTGCATTTGTGAGGTCTTGCGAAATATTATGAGAGACGAATATATAATCTATTCTTGACTGAGTTTGATGGGCTGGGGAATGAAAAGTGTATTCTCTGGTGGTCGGATTACACAAACACCATGCATCAAGGAGTTTATGCTGAGTGATAGTATGAACAAAAGATTTATGGGGCTTATTGGGGACAAAAGAAACTTTGGAATTTCTGTCTATAAACGGGTAAAAAATCTGATTACAGTCACCAGCTAATATAAAATTATCTTCAATGCAATGAGTAATTTGCTTAGCCAATGTGTGCCAAAAAGAGGTTTCACCACTAGTAGGGGCATAGACATTAAGGAAAGAGACTGGAACACCCTTTAGTGACAATTTGACATTCAGCCATCTACCATCAGCATCTGAGTCCTGGGATATAAGTTTAACTGGAAGTGATTTACGGCAAAGTATCATGACTCCACTACGTTTACCATCCCCTTGAGAAAAGAAAACTTCCCCCACCCAACCTCTTTTAATTTTAAAGATTCAACATCCGTGAGATGTGTTTCTTGTAAAAAAACCATATCAGCGTCTAATTTAGCTAGATGAGTTAAGACTCTTTGTCTTTTGATGGGAGAATTGAATCCCCTAACGTTCCATGAAATCAGTTTTAATGACATAATGAGGCCCATTAGTATGTCGGGCGGGGTAAACAGTTATAATATCGAAAAAAAATATCGACTGGACAGAATATCGAGTTTTTAATATAGAATGGACAGAATATCGAATTGCCAAAATATAGTGGTGAAGAATATCAAAAATCAGGTAAGAAATATCGATTTACATAATATAGAAGTAAGTAATATCAACACTCATAATATAGTTGTTGAAAATATCGAATTTTTTTATACTGTTTTAAGTGTTAGTATATGTGTTAAAAGTATGTATTAATTTTGGAATGTATGTTTGAATATTTTTAAAGTAATGAATTTTATGTTATTTAATTTTTGTGTCATTTAATTCCGTAGCGGGTTGTGGGTTTATAGGGGATTAGGCTGGGAAGAATTTAATTATAGTACATTAAGGTGGCGATTCCGATCCTTTAAAAAAATTTACCGTCTGACTCGTATCCGTATTTTTTTACGTATGAATCGTACAAGTACCGTACAAACTGCGAAGCACGATTCATACGTGAAAAATACATACGAATTGCGTCGGGAAAATGGTCCGAGAGGGAGCCGTAAATGTTTACGTCCGAATAGCGTCGGGAAAAGTGTCCGACAGGGAGCCGGACATTTTTACGTGCAAATCGTAAAACAGAAGTCCGAGCGCGCAAGTATGATCCGTACCGCCCGTCCGAATACACAACCGCATGTAAAATGCCCCGTACGGAGCAAACGCTGTAGCCTACATGTACACAGGTAAACTTGTGTCCGGATACGAGCCGTACAGCCCCCCTCACCCCGCACATGTCAGCACCGTACCCCCGTATGTCAGCACCGTACCCCCCCTCCGCACTGTACCCCAACACCGTAGCACAGCCCCGCACCTGTACGTGCCGCACCCCAGGCCCGTCTCCCAGCCCCGCACCTGTATGCCCCATACCCCAGCCCTGCACCTGTACGCACCGTACCCCCACCCCCGTGTAGGTATGTGCCGTACCCCCACCCCTGTAGGTACGTGCCGTCCCCCCAGCCCTGTAGGTACGCGCCGTCCCCCCGTAGGTACGCGCCGTCCCCCCACCCCCGAAGGTACGCGCCGTCCCCCGCCGTAGGTACGCGCCGTCCCCCCACCCACGTAGGTACGTGCCGTCCCCCCACCCCCGTAGGTACGCGCCGTACCCCCAGCCCCCCCGTAGGTACGCGCTGTACCCCCACCCCCGTAGATACGCGCCGTACCTACGGGGGTGGGGGTATGGCGCATACCTACGGGGGTGGGGGGGTGGCGCGTACCTACAGGGGTGGGGGTACGGCACGTACCTATGGGGGGTGGCGGTACGGCACGTACTGGGCCCCCTTTTCCTCGTGCATCGCGGCATACTTAGCTTTTCCGGCACTTTTGGCTCCCGTAAAAATATAGCTGTGCGGAGTGCTGTGGGTACGAATCGTACTTGCTGGTTCGTAAAACGCTGCCTGACCCCGTCCGGACGTCACGTACGCAATGTCCCGGATCGGAATTGTGGGTATTTTTTGGCCGGTCGGTGTTTTGTACGACTCGTACGGAAATGTCATTTCTGTACGAATCGCACTTGCGGGTTTGTAAGGTGGTTTTCCCGAGTCAGACAGAGAATACGCTCCATACGACCATTCGTACCCGGGTTTTACAGGATCGGAATCGGCACCTAAATAAGAATTTTTAGGAATTATTAATTATTTTTAATTTAATTTTGCGTTTTACTTCTGTAGCGGGTTGCGGGTTTAGAGGGGAATAGGGTGGGAAGTAATTTAATTGTTATTAAGTAATTATTAATTGGTATTGAAAATTAATTGGTTGTTGATTAATTATTAATTGGCAAATAATTTGTATTAATTGGTAATTAATTTGTATTAATTGTTTAATTGATAATTATGTAAATTGTATTACTTTATTATTTGTAGCAGGTTGTGGGTGTATAGGGGAATATGGTGGGAAGTAATTTAATTGTAAATAATGAATTAGTGAAATAATTTTTGTATATTGATAATTAATTTATTATTAATAATTATCCATTGGTATTATTTGTATTTATTAATTTTTGGTATTGAAGATTAAGTGGTTGTTAATTATTAATAGGTAATTAATTAACAATATATATATTGGTATTTATAATTAATTAATTATTAAATATTTTGTTGATTGGTAATTAATTTTAATACTTTATTTTGGTATTAATAATTAATTTATTTTTAATAAAATATTAATTGTTATTTTCCCTACTATTGCACTCACTGGAGTGGGAATAGTAATTTTTACCCCTACGCTATCCAACGCTTTCCCTACTACTGCACTCACTGGAGTGGGAATAATAATTTTTACCCCTACGCTATCCAACGCTTTCCCTACTGTTGCACTCTTTGGAGTGGGAATAGTCATTTTTACCCCTATGCTATCCAACGCTTTCCCTCTGTTGCACTCTCTGGAGTGGGAATAGTAATTTTTACCCCTACGCTATCCAACGCTTTCTCTACTGTTGCACTCTTTGCAGTGGGAATAGTAATTTTTACCCCTACGCCATCTGACGTTTTCACTACTGTTGCACTCACTGGAGTGGGAATAGTAAATTTTGCTCTCCCGCTATCCAACACTTTCCCTACTGTTGCAATCTCTGGAGTGGGAATAGTAATTTTTACCCCTACGCTATCCAACACTTTCCCTACTGTTGCACTCTCTGGAGTGGGAATAGTAATTTTTACCCCTACTCTATCCAATGCTTTCCCTACTGTTGCACTCTTTGGAGAAGGAATAGTAATTTTTACCCCTACGCTATCCAACGCTTTCCCTACTGTTGCACTCTCTGGAGTGGGAATAGTAATTTTTACCCTCCCGCTATCCAATACTTTCCCTACTATTGCACTTACTGGAGTGGTAATAGTAAATTTTACCCGCCCGCTATCCTACGCAAAAAATATTGAATATTTTTAATTAATGTTACGTTAATATATAAGTATTAAAAAAAATGTTTTACTTACATTAATTATTTATTAATTTTAAAGTTATTTAAGTATTTTTAAGTATGTTTTAGTTAATTATATGTATTATTTCATTAATTTTACATTACTTTTAAGACATTTAAAAAATTCGATATTTTGACCAACTATGTTTTTTACAACAATATTTTGAATTCTATATTTTTGTACTTACCTGTTTGTAGATAGGGATTCGATATTTTGGCATTCTATATTTTTTCCTCGATATTTTGGCAGGTCGATATTCTCCTTCTCGAAATTTTGTCAGTGATCTGTCAGGCAGATCGCCACCGCCTGCATGGCGGTTGCTATCAACCCGACATTTCCTCCCGCCCGCATGCTAGTTCCCCCGCCATATTACTATGGCGGGGGGGACCCCGGCGGACGGAAAGACCGCCGGTAGGCAATCCGCCTGATTGCTTACTGGGCGGAAAAGCAGTTAATATGGTGGCGGTGTCTGGTAGACACTGCCATCCATATTATGATGCCAGCGGGGTGTCCGCCATGGAAATGCAGACGGTCTTCCACATTGGGGGCCCGTAGCGGGACCCCAGGGATTCTGGGGGGTGCACATGGGGGTACCTATGGTGCCCCCTGCATTTAAATGTACAACGTGGCAGGCACCACGCGGTGCCTATCACGTTGTGCATTGAAAAGCACAACTTGCTTTTGTGGCATTGCGGCGTGCGGTGCTGCAATGTCATGACTGCGGGATGCGCCCGCCAGTGTGGCTGGCGCATCCTAATTGTAGATGCTGGACTGCCGCATGCATTGCGGGTGGTCCCGTTTCCCGGGGGTATGGCGGCCGGACAAAGTCCACCCACCATACTAATGACCCCCTAAGTAGTTGAAGACAGTAGTCCAGGTGATGCCGCTGTTTGTGGCTGAAGTGGCTGTTCGATATTTTGTTCCAGAGTCTTGCCTCCAGGCTGCCCTCCCGGGCATTGCGCTGTCTATTACAGAGCTTTATAAATGCACCTGCCTCGACACAATGATGGTCTAGTAAGCCTTGTTCGATTCTAACTTGGGCTGGCGAAGCAGATCTTGGCAGACGGAAGGTGCATTTAACAGGTTTAGTGGCTAGTTTGTTTAATAAAGTACTTATTGTGCCTTTTATGATCTCATGTCTGTACGACAGAGAGTTGGTTATCTGTGCCTTCATCACCTTCAGCATTGGAGTTAGACTCGGGCCAAGTAGTCGTTTTGACAGTTTCGCTGAGGCAACCTCAAGTGTAAGAGTTTTGTCCCTTAATGCGTCTTTTTGCTTAGAGAATGAACTTCTGGTGTCGAGGAAAATTCCCAAGTACTTATAGTGATGCACTGATTCGAGCTTTGCGTTGTTAAAGAGCCACCCACTACGCAGCCGCTTTTGCTTCCTAAAATAAATAGTTTTTGTTTTAGACAAGTTTAGCTCAAGGAGGTGTCTTGTGGTGTAGGGGAGCAGCTTGGCAAGTAGCCTCTGTAGGCCTACTTTTGTTTGACTTAATAGCACAAGGTCATCGGCATTCAGCAAGTTGCTGATGCAGGTTCCCTCTAATTGGGGAGTGGGGTGGCTATTAACACTGTCCAGTATTGAGGATAGATCAGAGATAAGCAGATTAAAAAGGAGAGGGGTCAGCACGCAGTCTTGTTTAACTCCACTTTTGATCTCAATCTTCCTGGAAACATGGGAACCTTCTCCCAACTTAATTCTTATCCATGTTTCTGAATGAAGTTGAATTAAAGCATTTAAAAGGGCAAGGGGAATGCCCCAGAGCTCCCGTTTTTGCCACAAGTGGCCCCGGGACACCCGATTAAAGGCCACTTTAAAATCAACAAAGCAGCAGTGAAGTTGGATGCGTTGGGCTGCTGCTTTCTCTATCACGACGGATAGGATGAATAAATTGGTAGTTGTTCTGGAGTTGGCCACGAAGCTGGTCTGGTTGAAAGGAAGGCGCTTTGTTGTGTCTGCCAAGGCCTGCAGCTCTTCCAATAAAATGCTGGCATAGTATTTGGCCTCGAAGTCGAGGACAGCTATCATTCTATAGTTGTTTGGGGCTTTTCTCTTGCCACTTTTATAGATAGGGTGGATGATAGCACCTTTCCAGGACTCCAGGATGGTATTATTTAGCCTGCAGTGGAGAAACAGGGGGGGCCAGGTGGTCTGACCACAGGTCAATGTCTGATTTGGACATTGCCTGGGGAAGGCCGTTGGGCCCTGGTGCTCCTTCAGCCCTGGCTTTCCTAATTAAGTGTGAGATCTTGTTTTTGAGTGCTTCTAATGTCATTGGGATCTCGGTCGTCACTCTTCTCAAGGCCCTCGTTTGTTAATTCAGCCGTAACATTTTTGACTGGGGTAATGAGGCTGGACGAGCTTAGGCACTTTACTTCCACGGGTGATGACTTGAGGTTGGATGATGAAGGAAAATTGGGGTTGTCGTCCCTCTTTCTGTGATCGTTAAAATGGGATACCATTTTGTTCTCGCGAGGGTCTAAGAGGAGAGGCTCCCGCTGCAGCCAAGTGTCTTGATACCTGGAAAAGAAACAAAGGAAAAGTAAAATGACATTAACAATAACATATTTTCAAGAGAAAGATTATACTCTAAAGCTTAAACCAATTATTGCCTATTGGAACTGTATACCTTACTTTACCAAAAAGAAATTATTGAGGAAAACAAGACAGTATAGACAGCCCATCTCGTTATATCAATTGTGGAACCACCTAACTCTATTCCACATGTCTCAGAGCCAGTCTGAAAACAAGCTGGTGTCATCCTATATTTTTTTAAGCCTGAGAAGAGGTTTTGTAATCTCTTATTAGAAGACTCAAAGCAAGATTCTTAAGTCATTCAATCTGTGTCCAATGAGAGTGGTACTTCCATAGTTTCATCAGACCACATGATTCGTATGAGCCACTTTCAGTTGTGGGACATGTCAAAAGCATAATCAAGTGTATCAGAAATCACCTTGGAATTGACTGTTGAAGCAGAAGAATGTAATGGCTTTTCCAAAAAGGAGTACATATTGGTCATTTGATCAATTGGGTGCCCTAAGTGGCTACCTCTCACCTTTGGAAGTAGTAAGTTACCATGCCCCCATGTACATTCCTCTCTCCAAGTGGGGAACAGCGTAATTTAACAGTAAACGATAGCTGATGCAGTTTTGTCTCTGGGTTATCATGGCTACTTGAGGACTGATTTTTTATACGGATTTTACCTGCTGCAACAGACCGAAAGGGGTTCTTGTGGATGCTTGTGCTGAATAGATCCTAGATTCAAGTAGCCATTAAAATTAGTATTTATGTGAAAGATAACCCATCTACCAGGGTGGACAGCATAACACTATTTCAGCTTGGCTGCACACACCTTCAGCCTGCGTACTGAACAGACATTCAATATACATTGGCTTTCTGGGTGATTTGGATGAAAGAGATCACATGTTTTGGAACTGATCCTTAAATAGTTTTACCCTAAATAATAGTAAAAGAACAATGATATTATTATAAAGCAATCAAAGTTTCTCCTTAGTTAGCGCTAACTATATATGTCACTGGAATGTAAGGTTATGTGGTAGGCGTCATTGGTCATGGTGCAGCCCCACTTAATCATTTGACCTCTTGTCATATTCACAGTGAATGAGGCTGGTAGTCAATGAAAGAGAAAATGTATATTATTGCAAGGCTTACTACAGACCTCTGAAAGAAGACAGTTTTGGGTAAGAGACGATAGGGTAGATTTCTTACAAGACCCATGAAAGGGCATAGATGGGAATGTTTGGGTATTTGAACCTCATCCTACAACCAGTGCATGACCTCTGGACATGTGGCAATGACCTGAAACTGCTGAAGCGGCATCAGACATACATACACACTTAAAGGATCATCCACTGCTCTGTGATTTTAATTTGCCACCCATCAAATAAATGAGCTTATTTGTGTCAAATAATTAAAATTAATACAATTAATCGCAATAAATCGGTTAAAAAAATAAAATCAGTTAAGAACATGTGAGTAGGAATCCCAAAATATCACAAAACTATAAAATACAACTCTATAGCAAAAAAGAAAATTAAAGAAATATAATTTACAAATATGGATCCCGCGACAATGGCTGTAGTCAAAGTATTCAAGTCCTTCGCTGCCTGATGGCGGTGACAATCATGCTGACATATTTCCCAAAGCGTGCCAAGAACATGGGAACAGAGGTAATCATGCAAAATTCCAGCTCAACATTACCGGAGGAGACCCCAGTCAATCTAAACATTACTTTTAAAAGGCAACCTTAAATTAAAAATCTTGGATATGCAGGCCAAACTCCAGGTGAAGTGGTAAACATCAACTGTATTTTGGTAAGGTGGAACATCCTTCTCAAGGCTATGCATTAAGACGTATTGGAGAGAATGCCCCCGGACATGTGTGTTGACTATAGGAAAGGTTGGGTAGCAACTGCGCCAACATGACTTGCATGATGGACTCTTCTGAATGGGAGTGAAGCTGGTGATGTAATCTGCATAAGGCAAATGTGACCGCCTGGGCCTTCCACTGATATATTTAGGATGCACACTAGGTTTGCCTGTGTTCAGAAACAAGATGCCAAGATAATTCTACTTGGATAGATTGAATGGTTGCCTAGTCCATATGTTAGGTTTCTCTTGTTTTTGTAGCTGCAAAAGTAATCACCTTTGTTTTATCTGGATTAGCCACCAGCTTATTCGCAATATTGTAAGCACAGAGTTCATTAAGGGTGTGCTCGAGGTCAACTCTTCTGTGATAAAAAATGAGCAGGTCATCAGCATATTGGATCATTGGAAGCCTATCGGTGGTGATCTTTGGTGGGACCGTGTTCGCCTTTGCTAGTGAGCGACCTATGTCTGCGCTATAAAGGTTAAACAACATAAGAGTTAGAACACACACTTGTTTTAGGCCCCGTGTGGTCAGGATTTAATTGGTCACTGAGGTGTCTGTGCCAGTCTTAACAGTGACCCACGTGTCTGACTACAATTAGATGATTGCTCTAAGTAAGATGGGAGGTACACCCCATTCTGCCAGCTTTGCCTATGAGTTTATTGAAGTAAACACCATCTAAATGGGCAGAATAGTCCACAAAACACACAAATATAGGTGACCAAAAAGTATAGAGAAGCACTATAGGCCAAATAAGACAAGCTAAAAATCTGCAGCAATTTTGCATGCCAACCAAACCCCACAGGACTTGTTGCTAACCTACCCACGAGCAACCAAGACGACCACTTAACTGAACGAATAACCCTCACCAGAAATGACACAGTAGCAATCATGTGGACCATCCACTCAGGGGCATCAATGGACTCATGCTCCCACCACATCTACAACCTGGTAACATCACCAATCAGCATAACCCTCACCCACATCATTAGCACCTCGATAACATCCACCACTTTTCAAGATAAATGGAAACCTGCATAAATCAACTCCCTCCTCAAGAAGCCTTTGACTACGGAAACGCACTCTACTCAGGAGCCCAGGCCAAACTCCTGAAACGGCTTCAATGCATCCAGAACGCCTCCGCATACCTGATCCTCGACATCCCTCGCTGCAGCCACATCACAGCCCACCTGAGAAACCTGCACTGGCTCCCTGTCAACAAGAGGATAACCTTCAAACTCCTCACCCACGCACACAAGGCACTCCACAACACCGGACCAACGTACCTCAACAGCCGACTCAGCCTCTACACCCCCACTCGCCAGCTCCGCTCAGCAGACCGCGCCCTCGGTACCATCCCCCGCATCCGAAGAGTGACCGCCGGCGGCAGATCATTCTCCCACATCGCCGCCAAGTCATGGAACACCCTCCCCATTCGCCTACGGCATTCCGAAGATCTTCTGACCTTCAGAAGACTCCTCAAGACCTGGCTCTTCGAACAGTAGCAGTCCCCCCCCCAGCGCCTTAAGACCCTTGCGGGTATGTAGTGCGCTTTACAAATGCCATGATTGATTGATTGATTGATTTGTTTTATCTCGCTAAGCCACCAACTTATTCGCAACATTGTAAGTATGGAGCTAGTTAAGGGTGGTTCCAGGCGAACTCTTGTGTGATACAAAATGATCTTTGGTGGGATTGTGTTCACCTTTGCTAGTGAGCAACCTATGTCTGCGGTATAAAGGTTAAACAACATAAGGTCTAGAACATACCTTTGTTACAGGCCCCGAGTCATCAGGATTTTTTGGGTCCCTGAGTTGTCTGTGCCAGTCTTAACACAGACCCATTTGCCTGACTACAATGAGATGAGTGTTCTAAATAAGGTGGCAGGTATGCCCAATTCTACCAACTTTGCCCAGAGTTTATTGATATGAACACTGTCTAAAGTGGCAGAATAGTCCCCATGAGGTGGCCGAGAAGGAAGAGTAGCGCTATAAGCTAAATAAGACAAGACAAACATATACAGCAACTTCACACACCAACCCCACCCCAGAGAACTTGTTCCTAATCTACTCACCATCAACCAAGAGGGCCTCCTTACCGAATGGACAACCTTCATAGACAGCAGTAATCATACAGACCATCCTATCAGTGGCCACAACTGACCCATGCCCCCACCACATCTACAACCTGGGAACATCACCAATCATCACCACCCTGACCCACATCATTATCACCTCAATCATGTCTGCCACTTTCCCAGATTAATGGACATTTTCAGAAATCAACGACCTCCTCAAAAAGCCCATAGCTGACCCGAATCAATCAATCAATCAATCAATCAATCAATCAATCAATCAATCAATCAATCAAAGTATGCTTTATTCGAATTTCATTCATAAAAGCAAGAACAAATACAATATAAAACAAATACATACAACAATTTAAAATAGAATTAAATGACATCAAAATATAAAGCACACTTCTTAAGTTTTCTGACACAATTACTAGGCCTATATATACGTACTATTCTATTTACATTGAAAAAACTTTTTTTTTGAAAATGTTAAAATGTACGAATAAGAATAATTTAAAAAAGGCATACGAGATAAAAATACAGAGGAAGATAACATAACAGAGAGTAGTCAAATGGCTAGCAATCTCTGTCTAATTAAGAGAATAGTCAAGTGACTAGCAAGCTCTTTCTGATTGACCACGCCCATCCTAAATACTTTGCGGTAGCTACTGAAATCCATGTCAAAGTGCTGGTGCATATAATACGCAGAGCCACGATACTGCTGGTTGTCCCCAGGTTTTTGCACATTGGGGACAACCAGATACGCCTTGGCACCGCATAAGATCTGCAAGAAAATAAAAAATGACCAATGGTCTCTTTGGTAATACCACAAGCAGGACAGCTATCACAAGATCCACCTGCCCACTTAACTGTCAAAGATTTAAGGGGAAGTGCACCTGCTCTAAGTTGGAAGAGAAGCTTCCTTTCTACAGGCCTGGTTATGACGTCCCAATAGGGTTCTAAACAGGGATACATTTTAGCCTCCAAAAATTCACCAGTCATGGAACCAGCACTGGAGCTACTCCAGTGCCGGGAAGCAACCATCTCCCAGTAAGTACTCTTTAAGGTGCTTTTGGATGGGAAGAGTGCTCTTGCAGGGTCTTCCCAGAGTGAGCACATACCAAGCTCGGTCAGGGAAATCTTTAGTGATTTTAACCATCCAATCTTATGGTATACATCAGATCTTATAATATCTGAAAAGCCCTCTGCGTAATGATGGAGCACAGGAGTAGTCCACAGCCTACGCCAATACATAATCGGGCGGAGCTTTACCAAATCTGAAACTGCTCTTCTTCCCAAATCATATTTTAAGGGCAACAATGGGGTGCTTTTGGGGACACCAGTTATAGCCCTGAGAAATTTATTCTCCGAGGATTGGAAAGCCCCAGAACTCGGCACCATAAATTGCAGAGCCTAGAGCCTTTGCTTCATAAACCTGCAAAGCGGGTTTAACAGGTTTGGTTAAAGATTTTCTGTGCTCTGCACAAATAGCACCAGACAATTGCCTATGTCTAAGTGTAGCAATATCAATATGGTGTCGCCAGCTCTTCTCGCTAGATATGTGTATACCTAAATATGTAAAAGTATTCACTACCTCTAGCGGGCGGTTGTTCAAAGTGATTTTAGATTTGAAACTACGATGGGGGGTAAAAATCATAAGTTTTGTTTTGGCTGTGTTGACCTCTAAGCCATACTCCCCACAAAATTGATCAAAACTAGACAAGGCACGTTGCAAGCCGCTTGGAGTTTTAGATAAGATGAGCGTGTCATCTGCAAACATTAAAATGGGGATTTTAGTCCCAGCTAAAAAAGGGGCATCCACTTGAGCTGAAAGCATACGACCCACAACATCATTAATATACAATGTAAAAAGCACCGGAGCCATCGAACATCCCTGGTGAACTCCCCTTTCAACAGGGAAGTCCGCGTTTACCGAACCCAGCCCCCCCCACTGGATTCTAGCATAGTTAGATTCATGGAGTCTCATTATGAGGGATAATAACTCGTTTGGGAGTCCCTGCTTCTTGAGGACCGACCATAACTTAGAACGAGGAACAAGGTCAAAAGCGGCCCGCAGGTCTACAAAAGCCGCGTACAAGCTTCCCTCACCCAGCACAACAGTCCTCCATTGCAATAATGTAAAGCGGAAGACCTGGTCCACCGTACTTGTGGATCGACGAAAACCTGCCTGAAAGGGTGAAAGAGCATTAAACTCCTCCGCCCAATCCAGGAGCCTATTGACGATCACACGTCCCACAACCTTTTGAATGGTGTCTATGAGACTTATTGGTCTATAATTACTCGGCTGGGACCGGTCGCCTTTCTTAAAGATAGGTAAAATTACTGCACCCTGCCAGGATGTTGGTACCTCTGCACCCAGTGCAATTGCATTCATGAGAAGATGAATGTACTTACCCCAGCGTTTTTTATCATTAATAAATAAATCAGCTGGCACTCCATCGAGACCAGGGGCACGTCCACAAGCCACTGAGCCAAGGGCCGTCATTATTTCTGGAATACTAAAAAAAGTTTCCTGGAATTGATCTACACTAATTTCTGGGCCCAAATCGAGACTATTTGGCTCAGCATACTGCTCTCTAAAAAATGTTACCCATTCTTCCTCTGGCACATTGTTATGCGGGAACTCTGGAAAACCCGATTTTCCCCACCTAACAATGTGCCAGAATAGCCGTGAATCCCTTCTATCACTGGCCGCCTTTAACTCAGACCAGTGATGCTCATCCCATTCTTTCTTTGCCTTGGATATACTAATTTTATAATCCTTTCTAGCTGATTGGATTACTGCGGATTGACCGCCCTTAATAGCATTACCCAAGGCTGATCGTGCTTCCCTACACTTGTTGTTGTACCACTTGGCAGGCTTAGGAGCTCTAGCTCCATTATTTTTTGCCGGTTTAAGGAAGTAGTCTTTAATTGTACAAAAGAGGGCATTATGTATTCCTACTACCTTATCTAAGCCAGTCCCAGGTGAATGGGAAAGCTCTATAGCCGATATTGCTTTATCGACCTGGGTATATTTTCCCACCTTAGTCTACGCAGGTCATTAGTGGGAACAATCAGGGGAGGGACGAGCTCCAAGGAGCCAGCAGGCTGGTTAGTATGGGTCCACCATTTGTGAGTAGCGCACAGGGGATTGTGATCACTCTCTATCCTCCCAACAACCTCCATATCGCATATCAAGGGCCATAGTTTAAGACTACATAAAACGTAGTCAATTCTACTATTGTGTCGCCCATTATCAAATGTACTGGTCCCATTTCTGTCACTACTAGTCCTTCCATTTAGAGCTCTTAAGCCCTTTTCGTAATAGAGGGCGTTTAAGGCAATAACATCATTGGTCCAACGCCCAACCGGATTGAGCTCCAATTTAGGAACTCCCCATTGGCGATCCTCTTCATCCCCGAAAAGGTCATCTCCATTAACTAGGGGTTCAAATGTTCTATTAAAGTCACCCGCAATGACGGTGTTATTGTTTGAAGAGTAGGTATCAAGGAGGCTACTCAAGGCTACTAGAGCCTCGGACCTCCCTCCCCTATTACTCCGAACGTAGACGTTGTAAATATCCAACGTTCCTAGTTTTTCTAGATTCATTTTAATTAGTTGGATATCTCGGTTATTAGTATCAACAACTTTAATAGATAGTTTTAGACTCTGGCGGACCCATATAGTTAATACCCCCATAGGTCTTCCCCTAGGTCCTTTTAATGCGGGCACCGAATAGTTCAAATATCCCTGGGCAAAAGAGGGTTCACATAACCAGGTCTCCTGGAAAATGCATAAATCAAAATTATTAACAAAACATACCCAATCCTCAGATTCCAATTTGGAGGCCAGCCCGGCAATATTCCAGGAGAGTAAATTCCCCGTGATAGCCTCGATGCCTTTTGCCAGACAATTGACAGGTGATAAGGAATCTGGGACAGGGGAATAATTAATACAAGTGTCCACGCTTACTTCTGATACTGGGTTTCTTAACTCATTAAAGAATGGAAGTGTATCGGAAGGTAGCTCGTCAGGGACCAAAGACGAAGCTTTGGGACTAATAAGTCAATCCACGTCTTCAAGATTTGCTAATGCCTCGTAGCTATTTCTGATCGGAATGGGAGGATTAAATTGATTACAAAGTGAAGCCCCAGAATTAATATTAGGAGCTATCTGAGTTCTAGGATAAAAATAGATCAGTTCCCAAGTAGTAATAAAAGACCTCGTATGATTTGTATGCCAGTTAAGAATGTGGCTGACAGCTCTAGGGTCCCTAAAATTGATTAAAATGGTGTCCCCATTTATATTCTTTGGTGTATTTCCCAGCCAGGGTAAGCGCCGAACATGTAAAATTTCCCCATTGATATACGAGGGAAGAGGGCGGTTCTGGCCAAGCCAGTGGATCACCTTGTTTTTTAACTGCAAATATCCCTCTGTTGTACCATCCTTTAAGGTAGGAACACCGCAAGGACTACTACAAGAGGGACAGCCTCTGGTGGCAAATCAATAGAAATAGGCCCACGTGGCTTTGCAGTAAAAATTGAATTGCGTCCTTTTCTATCGCACATTGGACCTTTTTGTAACTGGATATTTTCTCCCGGGTGATTGCTGGCATTACTTGGGACGATGGGTTGCATTCATTTAGGGATAGTAGTTCCACCTACATTGGTACTAGTTACCTTGTTAATGCTCTGGTGAGTTTGGGAGATGGACTCCAGTGGTGGTGCGATAAAAGATGATTCAGCAGAAGCTGATACAATAAAGGGCGCTGTATTTGATTTTAGAGAATCCGTAGTTAGTTCCCTTTTATTACTCATTAGGAGTTCTACTTTCTCCAACCTTTTTTCAATTGTTTTTAAGCTCTCTACAATAGGTAAGATGAGAGATTTCAATAGTTGATCTATATTTCCCATTAACTCTGTAACAGTTGTATCATTTAATGGACAAGATACAGACTTGCCTGAGAAGGATGTATTAGTAGTACAGGGTGTAGAACCTTGATCTGTATGTGCCAGACCAGAATTGCGGCTAGGTTTTTTTTTATTCCTTGATAACTCAGAGTCTATCTTTCTCCGTTTTCTAGGTAATGGGCATATAGATTTAGATTGCCTAGATGAATTAACCTTATGTGGTAAGGGCATATTAGCTTGTAGTGATTGCCCATTCGATACGACTGGCTCAACAGTGAGGCTAGGAGATACAGATAAGGCAATTGAGGACAGATCATTCGGTGTCTCAGCAGTGATTACATTTCGAGACAATGTGGCAGAGTCATTATTACCTAAGAGAAATGAAGTCTCTTTATGAAGAAGCCCACTTATATCTGGAGAAGTCATTACATGAAGAGGGGTCGCAGGTGGGGGCATACTTTTAATGAGCTCAAAAGAATTACGACGACTCGCTCTTAATTCAGCGAGAGTTGCCTCACGATCTAAACCCGAGTTGACTTTAAGTAAATAGCCATCAAGGGTACCCCTATTAACACAATCTGCCATGTCAAAGCAGCTAAAAACGTGCTCCACGAATACAATGCATACAACAGAGAATAGGGAGGACGACTAACATATCACTATAAAACACAAGATGGCATGCCAAAGTTAAATAAGAACAGTACAAGCTACAGTCAAGGGAGTGAGCCCAGCCCGGCCTCCTTCGGCTCCTGAGGGCAACAGAGGGCCCGCCCTTTGCCCGGGCTAAGCCCGGCGTCGCCCGCGCGCGTCCCGCGACGCGGAGGAAGCCTCTGCCTTTTCTGCGCCTCCGGGCGCGAAGACAAGCGGAAGTTGGCCGCAAAGCAGCCTGGGAGCTGTAGTCTCCCCCCGACGCAGGCGCGATTGCGTTAGGCACCGACAGAGGAGACAGACAGCGTCAGCACCCCAGGAGTGGCAAGACGGCAAGAGGATCAGCAGCAGGTCCGCTGGTAAGTGATGCAGCGCAAAGAATATCACCCCCGCTCCACCGAGGGAGCCTCTGCCTTTTCTGCGCCTCCGGGCGCGAAGACAAGCGGAAGTTGGCCGCAAAGCAGCCTGGGAGCTGTAGTCTCCCCCTGTCGCGGGCGCGATTGCGTTAGGCGCCGACAGAGCAGACACACAGCGTCAGCACCCCAGGAGCGGCAAGACGGCAAGAGGATCAGCAGCAGGTCCGCAGGTAAGTGATGCAGCACAAAGAATATCACCCCCGCTCCACCGAGGGAGCCTCTGCCTTTTCTGCGCCTCCGGGCGCGAAGACAAGCGGAAGTTGGCCGCAAAGCAGCCTGGGAGCTGTAGTCTCCCCCTGTCGCGGGCGCGATTGCGTTAGGCGCCGACAGAGGAGACACACAGCGTCAGCACCCCAGGAGCGGCAAGATGGCAAGAGGATCAGCAGCAGGTCCGCAGGTAAGTGATGCAGCGCAAAGAATATCACCCCCGCTCCACCGAGGGAGCCTCTGCCTTTTCTGCGCCTCCGGGCGCGAAGACAAGCGGAAGTTGGCCGCAAAGCAGCCTGGGAGCTGTAGTCTCCCCCTGTCGCGGGCGCGATTGCGTTAGGCGCCGACAGAGGAGACACACAGCGTCAGCACCCCAGGAGCGGCAAGACGGCAAGAGGATCAGCAGCAGGTCCGCAGGTAAGTGATGCAGCGCAAAGAATATCACCCCCGCTCCACCGAGGGAGCCTCTGCCTTTTCTGCGCCTCCGGGCACGAAGACAAGCGGAAGTTGGCTGCAAAGCAGCCTGGGAGCTGTAGTCTCCCCCTGTCGCGGGCGTGATTGTGTTAGGCGCCGACAGAGGAGACACACAGCGTCAGCACCCCAGGAGCGGCAAGACGGCAAGTGGATCAGCAGCAGGTCCGCAGGTAAGTGATGCAGCGCAAAGAATATCACTCCCGCTCCACCGAGGGAGCCTCTGCCTTTTCTGCGCCTCCGGGCGCGAAGACAAGCGGAAGTTGGCCACAAAGCAGCCTGGGAGCTGTAGTCTCCCCCTGTCGTGGGCGCGATTGCGTTAGGCGCCGACAGAGGAGACACACAGCGTCAGCACCCCAGGAGCGGCAAGACGGCAAGAGTATCAGCAGCAGGTCCGCAGGTAAGTGATGCAGCGCAAAGAATATCACCCCCATCATTCGTGCAACATCCACCCATCTCCCTGCTTCCCTATCCAGCCAAAGAGATTGACAAAGCCATAAACAAGCAGCTCATAGCCCACCTCAAACTTCAGTTAAAGGGACGTTGGATGATTCAGCTGCCTCTAGGGAACTCTAAATAGTGACAGGGCCCTTTGCTGGTTTGTTCATGCTGCTGTTCATGGCCTCCTCCTGCAGCATTACGGTATTACCACAACCAGCAGGATTCAATGGAGATTATAGGGCCTTCTGGGGTTTTGCCCTTCTCTGCTGAGGATGATCCACTGGCTTGGTCTGATGCTTTTAGGCTCTCCCTTAGTGGGATGGTTGAGTTTGAGGTTGTCTACAAGAATAGAGAGTAACTCAGGGATTGTGAAAAGCTTGTCCACTATGCTGGGTGCAGGTGCATGTCATGGGCCCATTTTCTTGAAGGTAGTCACTGAGCTTGGTTTACAATTTTATGTTC
The DNA here is from genome assembly GCF_964204655.1 of Triturus cristatus. Classification (NCBI taxonomy): domain Eukaryota; kingdom Metazoa; phylum Chordata; class Amphibia; order Caudata; family Salamandridae; genus Triturus; species Triturus cristatus. The sequence continues at coordinate 166,588,345 of NC_140580.1, read as the reverse complement.
TTTTGAGTCCATGGTAGTTATTGTGTGTGCAAGACTTTGCATTAGATCAACTTGGATTTCTAATTCATGGGACTGCCAGGCTAGGGCATTTGTAGCCACAAGAAAGTTTGAGTCAATTGATTACAGGGTTGCATCAATGGATGTTTGCCCAGTTGCTCCTGATACTTTACCTGAAAGATTTGTGTGCAGTGCTTGCTGATCGAACGACTCTGATGGTTTTTCATCTGAGCTGTTCAAGGCAAAGCTTGCTGAGAGTTTTGAGAACACATCTGGTTCATTTGTTTGTGAGTCATGTGCATGGTTCATGTGGCTCATGGGACTACATATAGTTGGGCCTGTGGCATGGCTCAGCCTAGTTAGCCTGGGAGCTTGAAGAACTTGTGCAGTCTCTTTTATTGAGTATCCTGTCAGATATGCTGGCCCCTTACCCAGCGCAAAGTAGATAGAGATGAGGGCTTGCTTTGAGTGTGGAGGAGCATTCTGCAGGATATTTTGAAGCAGGCGAAGATTGAATATTATTGTGAAGAAAGTAATGCTTGATTGAAAATTAGATTTCATTAGCTTTCGCTTGGATGTTAGAAGAAGAGGCCGCCTGTGGAGCTGCTTGCTGTGCACCCCTCCTGCCTTTATTTATTTCACTTTGTGTCTGTCTCCTACTGGAGTTTGATGTAATAACACCTTTGTGCGCTACATTTTTGTGCTTCATACTAAAATTCTTGGTTGAAAGTCTGCATGGCAGTTTCCACTCTCGTAAAAATGTGTGAAAGAGTTCCTAAGGGTATTTGCGATAGCAATTGGCTTGAAAAAGTCTTGTGTGCCTTTTCTGCTTTAGGGTCTGGCTGGTTGTGGCTCACATTGTTAAAAAGTGTGGCGTTTAATTGATATATCGGAAGCTAGCCTCTGTTCTGGTGTTGCTGCCACCTTCCCCCAAAACTCCGAGTCTACGGCCTTCCAAACATCCAAAGCTTCAGAGAGCTCTCTGTGCTCTACAGTCTTGGTTATTCTTGGGAAAATGGGGGCCATGAGCATAGCAAGTACACATCGATGACAATAGCCAATGGTAGCCGATGGAAGCCATTGAAGATATAGACACGTGCCGAGCAGATGAAAGCTCTGTGGTGAGGCGATAGGCACAAAGAATGGTGCAACTTGAAAAATCAAATGTTAGCATAGGCATGTGCACCAGCCACAGAAGTCCCCCCGACCCAGGTGCAAACAGCACGAGTCACTAAGATGGCTACCTCCGCCCCCTCGGGTCAGGGCCCTGTGCCCAGTGACCCTAGGGGGTGGAGGTGCCCATCCTGCACTACTTGCCTCCCACTTGACTCACTGCTCCTGCACCTCCTGTGGCTCCCAGCTGTTAACACTGCTACCACTTCTACCACTGCGCCTGGGACTGATGTTGACGCCCCTGACTGTAACACGAGAACAGGTGCAGTAGATGGTGAATGGTGAGTGGTGAGTGGGTGTCTCTCACGTTGCTGACGTCTCTCCGACCTCTAGCTCCTCCTCCTAGACTCTATCCTTGACTGGAGGGTGTCAGGGGCAAACAGTGTTTACAACGCTGCTATTACCATGCAGGTAGGTAACAACGAAGTCGTTATAATGACCGCGTTGTTACCACGGATGTCTTTACATTGCAAGTCGTTTCTACAACTTGTGCTAGGTGGCGTGCAACACCAGGGAATGTGTTGGATTTTAAATCCAACACATTCCCTGCGTTTGCGCTAACTGGAGTACGAATAGTAATTTAAACAATTTCTATGTCCAGCGCGCCACCTAGCGCAAGTCGTAGAAACGACTTGCGATGTAAAGCCACGCGTGGTAACAACGCGGTCATTGTAACAACCGTGTTGTAACCTACTGCGTGGTAATATCATGCATAGTAACGTGCTATATTCGTGTCAGGTGCTCAGGCTTTTCCACGTGTTTTCCTCTCATGTCTCCCCACAGTATATCTCAAACATTTGACTGCTCCTACCCACTATCAGTCTTTTAAATAGTAAACCCTTCCCTCCAAATTAATGCACTGTCTCCAATTTTGTGATGTTGGAGTTAGAACAGTAAACTTTTCCCCTTCGCTGCTAGGCCTTCCCCCCCCCCCCCTCCCCCCCCCCCCGTGCTAAGCCTTTTTTTGGCTATTTGGCATAGTGCGCGCTTAGGCCCCTGTAACTTTTTGACCACATAAGGTATCCACACCAAATTTGTGTCCTTTTCTTCCAACATCATGAGGATTTTAAAAGTACCCAGGGTTTGTGGATTCCCCCGGTGGGGTACCAGAAATTAGCTAAAATACAGCAAAATTTAGTTTTTGGGGGGAAAAATGGTAAAAACGGGCTGCAAATGAAAGCGTCTGGGTTTTTCTCAAAAAAGGGTTTGTGGGGCTGAAATCACCACTTTCCCAGCTTTTAGAGAATTTTGTCAGAAAACCAACATTTTTTTACACAGTTTTGGCATTTTTCTGGGACATAGCCTATTTTTGCGCTTTCAACCTCCTTCCAGTTAATGGTAGAAATGGGTGTGAAAGCAATAATGGACCCTGGAAAGCTATACATTTTAGAAAAGTAGATAAAATTCTGAATTCAGCAAGGGGTCATTTGTGTAGATCCATCAAGGTTTCTTTATAGAAACTAACAGGAAAAATGAAAATTAGTTGAAAAAAACAGCCTTTTGTGTCAACGTTTTCACCTGTAACATCTTCTAATTATGACAGCTCTTTGAAAGAAATATACCATTACATCCGCTGGACCTTCCTGGTTGTGGGGATATATAGGACTTGTAGGTTCACCATGAACCCGACAAACCCAGAGTCAAAAACTAAGCAGCAATTTGCAATGGTTTTTTATTATGTCCCGGGTATATAGCAATTATTGTGGGAAAATGTATACATGGAAAAATTGGTATGAAAGACACCTATGTATTTCTGAAATGGAAACAAATTATAGAGTTTAGAAACAATACATATTTGCACATTTTCGAAATTGGGAATACTCATACTAGCATAAGAATTATCGGTAATTTTTCAAAATGACTTCTTTTTTACACAATGTCTTTCATTTGGAAGGCCGAAATGCATCAAAAATCAATAGGTAATAACAGTTGCTTTACAAATCTGAATTACCTTAAGTCTCCCAATAAAAATGGTACCCCACTTGTGTGGGTAGGCATAGTGCCCGCGACAGAAAATGGCTCAAAACCCAATGTGAACACAACACATTTTCACTATGAAAAGTTACCCTTTTTTTGCGAAGTGTCAAGCTGTCGTTTTTGAACACTAGCTCTGCCGGCACCTAGGGAAACCTACCAAACCTATACATTTTTGAAAACTAGATACCCAGGGGAATCCAGGATGGGGTGACTTGACTGCCTCCCACCAGGTTCTGTTACCCAGAATCCCTTGCAATCCTAAAAAATTGTCCAAAAAAACACATTTTCCCCATATTTCTGTGGTGGAAAGTTCTGGAAAATGTGTGGAAACACAAATTTCCACCCACCCCGCATTCCCAAAGGTCTTACGAGAAAAATGGTTCCTCACTTATGTAGGTCAGCCTAGTGTCCGCGACAGGAAACGGCACAAAACGCAACGTGGTCACACCTCAATTTAGCAGTGAAAAATTACCCTTTTTTGCCAAAGTGCCTAGCTGTAGTTTTTTAACCCTAGCTCTGCCAGCACCCAGAGAAACCTAGCAAACCTATACATTTTTGAAAACTAAACACACAGGGGAATCCAGGATGGGGTGACTTGACTGCTTCCCGCCAGGGTCTGTTACCCAGAATCCCTTGCAAACCTAAAAAATTGTCAAAAAAACACATTTTCCCCACATTTCTGTGGTGGAAAGTTCAGGAATCTGCGTGGATCCACAAATTTCTATCCACCCCGCATTCCCCAAAGTCTTACCAGAAAAATGGTACCTCACTTGTGCAGGTCGGCCTAGAGCCCGCGACAGGTAACGGCGCGAAACACAACGTGGTCACAGCTCAATTTCGCAGTGAAAAATGACCCTTTTTTGGCAAAGTGCCTAGCTGTAGTTTGTGAACCCTAGCTCTGCCGGCACCTAGGGAAACCTAGCAAACCTATACATTTTTGAAAACTAGACACCCAGGGGAATCCTTGATGGGGTGACTTGACTGCCTCCCACCAGGGTCTGTTACCCAGAATCCCTTGCAAACCTAAACAATTGTAAAAAAAAAAACATTTTCCCCACATTTCTGTGGTGGAAAGTTCTGGAATCTGCGTGGATCCACAAATTTCCATCCACCCCGCATTCCCCAAAGTCTTACGAGAAAAATGGTACCTCACTTGTGCGGGTTGGCCTAGTGCCCGCGACAGGAAACGGCGCAAAACGCAACGTGGTCACACCTCAATTTCGCAGTGAAAAATGACCCTTTTTTGGCAAAGTGCCTAGCTGTAGTTTTTGAACCCTAGCTCTGCCGGCACCTAGGGAAACCTAGCAAACCTATGCATTTTTTAAAACTAGACACCCAGGGGAATTCAGGATGGGGTGACTTGACTGCCTCCCACAAGGGTCTGTTACCCAGAATCCCTTGCAAACCTAAAAAATTGTCAAAAATACCACATTTTCCCCACATTTCTGTGGTGGAAAGTTCTGGAATCTGCGTGGATCCACAAATCTCCACCCACCCCTGTTCCCCAATGTCTTATGAGGAAAATGGTACCTCACTTGTGTGGGTCGGCCTAGTGCCCGCTACAGGAAACGGCGCAAAACGCAACGTGGTCACACCTCAATCTTGCAGTGAAAAATTACCCTTTTTTGGCAAAGTGCCTAGCTGTAGTTTTTAAACCATAGGTCTGCTGGCACCTAGGCAAAGCTAGCAAACCTATATATTTTCAAAAAGTAAACACCCAGGGGAATCCAGGATGGGGTGACTTAGCTGCCTCCCACCAGGTTCTGTTACCCAGAATCCCTTGCAAACCTAAAAAATTGTCCAAAAAAACACATTTTCTCTACATTTCTGTGGTGGAAAGTTCTGGAATCTGCGTGGATCCACAAATTTCCACCCACCCCGCGTTCCGCAAAGTCTTGCGAGAAAAATGGTACCTCACTTGTGCGGGTCGGCTTAGTGCCCACGACAGGAAACGGCGCAAAACCAATGTGGTCACACCTCAATTTCGCAGGGAAACATGACCCTTTTTTGGCAAAGTATTAGCTGTAGTTTTTTAACCTTAGCTCTTCCGGCACCTATGGAAACCTAGCAAACCTATACATTTTTGAAAACTAGACACCCAGGGGAATCCAGGATGGGGGGACTTGACTGCCTCCCACCAGGGTCTGTTACCCAGAATCCCTCCCAAACCTAAATAATTGTCCAAAAAAACACAATTTTACCACATTTCTGTGGTGGAAAGTTCTGGAATCTGCGAGGATCCACAAATTTCCATCCACCTGCGTTCCCCAAAGTCTTACGAGAAAAATGGTACCTCACTTGTGTGGGTCAGCCTAGTGCCCGCGACAGGAAACGGCGCAAAACGCAACGTGGTCACACCTCAATTTTGCAGTGAAAAATGACCCTTTTTTGGCAAAGTGCCTAGCTGTAGTTTTTGAACCATAGGTCTGCCCGCACCTAGGTAAACCTAGCAAACTTATACATTTACAAAAAATAGACACCCAGTGGAATCCAGGATGGGGTGACTTAGCTGCCTCCCACCAGGTTCTGTTACCCAGAATCCCTTGCTAACCTAAAAGATTGTCCAAAAAACCACATTTTCCCCACATTTCTGTGGTGGAAAGTTCTGGAATCTGCGTGGATCCACAGATGTCTACACACCCCGCATTCCCCAAAGTCGTATGAGAAAAATGGTACCTCACTTGTGTGGGTCGGCCTAGTGCCTGCCTTTTTTGGCAAAGTGCCTAGCTGTAGTTTGTCAACCCTAGCTCTGCTGGCACCTAGGAAAACCTAGTAAACCTATACATTTTTGAAAACTAGACACCCAGGGGAATCCAGGATGGGGTGTCTTGACTGCCTCCCACCAGGTGCTGTTATCCAGAATCCCTTGCTAACCTAAAAGATTGTCCAAAAAACCACATTTTCCCCACATTTCTGTGGTGGAAAGTTCTGGAATCTGCGTGGATCCACAATTTTCCACCCACCCTGCGTTCCCCAAAGTCTTATGAGAAAAATGGCACCTCACTTGTGTGGGTTGGCCTAGTGCCCGCGACAGGAAACGGCGCAAAATGCAATGTGGTCACACCTCAATTTCGCAGTGAAAAATGACCCTTTCTTGGCAAAGTGCATAGCTGTAGTTTGTGAACCTTAGCTCTGCCAGCACTTAGGGAAACCTACCAAACCCACACATTTCTGAAAACTAGACAACCGGGGGCTTCCAGGGAGGTATGGCTTGCGTGGATCCCCCAACATTTCCTTACCCAGAATCCCCTGCAAACCTCAATTTTAGTTGAAAAAATCACTTTTTTCACACATTTTTGTGTGGGAAAGTTGTGGCATCACCGGGCTCACATAAATTTCCCACCACCCAGCGTTCCACCAGGTCTCCCGATAAAAAACTATGCCTCACTTGTGTGGGGGGCCCAAGTACCCACGACAGGCAAGGGCCCAAAACGTAGTGAGGCGACATCAAAATTGCCCATCTCAAAACCACCTGGTTTTGCAAGGGGGGGTCACCTGGGTTTTTGGCCCCGTGCTCGGCGGCCATCTAGGGAAACCTACCAAACCCACACATTTCTGAAAACTAGACATGCAGGGGCCTCCAGGGAGGTATGGCTTGCATGGATCCCCCAACGTTTCCTTACCCAGAATCCCCTGCAAACCACAATTTTAGCTGAAAAAATCACTTTTTTCACACATTTTTGTGTGGCAAAGTTGTGGCTAGTTTTCAGAAATGTGAGATAGCCCCCTGGGCACATAGAAACTGAAACTGAAATGAGCCTCTTTGCTAATTGCAGTTTCAGTTTCACTGAACGACGTGCGCGCTTATCGTCAATTCAGGAAAACCAGGGCGGGGGCCTCGGGAGCTGGGGAAGGTCTTCCCCAGCTCCCAAGGCTATTTTAGCTTAAGGGGAATCTCTCTGGTGCCCGCACTAGAGGGATTTCCCACACAATGTTTCATGACGAGCTGGACTCGTCATGAGCACACGACCACTGTGTGCCATGACGAGTCCAGCTCGTCATGAGCATCGTAGGGGTTAATTTATGTATTTCACTAATTTTCAGTTGGATTGCATTGGACTGGAATTAGAATAGTAAATCGTATCCCATTTATTTCTGCCCTTGTTATGTATTTCATATAGACTGGTGTTGGAATAGGAACTCTCACTCTCCATCAAATTCTATATTTTAATGTTTGTATGATTGTCATTGATAAAGTATGTTTAGTTTTTTCTCCATGCTTTGGTATTTCTGTTGTTGTTGCACTTTTGTGACTATTTTACACACACTATGTTATATATGAAACCGTTTTAAAAAGTGGTGATATTTAACAATTGTTTACAATGGTTGAATGAATATTAAATGGTGATAACTTGTTATTTTTAAATTTTTAAATTCTTTCTTTTTTAAACTCTTCAGTGTTATTTGTCATAAGATCAAATAATCATATGAAAAAATACATCTTCATTTGTATCAATTAGAAATAATGTATTTTTTTATATTCTTGCAACTCTATTTTTATAGTAAATATTTTTGAGTCTATAGTTATTTCTAAAATTTCATATTTTTTTAGGTGTTGAGTGGTCGATATTTAGTGATGTTGTCCGCAAAAGATTATTTATCAAATAATACACAGCCCATGAGCAGGAGGGGAGCAAGAAAACACATCTCTTGGTAAAGAAAAAAAAATCAGGTATTGGAAGCTGCTAGCGTTCATTACGAGAAGACTAAATGCTGATTGGATATCTCATTGGCTATGTAGGGGCCCTATGTATCCAATTGACAAGCTTAATGATTTGGTTTTGAAACAGCTGAGGCACCTCAAAGCTCGCTTAGTTAAAGCTCATTTTATTCCAGCTGCACTAATCTCTCTCTTATGTGGTCGAGGAAGTAGACTTTGGGTATTTATCAGTTAGAAAGTCTCTCAAAGAGCACACAATTCAGCCTTAAGCCATGTTCATTGCAGTGGTGATGTCAATGATCTCAGAAGGGCATTGAATTGTTTGCACATAGACCCTGGAAAGCCAAGAGTACCTCACTGGATACACTACCACAAAACTGTGATCATGAAACATTTTCAACATCTGCGTTTATAATATAAATGAGGCTACTATGAGTAACCAAAACAGCCGCAACTTGGCAAATTTAGCAAGAGTAAGAGCACCAAACTTTGAGTCTAGCTGGGTGGGAATAGATTGTTTTGGAAGAAAGGGATTTATTATGAATGAGCAGAATCGGTGACAGCTGAAGGCTCTTCTTGAGCCAAAGAAGGGCAGACCTCTTCCTGAAGCAGCCTCCGACTCCAAAATTGTCACAGGTAGTCAAAAGATACGACTTAAGTGAAGCACGGTAGAAGGAAAAAACCTAGATGCAGTAAAAAGCCTTCCACCATGCCTGTCCAATCAACAGGATGAGCAGAGGAAGGAAGCTTAAAGAAAGAACAGGGAGGAAAACCAGCGTGTTCAAGGAGCCACAAACAGGCAAACAAGCATAGTTGCAACACAAGCTGGAACTGGTTTGGTCCTCTTTTCATACCCCAAAACAGGATTCAAATCTGTGGAAAGGAACAGGAAAAGCTAAGCCGCCTTCTAACCTTGAGTAATTCAAAGACCAAATACTTGTAAAATGAAACGTAAACCAAAGGAAGAAACTCTGGCAAGGACTACTAAATTGTAAAGCTCCTAACTTCGATGCCTGTGACGTTACAGTGATGCTGCAAGCAACAAAAACTTTAAGGTGTGCAGTTCAAATAAAACGCTGCCAACAGGAAACTAACTCGCCCAAGAAGCACACTGTTCAAAACCACTTGGCCTCAAACCAGAAAGATGCTGTGCAGCATTGGAAAGCTAAAAACAAAGTAATGGTGTCTTCAATGGCATTGAAATTCCTAACGCTGTCGCCAAGTAAACAGGAGCTAAGAGTAGGGATGCCTGTGACAGTATGCAGTACTCAAATGTATGTGATGCACATAGCAAACCTAGGAAACAGAGTCACAATCACTGCTCACTGGTTCCAAACTGTGCAGTCTACAGCATATGTATTCATTTGGAGAAATTCTGAGTTAAGTTTACGCATATTTCTAAATACGACTGCATAAAAATAGGTGCATACCTGTGTGTTGCACGGACACAATGGAGATGATATGACCCCTAGTGCTTTAAATATATTAAGGCTTGGAAACTAAGGGCCTTGGCATGTCCATTCTAAAAGATTTAGGGCCTTATTACGAGTTTGGCGGTCCATAGGACTGCCAAACCCATGGTGGTAGTATGACCACCGCCACTCTGCGGGACCGCCCGTAGCACTAGGACTGCGGCAAATGGACCATCACGAGACCACAGGCACCGCAGTGATCCTGCCATGAAAAGGATGGCGGAAAGGTAAGAAAGGGGACCCTAACAGGACCACTGCCGAATATGGCCGAAGGAGGCATGAGAGGGGGCACATGTAGTGCCCCCTGTATTTGCACCCCCACTTCCTGTATGGTGTGGCATAATGCCACACCATGCAGGAAGGTGCAGTCGACAGTCTGACTACAGTGGTCTGCATTATAGGCTCTTCTATGAGCCTTGCAGACTGCTGCGGTCAGAGTGCCATAACACTGCCTGCCAGACCAGGATTTAACTCCTGATCTGGCAGACGGTCACACCACAGGCTTTGCTGTCCTACAGCGGGCGGTGGAGGACCACTGCTGCTGTAGGACCATTAAACTCGTAATCAGGTCCTTATAGTTTTTGGGCCTATTTACATTGTGTCAGTATGGTACTATGTAGCCAAAATGTAGGTATTGTACTGTGCAACATTTTATCGATGTAGATAAAATACAAGCATTCCTCTTTGCTCCTGGAAAGCATCATTAACAACCTCAAAAGGAAATGGAGCAAAGTAGCAGAATCATGCAGTATGTAATTTGTCGCTGGGCCTACTTCAAGGCTTTGGTGGGATATACATGAACCTATTGTCTGCAGTAGTACTTTAGTACATTTTTGATGTAATTTTGTGCATTTGTGAATTGCATTTGTATTATTCATTGGTGGGTGTGTTTCATATTATTGACATATCTCTTAAACCAATCCGTAAATGTTGCTAAACCTGGCCCATTTTGTAGCAATTACTATCCATTTCCCAACCACTCCCCCTTGTCAGTCATACACTTGCTAATAAAACAGACTCCTGTGGGGAAATCTCCGCACAGAAGAGATAAGAGAGGTAGAAGTGGAGATCTCCAGCTGGAGATGCGTGAATAGCATTTATGAGTATGTGAAGTCATAGATGGCTTTTATGGGGCGTGGCCAGGCGCCTAACGAGCATGGTGGTGTTTCTGTGAGGCTCTCCGGACCGTTGCGGCGGAATCGCGCTTGGAGAATATTTCGCACAAAGCTGCCCGGAGGAATGCCTTCATGAGGAGCTGCTCACAAGGATGTGATCTTGTCCAAAGCTCTAAACAGCACCAGGTTTATTTTCAAGGTAAAACGTTCATATATGAAGTCGCGATACCGCGGCCGCCATTTTGGTTATTTGGATCATGCCGCGAACATCTTTTCTCCTCTTCGCGGCGAAAATGAATTATTTCTACGAGCGCCCCAGCCTCTTTTGCATAGATTAACTCTAATACTTCCTCCTAGTGGAGACTCATAGTGGTACAGCAACCCAGTTTCACCTTATTAATTTACAAATTCTGAGGAGATGCGGTTGCGGCCGCCATTTTGAGGAATATCTATACACATAATATGATGAACTTTTGAGTTCTTGTAAGGAATGTACCTGCCTTTTACACATTTCCTTCTGCACAACGTCTCAACAAGGAGCTTTTCTTGCATCTTCTACTCCCCTGTTTTCTGTATTGGTTTCTGTGACGTAAATTTAGATGAGGGAAAAGACGCACCAAGGAGTATAAATGTTCTTACGGCAACAGTGGTTACAGTGGTCCTCGATGTTAATAGGCTTCAATTAACTTGCGGATCATAGTATGATACAATATTCATCTTGGATGCATAGCTTTGCTTAAGTTGCTTCCCCTTCTAGACTGAATTTGCTCCTCCATTTGTCAATTCCCTTACTAATAATTTCTGAGTTCGCTTTCAAGATTCTCTACTCCACCTACCTTTCAAGTTGATGGGTAGAACAAGGGGATCCCTTCCTATAACATCCAAGCCCCAAAATGCTCTTTTATCAAAAATTCAACACTCTTTTCAGAACTCTCCAAACTGGCAGACCCAGGATTGCTTGCGACAGAGAGCATTAACACAATAATGGATCCCACACAAGCAACACCAGGAAAGTCCAATGTGAAACGTTTGAAGAAAGACCCCCCTTTGCCACCCAAACCGGCTTCTCCAGTTTTAATGGAGTTGTTACTACAGGAAATAAGAGCCCTCAGACCCTTTGTTGAGGTAACCAACTCCAAATTACAAGTCCTTTCAGACAGCTGGTCACAACTCGATACAAAACTTACAGCAGTAGAGCAAAATGTCTCCTCCTTTAATGACACCACCAAGAGTGATACCTTCCTGCACTCTCAAATGTCAAAACTTCAAAAGCAGGTCGAGGACCTTGAAAATCGTAATAGGAGAAACAACATACGCATATATGGTTTGGTGGAAGGGGCCAAAGGTATGGACTCTCTTGCATTCTTTAAATCCTTCCTCCCTAAGATTCTTCATATGCCAGAAGACACTGCGCTGAACATACAACACGCCCATAGGTTGGGTCGGGTTTCCACCAACACTTCACCTTCACGGCGTCCAAGAGGAGTCATCCTTTATTTTCTAGATTATACAGATCTGTTAAAAGTACTGGCAGCCGCTAAAGATATTCAATGGATTTCTTGGTCTGGATCCACACTGTTCTTTGCACAAGATTATTCTAAGGTCACAGCAGCCAGACGTAAAGTCTTCCTAAATATGAGACCGGACCTTCGCTCCATGGGAGATAGATACGGTCTTTTCCACCCATGTCTTTTTAAGGTTACTTATAACAACAGAACAACAACATATGAGGATCCAGTAAGCTTCATCAACTCACACAAGACGGATCATATGAATTCTTCAGGATCTTCCTCGTCACACAATACATGACTCTCCTGAACTTTATATATGAGGTGCCACCATTCTTTTGACTGCGGGTTACAAGATGTTATTCTCATTTATATGCTGGTAGTTTACCATCAATAGATTTACAGTTTATTGTTGCTTCTGTAAATCTTAGTTCATGTTACTTGGTTTTATTACTTTCATGTTCATCGTTCAACTTATAAATCAATGTTAAGTATGTTATTCTTCGCTCCACAGCTATGTCTACGTTATGGCGTGATCCTCCCTCAGTTTCGTCCAGTCGTCCCTAGACGTTCGTCTGCTCCATGTGGCTCCACCCACCCCCACATCCATGTTTCCCATTTGTAGGTATGTTATTTGTTTTGTTTTTTGTTATTTGTTTTGTCGTACATTTCCTTACTCTCTCCTCTCTTGGTGTCTCCATTACTTCCATTTCCTCCTATATACTCATGTTTATAATTATACTTGTCATTACATATCTAAACCTTCCTATCTCTCCATTCTTACATTATTTATCTATTATATCTATCTTCCTTTGTATTGTTATACCTGATTTTCATTCCTGGCTCTATTGTCGCTTTAATGAATTGGACTTTTGCTTTATGTTCCATTTTCACTCTTTTTCTGATACTTAGGGGGTCATTAGTATGGCGGGTGGACTTTGTCCGCCCGCATACCCCTGTGAAACGGGACTGCCCGCAATGCATGCGCCGGTCCCGCATCTACAATTAGGATGCACCCGCCACACTGGCGGGCGAATCCCGCATTCATGTCATTGCGGCAGGCGGTGCTTTCAGCACCGTCTGCCGCAATGCCACAAAAGCAAGTTGTGCCTTTCAATGCACAACGTGCCAGGCACCGCGCGGTGCCTGACACGTTGTACATTGAAATGCAGGGGGATACCATAGGTACCCCCCATGTGCACCCCCAACCCCATGAATCCCTGGGGTCCCGCTACGGGCCCCCAATGTGGAAGACCGCCTGCCTTTCCGTGGCGGCATTGCCACCACGGAAAGGCAACACCTTGCAGGCATCATAATATGGATGGCGGTGTCTACCAGACACCGCCACCATATTAACTGCTTTTCCGCCCGGTAGGCAATCGGGTGATTTGCCTACCGGCGGAAAACCGGCAGACGGAAAGACCATAGTAATATGGCGGGGGGAATTGGCATGCAGGCGGGAGGAAATGTCGGGTGGATCGTCACCGCCATGCGGGCGGTGGCGATCCGCCCGACATACTAATGGGCCTCTTAGTGTCAAGGAATACTGGGGAACAAATCCCTCCTAGCCGGCGCTAAAGGCAGTCATTAGGAGAAGTGTCTGGCTGTGGTCTTTAAACTCAGCTAGGGCAACACTGTCTACAAGTAAACATGCCTGGGCAATAATTTCTGATTTTAAACCTGGCGTCGAAGTATCTTATTTATCAAGCATGTTTGCACTTTTTTGGAAACTAAAGTTTATTGCCCTGAGGATAGGAGAATGGCCTTTTTTAAAGAACCTGCCTGAACGGCGCCGCCCCGGCACTAGTATCAAATGCAGGAAGTGTAGCTACCACTCCGAAGCTATAGAGCATATTGTTTGTGTATGTCCCGCTATGCTCACTGATAGACGGTCTCTATTGCGGGACAAATTAAACAACCTTGGAAAACGATCTTGTCGCCAAGCCATAATCGCCACCCTAAACCCAGACAATACAAAGTTGAACATTCGGTTCAGCAAATTTGTTAACAGAGCGGCGAAAAAGTTGGGAGATAACAGAGGTGCTAATTTCCATCAACCCGGCTGAGCTGCAACCCTGCTACAGGTTCTACTAATGAACTTTTGATAGCTAACTACTGTTGATTGGAACATTGCCCTTTGCTAACATTAATAGTTTATACTCCCCAGTTGGCTTTTGAAAATACTAGTTTTGCCATTTTTATATATTAAAAAGAGAGGGGGAGATGTTTTGATTGAACTGACACCTCAGCATTGGACTGCCACAGGTAATTAATTATCGTGAGGGTGTCTTTACCACAAACACCCATTTTTCGATAGTCTTAGTATTAACCTTTGTTTTTTAATGCCTTGTTTCTTGTATATAAGAACCGTATGAGTTTTGTTTTTAAATGGAAATTTGTAATGGTTTTAAGTAATCAAACAATAAAGAATTATTATTATTATTATTATTAAAAACAAAATGGGAGGTATCAGTATGAGTGACAAGTAAAGTAAATGAATGAATAAACACAAGCTCAGTTCTTATTGCTTCTTCTCATGTTGTTTTTCAGATGCTTTTGCCCTTCTTTCTTTTTTTACCGTGATAATTAGTGACTTTTCTTCTTAAAGTTTCTTTTCAAAATGTTTCTTCTACTTCTTTCTTCTAAGATTTCTTACAGGGAGTTTGGATAGTGGTCCACTGAAGTAGTCAACCCTTTCATTTCATAGGTTCACCCTAGGTGACCTTCATGAGATGGTTCATTTGCAGCGAAGTGGTAAGAGAAAGAGAAATTGTATTTCCTCGCCTCACTACCTCGTCACCACCTGTACAGACACAACCCTCCACAGAACTGTGGCGGGTCTTGAACTCATAGTGGGGGGAAGCCCTGCACCTGGTTCTTCGTCTAAGGTGAACGTGTCTGGGTCTGGCCCTTATCCCTTAAGTGCTCTCATTTGAATTTGTGTTCACTCGGTTTGTATTCCGCCAACTGCCCTGGTGGCCTCTGGATGTTTCCTTCATCTTTCCAGTTTCTGTTTTTTAAAGAAAACACATGTTTGATTATTGTGCCTTTTTCTCTCTTTTCACCCTTTCCTGCATCTGTGCTGTGTCTTTATGTCTTAGTCCTTCTTTTCTTTTTATTGTTTTTAATGTTTTTATATCTTTTTTCTTTTAATTGTTGGGGTGGTGCAAACACTTCTGTGGCAGTCCTCTACTACGACAGGTAATTTTTTTCACACTGACTAAATTAACCACTTCAATCCAGGTTATCTTTGTAAGAGTTCTGTGTTCAATTTATGGAATTGCTTTGCTCAAGAAATCAATAATGCCGCATTATAATGGCAGTGGCTTTAGTGTAGGAAAGCTGAGAATACTTAAACCATTCCACTGCATCGGCCATAACTGAAAGACACGAGCAGCTTCTGACAGAAGCACCTAGCAGCAAGGGTCTACTGAGAAACACAGGGGGATATGTACAAGGAAGTGGTGGAGAGATGTGTTAGCCTTCCTTGCTTAACGCCTCTCTCCTCCACTTCTGAAATGCAAGGCAGCACCATATTTACAAGAATGTGGTGCAGTCTTGCGTTTCCCCCTGCGATGGAGCTAAGTTTAGCAACTTAACGCCAATGCAGGCACCCTTGCACCAGAGTGCAAGGGTGTCTGCGTGAAGGGGAGGATTGTTTATGTGTAGGAAGGTGTCCCTTCCTGCACATAAACAATCCTAGAAATGCCATCCTGTCACTTTCATGCGTACCACTTCATGCAGCACACATGAAAGTGACCAAATGGCATTAAGTTTGTTTCTGTGCAGGAACGGACCATTTCCTACACATAATCAAACAATGGCAATTTGCTTTTCCCATGTGTGCTGCACAAGGCAGCACACATGGAAAAGCAAAAACGAGGAGAAATAATGCATTTCTCCTCGTTTTGCCATCTTAAGACTACTTTTTACCTGGTCATAATTTTGGTGCTGCCTCCTATATACGCCACCATTGTACATAGGGGCAGCGTCAAAATGAATGATGGTTGGGGTGGAACGCCAACCGCAACACCCACTGCCCACCCCTCTCACACTAAGCATAGCGTGAAAGGGGGCCCTATGTACAAGGCAGCGGTAAACCACAGTAAGTGGCTTAACGCTGCCTTGTACATAAGGCGCAGCAGCTATCGCCACCACAACGTCAATATAGGTGACGTTGTGGTGGTGATAGGGGCTTGTACATATGCCCCACAGTGTGATAACTACCGTTTGAACAAGGCATCTCAAAATATGGACCTTGGCCTATTGGCAGTGAAAGGGGCCGGCCCATAAGTCATTGACCTATTCTAGAGTCATAATTTGATGGTTCTTTTTAGCAGCATGCAAGCGTAGAGGGGAGAAAGTCGTTATTACTGCCAATCAATTCAACAGGAATTTCTCCGGACACATAGTAACCACAGGCAACTATGTAAGGTTAGTTAATTTATTAATAATCCAAAAATAACTGGACATAGAGACACCTCAAAGCGAGGGTGGAGAAATACATTTGAATCAGCATAAGGCCAAATCTGCGCATCCAGTTTTAATGGTGTAACATAAACAAACAATTAATTTAAGAAGCAGAATGTAGAGGATCAGAAAGCATGAGTCTAAGTTTCCCTGCATCAAGGGTTGATGAATATAAAGCATTAATATATCCCTACACTTATGCCAAAATGGCATTCTCACTTAAGCATCTACAGGCAGGAAAGTTAAAAGGTGTCAGTCTGTGGAGTCTCCCCAAGAAGTCTCTCCACAATAATGGATCATGTAGCATGAAGCTAAAGAGACAAAGCTTGCTCTAAGATGCTCCCCCTATGAAGGAGGAGAAGAAGTGGGGCCCTCTCCTTACTCTCAACACGGCATTATTACAGGTATTTTCCCAAGAGTCTTTGGGGTCATGCCATCTGCTCTGAATATAATCTCAAAGGTAGTTTACCATGGGATAACGGTGTTCTTGATTTGAACAAGCTGACCTTGATTACCAGGTCTTCTCCAGTGTGAAACACAACATTTTTCCTTTATTGACTAATTTTTACAATGTAACTCCTTCTCTCCCTGCCTGACAAAGAAAACAAAGACATTATTATATTATTGTAGCGAACAAGGGCACTTCTTCCAGCTGCAACACAAAATGTGAGAAAGAATGAATTCCACAGCACACATGAAATTCAGCTAATAATTCTAAAGCGAGAGTTTCAAGGGAAAAGCACTTCAGGCCTACAAGATTCGCCTAACATAAGAAAATGGCATGTGCGCTTTTTTTTATCCTCCTCTATACAATAAACATCTCGGAAGGGATCAGGGGACCCGCTTTCTCACTGTACCAGCTTGGATGACTTTACTGCGGGTCCCATCCAATAGTGAATAGTTCTGGAGGGATATTGCAGTATTGCATAATCATTACATATTCCACTATATCCCAAGACTAAATTTCTGCTGCCATATGTCCCAAAATTCATACCTCTTATTTTGTTCTTTACTTGGGTCCAATTCCCATATCCTTTGGACCGAGGCCGACCACTCACTTCTCGTAGGAGGGCTCTGGGCTTAACCCCTCCTCATTTACAAGCCCAAACAGAACAAGACTTATGCTTACCTCCAGCTTTTTACCCAACACTGTAGAAATAACCTTGCTTAAATTTTTCCAGAATTCCTGGAGTTGGGCGCATTGCCGGAACATGTGTATGTCATCAGCATCTTCCTCCTGCACTTGGGACAACACTTCACCATTTGTTCGCTGATGTTTGTAATTTTTTCAGTGTCCAGGATGCCCTGTGCACTGTAAATAAATGATTTTTCCTGAGGGGAGTTGCACTGATCCAACAACAGAAATGCATTGACTAGTGCTCACCTGCAATAAATATCTCTAGGAGGCACGTTTGGAGTGCTGTGCCTGTTTTCATAGTGTGGAAAGTGGGATTCTGTGACATATATGAGAAGTCGCGGGACAGCTCTCCACAGCGGCACCACCGGCGATCTGGTGGCACCAGAAAGTTTGGGAATCGAATTCACTGAGTCCCCCCCCCCAAAAAAAAGTGAAAATAAAGAAAAGGGGCAGAGTAGGAATACCTGGCCCCCAAGCCATGGTCATGGGGTCCCACTGGAACCCCACCAAGTAAAAAATGCATTAAATGTTTTTTTTTATTTACTGCGAGGTTGCAACAAATTTACAAAGTTGCAGTAAAATTTTAAAAAACACGCAAGCACAGCTTGCTGTGCTTGTGTTTCAAAAAATCCCCAGGTGGGCTGAGTCCCAGGGGCATATGTAATAGTATGAGGTGGGGCCACATGGCCCCCCGACAGCCCCGGGACTGCCACCTCCCTGGGGCTTAAGCAAAATAAAATGTAGGGGCACCACAGTGCCCCCCGCAGCCCTGCGGACTACCACCACCCTGGGGAAAATTACAAGAGAGGAAGGGACCATGTGGCCCCCGTCCTGGAGCCAAAGATGACCCTGGGGACCGCTGGTCCTGGGGACCACTGGTCCCCAGGACCAGCTCCTGCTATGTCCCGGGGTCCCCACCCACCAAACCAAAGCAAAATGTGCTCCGCTTTGAGCAAGCGAGAGCATTTTGCTGTTGCTTTCTCAAAGCAGAGCACAATTGTTTTGACACTGAGGGAGCTGCATGTTAGCAGCTCCCTCTGTGTCAAAGCAGTGCCGGCTCCCGCAAGAAGTGGGGAGCCGGCTGGGGCTGTGGAGGCCTTGAGGCTCCCCAAGGTCCCCCTCCTTGGTGAGTGAATGCCCTGGGTGGGACCAGGGCACCCACAAGCAAGGTCAGACCCCAGGAGAATCAGGCCAGCAGGAGGGACGTGCTGCCCCCTTCCATTTATTTATTTCTTTTATTAAAAAAGAAAATGCCAGGGCTTGCGGGATGGAGTGCCCGGGGCCAAAATCAGCTTGGGAGGAGGCAACTTACCCATTAATTTATTAAATCAATATTTTGAAAAAGACTGTGCCCTAGGGGATGAGGTTCCTAGGACCCCCTTCGACATTCAAAATTGGCCTGGCCCTGGGGGTCTGGGTCCCCAGGGCCAAAATTGGCTCAGGGAAGGGGGGCACATGGCTCACCTTCTGAGTAAAGAAAAAAAAAGACCAGTAAGGTGCTGGAGGCCGCACTCCCTTTCACCAGCACGCTGCAAATGCACCTCCTGGTGCACAGCTGGTTGTGGGAGGAACTCCCCTTGGTTGCAGAGGATGTTTGGGGGCTAACTAGCCCTCCAGTAAGTCACAAAGAGCAGGATTGCTGAGAGGACTTCAGAGGTCACGCCCCCTTTTTTCACCACTCTCTAAACTCGCCTCCTGGCTTACTGCTATTTGGGGTATGAAGTCCGTTGGCTCCAGAGGTTCCTTGGGGGAGAACAAGCCCTAGTGTTACGTCCAGTAAGTCCCACATATTGGAATTGCTGAGATATGTTTGTAAGTCACGCCTCCTTACTCCACCACTCTGCAAACGCACTTCCTGGTGAACTGCTGGTTTGGAAATGAAGATCTCTTGTATGCTGAGGGTTCTTGGGGCCAACATATCCTCCTGTTAACTCCAGTAAGTCCC
Source organism: Triturus cristatus (assembly GCF_964204655.1). Classification (NCBI taxonomy): domain Eukaryota; kingdom Metazoa; phylum Chordata; class Amphibia; order Caudata; family Salamandridae; genus Triturus; species Triturus cristatus. Next base: position 166,568,890 of record NC_140580.1, on the reverse strand, counting down.
ACAGGCTGTGATTGCTGAGAGGACATTGGAGGCCACTCCTACTTTCCCCTCCACTCTGTAAACGTGCCTTCTGGCACACTGCTGTTTGGGGGATGAAGTCCCTTGGCTCCAGAGGTTCCTTGGGGCAAAACAACCCATAGTGTTACTTCCAGTAAGTCCCACACATTGGAATTGCTGAGAGGTCTTTGGAGGCATGCTCCCTTTCTCCACCACTCTACAAACGCACCTCCTGGTAAACTGCTGGTTTGTAAATGAAGTGTGATTGCTGAGAGGACTTTGGAGGCCACGCCCCCTTTCCCCTCCACTCTGTAAATGTTCCTCCTGGCACACTGCTGGTTAGGGGATGAAGTCCCTTGGCTATAGAGGGTCCTTGGGGGCAAAGAAGTCCTCCTGTTACCTCTAGTGAATCCCACAGAGTGCAATTGTTGAAAGGACTTTGGAGGCCCGGCCCATTTCCCCACCACTCTGCAAACATGCCTCCTGGTGCATTACTGGTTGGAGGATGAAGTCTCCTTGCCTCTACAGTGTTCTTGGGGCCAACAAGCGCTCCTGTTACCTGCAGTATGTCCGATACAGCACAACTGCTGAGAGTTTTTCAGATGCACACCCCCTTTCTCCACCGCTCTGCAAATGAGTCTCCTTGCTCACTGCTGATTGGGGGATGAAGTCCACTTGAATGCTAAGGGTTGTTGGGGGCCCAAAAGCATTTCTGTTACCTCCAGTAAGTCGAACACAACATGATTCCTGGGAGCTGGTTGGGGGCCCAGCCCCATTTCTCCACCACTTTGCAAACGCGTCTACCAGTTAAAAAAAACATAGAAATTCACTTAAAAAACAGGGCCATTATACTTAGGAAATAGAAATTGAAAAACTTAGAAGGTCACTGAAAATACAAAAGGTTACAGATATGTTTTAGTTAGGAAAAAGAATTAAACAAAGCTTTAAAATCCCCTGATAAAAACAAAGCTTACCTAGACGTTATAGTTAGGCTCTGATTTCACTCATACAAATCCATTGAAATTCTACAATTAAAGCGACCTGAGCTAACTATAACTTATGCCCCCACAATGCACTGCTTATGACCTCACATATTACATTACTCATGAAATGGTCAGTGACATCACTCATGACATCACTGATGATATCTTCCACAGAAACACTCACACACCCACTCACGCCTCATACAACCTCTCATACACCCACTCACACACCCAAACAACCACGTGTATACTCACTCACAGACCCATACAAGTACTTACAAAACCACTCACATCCATAAAGCCACTAACATGCCCACTCACTCACTCACTCACTCACTCACTCACTCACTCACTCACTCACTCACTCACTCACTCACTCACTCACTCACTCACTCACTCACTCACAGTACATTATTATACAGTCACTCATAAATACAGCCACTCACACGGCCACATACCCGTAGAGCTATTGACACACCCAGTTATTCACCTATACAGCCACTCACACACCCATTCGCTCACTCAAACAGCCACTCACTCACCCATATAGCCACTTACACACCCACCCATACAGCCACTGACACACCCATTCACTCACCAATACAGTCACTGACACAGCCACTCACTCACCCACCCATACAGCCACTGACACACCCATTCACTCACCAATACAGTCACTCACACAGCCACTAAGTCACTCACACATCTACTCAGAACCCCACTCACACACGGATACACACAGTCACTCATGTGAACTATGTTAAAAAAGGAATCACTCATTAGTAGTACACAAAGATACTAATTTAGCTTTTGTGGTACCTTAAGATATATGTTGAACACACAAACAAATTTAGAAAACTCTCACAATCACTGCATGATGCCATCTTTGATGTCATTTGAGATGTCATGAGTGATGTCATGAGTGATGTCACTGACCATGTCATGAGTTATGTAATATGTGAGGTCATAAGCAGTGCATTGTGGGGCATTAGTTATAGTTAGCTCAGATAACTGCAGAATTTTACTGGTTTTGTATGAGTGAAATCTGAGCCTAACCAGAATGTCCATATAAACTTTGGCTTTTTCAGTGAATTTCTATGGTCTACTAAATTCTATTTCCTAACTATAACTTACCTTTAAACCTTTATTTCTTTCAGTGAATATATATATATATTTACCTTCCAGCTTGTACCCAAATAAAAGCAAGATGCCAGAAAGTTAGGAAGAACATGAATACATTAGAATAGTCAGTGTAGTCCTGGCTCCTGATATACCCCTGTAAAACAATTGTTCCCCCAGAAATTTACATTTTTGATATGTGTTTATGTATCATTAAGGAAGTAATTTAGCTTGGGTAGACATTGCTAATCCGGGCCAAGTTTTTCTGAACAACATTTTAAAAAATGGTGGATGTGTTGCATTGATGATATACTATATCAGGAACCATGAGAACTGTATACTTCACTTTGTTGTCAAAAGGTTTTGGGGGTTTAGTAATCTTATAGAGACAGGAAATAACTCCTCAGAGCAACTGTTCTGCCATTTTCCAAAATGACGGCTCTATGATGACGTGTTTTAGGCATCAAAATAGTAATTTATTTTTTTAATATTGTTTTTGTTTCAGGTTTTCTGTTGATTCAAATTCAGAAACATGAGTGAAGCAGGTGATAGCAGAGGATCTTCACCAACTGTGTTGCTAACTACAAATCTGAGGACTCCTTCAACAAAAAAAAATGTTTCATATTCGAATTAATCTGAAAGAAAATCTAACATCAGGTGTGGCTGGACAGACGAGATTTTGAGATGCTTCAGAAATACGACAAGATGAAGTTCACCACAGATTGCAACTGTTGGATGAATAGGATCAATTATTTTATTATTGTAAGAACAAGTGCTACACGTTGTATACAATGGATAAAAGCCTGGAAAAGGGCCAAAGGGATTGACAAAAGAGTACATGAGTCTCAAAGGGCAAACAGTTTTTTGTCTGCAGGTAGTTTCTTCCAACATGAAGTTTTCAGCTGAGTAGCTGATTCAGACAGTGGTGTGAATGTTTTTGCAGCTGATTTGTATGCCCACCCGAACTGCATGCATGCGTGCATGCGTGCGTACATTAAAAATATGGATGTACACTGAGCTTCCAGCAGCAACGTAACCACCAACCTTCAGTTACGTTTGCACTCTTTGTAAAAGCAAATGAAGTTTTACTACCACTCTGGCTACAGGTTCATGCGCAGTGATATCAGAGAAATAATGTTCAACATTGTTAAAACTGTATTGATCCTTAATAATGAAATTAAGATTTTTCTGGTGAGAATGTACAATGATAGAATTTGTTTTTGTCAGTCTAACGAAAAGAATGAGCCACTTCTCAGCTGATTTGACTCCTGAAGTTTTTGCTGCCAAAATAAAATCACAGGATGCAGTAAAATCAGCAGGAAATATTTTAAGAAATGATCTGAAAAATTTAGATTTTGGACTTAATGACAATTTTTATGATGCCCCAAAGCTCCGCAAATCATGGGAGTCGAAAAGAATGCCTAACATTGTCTTAACATTTTTTATATCATTGTCTAATATCAGCAAAGCAAAACTGTTACAAACTAAAGTTCTTGAAGTTGGAACAGAAGCAACATTAATGATGGCTTTGAAGATATATTAACGAAAAAGTGGAAGACAATCCCATGAACTGACAGCCTTATGCTTTGCAAATGTACTGTCTTTTCCAAATCATGTTTTATGAATTAGATCATGGCAAAAAGGACACTCCGCTACACATGATGACTGGCCATGCAATCTATGAGAAGTGCAAAAGTAGAGAGCTAATCACTTCAATGAGTAGGATTGGTGTATCAACAAGTTATAATGACATAGTAGGGAGCAGGAACTTGTTAGCAGCTCATGCTGTAAAATCTTGTGAGTCCGATAGCATACCACTTACAAGTCACTTTACCAGGAAAGGATTTATATTTGATGTTCTTGATATTTTTGATTTGGCACACAGCTCTTCTTTGTCTGGCACACATGATACTAACATGGTGGTTTTCAAGACTTTACCAATAAAGCAGCTTCTGGAAGACAAGCTGTATCAGTTGTAGGCATAAACAAATGAAGTTGCAAACTTATAACCCAACTGCCTTGTGAATGTGTGCTAAATCACTACAAGCTGTCACTACGTTCCAGTCTACCAGAAAGTTTCAAAGGGGCTGAGGACATGGATTTTCTTCTACCTGATGTTGCAGTCTGCCACGCTGATTTAACAGAATTTATCTTATCGCTTATTCGGTGCAGACTTAAGGATGAAGAAAAGCCAATTCGTCCGTGGGCTGGAATTCATGCTCTGTTCTCCCAGAATACGGTCCCACTGAAGAAGGTTGGGTTTTATCAGTAATACCATCTCCAGTCACAAACCACGCATCAGTATACATAGCTCTAAAAAGTTTCCAAAATGTTCATGCTCAGCTTGAAGACCAGCCTATCCTGCAAATTTTGTGGGATGAAGTTGCTCTCCGTATCGTAGCTGACATTTCTATGAGCAATCCAGTAGAATTTGATGATCTTTATCCAATGATGGGCAATTACCACAAGTCAAAAGATGTGTTCGGGTATGCAGGAAGTTATCTCAGTGGATGTGGCATAGACGATGCACTAATTGAGGCTGAAATCTTTGGAACCAAAACTGTTCATTCAGTATTGAGCAGAACTCATTCTGTTAGTTTGTTACAAGGTATGCTCATCATATCTGAAGCTATAGAAAGATTATGTTGGAATGCTTTCTGGAACAAGAATAACAAATTAGGGGGAGAACATGGTGGACAGCTAGTGGCTGCCCGCATGTCCATCGGGAGTTGGTGAGGTTTTAGGACGGAACGTTGGAAACCTTGAAGATGAAGGGAAAAGGAAAGTGAACTGGTGTCTGCGTCCAACAAATAGTAAACATACTAAAAGTAAATATTAAAAGCCAAAAGCAGGTAACTCCTCTTACCTCAGTTGTGCCGTCTGCCTGGCTGGTCGAAAGGGCCCTTGTGTTGACAAGCCAGGCGTGGCCAATGGGGTCATTTTGCCACTGGGAGACTTGGCGGATTGCAAGCTCCAGAGCCAGGCAGCCCAGGAGGTGAAGAGAGCGTGTGGGCTCACTCCCAGGGTCATCCGGAGAGGGTGGAGTGGCAGTGCACTGAGTGGTGTGAGCTTAAGCATGGCAGAGCTTGCTGGGAGCTTATCTGGTCAGTTGGAGTACGGAGTCGGGGCTGCAAGGAACTGGTTAAGCCTGTAAGAGACAGCATTATGGCAGAGGTCACAAAGAGGAGAAAAGGAGATCCTCAGGCTGGATTCTTTCCAGGTAGGAATGCGACTCGGGTCTGACCAATGAGGGGGAAGGGTCAGAAGACTCAGAAGCTAAACAGATATACATTAAGGAATGCGGGGGGTTTTGGAGGGGTTGGTTCTTAACCTCAGGAAAGAGATAACCCCTCCTGAGAAGGATATGGAAGTGTCCTCAACAAAAAACTAAAATTAGGGGACTAAAACAAAAGAAGGATATCCCCACTGTACCCCAGGAGGAAGCTGGGGGAGCATCTAAATCAGAGGTGCAAGGTCCATCCATGTCTTTTCGTACTCAAAGAGAGAATAGAACGATCCCACCCCCAAAACCTAAGGCCTTGAAAATTACCCCCTCTCTTAGATCCTACTTCAAGTTGCAGGAAAAAGGCTCTGAGATAAGCTATTAATTGGTGGACATCACCTCTGCTCCTCCCTTAGGCCCTTCTACAGCCATGTAGATATCAACGATGGTTGGGGCAGCAGATAAGGAAACCAGCAATATCACAACACTGCTAGATCAGAATGTGGAGGCAGGAGAGTTGTCTTGGATTCCTGTGAGCCCAAACAGATTTCATTACTTAGCCAGAGATGATGTCAACAAGGATAGAGACTGGGAATTAAGTCTAGTTGAGCAAAAGACCAGGGGCATTATTGGAATCAACTGAAGCAGGACATAATCACAGCTTTACGCCCCAAATGGATGGGACAGCTCAATCAGGGGTAACGTCGCATTTCCCACTGTATCTGACCCACAAATAAACTCTTAGGAGCAATAAATGAAATCTTTGGCAGAGATTGTCAGAAGTCGGTTTATCACGTCTCAAGCAAATCAGAAGGATCTCCAGGGGGTTTGTGAGGTGTTAGAAGAAAAGCTTGAGTCTCTATCTCAAAGTACGCAGGCATTAGAATCCTCAGTAGTGGAATTGCAAGAAAGCATAACGAACGATCTGAACAAATATAAGTTTAAACTAACGGGGAGAACCAGGATAAACTGGAAGCCCTAGAAAACAATGCAAGACGTAGCAACATCAGAATCCTAAATGTGCCTGAAGGAAGTGAGAGGAAGGACATTAAAACATTCATAGCTAACCTGCTGAAATCCAGTGGGGCCCAGGAAGGGGTCGGTCGAGACCTTTATGCAGGTTATCCAAGTGATACACCGTGACGCATTTAGGAATGACACAGGCAAAACAAAGTTTTGCAGAATTATAGTGATCTTCCTTATGTATCCCATCAGGGATAAACTCCTGAATACAGCTGTGGAAGCAGGGGCTGTGATTGGAGATGTGTTTTCTTTCAATATCAGATCAGATGTCTCTCAAGCAACTTTGAATACGCAGTGGGAGCTTGGGAAAAGAATGGACGCTTTTAGGAATATGGGAGGAACTGCCCAGCTGAAATTCCCGGCCACCCTGAGAGTGATGATAAGCAATAAAATGTATAATTTGAGAGACCATGAAGCGACTGATGCATTACTGGTAAAGCTTAAGAAGAATTTAGATTCCAAGAAATAAGAATTAGGGACAGGCTATGTCTCTTCTCCTTGAATCAGAACCTAGGACTTTTTGGTCTACACAGAAAATAAGTTGCCTTATCATTAAGTTTGCAATTATATTGGCCTTTTCTTCATTTTCTCTTTTGTTTTTTTTAATTATACGATAGGTGTTATCATATAAACATCCCTCCCGATACGGCCAAAATTGCAAGGTTAGCCAAGGAAGATAGAGGTAGAGTTCTCAAGGGTAGGGGAGTGGTGAAGGGAGCATGGGGTGGGGAGCATAGAGGGAAAAAAACAAAAATAATGTCCCATTGCCATAGTTGATATGAAAGAAAGTATTATAAAGGCAGAATAGTAAAATACAATAGGTAATAATAGCATACAGATCCTGTTCTGGAATATTAATGGGTTAAGAGTTAGAAGTAGGAGAGGAAAAATCTTTCAATAACTCAGGGATGTCCCAGCTCGAATAATAATACTCCAGGAGTCCCACTTTTCCAGTGGCTGCTGGTGTTAATGGGCAAAAGGGGCGTTGCCCCACTTGCTTCGGGACTAGGATTGGGGAGGAGATAAGAGAGACTATGTACACAATGCAGCAGCTCCCTTCCTAAAAAAAAACGGAATTTGTATTCAACACGAAGCAGTGAGCACTTAATTTGATTCAAATGAAGTGCTCACTGCTTAGTGTTGAATACAAATTCTTTTTTTTTTTAGGAAGGTATGAGGTCACGTCAGAAACCTCCTGCGCATGTGCTGGCCGGGGCGAGGACTATTGTTCACCCTCGAAGCACTTGCGAGAAGAGTGATATCAACCTGAAGGGAGTGGCCAGAGAAAACGGAAAATGGTTGGTTTTAAATGGGGCGCTTATACTGTGGCCCAGGCGATTTTAGCAGGGCGCTATTGAAATGAATGGTAAGGGGCAGGGCTGGCCTTTCTCAAGACAGAGTAGTGGGTGGCAACAATTGGAGCACCCCTTGCCTTCGTGCTACTTTTAGACCTCCTGATTGGATAATGGAAGCTGAGGGGGTGGGCTGTGGAAGAGTTTGCCTGCGCAGTTCAGATTTCGGCATAATCGGCACGCAGGCAGCAGGTGTGTTGTATTCCATGTGTTGTTGGCTGTGTTTAATCGGTATGGACTTGCTGTGATGAACCCGACTGGCGATCCTGTAAGTACAACATTTGAGATAAAATCACGTTATGACTCATTTTTATACATCTCAAGTGCACCCTAGGCACAGTGGCAGATAGGGTGCCAGAAGACTCAAGCGCCTGTTAGTTGCAATTATTAATGACTGCTGGAGCAGGAACAGAGAAGGAGACATGTAAGCTACATCTCTTACATGCCATAATTTTGTGTTGTGTCCGCCGCATGTCTGCCGTAACTTGGAAAGGCTGGAAGGGCAGTTCGAAAGTGAGTGACGTGAAAGCTGAACTTGGGAAAATTTGTAGCGCTGGGTTGTTAGTCATGTGGCAGGTGCACCTCCGACAGTCTGACAAGGCCCAATACAGAGTCACAGATAAGTAGCAGCGTGCTCTAAATATAGTTAAGACATGAAATCGAATTAGGAACTGTTACATGAGAGTGAAATAACCTTACCAAGGGGCATATTATCAAGCTCGACGTTAAAATTTTCGCCGCTTTACCGGCAGAAAACTGCTGCTAAAGCGGCGATAATGGGCTTGATAATATGCCGCAGAGAATTCCCATAGAAGCCCATGTTGACACCAGAACATGGGCTTCTATGGGAATTCTCAAGGGCATATTATCAAGCCCATAATCGCTGCTTTAGCGGCAGTTTTCTGACGCTAAAGCGCCGATAATGTTATCGCCGTTTCTTGATAATATGCCCCCATATCCGTGCTACCACCTCGCTTTTTTTTTTTCTCCAAAAAAGGAAGGTTAGGCATAGCAGAAAAATAAATCATGGAGCAACAGACCTTCGGTTTGAAACAATAATTAGCTTCTTTTAAAAGAGACATAGGGCAATAATAGCCGTTTAAGGTTATGTGGCCGTTGACGAGTTGAGAACAGGGACTTGACGCAGTTAGCAGCTATGGTGGCCCAAATATTGGGTAAGATCGTGATATATATCACGGATTGGGCCTTATTGCATACGAATATAGAAGCAAACCCTGTAAATGTGGTGTACAGTGTTAAAGAAACATGCGCTTAAGCCATAACAGCTTGAATAATATCATTAAATTCAAATAAAGTATGCTTTATGGAGAAAGTGTAATAAAAGTGGGTATCTGCATTAACACTAAAGTGCAAAGCATTGATATTGCCACATAGCTGCCTGGCTAACACCTGTATATTATTATTCACTTTAGGAGGGAAAGAGCTCGTCACATTCTCACAAAGGTTATTTATTCAATTTGGGCTATAACTGAATGCCTTTGTGTCTCCTAAACATGAACTGTGTGATGGCTGTAACGCGAGATAAGCTTTTATGCTCCAAGCCTCCCCCCTTTAAAAACTCACATTGCTATCTTATTAAGGGATGAATGTGTATTTTTGACTTGTGTTCTTGATTTCTCTCAACTGTATTTTCACTCTCAAGTAGAGTCGTCACCTTTTTAAGAAAAAAAATATCGGCCACTTGGTCGTGTTTCTTCCAAAAAGATTTTGTGTACAGTTCCCGAAATTCTTTTTGTAGTGTATGATCGAAACGTTAGAAGTCACGTTAAAAAGCTTGTGAAAAAATATTATTTAAATTCCTTTATATATTGAGAGTTTTCTGCTGTTCTCTGCTAAGCCAGTATTTTCTCTGCCCGCCATAGTTCCTTTGGTGTCTTGCCAGGCGTCCCCTGGCCGCTCCTAAGGTGTGCTTTTGTTCACTAATTGTGCTTTGTCTCCTCTGCCTTTTATCACTATACTCTATTTCACTGATTTTTCCTCTACTCATAGGATATCTAGAGATGACATTTAACTGTAACATTGACATTATATTTATAGAAGTTATATTGGAAGTTCTCGAAATTGTGACAGAAGCTGATGCCAATTACAACGAAAGAGGAGTCACTGTGCATTTTTCGATGGAATGTAATAGTTGCTGCTGCATTCATAACTGCACGCACACCTGCTGGGCTACAAGCACTGTACGCATAGTCTGCAGCGGCCTCATGCTTCACAAGAGAGTGCACAGGGGATGCTGGTGCATGGATGGAGTGAGTCTCAGACATGACTGGTGGTGCAGCAGAGTTGTGCTGATGCTCTACAGCAATCAGCATCGTAGCAAGGCTGGCACAGACCCCAATGCAAGGAAATGCCCCCATCCTAGTGACTAGGCAGTAAAAACAACAGAAATCGGGGTACAAAGGGTCCTGTGCATTCTTAGGGGCACTAATGATAGCTCTGTTCTTGCTACTTTGCATTCCTTCACTTCCCTGCATGAGATCCATGTCTCTTATTTACCTGCATGCCCGCCCCCCAACTCACAAACCTCACCATCCACCACTGCACTTATCTAAAGCAGAATGCCTCGTTCCTTGTAAAAAGCAGAGCTGGATTGGGCAATTGCTTTGTACTGAACAAAATAGCCATACTAAAGGAGTTATCATATTAACCAAAAAAGGAAGAAAGGTGTTAATCTTGGAGTGGAAAGTAGATGAGAGGGGGAGGTGGGTTATTGCTATTTTAGGAATATTTGCTAAGCACTATACGCTAGTAGGACATTATGGCTCAAACACAGATGATACAGAGCTCTTGCAACTTTTGGCCTCATAGCTGATTCAGTTTTAATTTCTGATTATCTGGTCTGGGGATTTTACCTTGGTAATAGACTTTCATCAGGATAGATATAGTATCAGTCGATCAAAGTTTAACCCCAAAATGCAAATATACATTAAATCTCTGATGAGACAGTTTGGACTGTGCGATATTTGGAGGGAAATGCATAGTACTGAACAGGAATGTACCTTTCACAACCAAAAATAAAATGATTACTCTAGGATTGACTTCTTTTTGATAGATAAATCCTTAAGAACAGATGTTAAATTTATTAAGCACCTTCCCGCTCACCTGTCTGACCATGCTGCAGTTGCGTTAGAATTGAAGGTAGAAATTGGAAGAAGAGAAAGAAGATGGACATTGGATTGGTCCTTATTGAATGATCAGACTATAATAGATATGCTAAGGGAAAAAACAATTACGTTTTTTTAGATTAACAACACATCAACAGCTAAACATAGGGTTGAAGAGCTGGAAAAAGGATAACAGTACTTGAGTTGAAGTGTAGAGAATCAACAGGAGAGGAAAATCTCATTGAGAAGTGGCAGGAGGAAATCTCAGTGTATGAATGTTTTCTTAGTGCTATGTTGGATAGTAGGGTTCAAGCACGTTGGAAAGCCAGCAAATTAGCGCATTTTGATTATAGTGAAAGTGCGGGGAAACTCCTGGTGTGGAAAATGAAAACAGAAGCTACAAGAAATTAGATAAATGAGATAATATGTAGGGAAATAGGAAATCATCTAAAGGAAAGACAGGAGATAGAGCAAGTCTTTGTGGAGTTTTTTGGGGGATCTGTACGCAGAGGATTTGCGTGCTTTGGAGGCTAAGGTTCATAGTTGGCTAGAGGGTCAGATAGTGCAGAAACTTTCAAACAAGAAGAAAGAAACTCTGGAAGAGGATATAAACCAGAATGAGCTTCACTTAGTAATAAAAAAGGGAAAAGATAATGAGGCAGCTGGTCCAGATGGGCTCTCAAATGAATTTTATTTAAGACTTAGTGATACCCAATGTCCACTACAGACCCAACTCTTTGCAGGAATCTAGGAAGATGGAGCACCCCCACCAAAATATTGGCAGGAAGGAGTAGTTACATGTAGTTACATTGCCCCTAAAACCGGTGAAGCATCAAAAGTCCTGCAAGGCCTATAAGCCAATATCACTTTTATATTGCAACGATAAGTTCTATGCTAGTATCCTTGCAAGCAGATTGAGTAAGGTGATTGGGAGTATGGTAGCAGAAGACCAGAAATGTTTCATGAAAAGAAGATATGTGCACCAATTAAGCCATGAGCTTATAGGCACAATTGATTTGGCTCTGAAACGTAAAGTACCTCTCACAATCATCACCCTCGATGCCACTAAGGCCTTTAATAGGGTGAATTTGCAATTTCTGTATTCCATGATAAATCACGATAATATGGGTGATAAGTTATTCAGGGCCATACGGGGGATATATAAAGCCTCGTGGCAAAAATCCTGCTGAACAGGAACCTAACTTCAAGTTTAAAAATAACTAGAGGGACTAGACAAGGCTGGGCCTCTCTCTCCTCCTATCCTATTCAAAATATATATTGAAGCCTTTGGAGAAAAGATGATGATGGAACAACAAATCACACTTTTTGAGTATGGTGCTTGGCCGTATAAAATATCCATATATGCTGATGACGTAAAATTTAGTGCCAACTCTTGAGAGCCTTGATTGACTGGTGGTAGAGTACAGGAAGGTTGCGAGGATGGAGGTAAAACCAGTCAAGACAGAGGTAATGGTTGTGAATATGGAGGAGAGGCACAATTTGAGAAAAAACAAGATAAAATGCTTGGGTTTAAAGGTGGGCCAATCGTTAGGAAAACTGGTTGAAGTTAAATTTTAATAAAACGATGGTGGAAATGAATAGGTTACTAGTTGGTTGGTCACATCTCCCATTAACAATTTTTGGAAGGGCTAGTATAGTTAAAATGTCAATTCTCCCTACATTTATGTTTCTTTTTAATATGATACATGTGCACTTTAAGGGCTAGATGTATGACCCACCAATTTGCGACTCACAAATTGGGTTGTATAGCAGTGTCTCAGACACTATTAGCGATACCTAATGGGGTCGCAAATTGCATGCCTCATGAATTTTAATGAGGCTGTCGCAATTTGCGACCCCATTAGGAATGACTAGCACTCCCAGGGATGGTGGCCTGCTGAGGTCAGCAGACCACCATGTCTGGGACTGCTTTTAAATAAAGCATATTTTTTTAAGGCAGCCCGTTTTCATTAAAGGAGAACAGGATGAATTAAAAAAAACGAAAGGAAACTTTTCAGTTTAATTTTTTTAAGGGTAGGCAGTGTTCCCTGGGACCACTGCCTGCTCTTACAAATATTTCCTCCCATACTCACAAAGGGGAGGGGGTCCCCTCGGGATCCCTTCCCATTTGCGAGTGGTTTACCACCTACTTGAAATCCATAGCAGGGTAGATTCCTTTAAAAAACTTTACATTTCTCCTATCTGATAAAGGAGGGGCAGGGAGTGAGAGGCTTTGGGAGACCTTACTCAAGGAAGTGGGAACTGGTGTGTTATATTGCATATAGGTACCCTATATAGGCTCTGGTACCATTATAACCTTTCACCTATATCCTTCCCTACATTACATACATAACGGTTCTTGCGGACTGACCTTTTACACAGATATGACACTGCAGTCAGAACGCGGGTTTTCCCTAGTTCGATTCTCATACATTATGCATGAGGATTCTTGGAAGCACAGCAGGACTAACAGCAGGATTACCATCTCCTGGATAATATCTATGTATAAAGTTCAGGCCCAACATCATCCTTTAGGCCGATACGGTAACACAGCAATGTAGGACCCCTGGGGAGACCTATGGTTATAAATACATCATCTCTTGCTTAGGAAGACAGAGGAGACCGTGACTTCCCGGCTGACACACTGACCAGAGACGCTGAGGTTCCTGCATGCAGACGCTCCAGCTAGCAGTGGTCTAACATCCCTCACGGGGTTTCCAACTCGAGACCAGGATGGGGTCCCATATGCTCTCATTCTCAGGTAATGGGGTGGACTAGATCCTAGAGGGATTCTTGGCATAACACCTACACAGATGCTAGGTACATTGAGGTACAACTAATTAGGGAGACATCGTAGGAGTATGCACTTTTTATCATGTGTTTTATATACTTGAATGTATTCATGATTGTAACAAGATGGTAGAGCTATACCATCCATTTACTTACTTAGTGCTTCTAATCATATATCTCTGCTACTGTCTAATGGTTGTTACAGCTCATATATTCTACACTAGAATAACAACTGTTCAATAAATACTTATTGAAACGCCCAGCGTTTTTATTCTGTGTATCTCTGGGACAAACTAAGTGAGCACGAGTGACTAAGCAAAAAGTAGTATATTGTTTCCACGATCCTGGGGGATCAGGGTTGTCATATTCTGAGGTTGCCAAGAACTATTCTCTCCCTTATAAGTGGAGATTCTAGTGGCACTGTGAGCTAGCTGATGCAAAACAGGCTAACGTATCCGGTGGGGGAGCACAGAATCAGTCTGCCACCAAACCCACAGTTTATGTTATTCGAAATGCACAGATCCTGTATAGGGTATATAGGAACTACACGACAGGTGGGCCTAAATTTATGTTTAAGTTCGTACACCAGAAATACTTAAAAAAATCAAATTAAAGGTGTTGCAGGAGCAGCTCAATTGTGGCAACAGATTAGACGACCATCAAACTTACCATACTATATAAAGTGTTGCCCATTGAGGGATTCCCTGGGCTCCCCAGAATTTTTGAAAGACAGGTTGGCAGTGAATCTAAGAGAAGCTGGCATTACCGAATGGGGCCAGATCATTCAAGAGGTGCAATTATGTTCTTGGGATCTATTCAACAAATTACCAAGTTGACGGTATCAAATTTCAAAAATATACAACAACAGAGCTGGGCCCAGTAGGTGGGAGAGTATAAAGGTGGAACAAATGATCTCGAAGAGCACCTGATTACAAGCAAGAAAAAAAGGAAGGTGGTGGCAACCTGGTATAAGCTGATTTTGGACATTCAAGATAAAGGGAGAAATCTAAAAAACTCAGCTATGGGGTGATATCAACTCGTCTACAAAGTATCTTTTCAGCTATTATATAGGGCGGTTAAACCAGCATATTTAAGGCAAAATCATTTATATTCTCTTCAGATAGCCTACTGGTTACTGAAAAGACTAGCGAAATTGAAAGGAACAAAAGAGGTGTATTGTAAGAAGTGCGGACTAATGAAGGTTGATGATGCCCACATGTTGGTCAGCTGCCCATCCATTCAGCTCTTTTGGAAGGATGTATGTAAGTTCATGACAGACCTCTTGCACACACGATTAGAGGTAAGTATTAAACTAATTATATTTGGGTTGCCACCAGAGGCAGGAGTTTTGTAATGAGTTGGTATTTTATCTAATACTACTGGGAAGAAGGTTGATTTGTAAACATTGGATTCACTCGACATAACAGTCAAAATCAGAATGGCTTGATTCAGTCATGTAAATATTGCATGGAGATAAATCGCTCACCATCAAAAAAAGTGACTAAGTTATGGAAACCTTTGACATCATGGCTGGAAAGAAGGGGCGATCACGCCTTGAAATTGGACTTGGAAAATGGTATAAGTTTTGATATAGTCCGATGATTACGGCCACATGGAGATTTGATTTGGTAGTCAACAGCCGCCTCGCTTTGACAATAATTCTGTTATCTCCGATTATTTTCCATATAGGACAGGATACCGGTTAATAATAGGGAAGCTTGGAGATTTCAGTTGGAAACAAAGATGGCATAAGCAGACAAAACAAAAGAAAAAGAATGACAAATTAGGTTTTGCATGTCTCATCTCAGAAGTGAACAAGGCACATAGTGCACTTCACTCAATTGAGATAATGCAGCGCTAGGCAATGTTCAACCCACATAATCAGGAAACCTGAAAAACAAGTTTGTATAGTTTGACCAACAATGTGCAGAAAAATCAGAACTTGGCAAGTACTGGGGAAACGTTTTCCACATCATAGCTGTAGTGAAAAACTTGATACATGCTGATCGGGAAGGTGATTGGGAGCTGCACGCGAAGACTGTGGAGTCACTGATTACTGTGTTCCATGAATTTGATTTCATTAACTTCCTGAGATATGGGTCCTACTATTTGGAAAGAGTGAAGAAGCTACAGGTGAAAAAAAAAACATCTACAGAAAATTCATCCAGATACATTTTGTGGTGAAAGACAATGCTGTGGCTCTACATATGAAACTGGAACAGACGATTCAGAGATCACAGAAAAGCTTGAACGTTATTGTGGGTCAGACACATAAAAGTGAATATGTTGCTCAGTGGCAGCTAGTTTACCATAAAGCCCTTTCTATTTACCATCTTTTGAGCGAAATTGCAAATCCAAGAGTAATGGACCATCATGAAACTGTTCCTCACCGAAAATTTGTGGGAAAGAGAGGGGAACAATTTAATAAACATGTTGACATCCTTCTTCATTACCAGCAGCAGCAAATAAACCCCTTTGAGATGACTGAGCCTGCGCAACCACATAACTTTGTTTCCAAACAATATGTGGATAACGATATAAAGACATGTCTACTAGATGTCCTGGAACATGGAACAAACATATACACAGAACTGAAGCAGAAGTGATTTATATTGAAAGAGGAAAACCTGATTGACATATTTTCTTAAGCTAAACGGCCATGCTTTAATTGCCATAGAAAAAGTTTTGGCCAACCAGCCACTACAAAACAGGTTACAAAAAACAATTTTTGCAAGCACTTAGAGAGATGGATGTAGCTAAAGAAAGGGGAGAATTTATCAAGGACATTCTGGCGCACGAACATCTTCCAACTTATATATTATTTGTTAGAGATGCTGCAACTAAACCAATTAAGCACAAACTCATACAAGAGCTCACGAAAACTTTTCACCTGAAGAATTTCAGTTCAAAAAGGTGTCCTCATTCAAAATTGCTGTTGTTGTGAACTATATGTCACAATTGTGAATTGTTAAGATTTCATCCATGCAAAACTTCGGAGAGGTCATTCAGACTGTTCTACAGTTTTCAAAATCAGTGTGCACCTTGCAAAAACTGCACATTGTCTTTGACAGTTATCTTGAAGTATCTGTCAGAGAATGTGAGAGAATCAGACGAATGTCTACAAGCCGAACAATTGGCTTTGCCTGTATCCAAAAATCAACACCTGTTCTTGTGCAACTGGATACATTTGGGTCATCAACATCGAAAAAGATGAACTTGAAGATGTTAACCCGCCAAACATTACGGTTGCTTCAGTGTACGCTGAATTTCCAATTAAGTGGAATGAGTTTCAATGAGGAGTTGGTGCCTGCAGAGATATATTCAAAAGGTATGATGCATACTGTTCAATGACTTAACTGCAAATTGGAGGAAACTGACCTTCGTGTTGCGCCACTTTAGTGGGCTGTTTGAAATGGTTCCAATTGTGTCATTCTACTGTCAAATGGCACAGATGTTATTACTGTGCTACTTAGATTTTTTGCATGGTCCATAAGTCAAAGATTGTCAGAGTTGTGGATATGTTATGGGACAGATGAGAAAAGACACGTAATCCTGCTTCATATTCTGTACAAGAAACATGACCCAGAGATGCCCAGTGTTCCTATCAAGGCACATATACTTACTGGTGATGACACTATGCGCAAATTTGGAACAAAGCTTAGAGTTTTAACTGCTGAACCTGTAAAGTGTCTAAAAGGATTTGCTGAGATAGAAGAAGAATGTGACTTTAAAGACGTAAAAACAATGCTTTGTGCTGTGTTGAAAATTATTTCTGCCAGTCACGCATTTGACGATCTTCGGTACAGTGAGCTCAAGAGATAAGTCCCGCTAAGTGACCTTCCACCAACATCATATTCTGTGCATGGACACATTAAAAGAGCATTCTACTAGTCAGAAGATTTGTAAATGTTTTGGATCATGCTTATGTAGAGAAAGATCCATTTGAATTTGGTTGGGAAGATATTGATGTGGTGCTAAAACTTACAAAAGCCTCTACCCACAGAACTTACATGTACTGCAAAACCTGTGCTACAAAAAGTTGTCCCTATCGATATACTCTTCTCAAATGTTCAACATTCTGCTAATGTACCATGAGGGATTGTCGAAACAAACAAAGCGAACTATGAAAATGTGGCTAAAACAGGAGTGATAATCATTCTTTTTTTTCATATTCAGTTCATAAACATTTTTTGGAGTATACATAAAAGGATTAAAAGCCATTAATATTTATATTGTTTCTGTTTATGTTTCTCCTTCCTCTTTTATAGACATCATTTTGGAAAATGGCAGAAGGATTACTCTGAGAAGTTATTTTCTGTCTCTATAAGACTATTTGACCGCCAAAACACATGTTTAGACATCAAAATGAAGTATACACATCGCATGGTACCCAAAACATTACATCATCAATGCAACACATCTGCTACTTTTAAAAATGTTGTCCAGAAAAATCAGGCCTGGACCAGCAATGTCTAACCAAATGGCATCTCTTTTTTTTTTTTATTTAGCCAAAAGAGAAAAACAATGAAACAAATTACAAAACATAGCATAGAATCAGAAAATCAAGACTGGATAAGCAGATATGAAATATAAAAACCAAATCATCGATAACTCTTTAGTCCCATTGAAGGCAGTGCCAAATTCGTTCTATTCTGATCTGAGAATAGCTAGGGCAATCTCCAATTCATATACCCCTCTTGCTAACTGCCAGAACTCCGCAAGCGTTGGGGGTTTAGGCTCAATCCAGACCCTGGCAATACATAAGCGACAACAAGCCATGATAATAGAGAATAAAGCTGTTGATATTAAACCTAAGTCCTCTGTAAGCCCCAAAAGTATCTCTTTCTCAGAAATAACAATATTAGTTCCTGAGAGATTGCATAGCTCCTTAGCAATCCATGACCAAAAGACAGAGAGTGCTGGACAGGTAATGTACATATGTCTAATATCAGCAGCGTAAAGAGAACATTTAGGGCAAAGGGTTTTAGGTGTCATATTAAGCGTAGCCCATTTAGAAATAATTTCAGGCGTGTAGTATAAAAGGATTAACATACGGTGTTGCTGAAGTTTTAAATTAATAGACGTAACAGAAGCATTAATGGTCAATAATGACCTATGCAAATCTGTTGTAGTAATACTAATTCCAAAGTAACAATTTAATTTCTCTACAGCCTGAACAGCATCATCTACTGCACCTATGATGAAGTATTTATAAATTTTTCCTATACAACCCCTGCCCCGAGATTGTAAAAATGAGCTTACAGATTCCCCCAGCGTATCTACGCTCACTAAACCTTCCCCATTCATAAAAAAGTCTCTAATTTGCAAAAATTTAAATAAAGAGTGGTTGGGAACCCCAAATTCCTCTCTAAGGGAAGAAAATGATCTAAATCCATCCTGGTCGTACAGTTGCCCTAACTGTAGTACACCGCAATGTTGCCAAATCTTCCAAGCAGAATCACCAAATAAAACCCCCAGCCTGGGATTCCCAGTTAAATAAGTACTTGCATGCAGATCAGGAATGTTATACTGCTTTGAAATGTCCCGCCAGATCCAAGCAGCGTGTCTCAATATCTTGAAACGAACGCGTTTAAAGTAGTTCGGGTCTGTCATCTGAGAAAGTACAAACCTGTACTCAGGGCCGCATACTAACTGATATGAAATCCACTTTGGAGACGTACCAAAGACTTCCATCAGGCTCTGCAGACGCGTGGCAAAAGCAGCCCAGAAATATAATTTAAAATCCGGTAATCCGAGACCACCCCTCTCATATGGGAGTTTAAGAAATGTAATAGCCCGCCTGGCCCTTTTATACCCCCAAATAAAGCTACCTATAATGCCATCCAGTCTTTTAAAAAATGAAAATGGAACCCGCAGGGGAATACTCCTAAACAAATACAAAAACTTTGGAAGGACATCCATCTTAATAACATTACAGCGCCCCCAAATAGTTAGAGGCAAGTTATGCCACCTACGCAGATCAGTAGCAACTTTTTTAAATAGTGGTTCATAATTTATCTTCACTATTTCTTCCGTATGACTATTGAGGCTGACTCCTAAATAAGAAGCCTTTTGAGTAACGCCCAAAATGGGTGAACAAGGGATAGGTTCAATATTAGTAATTGTTTGAGTTTTATTAGTATTAAGCTTATACCCGGAGATTAATCCAAAATGCTGTACTTCCGAAACGATCTCCCCCATCGCTTGAACCGGATCCGTCGTAAAAACAGCTATATCGTCCGCGTAAGCGGTTATTTTAATGTATACTTGGTTATAAAAAAAACGGGCTAATCTGCTGATTCCGTAGCAAATGACGAATAAAAGGTTCAATATATATTGCGAAAAGCAGAGGAGAGAGGGGACACCCCTGTCAAGTGCCCCTCTGGATTGAAAATAAATCCGAAGTCAGACCATTGAGTCTAATAACCGCCTGCGAATTTGCATACATTTTCTGGATAGCCGTAACAAACTTGCGACGGATCCCTACTTCCAACATTATGGCCCAGAGTGCCCCCCATGTAACTCGGTCGAAAGCCTTCTCGGCATCCAACATTAACATCGCTGCTTTGCCACCCAAGCATTGGGCAGCATCAAACACAGCTATGGCAGTATTAATGTGGGTTGTAGTATCCCGCCCAGGGACAAAGCCGTGCTGTTGGTCCGACACTATTAGCTGTATATATGGAGCAAGTCGGGAGGACAAGATCTTGGAAAAGATTTTGGCGTCATGATTAATAAGTGAGATTGGGCGATAAGAGCCTCTCTCAGCTTGAGGCTTCCCTTTTTTAAGAAACACAATTATATTGGTCAGTTTCCAAGACGGGGGAGCGTCTCTGCCATTCAAAATATCATTCACCATCTTTAAAAAGACCGGACCCAAAATTCTTAGGAAAGTTCTGTAGAACTCCAGAGGTAAAGCATCCCCCCCAACAGCTTTCCCTAAGGGTAAAGCCTTAATTGCTTCCGAGATTTCAGCTCCATCCACATCCCTGTCCAGTGATAAAGTAGTAAGAGAGTTTAATGCATTCAAACCACTCTCCTGTAAGTAAGCTGCCAGCCCAAAATGATCACATGTCGTATCATCGCTATATAAATCTATATAAAATTGCCTAAATTGCTCCAAAATCTCTACAGGTTGGTAATATATTCGGCCATCCTCCCCAGTAATACTCTTAATTTGCGTATGAGCCCTGGATTTCGCGAGCTGATAGGCTAATACCCGTCCAATCCTCTCCCCATATTCATACTGTCTTAATCTAGATTCATGGTATTGACTGGCAACTTTCTCCCTTAGCTCACGGATAATCTTAGCTCTCACTATTACAAGTCGCTGATGGATGTCAGTTTCTCGAGGATCTTTACTTAATATTGCTTTGATGTGTCGCTGTTCTAATTCCAAACACTCCCTACGCCCAGCTGCTGCAAGCAGTACTCTATCCTGGTTTTGACTAAATCGATACTGTTGGGTAATGCCCCTGATATATGCCTTAAGACTATCCCAAACCATAGACCATGAAGCAGTATGGGCATTAATGTCTATAAAGCCCACTAATTGACCTTGCATATGCGGAATATAGTCATGATTTTTAAGCAAGATTTTGGGAAATATAAAGCCCCTCACCGCCCGCAGTGTTGCTAATCCAAGAAATATTGAAACCAATAGAGGTTTGTGGTCCGACGTGATTTTTTGACAGACCTCGATATTAGAGTCTGCTAGGCGAGCTTGATTGACAAACACCATATCTATCCTAGAATATTGACGATGTGGTTGCGAGAAATATGTAAAACCATTAGCAAATGGATAGACCTCCCGCCATAAGTCGACTAACTGGTGTATTTGCAATAGATCTTTAATAGCCGCCCTAGTAGATACCATTCTAACCCGGCCCAAGACATTTGAGGAATCTAATTTCTGATCTAAAACGCAATTAAAGTCTCCCATAAGTATAAGTTCACCATCCCAGCCCAACAGCTCTGTATTTAAAAAAGAAATGTCCTTAGAACAATCGCTATTCGGACCATAAACCACACAGATTGTAAGTTTGTGTCCGTGAGCCAGGAGTTGAGCGATAACCCATCTCCCCCTATTATCGCTAAGTGAGCGTAGTAACGTAAATTTTTGTGCTTCTTTGTGTTTTTTGATCATTAGAGATACCAAATGGCATCTCTAATGATCAAAAAACACAAACCAAAAAAGAAACTCTCTGGACAATAATCTTTTTGTGGAGGTATATCAGGAGCCCGGTATTAGTGATGGAGAGAAAGGAATGTGAAGCCACTCAGAATCCCTAGGAGAGAGGAGGCAGTGATACTACATCAGAATATGCACATAACATCGTGGATAAGTCAGTTAAAATGTACCTCTCCAATCAAAGTGGGCAAGCAGTGTGTGATCTTCAAGATGACGGGGAGCAACAAAGATACTGCTCTTGGCTATATACAAAAGTAGATGAGCCATCAAAGAAAAGATTAAAGGAAATTGCCAAAAAAAGGACCCATGAATGAGGAGAATAGTGGAATCATATGGATTGAAAAAAGTCTAACAAGAATGCACTTCTTCACTCTAACATTACACAGGACCTTCTTCATGATTCTTGCTATTCTAGAGGACAAAAGTATCACCAAAGTATGCCTGTACAGGTCTTTGTCCACTAATCTAAGAAGAGGAAATAGCCAAATTCTGCAAATTTATCCAGGTCTATTGCTCATGTGAAATGTGGCATAAAAATCTGGAAATGTACAATGAAAAGCCTCCACTCCCTTTAGTAAGACGTTCTTGGGCAACAGCAATTACACAGTCACAATGTGTATTAAGGATGTGCCTTTCCTTGAACTAGTCTGAGTTTAAGGAGTCTGTTAATGCTAAATTCCTTCTCGATAAAATAAAGGTGACACTTCGTTAAGACTCTTCCATCTGGACATAGCAGGACAATCACAAATTTGGCAGCGACCTATTTAGGATCTATATATGGACAAGATTCAAAGTTTATCCCTTCTAATTAGTTATACAAGTTGCAGTTTGGGTCATTTTAATCCAAGGAGGCAGCACAATATCAGTCCACTGTCTGAAATAACAAGCAGAGGTTTAGATTAGGCAACCCTTCTAAGCCTGATGTGATATAGGACTCCAATTTCTAAATACCAAGTATAAAGAAAGAAATAATAACTAGTTGCTTCTTCACCTCCTCAAACCTAGACACCAGTGAGAAACAAACCTAGTATATTTTAGGACCACCAAACCTTTGATACAAGAATGAAATGTGTGGTTCATATTTCTTTCAGAATATATATTTATGAGATTGATGTGGCAGTCGCAGTAGGAGCCTCTGACTGGTTCAATACCTACTTGACGAACGATTCAAAGCTGTTGGTTGATATGCAGTCTCAAAAAGAAGCAATACAATTTTAAAAAAATACTCCTTTAATTCAAAGGTATGATTATTCTCAGGTTGTTATCCGGCTAACACTTGAATGTCTCTTGACAGATAAACTTCCCTGAAGCTAGGGTGGTCACAAAACTTAAAATGTTCAGGGCAGAGGAAGATTGTGAGATTCTGTATGAGTCTGACGATCTTCACTTTGTCATTAATTAAAGGGGGTGGCTATTCCTATGTGGAAAGCAAAATGTTGCAGTATGTGAAGTGTGGGGGTCTTTCTTATTAGGGAGTGTTGCCCTCACACACCCATGTGGGTGTCATGCTTCATCAACGGGCTTTTGCTCCTCATGGGACCAGCACTGCAATACCCACGGGCCCTGTGAGAGGCCTCTTTGACAACAGGGATAATGTATGAGGGTGTGTAGGGATTTTCGTGGTAGATATCGTGAGAAAAGTTGGTCTTAAAACTAGCTAAGAGATACCAAAATATATATTTATAACATGGTACAACGATTTTGTTTACCTTTCTCAGGTCTTGCACTATTCTGAATTTCCCATTTGGCTTTTTCAGGCCCATTATGGGTGAATTACATGGACTGCTCATTATCTCTCTCAGAATTCCTTGTTTGATCATGTTCTCAATTATTGGAGTTACTCCTTCAATTATTTCAGGTGTCAATCTGTACTCAGGAATGTTCGGATAACTTACTCCATCTTTGACAGTAATTTTTACTGGGTCTATGTTTCTCATTAGCCCTACATCTTCTCCGGTGAAATCCCAAACCTCTGCTTTTACAGACAGTTTCAATTCTTTAGGCAGTTCATCTGGATTAAATACTGCATATGTTCCAATATTCTCACATTCTCTGTTAGCTATGGTCATTTTATACAATACATTCTCATCTGGTGTTTCAAAAGCTATTCCATCTGGAGTACAAAATATAGTGCAATTCATCTTGCACAACAGGTCCCTACCTAGCAAGTTCACAGGACTAGTGTCACACACCACAAATCGGTGCATTTCAGAAAATTTCCCTATACTAACCTTTACGGGTTCTGTAAGGTGTGTCTTTAACTGTTGGTTAGATACACCCACTACTTTGATTGTTTCATCCGAAAGAGGAAGATTCTTAACATCAGCTGATCTAACAGTAGATCGAGTAGCCCCAGTGTCCACTAGGAAAATAATGTTATCATCATTAATCTTCCCATCTACAAATGGTCCTGTCTGGTCTACCTCTAGAGTTGCACCAAGTACGCACTCTTCTTCCTCCCTTCGGCACCGTCAATAATCCATTTCTGAATCACTCTCATCATGTTGCAGCCAATACTGCGAAACAGTGCGAGTGCGTGATGGTTTATTTACCTGTTCTTCATTGTAGAATCCCGATTCCTTACTATACTTCTCTGTGTTTCTGCTCTGTGGAAAAGGCGGCTTTGGCACTTGATTCTGGGAGGTAACCACCTGCTGCTGTTGCTGCAGTTGACCACCCACATCTTTCTGCACCTGTGAATTCAACGATCGATTTTCAATATTAGTATTGGGAGGGTTCTTACACTCGTATTTCCAAAGCCCTAACTCACCGCAATTGTGACATGGGAATTTCTTTTTAGCTTCTTCTATATTACCTTTCCCTTTCCATGTACCAAATCTTGGTCTTACTCCTGGATTGTTTGCTTGTTCTACCAACTGAGCTTCCTGTCGTTCGGCTACCTTTACCTGTGCCCACATTTCCTTTTCTTTCAGTTTTCGCTGGTTTGCCTCAATCTCATCACTGAAATATTTTGTATGTCTCAAAACGTCATCTATGTTCTTATTTTGCCAATCAACTGTATGCTGCTTTATCATATCACCAATTTCTGGGCGTAAACCATATACAAACCTGTAACGAAATGACTCAAATCTTTATCACTCAGGTTCTCATCTCCACTGAACTGTTTAAAAGCCTGAATTAGCCTCTCATAATATGCATGTACTGACTCCTTGCTTTCCTGTTGAGTTCTGTCAATTTTTACCCAATCAGTCTCTTTAGGAGGTACCTTATTTTTCAGAAATGCCATAACCTGCTCATATTTCTTCATTACTTCTGGGTCGGGAGGTCCCGTCTTAGGATCCCTAGGATACTCCTGAGTGGGCCAATTTATCATCAGCTTGCACTCTGTCCACAAATCTGCTAGCACTATTATATCGAACAGACTATTCAAATCTATCCATAATACCTTTGCCAATTTTACAAAACTGTCTACCTGCCGGTACCACTCGACGGGCTATTCACATAGTCGAGGGAAATCATTTGTGAAAGACAAATTGTCCTGTCTTGTCCATGGAACATGTACATACCCTCCTTCTGGAATTTCTCTCTTAGGGTATTCTGTTGTTACCTTTTCTTTTTCTCTAACGGGAAATGCTGAAACTGTCTTTTCCGTGATATTATCACGTCTTCTACACCACTTGCTTCTCCATCTGTCCACATCTCCCCATTTTCTCAACAAACCGATTATGTCCTTAATTTGAAATCAACTCGATAAGATTTTTGCAGTGCTTTTACTTTGTCAAAATCTATTCCCATTTCGTTTGCAATTTCCTCTAATCTTTCATGCAAATGTTTCGCTCTCCATGTTGCACTTTTGCAGAGAAACAATAATTCCTCATCCTGATAGTTTTTCAATTTTTCAGTAGGGATAGTTCCTACTATTAATTCTTCTAATGCCATTCGTAATTTGGCCACATCTATTGATTGGGATTCTTGATCCTTTTTCTGTAGCTCTCTGAGCCATTCGCTTAATTCTTCTACAGAAGGCCCTACTGGATTATTTACATTAATTTGTTCTGGAGCCTTCTGTGGTTCCAATAATGTTTCCATTGTCATTCTGTTCTTTTAAGCATAAATTTGATTTACAAATGGATTATTTGAAATGCTCGGTTCAAACATATTTATTGCCGGTCCCCACGGATTGTCAATTTGAGTCCGTTCAGCATTTTCAATTGGATTTTGGTTTCTGTACGGCACTGTCTAACAATGTTCAGTATCTTTTTGTTTCTCAAAAATGGGCATTACTGGACCTATTGTTACTGGAACTGTTACAGCTTCTAGATTTTTGGTCAATTCTCTTATTTTCTCGGTTAATTCTAGGGTAGTTTTGGCCAGTTCTACTGAATTCTCACCATTTACCCTACTCTCTGTCTGTTTTTCTATCTCTCTTGCAGAGTTATTTTTCCCTAATTCTGGTGACATAGTCTCTGTTTTAATTATTCGCAATGTTTCTCTCATTGGGGCACTTGGTGACAATACCTCTGGTTCTGGTCGATACGGTGGTGGGTTTTTGTAAAACACCTCATTAAGAACATCATCTTCTGATTCATTCCCTTCATACCCACTCAAATCCGCATTACGCCTTTTCTCAGTGCATTTTCTCCCTTCACTCTCTCCTACCATTCTCACAGGATACATACCCTCAGTCATACTTGTATTCCGCCACCGTTTCATCCTGTCGTCATGTGTCTCATGTCCGTATGATCTACCAAACATGTATCGATAACCCCTACCACTTCTCTGCTTTTCTCGTTCATGCATTTCGTCTTCCCATTCCGTCAATGCCTCAAACTGCGTCGGTCTAGGTCTTGGTTCTAAGTCCATCATCTTGTCTCTGAGATTCCTCAAAACAGCCAAATTAAAGGAACCATGTTCTGGAAACGCCAGGACTCCATCGTCCTTGGTGTGTTTTACCCAATTATCCAACCAAATACAAGTATGATACCCATATTTCGCAATCATTGTAGCTGCGGGTGTTTTCGGTGGAGGAAGTAACTGTCCTTCCCTAGTCTCATCTACTTTATCTTTCTTAAACCATCTTTTAATTTTCCCAAACCACGATTTCTTCTTTTCTGGTGGTTGGTAATACATTTCCTCGGTTTTCGTGTACCGTTTAGGCTCTTTACAATGGTACCGCTATTCTGTCCACTCACAGCGCGACTCTTACTAACGCACCAATCAGGAGCGTTTACGTCACTTTCTCAATTCTCCAATCTCAGCGCGACTCACACTAACACACCAATCAGGGTGCGTTTACGTCACACTGTATTCCTCCACTCCTAGCGCGGCTTTACACTAACGCACCAATCCGGAGCGGCTTACGCCTCCAATCTACTGTCCAATCCCAGCGCGGTCCTTCTGACATCAGCAGCCGCTGCGGCAGCTCTGCTCTGCTCTCGTCTACCCCTCCTTTACAAGACCGCTCCGTGAATTCTTACTGTAACTTTTTCAATTCTGTTAGTTACAACACTAAAACATCTCCATTGTCTGCTCCGCTAACCAAAGAATAGCAAAAGACCTTTCTTACAAGAATTCCGTCTTTCCCGAGAGCAGCGCTTACCTCTGCCCTACTATGGAATCGTTACTTCCGTTGATAAAGTAGCACATCCCTCTACTTCACCCTTCTAGCAAGCATTAGCTAATGGTTTCTCTGGTATTTTAGAAATAACCTAGAGTTTCGCAATCAACCCGAATGCCTTTACATTCACACTCGTTCATACAAGAAAATGTAGTACATACGCACAGAATCCTGTCTTTCCCGAGAACAGCGAACAGTCTGTCCTACTACAGATTTATGACACTCATTAACAAAGCAGCGCTTCCCTCTACTTTGTCCTTCTAACAAGCTCAGAGAACACCTGCTACCTTTTCAGTGATAAGCGTTATCGGTATGCCAATTGGTTTCCTGGTACTTAAAGACCAACATTTCACAGGTAACCTTCGCTATCATACGCACTTCCCTCACACAGAAATTGTCTCTAATGGCAACACACGACGATGTCGCCGAATCGAACCCAGACAATGCGCCGTGCAACTTCACTTGTCACACGTTTCCCCTGTATACCTACAGGGCTACAACAATCCCGTCTTTCCCGAGTGCAGCGCTTACCTCTGCTCTACTACGGAACTGTTACAAACTTCTGACTTCCTACATCCCAGAAGCCGTGCAAACAACAAATAACTCGACGCGAATCAACATAGAGTGTTAGTACATAAATCAATACCAATCAATAACCAATAAGCTATTTACAAGCATTCGTCACTAAACCCAAAACAATAGCTAACCATCATTCTGCTACCAGAAAAACTGCTCCAGCGCTGAATACCAAAAATCCCCTCTCTACGTCACAGACCACCGATCTTCTTCAACAACCACATTCATTCATTCATTCACTGGTGGGGCCCATAACACCAATCATTCAATGGTCCTCGAGAGAGAGAGAGAGAGAGAGGAGAATCACTCTTTTTACTTTTCCATACGCTGGAAATGGGAGGAAAATACACAACAACTCCCTGATGAGTAATAATTAACAAATTCACCTATACATCCTACCTCACCAGGGTCTCAATATCTTTATAATCTAGCAGTTCCTCCCATACTATAGGCCACGATTCAGCTAGTTGCTGGGAAAAGCGACACCTAATCCTTCTAAACAATATACATCAATACACTTCCAATAATAACCCGACACAGTTTAAATGAATTGAAATGTTTATCTAAATAATGCATAAGAAAAGCATTAAGCATTCAATAATTTGGTTCGCATATTTACCTAATCTGGCTAAATGGCGTCCTCTATGTCAAATTCAGATCTTTGGTCTTTATGCTCATAAATTGATCAATCAGTTTGTAAATTATTTGGGCATCTGATTAGTCCGTCAGAGTCTCTGGCAAGCAGCTGTCCAGCAGTGTCACCGTCCTCTCCGTCAGCATAACGTCAGGAAATCTGGTAAAGCACGACAAGAGGTACCTACCCTCTCTAGTCTACTTCTTTTATAGTAAAATCAACAATAAAATGTTACAATACATGTTTTTAAACAAATCTGATTGGTTGAACCAGGATCATTCTTCCTAGTTCACATGCGCTCAATGTTTCATTAGATGTAATTCTCAATTTATTAATAAACTTGCAACAGTTTCTAATCCATTCAGGGCATGTTCATTCCCACACGGGTTTGTGTCCATGGTGTAATCAATTATAACAGTTCTTAGTTTAGGAAAGTTCATTGTTTGAGGATTGGCATTCCTCCCGGTACGACCTTCACAAGTACAGTCTGCCTGGGGTCAGGACGAGGTTATTGTTGCTCATCTCTTAGCGCAGGTGCACTTCACTCAGTGATTTCTGTATCTTATCTGTACGTCAAAAAAGGGATGGCAGCCATTTTGTGGCCACTCCAGAAAGGTCAACTTAAGCAAAGAGACACAAAAACGTAATTAATACATGGAAATGACTATTAAAATGTTATTCCCTCACTAAACCCTTTATGTGTGTGTATTTATCTAGCAAAGCAACACGCATTGCGGTTTATACTCACAATTTTAAAGCACGATTCACAAATCACTTCACAAAGGCAACATATAACATGCAAATTCTAAATATCTCATATTAGTATGCGTACGAAAATTAGTTTACGTATCAATCAGGCCATGCAAATGCGATTCTCACATGTATTTTCTATTTATTAATATTGTTTATTCAAACACAGCAAACCATTAATACTATTAATATTAATCAGTTATTCGTTTTAATTCAAAATGATAAAAATGGAGGAGGTATACAATTCTTAGGGAAAACCTCACTCCAGCAATACCAGGAGGTGCTGGTTGTTGATATAAGTGTCTGACAAGTAAAGTGTGTGTGCTTTGGTCAGATGTCATAACTGCCTGTTTGGAGAAGTTAGAAATCGGCAGAGGATTTGAAAATCATCCATGATGATGTTACTGAGTCAGGGTGGCCATCTTGGCCTGGTATGTCCCTTCTGTTTAGAAATGTGTATTCTTTCTGTTTTGAAGCGCTGTTCTGAAACGATGATTACTAACGCATATATTGCACATGTAACGGGTATGTGTGTTTTCCAGATGCACCAGTCATATGAAAGGCAATGTGGTTGGTGTACTCTGAGTTATACTCGATAGTAAAATCACATGGTGTGGATTATTGAGAGAGTATGCACAGATGTCAAAGGTGTCACGTCCTGTCCTCTAGAGTTTGTAGGACAGGAATTTACATGGTCATCTTAGAGTAAAAATACATGGAGATTAGACACTGCTAATTTTACAGAAAAAATCTGGGTCTACATAGATAAAATTGAAGTGTATGTAGTGATAACATGAGACCTTCTTCCTTATCTAACGTTCATGGTTCTGTAGGTTATAAAGAGAGGGGCTTGAAAAAATCTCCAGTCATGTCTAGATGTTTGGAGACTATCTTGGATGATAGATAATGCGTGGTCTAATTCTGAATCCTGGTGTTAAATCATTAATTAAATTAATGTCAATGATTGTTGGCTAATGATTTCACTTTGTGATTTAAATCTGAATCCCTATATTTAGTCATCAACTATATTCATGCCAGGTAATGTCATCATTCAGCCCATGTGTATGGGGCTTGAGCTGAAAATTTAACATTGTTCTCTGCTGAATAGCGATCTCTGCTCCCAACAATCGTTAGGATCCAGAATCGTCCTTTTAATGTAATCCGATGTGTGATGGACGGTTACATAGTGTACTGACATTTTTGTGGCTGCTCGTTTGCATTTGACATTACTGTGATGTTATGTAATCCTTGTTTTTATTTATCTTGCCATCATCCCGACATAATCTAGTGTGCATGGGCATATAATAAAATTAATGCAATCATTGACATTAATTTAATTAATGATTTAACACTGGGACTCACAATTAGACCACTCAGTAACTAGTATCCATGATAGACTTCAAAAAGCTGGACATGACTGGAGATGTTTTCAAGCCCCTCTCTTTAAAACCTAAAGAACCATGAACATTAGATGTAGAAGGAGTTCCCATGTTATCACTACATACACCTCCTTT
The DNA here is from genome assembly GCF_964204655.1 of Triturus cristatus. Lineage (NCBI taxonomy): Eukaryota > Metazoa > Chordata > Amphibia > Caudata > Salamandridae > Triturus > Triturus cristatus. Next base: position 166,538,035 of record NC_140580.1, on the reverse strand, counting down.
TGATCTATGTACATGCCACCTTTAACAACTGTGCATACCCTCTCAATAACACTACCAAAGAAAATGTCTCTATCGTTTTAAAAAAAAAGGGGAATTATCTCACCGTGGACCAAGTGTCTAATGTGCTTGAACAAGTATAGTCAATACAGTTGTTAAAAAACAGTCGACGCAGCGTTTTCGGTGACTTCTTGATGCTTTCACCTTCCTCAGGACAAACAACGTTTTATTTATTAAAAAATCTGTATAGCAAAATAAATACTAAAATTAAGAACAAGCTATTGATGAAGTGTTTAATCATTCTTACAATGCAATTAACTCCTTCTGACTTACATTTTTTAAAACATAGACATATTTTCTAAGTCTACATTGATTCACAACTCATTATCTTACTGACATCATATTTTATGACTCTTGGTCCCCATACCCACACAAGAAAACATTTTTTTTTGTGGTTATTGTTCTACATCCTAATTTTCTTCAACCTATTTTCTAGATGACTAATGTATCATCTTTGACATATTCATTCATATGTTTTAATGGTTATTTGCTCTTCTATTACCCATTTTGAGTGCCTCTATTCATATTTCCAATAAATGCATCGTACTGCTTAGATAAGTAGGAAGGATTAGGAGAACGCATTTTATTAATTAACTGTGTTTCCAGTTTCGATTTGTAATCTGTCAAAATTTACAATACCTTTTGATTTATGAACTTTCCTGGAGCCAAAGTTTATAGGCTGTTTATATTTTTCCAGTGGCCACTGATAGCTCGGCCTGTTGGTGATAGAACATATGGTTCATCTTTACTATTATTTACCTTAAATGTGGCACCATTGTATTTCTTAATTTATTCTGTTGCATACCTTTCAACACCAGTGATATGTTCTTATATCTGTTAGAGCCACTGTGTCATCTTCTTCTAAAGGTAGTTATTTGAAATTGATTTTTTGAAATAAACTTTCTAAATGGAAGAAGGACATAAAGCGTATACAATCATTTTTTTCTCCTGCTTACTTTAACATTCTTTGCTAATTTATAATGCATAGGGTACAGTCTTATGCTACAAACATGTTGTTGCTGCTTACCCTTTTTATCAAATTGAGTATGATCCTTTTCTATAAATTACCACGTGTATACTTGGTTTATGTAGCCCCGCTTTTCAATTGGCGCCTTGGTGCTCTCGTTCTGGGATGTTTCGCATATACCCAGTCTGTAAAATTAAATTAAAAGAGCCGTAATAGATCTCTATTGCTGATTCCTATAACAGAGCCACATGTTTCATCAGTACAACTTTACACTCTTTTCTCTAGTTTGAATAATATAAACTTGCCGCATATATTCATTCAATGTTTATATATATGCGGCAACTCGTTAATCGTTATTCTATATATTGCCGAATGATGCGGTAAACGCTTCGTGCTTATTTACAAAATTTCTTGCAACAATGCTCAGCATATATAGTAGAGTTATTATTCTTATCGGTAGCACTCCTAGTATCGTAATGCTTTGTTTGTCGAGCTTAGGTCTGACTTTTTCGTAGCGTTAGGACTGGGCACGAAAGTGCATGCTAATGGTTAAAGCATTCTTTAAAATTATTTAACTAAACTCGAGTTCCTATGTAATTCCAATTAAAAAATGTATCTAAAAACAATGCCGTTTTATTTGGCGAAATCGCTTGCAGGGCTTAAATCAAAGTTGCTGACAGAGACTTTATCATGAGCTTATCGAATATTTGTTCCGCGACCTCCCCGCTCTAACGGATTTCCGGGTTCGTACGTATGACGAACTTCCGGAATCTTCGGACTATTTATAAAGTTACGCAACACCCAATTTGAAAACTAGTTTTTCGTGTTATTATTACTAAGTTAGCTACAAGTAATTCACACTCTTACTCTAATATTCAATAATATAAAATCTACTGGAAATATGGATTTATAATGATTTTTGTGCAACCATTATTTTATAAAAATACGTTTGTGTCGGTGCTGATTGAATACAACCCTTTGTTTACTTACATACGTGGCGGCCATCTTTGAGTATATACCACGTCCACATTATTATGACTCATATCAGGAAATTTGTATTCTTTGTTGTTTAAAGGATTTATTTGTTACTTGAATTTATAATTCAGGCATACAAAGGTGTCATGGATGCAACGCCAGTCGCACTTTCCCCTCCTGAGGCGACAAGCCGGGAGGTTCTTCCTTGCACTCTTGCCCTGAGTACTTTTAAACTGTTATTTTTTGACTCGCTTGACTCAACAAGCTTTTATCCTTTTGTTTGGATTAAGACGTCTGTACTAGCTTTTGTGCCTGGTGTTTAAAATCTCCCCAGATACTACAATTTGCTCGTCTTACCTTTCAAGGTGCTTCCTCGCTTCCACGACCAGTCGCTGCTCGGGCGGCTCTCAGCTGAGCATCGACGCTGAGAGCTCAGTCCCAGAGAGGCGAAACTGGTTTTGGCGGCCATATTGGGGGTATTGGAGCGCGCGGACGCGCTCTAGTCTTCTTCATTGCGGACTGGCCGGACTCAGGCCGGAGTCATGCCAGAGTCCTGCCCGTCTGCACTCGTCAGCGCAAAGGAAGTGCTAGGGGCTAGGGATGCTGCTCGGCGTTCTTGCTCCCCATCCTGTACCCGGCTGTATTCAAAGAGCACTCTTAACTCTCTCAGACCCCCCTTGTTAAAATGTCATCACAAATTCACTCCTGGGCAGCTGCGTCTTAGTGTGCACTGCAGATGTCTGAAGGAGTCGGGGACAGCCCTCCCGGTTCCTATTACCAATTTCCGCACGAAAAGAGGGACACAAGAGCCCCCACTCCCCTCGAAAGAATTAGGCTTTCTCATCAACACCCATTCCCTGATCAAAAACAATGTAGCCTTCAGAGACTTTGTATCTCAAAGGAAACCCTCCTGGGTCTTTGTAACTGAAACGTGGGGCTCGGACTCAGCAGGCCCTGATTTGCTAAACGCTCTCCCTGACAGCTACACCATGGTAAGACAGGATAGAGAGGGCCGTAAAGGGGGCGGAATTGGCATTATATATAACAACGCTTTTACCTGCCGTATGGAGTCTCTTCCCTCTCCCCATAATTCTTTTCAGGCCATGTTTTTCTCCCTTAGTTCCTCTCCCCTAGAAAATTTTTCTGGTATTCTTATTTACAGACCCCCAGGTCCCAGATCCTCGTTTTGCCCCGATCTTTTGGAAGTCATAGAGCCTTTTCTAAATAGGCCCTCCTTTACTATTCTCGGGGACTTCAATTTCCATTTGGAAAATAGTAACTCCAGTGATAAGCTATCCCTTGTGGATCCACTGGCCTCCTTTAATCTATTCCAAAAGGTGTTTTCTTCCACCCATATTGCCGGTCATACGTTAGATGGAGTTTTTACGAATGACCCTAGGTTGGAGCTGGGTCCACTCTTTCCCCTTTCCTGGTCCGATCACTATGCAGTCTCCATGGAATTCACTCCCTGTGCCTCATTCGCCCTTATGAAAGATACAAACTGCTGGGTGCAGAAGAGAAATTTCCGGGCCTGACTGACCAATCTCTGGGTCCCCTCATTGCCAATTTTAAGCCTCTTCCCTCACAGGATATTGACTTTTCAGCACGGGAACTTGCGAACACTATCGCAAAGGCAGTGGACATTCTGGCCCCCCTCAAATCAGTATATAGACTTTAAAGAACTTTCGTCCCATCTCCCTTCTCCCTGCCCCGGCCAAGATGTTGGAGGCTCATCTGAATTTCCATCTCAGCACCTTTCTTGATAAAACCCGCCTGCTTGATCCATCTCAGCATGGTTTCAGAAAGGAGCATAGCACTGAGTCAGCCCTTACAGTGGTGGTTAACAACATCCGCGCTAAGGTTGACAGGGGTCAGACTACGCTTCTGATCCGGCTCGACCTTACAGCCACATTTGACACCCTGTCCCCTACCATCTTGGCCTCCCGTCTCAGTGAGATGGGGGTGGAGGGTTTGGCTCTCAGTCTCCTCACCTCCTTCCTTAACAACAGGGAGCAAAGGGTTAAACTGGGTGACTTCCTCTCTACCGCCAAGCCTTTGCAGTGTGGGGTCCCTCAGGGCTCCTCTTTGAGCCCTACTCTCTTCAACGTTTATGTGGCCCCACTTGCCAGGCTTGTCAGATCTTTTGGATTGGAAGTTCTCTCGTACGCCGATGACACCCAAATCATGGTCTCCCTGTCACAATCTGTCGGGTCTACGGCCCTAAACTTTAGGAACTGTATGGAGGCCGTGGCAGGCTGGATGACGTCAAGCTTCCTAAAGTTGAATGGGGAAAAGACTGAGATCCTGGTGTTCGGGAGTAACAAGGAGGTTTGGTCAGCCGATTGGTGGCCATCGACTCTGGGAGTCTGCCCCCAGCCATCCCTTGTTGCCCGCAATCTGGGAGTCTTATTCGACACCTCACTTGCCTTTGACAAGCAGGTGAATAGGACCGTTTCCACCTGCTGTGGGGTTTTAAGGGTGTTGAGAAAGCTCACCCATTACCTCACGCCTGACGCCCGGAAACAAGTCTCGGTTGCCCTTCTATCTTCGCGCTTGGACTATTGTAATGCCCTCTATCTCGGGATGAGCAATAAACTGGTCCATCGGCTGCAAGTGGTTCAGAACGCGGCAGCAAGGTTTGTTGCTAATGCCCCTAGACGCTCCTCTGGAACCGCGATCAGGAAACATCTTCACTGGCTACCGGTGCACGCCAGGATAAAATTCAAAACGCTGATCTTCATCCATCGGGCTCTTCATGATGCAGGGGCCGAGGGCATTAGGTCTCTGGTGTCCTATTACACCCCAGGCAGGGCCCTGCGATCCACCAGTCTGAAGTTGCTAACCGTCCCCCGCGTTGCGAAAGCAAGGTGGGGACGCAGGGCCTTCTTCGCCCTAGCCCCCAGACTCTGGAACGAGCTTGCCCCTGATCTTAGGAATCAGCAATCTCTTACTCTGTTTCGTCGAGCACTTAAAACTTTGCTCTTCTCTGAAGCTTATCCCTAATGTTCTTTTTTTCTCTCGATTTGGCTGATTGTTCCATCAGTTGCGCCTTGATGCCTTTGGGCAAAGTAGCGCATTACAAATTTCCTATCAATCAATCAATCAATCAATCAAACGTTTATCTAGATGTAATTTTTTATCTGCTGCCTAATTCCCGAGGTGCGGCATTAATAAGTTGTCATAGTTCGCCATTTTAAAAATTGTATTTATAGTTGATAATATTATTTAATCACATTTAAGAATATTGAAAATCCTAGTATTAATAGGGCAATCTTTTTATGATTTACTAACAAAGTGTTAGTGGACTCAGGGTCACAGAGTTCATGCTATAAAAACAGTTTGACTATTAGTTCCTTAAAAATTTTGATGATCAGATCAATCTCTCCCATTCCTCTTTATTATTGAGTCCGCTTTTATATGTATTAAAAGGGGACATATAAAATTGTTCCCGTTTTTTTCTCTTAATTCCATGGTCGCCGCCACGTGCATTAACTTGAACAACCTCTATTCCACACCATTTCAGATCATCAATTTTATGATTATGTTCAATCCAGTGTTCTACAAGAGGTGCCGTTTTTTTCTTTGTCCTAATGGCTGATTTATGTTCTGTAATCCTAATCCTTATTCTGCGTGATGTTTCGCCAATGTTCCCATTATTGCAAGGGCACATTATCAGGTAAATCATGTCCTTGGTCCTACAGTTAATAAAGCTCTTCATGCTATGTGTAATTCCCATGTATGTAATCTCTCTGCCTTTGCTTATATTATTGCAGTTCTTGCAGGAGTTACATGGAAAATTACCTACAGGGAGTGGGGCGTTGATAATGCTACGTTGTTTGCATGTTGTTTCTGTCCTATAGGTGTGTACTACATGATTCCTAATAGTACGGTTCCGTCTGAATGAAAACATAGGTTTCGGGAGTCTAGCATTATTCTTATCATTGAGTAGGTGCCAGTTTCTGGTTATAAAATGTTTAACTTTATTGCTGGCACTTCTAAAGTTAGTTACAAAGATAAGAGGAAGCTGTGGTTTGACCTCATCAGGGTCTTTGTTATTAAATAGAGATTCTCTATCATAATATTTTGCTCACTTATATGCTTGTTTTGTCAGTCTTTTAGGGTAACCTTTATCCAGTAAATTTTTAGTCAGAATATCTGCATGATTGTTAAAATCTTTCATACTTGTACAATTAAGTTTTATTCTCAAGTATTGTCCGAAAGGAACGTTATTTTTCTGACATGTTGGATGATTGCTCTGATAATGGAGCATTGTGTTACGATCTGTAGGCTTAGTGAAAAGTTCTATTTGTAATGTACCTTTTTCTTGTTTTATTTTAATATCTAGGAAGTCACAATGATTTTTATTAATTGTTGATGTGACCTTTAAGTTGGTGTCTCCTAAATTTAACCATGTAATGCATTCTGTTAGTGATTCTATTGAGCCACTCCATATAAAGAAAACATCATCTATGTAGCGTGACCAACATGTAATGTTTTCATAAAATGGTGCCGCTACATTATAGATGTGATTCTTCTCAAAATCAGACACATATAAGCAGGCCACACTAGGAGCTCAGGTTGCTCCCATGCTGGTACCTTTAACTTGTTTGTAGTAATCAGTTCTAAATAGGAAGATGTTATTTTTCAAAATAATCTCTACGCAATCCAATATAAATATGGAATGTGCAGATAGGTCTCCTGTGTCTGTGGCTAAAAGGCCCTTCAACATACTAATGGTGTCATCTTGTGGTATGTTGGTATAGAGGGCCTCTATATCAATGGTGACTAACCATTGGGTCTCATGATTAAATGGTAAATTCTCAATTTTGTTGATCATAGCAGTTGTGTCTTTTATATAGGCTCTCTGTTGTGTCACCATGGCTTTAAGGATTCTATCTACATATTTGCTAAGAGGTTCTGTCAGGGAGTCTATACTTGAAACAATAGGTCTCATAGGTGGATTTATAAGATCTTTGTGTACTTTAGGTAATCCATAAATGGCAGGTATTTTAGGGTTGGTATTCTTTAAGAGGTTATATTCTTCTACACATATTACGTCATCTTCCTTGGCATGATCTAGTAATCTTATAACTTTACCTATCAAGGCAGTCCATTCGTCTTTGTTTGATTTTTGATAATGTGCTCGATTATTTAAAAGGGTAAGCACTCTATTGTTGTAATCTTTTGTATCCATGACAATAATGCTTCCTCCCTTATCTCCAGGTTTAATAGTCACATCAATGCATTCCTCTAAGTTTTTTAATGCAATTTTTTCTTGGGAAGTTAAATTGTTCTGCCACCACATATTTTTTGTAAAGAGGTCATCAATACTACTCTCTATTACTCTTTCAAAAACGTCTATGTTTTTATTAGCAAGGTTTATAGAGGGCGTCCAGGAGGATTTAGGTTTTAAACCTGATTTGTTAGTACTTTGTGTGTTACTAGGTTCTTTATCTTTAAAAAAATAATTAAGACGGATTTTTCTAAAGAAATATTGTAAATTTCTTTCTAAATTAAATTTATCTACTGGGGTACAGATTGCATAACCTAATCCTTTCTCTAAAAGAGATATTTCTTCCTTTAATAATGTTCTACTGGAGAGGTTAATGATGGGGGCTTTTTGTTCTAGTCCCAACTTACTTTACTCCTGGTCTTCATGTAGGGACATTTCTGCGGTGAGTTCTGGGAGTAAAAACTCCCTCTGCCCCTCCCTCTGGCCCGATTCTGATGGGGATGGAATTGTTGCTGTTCTAAAAAAGAGAGACTGTCCCTGCTTGTGCTGGGAGTTGGCTCTGTTTCTTTTCTATTCTCCTGCAGATTTTCATTTTCTGATTCAGAGCTTGTATACGAAGTATCTAGAAATGTAACTCTTTTCTTGGGGAAGGTTCTTCTTGGTTGTTGCCAATTATTCCTGTTATAACTATCCTCTCTTGGTCTATCATAAAAATCCTTTTGTAGATGCAAATAAACGTGTTCTAAATTGTATTTAGTCACGTCCTTTCTCAGCTTATTTGATTTTTTATTTAACAAATAATCTTTGTATCCAGATATGTCATTTTGGATTTCTTCTTGCTTTTTTTTGGCGTCCTCAAGAGAGGTGTTTTCCCTTAATTTGTTTTCCATTTCTTCTATCTCTTTTCTTTCAATTATTAATACTTCATGAGCTGTGTCTATAATCAGTAACATCCACTCTCTACTACATCTATTAGCAATGAATGTCCAATTTTCGATAAATTTTGTGTTTCTTATAAAAATTCCCGGTTCATTTTTGATTTGCAATTCTCTAGGTATTATTCCTTTCTTACAGTATTCGATTAAAAAATCTGCATGTAATTCAGTTCTGATTGTTTTCTTTTTATTGTTCCACAGTTCTCTCCATTGTTCCACATTACAATTATTTGGAGTGATCGAGGTGAAACTTTTCGATGTGCCACTTAAAATTGTATTAAATTGTTCTTCAGAAAAGCCATATGTTTTCAGAGCGTCCATAATGAATCGGACTACACTCACCCTATTATTTGGGCAAAATCAATAAATCTCCCCAGCTAACAAACTGTGCAAAAACTTTCAAAGGAAAGGGAGTTACCCTAATGCGAAGCAAAGGGACAGGGTAAAAGTAACACTACCAGAGAAAATGTCCCTATCGTTTTTAAAAAAAAGGGTATTATCTCACTGTGGACCAAGTGTCTACTGTGCTGTTAGAGAAATATCACAATCCTAGTAGTAAGTAAGAGCAAAGTAAACAATAAACTAATAATATGTAAAAGATATCACGGTACAATTTATTAATGATAGACATATATTAAAAAATATACACTCTAAGCCACTTATGGCTTGGATGAATACCATATCATTCCTCCTATCTCAGGTTACAATCTGATTACAAAGTTAAAAAATTAAAAAACATTTGCTTGAACAAGTATAGTCAATACAGTTGTTAAAAGACAGTTGACGCAGCGTTTCGGTGACTTCTTGATGCTTTCACCTTCCTCAGGACTAACAACGTTTTATTTAATAAAAAATCTGTATAGCAAAAGAAATACTAAAATTAAGAAAAAGCTATTGATGAAGAGTTTAATCATTCTTACAATGCAATTACTACTTCTGACTTACATTTTTTAAAACATAGACATACTTTCTAAGTCTACATTGATTCACAACTCATTATCTTACTGACATCATATTTTATGACTCTTGGTCCCCATACCCACACAAGAAAAACATTTTTTTGCGGTTATTGTTCTACATCTACATTCTACATTTTTGCTCTTCTATTACCCATTTTGAGTGCCTTTATTGGAAATATGAATAGAGGCACTCAAAATGGGTAATAGAAGAGCAAATAACCAATAAAAAATATGAATAAATATGTCAAAGATGATACATTAGTCATCTAGAAAATAGGTTGAAGAAAATTAGGATGCAGAACAATAACCACAAAAGATTATTTTTTCTTGTGTGGGTATGGGGACCAAGAGTGATAAAATATGATGTCAGTAAGATAATGAGTTGTGAATCAATGTACACTTAGAAAATATGTCTATGTTTTAAAAAATGTAAGTCAGAAGTAGTAATTGCATTGTAAGAATGATTAAACTCTTCATCAATAGCTTTTTCTTAACTTTAGTATTTCTTTTGCTATACAGATTTTTTAATAAATAAAACATTGTTAGTCCTGAGGAAGGTGAAAGCATCAAGAAGTCACCGAAACGCTGCGTCAACTGTTTTTTAACAACTGTATTGACTATACTTGTTCAAGCAAATGTTTTTTGATTTTTTAACTTTGTAATCAGATTGCAACCTGAAATAGGAGGAATGATATGGTATTCATCCAAGCCAGAAGTGGCTTAGAGTGTATATTTTTTAATATATGTCTATCATTATAAATTGTACCGTGATATCCTTTACATATTATTTGTTCATTGTTTACTTTGCTCTTACTTACTACTAGGATTGTGATGTTTCTCTAACAGCACATTAGACACTTGGTCCACGGTGAGATAATTCCCCTTTTTTAAAAACACGATAGGGACATTTTCTTTGGTAGTGTTACGTTTACCCTGTCCCTTTGCTTCGCATTAGGGTAACTCCCTTTCCTTTGAAAATACCCTCTCAATAATCCACACCATGTGATTTTGCTTTCGAGTATAACTCCGAGTACACCAGCACAATATCTTTTGACAAATAGTTCTCTTTAAAGACCAGTTTTTCGGACGACTGGTGCATCTGGAAGTCACATGTACACTTTACATGTGTAATATATGCTTTAGCAATCATTGCCTCACAACAACGCTTTACAACAGAGAGAATACCCATTTCTAAACAGAAGGGACATACTATGCCAAGATGGCCTCCCTGGCTCAGTTACATCATCATGAATGATTTTCACATCCTTTGCCAATTTATAACTTCTCCAAACAGGAGGTTACGACTTCAGACCAACGTAAACACACTTTACTGGTCAGACACTTATATCAACAAACAGCGCCTCCTGGTATCACAACAGAACGAACAATACACTTCCGAATAGAAATCAAATACTAGAATAAAATGGCCAATTTCTAACATCTCCAAACAGGCGGTTACAACATCTGACCAACGTGCACAATCTTTTCTGGTCAGACACCTGTATCAACATCCAGCACCTTCTGGTATTACTACAAAACAGAACAAACAATACACTTCCAAGTCAAATACTAGACTAAGATCGCCGCCCCAGCACAGATGCACCACTCAGGAGGTTTACTGTCACTCCCTCTGACCTGCACCACGTGACCAACCTCCCAGTCACGGAGAGGAGACAATGCGCTTCACATGTGGGTGAATCGATGCATAAAACCCCTACCCCTGAACCATGCTGGCCACCTCCAGGAAGGTAGGAAGAGGGGTAGGTTGAACTCAAGTTGCACAGTCGAACTTAGTGAGTACATCAAAAAACGTAAAAAGGCATGTTCCGGACTCTACAGGTATGATGGTCAAACCCTTTCTCGTACAAATAACCGGCTACTGCCGAATATATATTTCAGTTTACACCCCAGTACGTATGCAGTCCTCTGTCTTGACCTAAGACACTTGAAGTCCTGTTGTTTTGGGTAAGAGATATCCCTACCCTTAATAGGGTGAAACTATTGGGTGCATGAGCGTCTGAATTTATAAATATATTCGCAATGTGTTTTTTCTATGTTCAAGAACAATTCTGTTTTAACCAGGGGTGTGCCACTTATCTGCACAGGTAGTAGTGGCACCCACCACAAAAGAGCTATGCTTTGTGCTCCTACTACGGCATGATACAGTATACTTAGACTACCTAATAATAATTGTTTTATGGTCCTTAAAGGAATTATCAATCAAAGACAGATAAATACTTGTGGAAATACTTTTTCTTGTTTCTGTTCATCTATTCTAGGTTGGAATTTGAGATCACACTTGGGTGATCAACTCTTGGGTACTATCAACCTTTGTTTCACCACTGGAGATCCTTAGATGTAACCCAGTTTTGATTCACTCACCCTGCCCTGAGTAAGGGTAGGGTAATATAATTTCTTTGCTCCTGAAGAAATGCCATGAATCACTCCTGAACTAGAAAGGAGTGAAACATATCAACCTAACTTTCTAATCACTATGCACTAGATTGTCATGCTTCATAACATTGCCAAGACGATCGCCACTTATACGATTTAAATCCAGCCAATGGGACCCCTGATTAAATATACATCTGGGTACCCCATCTGTAGTCTTAAGCCCACCTTTTCTCACTATATCCACCACTAAAATCCCTACACACCCACACGCATCACAGCTAAAACCAAAAAGATCTCCACCAAAGAGTACTCATGCGTGTCCCTGTGGGGCATTGCAATACCAGCCCCACAAAGAGCAAAAGGCTAATGATGAAGCATGACACCCACATGGGTGTGTGAGGACAACACTTCCTAATAAGGAAGACCCCCTCACTTTACATACTCCAACCTTTCACTTTCCATATAGGAACAGCCACCCCTTTTTGTTCATGTTGATACTTCTGTTAAGGAGCATAGGTGCTGGACCTTGAACTGCTCCTTGTCCCCTCCTATTGTGACTAAGGATATCTACAGTTTGTCCCCATATTTCTGTCCTCTCACCAGGAAGGCTCTTTAAATTGTTTTGTGTTCTCCACTGCATATTATCTCCTCCAATAAGTTACAGTGAGGAGTGTGCAAAGCAGAAACATTTTTCAGTGTAATCTTTGCATGTTTGTGACAGACACTACAAACATATGCCTTGGCTGTATGGTTCTATGCAAGCATGCCTTTTGAGTAAATGGGACCTTGTATGTTATTTAAAATTGCAGACTGCACTTTATAACATTGTGTCCATGTCCTAGCAAGGGGGAGGGGCTGCCATGCCGGCAGGCCAACGCAGGATTTGTTAGGCAGCAGCAACCCCCACCCCTGCTGTTACAGCAACAGCTGGACGGCAAAGGCTGAGACCACCATGGGCAGCAAAAGGCCTAGCTACGCCACTAAGGACATGAGTGCCATTTGACCTGCCATTCCCTCATGGGTGCTGAGTTAGGAAGTAAATGTAACCGGGTAAGTACTTACACAAAAAATACATGTGACTTACTGGCACAAAATAGATTTAGAGCACTATCTTGTAAAAGGGCCATGAAGTGTCCCTGCTCACTAACACTTGAAAGATGAAAACTATGCTCCAGCATTGGCAAAGGGAATTTGGGATACTAAGCAAACAATTTGAAGGTCAATAATCTGGAAGTGGGCAAAATCTCCCTTGTGTAAAGAAAACTTTTCAAACCAATGGTTATGCTCATTTCATTTATTAAACAATGTATTAGATTTAGGGCAGAGCACAAGAAAGTCCAGTTTGAAAGTAACTTTCTGACGAAGATGAGTGAGACTTACATGGAGTATTTTCTTTTTTACCAGACAGTGGCATTCATTCAGTCAGGAGTACTAGTGTTAAAATCACAAGCAAATTGATACTGTGCCAGGGAATGGTGTACTGTTGTCAAACATAAGCAAACTGCGGTCTAAATGCTGGCCTGCACTTTTGTGCAATGGGAAGGTGTTTCTGCAAAAGTCCCCATAAACTCTCCCACTTAAAAAATAACAGAAATAACACCTCACAGACTTTGCACTAGTTACAGAAACAGTTGTGTTCAGAGTCTGAAGGCTTCAGAATTTTGAACACCCAAAATTATAACCCAGGTTTCTAGGGCTGTTAAGTGTTGGGTTACATTCCACCTGCAATTCCACCTGCAAAGTCAAAGGCAGGAGTTTGCTCAGTAATCTAAATTATGAGTAATACGCAGACGCGACAGACTATCCAGGCTGCACCTCATTTATTTGTCACTCAAAGTATAAATGACCTATGCACAAATCCTCCGGCACTTTTCACCCTTAAGTCCCTCTGTTCAACAGATTCCAAAGTTGTTGTATGCAAGGAGGTGCACCTGGAAAACAAATGCAGTCTTGGCTTCGCTTAATTTCAAATTAATAAGCGAAGTCAGTTCACTTATGGGATTAGCCCTCACATTTACTTAACATAGTCTGTCACTAAGTTGACACTTAATTTGAAAACGAGCTAATGGTGGGACATTTGCCTTTTGAGTGACTCAGAACACCATTTTCTAAAGGTTGGACAACCCAGATATCCTTGCATATATATATTACCAAAGGTGCACAAGAAGGGTCCTTTTCCTCCAGGACGACTGATTATTTTGGAAGTGGGATCCCCGAATGAAAAGCTGTAGGAATTTGTGGGCACCAAACTACAGAAACATGTTGTCAATCTTCTATCTTACATAAAGGATAGCAAGGACATATTGACGAAAATTAAAAAATGTACATGGTCAGAGGACTTGCAATTTGTTACCTTTGATCTGGTCAGCCTTTACACCTGCATCCAAAATGAGTGTGGGCTCAAGGCGACACACTCCTACCTTTATAGGGAGGGTGCAGACTGTTTTGAGCATAACCGCATGATTTTAGACATGATGGAGTTGATACTGTTCAAGAACTTTTTCCTCAATGATGGGCAGTGCTATCATCAAGTACGCAGCACTGCCATGGGCTCCAGGTTTGCTCCCTCTTATGCCTGCCTTTTCATGGGCTGGTATGACAGGGGGCACACATGGGGTAAATGTGCCTCCCCCTGAACTGAATATATAGTCTTTTGGGGGAGGTATATTGATGATATCATTTGCCTATGGCCCACCCCGGAGGTAGACCTTTTTGAATACTTTTCCTTTTTGAATAACAACCCTTACAATGTTAGACTAACCATGAGCCAGCATAAGGAGAAGATTGATTTCCTTAATCTTCATTTTAAATTGAAAAATGGAGTGGTGCACAGCACAATATGTCGCAAAGAGACTGCTTGCAATTGGGTGCTTTATCCATCAAGTGCACACGCACGGTCAGTGAGCAAGAACATCCCTTATGGGGCGATGGTACGGGCTCGGCATAATCGCACTGAGGGTGACACTTTTCAGGCTAACATTGTTGACATCAGAACACGATTTCTCAGGAGGGGATATGAAATGATGGATGTTGGACTTGGCCCTTTTTGCAGGGTCATCCCTAAACTTTTTGCCTTCCTCCTGTATTTTTTCTGACCTGTTCTTGGCTCTTTTATGACTCTGGGCACCTTACCACTGCTGACCAGTGCTAAGGTGCATATGCTCTCCCTATGGTAAAATGTATAAATTTATTGGTGTCCATGTTTGGCTTATTTGGTTTACTATCAGCCCCTAGTAAAGTGCACCAGGAGTGCCAGGGCTTGTAAATACAAAAGCTGCTGGTGGGCTTGCAGCGCTGGTTGCGCCACCCACAGGAGCGGCCTTGTAAAATGTGTCTAGGGTCTGCCACTGCAGAACCTGCGTGCAGTCTGGTACTGTCATGCTGGCTGGGCAAGTGCACACACTTGCCAGCCTCCACACCTTCCCTTTGCCTCATGTTAGTCACCCCTATGGTAGGCCCACGGGCAGGGTGCATTGTAGGTGTAAGGTAGGGCAAGCCCTGAGTGTGTGGCATGTCCTAATAGTGAATTACAGCCATTTTCGTTTTTCACTATTGAAGGCTACCTGCTCTCCATAGGCCAGAATGGGCTGCTGGAGTCACTACACACTGTGACCCCAGTGGACTCATAGAGCATGGTAGAATGTCAAGTTTAGTATGCCTGAACTCAGAATAATAAAATACTTCTTTTAGTAAAGTTTATTTTAATATCCTGCGTTTGTAAATGCTACTTTTAGAAAAATAGTATTTACTGACCTGGCCATTTCAGTCCGCCTCTACTGTGTGTGTGTGTTCTGCCTAGTAACAGTAAAGGAGCAGGGCTGGGGAATCCCCAGAGACAGGCTGGCTGCCAGGTGGTGGGTAGAGAGATTACACCAGGATGGGTGGGAGGAGTACACCTTGACTCTTGAATAGACCTGGGCTCTGCCACCACAAAGCCGGCTCCGCCCCCTGTGGAGCGGCTGATGTCTCTGCCCTGCTGCTGAAAGGAAAGAGCAGAGTCACCATAACAAAGTGCTCCAGAACTGGACTGAGCCAGGCCCAGGCCCCCTGGCGCTAAAGAACAAAAGAATCACTGTATAAAAGTAGGATCCTGGCTCCTAAGAAATCAGAATCCTGTTTTACCACAAAGAACCTCTGCCCGACTAGAAGGAGAAGAAGACGCTGGAAGGACTGGCCTGCTGCTTGCCTTGCTGAGAAAGGAGAGGAAGAGACTTGCTGAAAAGACTTTGCTGCTTTGTGCTTTAAACATTCTCCAAGGGCTTGATCTGAGCTTGCCCCCTGAACTGAACCCCAGGACCAGTGGGTTCTTTGTGTCTTTGCTCGTCCTGAAACTCAAGCCGTGTGTGCATCCAGCTGGAGAAAGACTGCGCCCCTCATCGCCCCCCTCCTAGGGCCGTGACACTCGGGAGCTTGCCTGCCTTTGTCCCCGTGAGAGCCTCGCTCCGACCGGAGTTGCTCTCTGCCCCCGGGCTAGGCTACCTGCTCCTCTGCCACCGTCCGCTACTGGAGCGCGCTGAAGCGCTATCGCCCCTCCCGCCGGAATTCCTCCCCGACGATTGTGATCCCCGCCGGGTCATCAGCTGCACGGACCGTGCCCTGTGACCCCGCTCCGCTATCCCGGACTGGGACCAGGCCGTGCCGCCCCAGCTGTGGAGACCCCCGCACCGCCGTGCTGAGGGTCGTGGGCCACGCCTGCCTGAGTGCATGCACCCGCTGACGTAGGATCCAAAGGTGCCCCCATCATCACTGAGTCGCACAGTCCCGTGCCGACTCCCAAAGCAATGACAACGTTCCTTAAAGTTCCAGCATCGGGCTCGGGGCCCGCAACGCCGTATTTCCCCGTCATCAGGAGCCGATCGTACCAGAGGGCTGTGCTGTCTTCAGAGTCCCCCTGGGTGAGTGAGAGCGAGTGTATATTCCTGCCGTCCTTCCTGGGACCTCGAGCCTCTGACAGGCGCCCTGCTCCCCGTAACCCCCACCGCACCGCAAGCCCGTCTCGCCTCCCGTTCTGCCTCAGAGCCGCTGGGGAAGAGCCGTGCACGGCGCAGGCGTGCCCACGCCCGATGAGTGAGCCGCGGTAGGGTCCGGGCCGATCCTTGACAAAAGAGAGAGGGAAGCGCGGCGAAGCGCACCGAAGGGCCAGGACTGGCCTAAATCCCCTAAAAGTGACTGGAACCCCTAAGAAACATTTTTGTTTTAAGAGACTAAAAGAGTATCCATTTGAAACTGCAACAAAGAACATTTGCCTGCTTTACAATCTGGTGGCATAGAGAAAAACGTTATTGGTCTTGTGATAAGTCTGCTGATATATATACCTATATTTTTACATAAAGAAACGTATTTTTCCATATCCAAGCCTGGTGTCCATTGGTGGGGGGATTGATGTATTTACTGTGTGTATGGTTACAAATGCTTAACTAACTAACGCCTGGAGAATAGCCTTGGCTGCTCACGCCACGCACCTAGAGGGTGAGCAAGGGTCATTCCAAAGGGGTTATCCTGCGCCCTGACCTAGAGGAGAGGGTCCCTGCTTGACACAAGGGCATCCTTGCGCCAACCAGAGATCCCCAAGTCTAACAATGGATTTGAAGTGTGCTGAAGAATAGCAATCTCAGATTCATAACCAAATACACCACATACAGTGTGTTGGAGGGAGGACCACCGGGGAGTCGGGGAGACTAGTCCGGCAGCCTTCCTACCGCACAGTTATAGCCGAGCGCCGCTGAGAAGCCCCCTTCGGGGAGGACTTTCTCCTATAATCGTACTAGGCCCAGTAACACCACCACACAGGACTCAATATCAGTTGCTTGATTTCGTTCTTTATCAGAGGTAGCACGTTTCAATATTTACAGTGGGATCGAGGGATCCAGTAAGAGTCTCAATGTCTGTTAGAGGGATAGGGTAGCGGGACAGTCTTAGTACCAACCAGGTACGGGAGGCTCTGCGCCAGACCTTGGGTGCTGGCCGCGGGGCAGCTCGGACGTGGGGAGCCGCGACGGCGTCTGCAAGGCTCGGGTGGTAGTTCCGCTTGGGTCGAGCCGCGACACAGTCAGCAGGGCTCCGGTGGTAGGTCCGCTTCGGTCGAGCCGCGACGAGGTCAGCTGGGCTCTGATACTGAGGTTCGACAAGGTCAGGCCGCGACAGCGTCAGCAGGGCCCCAAAGGTTCGTGAAGGTCTTCGAGCACGGGGGAGCCGCGACGTCGTCAGCAGGGCTCAGAGTGTGGGTTCAGGATGAGTCTTCTTCCGTAGGGTCAGCCGCGATCCGATCAGCAGGGCTCTTGACTCCGGGATACAACTACTGTCCTGTTATTGGGTTGCCCCAGATATAGGACTGGAGCCCTTTGATGTACGGACCCTTGCGCCCGGAGGGGGCGGAGAGGCCGGTTGGGGAGCGGCCAGACGCCCAGCAGGAGAGGCGCCAGGCCCCAGAGAGCTGTGAGGTGATCGCACCTAGGTGTGGAAAGACGGTTGGGGGTCCCATCGATACTGCCCTCCGCCGGGAGTGGGAAGGGTTCACGTGGTATCCCCCGGGCCAGGGGTTGGCGCCTCGATGTCGGGCCTCGCTGGGACAGAGGCCGGGTGAAGCAGGGTCACGCAGGTGGTCACGTGGAGTGACGTATAATCCAAAATGGAGGAGCCCCGAGGTGCATGGGACCTCGTGCGGCTTAGCGAGGGGGAACAGGACCACGCCACGAGGCCGGCTCCCACACAGTGATAAAAGCTTTACAACTCTAAAGAAGAATTGGTACATACTAAATGATATTCCAAACCTACAAAATTCTCTAACTAGGAACCCCTCTGTAACCTTCAGGAGAGGGTTCACTCTGAGAGACAAACTCAGGTGGAAGCATGGTTGCCACCCAAACCTATGGGATTCTTGCTATATTTGCTATATTTGCCCATACGGAAAGAACAAAACCAAAGAATTTAAATGGCATACGGCGGGCGTGGTTTTTGAACTCAGACCGCAGTCACACAAGAAGGCTCACTGATCATGGTAGGTTTAGGGAATGTCCCATTTGGATGTAATATGGAGCACCCGTATTTTTATTTTTATTTAAAAGTTTGGTGAGAAATGCAGAAGATAATGGCATTACAGGGTTAGCTTTAAGGCGGCTTGGGCTGGAGGTGTCCATGTGCAGGGATTGCCAGGTGCTGCCCCGTTGGCGTGCCAGAGGTATGTTGTTTCTACATGGGGTCTTTTGGGATGCGTTGGCCTTTGTAACATATTGATCATAGCCTCCTATCAGGGCAGCAATTGCGGTTGACCCCGCGATCTCTCATACAGTTGAAGCCACAGCAAGACTAAATTGATGAGCTCTGGGCTGCGGAGGTGAGTGGCCTTGCCCTAGGCATGTTGAGCGCATTGTCAGTGGCAACTCTGGTGTCCTCTGCTGGCGCTGAGGTTGGCCATTGTAAGCATACATGTGTTTTGATAGACCGAATGCATGTGTGAGTGTGCCGTAACAAGAATATTTAGCCAAGAAATATTAAAATAGTTTCTTCTCCAAAGGAAACACTTTTTCATGACCATTGTGAGCATAGGTCATAGACATCTATCAGGGCTATGATTGTAGATTGCCCCTTTTTTTGCTTCTCATTTAGTTGTACCTATGTTCAGCTTTGACTGGATCACCGGCTGGTAACCATGGTATTGAGTGGCCTGGTTAATGTCTATCTGGGAATCATTATCATTGCCATAACATTATGCTTCTTGTACATGATTTAATAAGTCATGATCAAATTATTATGGTTTGTCTTGCCTCACATGACCGTTAAGTACCGCTAAGGTCTTAGCCCTAACTTAGGTCTGATTTCGGGTGATCTTTTGTTGATTGACCTACTTAGCAGGGATGACAACCAGTTATGGGGCTTGAGAATGCTAATATTCACTAGTGTATGTTGCTGAAGTATTGGAGATACTCGAGGCTTATTAGCATACTTAAATATAAAGGTGAGAGTTTTTGTAACTACAGACAACTGCCATGATTTATCACATTTGCTGGTATGATTTGATTCAGTAACATATGGCTTCTATTGGTTCTCATTCACTCTTTCTTTCTTTCTCCCTCCTTCTCTTCTTTCTCTCCTTTCTGGCACTTTCTCTACAAAATTATGAGCAATGTTCATTAGCTCCTGACCAGCTATCATTCCCAGTTGCAGCATATAGTGAGTGGAAGGGGAGGAAAGTGAGTGTGAACGCTGTATATGTGGCCCCGGCCTACGCGTGTTAAGAGTCTTCAAGAGAAAACGGTCCAATTAGATGGAACATTCCTTTTACTATCTAGGTATGTTTTCTTGGACCCAAGCCATTATGGAAACTAATTAGAAATAAAAAATCTTTTACGGGAGTATGACGGCCGTCTGGAATGTAAAGTATTCTCAAGGTTAAAATTCATTTTATGGAAATGTCTACTAGAGCTCTGGGTAAAGGATGGCTCAAATAACAGTTTCTTGGTATTATTAAACATAAGTACAGGAAATTAATGTATACAAGCTTTAGCTGTTAAGACTTTTCAAGATTGAGAAAATGTGTGCCACTGGTTTTGATGAATGTAAAACTTATTATGAAGAACCAAGTGGAAATTTTTAGAGTGCCCTATTCAAAAGACCAGCGTTAATTGTGGAATGTTGCTCATGCATAATGTTGTCACCTAGTGCCTCCACTCCCTTGGAGGTTCTTGCTATGGTCACCATATAAATTTTTTGAACAGTGGCGGCTGATGACATTTGAAAGTGGAGAGGCGTAAAATAGATGTTGTACTGTACTGTGGCGAGCGAGCGCAGCGAGGGAGCCCGAAAAAACTACGGGGGGTTCGGGGGCAGTTCTCCCCCTGAGAAAATTTTGAAAAAAGAGTAGACAAATGGTGCATTTTCAAGCAAATTTGAGAAGGCAGAACAGTTAATAAAGCAATTGTGAAAGTGCAGTTATTACATTAATAAAGAGATGTCACTCAACAACATAGGTAGCTGCTTATTCAGTATACCCAAGGTCATGCTGCCCGTTGCTCCGATCATACGTGCTCCTGTTTCTAAAACTAAAATGCTGTAAAATATGTGTGTGACTTGCAGCCTCACATACAGTCAGTTGCACACTGTACTATCTGTGTAATGTGCTTAGTGCAGCAATACAGATATAAATACATAAGGAAGTCAGCCACATAGACTGAAAATCGGTCCCTGTATAATGCGATTGGGATAAGCAAGATTCAGATTTAACAGTGCACTATTAATGCATTTTTTTTAACATAATTGTCCCTTCAATACCTGGTCAGGGATAGTATAGGCTATATATATATACACAATTACAATTAAAATCACACACTTAGTTTACAGCTCAGTTGTTAACTCTTTGCACTGATGCTCAAAAATAATAAATACTTCCCACAAACCTTGGAATGATTTGATCAATTAATGCCAATTCCCCAATATCCAGCTCCCAACCACCCTTTACACGTGCAGATTAGTCTTAACAATTGCAGATTAACTCGTTGTAGTGTACATTTGAATTTCTTTCAGGCCAGCAAGTACCCTGGGAGGAAGGTTTGATTTTGATTAGCTCAGCTGTCTGTCTGGTGTTTGTTTCACAGAACAGGACACACACTTAATGACACTATGAAGTATTTAATTTAAACTATTGAAATTCAGCATCCCGCAGTAATTGTCACTACTGCTGCTACTAGAAAGGTCTAACCAAAAAAACAAATTAACGTTAATATCTGCATATTGTTTGGAGCCCCTGCTGTTCTAATTCCCTGTTCTGCATTGCAGCCCGTGTCTGTTTCACCCAGAAGCAAGCGGGTGAGAAAGCAGGTTTGCGGGTGAGAGGGTGTAAGACATTGAGAGTGGATGTCACTCCCTGAAGAGGGTGAGTTTTTCAGCTGTGCAGGCTGCATTGCTGAGGCAAAGGTTTGCACAGCCTTGTGTGTGAATATGAAGCACAGGCCTGCCTCGTAGTATGTTTAATGACTGACCTAAATTCTGCTGGACCGGTAAATATGCATTACAATACTCCATGATGCCTTTCACACACAATGCAGCACCCAAAATCTGGTCCATAATTGAAGATGGCCCATGGTTGCACACCTTGTTTGAAAAGCCCAAACACGTAGCCCAATCAAACGGAGCCTTTGCTTTATTAATGCAGCTTCCATGTTGCAGACCATGTTTATGAAGAGCTGATAGGTATCTGAATCACCTGCTCCCCATCATTAACCAAAGTAATAGAGGAAAGTACTCGGCCTTCCTTGAAAGAAAATTTAGTGGGCAAACTTCAGAATGGTAAATTGGTGCACAATCAGGCTACCTTTTTCCCTCTTCCTACCATCCTTTGTAAGGAGAGTGTGTTGGGGAGAGAAAACAGCGGGTGAAAATGAGAGAGCGACAGACAGGTCAAGGGCAGTGCAGGGTTGGAAGAAAAAAGACAGGATGAAAGATTAAAGTGAGCCCGACACTACAGCAAGTAAATAAAACAACACTCACCCTCAGGAGTCTTCCAATTGGTGCACTTCAACAGTCCATGGTGGCATTTTCAACTACGAGGCCCAGCTGCAGCAGCTCATTAAAATCACCTCTCAGGACCTCTCTGCTGGCGCTAGAAAATAATGCTCAAAACAGAATACACATGAGGCACAGAAGAATGCGCAGTGTAACTGTTCGGAGCACGTGAGGTCAAACAGGTGATGCTGCAACCCCTCCCTTTCCAAGTCGTCATACAGTGATGACATAGGAAAGGGAGGAGTGGTTACGCAGCTGATGATAGACTGGGAGTACAGGGCTGACAACGTACACGCCCGGGCCTGCTTTAGAAAGTGATGTTTTTGAAACGTCATTTCTGGGAGGTTCCAGAAGACCCCAACTATTACAAAATCGGGCTGGCAGCATGTCAGCCCGTACTGCTTAAATATTACTGCTACCAATAGACACCTGCAGGTGTAGTGCGCAGGTGTCTAAATTAAAACTGCCTGACATCCGTTTTGCAGAACGGACTTGGCAGGCCAAGGCAGGGAATATTTAAGGTCAGTTCAAAATGGTAATTGCTTTTTGCAATTACTGGCGGTGGCGACGATATCGCATTTAATTGGAAGGGAGTAGCCGCTCCGCCCACACCCGGAAACCGCCGCTATTTTTTAATACAACAAAATGAGCAAAACACACTCTATATCCACAGCAAACTATCCTGCAAAGTTCTGTTATGAGGTGGTCAGTTTTGAAAAATGGAACAGACTTATTGATTGCACTAAAAAAGTGCACACTAAACCAACCGTGCGGTGTCTTGGTGTTGAGCAGTTCAGCAGCATGAATCACAGTGAAAACAAGTCAAAACTGTTTTTATTCAGCTCCCCTCAACTTAACTCAGCAGTAAGGTACAATTAATTCAGCCAATGCATTACTATCGAATAAGGTAGTTGGAACAACATAAAAGATGTGTTTAAATGCCACAATATCTAGAGCGGAAAGTTTTCTGAAGTACTGATTTCATCAGAAAGCCTTCGTGTGTAGGGACATGCTTATGATTAGTGCTCTAGGAACTGAATCAGGCAAACTGTCACAAAAGCCGTTTTACCCTCGCTACGGGTAGAAAGTTAATAGCTACAGTGTGAGCACCATTTCTCTGCATTGACACAATTTGCTCCACAGCTCTCACACAAATCCTGAATGAGGAGAAAGGGGGACATTTTAGTTCAGCTAAATGCAATTATTATCCAGGCAGCCTTTCATTCTTACAGTGTTTACAGGCGAAGGAACTATGTAAGAATAGGGAGTGGTGACTCCAACCCAATCCCAATCAGTTGTGTATGCACAGTTTCAGTATTTTATCGAATTAAGCGTGCCCCTGCTTTATTATAACACCATTGCACACTGTAACATACAAGGCGCATTTAGCTCTAACCTGCTTGTGGATGTCTTGACTGGTTTAGACCAGCTATAATTTGTAAAGACCTTCTTTGGGTCAAGAATTGTGACTACAAGCCAATAAAAAACACAATACATGCTAATGATTATGAAGCTTTAAACAAGTTTCTGTTTCATAGGAAACAGGATCCTGAGTCCAACTCCTGTGTAATACAGTAAAAGAATACCCATTAGAAATTAAGTTCAGGTTAGTGTGCAACTCATTGTTTCCTTCTTCTTGGGTATCCAATGCAAGGCTGTAAGCGTAGATGATTCTTACCGATCCATTTTTATGCTCGACGTATGCTCAGCATCAGTATATGATCAATATATAATAAATATATGATCCAATTTGGTAGGGGATAGCCATGCATTAAAATAATCTATAGATAAAAGGCATTCACAAAGTTCTGTAGACTTATATCTACATACTAAATGACATATTGTTACTACACTCCATATATAAGGACACAGCATTTAGGGGACAAAATGTATTTGTGGTATACCAGTGTCTCCTGATGACAGTTAAGCTGAAAAATGTACTATATGTTTAAGATTCAGGATTCTGTATCATGTAATCTGTCAAAGGTGGCATTCCGGTGCAAGCATGTTTGAATTAAGTTTCTTTTACCTTATTGAGCATACTGTTGCTTGACTCCCTGGCATCTTATGCAAAGGGACGTTCACACAGCATAGACATAGACAGCATGATGCTACCTTTGTCTAGTTAATCTACTTTAAGGCATTTTTGAGGAGTGCAAATGTTTGTATCATTTCTATTGGCATACAAATTTGTATTGGGTCTGGAAATACAGCATAACCTTTTAATTCATGTTTCCCTGTTGCGTCCAGGCTAACTATTTCAACAGTTGCTTTTATGGCAGTTCATTCAAAACTATTCTTACTTTCATTAGTTCTTAGGGGCACCTTAGCTTTAGAATCATAGTCTGTGGCCTTGCAGTTCCATCCATTAGATTCATAGAACCGCAAGAGTTCTTTGGAGAGTGCATGCATCTGTGATAGGATGCTCGACTGTGGCTCAATTTTGTTTCTGTGTGTAAGAGGATCCTAGGAATAGTGAGTAGCAGCCTCTGCTGGAAGAACTGTTAGTTTTATGGTGGATGAATTTTCACGATTTTATCAGAGCTGTTTTGAGATGGTGATAAAAAAGGTATCTAGACATTGGTCCAGCAAATGTATTTTTGCTGCAGGCCCACCATTCCCTTACCTATGCCCTTTTAGAACATTTCTCCATAAGTGTCTGCCTTGTAACTCTTGATATGCACATTACTGAAGAGTAATCCTAAATATAGAGAACGGCATCTGTCCATTGACTTAGAAGCAGTCTGTATTAAAGATATGCTATCTGAAACTCTAAAAATTGAGAGGTATTTATTCCTCCATTGAAAAACCCAAAATGATAGCAAAGTAGACTAGGATATGGACACACATCTCTGATGAAAAAAAAGGCACAAGGTAATGCAGCAGTGTGGAGACAAACGTGTATTCCACAGCCTTGATGAAACTTGAGGCCCAAGTCGAGTCCCAATGAACAAAGAACATTTCAGTTTCCGTAAGGATCACCATATGTCAGTAAAATGAAACAATGTGTATATGGTTCTATGTGACACTGAGCAAGCCAAGGATTGAAAATATAAAACATTTACAATTCAATAGTCTGTTGTGTTTTCTTTAGTACATTACTACAAACAACCTGGATCTGATGAACAGCAGCGGTCTGTGCAGGTAAGCGCAGTGGGGCGGGGGGATGTTGATAGACGACGGAATAGGATTTATGTAATATTCCCTATTCCATTGTTTGTCGACTCCGCCCCTCCGGCCCCGCCCCGCCATGCTTACCTACACGGATCGCCGCTGCTGATTAACCCCTTGTGTGCCCTTGACGGAACCACGCCGTCATGAGCCACGGGCACCGTGGGCTCATGACGGCGTGGTTCCGTCATGGAGCGGCCGCTCCTCCCACGCGGCTCGAATTCCCCGCCTGTGCGGGCGAATTAGAGAGTGGGCGGAGTCGTGACGGAACCACGCCGTCATGAGCACAGCTCGCCCGTGACTCATGACGGCGCGGTTCCGTCATGAGCACCGCGCCACCGTGCTGCCCCCAAACCCCCCCCCAGCGCTGCGGCGGAATTCGCGCCGCAGCGAAGGGGTTAAACCAAGATATCATATATATTAGATTCTGGTCTCAACCTATCTACTGCACTATACTAAAGCACTGAATCCAAGTAGTGAGAAACAAGAGTGATATTTACTGTCCTGAACACAGATGCCTGAGGTGGCATGTTTATCTTGTGTGGTAAATTACTCTTATTTCCAGTTTCATATTTGGGACTGAGGTATTGCATGCAGAGTTGGTATTTACTGAGAGAAATTTCACCTGTTTTGCTTTTTTCCCCCAAAGCATTTTTGTTAGACCTGGCATCCTTGGTGTGTCTTTCCCCTATCTTTTTGCCTCTGCCCCCTGTATTTCTGCTGTGTGCTGGATTTCGGTTTTGCTGGTCTTGATGCTTCGGGCACTTTGCCACTGCTGATCAGTGCCTAAGTGCAAGTGCTCCCTCTATCAATTGCGAATATGGATTGGTGTTTCCAACAATGGCTTGTTTGACTTACTGCTAAGTCCCTATTACAGGGCACTGTGTATGCCCAGGGTCTGTAAGTCAACTGCTGCTAGTGGGCCTGCAGCACTGATTGTGCCACCCACACAAGCAGCCCTGCAAAGGGGTCTCAGGCCTGTCACTACAGTGTCTACTACTATTGCGATGTCAACCTGGTAAGGTTACCCACTTGCCAGGCCTTAACCTTCCCTTTTATTACATATGAGACACCCCTAAGGTAGGCCTGAGGTACCCCTGTGGGCAGGGTGCAGTGCATGTGAAAGGTAGACATGTGCTGATGTGTGTGACATGTCCTGATAGTGAATTGCAGTGTATTCCGTTTCTCATTATTGAAAGGTTATCTGTCTCATAGGATTGAATGGGAGTCTATTTCTAACATCTTATAACTATAACTTCCCATAGGGACAAGATAGAAAATGGAGTTTAGTATGCCTGAACTCAGAATATAAAAATGCATCTTTTAGTAAAGATGATTTTTGTATTGTGGGTTTGTGTGCCTCCGCTGGTTTGTGCAGTGACTATCTGACTTTGGAGTGACAGGGGCTCGGGATGTGCATTTACTGTAGACAGCCACTGGGGGGCGGGGGGTTGAGGTGTGTCCTGCCTCTCCTGGACAAGTCCGGGCTGGGCTGAATAGACCAGGGCTGCAATTGTAGGGCGAGGAGATTTCCTTGCACTTGAATAGGCCTGGTCTGCCTTACACAATGGTGTCTCCCCATCCTGCCAGAAAGCTGGACCAGATAAAACAGAATTGGTTTTGACTGAGCACAGAGCCTCTCTGCCACCAGAGAACAAAGAGAAATGCTGTATAAATATTAGGGTCCAGATCCCAAAACTTTAGCATGCTTCTGGACTCAAGAGGAACCTCTGCCAAGGAGAAGAGCTCGGAAAGCTGAAGGAGAAGTACTGCCCCCGTGCTGTGTGCTGTCTGGGGTTGGCCTGCAGTGGCTGTTTCTACCAAGGAAAGGACACAGACTTTGTTGTGTGCTGTGTATCCTGTTCGAAGAAGATCTCGCAGGGCTTGAAGTATTGATTGCCTCCTGTATAACTCCCAGGGGCACAAAGACTTCACCACCAGCTCCCCTGAACTTCCTTGCTGGGAGTTCTGACCTGCCAAGAGTTGCCTGTTCTTGTGTTGGGCCTCTGGAGGTTGTTCCTGCTATTGGGAGCTGGGAAAAGAGAAGCAACTAAAGGAGCATGACGCATCCCCACCTGTTTCCGATGCATCAATGCTGTGCCGCTGAAGAAACTGACCGGCACCTGCCCGCGGCTGGAGAAATGCCCGCACGCCGAATCTTGTGCACCGAGCTCCGAAATCTGAAACTACAGAACTGATTCCGATGCAGGCTCTGCTGTGCGAATGCGAGATCCAACGTATCGTGGGACCCCGGCTGGAGAGATCAACACAGCACAGTTGCCACCACATCAAGAACCAACGCATCCCTGAATCCCCATGCATTGCACCAGGGCGGCAAGTCTTCAACAGCGCTGGGGGCGCAGTAAGAAACCAACACATCACCTCCTTGCACAGTAAAAAACCAATGCATCACCTCCTCTCCAGTAAGGAACCGATGCATCTCCTCCCCTGCTTGGCAGTAAGGAACCAACGCATCACCTCTCTTGGAGTAACTAACCGACGCATCACCTTCCCTGGGCGTAAGGAACTGACACATCACCTTCCCTGCAACTGTTTTTGTTTATGATTTTGACACATCCAAGGTACTTTGTGTTGAAAGTGTCGCATCTATAGTTTTCTATGGACAGAACTGTTTTTACCTTCTAAAAGTCATATTTTGATTATTGTATGTTGAATTTTTGGGGTTTTGGTCTTGTTTGGTTTAGATAAAGATTACTTATTTTTCAAAACTGGTGTGGTGTCCAATTGTAGAGTTTTCACTGTATTACTGTATTTGTACACACATGCTTTACCCACTGCCTCTGAGATGAGCCTGTCTGCTCATTCCAAGCTACCAAGGGGGTGAGCAGGGGTTATTTTAGAAGTGTATCCCCTTACTCTGACTAGGAATGAGGCTCACTACTTGGTCAAAGGTGCAAACCATTGCTAACTAGAGACACTTATTTCCAACAATTTTCCACTGAAACATTTTGCTAGCCTTTTTGAAAAAACAAACTGCAGGGGTGCAATAACTATTCTTCTACTGAGAATTCCAATGCCTATGCAAATCCTTGTCCTCATAATGAGTGGGCCTTCCCCAATACTCTGAGTTGAGCCACAAAGTACTGTTCTGGTTCTGAGTCATTACTCAGAAAAAAGCAGCGATTCATTCCACATGATTTCATGCAACCAATGAAATGGCATTTCAAACATAGCAAACAATAATCAAAAGGAATCTTTGCAACATGTAAATTAAGAACAAGTGTTATTTCTATGCCACTTGAGCTGTACTGAGCGGTGATTTCTGGGTGTGGGCGGAGGGGCTACGCCCTTCCAATTAAATGCGATATCGTCGCCATTGCCGGTAATTGCAAAAAGCAATTACCATTTTGAACTGACCTTCAATATTCCCTGCCTTGGCCTGCCAAGTCTGTTCTGCAAAACGGATGCCAGGCAGTCAGGCAGTTTTAATAGAGACACCTGTGCACTACGCATGCAGGTGTCTATTGGCAGCAGTAATAGTTCAGCAGTACGGCCTGACATGCTGCCAGCCCAATTCTGCAGTAGTTGGGGTCTTCTGGAACAGCCCAGAAATGACATTTCAAAAACTACACTTTCTAAAGTAGCCCAGAGTGTGTACAGTGTCAGCCCTGTACTCCCGGGACTGCCTGTTTCTCATCAGCTGCCTAACAACTCCTATGTCGTCACAGTATGACGACTTGGGAATGGAGGCGTTGCAGCATTACCTGTTTGGCCTCATGTGCTCTGAACAGTTACAAAGCGTATGCTTCTGTGCCTCATGTGTATTGTATTTTGAGCATTTATTTTCTAGCGCCAGCAGAGAGTGCCTGAGAGGTGATTTTCATGAGCTACAGCAGCTGGGCATCGTCGTTAAAAATGCCACCATGGACTGTTGAAGTGCACCGATTGGAAGACTCCCGAGGGTGAGTGTTGTTTTATTTACTTGCTGTAGTGCCGGGCTCACTTTAATCTTTCATCCTGTCTTTTTTCTTCCTACCCTGCACTGCCTTTGACCTGTCTGTCGCTCTCTCATTTTCACCCGCTTTTTTCTCTACCCAACACACTCTCTTTACAAAGGATGGTAGGATGACGGAAAAAGGTACCCTAATTGTGCGCCGATTTACCAGCCAGAAGTTTGCCTAATCAATTTCTAGCAAGGAAGGCTTAGCACTTTCCTCCCTTACTTTGCTTAATGATGGGGGAGCAGGTGAGTCAGCTACCTATCAGATCTTCATAAGCATGGTCTGCAACATGGAAGCTGCATTAATAAAGCAAAGGCTCCGGTTGATTGGGCTACAAGTTTGGGCTTTTCAAACATGGGTTGCAACTAAGGGCCATCTTCGACTATGAACCAGATTTTGGGTGCTGCGGTGTGTGTCAAAGGCATTATGGAGTGTCGTAATGCATATTAACCGGTCCAGCAGTCTGTCATTAAACATATATTCCGAGGTAGGCCTGGCCTTCTTATTCCCACACAAGGCTGTGCAAACCTTTGCCTCTGCAATGCAGCATGTACAGTTGCAAACTCACCCTCTTTAGAAAGTGACATCCACTCTCGATGTCTTACACCCTCTCACCCGCCAATCTGCTGTCTCACCCGCTTGCTCCTGGGTGAAAGAGACACGGGCTGCAATGCAGAACAGGGATTTAGAACAGCAGGGGTTCCAAACAATACGCAGATATTAAGGTTAATTTGTTTTTTGGTTAGTCCTCTCTAGTAGCAGCAGTAGTGACAATCACTTCGGGACGCTGAATTTCAATAGTTTAAATTAAATACCTCGTAGTGTCATTAAGTGTGTTTCCTGTTGTGTGAAACGAACGCCAGATAAACAGCTGAGCTAATGAGCATCAAGCCTTCCTCCACGGGTACTTGCTGGGCTTAAAGGAATTCAAATGTACACTACAACGACTCACGAGTTAATCTGCAATTGTTAAGGCTAAGCTGCAAGTGTAAAGGGTGGTTGGGAGCTGGGTATTGGGAAATTGGCATTAATTGATCAAATCACTCCAAGGTTTTTTTTAATTGTTTTTGAGCATCAGTGCAAAAAGTTAATAACTGAGCTGTAAAGTAAGTGTGTGCTTTTAATTTTAATTGTGTATATATATATATATAGCCTTTACTACCCATGGCCAGGTATTGAAGGGACAGTTATGTTAAAAAAGAGGAATTAATAGTGCACTGTTAGCTCTGAATCTTGCTTACCCCAATCACATGATACATATAAACGATTTTTAGTCTGTGTGCCTGACTTCCTTATGTGTTTATATCTGTATTGCTGCAATAAGCACATTACACAGATAGTACAGTATGCAACTGACTGTATGTGAGGCTGCATGTCACATACATACTTTACAGCATTTTAGTTTTAGAAACACGAGCACGTATGCAGCATGTGGGCGGCATGACCTTGGGTATACTGAATAAGCAGCTACCTATGTTGTTGAGTGACATCTCTTTATTAATGTAATAACTGCACTTTCACAAATGCTTTATTAACCTTCCTACTTTCTCAAATTTGCTTGAAAATGCACCATTTGTCCACCCTTTCTTCAAAAATTTCTCAGGGGAGAACACCCCCGGAACACCACTTTCAAATGTCACCAGCCACCACTGGCTGCACTGCATATTTACACTGTGGATAATACATGAAAACCTTATCAATCAGATGTCTTGTAAAGCTTGACTACTCACCCTGAAGGGTCTCAAGGTACTGGGGGGGCTGCTGGTCCAATGAAGCGTTGTGGTTCAGTAGAAGAGCCAGGGCTTGAGGTCCTTCCTGTAGTGAGGCAGTGACAGTGATTGCGTGAGGTGGAGAGGTAGTGAGTTCCAGGTTTTTGCTTCAAGGTAGAAGTATTTTCCTCTGGCTGTGGTCTTGTGGATATGTGGCACGGTCGCCACGGCCAGTTGGGCGGAGCGGAGGTCTCTGGTTGGTGCGTGGATTGCGAGGAGGTGGTTGAGGTACCCAGCTTCTGCGACATGTAGGGCTTTGTAGGCGTGGGTGAGGAGCTTGAAGGTGATTCTTTTAGTGACTGGGAGCCAGTGGAGGTATCTCAGGTGGCCAGTGATGTGGTTGCATGGTGGGATGTGTCGATGATTCTGGTGGAGGTGTTCTGAATCTTCTGCAGTTTTTTTAGGCGTTTCTGGGTGAAGCCGGCATAGAGCGCATTGCCATGGTTGATTCTGCTACTGATGAGTGCGTTGGTGACTTTCTTTCTGGACTCTGTGGGGTCCACTTTAAAATCTTTTGGAGCAGATAAAGCATGCAGAAGCAGGATGATGAGGTGGTGGCTCATGGTGAGCAAGGAGTCCAGGATGATTCTGAGGTTCTATGCGTGGTCTGTGGGAGTGGGAGAGAAGGATTTCCAAGCACTGTGGGCCACCAGGAGTCGTCCCAGGTGGAGGGGATGGAACCCATGATGAGGACTTTTGTCTTTTCTGAATTGAGCTTGAGGCATCTGTTCTTCATCCAGGTGGTGACGGCCTTCATCCTGTAGTGAAAGTTGTTATTGTCGACTGAGGGTCTCTCCCTCAGTGGTGAGGGAGAGAATCAGATGGGTATCATCAGCACATGAAACAATGTTGTGTCTGTGGTTTCTGATGCTGGCTATGAGCGGGGCCATGTAGATGTTGAAAAGAGTGGGGCCCTGAGGGACACTGCAGCTGATCTCTGTGGGTTCCGAGAGGAATGGAGGGAATCTGACTCTCTGTGTCCATTCCAGGGCTTTGTCACGGATGCAGGCTATGGTGGTGGCTGCTTTGATGTGATGTGGGCAGGGGTCCGAGCGTGCTCTGGAGTGGATGATCTTGAGGGTGTTGTCTGCTGTGAGGGGAGCCCAGTTGAGCAAGATCTGTTGGGTCCGACGTTGTAGGGTGTGTTGTTTGCGGGTGGGATAGGAGGGTCTTGGGTAACAATGCTGTCAAAGCTGTCATAGATCTCTTTCATCTTGTGGTGGAAGTAGGTGCCAGGGTAGTTGCAAAGCTCTTGGTAGGGAGGGATGTCTGCTGTCTCTGTTCTAGGTTTGGCATATTCTTAGACCATGGCAAAAAGTAATCTACTATTGAGTGCATTGGTGTTAATGCTTTCTTGCAGGGGTGCTTTCTTCGTTGATATCTACATAACCTTAGAAAGAACAATGAAAATCAAATTGAAAGAAAACAGCTAATCTGGGCTGAAATGACCAGTACAAAAGTTACATTCATGTTACCAATAACAAACGCACTAGATTGAGAATATTAAAACACGGTCTACCTGAGTTCAGCTGAGTGCATTCAAATGCATAGAGATTTCTGTCTGGAATCACACCTCATCCATGCGTTAGGAAAACTGAACCTGCCATGTGAAACATCAAATGACTTTCCATACAACAGCCCTATGAAAGTGGGGAATTCCAGATGACTGTCGAGTGGGGCATTTGGGTTTCATTAGATCAATGTGACACCTTCAAACGTGCAGAACAGAATACCTCTCAGCTTCTCTGAAGTCATGAACGTCATTAGGCAAGAACTAGATGGTGGGTCAGAAAAGGAAATTTAGCTGGTCGGACTGGAAGAGCCATGAAGATTAAGCTTTTTATGTATCTCTATACATCTCTTTTAGGGATCCACCTCTATAGGTGTTGGGTGCATTGTCAAGGACAACAAACCTGGGCTTCTATGGGAATTCTCTAGGGCATATTATCAAGTCTCTTATCGCCGCTTTAGCTGCAGTTTCCTGCCGCTAAAGCGGCGATAATGTTTGTGCCCTTCTTGGAAATATAGCCCCAAGAGTCATGGAAAGTTGGGGAGGGTTTGTCTGGAAACTTGTGAGACCTCCGTCCAAAGAAATTATTGAAGCATTTGTGATCCTATTGCCATCCAACATCAGCAAAAACTTAACCTGGCTGCATAGTCTCTTTTCACACATGCTGTAGGCCGCAAACTGCATCTGATCATTCTGACATTAGCAATAAGGTGCTATTCTGTTGAAGAGGATGCAACATTGGAATGTAGCTTGACCCCAGGAAATGTCTGAGCTATACAGCCCTTCCCTGGACAAATGCAGGCTTCACATTGGGCAGCATATCCACCAGGCACAGCCTTTTACCAGAAGCAAAACAAAAGTATCTTAAAATAAATCTTTTCGTCTTTTTCAATGAGAAAGCTATCATCTGTAATTCAGAGCAGAATGGCAGCACTAAGGCAACACCCAATAAATGCTGCATTACTGCCTCAAGTTGCTAAAAATCAGAATATTAAAATAACATACCTTGATTTCGATATTAAGCAGAAAATAAGTAGAAAAATCATTAGAGGGTTTACCTAGGCCTGTTCGGTCTTGGGTTCACAACCACTAGCCAGTCACTTCAGCAGAGATCTTTGAAATCGACACAACCTGCCATTGATATCAAACATTAAAGGGGTGGATAATAAAAACGCATCAATTACTTAACATCGAGGACAAATTGAAATACCCAAAAATCATAACGATATTATGAGCTCTATCCAAAATTGCTAGATTATTGTAAGATTCTTCTTAACTGAGCACCCAGCTGTTTGCTGGCTTTGATTTGGTTACTGTTGCTGCTTTATCCTTGATCATTCTTAATAGACATTTCCTTCGACTGATTTTGTGAAGAAGGATGCCCCTTCCTTTGTAAGATTGGGCACTGTCTCCCTTCATACATTAGATGATCTCAGAATGATCTGCCTTGGCTTCTCAGTGTAAATCCTTTTACAGATGGTTGTGTATGATAATGAACAAAGGACGGTGTTATCTCAAAACCCCTTAGGTAAAGAGTACCTACTATTGTAGCCTGGCTGGAAACTCTTGGCATGCGAGATACACTTTGCCTTATTGCCTTGTTGCTCGTCACTTGTCTGCACTGCCCTTGTTTTCTTTACATGGCTCCCCGATCAAAATTCTATAGACCTTTGTGTCTTGAACAGGCTTGTAGCTATCCAATCATATTAGATTGATACCTGCCGCTTTGCTGCATTTTCTTCTGGGGGAATGGTATGATCATAATGGAACTATGAAATGACTTCTATGCTCTATATACTCCATCCAGACAATTATCAACCCCAAAGGACAATATAGTGCTGACCCACGCTATACTCATACAGATTGGCTGTGGCAAATATCACTGCTTGCAGGAGAGGGGGAACAAAGTAGAGATCAAAGACTTCACAATGTATGTCATTTTTCCTTAGATATTTAACTTTAACTCTGGTGGGTAACAACTACATGAGCAGAAGAGGAGCAGCTTGGATAGATGAAAAATATGCTTTTGGTTCATCTAGCATTTTGCAGAGGCACAAGAGTGAGGGGACCTTTCAACCACCCATTGGGCTACCGATTGTAGACTTGAGGACGGTGGACGAATTTCAGAGTCGGACTTAGAAACACGAAGGGGTGAGAGACTTGTAGCTTCTATTCTGATGATGTACCAGGAACTAAGCTACAGCTCTGAATTGCTCCTCAGGACATTGAACACTTCTGAAGGCTAGAAGTCCCTGACCTTTACCTTTGTAAAGGGACATGGATAAGGTAAATATATAACTCATTCTGAATAATTTGGCTGACATCTGTTAGCAAAATCTGAACATTACAATTATGAGAAAGTGGTTCATTAGTTGAATTGGTTGGTAGTTTTCTTTAAGTAATAATGACACTATCCCCGACTAAGTCAAGTTACGGCTCGATAATTTAAACCTGGGCTCAACAATTGTTAGCTGTAGCTCAGAGCAGACAGGCTTAACTTGTGAGAAATGTGTAAACCATTTATAACAACCAAAACAATTAAAAAGTAGTAAACACAAAGCATTACAAATAACCCTTCAATTCACTAAAATAAAGACAAAAATAATGAGCAAATAGACACCAAACTGACAACAATCAGATGTAGGGAACTGGAGATATGATTTTTTAATCATTTTTGATGTTTGTAGTGCGAAAAAGAGCCAACTTCAAGAATCTGGTCACATGAGATCGGGTCTAAGTCAGAAGTTAAGGCCGACCGTGATGGAGCTTGGGTCGGACGCAGGAACAAAGTACAGTCTGCTAGAAAGCTTTACCTTCTAACTTACAACATTTTTTGTAAGTCAAAGATCCTCAAAAGGGCAAGGCAGCAAATGTTGTGTAGCTCCTATAAACCTATATAGGATCTGTGCGTTTAGACAACATACCCTATAGGATTTGGGTCAGACTGATTCAAGACACCCATACCGGGTATGTTAGCCTGTATACCAGCTAGCTCACAGTGCCACTAGAAGCCCCTCTTACCAAGGAGAGAATAATTCTTGGCAACTATCAAACATGACAACCCTGATCCCTCAAGATCGTGGAAACAATGTACTACTTTTCGATGAGCCACTCGTGCTCACATCCTCTCTGAGAGATACACAGAACAAACGGTGGGGACATATTGCAATAAGCATTTATTGAACCAGCGTCATTCTAGTGTAAAATAGGTGTGCTGACATAACCATTAGATAGTAACAGGTATGAATGATTATAAGCACTAACAGAGTAAAAGGATGGTAGATTTCGACCATTGTACTAAAACAATGACTACAGGCAAGTAGATAAAATACATGACAGTAAAATTCATACTCCTACGATGCGACCCTAACTAGATGTACCTAAGTGTACCTAGCATATATGTGATTGTAAGGCCAAGATTCCCTTTAGGATAAAGTCAACCCTATTACCTGAAGTGAGAGACTGTGGGACCCCGTCTTGTTCTCGAGATGGACCCCCCGCAAGGGATGACAGACCACTGCAAGCTGGAGTGTCTGCGTGCAGGAACCTCAGCGTCTCGCGTCACTGTGTCGGCATGGAAGTCCTTTTCTCCTCTGACTACGTCAGCAAGATATGGTGTATATATACCCAAAGTGGTAGCCCCTGGGGATATACCTTGCTGTGTCATGTCAGACTAGGATGATGGAAGGAGTGACCCGTATACATAGTTAATATGCAGGAGATGGTAGGCCTGCTGTCCGGCTGTGATTCCAAGAATCCTCATGCATATTGAATGAGGCTTATGCTTTTTGGAGAAAACCCAATTTCATCTTTAGGCATTACCGTAACTAGGTAAAAGATCAGTACTAAGGACTTTTATGCAGTGTAATATCAGGGGAATTTAGGTGTAAGGTGCATTCATTACCTGAGCCGATATTGAGATACCTTTATGGAACATAACACAGGCAGTGGCCAAGATGGGTTCCATGAGGCCAGATACTTGTTTGCTGAAATCCTGATGTAGCTATTGATTTTTGGCAGGAAAGCTCAGAGAGGGAAGAATTCAAACTTTGCGCCCAAGTAAGGTCCAGAGGCATGGAAAAAGGTCTCGATCCTTCCTCTATTAAAAAAAAAAATTGGGATCCTAGTGACCATAACAATTATAGACCTATTGCGAGGATTCCTTTTCCAGCTAAAGTCCTAAAGAGGATCATAAACTCCCAACTCACCGCATATGTGTCTTCCGAAGACCTGCTGGACCCCACACAATATGGTTTCCGTCAAGGACATGGTACGGAGACTGCTCTGGTAATGGCAGCAGAGGAACTTTGCACCACGCTGGATTCAGGTGCAAGGGCCACCTTGATCCTACTGGATCTATCGGCGGCATTTGACATCGTGAACCATGACATTCTTATCAAAATGCTCCAAAAAGTGGGAGTCAAGAATTCAGCCTTAAGCCTGATTAAATCCTATCTAAATAACAGGCTACAATTTGTTCAGATAGGGGACTCTTGCTCAGACCAGTTTACACTTCCATGTGGGGTGCCGCAGGGCTCATCATTGATTCCTACTTTGTTCAATCTATATGTGACCCCCTTAGCTGATGTCATCAGGCAGTTTGGCTTCTCATTGGTCTCCTACGCAGACGATACCCAGATTGTAGTGTCCATCTCAAGCAATCTGGAGGATTCCGCTGCTCGCTTTAATCAGTGCATGTCTCACGTAGACCACTGGATGAGCTCAAACTGCCTATAGCTCAATGGAAGTAAAACAGAGGTTCTGTTGATGGTATTCAATACCTCTTTTTGGCCACAAAACTGGTGGCCTCTGGACATGGGAACTCCTCCTACTCCAGTGCACAAGGTTAAGAACCTGGGGATCATCATCTTTGACGACAGACTCACCTTTCATCATCAAATTAATAAAGTCACCTCTCAGGTTCATTTAACACTGAAGCTTATATGGAAAGTGAGACCATTTATTCCCCCAGATGCAGTAAAAACGCTAGTGACAAGTTTAGCATTGTCCAGACTGGACTATGGCAATGCCCTTTATTTGGCCATTCAGAAACAGTACTTGCTGAAACTTCAGTTGGTGCAAAATGCTGCCGCCAGACTGCTACTGAACATTCCCAAATACCAGTCTGTTTCTCAAGGCCTAAAAACTCTTCACTGGCTTCCGGTAAAGAGAAGAACGGAGTTTAAATCTCTATGCCTGGCGTATAAAGCTGTACATGGAACAGGACCTGGGTACCTGAAACAGCATTTTTCCCGGTACCATCCTCGTAGAAAACTACGCTCAGCGCACAGTAAACTTCTTCAGATACCCACATTTAGGAAACTCCGCTGGGGAGGAAGCATTTTTATCCTGAATACCGCAAAATTGTGGAATATGCTCCCTCTAGCCATTAAAACTGTCCAACTCTGCTTTCCTTCAGGAAAGTGCTGAACACTTGGCTCTTTTCAAACTAAATCCTTCTCCTTTAATTTCCTGCAGATTCCTCCGTTGCAGCGCCTAGACGCCCTTGGGCATTCGAGGTCTATATAAATCTCAAAATCAATAAATCAATCAATCAACACCAGCCGGACACTTTCAGCATCTTCTCCCAGTGAAGATATTCTACCTCAGACTTGGAAACATTTTTGGAAGTGATAATTCTTTCAGTGAGGCACACCACAAAGTTAATTTTTATTGGTGATGTGAGGTTGGCGGCTGCAGGTCAGCAGCAAACTGGTGGGACCCTCTGGTTTTTTTGGAAAACATCCTTGGAAATGTTTTCAAGTCCCAGCTATTTGGGTTAGTCAGGAGGAGTACACACTGTCACTTATCTAAGGACCCCAGAACCTTAACGGCATCACTAGAGGGCCCGGAATCTCCATCTGAAGCCACCAGCAGGGTCCAGAGCAAGTCCAGCTGGGTTCTTCAGGAAGGCGGGCTTCTTACAGGAGGTTTTTGCGACCCTGAGGCTTGACAGGAGGCTAGCCAACCAGCCCTTAAGTCCACTCTTCTGTCCTGGGTTCAAGTCGGAGCAGTTCCAGCCTAAGAGGTTTCTCTCCACAGGGTGCAGCATGTGTAGTCCTCTTTCTGAAGTCAGGGCTCAGCAGGTGCACTCGTTCTATCTTCCTGAGGTTGAGCATTGTTCTGAGGAAGGTATCCAGTGATGCCATTTTTATTTCTGGCACTAGTTTGTGGGTGGGGTAGACTCTCTATTCAATATTAAAGAAGCTACCCGGGGCAATCTACCCATCGTGACCTAATTTCCTGGGGGTTTTGCCCCAAATAATTCCACAGTGACCTGGTCTGCCATTATCCAACACAACAGTATCTTTCTTCCTGTGGCCAGAACTCTGGGCACATTCCTGAGGTCTGTTTAGGGAAATGAGGCAACGCTCCTGCAAAACCATTTCTGGGGAAGGTTTTTCCCCCACTGGTACTGGTGCCACTCTGGCTACTTGGGTAATGATGGGACAGGCCTCGGAATGAATTACATTTGCCTGTGACAGCGCCTAACTTTTTGAAGCTTGTACAGTTGGTGACCACATCCCCCATGTCTTCCTCTCAAGAACAAGTCATGCCTCTTCCCAGCGAAGGCCCTTTTGTTCCCTCTCCTGAGAGAAATTGTCTCTGACAGGACTACTAGAGGCTTCAGGCAGGAAAACATTTTACAAGTAGCATTTTTAAAATAGTAATTTAAATTCTGACTTTACCATCAAATTGGATTTTAAATGCCTGTTAATTTGAGTCCTTTATTCATGGTTCTAGCTATTCCAAAACAAGGTTACATTATAAGGTGTTAGAATGTAATCCAGTGCTTTTCTATGGAAGAACCAGCCTTGCCACAATTAGAAATGGGTTTGGAGATTTTTTTACCTTTTAAATACTATACACTTTGCACTATGAACACTTAGGGCCTACCTTAGGGGTGACTTATAGGTATTAAAAAGGAAGAATTAAGCAAAGGGTTTATTTTGTTAGGTCATATTTGCAGATTTAAAACAGCACACTCAAGCTGCAGGAGCAGGCCTGAAGACATGTTTTGCACTGTCACTTTAGTGGTGGTGCAATAGTTGCTGCCATCCACCAGTGACATTTGACTTACAGGCCCTGGGATCAATGAGTACCTTATGCTAGAGATTTACATGTTAGTTCAATATGCCAGTCAGCTATTAACAAATTATACATGATTTTAAGGGTCAAATCACATAGACTGGTTCCTGAACAAAATGCCCCACAGTGCAGAGTCCGTACAACAGCCATAAAATCTAGTATAAAGTGAAAGGTGACAATGCAAAAAGAGCATTTTCTTACAATAATGTTGTATTGAACTTTCTTTAGCTAATGGAGGTGATGAGATTGTCTAATAAATCAGTTACAAGAGTGATTGAATTAAGATGTAATGTTGGATTCCCACAAAGTTTCATGATCCTATTGGAAAGAGGCCACTCATAATAAAAGAAAAGGAAACAAATGGTACACATGAAGCATGGCTGGGGTAAGCAAGTGGAGGTAGCTAGCAGTCCCAAGTAACAACCTCTTACTCATTTCTCTTTGCTTTCCAACTGCTTTTTTATTGACGGACCTCTGAGTGTATTATTCCTAAGATCAAAGGACTGCCCCATATGAACAGGAACATACTGCAGTCCTGCAGCAAGTCTACAGCTAGCCTAGAGGCTACCAACAAACTCTACTGAAGTATCTGTTTGAACTTGTACTGCACAAAAGAGGATCTGTAGGGGCAGTCTAATTATCAGAAAAAGAGAAAACATGCACCTACCAAAATAACCTCCTTGGTAGGATGCACAACGCTTGATGCTCTACTTTTACCATTTGGTGCCCAAAGTGTCACACAGTAATGCCCAAAACTGTTGTTGGTTCTTTGATTTGGGAGTAGACAAATGCTTGTGTTAAATGAATGGAAGAATGGCTGGTTTCGATAGTAAACCCCTACCATAAACCTGCATATCATGATTGACTGTATCTGTTATTCTAAAGATAAAATACAACAACTAAAGCAGCTATCGTAGAAGCTGCTTCCAAATGGGGAAATGGTTTTGGCGGGTAAAAAGATGGTGGTGCCGCGCTAAGCTCTGTGTTGGGTTGGGGCCTTATTTCAGTAGACCCCCGTCGGGAGCGGACTCCTACTAACTTTCCAGATCAGAAAATTGTCAAGCGGCAGCCATGAGTTGCCCAACGTGTTTGTACCATTAATTTGCAAGTTCTTTGTAAACTATTCCGGCTTCAAGTGATCACTTCATAGTTGCACGGAAATGGTGCCCACCATTTTGAATGCTGTTTGAAGTGTGTGACATCAATAATTATGACTCTGGTTGCTCTTACTTCAGTGTGCCTTGCTTTATTCATAATAATCAACAAGCACTCCCCTTTATTTTTAACTGTGCCTCAAAAAAAGACAGAAAGCAAATTCTCAATAATTTCATACATAATGTTATTCTAATGGCAAACTTTTCTGCAAAAACGTTCTCCTGCCTACAGCTTCATGAATGATTCTAAAAGTCTTCTCCAAGCAATGTGTTGACATATAGTAGATGATCCTCCTGAGATGTTTTCTCACTAATATTTCGAGTGTTTCTTTCATTAAGTCAGCTGCAAATAACATCACAATATAAAAACTTACTCTGTCAGGTGATTATTATTGCTTACAAACAAGCACTTCTCCTCAACAAATCAAGAGTCTTTCTGCGGACGCTACTTACTGCTCATGCCTTGACCCAATGTGCATTCCTCTAACACTCAACCTTTAGAAAGGTTTATTAATGGCTCAGTGTCAATACACCAATTATAAGCTGCAATCTGCCTGTGGTCAAATAAACCCTATTTTGAAGGGTGCTTTGATTGGTAGTGACCCTTCTTGGTGCGCTTTAGGGAAATGTTGTTCTTTACTTGACCATCATCCTCTATTCTTCACCTTATTTTGGTTGGCTGTTGTTGACTCTTATTATCCTCTTTGCTTGGGGGGGGGGGAACAAGAAATCTAAAACTCCCTAAATCACAAATAAAGTTTCCTATCTCAGATCTTGACACTTCATTTGAGATGGAAGACCCCACATCTCAGAAAACGGACAATACTTCCACACTTGCCTCAAAACCTTCTACATCTACTAAAATGCAACCTGGATCAATATCAAAATAATCCCCCCTCCCCAGTCAAACCATCATCCATCTCAATGGAAGTCCTACTGGAGGAAATCTGCACTCTAAAACCTTTCATGGAACAAACTAATGCCACCTTACAACATCCCAATGACAAGTGGTCCTCTTTAGACTCTCACATCAGCACAGTGGAACAAACAGTTGATGATTTTCATGATACCTCTTTACGCATAAACAAATTAGAATCAGAAATGTCTTTACTTTAAAAATACACAGAAGATCTTGAGAACCGTAATAGATGGAACAATCTTTGTAATTATGGCCTCCCGGAAGAAACAGAATGCTCAAATCCTTTCGCATATTTCCAATTTTTGTTCCAAAACTTCTAGACCTACCATCTACTGTGACACTCAACATACAAGGAGCTCACAGACATGGTCCAAAGGTTTCCTAGAAACCCAGAAGAGTTATTTTGCTCTTTCACAATATACAGACCTCATGTCTGTATTAGCAGTTAAATCGAGAGAAAAAATCATTTGGTCAGCTTGCCGACTTTATTTGTCCAAAGATGTAACCAAATTTGCTGCAGACAGATGAAAAATTTTTGGACATGCGACCCGCCTTGAGAGCCATGAGTGCAAGATTTGGGCTCCTCTATCCCTGCCTCTTTAAGGTCACTTAAAGACAAAACAAGTAAACAACTAGCTATGATGATCCAACTGCACTCAGAAGGTTTATTCAATGACATGAAGGAGAAGCTATGGAGACTTCAAAATCATCATAAAAACCTATAATAATATATATCTTGCTTTTCTAAGACTATATTCTAGTGTTATAATATTTCCATAACATAAAATAACTGTTTATCACCCATTAATTCTTGTTTTTCTCTTGCATGATCCCAATATTTGTGTCGAATCCCACTCGTGATGTCTGCTCGTCGTTGATAGTTACTTGTCTTCCCTACCACCTCTGGAGTAAAATCACTGCCGCTTTTTCTTCATGTCATCATTATTTAGAGGTACCCAAGTTAGTCATCATTTATTTGACTTTTACTGTCTCTGTGGTCTCTTTTATGTTCTTTCTTTTTACATTTTGTCCTTCTTTTTTTTCTAGTTCCATGTTACAATCCCTTGGCTATTGTTATTTATTAGTATCTATTTATCTTCCCTTTTTAATTTCGTGAAATTATATCTAATCTGCTGGTTTACTTCCGTTCCACCACACTATTTTGAACTAAATTTGGTGTTTTTAAATAGGGTCATGTATACTATTCATACTATTATTTAATATGTACATTCTGGGTTACTTAATGAAATGTGAAGGGCTTGAGTAATCCTATTAAACGGCAGAGGATAATTTCTTATATCACTAAATTTAAGCCTGATATCCCTCTAATTCACGAATCACATTTATCAGAACTCGAAGCCAATAAACTGAAAAAGTGCAAGATCGATATTATTTACATCTCTACAGCCATGGGCAAAAAGAATGGTGTAAGGAACCTTTGTCATAAAATAATAAATATGTCAGTGGTTCATCAGGAGCATGATTTGGAGGGTGGGTAGATTGCTGTTAAGTTACTTGTTAATAATATTTTGGTAACTATTGTCAACGTATATGGTCCGGTATCTATTGACAATACTTTTTAGCTCACTGTTTCTAGTAAATTACATCAATTTGATGATGATCATTTAATTCTTGAAGGTGACTGAGGTCAAGTTTTGGATCCTATACTAGACAGAAATTCTAAAGTTAAAATCTCGGACAATAAAATGAATTCACAGTTTGCCAGCTATCCACACCAGATCTCTTATTGATATTTGGAGACTATATTACCCTGACCTCCACAAAGTTTCTTGTTATTCATCACCACATCACTCACAATCTCTCATTGATTATTAATGTTTTAGTAAACCCCTTACACAACTTGTATTCAGAAATAGGATCTATTCCAATTTCTGATCAGGCTCTGATATTTGCAGACCTTGATCTCATTCCTTTTTCACCACACTCGGTCAGGTGGCATTTCAACAATTCTCTCCTTCTAGATGCAGATTTCACCTCAATATTTCAGAAATTCACTCAAGATTGTTTCACCACTTATGACACCAATCAGACTTCATTTCCAATAGTTTGTGATTCTGTCAAAGCAGCTGCTTGCGGCTCTATCATAAATTTGGTATCACATAAAAAGAAACTGTGGAAACTCAATCATATAATCTTCTGAAAACTATAAAAACAAGCTTTAATACAAATTCTATCACTCTGGAAATTAGTTTTCATGATTGGAAAATAATGGATGATAAAATAAAAAGCAATTGCATCACTTCTAATGCTGCTTCTAATTATCTATTAAAAAGCAGTGCTCGCTATAATGGTGCCCAAAATAAGATGGGTAAATTACTTGCTAATTACCTAAAAATAAAATCATAACAAAATAAACTCTCTCATTAACACAAAAGAGAATGTACTTATTGAAGACAAAGATATTCTGAACAGGTGTGTTCAATTTTATAAAAACATTGGATACCCGGGACTCAATTCAATTCAATTCAAATGATCTTTATTCGGATATATTTAAAACATCCATAAAAGTACATACAAATTGCAGCATTCATCCCTATACACAGTAAAAGTTACATCAACAATAATTACTAAGATATGTGCAAAACAGCCAAAAAAGTGCAAATGACAATGTACAGATAGTGCAAAAAATGCTTCTGGATCTAACAGGCCATTTCTATTTTTTTCAACATCAATGAATAAAAGATAAAATTGATCACTCTATAAAATACATCCATTTAAATATATATAAAACATAAAAAT
This sequence comes from Triturus cristatus, assembly GCF_964204655.1. Taxonomy (NCBI): domain Eukaryota; kingdom Metazoa; phylum Chordata; class Amphibia; order Caudata; family Salamandridae; genus Triturus; species Triturus cristatus. Next base: position 166,493,684 of record NC_140580.1, on the reverse strand, counting down.
CATCCCAATGAACAATGATAAAACACATCTTATTAATCAAAGCACATCTAAGGGAACGCCCGTTGTGCAAAAATGCAATGTGCAAATAATGATACAAACTGTCAGGCCAGGTTCATTATGGTGTATAAACACCCATTATCCAAAAAAAAAAAAAAAAAGTGCAATGTGCAGATGGTGCGAGATGGTTAAACAACCTATCAGGCCGTGTTCATTGAGGCACGAGAACGAACAGCAATTTTAAGAAAGTGGCTAACTCTGGAGATTACATCGTCAGTGCTTAACATCAGTAAGATTCTGAAAGCCTCATTATAATCCGTCAAAGCACTAACTCTAAAATAGGGAATTAGGAAGTGTTTGGTGTATTTTGCATAAAAGCCACAAAACAATGTAAAATGTAGCAAACTCTGCTTACCACCTTGGTTACATGGGCAATCTAAATTTCCCAAATTATGGGTATAACCCAAGGGGAAACAAAGTAAGTTTACCACACTTCCATCCCTAAACCTAAATAGCAAACTCCTATTCCATCTGCCCAGTTTCTTGCACAAGTAACCTTGGGGCATATTATATGGCCTAGCACAAGGTTCTTGAATAGGAATATACCTAAGGATTGCTGGCTTAGCGAGTTCAATATTTTCTCGATTCACTCGGTACAGATTGAATAAGGCCCTTCTTACTATATTCTTATGCGAAGAGTCTATTGTTTCAGGGGCTAAGAAAAGGTGCCCCATTTCTATACTTGCTAAACTCTTCTGTACTGCATTAAGCCAGGGAATGTAATTGGCCCGCTCACTTTTTAAACAGTCTGAGATGATATCACGGGTCAACGAGGCAGCGGGGTTACGCCAAATTTTTAACCAAAACAAAGCGGGTCTTGATTTTATAAAATCCTCTATGTAGGGGAGATTCAATTCTCTATGACACATATAGGTGGGTGCCGAAATAATCCCCCCCAGGGCCTTCCTACAGAATTTATTTTCTTCTGTCTGAATGTTGGTGCAATTCGAGTAGCCCCACACCTCGGCACCATAGGTCCCTGTAGGGACGCACTGGGTCTTATAAATTTGTAAAAGGGATGGGATGACCTCGACATGCTTTGGTTGGCGTAGAGTAATTATAGAATTAATGGCTTTGCCCAGTTTGTTCCTCCCTCTGGCAACATGAGGTTGCCAGGATCCAAAATCAGAAAACAACAAGCCTAGATAAGGGAAGGTACAAGTACTGTTTAAAACATTATTCCCTGACGTAATATGGCGAATTTTATGTTTCTTTGGCCCGCAAGACATTATGTAAGATTTTTTTAAATTTGTACATAAGTCAAGATCAGCCATATAAGAAACTTAGCCTAAAATTAAAGTGCGCAGTGCATTGGGTGTACGACCTATAAGTACCGCATCGTCGGCATAAAGAAGTGCGGGGAGACGTTTGCCGTTGACGAGCGGAACATCGGTGGTTAGTTTACCCAAAGATGTGCTTAATTCATTTATGTATAAAATAAAAAGCAGGGGAGCCAGGACACAGCCTTGTCTTACTCCCCTGCCAATTAAAATCTCGCCCGAAACCTCACCATCATTATTAATACGGACACGAGCTTTTACATCACTATGTAGATGGGCCAAAAATTGAACCAACTGTTCATCCAAACCGTGTCTAAGCAAGGCTGTCCATAAACGGGAACGGTTAACATAATCAAAAGCAGAACTTAAATCCATAAAGCCTAAATAAAGTGGGGATTTTTTAGCTATGGTATATTTATCTAAAACTAAATTTAAGTTTAAGCACTGCTCCACCGTCCCTACATTGCTTCTAAAACCTAACTGACATGGGTGTAAAATTTTATTTTCTTCAGCCCAAGTACTGATCTTATTAAAAAGGACCCTGCCCAAGATCTTCAATGTATTATCGATTAGTGAAATTGGGCGATAGCTGCCAGGGTCGAGTCTATTACCTTTTTTGAAAATAGGTACGATGGTGCTGTTAGACCAGGAATCGGGCAGTGAAGTAATAGATAAATTATTAAAAACATTACACAATAATGGTGACCAAAAGTCAGGCTCTGATTTTATTAAGTCAATGGATAATCCATCGGGCCCCGGCGCTTTGTTTCCTGCGCTTTGAAAAATTGCGTCCTCCACCTCCATTATGGAAATGTTCGGAAACTTAAAAGTTTGGGAATTTACCACGGAAGGGTTCGGTGCCATATAAATATTTGTAAAATGCTCCACCCATACATCCCCTAGTATGCTACAGTTTATGGGAGTAATGTTGGAGCCAAACGATTTCAGATTCTTAACCTCGCTCCAAAACCCAGCAACATCCTTCGTTGCTGCTGTGCGTACAAGGGATTCCCAGTGGGTTTTTAAGAGCTCTTCGGAGCGTGTTTTTAAAGTGCGTTTGTAACTAGACCTCAGAGACCTCACCAGTATCTGATCAGGTGGGTCAGCTTTTAAGGCAATTCTCAATTCTCTATTTGCTTTAGAGCAGGAGTTATCAAACCATTTCGGGTTAGTATTAGTGTTAGTTAAAGCTGGCTTAGATATCTCCTTTTTTATGGTCTTGCACAGCTCCGAAAATGCTTCCACAATCGCGTGTCCAGGGCAGTCGGAGGATAGACAGGTGGATACCAATCGGGGGTTAGACTTTATAACACGGGCTAACACCCCCTTATTGTCAATCCCATCCAGACCACCCTGAGTTTGTCTGTCGACGCGACTATGTTTTTAGCACCTATTTCTGTCCGTTTTATCTGTTTGTTAATAAATTTAAAACTAGATAAAATCGGGTGGTGGTCGCTATATGCAGTCCTAGCGACTATGGCCTCTAATAAAAGATCCACGAGTGGGGAGGTTATGAATACGTAATCAATTGTAGATGCACACCCATGCCCAACATAAGTAGCCATAGGACATATATTTTCAACAGTATTTGCCTTTTCCATGACATTGATTAAGTCCCTTGTAGCCAGGTGATTAGACAGTTATTTGCCTCTTTTACAAGGGGGGGTTTGACGGTGGATGTGTGCATTAAAATCTCCTCCTAAACATATCCCATCAAATTTACCACACCTTTGTCCTTCTGTAATGTCATCAATAAAATTAAACAACTTTATAAAATTCATATTAGGATGTGTTTTAAAATCATTATTATAAAAATGTATTAAACATATTCTTATTCTACTGATGTAAAGCAATGCCTGAAAGTTCCTGTCATATGTTTCCAGCTGTTCGATTTTAACGTCTGCACCAATTTTGACCCAGATGGAAAGTCGCCCACTGGGTCTACCCAAAACTGGGATTGGTGCGGTTTGGTTAAAACAACTGTATCCATCAAAAAGTAGGGAAGTAGTGCACCAAGTTTCTTGAAACATCAAGATGTCAAATTTGGAAACCCAATCCACCCAGTCCCCATTTGTTACTTTAGCGTTGAGACCTGCTATACTCCAACTCAGGATTGTCAGATTATTAATCGATGTTACCAAGGTGGAAACATGGCTGTTGCCCTTAGGCGCCTTGGCATCATTAGCAGCCACTGTGGTCGAATCAGTGGTTAGATCCCCCGCTGGGCCAGATATATTGAGATAATTCCTGCTTACTGGATCTGGAAGGGTAGTTGGTAGTCAGTCCAAAGAGCCCAGATCAGACAAAGCACTAAACCTGTTGTGCAGGGGAAAAGGTGGTAAAGCAGGGCTAGGTGGTCTATAGTGGGGTCTATAGAAATAGCCCAATGGCAGAGAAGTTATGGCTGTAGTGGGGGAAAAACACATATTGGTACTTCCAAGAATAAATTTAACTGTAGAGGGATTTCTAAAATTAATAACGATACAGTCCCCTTCTATATTCTTAGATAGTGGCCCAACCCAACTTACCCGTCGAACAGTCAAGATTTCTCTCATGATATTAGGGCCTACCCCTTTATGTTTAGATAAGCAGTCTATACACTTGTTGTTTAGCTGCATCCATGACTCACTCTGTCCCTCCCTTAACTGAGGTACGCCTGCCAGGATTATTACATAAGGGCAGGCGTCAGGGGGCAGATGGAGAGCAGTCCCTGGGTGTATTGTTGGCCTTGTAGCGGTGGTTTGATCCTTATCTAATCCAAGGCTAGTAGGTACCTCCCTCCTTGCAGCTGGCAGGGTGGGAGCATCCTTTAACATATTATTGTCCGTACTAGTAGGGTGTACTGGTTCCGTTGCTCCTATCAGGGTTTACTGGGTGGTTTTTGCAATATGACTTCTCCCTTCGTTGACACTTTTGGATGCAGTATTAGGGGTAGTTACGCCACTAAAAGCATTAGGCCCTTTACTCAAAACACCCCTATTGCCGGCTTCTAGCTCCTTCAACAAACGCTCTCCCCTTATTAAATCAAGGCTAATAGCCCCCTTCCTTTTGACATCTTCGTTCTTTATCAAAGTTTCAATTCGGTCTAATCTTTTAAAAATATTATTAAACTGCTTGATCATTTGACATTCTAACTGTTTAAAAATAGTGTCCACAATGGTTTCCATAAAATTCACATCAGACTTTTTTGATGTAATACTTTCACTAACAAAATCCGTCTGTGTGCATATGCAATTGTAACCGCTTCTTGGAGGGGTAATGTCCAAGGGTCCTTCAATGGATTGCGATTGTTCAGTCATAGCCATACTACCCCCAGTTGTTTTTTGCTTCCCTCTGGTCCACATACTCTGTGGTGTGGGTTGGTCCTTATTACATATAGCTTGTTTCCTTTTATTAGTTAAAGATTTTGGAGGGCCTCTTTTCCTTTTTCCTCCAGCAGGTTTGGTTTTCGAGGCTACAGGAGGGATGGAAACATGTGCAGTGGCATCAAACTGGGAGTCAAGAATAATAGTGTCACTTTCTCCCCCAGGGGTAACAGATGGTAAATGGGACGAATTGGGTTTGGGTTTGGTAACTATAACGGTTGGGGATAAAGGTATGATATGTTCTATACTTAGATCCCGGGGCTCAGAGTGTACACGTAAGAGCTCCAATGACATCCGTCTCTCTGTGCTCGCAATTTCATTAGCAACCAAGTTAAAAGCATTGTCCAACATATTTTCTAGGGATAACGATGTTATGGGGTCGGTCACTGTCGGTTTACCCGTAGGATTTACAGAACGTTTCCCCCTGATGGACATGTCGCCTCGCTCACCTTACTTTACAGCTTAGTGGGGTGGCCCGCCCGACCACTGATGACCTCTGAGGGCCACAGAGGGCCCGCCCTTTGCCCGGGCGCAGCCCGGCGCCGCCAGCACGCGTCCCGCGACGTGGAGGCAACGGCGATCTTTTAAGCGCCTCCTGGCGCGAACACGGCGTCAGCGGGTCCGCTGCCGCACAGGATGCTGGGGAGTGTAGTCCGACCCTGTCCCCACTCTGCGGCCGCTGGTGGAGATGGCGGCGGCGGGGGACTGCAGCACAACGAGGTAAGAGGCACTGGTGTGGGCAGCGAGTGGATACTTCAGGGAACGACCAATTTGGACACAGGAACACTCAAATCCCTCTCCTTCAGACATATTAGATTTTAACCAAAATATATATTCTCCAAGCACACCCGATGTTGAACTTGCATCAATAGACAATGATATTACTATAACTGATATAATCAATCCAGTAGCTCTTCTTAAAAAATATAAAGCACCTGGTCCTGACAGTTTTTCCATTGAATTCTATGCCCACTTTTCAAAATCTCTTCTCCCTTATCTCCTACATCTTTTTAATTCCTTCATTATGGAAAATGCCTCTCAAGTTACCATCCAAGAAGCTATTATATGTTTGATTCCAAAAGGCAATAAAGAACACAATTATTGTAAAACTTATCATCCATTTCCTTGGTTAACACAGATTACAAGATTTTTGCAAAAGTTTTAACCATGTCAATTGATGCCATTCGTACAGATCTTATTGGCCCAGAACAATCCGGGGCAGACTTGTCTCTGACAACTCGCATGTTCTATTTAATATACTTGGCCAGGCTATTTTATTTCCTCATTCTTTAGCTGCTATCAGACTGGACGCTGAAAAAGCGTTTGACAGAATTGGAAGGGATTTCATGTTTGCGGCATTAAAATGAATTGGTTTCCCCTCTAATTCTGCAACCTCATTTCTTTATTGTACACTGGACCCATAGCAGCCACCTTCATTAATGGAATTTTATCTGACTACTTCTCTGTATCTAGAGGAGTGTGCCAAGACTGCCCTCTATCCCCTCTCGTATTTATCATTGAGCTGGAAGCTTTCCTGACTAAAAGCTGACTTGACCCCAATATTTCAGGTTTTCAGCTAGGAACAACACATAATAAACTTTACGTATATGCAGACAACACTCTTCTATTTTGCTCCAATCCATCTTTATCTAGTACCTCCTATAAGAAGCAGGTCTCACTTTTTTCCCTACTTTCAGGTTATAAAATAAACACAGACAAATCTGAAATTCTGCCACTAAATATTCACTGTACTAAGCAACAATTTGCTTCACTCACTTTAAATGTCAATTGTTAGAAATGGGATCTCTGGTTGGCTAAGGCTTGCGCCAAAGCAAGGCAGAGACCACCACTCTAGTTAGGGCAAGGGAGTTACACACCGAAGATAACCCCTGCTCACCCCCTTGGTAGCTTGGCATGAGCAGTCAGGCTTATCCTGGAGGCCATGTGTAAAGCGTTTGCACATGCACACAGCAACAACATACCAGGCACACACAAAAGGAACTCCACACCAGGTTATACCAAAAATAGCCTTTGTATTCTCATAATACATTAGATTAGTACTCACACAATATACATTGTGCCACCTGGCAAAAGGTAATATCTACAAGGGATTATGTACACCTGACTGGGCCATCTGGACCACTGTCAGAACCATCACAAAGTGAACTTATTAAAAGTAGGGCATCACATAAACGTACAACCAGTAATCACTAGTAACCACTGTACTCAGCATCATCCTGTAACCTAAGCCACATTATGCACAGCATCACATTTAGGCGTGAATTACATTCTGCGCCAACCTCACCAGCATAAACACATTATGCAATCATCTCATAAGTCTAAACGCAATAGACAATAACCTCCTAAGTATAACTCACATTAGGGCCATAACTCACAGTAGAGAATAATCTCACTAGCATAAACCACAGTACACACATAATCTCATCCCCAAACGCATTTAGAGGCATGAATCACAGTAGAGAATCACATTTCCTAACATCACATAAATCACTGACCCCCCTGGCCAACTGGCCTTCTCTAGGGCTCAAATGCCCTATGTCCAAAGTGTCAGGGCACGCTTCCAATGCAGCAGAATCCAAAGTGCGCCATTGCGCTGGGGCAAAGGAGTGTATCTCCCTCCTATCTCTCAAAACCTGCCCCCAAAGAACTGTGGCCTAAACGTAGCAGCTGGCACTACATGCTGCGCAGCTTTGAAGAATTGTAGGCCTGGCACCACTGTGCCTATTCTGTCCCCCTCAGGGACTCTGTCGCAAAAATGTGGCCAAATGGACATTGGCCCGTCCCTGGGCCCTCCGAACAAATGCGCCCACGTGGCAGCTGCCCACTACAGCGGTGCAGCTGTGACATCACTCATGAAGGGGGTCCCGGCACTTCTGTGCCCTCAGGACCCCCAAGGGCTCTATAAACAAAGATGCCCCCTTCATTGGAGTGGCCCGCTCTCTTGTGGGACCACTCAGGCACCGACAATGTGCCTCGCTATGCTGGAGGAGACACGGGCCCTTGCCAACCAGATGCCCTCCTCGTTGGAGCCACACGGGCTCTGAAACCAAAACATGCCACATGTTGAAGCGGCCCGCTGCCAGACGGGGCCGCTCAGACTCTGTGCCTCGAACAGGCACCAACACAAAAAACCACCATGGAGCCCCGCTCACCGGCTGGGGGCAGGACTCCTCCGGTCTTCGCTACCGGCTGGGACCGGCACTCGGCTCTTCTTCTCCGCTTCCTTCTTGCTAGAGCCTGCGGGGCTCTCCCTCCCTCACAGGAGCCCCTTGCATGCCTGCACCGACCTCTGGGGACACCTCTCACTTCACCCGGGCCCCCTCCTGGGGCCCGGGACTTTTCTGGGCACAGGCAGGGCTCCCCCCGGCACACAGGACCCCTGCTTGAGTCGACGCCACCATTCCCTTTGCTCTTCCGCTTCCGTCCATTAGGCCCCCTCCAACAACCAGGCGGGCTGCAGATCGCGGCGGAGGTCTTTCCTCCCTTCTCTCGGTGGCAATAAGGGCTAGGCTCCCTCTTAAGAGACAATAAAAATGCGGGGTGGGCACCCGCTTGGTGCATCATAACACGGGGTGGGCACCCGCTATTAAGCATAAATCAGCGGGGTGGGCTCCCGCTCGATCATGAAGCATGGGGGAATCCTTTCGCCAGGGATTCCCTTTCGCTGAAGGGCAGCTCAGTGCTGCGAGACCCACATGCTCCTCTCTGGGAGAAAATTAGAATAAAGCGTAGCACTCATGAGGCGCTCGATGTAGCAAAGTCCTGGAGGGCTTTAGGAATCAAGGGGGCCATGCTGGGCCCAGGGAGGCAGCCCTTCTGGCAGGTCCTCCAGAGCCCCAGCAGCAGCACACCCCCACAGGTTTTGGAACAGGTACTGAACAACATCATGGGGTCACAGCCCCTATATTTATATCACCAAATCCTTTGTCTAAAGTGCAGGGCATGGGGGAACCAGATGCAACTGGTTCAGGGGGGATTTAGAGCACTTTGTTTTGGAAGCTCCTCTTCCCCTTTTTCAGGTGGGCTAGGTGATCAGACACACCACAGGGGGCGGAGCCAGCATTCACTAGGGCAGGCACCATCCTATTCAGAGTCAGGGGATTACCCCTCCCACTACTCCTAGCCCAGATGTCCTATTCAGCCCAGCGTTGACTCACCCTGCCCCTCCTGGAGCCAGACACACCTCTCAGCCCCTCTCACTCACAAGCCAGACATGCAATTCACATCAGGCAAACAGACACATAGCACACAGAAATGCCTACTTCTAAAAGTGGCATTTCTCCACCAGTCATCATAAATCTGCGCACACCATTGTGCAGCATTTATTCTCACGAGTTCATACCTACTAAACTCAACCCTTCTCTCATCTCATACCAGGAATTACCATGGACACACTTATCCCCAATGCATTCCTATGGGAGGGCAGGCCAACTTCACCAAATGTGCACAGAGAGCGCACACACTTTAAACTGGACCACAGTACCAAAGTGCACAGAGGTCTAAAACCACCAACACCATGTCAGAACTTAAGGCAAAAAGTTTAGGGGGGAACCTGTCAAAAAGGGCCAAGTCCAACATCAATACTACAAATTAAATTATCTTGGAATATTGTTCACCAATAACATCAAATATAATATCAAACTAAACTTTGAATGGATTAACTCCACATTATATTACACATTTAATATATGGAACCCATTATTCCCATCCTGGGGGGAGATTAGACTCAATAAAGCTCATGCTATCCCCCATTATTCTTTACAACATTTCTATGATTTCAACTCATATCCCAAATGTATACTTTTAAAAATATTGATTCTTATTATCTACATGTTTATGGAAAGGAAGAAAATGTAGGATAGCACTTTCAATTTTAAAGACACCTAACTCTCAGGCAGGTCTGAACTTACCTGATTTCAGACACTGTCACTCTGCTTGTTCAGTAAAGCAAGATACTCTTTCGATTCATTCTCTGCACCCCTCATAAACTCCACTTTGGCTATCATTAGAAACATTCATCATTGACCCTTTTTCTTTTCAAGAAATATTTTCGTTTACCACTCACATTTCTCAATTAAGCCCACATTATATCACACATTCTCACTGTATTTTAGCATCCTTCTACTCCTTTAATAAACTATCCCTCTCTAATCTTCCTCAACAATCACTCTGGCACAATCATAACATCCAAATTCATAATAATTTGATCTAATGGAAATCCTGGAGAAACAAAGGTGTATTTTAAGTGCACCAATTATTCAACAATCAGCAAATGTTACCCTTTTCAATACTCAAATCCATATTCTCCCTACATTCATCATCTAAGAAACAGTAAGAGGCATTACACAAATCACTAGCACAGTTCCTATCTGCTACCTCGCACATAAGTTCTTAATAATTTACAAATTACTAATGCCTAATATAGATGGACCAATATCATAAATTAAATATATGTATGGGAAACAGATTTACTAGCTTGCTAGGCCAGTGATCTATGGAACGAAATTTGGTCCAAACTTCATAAATCATCTAGAGGAGCCAACACTCTACAATCTCTAATTTTCAATCTTCAGTGTTTGCTACTTACTCCTAACACTATACAGCACTTTTCTCCTGATTCAAACACATCCTGCTGGTCATGCAACTTTCCAAATGCAAAATGTACCCTCTCTTCTCCCCTACCTTCCTCTTCCTGAAATTACTTATAGCAATATTGCTGTTTTTAGTAAATTTTTCTTCTCATATTACTCTGTTTGTAACAAATATCATTATTGCGCAAACGTCTTGCACTATGCTTCCTATCCTGACTGCTTTACTTATCTTAGATAAACACAAACTGAAAAAATAACCTGCTTCCAAACATGTAAACATGTTTTTATTAGTGTTATTTACTTCAATTATGTTTACAACAATAACCTCAGGGCTGTACACTTCATGTTTATATTCATTTCATTGCATTGATTTTAATACCTAACAAGTAAGATGTGTAGAAACTCTTGTAATAGGAAGAAAAGAACAGAACTTGTTGTTCCTTTGCAATATTAAAAAACAGAAGGACAAATGTGGATATAGCTTCAGGAAAAGTCACTTGCAGATGTGTGATTACGATTACAAACAGCTATGTTTAATTTGAAGGGTTTGTAGGAACATTCTGGTTATACTCCATTCTGCTAAGGGCAAATCGTGCAGGAGTTGTAACAGCATTTTAAAAATGTTTCTTCTTTGCCTGTTGGCGATCAGAGTACAAAGGTCCGGGAACAAAACACTGCTACACAAGCCTTAAATGTGAACCCATTTCTCACTTGCTGTGTGCAACCGCAGAGGACTGGATGGGTGGGCTGAATGCAGAGCCGTGGATCACAAGCAAACCACTAACAGACCATTACTTGAAGTGGGTAATGTTCTGTTCCCATATGTGGAGTACGTCTATGCAGGAAATGTGCCCAGATGTTCAATAGTGTGTGGAATTTCATTAAAGAATCTGCACCCAGGCTTTGCTGTGCATTTGCAAATCATGTTGGTGTGAGCAGGCATAGTAGGGTTCTTGGCACACTGGCGAAGTGTGGGTAAGGATCTACTAGTGAGCTCACCCATTCGTTGAAGGTAGAGAACATGGGCTAACAGGAGAGAGGGTGCAGTCTTTTGCAATCTGACTCTTCTCCTGAAGAGCACACATTAGCAGATTTCACAAATTGTGAGACTACCCAACCCTTTGCATTTCTTGCACAATTCTTGTTATCAAAGGGCGGGAATTTTGCTCTGATATCTTTAGCTTTTGCATTCTATTAATTTAATGCCACTACCTCCTTTACTGTAATTAGACTAGTGGGATGAACTCTCAAATGTTATTTTTTCATTTATATATCTTTATTGACTTTTTTTCCAAACAAACATCACAAAAATCGGCATGTACCATATTGTGTGCATACATTACTGATTGTCCAAACAACATATACAACAAATGTTATTGTGTTATGCTTGCTACTAATTCACAGTGTTTGTACTAGCAGCTAGTCCTTTTTATGTGGATTGACCACATTTCCTATAAATGGTACATATGACACCGAAGGATTCTTATGGGAGCTTAATCAAATAAAGCATAAAAAACACCAGCAAATAAACTTCAATATCTTATACACACATTGTAGGTACGTACAGAAATCATAATTACACACTAAAATATTTTCGAAGTGACCACCATCGGTCTATAGGGAAAAGTAGCAGCAATACAAGTTCATCCCAGTACACAGTTTTGTTAGTGTTCATATTACTTGAAACTTTTAAACTTCTCGGGCCTGATGAACAATAGTATTTTCATTTGCAAAGCCAGTGCAACTGACTTGCAAATACAAAGCACCAATTTGCTAAGTATAAAGCATTCTAAGATCTACAACGGCCTGCAGCACAACACTGAGGAGAACATGGCGGCCATGTAAGCACGTAGGTCGCAGCTCCAGAAGCTCCCGGCCGAGCCGAGCCATGTATTGCGCCTAAACTCATTATAATTATATTTATGAATTGCCGGGTATTCGTACCTTTCCGCTTCTATGTGCCTCAAATGGGGGTTTAGCCTGAGTCCTTTGAGCTCTGTTTCGTCCTGTATCCCCCGTAATTCGGACAGCAGTCCGCGTTGCTTTTCAGCCGCCCTGGAGCTCAGGAAAAGCCACAGGGCAGCAGCGCGAGGCTATCCTGGGACGAGCAGTGGCAGCATCAGCACATACGCTGTAGTTACACGTCTGAACTGCTTGGAAGTTAAAGCTTCCTCGAGGCAGCCATCCGCCATTTCCAGCACCAAGGTGGAAAAATTACAGGACGTGAAAGGTAGGCGACCTACTGAGGAGATCCTGTTTTGTGGTTTTGGTAACCATGCTGAAGAGGGCACCTTAGTGGAGGGAGGACAGGAGGAACAAAGTAGACAAAGTGAGTGTACTGAGCAAAAAGGGAGGCAGATCTTAGAGCGTGATTCAGCCTCCCCGGGTCTCACTACTGTGACTTCTGAGTGCCCACAGAAGGGGCTACCCAAGTGTAGCTCGAAGCAAGACTTTAAAAAGAAGGGCAAAAAACAAAAGAAGAGAGGGGATTATATAGAGCCTAAAATTAAGATCACACCATCCTTACGCTCTTTCTATAAAGTCCAGCCTTCAGTACTTGCCCTAAAAAGACCCTCGCAACCTGAATTAGTAGATTTAAAATTAAGCTCCAGTGCAATTGCAGTGACCAGGGCTAGCATGGCTATTAATTCTACCCCCATTGTTATGAAGAGGGGTGTGGAGAATGGTATAAATTCAGGGCAGGGGAGCCCCAAGGGGAATGCTGTGAATAAGGACCTCGCAAACTTGGATATATCTGAACCTCCTCACGAGGTGATTAACCCTACTGACACCCTAAATATAGGTTATGGGGGTCATGCTATTGGCGGTGACCATGTTGAAAATAGGCCAGATACTAGTATCTTGTGTATTACAAGCCCAGACATAAATTCAACAATCAGTATAGCTCCTAGTAGTAGGGATCTGGATATTCAGTCACGCGCACCTCTGGTCAACTCGTTAGAGAGAATGATGGGGAGCTTACCGGCGGAAATAAGGAGCGGATTTGCGAAGTCAGAGGCAAACCAGCGTGAGATTCGGGGATTTTGTGAATCTCTGGAGAAGAAATTAGATACACTAGCAGACAGGACAGAGATCCTGGAGGACACAGTAGAGGAGCTAAAAAAGGACCTCGTCCACAATAAAATGGAACTCCAAGCATGGAAAAGGTTGAGCAGTTGGAGAATAACTCAAGAAAAAACAATCTGAGGATACTTAATGTTCCAGAAGGAAAAGAGAGAGAGGGTCTAAAAACATATGTAGTAGCTCTCATAAAAGCAGCAGTTGAGGTGGAGGAGAGCGAGATGGAGATTGCCAAAGACATTCAAAGAATACATAGGGACCCCTTTAAAAGATCCCCGGGGAGAACAAAGGCAAGCAAGATCTTGATAAACTTCCATACGCATTCTCTTAAAGAAAAAATATTGATAGCCGCACTAAAACTCAAAACCCTAAAGGGTCCTGATTTTTCTTTTGAAATACGATCAGATCTATCACGAGCCACATTAGACAGACAGTGGGAACTTGGGAGGCGTATGGATGATTTTAAAAAAGTGGGGGCAACTGTACAGCTCAAATTCCCAGCCTCTCTACGAGTTATGTTTAATAACAAAATGTATATGGTTAATAGCATAAGAGAGGCAGAGGACTTGCTAGGAAGTATTAAGGGGGGAAATGGAGATGGAGGGAATAGAGGAGGAAACTCATGAAAAAAAAAAAAAGATGATAGATTTTTAGGCACTCGTATTGAATATACACTATAGGCACACATATAGGAGGCGATTCCCTCTCTCTTTTTTCTTTGCTAAGAGTTAGGCATTTCTTACACTTAATGAGATTTATTGAGACTTGGTGAGACGGGCGGGATCAATGGAGCAAAAAGTCTAACTTGGACTAACATCATGTCCAAGAGGAAGAAGCAGGGGGGGTTCTCCAGGGGAGGGTGGGGGAGGGAAGGGTGTCACAGGGTGGGGAGCATATGGGAAAAAATTTAAAAAAATCCTCAAACACCTCAGTACTAGTCCTTATAATTAGAATTGCTTTATTAAAGATATGTCCATACAGATATTAACCTGGAATATAAATGGGTTACGGGTGAAGGGTCGAAGGGCCAGGCTACTCCAATATCTAAAAGACTCCCCCGCACAAATATTGATCTTACAAGAAACACATCTATTGAAAAAGGAGTGTCTAGATATCTTTGGAAAATTAACCCCTTCGGTGCCACGCCCTTTCCCCCTCCTGTGCCGGGCGTTTCACACGCGGGTGGGTTTCATGACGAGATAGTCTCGTCATGGGCACAGCACGACCGTGCTCCATGACGAGACTATCTCGTCATGGGCACAGAAGAGGTTAAGATGGGTACCAAAAGTTTTTTGTACAGATCAGAGTGGGAATACCAGGGGGGTGGCCATAATAGTAAAAAAACAGACAAAAGTCTGGGTAACACGTACAAAAACAGACAAAGGGGGCAGATGGATTATTGCAGAAGCTAAAATTGATGATAGATCATTGACGCTAGTAGGCTTTTATGGCCCGAATTATGATGATTGTGAACCATTGACAAACCTTTTCTCTAACCTCTTGGATTTCACTGGTCCGATAATTATCGGAGGTGATTTCAATGTTGTGCTAGATTTAAAATTGGATAAATCAAGTAAAACTCGAACCATACCAACCCCAAATTCACGTGCACTATTAAAAAACTTGATGATTCAACATACAATATGTGATCTTTGGAGAGAAAGAGCAGGGACCTTACAGGGAATATCGTTCCATAATAAAAAATATGGCAGCAGGTCAAGAATTGACTACTTTCTTGTTGACTGGGGTCTTAGAGAAGATATTTTAGACATCAAATATGAGGCGGCTCATTTATCAGATCACTCGGCGGTACTTTTAACTCTAAAAAACAGTAGTGAGCGTGAAGAGATCAGGTGGACACTGGATCGAACTATACTAATGGACACCGAAGCAATGGAAAAGCTTAAAGCTGACGTTAGAGATTCCATAGAGATAATTATAGGCTCGGCATTAAACGGAATAGTGTGGGACAGTCTAAAGGCCTTTATAAGAGGCAAAATCTCTAGTGTATTGATCCATAGAAATAGAAAATACAGAAGAGAAATATCACAACTGGAGGAAGAGATGAAAAACAGAACTAGACATAAGTGGATCTGAATCGGAAGAAAAAGAGGAGCTTGGGAAGCAGCTACTATTTAAGAAGAATCAATTATCAGAGATTCTCCAATTAAGAGTTAAAAAAAGGTGGGAGACCAGTAAGCTGGCACACTTTGAGTATGGTGAGGGGGTGGGAAAACTTTTAGCTTGGAAAGTCAAGTCAGCTCGGAGCAGGAATAGGATTAAGGAGATCAAAGAAGAACGGTCTGGAGCCATACTAAATAGGGAGACGGAGATAAGAAAGACTTTCAAAGACTTCTTTAGTGACCTATACACAGAAGAAAAAGAGGATATTGTAGGAACTGAGATAGAGGATTGGCTTAATGAATCTACTAGTCCTATAGATATTAGTCAAAAGAATATTCTAAATCAAGCAGTTAGAAAGGAAGAAGTAATTAAAGTAATTCATTCCTGTAAAGGAGGCAAAGCGGCAGGGCCAGATGGCATCCCAACAGAGATGTACAAGATCTTAGTCGATGAGATATCCCCACTCTTAACATCAGTGATAAATGAGATATTAGATCAAGGAATACAATTACCAAAATCGTGGAATGAGGCGACAATTACCCTAATATTGAAACCTGGTAAAAATCCTGTATCTTGTGAGTCTTATAGACCAATATCACTTTTAAATTCAGATTATAAACTTTTTACCAAAATGTTATCTGACAGGTTAGCCAAAATTGCGGGGTATATTCTTCATGAAGACCAGAGAGGTTTTGTAAAAGGAAGATATCTACATGATCTTTCTTATGAGCTTGTTGGGGCTATCGATTTTGCAACTTGCCTTAATACACCGTTAGCTATAACAACTTTGGACGCCTCTAAGGCATTCGATAAGGTCCGATGGTCTTACCTGTTCTCTGTATTAAAAAGTTATAATTTGGGTGATAATTTCTGTCAGGCTATAAAACTCATATACAAAGGTCCAGTGGCAAGAGTATTAGTTAACGGCAGATTATCTTCTTCCTTCAAGATCTTCAGAGGCACAAGATAGGGTTGCCCCCTTTCTCCTCTTTTATTTAATTGATATATGGAACCCTTGACCTTTAGAATTAGACATTCAACTGACATTCCACCATTTTGTCAGGGTAACTGGGTTAAAAAAGTCACTTTATATGCTGACGACCTCATGATATACTCGTCTAATCTAGATGCTGCTCTGCATATTATTATGCATATAGCGACAGACTTTGGAAGAATATCGGGATACTCTGTAAACGAACTTAAGACCGAAGCTATGATATGGAACCAGGGGCCATATGTAGGTATAACGTGTTTTGCGATTCTCTAATTGCAATTTGTAGGGAATCGCAATTAGAGAATTGCAAAACGGAATGTAGGTAGGATTAGCAAAATATTTTGCGATTCCCACCTATTCCTTATTTGCGAATCCCAAATTGAGATTCGCAAATAAGGAATACCTTGCCATTCATTCCTATGGGCTAGAAGGCCCATAGGAAGGAATAGGAAGACATTCTTAATTTGCGATTCTCAATTAGAGAATCGCAAATTGAGAATGCAATTTCAAGGTTGCAAGGGTGTCAATAGGACACCCTTTTGCACCCCTGAAATAAACATGTGTGCACATGAGGCGCACATACATGCACTAAGGGCATGTATGTGCGCCACATGGCACTTGCAAAAAATGCAAAAAAGTGAATTTTTCAAGGAAATCGCAAATTACCACCAACCTGAGGTTAGTGGTAATATGCGAATCCTTAAGCCAAAATTGCACAACTTGGGTGCTTCCTACATTGCATTTAAGGAATCGCAATTTGGGATTCCTTAAATGCATTAGCAAAATAAGGAATCGCAAATTTTGCGATTCCTTATTTTGCGTGTGGGTTTTTGTGTGCTACATAGCACACTGCCCAAATTGCGATCGCAAACGCCGAAATTCAGCGAATTTCAGCATTTGCGATCGCAATTTGCCTTCCTACATATGGCCCCAGGTCAGCTGTAATCCATTAGTTAAAAAGGAGATACAGTATCTTGGTCTTAGAATAGTCCAGGATATTAATCAAATTGCTGAAACAAACTTAAGAAGAGTGTTCAAAGAGATAGCGCAATTAATGAAAAACTGGATGTATCTCCCATTAACTATTCTAGGGAGAGTCAGCCTGGTAAAAATGAGTATCCTGCCGAAAATCACTTTTATATTTAATTAATTACCGTTACATTTTAACAACGCTACCAGACACAGTATCCAGCAAGCAATTAATTCTTTTATTTGGGCTAACAAAGGGGTTAGGATTTCTTGGAAGAAGCTACGCAGAAGAAGGGAGAAGGGGGTTAAACTCTACCCGACATTCAGCTGTATGCGTGGGCCTTCCAATTAAAAAACTCCAGAGTGCTTCTGAAGACTCCTGATAGATCTGTAATAGGCTAAATGTTTTTAGCTATGCTAAAAGAGCAAAAAATAAAACTTGATGGTTTTCTTTTAAAATTTGGAGATCCTAAATTCTTCAAAAAAGTTAAATTGAAGGTACTGCACTCGATCGCATCAATGTGGTACCATATACAATGCTTGCTGAAAATAGATTATTATTCTCACTCTGCTCCGATTTGGGATTCCCCAGGGACCCCCAAGTGTCTGAATTATAAATTGGCACTATCAATCAGAGAAGCTAAATTAAACATCTGGGGAGACCTGTCTAGAGATGGACATTTGTTACCTTGGTATGACTTAAATGGTTTGATGATGGGCTCCCTCTCAAAATTTAAGTACCTTCAATTAAAAAGTTGGGCGCAAAGCAAGGCATCGATATTGGGTACTAATAACATCCTGGAAGATCAACTGATAAGTAAGCCACCGGGAAGCAAAGAAATATCTCTGTGGTATTGGTACCTTCACGACAGCATGGATGGAGAATTCACTTTGGCGGAGGAGCTGTGGGGAAAGCACTTGCCTGGTGACCAGTTGCAGAACATTTGGCAAGTATCTATGCGCACTCTTTACAACACAGTTAAACTCGCTTTTTTTAAGAAGAAACCACCTTTTTTCACTTCATAGGGCTTACATATCACCAGAGAAACTTTCTAAGATGGGGAAAGGGAGCTGAACCAGTTGTGCGAAATGTGGGTTGGAAAAGGCAACCGATGTCCATATGTTCTTCCTATGTCCAGAAATCAGTGAGTTCTGGAGTAAAGTAGAAACAACCATGACAGGTATTTTGGGTCAGCTAATAAAGGTAAGCCTTTCTCTGGTTATCTTTGGGGTGGATGATGAGCTAACAGGAACCTCTAGAGATTTGTTGTTTTATGCTGTATTATTGGCCAGAAGGGAAATCTGTCGTAAATGGGTAAGCAACATAACTCCACAGCATTCGGATTGGTTGGAATCCCTAATATATATGTCTCGAATGGATCTTTCAGGGAAAATGTCTAAAAAGAAGGCTTTCTGGAATCTATTAATTGTTTGACTGGAAGGTGAATGAAGTAATGGTTGAGGTTATATTTATGATACTAGTATTAGTTCACGTCCAATGATTACACCGGCTAACACTCCTGCACTGCTTCAGGGCCTTCACCGTTTTCTTGCAGTACCGGTATAATACCGGGTATGAGACACAGCCGCAGAAAGGTTGGTGTTTATTGGAGTATGCCCGTTGGAGGTTGGTAACCCTAACAAACGATAAGGGCAGAAAAAATTGACATTTTTCTCTTTTTCTGAGGTGAATGAAAAAAAATAAAAATAAATAACACTATCGACCAGTTATACTGTGACGTATTATGCAAAGATTTAAAGCCATTAGAGACCACAAAACCATTTTCTAGATCACTATTGACATGAAAAAAACATTTAGACAGAGAAAAGTGCAGCACCAACCAAAATGTCCAAACTTTGATAAACTCTAAAACGAAACTCACATCTCTTACCATATCTCCAAAACGGCTGCACGTTTCCTGACTCACAAATAGCCCTGACATGAACGAGGATATAGCTAGATATTCAAATTGCCACTGATTTTATGAGTCAGGGTTATTTCAAAGCCAGTGGTCATCCCAAAATATCGTTAGATGGCCTGTATATCAAATGATAATTTCCCCTTTCAGACATGTTAAATTTCAATTCTGATTTAAAAAGAAGAAATATAATGAAGAACCAAGCAGGCTTAAGTCTTGGCTTCAGGCAAAACACAAAAAGAATGATTGAGGATGAGGTTCTGATCTACTATGCCTGGGTGTAAATATCAACGCTAAGCCATCACACAATCCGAGCAGACTACTTGGAACATTCTGTGATCTCTGCTTTACCCCAACACGGAGCTTTATGCTGGTCATCACTCTTTATTGGGTAAAAGTAGCAAGATCTTCAATTGCACATAGATATAGAAAACTAACTGAGACACGAAATACAGGAGATAGTCCAGTAGATTGGACCGATGAGGAAAGATTACACAGATCTAAGGGGAGTTATGGACCCATAGCATTGGACCAGGTGCAAAAGGTCTAAATTAGTGATAGGTACACTTATAGGGTTGGTGATAGTTTCTATAATCATAATAATTGTAGCCTCATATATCGTTTCACATGAGCAGGAAGAGAAGGTACAGGGAACACCGACGCCTACCACTTCTAGCCAAAAGAAGGTCACTATAGGAGCTAAAAGAGCTTTACTAATCGAAGAGAGTCGTAGATTTCACATAGATATGTCTAGAAGTGATTTTATGCTTAATGCATATCCGAAGCTGCTATATGAATATGTGGAAGCGATGGATGTGAAAGACTGTTATGTGTGCATGCAGTTACCTTCTTCCGTAGATCAGGGTATCAGGTACCATCATCTTCCACTAACGTATGGAATTTCTTGTAGTTTGTTGCTTAGTATCTTCTATGAAAGAGGTCAGTTTGAGTATTTCTTTTCCAATTATGATGCTGTACTTCCTGAAGTTCCAGCTTACAAGCATTTGAATAAGTACGATTATTATAAGTCAGAGGATAGACTCCGGAAGTATTTCATACTATCTTTGGAACTGGATACGGCTTCCGCCCATCGGCATAATTTAACTTGTTCATTGTCAGATACAGAGAAAACGTTTATAGGTCAAGTAGAAGATAAATATAGAAAACTAACTGAAACACGAAATACAGGGGATAGTCCAGTAGATTGGACTGATGAGGAGAGATTGCACAGATCTAAAGGAAGTTATGGACCTATAGCGTTAGATCAGACACAGAAGGGTAAGTTGTGTGTGAGACGTCCTCAGACCTACTATGAAAAGGTTTTGGTAGGGCAAAGTATGTGTGATCATATCTTCACGATGGAAGATTCAGCTAAAAACTTTTTGCAAGGATCGGTGCAAGTGATTCCAACTCTTTATTATGTGTGTGGAATGAATGCCTATGTGACGTTGCCTGCGAATTGGTATGGTACATGCTGTTTGGGAATGATTTTTCCGAAAATCTATCATGCAGTAGATTTGGAACTTTTGGAAACTGGACACCATTCTAGAGCCAAAAGAGCTGTGAGTGCAGGGACGGTGATTGGAGATACCTTTGGAGCAATGATACCGAATTTGGGTGTGGTTTGGAATGATGTGAAAATCAGAAGGCTGGCGACTGTGGTTGATGAGTTGCTAATGAATACAGCAAGGTCTTTGATACTGGTGGATGGAGAGATGTTATCGATAAGGACGATGGTTTTGCAGACTCGCCTTGCTTTAGACGTATTATTGGCAAAGAGGGCGGAGTCTGTAAATTATTGAAAGTTCAGGAATGTTGTACATATATTCCAGACAACAGCAAGGATCTGCAGACCTATATAGACACCATTACCACGATTCATCAAGAGATTGAGGATTTGACTGAAGAAGGTGTGTGGGAAAAGATTGGTAAAGGATTTGGTCATGTGGGAAGTTGTTTTGCGAATTTGGGGAAAGGGTTCCTTGGGTGTGTGCTAAAGCCCCTCATCATTGTTGTGGTTTGTGTGATCTGTTTGTGGGGATTCATCAGAGTTTATAAGTGGTACAGAGGAAATAGAATTGAAAGAGCTCTCAGAGCGAGTGAAATGCGTATGGCCAGACTAGGGGACAGTCAATATCCGAATATTAAGAATATGGAGAGATTCCGACGGGGGAGGATGGCGACAAGTACTGTTTAGGTCGGTTCTTTCTCCAAGGGAATTGTGTGATGGTGTGATGACATTTGGGGGGAACTGATAGAGCGCCACGTTATTCTGAAATTTGTAGGGGTGCATCATAATCACTGTTAGTCCGCACCCACATACTAATCGAAGTAGTTTAGGTGTGACATAGAAATTGTATCACTAGAGTTGTTTAACATAGGTGTGATTAGAAATGTAACCATGCTTTTCATGAAAAGTAATGCCGCAGATCATTGCAAATGTATTTTTAGTTGATGCATAATGTTTGATTTTCATGTAATGCAATGTACTAGTTTAAACGTGGGCCATGTTAAAGTTACACGTGTACTCTGCTTATTCACGTTTAAAGGAGTAATGAACTAATGCTTAAAGTGTGATTTAGGAGTGTATTTAACAGTGTAAAGGCCTGATCACATATACGTTTAAAGAGAAAGGCCTATTCATTTCTTATGTTAGCTAACTTTGTAGGCCGAAAAGGATTTCCCTTGGTAAAGGCTTTGGGTTTCGGGAGAATGGAAAATCTTAGAGAAGTGAAAGGTTTTTCGTTCCCATGCTTCTGTTGCAGGTGCAAGGACATTTAGCTCGTTAGAGAGACTAGGTCTTTGTTTTAGGAGTTAGGATGGTACGAGAAGCCAACAGGGGAGTGCATTGGAATTTACGGATGATACTTCAGTGGAGAAGGTGCCTGGGACCCAAGGTCAAGCTAACCGTCGTTGTATGGAGTACAAGTTTCACTGGAAGCAGACCTGGCTGAAGAGGTGTGCCGAAGGGCGAGTTCTATGTTTTTGGGATTTTGTATTAGGGACAGTGCCCCGAGGGTGGAGCAGTTGAGGTTTAGATGGGAAGCTAGAAGGAGCATCTTAGAACGAGCTCTGACTAAGTGAATGGACTTCTAAGGACGACTTCACTTCTGACACCTTTTTATTCTCTTGCCTGGGAGGGAAATGCTAAGTAGGGATGTCACCTTAGAGATAGAGTAGGGATAGACTAATTGATTTTTTCTTTTAGATTAATGATTCCTCACCTTTCAAGTTCAAACAATTTTTATTAAAGAAAAATGTTCAAATGTTACAAAATAAGACATAAGATAAGAAAAGGATAACAAGCAAAAGCAGATATCAGGTTAAGTAATAGCAATAACACAGGCTGTAATATGGAACATCAAAGGTTGAGAGTAATTATAAGCAAAAACTGGCAAATGGTGTGAAATAATGCATTAAACAAGGGCTAAGAGAAATACATTATGCGCAAAAGAAAAATTAAAAAAGAAGGAAAAAGGAATACCTTGTTTAACAAAAAACAGGAAGTCGTGGAGGTTTAGCAACTTCTAGCTGTAACGGGGAAAAGGACAGAGAGGTACAAGCACTCAAGTCAAAAAATACTGTAACTGGACTCCACAATTCTCTTCGCTTAGTAGCTAAGGTTAATGGATAAACAAAAGTCCCATCCCTCTACTCTGCCCTTCTAACATGCATCCATTAACTGTTTCCTCCCGGAATGTTCCTAAAAGCTTCACAATTAACTAAATGCTCACACATTCACGCACTTTCACACCAGAAAATGTAGCACATTCACACAGAATCCTGTCTTTCCCGAGAACAGCGAACAATCTGTCCTTCTACAGAATTTTAACATACGTTAACCAAGCAGCGCTTACCTCTGCTCTGTCCTTCAAACAAGCTCAGAGAATACCTATTACTTTTCCAGTGATAAGCGATAACGGCAATCCAAAAAAGGATCCCTGGTACCTAAAACCAGAACTTCACAGATAACCTTCGCAACCATACACACTTCTCTTATACAGAAAATATGTCTCTAGTAGTAACACACGACGATGTCACTGAACCGAACCCAGACAATGCGACGCGCAACTTCAATTGTCAAACGCTTTTCCCTGCATTCGTACAGGGCCAACAATTTCGCCTTTCCCGAGAGCAGCACTTACTTCCCTCTGCCCTACTACGAAACTGTCACCGACTCCCTACGTTCCAGAAGCCGTACACACTACATATAACTCAATACGACTTCAACATTTAGTATTAGTACATTTATCAACATCAATCAATAAATCCAAAAGCCTATGTACAAGCAATCTATCAGATCAAGACAATAATCAAAACCATCCTCTGCTACCAGGAAACTGCTGCAGATCAGAGCTTATAAATTCTCCCTACTTCCACGAACAGAGTAATCTCACAGTCATGCGCACATACACTCATCATACGCTGGTGGGGCCCATTACACCAACATTCATTCTATTACTCTAACCACACTGAATATAAGAGAGAATTCCTAAATCAATCTGCACGTAATTGGAGGTCAATGCAACCAAATTGAATTGTCTTGAGTCATGATTTAAACAATTTAAACACATTTGAGATCTCAATAAATGACAAAGAAATAACCACCCGACACTGTAATTCAAACAGAAATTATTTTATCTAAATTAATTCATAAGAAAAGCCATTCAATTGCAAAATCATTATTCTCATAGTTACCTATTCTGGCTAAATGTCGTACTCTATGTTAGGACAGGTCTCTCAGTAAAGAATCAAAGTCTCTCGAGTCGCCGTCCTTTCAGTCAGCATCGATCCTCTTGAGCATAAGTTCAGGAAGAAGTGGCCTTAGACCCTCTCTAGTCTAGAAATATTTATACTAAAATTTACATACTAAAAGTTACAAGTCAAGTCAAGAAAACTTTATTTCGGAGTAACTCCATAAAAGTACATAAAATGAATATAAAAACATTTAAGAACAATAGATAAAATGTTTAAAATGGATGCAGTACATGCTAATTACATACAAATCAATCAGTTTGGCATTTTTAGATATTTTTTCCGTTTGTGCCAAAAAGCCCCCAAAAATTTTGCCACAGCGAACACAATGTGCACGGCCATTTTTCTCTTAAGAATTCTGAAGGCTTCGTGACACCTGGTGAAGCCCAGGTTCCTACAGATAGGGATGATCCATTTTCTGCGCGCCACAGTATAACCCGGGCAGAAGAATATGAGATGCAGCTCAGTTTCATCGCTTGCTCTGCATGCCGGGCAAATACTGGGTGTCGGCACGGACCAGGAACTAGTAAAAGCACGAATTGGCAAAGACCCGTGCCTCCATTGCAAATAAAGCTTCCTAATTATTACAGGGTAAACATTGTCAAGGGCCGATTCAAAGATGTAAATACTCTTCATGTGAAGGAATTGATTTGTTAAAGACCCTAAAAGTTACAAACAATCTTTAAAACGTCCGTTGTCCGTTGAGCAGAGCGAGCAGGAAAGGATGTTAGCTTGCAACATTTAGAAAAATCTTCACTCTCGGATATCTCAAAAATAAAAACACGGAAATAGGAAGTCACAACTAGATTTGCAACAACCATGGATGTTCTTCTCCGGAATTAAATCACTCGCAATGAAGCCACCGCAAGTTTATCAAAAATGTTCATTTGTGACAAATGTTCTTCTTCAAGGATACTTGGCGACCATCCCAGAGTTGTCGTCTTTTCATAACTTTTAGCTCAGACAGAGGCCGAGGTCATATTCAACCATATTCAGCGAGGCCTCTCTTCATATTTCATCTACTCAAATGCAGGCTGTAGATGTCGGCCATTTTCTCAACAGGCCAAAATGGACAACTTAATTAAAAAGAAACACAAAACAACGTTACTACATTGTATTGATTTTTCAGTGTTAATTCCCACTAATACCCTTATGTGTATATATTTATCTAGCCATTTGCAACATAAAAAGGCATTAAAGCATATTAATTTAAAGCGCAAACACATAACAAATAACACATAAGCCACACTTATTTAATTAATCTGCTCACCAACTTAGTTCACTTATCAATTTAGCCATGCAATTGCATTCCCACGTATAGTTCTTTCATTAGTAAGGTTGATTAATAAAAAACTCGACAAAATTTAGTACTTAATAATCAATCGTTAATAATTTTAATTATGACAAACGAAAATATAAGCTGATGTTTGGGTTTAAATAGAAAACCCCTCTCCAGCAATAATCAATAAATATATATATTTTTTTTGTTCGTAAATCCACACACAAGCGAACTTGGCCTGATGTTTTTTGTGAACACTCATCACTATACTGACCCGCTCAGACAAATGAGTCTTCTTGCTAATAATCTCTGAACGCATTTTTGCTAACAGAGTTTGTAGCTCATTTCTAATTATCAGTGGAATAAATTTCACTTTCAGTACAACAAGCACAGCATAAGGTGTCAGTTTGCTCAAATGCTCCAATCTCGATATTGTACCCGCACTTTCTTGAAAATTATATAGAAATGTGTTCAAAATATCTTCCACAGAATTATCTGATGTATCATTCAAACCCTCGGCCATAGAAGCAAGCTTCCAGTAATCTTCAAGCCAGCCAGGTAGCCATGAAGGAGTGGTATGACAAACATTCTACCACTGTGGAATTTCAATCTGGTCAGAAACGGTTGGTGATGGAGCTCGTAGAGCCCAGGGCCCTCCAGGACTGCTAGAATGGGCTAGATGACCTGACTGAAAAAAAGGGTGAGCCCACATACCTAGTGGACCTCAAGACCCCAAGGCAACTCCACAGGGTGCTGCATGTAAATCGCCTCAAACCACAATTTGAGAGGTCTGAGCTCACCATGCTGTTGGTGACTGAAGGAGAAGAGAAGGAGGAGAGCTAACCTCTCCCTTACATTTTGAACTCCAGGAGAAGGATGGGTCTGTCGAAGGAGTAATCCTTTCCCCCACTCTAACTCCTGAACAACAGAGAATGCCAACAAGTGTTGGAGCAATACTTTTCTCTGTTCTCCCTTATCCATGGGACTACCCACCTGTGTACTCATGATGTGGACACAGGGGACAACCTCCCGGTTACAAATAAATGTTACAGGTTTTCAGATAAGGTGAGGTGTAGCATTAAGGCTGAAGTGTCCAAAATGCTGGGATTGGAGGTAATAGAACCCTGGTGCATTCATGTGGTTCTGGTACCAAAAGCTGTCCCATGGGGCATAACACCTGAACTAAGGTTCTGTGTGGGTTATAGAGGGCTAAATTGTGTGAGTAAAACTGATGCTCCTCCATCCCGCAAATGATGAGCTGATTGATTGGTTAGGGGCTGCCCATTATCTCAGTACCCTTGATTTTACATCAAGGTACTGGCAGATTGAGCAAAAGAGATGTGAGCCTTCTCCACTCTAGCAGGCCACTACCAGTTTAGAATGATGCCCTTTGGATTAAAGTATGCCCCTTCCACTTTCCAGAGGCTGGTGAGGTCCGTGATAGTATCAATGCCTTCTCTGCTGCTTATCTGGATGACATACCTGTCTCCAGTAGCAGCTGGAAGGACTGCCTATTTCACCTCAAAGAAATGCTTCAAGCTCTGAAACAGGCAGGCCTGACTATCAAGGCAAGTAAGTGCCTGATAGGGCAGGGGTCTGTCGTATTCATGGGACACCGGGTGGTCAGGGGGAAGGTCATCCCCTTCAGCCCATGATAGAAACTATCATCGCCTGGCTGTCCACCAATGCTCAGACTGAGGTCAGAGCATTCTTGGGATTCACTGGGTACTATCGGAGGTTTGTCAAGGGTTATGGTACCATTGTTGCCCCCTTGACTAAGCTGAGTTCCAGAAAGCAGCCCAGAAACATGATTTGAACAGAGGGATGCCAAACTGCATTTGACTCCCTGAAGCAAGCCATGTGCACAGCTAATGTGTTCAAGGCCCCTGATTTCTCTAAGGAGTTTATCATTCACACAAATACCTCAGAGCATGGCATGGGGCATCACTATCCCAACTTAATGAGGAGAGCCTAGACCAACCTTCATCTCGAGGAGGTTACTCCCCAGGGAACAGAGGTGGAGTGCTACTGAGAGAGAAGCTTTTGGCGTGTCTGGGCACTGAAGAAGTTGAGATCATACCTGTTTGGCACTCACTTCCTAATTCAGACTGACCATGGGCCCCTCAGGTGGCTCATGCAAATGAGGGGTGAGAATCCAAAACTGTTGAGGTGGTCCATTATCCTACAGGGTGTGGACTGCAAGGTGGACCACACATCTGGGGTACAGCACTCCAATTCTGATAATCTATCTAGGTTTTTCCACCTTAGTGACAACTCCTTAGAGGTTGGGTAGATCTCCCCACTTTCAGCTGGGGGGATACATGTCAGACCCGTAATCCTTAGGGTGATCTTTCTCCAGACTTTTTGCCTATTGCCACTCGTTATTGCTGATTCATTTTATTACCCTTAGGACTCTGAGCACTTTACCACTGCTAAACAGTGCTAAAGTGCATATGCTTCTCCCCTAAACATGATGATATTGGTGTACATCTGATTAGCATATTTGACGTACTGGTAAGTCCCTTGTAAAGTGTTATACCATATACCCAGTGCCTGTGCCTGAAATGCTATTAGAGGGCTGTATCACTGATTTTGCCAGCCACAATAGTCGCCTTTCAAACCTGTCTCAGACCTGTCATTGTCGTGCTTGTGTATGCAGTTTACTGTCACATCGACTTGGCATTTAAAACTACTTGCCAGGTCTTAATCTCCGCTTTTATAGCATATGTCAATCCTAAAGTAGGCCCTATGTAACCCTAAGGGCAGGGTACCATAGAAGTAAATGGTAGGCTAGGGATCTTTATGTTGGTAGTGACAAATAGCCTATTTAATTTTTCACTAGTGTGAGGCTTACCCCACTCATAGGCCAGCATTGGAAATTGCTTAATACACATTTAAGCTGTAATTCCCGAGCAGGGAGGAAGAGCTTTTTTATGTTTCATAAATTTGGAATAGAAATGATAAATCCTTCTTACTGGTGAAGTTGGATTTAACATTACTGTTTTAGAAATGTCCCTTTTAGAAAGTGGCCATTACTCTGTACTTACAGCCGTATGTGCCTGACAGCCTGTCTCCAATACATGTCTGGGGTGGGTGACAGCAACACTTTGTGCATTTCCCTCTAGACAGCCACAAACACAGGAAGGAAAAACTAATCTGCATTCTGAGCACTCATCTGCATTCTGATGGATCTTCCTGGTCAGGGAAGAATGGAAGGGGCTGACAGTAAGACTTCAATAGATAGTGTCCTGTCCACACAAAAAGCATCAATTTAACCCCCACAGATAGCCTAGCAGACAGTACTGGGTTGAAAGGGATCTGTGTGGACTTCAGACAATTGCTTTGAAGTCACCCCCTACATCAAAGGCACTGTGGGGTATAGGTACTGGGTCTCTGACCCCCAAAAATCAGACACTTATGGATCTTAAACTGAACCTTTTTTAAAAGGGCTGTTGTGCTGCTCAACGGAATCAATTGGACTGCTTTTCTGGGAGACTGCTTTTCTGCTTGTAGCCCTGTTGCCCACTACGCCCTGACTCCTCTGAAGGAGAACTGGACTCTGCCTTCAATCCAAGTAATCTCCAAGGGCTTGCTGGCTTGCCTCCTGTTTTCTGAAGTCTCAGGGACACAAAAGACTTCATACAATTTTGCGCATGCTCCTGGACTCTGCCATCTGTGTGTCTCTACCTGTGTCTGAGGTGCCCTCTATAAGTTCTGGGCCTCAGAAATTGGTTCTGCAGCTAATTGGCATTAATTGGCAAAATCGCCGCATGGTGGAATTTCTTCCTGCGAGGCTCCAGAAATGGGGACGATATTTGGCATCCGCTAGTGTCATTTACTAACACAGGTGGTCGCTAGCAGGCTTGGTGCAAGTGCTGAGTAATTGCTGCCATTTTACCAAATCCCATACTTAGTCATAATAAGGTTGTTATGGTTCCATCTGTATGACTGGATCTTTATACGTGTTTTTGAGTTGCCAAACTGGTAAGGGCATTGCTAAGTGCAAGTGTTTTAGATGTTTTATCTGTAGAAATAACTGACTATAGAAATTGAGAAATGCCTCGGTTTTAGACTTTTATCGTATATTCCTTAGCAGACTGTAAGAGTTTCATAAGAGTACACAGGCTCAAACCATGTCTACTTCTGAGCAGCTATAAAACGTTTGTTATTATTTATTCATTTGTGTTGCAGGCACCCGCGGACTTTTCAGAACACACCAACAGTATTTCAAAGTCTTTCTGCCAGGGTGGTCAATAGTGAAAAGAAAATACTGCCAAAGAAGATTCTGAGGCAAATCATAGTAAATCATCAAAGCAAAGACAACTGTACATATTAAAACGAGAAGAAAGGACAGAGAGCAGACGGGGTGAGGCTGATAAAACAGAGAGAACATGGTGGGGAGGGAAAGAGAGAGCCAGCGTGATGAGCAGGGGAAGATGGTGATAGATGGCTTTAGTTTAGAGGAAAGTTTGAGAGTGAGAGAGAGGGGGCAGAGGGGGTGGAGATAGAAAAAGAGACAAAAAAAGAGAGAGAAAGAGAGTGGTCGTTAGAGAAAGAGTGTGGGGGCAGCGAGGGACCTTGGGCGAGAGACAGAAGGGAGGGAGACAGGGAGCTAGTATGTGAGAAAGAAGCGGGCATGGCGGAAGATTGAGAGAGAGCACAAGAAAGAAAGTGAGATTGAGAGACAGTGGGAGGAAAAGAACAGAGTGAGGAGCAGACGGTCGACAGCAATAGAGAGATAGGAAAGACAAAAAGAAAAAGAGGGCGATGGAGAAAAATGGAACGCGAAGAGAAAAAGAGAAGAGAGAAAAGGCATGAATAAGGAGAAGACTGAGGGACAGTAAAAGAGAGGGGGAGTCGGGCAGGAGATGAATTGAGTGAGAAATATAACGATAGGACATAGTGAAAGATGAGATATCATTTCATTTCATTTCAATAATCTTTATTCGGATAAAAAAAAAATATCCATAAAAGATACACGTCATAAAACAATCATACAATCCATTAAAAGAATTCGAATCAATTATGCACGGACTGTGTAAAATCAGTAATGTTAAAACCCCTATATACAAACAAGTTAAAAAACGGGACAATCAATTGCAGTAAACCTTTATATGCGACTATCATACATTGAGAAATATAGAATGTATCTGTAAGCAGCCAATAAGTCCTACACAATTATCCACTGCCTACTTCAATGGGCCCCTCCTCTGGTCGTTCTTAATTTAACTGCCAATCGCAGAAAGTGCACAGTGCTAAATAAAACAAAAGGGTCGGTGGACATTTTGAGGAACAGAAGGGCCACTTTGGCCTGTCTGATTTTAGCTCGTCTTAAGACAGTTTTTAGAAACCGGGACCTTGGGAGTGCATAAAAGGGACACAGTAGGACGAAATGTAGGGTGTCTTGCGGTAATCGTAGATCGCAGCCGCAGCACCCTTTTATCCTAACATCGCTTACAAAACCAGCAGGGACTGACAGGATGTAGTGCAAGAGGTTAAACCTAAATCTAGTCATCAGGAATCTGTCCTGTCTATTATATATATTAGACAGGTAGAATTCCATCCCTAGAGAGGTTTTTGTGAGCTGATAATCACTAACACTACGTTTCCGCCCTTCTCTGTCCTCTCTGGCCCTGACTGTATATCGTAGGTAATCTGCCTTTATAAGGCCCAGATCCTTTTTAGTCAATGTGGATGGATTATTAAAAAAAAGTACGTGGCCCAATATATCTAGTACATCCCTTACGTATTTAAGCCAGGGTATTTGCAAGCCCTTATCCCCCCTCATGCAATCCTCCAAAATTTGTCTGGTTAGCAGTGCCTCAGGATTTGTCCAGATTTTGACACAACAGATTATCGGGTTGAGCTGTACCCTGTCACTGAGGTGGGGAATGCCCAGTTCCTCGTGGACAATATATGAGGGGATACATTGGGGCACTTGCAGGAGTCTCCTTAAAAACTTGTTTTCTTCCACTTGGATTTTTTGTCCGTCTGTAAAGCCCCACACCTCACTCCCATACAGTGTCTTTGCGCAGAAAACTGACCTATATAGCTTTACTATTTCATTAGGCGACCAACGGCCAAGTCTGCTTGCATAGTTCATGATTGAACCTACAGCACTCGGGTATTGACTGCATTTGTGCTTTACAAGGGGTTTAAAGGTGAGATCCTTATCAAACATGATTCCCAAATAATTAAAAGTTTTTACCTTCTCAAGTTTATGGGTGCCTATAGAGAAGGTACAGTTCTTTAGAGGCATTTTGCCTACTTCCATGACGTAAGACTTTGAAAGGTTGGGAACTAAGTCTAAATCTGCCATGAAGCGTACGAATCCGCTGATGAGGGTCTGCAGGCTCCTTCCTGTGCGCGCCAGGAGTACCGCGTCATCTGCATAAAGGAGGACTGGTATACTTCTCCTCCCAATGCAGGGACAATCGGCCTCCAGATCTCCAAGCGCCTTGTCAAGCCCATTGATATAGAGCGTGAACAAAAAAGGGGCAAGGATGCACCCTTGTCTCACCCCTCCACTGCACCCAAAGTCCTCTGTGACTTCCCCCCTCTCACTAAATCTGACCCGTGCCGTGGTGTTTAGATGAAGTGTTCGTAAGATGTGGATCAGGCCCGGATCAATGCCCAAAGCATCCAGGATCTCCCACAGCTTTCTTCTGTTTACGCAGTCGAATGCTGCTGAGAGATCCATAAATGCCAAGTAAACAGTGCCTTCCCTGGCCACAGTATACTTCGCTACCAGATGGTACAGGTTAAGGCATTGGTCAGTAGTGGAGCGCCCGTTTCTAAACCCGTACTGTAAGTCCGTGATGGAGTTATTCTCATCGGCCCAGATCAATAGACGACTCTCCCCAGAATTTTCGCCGTAACGTCTATGAGGGAGATTGGGCGATAACACTGTGGGTCGTTTCTATTGCCCTTTTTAAATATTGGCACAATGGTGGCCGTAGACCAGGATCTGGGCATGCCTGCTTCAATGGCTGTATTAAGCACCCTGGTCAGTATCGGGGCCCAGAGATCTACCTGGCTTTTAAAGAGGTCAGGGGGTATCCCATCTGGCCCTGGAGCCTTCCTCACCACCAAACCCTCTATTCCCAGTTTGACCTCATGAACCGTGAAGGGTGACCAATCACCACCGAGGGGTCCTGCAGCTAGAATTGGCAGCTCCTCAGGCTCGCCCCGGTTATATAAGCCTCTAAAGTGCGCCACCCATTCGTCTGACAAAATATGGGAGACCAGCTGAGACTTATTTGGGGGTTGGAAGCAAGGGGCATTTATGATCCTCCAAAAACTGGTCATATCGTGGAGCTCCGCGGCCTCTCTCAGGGATTCCCAGGCCTCTATTTGTAGGGATATTTTTCGTGACTTAATTGCCTTTTTATACCGGGCCCTACAATCAGCGTTCTTTCCTCTTTCCCTAGGGGCAATTGATAATGCCAACTTTAGGTCCCTGTGGGCTCTAGAGCAGCTCTTATCAAACCATCTAGGGCAGAGATCTACCTGGGGTCTTGGTTTGCTCCTTAAGAGGGTGTCTATATGCTGGGCAGTGCCTCCAAATGCTGCAATCAAGTCTGTCCCCTCGACAGTAATATCTAGACACCTCCACAAGTGATTCTCGGCATTGGCAAGGAGTACTCTGTGGAGTTCTTCCCCATCAATATTATCCCATTTAATTCTTCTTCCCTGATCCTTTGCCTTGAATTCACCCGTAGTGGTCCTTATGTCCGTTTTAGTACAGGGAATAATGTCCACCAGTGACATAACCAGGGGATTATGGTCACTAAACGCACTGGGCACTATTGTAAAGTGGCCTACCCTAGTTGTTAAGACGGTGGAAACGAAAATATAATCTATTATTGAATTGCAGCCCCTTCCCTTAAAGGAGGGGGCGATATTGTCAGACTTCCCCCGATCGATCATGTCTATCGTCTGAGTTAGGGCGAACTCACTCAATATTGTGCTCAGTGACAGACCCTCTCTGGTGTGCTCCAAGTGCCAACCCTTGGTGGAAGGGCAATCATCCCAAATGCCACCTTCCCATTTCAAATATGGGCACTGGTGGCAATTAAAATCGCCCATAAGGATTAACTGAGAGCCTTCGTCCCCTGAGTCCTGGAGGTTGACCAGTCTTTCCTCTAGCTCCGTCAAGTTTGTTAAGGATTGTCCCGCGTTATAAAAATTTATAAAAATGAGCTTTAAGCCCGTCAATGAATATTTTACACCCTGAAGGCAGCCGGAGTCCCACCCCAAATCTTGCCATTTCCCCTGCAGTGACAGTGCTACATACATTATTAGTCCACCCTTGGCACGGCCCATATTGGATTTCCGGGCTGGCACAAAAAACAATTTGTATCCTTCCAGGAATGGGATAGTTTTGTTAGTTTCCCATATTTCCTGTAGGCAAATGATTTGGAATTTTGTGATAAAGGCTAACCATTCAGTATTTTGGATCTTACCTGCGAGTCCTGCAATATTCCAGGAAATGATCCTCAGATCCTTAGGGTTTGGATCTAAACCCCTAATCATTCTGGTCGTCTTTCTTGGGAAGGGGCTAGTGTCAAGGCCAATTGGCAATTTCGGGCTGACTTCCATTTCCGTCCCTTGCCCTACCATGGGGATGACTATGGTAGCTGGGTCCGGGACCCCTGAGATATTGGTGTCTGCAATGTTACACGGGGTGTCATTTACCAACTCGGGCTCCATACTCTCTATTTCCATCAGTCAGTCCTGTTCGTCCAGTGTGGAGAAACAAGAGAGCTGAGCAAATCTATTTGTGTCGTGTGCAGGTGCCACCTCCCTCCGTTTTTTGGCATCCC
The DNA here is from genome assembly GCF_964204655.1 of Triturus cristatus. Classification (NCBI taxonomy): domain Eukaryota; kingdom Metazoa; phylum Chordata; class Amphibia; order Caudata; family Salamandridae; genus Triturus; species Triturus cristatus. Next base: position 166,459,424 of record NC_140580.1, on the reverse strand, counting down.
AGGGCCCCAGCCATCTCTGCCCAGTCTCAGGTGCACTATTCCTATAAAAGAAGTGCAGGGGTAGCATCCTTATACATGATCCAAAGCCCCCATCCATGTGTCGGTTATCAAGCAGTTCTCTTACCATCTCAGGGTGTTTGAGGTTAACTATGATACAGTCGCCTGTAAATCTTTTCTCCCTATTTCCAATCCAGGCCACCCTCCTGGCCATTAAAATATGCCTACGCTGGAGCCTCGTCCCGTGTAAGTTATTATGCACCCAGTGTAAGGTCTTATTAATCAAAGTACAAGTCGATTCCTCAATGTCTTTATTAAGGCCTGGAACGCCTACTAACACTAGCGTGTAAGGGCTAGATGCGGGGGGTAAATCTAATATTGGGAGACCTGGGGTATTCTGAGCGCAAGCAGTGTTATTGCTAGTGTTAAACCAAACTGCGTTCTCCTTTGGTCCCCGGGGAGCGGCCTTTGGGTCAAGGGGAGTCCGCATATTGCCCTGGGTTTTTTGTCCAGAATTCCTGTTACCAGTGTTTGTTTGTTCTGGAGCAACTTCCCTGCAGTTTCTGGGCTCGGGGTCAATATTGATGGTGACCGTTTTACCACTGTCAACCATATGTGACTCCTCTTCTCTCCCACCTCCCTCTTGCCTCCTCTGTGGATTAGTCCCGGCTGGCTTTCCAGGAACCGGGTCTGCCAACCTCCTTAATTTGCCTTCCAAATTAGAAATTGCTGTTAGTACTGGGCCTAGATGTTGGGCTAGCAGCTGTTCCATTTTTCCCTCCAATACTGTAATGATTTCATGCAGCCCTGCCGACCCATTTGCTATTTTACAAGTTGGGCATTCTGAGCACTCAGGGTTCTTAGTGGTTCCTTTAGTGGACTTTGATGGTCCTCTATGGCTGGGCCTACTAGTGGTGTTAGGAATGTGCATCCCACCTTTAGCTAAAGGCCCTGTCTGCAATTGGGATTTTTTAGATCGAGTTACCACTTCCCTGATGGACGATTGCATAGATTCGGTGTCTGGTGCTATTGGAAGTGCACTAGGTCCCCCCCTTTCATCTTCTCCTAACACGGTATCAGTGTGTGTCAAGCCGACCACTTGCGGCGCCCTATGTGTAGGGGAAGTAACTCTAGCAGACGGGCTTACTAGTTCTAAGGCCCCTCGTGGGCTAGAGTCTGCCGTCAATAAAGTTGCGGCAGAGTCGGGGGGGTTTCCCCCCGGCGTGGCGCTAAGGGCTATATTGCCCAAAGAGGACCGTTTCTTTGCTATTAAAGAGTCCAAGGAGAGCCGCCGCTCCGTCAATAAACTTTTGTGTGCTAGCAGGGACTCCGCTCTTACAATGAAGGCATCGAGGGTACCCTTTACCCCTCCCTCCACCCTAGGCTGGGTGTCTGTCCTTAGTCTTTACCATGATCTTGATCTGATAAGCTGGCCGGCTCTTGATTTACTAGGGGCAGGAGAGGGGGTGCGGACCCCAGACCAAGTTCCCCCACCACTACCTTTTAAGAGCACCTCAGGCCCAATATATAAGGCAAGATAAATGCAGTACTATGGCAATTGATGAAGTCAGTGAGCAGGAGGCAGTTAATACAACCAAAGTGACAACATCGGCTATGACAGTCTCAGAGTCCCGGGTCCCGTGCCAATAGTTGAATACTTGCCTTGACGGCTATAACCAGATGTATATTAGGCAAGCACTTAGAGATGTGGCCCAGCCCGGCCTCCTCCGGCCCCTGACGGCCTTAGACGGCCCCGCCCTTGTCCCGGGCTTAGCCCGGCGCCGCCCGCGCGCGTCCCGCGACGCGGGGGAAGCCGCGGTGTTTTAAGCGCCTCCGGGCGCGTAGCTGGCGTCAAGACCCGCAAGGGAGTCTGGGGGCTGTAGTCTCCTCCCGCTCTCGGCCGCAGAAATCAGTGGCGGCGGCGGGGGAGACACAGCGCAAAGAGAGGCACAGAAACGGTGGCAGCAGCGCTGGGCAGCAGGGCAGCAAAAGTAACCCCCAGCAAGTAACCGATTTCCGGGTTGTCGTGGTGAGATATGGGACCACGATGGAGGAGCGGTTGTTGCGATGTTATGTCCACCTCATGTCTCAATACACCATAAGTGACCATTCTCTGAAAGACATCTTAGAACCTTTCCAAGCCTCTGGGCTGTAATGTGTGTGGGGGTTCATTGTCAGATAACAGCAAGTTGCTGGAAGCAATGAATAAAGGAGCTATTCGAACAAGTTCTTTGTGCTTTACTTTGTGGCCATAGTTATGAGCAAATGAGAAACACAGTAGGTAGGAGAGACTGCGGGGATCTGTATGTGGATTAAGAAAGAGAGAAGAGAAAGTAAGAAACTTAACAGAGGATTTACAGAGTTAAAACTGACAGGGGTATAGACAGAGCGTGTGCCTTTCTCTGTAATGTTAGAGAGGGGAAAAAAGAAAGTGAGAGAAAAAGCAAGAGAGCAATGGGGAAACAAGTATAGAAAGGCAGATAGATAGATAGATAGATAGATAGATAGATAGATAGATAGATAGATAGATAGATAGATAGATAGATAGATAGATAGATAGATAGATAGATAGATAGATAGATAGATAGATAGATAGACTGACTCTGACTGTATCCTGGGCTCTGCTAACCAGGCCCAGTACCATTGCTATTTTTAAAAATGTACATATAATAGGTCATGCCTACAATTGGCAATGACGGACCCTATAAGTCCCTAGTAGATAATGGGGCCAGATGGCGCAATCCACCTATGTTTTCCTGGTATATAATGGGACATGGAGGCCTAGCAGATTTCCTTTACTCGCATGTGTGCACTGCTGTGTGACTGCTGTCCTTTTGAAGGCAGTCCTGCCATGCAGCCTGTCTCTAAAAGTAAATTCGCACAATTTGTATTCGCAGACACTATGAGTCCCTAGTATATAATAGGACTAAGGGGTTTAAACTACATATAAGTCTCTAGTATATAATAGGGCGTGGAAGTTTAGAGGCCAAGCAGATTTCCTGCACTTGCGCACTTCTGAGTGCCTGTTATCATATTAAAGTCTGCTTGGCTCACAGACTGTCTTTACCTGGACTTCCAACCCTTCTTCGGCCCAGCAGCTCACAGACTACAGCTCCCGGCGGCACCCGTGCGCAGGCGGCGCGAATAGAAGCTAAGCACCGAACCGCGGCACGGTGTACTCTCTTCACCTGGACTTCCCCCCCTTCTTCGGCCCAGCAGCTCATGGACTACAGCTCCCGGCGGCACCCGCGGCAGACGGTGTGAATAAAAGCTAAGCACCGGGACTCGCGTGGGCGAAGTCCGAGCCAAGGGCGGGCCCGTCTCCACGCCAGTCAGAGCCCGGAAGAGGCTGGGCTGGGTCCCATCTCTAACCCCTACGACCCAAGGTAAAAAGTAATGTTATAATGTGGGCGGGCTGTGGTTCAACCCCAAGATAGAGTGGAAACTCAAACTCACAGCAGAGAGAAGGGGATAAAGTCCACAGCTGAGCTTTACAGCAGAGGTAGAGTTGGAGGCCAAAATGAGCTTAAGGAGAACAGCAACCACTCAAGTGGCAGGCAGGATAGTAGGAACTCTGGATTACTTTTTAACGAGAGCTACGAACGTCCTCAAAAACGAGATAGCGCTGACAGAGCGCCGCCTCTCAGCAGAATTTTCACTACAGAAAAGATCTTCATTGGGGACACGAAAGAGTAAAACCTGCCCAGGCGCCCCTGAGGTCAGCGTAACTGGAAGCGAGGGAGCGCTAACGGGGGACATGGAGGGCGAGGTCATGCAAGCCCCGGAAATTTCCCCCGGAAATAGCTCCCCTTGAGAACTTACAAAGGTCCTTTACAAGGGTGGCAGCCAGGAGAAAATCACAAGAAAATAGACTGGACACAGGAACAAAAAGATAGCAGGGAGGGGGACCACAAAGAACTAATGCGGCAAAGGTGTCAAGACTAAACAAGATCAAGGGTGCGGGATTGGGAGGGAGGGAGGGAGGGCGGGGGGGAGGGCGAGGAGGAGATGCCGCAGGGGGCAGGCCGGGAAGACAAAAAATGTCAAAAATCAGTAAACCAGGGCTCAAATCATGGTTTGGATGAAGTGTCATGGCTAAGAATAGAGACCCTAGTTTCGTCTCTGTTAAACCCAATAATCGAGACGCTAAAGCAGATGGACCGCAAAATATGCGGCCTGGAGTTACAACTAAAGGATCTCCATCTTACAACAGAGACCCTATTGAAAGAGACTCAGAGGCGGGGCTCCTCTATAGAGTCACCGACTGTAGCACCGACGGCAGAGATTACAACTAGTCTAACCATGACTAATTTAAATCCTATTAGTATTAGGGACACAAACGTCAACATCCCTACAGCACCCAATAGTAAGACCATGCTGGCCGTTAAGGATCAAAGGAGAGGGTGCGCAACTAATTTAGATTGGATGGGAGGTCCTATAGCTAGAGAAATGGGTAGTGACAATAGAGTAATGAGTGTAAATAGGCCGGCTATGGAACGGATAATGCCAAGAGAAGGAGAGAATGTTTTATGGAGGGAAATAGGCACGAATAATGCACACATAGGGTTAGGGTCCCCAACCTTACATCTCCCACCCGCTGCGGCACCCTTGGTTTTGGTACTAGCAAATGTGCCCTTGTTAAGTGGGGCTCAAGTTGAAACCACTCCACAGTTAATGCTCAAAGCCCTCCATTGGCTAAACCAAAACCTGGCGAAAAATGGGGTTATGGAGGGGGTAGAAGCCAATCAATTAATTATGGCTAGAAGGGTACCATGGGTGGACCCCTCCACAAAAGAAATGGGGGGGGACTGCGTGGTCTTGAACTTCAATAGCAAGCGGGTGGTGGGTTTTGTTCTAGCACACTTGGGCCATTTAACCACTAGAAATGCTAACATCATTCCTCTACCACTAGGTTATTTCTATAGGCCATCCAGACCAGTGGGAACACACCCACATAGGCATTATATCCTTAATAGAGGGTTAAATTCCAATCTGGGAAACAGTATAACTACAGAATGGTGCCATCAGAACCGTTTCGCACCTCTATCTGACTTAGAGGATTGCGATTGACCTCAGATAAATCCGGTATGCGTTGTAAGGGAACAGGTAGCGCAGGGACTTACGGGTGAGAACAGAAGTAATAGTATTGTTGTTTCCATCTCCATTGGGCTCAAGGGAGCAGAAAGAAAGCCTAAAAATCGCCACCTGGAAAGTTGTGGGAATATCGGCAAAAATGAGTAATAATGATTGGATAAAGGTGTGGGAAGACCATCAGATAGCATGTTTTCAGGAAACCTGGGCTGTGGACCCAATATTTGTAAATGGTTATAGATCATTTCAAACAACAGTCCCATCTTCCTCAGGGAGGCCTAAAGGGGGCATATTAACACTGATCCAAAATGATCTGCCGTGCAATGTAAGCATGTGTGGAGAGCAAAACCAGAACTTCCACATGCCAAAGTTAGAGATACCGCAGGAAGGTATATGGCTCCTAATAAATTTTTATAATAACAGATTTGGGCCAACAATGCACTTGATTGTGGAAGAGGTGGAAAAAGAGATCAAAGTAATAAGGCATGCCACTAAAAGGGCCATTACTAATGTGATATCAGTAGGAGATTTCAACATACACCCCTGTAAGAACAATATACTTCCGACATGTGGTATGGAGGACGAAGGGGGAAATCCAATTTTTCATTTTACCCACAACAAATATGGAAATGGACTGAATAACGCCCTAATGGAATTGAACATGGAAATGGCCTGTGAAATTGTACCGGGGTCTGATAGTCTAGCGAAAACATTTAGGCGCAATGGAGTGGAAACAACCCTTGATTATATCCTGTTAACCCCCGCACTCACCAGAAGGGTCTGTAAGCTTAGCCACGTATTTAATATTTTTAGTGACCATGCCTTAGTCTCATTAGAAATGAAGAAAATCTTACCAATGAGACATTACAGGACAAATGTTGGCATCCCAAGAGTAGCAAGAAGAAATGGGATACAGTTAAAATGGGGAAAGATAGACAAAACTCGGTTTATCCCGGATTTGGTATCAAAATCACAGGATAAAATCACAGTGTGTTTTAATCTGAAAGCTGCACCTGTTGATATGTTTCATGATTTCTGTGGAATCCTAGGAGATATTAAATTAGCGTTAACAATTGGCGGAAATCCTACCGGGACAGAGGTAAAGACAGGATGGTTTGACTCATCCTGTACAAAGGCAAGGGTAGCCCTCCTCAACGAGTTAAGAGTTAAACCCAGAAACCCGGCGCTAATAAAGATTCTCCGTGCCCCATATAAAGTGGCCAGGAAAAATAGGGAAAAGGAGATCAGGGAAGAATTATGGGATGATTTAGATAAAGCCGCCCAATCAGGGAATAGTGGAGAGTTTTGGAGACTGATAAATGCCCCTTATTTTAAAACTCCAATAGACCCGTCGTTAGATATAAACGTTGGAGAGGATGCGTGGGTTCCACACTTTGAAAAAATGTTTGGCGACCCAGACGCCTACGTTACCTACTATCCACCTCCAATAGATACTGAAACCCAAACCCTCACCTTTTCTTATAGTGAGGTAAGGAGAGGGCTGGAAGCATGTAGTTTGGCCAAAGCACCTGGGCCTGACGGCGTGCCCATAGATATATTCCGGGAAAATGTAGATCTATGGTCACCACTTTTGACGAACGCAATGAATAGTATTACCCAAGTCGGCCCCCTTTATCTTGGTCTTCGGGGGTGATCGTCCCTATTTACAAAAAAGGAGACAGGTCTGACCCGTATAACTACAGACCAATCTCCCTGCTGGACACAACATCTAAGTTAAGGGGTCGACTCCTATTGTCAAGGCTAGAAGCCTGGGCAGGGGAACATAACATCCTAATTCAAGCCCAATATGGATTCCAGCAGGGGAGAGGAACGGTGGATCAAGCTTTAAATCTAGTCATGACAATAGATAAATACACACACATAAAGGAAGGTAAACTATACATGGAGTTCATGGACCTGAGCGCAGCCTTTGACTGCGTGGTCCATGATAATCTATGGAGCATAATGCAGTCGATGGGGGTGGACAGGGCTATATTAAATTTTATAAGGCAGTTATATGCCAATGCAATGGCGTCAGTGCGCTTTACAAAAAACGGAGATTGCACCCGCCCTTTTAAAATCAACAGGGGAGTGTGACAGGGTTGAGTACTGGCCCGTTCCTTTTTTCCCTGTACACCAATGGCTTAGAGGAAGCCCTCTTAGCGGTAACTGATGATGTACCTAGTTTTGGGAACCAAAGATTGCCACTGTTGGCGTATGCAGACTATGCCGTTTTAATAGCCAGAACGGGACTGGGTCTACAGAGATTAATAACGGCATACGTCTCCTTTATGGGCTCACTGCGAATGAAAGTGAACCACACGAAATCTTTTGTAATTGTGGCAGGAGCCAAAAAAGAGATAAAATGCGATGCTTTCATGCGGAAGGGAATAAAATCAAAGTGGTAGACTCTTTTCCCTACTTGGGGATCCTCTTCGATAAAGATCTTTCGTGGAGAAAACTCGTGGATGGTAGAAAAAGAGTCATGGAGAGGGGTCATACAGTCTTAAAATCCTGTGCCAAAAAACTGGGGGCAAAACCATTACCTACGATCAAAAATATATACCGGGCACAGGTAAAAGCAGCGGTAACTTATGGAGTGGGAGTGTGGGGGGTGGCGGATCCAACTATACTGCAGGTTACGGAGAATATATTTTTTAAATCTGTGGTAGGTCTCCCCCCCTCCCTTATGAATTGTATATTACATATGGAGTTGGACCTCCCCCATACTGTTGAACAGATAACATTGGCGCCATTACTTTTATGGCACCCTATATGGAGGAGGGAATCTGTACCGCTCACTCAACTAATAACAAAGAGCTGCTTAGATATGGATTATTGGAAGAATTCCAGGTGGTTAAGATATGTGAAGCGGACCCGAAGTGAGATTGGCCTCCCAGAACTTTTTAAGGATCCGACAACATGCAAGATTATCACGAAGCAGAAACAAACAAATAGGTTTTGCAAGATGGCCGAGTATAAGAGGAATGAATTGGCTAAAGGTAAACAGACTTTTAAGTTATATTGCGAAAACACCCAAGTCACTGAGGGCCGGTTCTCCTACTTAGCCCCATCTAACATGTCACAACATCGATATATTCTGTTAAGGTTTAGAACAAACCTCATTCTGTGCATGTTGGGCTATCCTGATAAAACCTATAGTATTAATGAGTTAAGCACTTGCCCATGTGACAATGCATCAGAACAATCCGAGATGCATTTAATTTATAAAAAAGAAAGGCAAATTTATCTAAAGCCACTGTTAAAGAAAACAAGATTCACACAGTGTCAGGTGGCTTTATATGTTTTAAAGTCTTTACCAGACCCATTTGTTTGTTTTTCAATGGCTTCTTTTTTATGGGCATGCTGGAGGAACAGAAAGGGGATGGACGTCAGATCAGTATCTTGATTTTTATAATATTAATTGATGTATATATTGCGAGGTTTTTTAAACTGGGGGTGATTAATGAGAGAATTCTAATGATTTTAGACTGTGATTTTAATGCATTGGGGACTAAAAGTGCATTTTAAAGAATTGGGGAATTAAATTGTATTGTAATAATGGGAAGCTAAGATATATTATGTATTTATCCTTTTATGATCAATTTTTAATTTTGATCGAATAAAGACTGCATTGACTGACTGACTGTCTTTAAAAGCAGATTGTGTGCAAACTCGATTTTTGTGGTATGGGCACGTTAAAATTGATAATCTACCATAATGTTACTTATTAGGCACCCCCAGGTCTCCCCTGGGTGTCCCATTGGTGTGGGGGCCATGTAACTATAGGCAGGAATCTTATAAAATATGTTTTATATGCCTTGGTGAGGGAGAAACTGCCCATTTCATTATTCCCCATTGTACATACTTAGCTCTACAGGCTAACATTGAAATATTTTATTTTGGTAAAACTATTGCTAGGAATGAGTAAAAAATCATTCAAGGACCTAACAGATTGGTATTGTTAATTGTAATAGCTTGCCACCGTTGAATTTATCATGACTAGTACACAAGAGAAGTGACAGAACTTTCTCTTCTGTAAGGCAAATCCAGCCTTCTAGTGATCTCTGCTGATTGGTCAGCCATAACAGGCTGCTTTGAAAGGTGATAAGTGGCCTGGCCAGAGCAGAGGTTATGATGGAGAGAGCTCTGAAGACGAGGAGGATGGGCCCTGCAGAGGGGGCTGGGTAAATCAAACTGACCTTAAAGAGAGAGCAGATCAGAAAGGAATGCCAGGCGTACTTGCCCCCACATCCTGTGCCACCGCCAGATGGCAGACTTAGGACAGGGATCTACAGAGGTCAGGGGTAGGAGAGCTAAAGGAATTGAGCTACTCTATGGGTTGGTTTAGCCACCTCTTACTCCTCTGTAGAGTTATCATCCATGTTCAATCTTCAAAGTGCAGTGCTTTGTTGTCATGCTTTTGGGTAGCACTTAGCACTTCATTGGAGAGAGGTGCCCCCAGCTTGGCGCCCCAGAACACTGGAACAACACTGAAAAAATATGTGAGAGATGCATAGTCTCTCAGAACTGTTGCCTGAAACTACAAGGAGGAGAAGGACTGCCCTGCTGGAATCTAAATGTGCACCCAAAAGCCTGCATAATCTGTACTCCAGCCCTGAGGACTGTGCCTCGCTTCAAGAAGGATTAAGGAGTGGACTCCCTGTACCTGGCACAGGTATAATGTGGCGTAGGGTTTTACAAAGTGACACATCTGCCTAGATGCATCACTTTGTATGTAGAGCACAAAATGGCATATTTTTTACGCTGCCAGTGCATCACAAAAAGTGACGCACGGGTAGCGTAAAAGTGACGCAAGTGCTCATAAATAAGACCCTAAGTTTGTGCTGCTTCAGACCAAGCACTCTCAAACTATCATGTCTACCAGTATGGATGACATGTGAATCCTACACCTTCTATTCCTCTGTCTTACGTAACATTTCACGTACACTGATTTACACACCTATGATTGATTGTCTCTGTGTAGTTAGTGTGTGTGAGATTTAAAGTGTTCTGACACTCTACAAAAGTATGAGTGGCGCTAAATAATTAATTAAAGGCATCTGAGAGAGAGTGGTTATGGAGACTTCAGGGTTACTGTGATAGGATGGTAGTGAGGGAATCCATTGTGCAGGTGGTCATGAGGGGGGCACCAACAAACATTGTCGCACAGGTCGCCACCAGCATTAAAGCCGGCCCTGACTGTTTGTGTCAAAGTGTGAACCCAGTGCACTGACTCAAAAGCATTGTGATGTGGCCCACAGTCTTACAGCATATGAGACATTGGCGGTTGGAAACTCTACAACCTTGATTACTGCTAATGAAACACCAAGTCAGTAGTTTGCAGTAGCACTGTTGGGCTAAAAGCAGAAAACAACATTGAAGCCACTAAACTGACAATAGAAACCATCATGAAGGAAATCTCACTCATCGCATTGCTGATGGGGAAAATGGAGCTAAAGTTATTAGAAATGTTCATGGAACTGCAGTCAATACAGTCAAGCCTGTCATCCTTTTATTATTGCCCAATATTTATTCAATGAAAACTCTAAGATGTAGAAGCACACCTGGGCAATTATCCTGATTGGGGCAAGAGATCTGGAGCCTGAAACATACAATCACACATTTGGAAGATTGCTCCCTAAGAGATGATTTTATGGAATGGGATATAAAACTGAAAAAGAAGATATGGTGGGACTTTTGACTATCTTCATAACGTGCCTCCTTAACATCTACTATACAGAGACCATGGAACTGCAAAGAGAAGAACAAGATTAGTCCCAAAAATGGAAATACATTGAATCAACCTCATCCCATAATAGCATGTTTTTTTTACATCATACTTTCAGGAACTTGCTGCAAGCAGTCAGAAAGAAAATGGTCAAATAGAGTGCATGCCTACCTCAGTATCTGCAGAATGTTCCCCTTCGAAATCAACTTCAAGTAGAAAGGGTTTCTTGCACTCTGACTATGTCTCAGACAGAGGGCTATCAAGCATGTTTTCCTAGAACCTGCAATTATGATCCTCACTATGAATGGCAGCACTACAATACACTGAATTGGATTCTCAGAAAAATGTCTTAGACCAGTGGTATTCAAACTTTTAAATGTGGCACCTTCCCTCTTGTAAAATATTTCACTGGGCTCTGCAAAAAGACAAGCATGCTTTTTCACAAGACAAGCATGCTTTTTCACAATTATACTCTAAATGTGGCAGCTCTAAACATAATAACCAATTTAAACACCGTAGGTATGTTCCTTTTCACAATTCTATCATGCTATGGGAAGCATTGGCTCCCTAAAATGTCAAAATAAATCCTTCAATTGTTTATTAGATATGGGGGCAGAGACTTTGGGGGTTATTTTGACCCCTTCCCCTTTGAACATCCTCTCCCGCTGAGGACGTGAGTGACAAAAGTTGTTACTGATGGCCCACTACAGATTGGCTCACAGCCATTTAGTTTTTTCACTAAACCACAGCACTGTTTTCAACATTGTGCTCTGTGTCAGTGCTTGGTGCCCCTCCACTTAGATCCGTTTAGTCATCTCCAGCAGTAGAGGCCGCCCCCCTAGTTTGAAGACATGTGTCCGAGACTCACTCAAAGCTTCTACTTGGAGGTATCTACAGATACCCAGCAATTATCCTCAAGACACTTGAAGAGTGGGACATGAACAATCCAACAAAGAGGGTCTACACTCCATTAAATAGCATCTGTACCTAAGGCCAAAGACAAATAAAGATCTGCGTTCATTAACATGAAGTCCTGCTTGATGCAGCCCTATCATGAACAAAGGAGATTTGCTGGCTTCTCACCTTTTCCTATAAAACCACTTGGCTTGATATGCTATATATTGAACCAAAAGATACTCTTTTGATCCTGAACTTGTGACAATAAACTCTATGGAAACTTTTGCGCCGCTGAAACACCACTTTTTTAAATTTTCCGGTAGCGCAATGGGCCACTGGCATATTTATAAGGCCAGGTAAAGCCACATTATGTGGCCGTTCATGGCCTTATAAATATGTGCCCCTTTCACGCAGAAAAATGTACATTTGCAGTACATATGGTCCCTGGGCTGCACAGAGAGAATGAAAAAGTATCTCACTTAGGCATTTATCAGGTGATGTGTGTCATTTTAGTATTCAATTCAAAAGCAAGCAAACTGCAATTCTGTTTCATATTTGTGCTAGAGATCTAGCAGCCAGTCTGTTTATTTCTTATTTATGTTGCATTGAATTGTCCATCCAGGAAACACAAAATGATACAGTGATCAAGACATTTCACATAAGCCCCAAAGCCAGTTGTGATTCTTTTAAGATTTTTTTTGTTGTAAAGTACACAAGTTTAAAGAAGAGTGCTGTTCAAGTGTGCTGATGTTCAGGGTAGGTGCAGCTGTATTATTAATAGAGTGTCTTGTTTTATGGAGTTGGTTAAAGTGAGTATCAGAGCTATGCCTATTATTAACACACATAAATATGAGAAGTCGATACAGAGGTCTTCCTAAACGTTCAATGCTCAGAACAAAATATTGGTTAAGAGATAATTCTGACAAGGCCACATTCCACCGTGGGACCTCTGTTGAGAAGGAGATCTGCTCGTGAGCAAACTGTGTGTAAGACCATCCACCGAATTTCTTTTATTGGATAATATTGGTGAACTTATCAATTTACAGTGTAATAAAAAATGAATGTAACCAGCATTTAATGGTGAATCTCATTCTAAGGATATAGTGATCTAGACACAAATATGCACAGAAGTGTAAAAGAGGTGACGTATCATCCAGTCTGCAAGCACTATGCGAAACACATAATAAATATATATCCACAGTACTGCTCAGCCACATATCTCATGCAGATCTTTCATTCAAACCTAGGTGATCATATGTTATTCCTAAATCTTGTCATATTGTACCGTTTTGTCTCCTACATTAGGGAACTGATGACCTCTGCGTCTAAGCAATACTGAAAACAATACAGACCTGTAAGCATCTTGCTAAATTGTCCCTTCTGTTGCCTGAGCCAGACCAAGTATGAATGATCTGGTGGCATTTGAAGTATGGCATTGTAATGGTTAACAAATAATCTTTTAGTGAGCAAAATTTCCCTCTCTTTAGCTGACTCCAGGAGATGAGGATACTCACAACAATTTGCATCCTCATGAACAAATCACACGGTACTCTTTTAAGAGGTGAAGACACCACAAATGGAAGTAAAGGCCAAGTCTGAGACAGTATCTATAGCAATTGCATATTTGGGGATAATTTGGGGAGAGAATGTAGCCTAGCCTAATGGCTAGGATGGCCAACCTTGGAGCTGGGGAACCGGGTTCGAGTCTCAGCAGGGACGCTCAATGGGCAAATCACTTAATCTCCCCGTGCCTAACAAAAATGAATGTGTCCATCTGTAATGTAACTGGTGCTCATGTAAAGTTCTCTGATACTGCTGGTGAGGCACTGGGAAGGGTGGGTGTGATAGACTGGTTTTTAGTTCTGTAAATCCTGCAAGCCTTATTTTGAAATATTTTAGCTCAGGATGTACACATGTGTGTAATAATCACAAGTAAATATGAGTTTAAATTAGATAGACTGATAAAAACAGGGAGAAATGTGAATTACAAATTAATGTTTTTTATGAAATTGTGATTGGATTTATATAGTGCTTACTACCCCTGACGAGGCACTGAAACGCTTTACAGCAAGTATCACGCTACTACGGAACCGAAGGTTAGTGATTAATCTTGTGAATATTGTTGGTTATTGCAATTAGTCATGTGACCTCAAGAAAAACATGTCATGCTTTTACTCCAGTTACTTTGAGATATATTAATGCCAGGTAGATATAATCATTGAAGGGGGGCTATGTAGTTTGAGGTGAATGTTTGGTGAGGCAGGCTGGTGGAGATCAGGTAATGTTAGATCACAGGGAAAGGGTGTTAAAGCTGACATCTTCTGATGTATGAAAGAAAACAAGTATCAGCAAATTGCAGAATTTCTTTAAAAAGGATTAGAACATTGGAATGTTGGAAGCTCCATTGAAAACAATGGAGTGCTCCGGGCTTATAATGGCTGGTATAAGCCCGGAGCTCTAACATTCCAATGCTTCTTTGTTCACAGCTCTGGCTGGAGCCTGAAGGGATTTGAATCCCCTCGCGCCCTTTCTGAAGGCTTTGTTTTATTTGTTAGAACATTCTGCCCTCTAGTGGCAGAATGTTCTAATAACCTTATAGCCCTTCGTAGCAGGGCTTTACCAGCTATTAAAGTCCCGCTGCTTTGTTAAAGTCCCTCGCCTTCGGCTCGGGCCTTTAACGATGCAGCGGGCCTTTAATAGCCGGTATAGCCCGCTACGGCGGGCTATAAGGCTATAGTGAAGCAGGCATGAGACTGAGAGGAGGCAATACAGAGGATGGAAGGTAAGAAGAGGTTCACGCTGCTGAAAGAAAGTACATCAAGGTAATTGTTCATGCCGGGTTTCAGGAGAATAGTGGAAGAAGGCTTCCTGAGGTAGCAAGCAATCGGCGAATGTAAGCTGTAGAAAGTGCTCCTTATCTGGGCCTGACAGTTTAAAAATGTTATTCCGAGTGCACACATAATTTAAACATTTGGAGCCCCAGCCAATTGTGTGCCAAGCCTAGAACAGTTCTTTTAAACATAGTCTGGCGTATCCCAGCCTCGGTACAGGGCCTGTGCACTGCACAAGTGGAGTTGGCACAGAAAAAAGAAAAGGTCTAATTTAAAGATCATCCTTCACTATTCTGTAAGTGTCAGATTTTCTCACTCACTCAATAAAAAAGAGTTATTTAGTACTTGTTGACAGTGTTTTGCCAATGCACATTTAGATGTATACCCTGATCTGTCATGTAATCTCATCCAAGTGTATTTGTATGTGTTTGTTTATGTGACGTTTACAGTATATACATTGCAGGAAGGATCGAAGCAGAGTGATGTAGGTTACATTTTGAATTTTCCAGGCCTACTTCTGTGCACAAGTTGGGCAGGATGTAGTTCTCCTAGACAGTGGAAATGTATCAGGATGCAGGAGGGAGACCTAGACAGTGGAGTGAGGACAAAGGAGATATGTCTCCTATAGCAATTCGATTGGGTGCTTCCTGTAACACTATCACTTGTTAGATGGTGGGAGTGAATGGGGCTCAAGTCGGTTGAGTGTGAGAAGGGTCTTTTATGTGAAACCACCCTTTTGTCTCTCCTGTTCGCTGTGTTTGTGACTGTTAATAGCCAGGCGCAGACAATTCACACCTCTTTGTGCCTCACTTGTGAGTGAACCAGGCTGGAGACTAGCCTGCTGTGATGAGCATCACATTACACAAAGGCTGTGTCTACAGGATTGCGTAGAGAGATACTTGAAAAGAAAGACCCAGCAAACCAGTTATTCCACCTGCAGAACTCTGGGAAACAAAAGAAAGCTCTTTCCAGATCTACAGATTTCAGAGGTTTGATGGATATCAGAGGGAGGCATGCTTTTATTTGTTGAAAAGCAGGACTAGCTCGCAGCTCTTAGCGAAAGCAATTGATGTATGTCTCTGAGCTGCACTGTTATGGGGGATTTATAACATCATGATTGCACAGTACTTCCTTGAACACCTGCGCCTTTGCCTCATGTACCAGTCTTGCTGCACCTCACAGCGGAATACTCACAGCCAGAATCGAAAACCTCTGCGAGCACCTGCCCATCACATAAAAGTCTTCACCACATGCAATTAAATGTGCAGCACAGCTTTGAAAATGAATACTATATTGTATCCCGATAAGGTCAAATAGTGTGAAAGTGGAGGCGTTTTTGAGTTAAGACACACTTCCCAATGTGCACAAGTGGCAACCGAGATGTGCTATGTTAATAGGGAACAGAGCGGTATATGCTGTAACTTTAGGAAAGTTGCATGTTATAAATACCTGTTTGCAGTACGGTGTGCCAGTTTTTCAGGTTCCCAGTTCAAAAGTAACACTTTCAAACACAGCAAAGAGTAACATAGGGCACATACCTACTGCAGTAGAAGACAAGCATGCACCTGACACTGCAGAACCCCATAGCTTATTAGCAGGAGGTGCATCCCAGCTCCAGTGCTCCCAGCTCACCTTTCAGGTGCTACGTTCAACCCATTGGTCGGCTGCAGGAACGCTGGGGCGCTGCGTTACTCTGCACCAGGGAGGCACTACATGGTTGGAGAGTGGGTGTTCCCATGCTCCCACCCATGGTAAACCTGGGAATCCATCAAAATTGTTTGCTTTCCCAATAGAGGTGCAGTAAAAATATCTTTATTTCTTTTCATGATTTCCTCTTTCAAAGTGTGCTGCAATCTTCAGCAAACTTAGAAAGAGGAAAAAGCTTCTAAGGATTGTTTTTGTGCAGAAATGTGTCCCTTTCTGCACAAAAAACATTCTGCCTGTAATGCAGGCAACCTTGCACCATGTTGCAAGGGCGCCTGCGCTGGCACTAGGCAGCACTCAGTGTACCAGAACAGAAAGAGGGATCAGGTAAGTACTAGTAAATATGGCGCATTCCTGCCCTCTCCCTTTCACGCAGTGCAGCAAGTAAGCTTACTGCGTTGCGTGAGACCCAAGAAAGTAAGTAAAGACACTGGTTATTTTTTTTAACTCTAAACAGTGTGGAAGCTGTCCTGAAAGTTGAACAAGGGAGCCCCCTCGTAGATGGGGATCTGGGCCAGAGTTCACTTTGCCCCTGCCTTAAAACGTCCCTGGCTCTACACAGATTCCTGCCATATGAAGCTCAGTCTTGGTCTAGCTCTAATAAGAAGAGTCCAGCTGAACTGACAGGGCAAGGCACCTGCACCTTGAACCACAATCAACCCCAGTCCAGTTTGGGCCTACTTAGGCCTCATCAGTCAGGCATATATTCAATCCTTATAGCATAGTGAGCACAGGACCCTATTCTGAGTATACCTGTTGCACCTCAGGCATCAAATGCAACAATTAACAGTGTGATGAATGGAATGCTTCAATTAATCTCTGCCCCTTGCGATTGCTCAGGGCTGCATTCCAGTATATCATATTTTGACTATATGCTTCTATAGACTGAGACCTGCCAAATGAAATTCAGTCTTGGTCCTGCTCCAGGAGGAACAGCCCAGCCCAAACTACCATGCAAGAGACCCTCTAGATTAGAATAGAAATAAAGAAATAACCCAGACCATTTTCTGCCGATGTATGCCTCATCTGTGTGGTTTAGCTTGAGTTCTGTGGCACAGAGAGCACACAAACCATGTCTGTGCACACCTATGTCACTTAGGGCTTCACCTACAATATAGAAAATTGTAATGCATAGAATACTTCAATTAATCTCAGCAATCACTCTTGGATCTACACTTGTTAATTATTTTTACATACTGAGCCACTCTAGACAGAGATGTGCTATGGGCAAACCAGTCTATGTCCTGCTCCAGCAGAAACAGTGCACTCTCAAGTGCCTGAACAGGGTCACTCCAGACTGTAACACAATCAATCCCAGACTTGTGTTTTCCTACGTAGGCCTCTCCAGTGAGGCATGGCCTGTGTCAGGTGGCATAGTGAGCATGGTATTCACATACATGAATATCCGTTGCTCTTAGGAAGTCAAATGCAACAAAGAGCAATATGATGCAATAGTTGGATGAAGAGTTCCTTTGCCCTTCTTCTGTCGCGTTGAGATGCACATTTATAAACTATGCAATTTTCAGAATAAATGCTCACTGATTCAGTATGTGAAGCGATTATCAGTGGAAATTCTCAGCATATTGACAACCAGGCATTCAGTTTGGATTGCCAGGAGCTGGACAGTGCCGGATTACCACCGCATGCATGAAGTTATCCCTTATACTGAGTGATGAGGGAAAGCAGCATTTAAGTTTTCTTAGGGTGATGGCCACCCTTCGTGATGAAGAGTAAGCGGTAGGTGTGCTGGAAAGGAGGATATTCTGACTGCTGAAAATGTCAAATTACAAAGAAATATGCCCACCTCCATTTCAACGCCACCAGCGCAACACAAAGAGCATAATGAACATCAACATCATCATCATTTATTATGTAGAAGTAAACAAACCCAGGTGTGGCCACTCAGATGCTAAAATATGGAATTCCAGTGGCAATCAGACAAAAATAACAATGTTTTGCTCAGTTTTCCGAAAAGGAGAGTGCATTGTCCTCCCAAAAGCCCACCACAATCAGTTGTTAGCATTAGAATGGCATACTCTGAGAAAGATTCCGGAGAAATATGTTGCATGAGGTCTTAACATAGGTCATCCCTCATCTACTACTCAAATAAGAGAAACAAACAAATTTAGAAATAACAGTGCTGAAATGTACAGTTTTCGGTAGAACAAATAGAAACAGCCAGGCTTTGGAGGTGGTGGGGCAAGATGGCGAAATTTGCTGCCTGGCTTTTCCGGGGTTATGATTGACCTCAGATACAAATGCTGATTTGTTCCACCCTACACTGCAATGGATGATTCTTGCATCTGGTGGCACCTTTGCTAACTCCCTTAGGGGCATATCAACAAGGGCTTTATCTCTGCATTTTTGGCTTTAAAAGCCAAAAAAGCAGAGATAAAACTAGCACCATATCAACAACAGGGTGCTAACATGCAAATTGGCATGTTAGCACCCTTTTACTCTACGCTTCCCCTTGCATCTCTAATGAGATGCAAAGGGGGCATTCCAGAGTAAAATAATAGGAGAAATGTCGCTAAGCGACATTTCTCCTATTATCAAGAATGTCGCTAACCCTGTTAGAGACAAAAAAAGCAGCGCTAACCTTGGTTAACGCTGCTTTTTTACGTCTGGTATTTTTCTGACTTAGCCATGATATCCTATGGAAGGAGGATATCATGGCTAAGTTTGTCTGTCCCTATCAACAAGCTAACGTGAGAATATCGTTGGGTTTCCAGCGATAATCTCACGTTAGCCACTTAGCGTGAGGATTTTTATCGCTACTGAGATAAGCGTTGCTAATAGCACGCTATCTCAGCAATAAAAATCCACGCTAGCCGGCGATAATTATCCTAGCGCTAAGTGCGCTTAGCGATAATTATCGCCGGTTGTTGTTGATATGCCCCTATGTTTCTTGTTTGCCACTGAGGCTGACAAGACTGCATTTATTCTTGCACCCTGAAGCAAGGTTACGGGGACAGATTCAGACATAGTCAACTCCCCTGATACAGTCTCTGGCCCCAGTGACTGAAGACCTCATGATGTCTTCAATCCCAGTTCACTTTCCTTGCCCTGGAAAGTCTGCTGGATGCTGGATGCTAATATAAATAACCATGTGGGGAGGAGCACAATGGTAGTACAGTGGAATGTTTACCTATAACAGGTGATTTCTTTGTTCTGCATTTCATCGAAAAAAGGACAATGTTCTGAGAGCTGGCAAAGAGAAATGGATAAAGCGGGAAAGGCTGAATCTGCTGCTGGAGTGCCTAATTGCCCATGGACTTAAAACACATGGACTACCATTCTCCATTTTGAAGCCTTTGATGCTTCAACCCCCGAGTATGCTTTTAGTTCTGTTACCTCTTTAGGTGGAGAAGTGTGGCTCAATGATTAGAGCGGCAGACCCTGATGCAGAGGTCTAGCCCGGGACCAGGGTTCAATTCCCCGCCTCGGCGGGTCTTGGGCTCAAAATTCCACGGACCTGATAATTCTCGCCTCGGTGCCATTCCAATCATGGAGTCCCACTCTGCAACTCTGGGCAATAGCTTGCTTAATCTCCACAATGGCCCCCACAACGCTAAGGATGCCTGGCCTCCACCTTGGGGGTGCTCTGGAGTGGACGCCTCACAGGGAAAGCCAGGATGGGTTCAACAGTGGTATTCGTACAAGCGCCTTGAGACCCTTGCGGGTGAGTAGTGCACTATACAAGTATCAATTTACAATTTTTTATGTGATGTGGGTGGAGTAACACAGAGCAGTGCACCAACGCCTGGATTAGATCCTGAGGGTCTCAATGCTGATGGTTAATATTCCTAAAACAAGCAACAGCCCTGTGTCACCAGTGGTGATGGTACATGTGTCTGGTGACACTGTGGTGTCTACACCAGTCTCAGTGTAGAGCAAAGATGTACAGCTCTCTCTTGTGGAATGGGAGCTGCTACGGGGCTCAAAGTGCCAGTTAGACCATTTAGGGGTTCTTGGAACAGTATTGTTAATGCAGATTAAATCTCGGATTATGGACATCATTCACCTGTCATGAGAGCGCTGAGGTCACAACTTAGTTATTTAATGTTGCCGACAACATGAGTGGCAATAGAAGACTCAATCAATATATCTTCTGCTGATATGGAACAGCAGCGGCTAAGAGTTCAGGAAATTGGACCTGCAGACAGGGGGGATTCATGTGAAATCACTTTCAGTAGTTGCCATGGATCAAACCCTCATTGTTTTAATTCCTAAATTATAGGACACGTGCTATATGAGCTATCTAATAAGTTACTTCCTGAGAAGGCAAGGTTTTGTTATTTGCCTGATATTCTTTCCACCATTAACATTTTAATGAGGTCCCTGTTCTTTGAAGAGACCTTCAAGCAAACCTAGATTCATACATGAAGCATACAAAAAAGTGATGGGTGGAATACTTGAGCAGGTCCTCGTGCCAGCTCCCTCTCACTGCTGCAGTCTCATGTGTTCTCCAGCTATTGTTTCTTTATACTAACAGCTAACGTTACTGTTATTGTCTTTCTTGCTTAGCTGTTATTACCACTATATCGCTTGTAATCTTTGTTGCTTACTAAAACACTGTTACTGTTTAACCCCACATAGCCTGTTTTTTACACTGTCTATGCTGTTAATTTTGTTGTTTTACTTCTGTAATAATTTTGTTGTTTACTTTTTGTAACTGTAACTGTTTTTTCTGTTGTTCCTGTGTTTTCCTCCAGTCCTCCCAATGCCAGATCACTTTTTTCCCCGCTGTTTTGCCCCACTCCTTCCCTCTTACTTCTCATCTCTAGCCAGCCCTGAACACCGCCTCCCAGTGCCCATTCCTCCTCCCAGGACTTACTTATGGAGGTCACCATCGCTGGTTTCCCCGGCACCACCACCAAACCTCCCAGCACCTCTCACTGAAGCTGGAACAAAGGTTTGTGAGTACCAATGGACTGACACCCTCAACACCACCCAACCGGTCTGCCCAACCAACTTGGAGCAGGGTATCAAAAACTTCTCCGCTGGATCCAGATTGTGCCAACAGCCACCGAAAACACAGTCACCCCCCTTAGGAACTCTGTGAATCTGTAAATTCATCACACATCACACTAGACTGAAATCTAAACATGCAGGCTCCCATACAAGCTGCATCCAGATGCACCAACCTACATCTGCACATTCTATGACAAATAGAACCCTTCATACCGCTAGGACACCTCAAAACAGCAGTTCAATCTCTAGTGCTCTCTAGACTGGGCTATGGGAATGCTACGCTCAGAAGTCTACCGAAAGCCAGCCTAGCCCCAATTAAAATGACAATGAATGCAGCAGCAAGAGTTGTAAGTGGCACAAGTCATCATGATTGCATTTCCCCGTCACTCAGAGGCCTCAACTGGTTCCCAGTTAAAGCTAGGGTTCAATTGAAAGTTGCATGCATAATACACAAAGCTCTACACAATTCCACTACAAAATACATGGTGAATAGGATCAAGGTGTGAGGAGGTGGAAGAGACTCTAGAGGTGCTAAATCTCTTATACGGAAACCAGCCAGAATATATAAAAGGAAAACCCAAGGCAAACTTTCACGAGATATGCTACAAAATTACTGAACTCCTTACCACCCTCAACGAGAACAATTACCTCATTCAGGAAAGGAAGTTAAAGCCTTACTACTAGAAAAACATGTGATAGAAGAGAGTTCCTCTGAAACTGGCATTCACCTGAATTGATGTTGTATACTATTGTTTTATGCCTTGCTCTCCGAACTCTATACAAGAGAACTCTTTGAAACTGGAATTCACACTATTCGATTTAGCATACAATTGTTTTATACCTTACTCTTCGAACTCTATGTACAGCTTTTCTTATCCGACTAGGGTCTGTACTGTACTGCAACCCTAATCAGCGCTATTTGTACAGTGCTCTGATACCTTGATGGTCATGTTTGCGCTTTACAAAACACTATAAATAAATAAATAAGAGTCACCCCATCAAGACCACAAAGCCCAAGAGATCCTCCAAACAAGCCAGCTGTTACACCATGGAACTGAGAACTACAAAACACAACTGCAAGCAACTTTAAAGAAAGTGGCGCACCAGCGAAGAGACCACAGACCGAACCTCTTTCAAAACGTCCATCTACCAATACCACCAACTCCTGAAAAGGATGAAAAGGAGCACCATTGCCAACCGCATTGAAGCCAATTTGAACCACAGTAAAGAACTATTCAACATCATCAAAGAGATATTCAACCCTTCAGCCAGGAAAAACACCATCACCACCTCCCAGGTTCTCTACGACACCCTGGTAAACTTATTCCATGACCAAATCTCCTCCATCTACAAACACTTTGAACCTCAACCCACCACCACTGACATTCTCAGCCTCATCACTCCGACAGACATTAACCCCGACTGCCTGCTGACCACCTGGGACCACCCACTACACAAAACAGTTATGACATCATGCACTCCATACACTCCTGAGCACCCACAGGCCCCTATCCCCATCCCCTTTTCAACCAAAGAAGCAAGTCAATCAGCAACCAACTTACCACCGTCTTCAATGCTTCCATCACCACGGACATCCTCACCGAAGATTGGAAAGATGCAGAAATTAAACCTCTTCTAAACGAACTAGGGAACTACTGTCCCATGTCTCTGCTCCACTTCCCCAGCCAAAGTCCTTGAAAAAGCCATCAACCACCAACTCACGGAATACCTAGAGAATAACAATCTTCTAGACTTCTCCCATCATGGATTCTGCATAAACCACATTAATGAAACCACCTCAGTCGCTGCAACCGACGACATCAGAGCCCTCTTTGACTGAGGAGAAATGGCAACCCTGATCCTCCTCAACCTCTCAGCAGCATTCAAAACCATATCCCATCACACCCTTATCAAGAGGCTTCACTACATTGGAATTCAAGAAAACGCCCTCAAATGGATCGCCTCCTTCCTCACAAGAAGAACATAGAGAATCAGCCTTCTCCCTTAACCTCCGAACAGAAGTGCGTCATCTGTGGCGTCCCTCATGGCTCATCCCTCAGCATCACTCGGTTCAACACCTACATGACCTCCCATTGACAACATTGTCAGAACCCATGGACAAAACATCATATCATGACACTCAGCTCATCCTCTCGCTATCAGTAGACTCCCTCCACCACAGTGGCCAACTTCCACAGATGCACGAGGATCGTCGCTGAGTGAAAGACAACTGTCTGAAACTCATCACAGCAAAATGGAAATTCTGATCTTCGAGAACAACATGCCTTTGTGGAACAACTCCTGGTGGCCTTCCGAACTAGGACCACCACCCACCCCAACTGACCACGCCAGCAACCTCGACATCATCCTGGAAACCAAGCTAACAACAAAAAACAGATCAACCAGTCTGCTCTGCTTTCCTCCTCATTTTTTTAACTCCGCAAGAAATTCAAATTGCTCCCCGTCAGCACCAGACGATCTGTCACTCAAGCCCTAGTCACCAGCCGGCTGGACTACTGCAACGCACTTCACGCAGGAAACTCCTCGTACCTCTTGAGAGACTACAGACAATACAGAATTCAATGGCCAAACTCATCCTCGACCTCCCAAAGTTGACCCACATCACCCCCCACCTCAGAAAGCTCCACTGTCTCCCCATTCAGAAGAGATGTCACTTCAAGATGCTGATTCACCCCTACAATGGCCTGCCGAACCAAGGACCATCATACATAAACCACACCCTGAACTTCCACCAACCTGCCAGACACCTGCTTTCCGCCTAACTTTCCCTCACCCACAAACCTCAAATCTCTCAAAGCAACAGCAGAAGAAATTTTGCTTAAATGTGTACTGAGGAATTGACAACAGTTACATGTGCAGGGGGAGCATCCATTTTGAACAAGATAGCTGTTAGGCCTTAATTGAGGCCTAGTTAACGAAAGTCAAGAAAACACATTTCTGTATGTCAGAGAAAATTCAGCACCATATCAGATTGTACATATTGCACACATTTGACAGGAAGCAGGGATTACTTGATCTCTTTCAGGCTCAGTCCTTCAAATCCTTTCAACAGATTTATGTGAATTTATCAAAGTATTTTTAAATGCGTTCAGCTTAGACATCACTTTGTGGTGGAAGCTCAGCTTGTTTCAGACTTTTCCTCTTTCGTGGCAGAGGCTAAAACCTTTGATATAGTGCTGCAGGTTTCTAAATGTTCTCAATTTGTTTCAAAGACAGCCGATATTGGTCAAGTTGTTGTTCTTCTGCTGAACTCTTCCTCTACTATTACTTCCCCTTGTCTAAAGCTAAGGTGTACTAGACTTTAAAACATGTCTACTTCATACCTTTGAGTGTAGCCTAGAGGTGTAAACAAAGGACGAGTGGCCCAGCATGTTTAGATGATCTATAAAACCAGCTACTTATGTTTGAGACATGCTTGATTCGTGAGGATTTCTTAAACATCATTGCCTAATACATAAGTGTTTGTCCAGAGCCAAGTATTATTATACTTAGGAAAAATGTGATGGTGTTGTCTTTATTCCATGTCAATAATTTGTATTTTGAGTGCTAACAAT
Organism: Triturus cristatus; assembly: GCF_964204655.1. Classification (NCBI taxonomy): domain Eukaryota; kingdom Metazoa; phylum Chordata; class Amphibia; order Caudata; family Salamandridae; genus Triturus; species Triturus cristatus. The sequence goes on along the minus strand of NC_140580.1, from coordinate 166,434,624 downwards.
TAGAGAAGTGATTTGGCACTACTTTCCAACGCTGGTGGAGAGTTTTTAACAAAAGGTTTATTAGTTTAAACGTCATTTAGGTATTTCAATAGCCACTTTAACTAAATTTGGCCGTTGCTGTGGGCAACTGATTAACAATGATATCTCTAAATCTGGTTGGTTTGTATATTTTTCTTCTTCTATTCTTTTCTGTCTCTTCATTCTGACTGTTTTTTTTTCTACTGCCTCCAAATTATTTTGGATTGTAATAATTCTCATGATCTCTATGCTTGAGTTAAATGTTTGATAAATTCAATCTTCAGAGAAAAAAGAAAGATCAACAATTGATTACATTTATAGTGGGGGAAATTATTTGGCAGTATTGGCTATCTGACACTCCGCAACACTGAGGAACATGCAGTCATTTCAAAACATCCAATCACACAGAAGGGACAAGAAATATTTGAATATCTAGCTTTGTATGGGTAAAGCACACGTATAACATAGTTTCCTGCTGTTAACACTAACAGGATCAACTTTCTTTTTTTATTAAATGTTTTTCATTTATTTAACAGCATGATATAATAATGTTAATAACGCCCCCTCCCCTCCATTCCTCAAGCAGACACTTTTCCGAGGTTTTAACAATTTCATCAAATAGATACAAAAACAGATTTTGGTAGAGAAAAGGAGAGCAAAAAAGTGCATCAGGTACGTACATATATATACAGCATCAGTCATTTTAGAAAAAAAATAAAAACAATTAAAAAAAAACACATAAGAGAAGCATGGAAACAACAAAAAGAGGGTCCAAACATCTCAGCTCCACGTACGTGGGAGTTCAGCTTCTACCTCCAATCATAAAATAGTTTCCAGAATGCAAAGAGGAAGCCATACTCTTGACATTTTTTCCCTTGTCTTCCTACTATTTCGAGAAAAGATAGCCCTTTCCAGATGATAAATTGACAATAAGAGAGCAATCCATTGATGAAACACTGGAGAAGAGGGGTCAAGCCAGGCTGCTGTCAAGCAGATCCCATAGACAGCCATAGCAACAAACATAAAGGTTTGAACATTAACTAAGGCTGTCTCATCATCAACACTAACAAAATCCATCAAAAGGATAAAACAACATCGATCCCCAGTTTATCTACCAAAAATGTATTAATCTCTGATTTCAGGATATCTAACATAGGGCAAGTAGCCAACATATGAACCAGATCTGCTGCAAAATCTTTACACCTGGGGCATATTGTCCTAGTGACCCCATCCCACTTGGCAATATTTCCCAGAGGTATATAAAGATTGAAACAAGTTTTAAAATGTTGAGCCTGTAGATTGGCTAAAATTAAAAACCTTTGAGCATCTTCTAGAGACCTTAATAGGTCACTAGGTTGAGCATTATTCTTATCCCCCCACCCCTTTGAATGCTTTGCTAAATCTTTTTGCATTGTGTTATTTAGGCCTCTAACAATGGATCCTATCCTAATGTCGTCCGCCATAGTCAACTCAATAACCTCTATTTTGTCGAATCCCCTCATCCCACCACCTTTCTTCCTTAAAAAGTCCCTGATTTGTATATATTGAAAGAAATCATCACCGTCAAGGATAAATGTTTTTGAATAGTATCAAAAGTCTTAAATGAATCTCGTATAAAAAATCTCTTAATGTTTGAACTCCATGTGTCATCCATGTACATACATATGAATCTTGGAAAATCTCTGTCAGCCATGGATTACCCTGTATCGGGGTATAATAATTAAATCTCCCTAGGCCTAATCTTTTATGCACTTTCCCCCATATATGATAAGCCGCTTTTATAACCTTAAATCATACTGCGTCATCCCCTTTCTTGCCCAAAAGGGTAGCCAGTTGTTGTAATGCAGTGGCCCAATAGTACCATTTGAAATTGGGCACCGCCAGCCCTCCCAGTTCTTTTGGAAGAGTCAAAAATGTGAATGCTTTCCTGGGGTTGGCATATGCACACAGAAATCATCTCACTATCTGAACAATTTACTTAAACCAATTATTACCTATCTTCAGCAGGATAGCCGGGAAAAGATATAGGATCTTGAGTACAAATATCATTTTGATCAGATTGGGCCACCCTATTACTGACAATCTCAGGTTATTCCATCTCCAAAAATCTTGTTTAGCTTTGAAAATTAGGAGCGTCAGGTTAGCTTCGACAATCTTTCCTACCTCGGCTTTGATAATCACCTCAAGGTATACTGCTTCCTCAGTAACCCGCCCATCTAACAGGAGCTCATCTTTATTAATAATAACCTGAGTTTTTTCACTATTCAAAAAGTAACCAGAGAACAGGCCAAATTGTTGGCTTCATTTTCAATCTCAAATAACGCGCCCCTGGATTCAGGAGTAACGATAGCAAGATCAACGGCGTACGCCAAGAGTTTAGTCTCCCCCCCAAGTGTCTTAATTGGCTGGATTGCCCAGTTGTATTGAATTTGCCTGATCAGGGGATCACTATAGAGGGTAAATAGAAGGGGGAAGCAAGGTCATCCTTGCCTAGTACCTTGTTCTAGAATTACTTCTTCGGATTATAATAAAGGGCTTTCACTGATTTAGAAAATCCATGTCCGATCCCCTTGTGAGACATCACTTCCCAGAGATACGGCTAAAAGACCCTATCAAACACTTTTTCAGTGTCTAACAGAATTAGGCCCATCGGACCTTTAGTAACCCCAGCTGCATCAAAGAGGGTGATGACTCGCCGGATATGATCGGTTGTCCCCTTACCAGGAATACAGCCATGTTGTATGGTATATTGAATGAGGCTGATAACCGTGACTAGGCATGTAGCTAAACTTTTTGCATAAATCTTGGAGTCACTATTAATAAGTTTAATAGGATAATAAGAGCCTTGCTCCTTAGCTGGTTTATTCTTTTTGGGAAAAACTGCAATCCTAGCCGTAGCCCAGCTATGCGGGGGTAATCCCTTTCTGAACTTCCTGCATCAATTTAGCTATATGTCCCTTAAGTGCCTCTGCAAATATTTTACAGAATTCTTCAGGGATAGAATCCATGCCAGTAGCTTTCCCAGATTTTAAACTTCTGATAGCTACTTCTATCTCTTCTATTGAAATAGGCTGATCTATTCTCTGTCTGTAGCATTCTTCAAGAGTCTCATGAGGCGGAAAGATATTCCCCCGTGGTATTAGTAGCTTCGCTTGCCTTGGAGTACAATTGTTGGTAGAACCACTGAAACGCAGCCCTAATCTCAGCCGGATCAGATTTCTCCCCAAGCTCCCGATCTCTTATTTCCCTTATTTGTCCACCCACAGTTATCAGTCTTGCTCTAAAAGTGAGATTTTGGCCTACCCGTTTGTTATACTTGTATACTTTCTCCAGCCATACCAAATACTTATCCGCAGCCTTTTTCACAGATATATCTACAATCCTTGCTTTAGTAGTTGTCAGTTCCAGGAGGGTCATATCAGACTCATCTCCAGAAGAGATTTTATCAACCTGTTTTAATTCGGCTTTAGTTAGGTCTGAATAAAGACCCTCAATTAGCGTTTTTCCCCATTTTTGTCATTCAACGCTATACCTAAATGTTTCCCCCCTTAAGGCAGGTCTTAAACGTATCCCATACAACACTGATCTGAGCACTGCCCTAATTGTCTAAAAAAACTGGAAAATCCATGTTTGGATATGACTCACATATTGCAGATCTAAAAGAAGTGCCCTTTCAAAAGATCACAAGCTCTAAAACAAGAGGATTGTCTTCCGACATGACCCTAAGAAATTTTCGAAATAAGTGTGTGCCTAATCAGACTTTTTGAGATAAAACAATAGTTAAGTCTGGCATGTCCTTGTGTGGAGACAAAAAATATGTGTAGCCAGGATCCGCATTCATGGTCTCCTTCCATACATCTGCGAACCCATGACTATTTTGTAGATCGGCTGATGCATGGTATACTTTTGGTTTCCTACCAATATCATTCTTACACCCAAGTCCATTTGCTAAGCAGGGTAAATTAATATTAAAATCCCCACAGTCGAAGTTGCCTAAAAATTCTGCGAAGTTCCGCTTGCAAGCGGAGTAATGGGGAAGTAAAAGAAAGCACCCTCAAATTAACCACATCACACCACTATTCCTCTGATAATGTTACATAACACACAAAGGAACTGAAACCCACGTGCCACACTGTGCCAATGTGTAGCAATTTTGGCAAATCCCATTGCTGATTACTAAGAACAGCAGCTAAAGGCGCGCTGCATTACACAATGCCGGCACATAGTAGAAATCACTTTCTATTTAACGTCTTTTTCTTACCCCCACATAAGTTGCAAAATGTGGGTGAGTTGGATAGGTACATGGCTGCCATTCCATATGCGCTTTCTTACTAGTCATGAGTCAAAACTGACTGGGGCCAAAACGAGGCTTGAAACACATGCGTTCCAGAGGTGAAAGAGAAAAAGGATAAAAGTGATTCCCAGATGAGTCTGATTGTAAAGTAACCAGGACCTTTACCATTTCACGCATGCACCAAGTGTTGTCTGTCTTTGAATAACACTGAAATTATAGATGGTTGACGGTAAACTCCGCCACGTGGCAGAAGCAGAGTTTTTTGCCGAATTCCGCACTCTGCAGCGAAGCACGGAGTAGCAAGATTCAGAAAACTTCGCCTGCGGAGTGGAGTTAACCACCCACCCCTACTAACGACCCCCCAGAATTTTCAGCCACTACTTGAACGTTATCCCTGCCTCCAATTCGAACACCCAGCCTGGCTACATGAGCGCACCCGTTAATAAACACTCCTCCTGACCCAATAGACTAGTCAGACAGCTTTTTAACTATAGCCTACTTGACCTCCTAGACACCTAGATCTCTACCCCTCCTGCTCTCTTCCCAACCGCCACCAAAATCGAGAATTTTATCTTCCACTCTTTCATGTCTTTCCAACCCAATACTAGGTCTGTGAACTAATCGAAACTCACTCAAGTTTCCCTCTCTCGTACACCCTCTAATAGGACCACCTCTAATACATCTCTGAAATGGGCACTACTAAACTGCTGCTCAGCTGGGAAAAACGCAGCTGACATAGCTGCTCTTATCCTCAACCTGGACCTTGACATTCTCATGCTCACAGAATCCTGGTTGAACGATTCCTCTTGGCCCACCTTGGACACACTGGTTCCCCTAGTTATAGCATCATTAGACTAGACCACCCAGGACGTGCGGGGTGGCATAGCCCATTTATAAAGAGAATCAGTCTCTGTGAAACAGGGACAAACACACTTCTGCCCACCAGTGAATACCTCTTGATCGATATCTTCACTACTAGCAACTCAAAGGCTTCCCTCCACATGTTCTATCACCACCCCCTGGCCGTAATTGCACATTCACTGAATGGGTCATGGGGATTATCTCCTCCAACACTGACAATCATTCAAACCAGTTCTTCCTGAGTAACTTCAACTTTCCCTGTAATAATCCCACTGACCCGCTCGTGAACTACTTCAAATTCTTCTTCCATGACCTCAACCTTGTACAAGCCTGCAATAGCACAACACATAAGAAAGGAGCCACCCTTGACCAAATTATTGATAAAGAGAAAACTGTACAAGTTGATTCTATTCTCCCATGCGACTGGACCGGCCACCACTGTGTAATCTTCTTCATAAATATTGAGGCAAAGACTCCAAAGGCCAACCAATGAAAGCCAAACACTGGATCTGTGACACCCGAAACATTAACTCAACACTCTGTTACGTTTCAGTAACAAGACCCTGCTCCCACCTCCCACCTTGACCAATGCCCAGGACCTCATGGATTGCTATTTCAATCCCATGTCCAAAAATCAAGGGACCCTAAGCCCCTAAGCAATTAAAAAGAATCCCGTCTAAACAATCCAATCCATGGTTCAACAGTAACCTTAATGAAGAACAGCAACACCTTAGACTTGCTGAAAGGGCGTGGAGACACACCCTTTCCTTGGTCAACCTCATACTCCTGCGATAAAGTTGCATACCTACAACAGGCACATGAGTTACTCCAAAGTAGCCTACTTTCAAAACCAACTAGACACTGCCTCTAAGAGGCCCAAGAAACTGTTCGAAATTATCAGGAACCAATCTTCTTGCAGGAGTGACCCTGCTTCCACCAACAATATAACACCCCCTGATTGTAAAACCCTTGCCTCTTTTTTCACTGAGAAAACATCACAAATCACCAAATCGCTCTTAATCTACATCCGCTCCAACACCCCTCCACAATAGAAAATGAAACATGCTCATATTATTGCCCTATCTTGCCCAAAAATAACACTGCCTCGTCTAGTTTCTTAACCCTTGATGAGATTGGCAATCTTTTGACCTCCTTGAAATATTCAAACTACTTCATTGATCCTCTCCCCCCTAAACTCCCTAATGAGTCCATTAACATCCTACTCCCACTATTGACTAGGATAATCAATGCCCCTCTCACCCAAGGCTCTCTACCTGACTGCCTCAAAATTGGTCATGTTACCCCCTTCCTAAAAAACCCAACTCCGACCAGTCCAACCCCAACAACTATCGCCCCATCTCAAACATCCCTACTTTGGCCAAACACCTAGAGAAATGTGTACACGTGCAGATCCACAATCACGTCAAAGAATTCCTACTCCTCGACCACTGTCAATCCGGCTTCCATTTGGGTCATAGTACCGAAACTGCCATGGTCCACATTGTCTATGATGCCTGCGCTCACTCGACCCAAATTAATTTTGCCTCCTGATCCTGCCAGATCTGTCTGCAGCCTTTGACACCATCAACCATGCTACCCTACCTGACCTTCTAGAACATAGGATGGGCCTCTCCAGCACCATGCTAAAATGTTTCTCCTCCTTTTTACACAACAGATCACAGTGCTTCCTAATCAATCACACTCTTTCCAAACAGTCTCTACTATCGCTGGATGGTTCTACTCTCTCGCTGACACTGTTCAACCACTATATGGAGCCCCTTACTGAAGTCCTCAAATTCTCCCACGTCTCCTACCATATGTATGCTGAAGACACACAACTTTTCATGATAAGAGCTCCATCAAGGACATCCACACCTGCAACTTCACCCTAACAAAAACACAACAATGGTTAACTCCTAAGCACCTCAGACTCAATGCCCTAAAAGCCAAATTCTTACTGATTGCTCCACCCACTACCACCCCTAATGTAAACGACTGTCTCTGTCTTCTCTATGCCTTGAATTCCATTCCACACATCGCCAACTTCACCAAATCCCTTGGTACGACAATAGACAAAGATCTCTCCATGCAAAAACACATCAGCGCCATCACTAGAGGAGCTAACCACCAGCTGCATATCCTTAGAAAACTAAAACCTTTCCTCCCCGCGGCCAACCTCACAACTGCGACTCATGTACTTGTGCGCACAAAACTTGGCTACAGTAGCACTATCCTTTTGGGCCTTCGGAAAACCTTGCTTGTACCTCTAAAGGATACCCTCAGTGCTAAAGCTAGGCTCATCACAGGTTATAAAAAAAGCAATCACATCACCCCTGACCTTTGTGCACTGACTTTGGCTTTTCTACGAGGCCGGGATGCATTTCAAAATTGCCTGCATGACCCACAAAGCGCTGCACCACAAAACCCACTCCTGCCTGTCAAACAAACTGACCTTATCAGCAGGGAAGAGATCCTCTAGAAGCCGAGTTCCCTATGTCTCAAGTCATATAAATTAAAGAAAAAGAAAACCTACAACTGTTTCTTCTCTGAAATGGCCCCAAACATTTGTAACTCAACACAATAGCCCCTCCTAGCTGTCCCACAAACTGACCTTATCAGGAGGAAAGAGATCCTCTAGAAGCACAAGTTCCCTACGTCTCAAACCACAAAAATTCAAGAAAAAGAAAACGTACAACTGTTCCTTCTCTTGAATGGCCCCAAACATTTGTAACTCAACACAATAGCCCCTCCTAGCTGTCCCACAAACTGACCTTATCAGGAGGAAAGAGATCCTCTAGAAGCACAAGTTCCCTACGTCTCAAACCACAAAAATTCAAGAAAAAGAAAACGTACAACTGTTCCTTCTCTTGAATGGCCCCCAAACATTTGTAACTCTCTCCCTACGGAGATCAGATGCAACCCATTCACATTAATCTTCCGGAAAGAAGCAAAAATCTTTCTATCCAACAAATTCCTCTCTCATTAGGACTAGGCCACTGACACCCCCCACCCAATACCCCCCACATAACCTTTGCATCACTACCTTGGGGAAAACCATGCCTCTACTCTCCTAACATTGTAGCCCCCCCCCATCTTCTGCCTCGGAATTATGAGTTCACATATTCTACTGTATATTGTTTTGTAAACATTGATTATATTCTGTTACTTTGCATTTTTTTACGATTATGTAACCTGAGTTGTTGCTGCTGCTTTTTCACATATACCTCTGTATATAGTTTACTCATTTTTACCATTACTATGTATTTTTATTTACTCTTTATGTTCCTTATGTTAATTGGTTGTGCTTACTCTGTAAAGCTTTCTGTCACCTTCGGGTCATATTCGCGCTATATAAAACTCCTCAAATAAATAAGTAAGTAAATAAATAAATAAAGGTACATCTCGGCACTGAGCCAACACAGCAACACACAACAACTAGAACAGCCAGGTCTTCAAACATTTTTTGAACTTGGTAAAGTCCGAACAACAGCGCAGATGACATGGAAGTTGGTTCCAGGCTGAAGGGGCAAAAACAGGCGAAAGCTCTACCACCCAGTCTGGTGGCACAGAAGCCGGGAACAGTCAAGCATGCCGTATCACTTGATCTAAGGGTTCTTGCAGAATGGTAGTAACTTAGTTTGTCCTTGAGATATGAGGGAGCATCCCCAATAAGAGCTTTATGAGTGAGGCAGCAGATTTTGAAGATATTGCGTTTTCTGACCGACGCCAGTGTAAAGATCTCAAAGTAGGCTCCGACGGGGAGCCTGCCAGCAAATTGCAGACCAGGCGAGCGGCTATATTTTGCACAACCTGGAGTTTGGCCAATAAGGTCGCATTAGTGGTCATAAGCAATGCATTGCCATAGTCAAGTTGGCTTATAATCAGAGGTTAAACCAAAGTTTTCCTTGCGACTGATATTAGCCAGGGGAAAACTTTCCACACTTGCCACATGATTAAAAATCAGGTGCCATATAGTGCAGAGACGTGATCTTTCATGGACAATACCTGACCTAATTTGACTCCTAAATTTTTCGCGATCAGCTTGGGAGAGGGGGATGTCCCAGGTTCAGGAGGCCATTACTCAGAGGACCAAAAATCCTGGGCTTTGCCGACCAGCAATATGTCTGTCTCATTATAATTCAATTGCAGACAGTTTGTCGTCATATAGGCCACAATTTTCTCATACAGTCCAGAAAACAGAACTCCGTCATAATCTTGTCCAAATGAAATAATCAGCTAAGTACCCTTCTAAGGGTTGTGTCTCACAGCCACTTTGATTTACTCTGATTGACACCGATGAACCTTCTTGCAGAACCTGACTTTCTCAGCGGTCTAACCTTAGCTTTCCCTCTCTTTTATAGCGATAGAGGACTTACTAACAGTGAAGCATTTACCACTCTGGCTTCCTCAGAGTCATTTCTAGTGTGTAGGGGGTGCAGAGCTCAGTTCTCTAGGCAAATTGGTCCGCAACCCAGCTCCCTGTAAGATCCCACTAGCCAGAAGGATAATTCTGGATATTAATATCCCTATTGACAATAATGACCTTAGATTCCAGGGGTGGTTTCTGAGCTTGTTCCTGTGCAGCATCAATTCTTTCCTCCACATTCTTTAATTCTGATGCAATCATGACCATTACATGAGTCAGATAATTAGCAATAAAGGATTTTGGCACAGAAGAGTCACATTTCCTCTCTTTTATACACACGGCCTTTCTCTTCCCCATGGTTCAAAAATAACAGTTTAACAATACTGAGGTCTACCTTAAGTCCACTTCGCTGCAAACCGCGTTCCATGACGTGAGGATGTAAAGGACCATAAAAGTACCCGACTTCCCACATTTCACTGTGCCCCACATGTGGGATATTCGGTCCACTCCCCTGCAAAGCTAGTTATGTGCTGAGGGAAGTAGAGGGACTTCAAAGCACCTGACTGGCCCCACCTCCTGACTCCTGGATGGACTCTGAGAATTGAAGTCCACTTCCCTGCAAAGTGCGTCCTAATTAATTTAGTTCTATCTGCCCAAAAGAAAGCTTTACTCTCTTCAAACCAATACTATTATTCATCTCATTCACCTGATAGACTCTAGGAAATATTAAAGCCAAATGACAAGAACTTGCCCAGTTACGAGACAGGTCAAAATAAGCAGTCTTACCACATACAAATAAATCCCTCTAAGTATTTGTTCTTCAACAACCAGAAAGTGACCACTAACAACATAACCTCTTTCACACCTACTCTGACCCACAAATTCTCTTGAACTCCTGTAGGCTCATGATGCACCATTACCAAATTCACCCTTTCTTATTGAATGCAAATTCTAAAAACTAAATTCTTGCTCAACCTTAATGTGCTCTCTGATATACTTTTCATCCTGCCATTCTCTCAAAATGTTCACTTTCCTCTCATTATAGTTGCCGTAGGTTACCATTTTCCCATCTTCCTAAGAAACAGGAAGATTCTCCAGACAAATGTTTAGATAATGTTAAAAAACACATGACAAGCCACACAAAATATGTCACACCTTCACCTGCAGAAGAAGGGAGAAGAATCCACACCATGCAGTCTTAATCCCATAATACAAAGATATTGACCTAACATCTTTGCATAAATATTATTTTTCTATTCTAAAAAAGCAATAATAGACCTTCTTTTTTTCAGAACTTCAATTAAAAATTAAAAACCTGTCCTCCGAGTCAAAATACTTTATTTTCTCAGTTCATAATCTCAAAACTATTTCTTCATCTGGATTCCTTTCCAAAATTGGGAACTTGTTTCACTACTGTCAGGATTTACTAAAGTCCTAGGTTGCTTCTTCTAACTCATTTTCAAAGATGAATTTGGAACAGTTTATTTGGCTGTAGATCTCTGTATCTGACTCTTCAGATACAGACACACGATACACCCATTAAGGTGAAGCGTACTATCTAGGTGGAATTCTCTTCCTTGCAGGTCTTTTGGCAAGAGGCTATTCCCTCTCATTATTTTCTGAATCAATTTCAACTACCTATGGTTCTTCCTTGATAGATTCCAATTTTTCATGCTCCTGATGTTTTCTCTTGCAAGTTCTTTTCACTGTCTTGTGTGTTATGATTCTTGCATCTTCACTTGCAACTACCGGTGAATCTCCCCCACTCACTGACAAACATGTTCTTTGATTAGATTAGCATCAGCATCTTGACACATGTTAAATTGCTTTCTTCTTCTAAGCGTTCGAATTTTCAACTCGAGCTTTTCATTAGTTGAATCAGAGATTATTTCTTCTTGTTGCTTCTGACTTTGCAAAAGCTTTTCACTCTGATCCTAGGATTGAAACTGGTCACTGGTACCTTTATCAGGATCTTCACCTTAATGAGCAGCTTTACCCGTTTCAAATTTGTTTTCACCACCCTCTGGATCCACGCTGCAAACTTGAGCTTGACTCTATGAATCAGTGGTTGTTGTAACCACTTCCCCATCTGCTAACTTCACTTTTCAAGTGTGAGCAGTGTAGAGTCACTGTGGGACTCTGGCACACTTTGCAGCAGTGTTAGTCACAAGCAAAGCTTTGTATGGGCCCTTCCAATGCTCTTCAAAACAGCTCTTGAGGGCATGCTTTTTCACCAGTAGTCACTCACCTGTTTGCAGGGGATGGCATTGAATTTCTTTTGATGGTGCTGTTGCCAAGTTCACCTGTTGCGAGACAGATTTCACCACATCAGCCAGACCTTTACAGTAATCTAATACAATGTCATCAGCTATTGATGCAAGTGTTGCTGAGGATATGTTAACTCTTCGCATGGCTCTGCCAATTAACACTTCATGGCTGAGAGTCCAGTCTTTTTGTCTGGGGTACTTCTAATGAGAACAAGAGGAAGAGCATCAGGCCATTCAAACTGGTGGGTGCACACACTTTAGCCAGTAGGTTTTTGATGGGCTCATTCATCTTCTCTACAATGCCAGATGGTTGAGGATGATAACTGCAATGTAATTTCTGGTAAATCTGGAGAGTTGTACAAATCAATTTCAGAATGTTAATTTTTAAATGTGTTCCACAGTCTGACTCCAATAAGGTTGGCAAGAGAAACCACGGAATCAATGCCTTTAACGTCTTAACTGCTGCGCAAATTCCACCGCTGGAGTTTTATTGAGTGGGCGGGGCTGCGTCAGCCAACGGACGTATGCAGCAGTACCGAGGTAGTGCTCATGACGGCCGTTGGCCGACACGCGCATGCAATGGGTTAACACATTTTTGGCATCTGTTATGATATCTGATCTCTGGGTAGGGTAGTCCTCAACCCATTTAGAGAACAAGTAGACGATTATGAGAATATATTTAAGGTTATTGTAAACTGGCATTTCAATTAAGTCGTCATGGTATCCAGTGAACAGGCCCTCTGATTTCTCAAAATAGTCCTCTTTCTCCGATTGTTTCTTTGACAAATAATAACACCTTTGACACAGATCTTCTGCAACATTTCTAAATCTAGCATTAAACCAGTACGTATTAAAGGTCCTGGTCATGGCATTCCTTAGTAAATGTTATTGGCCATGTAGATATAGGGACATGCAATATAGCAGCATCATTGGGAGACTATATATGTATTTAGGAGTGATCCACATATCATGGCAACTATTTTTTAAATCAAATATTTTCCACCTTAATTTATCATCCTCTGGTACTTCTTCCTGGAGATCCCTCAATTCACTTTAAAAAGCCTGTACAATTAACATTTTCTGTACTTTCACTTGATTAATGTGGTTATATTTCTTGCCTTACAATCTGCTCATTACAGTTTCATTTTCAAGTGTGCAGCATCTCGCCACATGGTCAACATTTTTGTTTCCTAATGTGACCGTATCATCAACGACTTATAGGAACACACTTGACTACTGGAATTTATTTTGATCATTCTATTGCTTCCAACGAATCAAGAATATAGGAATCACTACTGATGGGAGTACCAGGGCACCTTTATGACCTCAGTTGACACTTCAAATACACACTGACTGTCTAAGTAAATCCTCATATTCAAACTATCTGCAAGGCAACAAGTGCCTGTCATTGTAATCAACTCTGCCACTTGTAGTGAAGTTATGTTAGGCAGTTATGATGCTTCAACCGTTTCAGAAATGGAACAACTGCATAAGCAGCTTTTAGTATTCCACAATGGTCTCTCAGACAAGAACCAACAAACAAAATCAGATCAGTCATTTCAAGATGAATATATTTGATAGTTTGGCTTGTTTTGGTACATAATTCAGTGACATTCAGACAATTATGTTCTGGTTCATCATTATCACCACCATTATTACTGTCTCATTCTTCATTGCTGTCTGAAACAGGAAGCAACGTTGCAGGGTTCAAAAAATTGCACCTTCTGATGGCAATGTATTCTGCTGCCAGTATGATTAGCTCATATTTTATAAGGTGGCTGTTTGTCATGTGCTGTGTTCTGGTATTAGTCAGAAAAACTCAACTGAATAAATACAAAGGCAATCAGCACATGTCGCATTACAATACCTTCACTCTGTTCAATTGCAATGGAAACAGATGCAGACACTTACTTTCAGACAACCAGGAAGAGCTACATCTATTGTATCTAACACAGCAGTAAGATATTCCCCAAGCCTCATAAATGCTCCATATTTTAGGTGAAAACTGACAAAGCACACCCACTCTTCTTATGGCGAAAAAGGGAGGACTCCATATCATAATCATGCATGCAACTATAACATAATACAAACAACTATAAAATGCTCAAAAACTCTAACAACCCCAAGCAATTCCAGCTTGAGAAATGTAGCTGATGTGTTTGCATTTCCTCTGTTGTCCATTTACTGTCTTTTACCTCTCTTGCATTCCATATTAGTCTCTAGCGCTGTGTCTATTTTTGAGTTTCCAGTGTAGTGTGACAGAGAACTATGTTTAGAGTTAAATGTAGAAGACTTATTTTGAGTTTGGGTTGTGACTAGAAGTTCTGCTTGTATGCTGATCCTATATACGCATTTTAGATTGAGCATACAGCACTTGCGCTGCAGGATGACCTATTGTATGTACTTTATGGGGTTTGACTACCCCCATCACTTTGGATTGGCTTTTGTCTGTGTAATTCAAAAATTGTAGCAGAGGCTGCTACTGCAGGACACACGCTTTGTTCTCACTGCTCTTCTCTCGATGCGTTAAGTGTTTGTCTGGCCAGAACATCAGCGCTAGTGTTCTGAGTCACTGTTGGTTTCTGACCGGAATATAATTTTTACCTCCCTCCACAATGCCCCCGCACAATGGGAGATGCTGCAGAGTACTACAGGGGTGCTCATGTTGCTCTGACAGCTCATCTCTCCATGTGGAACTATTTGTCTGGCTGGAACACCAGCGCTCGTGTGTTGAGTCGTTGTTGGTTTCTGGCCGGAACATGATTATTACATCTCTCTGCAACGTGTCCACAAAATGTAGATGATACAGAGTAGAACAGCTTCCTTAACGTAATGCAGTTTGTTTAACCTGCAGACTGTCTGCAGAAAGTCTATCTGTGTGTGTGTTGGGAAGGGGCTGGTGTGTTGGAAGGGCACAGAAGAACCTCAAGAGCTTTCACAGCATCTTATCTACTGGTGAGAGCTTGAAGGAAGGCAGGCTAAGCAATTTTCCGTGACTGGATTTTCAATTTTACAGCCTTGAAAGGAGACAATCAGCCCCTTCTGTTAACTGAGTATATATGCCAACTCCTGCGCTGTCACTGTCTTGAACATGTGCTTGCATAGCGCAGTATGAGATAGGAAAATATAGGTGTTGGACCCGGCCCTTCTGGCAGGTTCACCCCGGAACTTTTTGCTTTTTATGGGTGACTTGGTGTAATGATTTTTGGTTTAGGCGCACTTTACCGCTGTGTCCCAGGGTAAAGTGCGTGCGTGTTGTGAGGTTGGCCTGCCCTCCCATAGGAATGCATGGGGGAATGTATGTGTCCTGGTAGTTCCTGATGCGTGGGGTGTGCAGGCCCGAGTTTGGTATGTGCGGACTCGTGTGATTGAATGCTGCGCGATGATGTGTGCGGCGTGCATGTACCTAGTGTGGAAGTGCCACTTCTAGAAGTGGGCACTTCGGTGTGCAGTATGAAATGTGTGGCTTGTCTGGCGATTGGCTGGTGGAGGTCATGTGACAGACTAGGGAAATCCCCAGAGTCAGGAGGAGTCACCCAGTGGTGAATGGGGAGTTTAGCATGCTGATGGCTGGGGAGGAGTATACCTGGGTCCTGAATAGGACAGGGCTTTCCCCACACACTGCTGGCTCCAGCCCCTGTGGTGCGTCTGATGACCCTGGCCTGCCAGTGAATAGGGAGAGGGGCTGAGCAAAACAAAGTGCTCAGGAACCTGTTGTAACTGGTTCGCCCCTTCCCTGCACCTTGAGACAAAGACTTTTACTGTATAAAAAGGGGCTGTGTCCCCTTACAATTTGTTCTCTTCCAGGATCAACTTGAGGGGGGCCTGCTGCTGCTGGGCGCCAGGAGAGACCGCCACTGGGGACTGCCTCCCTGCTGGAGGGCCCTGTGAGCTGGCCCCTGGGCCCAGTCTTTGCCCCCCTGCCTTTTGAAGACTTTTCTGCTGGACCTTTTTGACTTGCAGTGCCTGGGAGCGCTTTAGGGGCTTTAGAGCGCTGGGCACGCTGTTTTGCTGTATAGCGCTGTGAGCACTCTGATTCTGATAGCGGGTGCCCACCCCGCGATTTTGACGGTGTCCGCCAGGTTCGGCGGGTGCCCACCCCGCCGTTGTGCTCAGTTGGCGAGGGAGCCTACCCCTCTCATTGCCGAGGAATTCACCGCCGCGGCCGGGCTTCAGCCGGAAGTCAGGCGGCTGAGGGCGGGCCTCCGGGACAACCGGAACTTAGGGAAGGAGGGCGGGAGCCTACCCCGCCTCCTACTGCAGCGTCGCGGCTGCTCCGAGCCCCGGAGCAGGCAGGAGCCTACCCTGCGCCCCGGGGCACTCTGCCCGAGAGTGAAGATCCAGGTGGGAGTCCACCCCGCGCTGGACCGAAGAGAGAAGTGCGGCAGGGCCTGGTGCGGAGGGGGCGCGAGGCAATTGGTCGGTGCCTGCCCCTCCGCGTTAAGGAGAAACCTCGGAGTCCTTCCCCGGAGCGGAGAGAGAGGAGACTACGCGGGAGTCCCCAGAGCAACGGCCCGGTGAGTGTAGAGGGGCTGGGGGACTCCGCGCCTGTGCTGGGGGTGCAGGGGCAGTTTCCATAGAGCCCCGTGTGGCTCCCACGTGGTGGCAGTGTCCACGAGCCCTGTGAGGCTCCAACGAGGCGCATTTCTGGCGATCAGAGCCCCGAGGCTCCAACGAAGGGGCCGAATATTCGTTCAGAGCCAAGAAGGCTCTAGGGGGCATTTTAATTGTGTTAGAGCCCAGAGGGGCCCCACGAGTGACGGCGATTGGTGTTCCAAGGGCACAGTGGTGCCCACGCTAAGGTCTACAGCTGCCCAGCACTTAGTGGGCAGCTGCCACGTTTAAGTGGGGGACATTTCTCGTTTTGGTCTGCGCAGCTGGTGCAGCTTGACCGGACACAGGGCGTCTTAGCCCTGACAAGGCCAGTTGGCCTAGGGACTGCCACAGGTGGTGGCTCATGAGAGTTTCTCGCTAATGTTCCTTACCTGCACCTCTGAATGTAGTTTCTGCATCATGTGTTTACCTGCCCGGCACCTCTGAATGAGTTTATGCGTCATGTGCCATGTTCTACACCTCTGAATGTTTTATGCATCATGTGTAATGTGTGTTTTCCCCTACAGGTATTGTGATACTTAGGTGGTTGTTTGTTTTCTCCTAGTACAGGTGGTGCTAGTGAGGTTCTGGTTCCCTGCGCGATTTTCCTAAGGTGGTTAGGGTTGCGTAGGTGATGCTTACGTGTTACCAGTGGTTACTGGTTGTGTTATATGTGTATTTTGTGCTACAGTAATTTTATATTCTAAAAAGTGCTAATTCCTGACAGTGGTCCATGTGGCCCTGTCCCCTGTACATATAATCCCTTGTAAATTCTGCCCGTGCCTGTTGGCACATTGTAAAGTGTGTGTTTTTATCTAATGTGTTTTATTATAATACAAAGGCTATTTTTATAGAATACCTTGTGTGGAGTTTCCTTTGTGGTGGGCCTTGGGTGTTGTTGCTGGGTGCGCGCGCAAACGCTTTACACCTTGCCTCAGAGATAAGCCTGACTGCTCGTGCCAAGCTACCAAGGGGGTGAGCAGGGGTTATCTTTGGCGTGTAACTTCCTTGCCCTGACTAGAGTGGTGGTTTCTGCCTGGCTTTGGCGCAAGCCTCAGCCAACCAGAAATCACCAGTTCTAACATTGGTGACAGCGGTGGGATTTGGACGTGCATTTGCGCTGTACCGCAGCAGCGACTGGCTACACTACAAAACTCTGCATTGGATAAATCACATTTTAGGGATTATTGTTTTTGAAGTTCCATTATTTCTTCTCCTAAAGGTGTCCTTTGTGAATTATGTACTCCTGTGTTAGCTCAGACACTCAGGTTCCTTGTGTTAAACTCTTCTCGAGAACGTCCACCAAAATGGAGCCTGCTTTTAATTTCTGTGGTCTGTTTAGATACAGTAGGTTGGAGTTGGTAAGGTTCTGTGAAGAGAGAGACATAGAGGTAGGTGAGTCAAATACCCAGTCCAAACTGACGGACAACCTGATCCTATGGCAAAAGGATGAGTGGGAGCGAGAGCGCAGTGAGGAAGATAGGGCCCGGGCCGCACGCCAAGAGGGTGGTGAGTCTGTGGGGAGCCCGGAAGATTCAGAAGAGGAGGAAGGTTACCTGACAGGGACGCCAGTAGACAGTGAAGACCCCATAGATAGGGAGTCCCTTGCTGGGTCCAGTGTCAGGAGCAGCACCCCATCCCTTTACCTGTCCCCAGAGGAGTGGATAGATAGGAGGGAAGAGAGGGAGCATCAGCTGGCCATGGAGAAGCTCAGGTTAGAGCATGCCAAGGAGATGGCGCAGCTGGGTGCGGAGGAGAGGATGGCAGAGGCTGAGAGGGCCTTCGCCAGGGAGAAATTAGCTCTAGAGGGTAAATTGTCCCCTGAGCGCATTGGTTTTCTGGATTCCCCAGGGAGGGTGGAGTCCAATGGTGGCAGCGAGAGAGAGCCCAGTGCAGAGAGTCCCATTCCCACTTCCCAGAGTATGGTACCTGTTTTCCAAGAGGAGGAATATAGGTTGAAATTCAGGGGCAGTAAGAAACTGCCTCACCAGTCTTGGGGCACGTTTGTGGGTGAATGTGAGGATGCACTGGATGATTGGTTAAGGGCAAACACGAAACGGGCTTTTGACGGACTGTATGCTCTGGTTATCAAAGAGCAGCTGCTCGGTAGTTGTTATCCCGGGTTGCGCCAACACCTGTTGAGGTATGGCTCTTTTTGCCCATGGGAGCTGGCAGAGGAAGCAGACCGTTGGGAGGGTGCCCAAGGTTCTGATGAGGTATGGGAGAGTACTTCCTATAGCAGTGGCTCAGGGATCTTCCCGTCTTGGATGGGGGTAGAGGTTCAGAGTAGCCCAGCTAGGTCCCAGAGTAATGAGAGGGGTGTAGGGGCTCACGGCCTATCTCTGCGGAGTAGGAGTGAGTGGGTGACTTTGAGTCCCCAGAGGCCCGAAACCCAGTCTCAGAACCTGGATGGTTTCTTAAGGGAACACCAGGTTGGGGGCCTAGGCTGTCCTGTTAGGTCACTTGAGGAAGCTCGTCTAGGGTATGGAGAACCTGGAGTCTCTGTAAATGGAGCTCCAGTGGTTCTGGTGTCAGGCAGTACCGCTCCAGTAGGGAGGGTACAGAAGTCCAGTGAGAGGAGTGGCATGGGGCTGTGTTCCCCGGTGGAGGAGCTAGTGGGTCAGGGACCAGCCGGTAGGGCTGAGTCTCCGAGAAGTGACCATGGCGACCACACGTCTGTCCTGGGGGATCTTCGCGCACTGTCAGGTGGACAGGGGGCGGGAGATCTGCGCCAGGCAGACTGTCATGCAACATATGAGGCATATGTTACTCTTGGGGGGATACTGTGTGAGTCCCCAGAAGTCCTGGAGTGCCAGGCAAGTACTCCACCGAAGGTTCTAGACCAGAGGTTGGGAGGCCAGGTTCGGGATCAGCCTGACCTGCAGGGTAGGACGACTGTAACCAGTGTCCTGACCGGTTCTTCTTCCAGAGGTACCGCCCCAGTTGGTAGGGAGCAGGACTCTGGAAGGGGGTGCAGAGGGTGGGAGAGCCCGCCTCTGACCCCGGTGCAACCTGAGGGGTTAAACCCTAGGTTGGGAGACCAGTTCTCAGGGAGAGGTCCTGAGCTGGTGGGAAAGTTGATTTCTGAGGGTGCCTATCAGAGGAGGAGAGGACGGAACCCTAGAAGGAGAGGTAGGGGGAGGAGAGCCTCGCCCGTGACTGTTGGTCAGCTTGAGGGTACGGACCCTGGGCTGGAAGATCAGTGGATGTTTAAAACAGCCCTGATGAGGGGAAGAGTGGAAAATGGTCACTATGTGCCAGGGGTTACTACCCCCCACACTGTGGTTAGGCAAGGACCAGTGGCGCCTAGATGGCCTAGGGCCTGGTCCTGGCCGCGGACAGCTGAGGAGTACCAGTGGGGTAGCCCAGTTGGTCCGCCGGGTTTTTCCAGAGGGAACCACGTGGGTTCAGAGTGGCGTAAAACCGGAGAGTGTCCCTGCCGTTGCGGGCCTGCGTCCGTGTTTTATCGCCCAAAGCAGGGAAGACCTTCACGGTGGTGATTGGTCTACCCTGCGTTTTGGCTGGAAGGGGGTTGTGTTGGACCCGGCCCTTCTGGCAGGTTCACCCCGGAACTTTTTGCTTTTTATGGGTGACTTGGTGTAATGATTTTTGGTTTAGGCGCACTTTACCGCTGTGTCCCAGGGTAAAGTGCGTGCGTGTTGTGAGGTTGGCCTGCCCTCCCATAGGAATGCATGGGGGAATGTATGTGTCCTGGTAGTTCCTGATGCGTGGGGTGTGCAAGCCCGAGTTTGGTATGTGCGGACTCGTGTGATTGAATGCTGCGCGATGATGTGTGCGGCGTGCATGTACCTAGTGTGGAAGTGCCACTTCTAGAAGTGGGCACTTCGGTGTGCAGTATGAAATGTGTGGCTTGTCTGGCGATTGGCTGGTGGAGGTCATGTGATAGACTAGGGAAATCCCCAGAGTCAGGAGGAGTCCCCCAGTGGTGAATGGGGAGTTTAGCATGCTGATGGCTGGGGAGGAGTATACCTGGGTCCTGAATAGGACAGGGCTTTCCCCACACACTGCTGGCTCCGGCCCCTGTGGTGCGTCTGATGACCCTGGCCTGCCAGTGAATAGGGAGAGGGGCTGAGCAATACAAAGTGCTCAGGAACCTGTTGTAACTGGTTCGCCCCATCCCTGCACCTTCAGACAAAGACTTTTACTGTATAAAAAGGGGCTGTGTCCCCTTACAATTTGTTCTCTTCCAGGATCAACTTGAGGGGGCCTGCTGCTGCTGGGCGCCAGGAGAGACCGCCACTGGGGACTGCCTCCCTGCTGGAGGGCCCTGTGAGCAGGCCCCTGGGCCCAGTCTTTGCCCCCCTGCCTTTTGAAGACTTTTCTGCTGGACCTTTTTGACTTGCAGCGCCTGGGAGCGCCTTAGGGGCTTTAGAGCCCTGGGCGCGCTGTTTTGCTGTATAGCGCTGTGAGCACTCTGATCCTGATAGCGGGTGCCCACCCCGCGATTTTGCCGGTGTCCGCCAGGTTCGGCGGGTGCCCACCCCGCCGTTGTGCTCAGTTGGCGAGGGAGCCTACCCCTCTCATTGCCGAGGAATTCACCGCCGCGGCCGGGCTTCAGCCGGAAGTCAGGCGGATGAGGGCGGGCCTCCGGGACAACCGGAACTTAGGGAAGGAGGGCGGGAGCCTACACCGCCTCCAACTGCAGCGTCGCGGCTGCTCCGAGCCCCGGAGCAGGCAGGAGCCTACCCTGCGCCCCGGGGCACTCTGCCCGAGAGTGAAGATCCAGGCGGGAGTCCACCCCGCGCTGGACCGAAGAGAGAAGTGCGGCAGGACCTGGTGCGGAGGGGGCGCGAGGCACATTGTCGGTGCCTGCCCCTCCGCGTTAAGGAGAAACCTCGGAGTCCTTTCCCGGAGCGGAGAGAGAAGAGACTACGCGGGAGTCCCCAGAGCAACGGCCCGGTGAGTGTAGAGGGGCTGGGGGACTCCGCGCCTGTGCTGGGGGTGCGGGGGCAGTTTCCATAGAGCCCCGTGTGGCTCCCACGTGGTGGCAGTGTCCACGAGCCCTGTGAGGCTCCAACGAGGCGCATTTCTGGCGATCAGAGCCCCAAGGCTCCAACGAAGGGGCCGAATATTCGTTCAGAGCCAAGAAGGCTCTAGGGGGCATTTTAATTGTGTTAGAGCCCAGAGAGGCCCCACGAGTGACGGCGATTGGTGTTCCAAGGGCACAGTGGTGCCCACGCTCAGGTCTACAGCTGCCCAGCACTTAGTGGGCAGCTGCCACGTTTAGGTGGGGGACATTTCTCGTTTTGGTCTGCGCAGCTGGCGCAGCTTGACCGGACACAGGGCGTCTTAGCCCTGACAAGGCCAGTTGGCCTAGGGACTGCCACAGGTGGTGGCTCATGAGAGTTTCTCGCTAATGTTCCTTACCTGCACCTCTGAATGTAGTTTGAGCATCATGTGTTTACCTGCCCGGCACCTCTGAATGAGTTTATGCGTCATGTGCCATGTTCTACACCTCTGAATGTTTTATGCATCATGTGTAATGTGTGTTTTCCCCTACAGGTATTGTGATACTTAGGTGGTTGTTTGTTTTCTCCTAGTACAGGTGGTGCTAGTGAGGTTCTGGTTCCCTGCGCGATTTTCCTAAGGTGGTTAGGGTTGCGTAGGTGATGCTTACATGTTACCAGTGGTTACTGGTTGTGTTATATGTGTATTTTGTGCTACAGTAATTTTATATTCTAAAAAGTGCTAATTCCTGACAGTGGTCCATGTGGCCCTGTCCCCTGTACATATAATCCCTTGTAAATTCTGCCCGTGCCTGTTGGCACATTGTAAAGTGTGTGTTTGTATCTAATGTGTTTTATTATAATACAAAGGCTATTTTTATAGAATACCTTGTGTGGAGTTTCCTTTGTGGTGGGCCTTGGGTGTTGTTGCTGGGTGCGCGCGCAAACGCTTTACACCTTGCCTCAGAGATAAGCCTGACTGCTCGTGCCAAGCTACCAAGGGGGTGAGCAGGGGTTAACTTTGGCGTGTAACTTCCTTGCCCTGACTAGAGTGGTGGTTTCTGCCTGGCTTTGGCGCAAGCCTCAGCCAACCAGAAATCGCCAGTTCTAACAATAGGCCAAAGCAGGGCTTGACCAGCAAGCTTGTGACAACTCATGGGACTTAGCCAGGTGAACTCCTCTGTCGGGACTGTTATTATGGCGGCCCCTTCAGGCCTCACAGAATGCCTCCTGCTCTCGACTATACTTCTGAGCGTCTGTGCTGCTCTCTATGCATTGGATGATCGTGGAGTGTAAGTTTGGGAGTTCAGCGGTATTGGGGGGCTGAGTGGCAGAGTGGTGAGTGCACTAGACAACATTCAGACACTTCCTCCTCGGGGCAATATTTATGTAGACTCCTCCCCTCGAGACTGCAAATGTTGTAATAACTGAGAAATGAGCTACTTAAATGAGTTGCACACATTCGAACATGATTTTTATTAGTCCTCCCACACAAAGGACTGGAAAGACGCTGTTGACTGTTTTTTGTAGTGCACAGTTTTGTGTTGATATAGCGCTTACTACCACTAATGAAGCTTTGAATCGCTTTATTAAAGAGTACTCTACTCAGTGAGACCCACTTTTCTGGGTTAGTTTGACACACAGTTAAACTGAATCCATTCACTATCATGCAGCTTGTGATGTTTTTCATGCAGATTATTCATAGTAGTGCCGGTTTTCCTGTGGATAAGTTGGTGAGATGTTTTAAACTGTTAGCCGTATTGCCATGTAATCATTAATTGTCTAGCATTTTATAGTATAGTTTACTTGTCGCTCCTCTCAAGCACATTAACTTTTGCTCTTTATTTGTGGAAGTATTGCTAGGGAAGGAACATAAGAACCTTCTTTTTTTTTTTCCTTTTTTTTTTATAACTCTTTTTATTAACTTTGCTCACGGTCACCAACATAATACAACCATCATTACAATGCATAGTGACAAATTCCCGTGCATGGTATCCATACAAATTTACATAATAAACCCAGGACATGCTCATCATGGACCCCCTTCCGCCTCCCCCCGAGCACACCGAAACCTCTTCCATGGACCCCACACCCTTTGCCACTTTTTAGCGCAGCCCCGGGCCTTATATATGGCTTTATATATGGCTTTATATATGGCCTTATATATGGCTTCTTCCGCCCGCTGACACCAATCCAAGTCCCTCAGCCACTGATCCCACTTCGGTGGCTCCCGCGCCCCCCAACAACTGGCGATGTTACGTTTCGCCACTCCGGCCGCCAACACAAGCCAAATTTCGTGATATTTGGACCAGTCTGTGGGACCTTTAATCATAAGAAGAAGCCATTTGGCTCCACCGGGACCTGCGAACCCACCATGATCGACATGGTCCGAGCTACCTTCGTCCAAAAGGGTACTATGTTTGGGCATTCCCAGAGGATATGATAGAATGACCCCTCCTCCTGGCATCCCCGCGCGCATAAAGGGGACAAGCTCTTACCCCAGGCGAAGAGGTGAGTACGCGGGTAGTACACTTGATGTAGGATTTTAAGCTGCACGAGGCGGAATCTTACCCGAATGCCCACCCCGCGCGGGCTTTGCAAAGCATCCTGCCAATCTTCATTATCGAGGCAACCTATGTCTACCTCCCACCTCTCCCGCAAGGCCACCAATGGGTCAGGCATATTATTTATGAGTTTACGATAAATAGTAGCCGTAGGTCTACCTATGATGGGATCCAACAAGAGCCTGTCCTCCATGGGAGAATACTCTGGAATAGAGGCGTCCGGGCGCACATAGGACCGCAGGGCATGCATAAGGCGAAGGTAATGAAACCGCTGGGACTCGTGCATACGGAATTCTCGTTGGAGGTACTCAAAGGACCTGGGGGCCTCTCCTTTCCAGACATCCCCCAGATATTCTATTTCAATCAACCTCCAACCCTTAAAACCCACGAGTCCCTTAACCTCTGGCAGGGAATCCCCTACCCACAAAGGGGTCCTCCCGGTCAGGGCGCCCGTCCATCCCAGGATTCGCCTCCCGCCAACACTGCAGCACCACCCCCGTATGAAAAGGCAGGGCTTCACGCCACCGGCGCGAGTATAGGAGCGGCTCGCAGGAGCCTCCCGGCATGAGATACCTGTCAACCCGATAGGCAGGTTATGAAACCGGCGCATACACCCAATCATTTACCACCTGCAGTTGGGAGGCCCAATAGTATAATTGGACATCCGGGAGGGCTAACCCCCCATCGCACACTCCTCGTGTGAGTTTACGCATCGCTATCCTCGGGCTGCCACCCTCCCACAGTAGCGTACAGATCGATCGAGATATGCGCTTGAACACTCCACTCGGGATTGGGTACGGCGTGTTCTGCAGGACATACAGGAGCCACGGCAAAGCCAGCATTTTAAACAGTGCAGCCCGACCAGCAATGGTGAGAGGCAGGGTCCGCCAGTGGGCCACATCAGAGGCAAGCCTCACCAAATGCAGTTCAATGTTTTTAGCCAGGAATTCCGCGCTATCTCTGGTGACATAAATCCCAAGTACCGGAAGCCTTTGGTTTCTATCGATGCCGAGCATCCCGTCGGGACCCTCGGTGGCGGGCCAGAGAGGGGATAAATGAGAGACTTGGACCAATTGATGGAGAAGCCAGAGTAGCTCCCGAACAACTCGAAAAGGTGTAGCGCCTGGGCGATCGAATGATAGGGGCGGGCCATGTACAGGACAATATCGTCCGCGTATAAGGATATACACTCTTCCCAATCGTCGTTGAGTGCCAAGCCCCAAAAAGACCTGTCCCTCCTAATCCAATGCGCCAATGGCGCGAGAGCGAGAGCAAAAAGCAGCGGGGACAAAGGGCACCCCTGTCTGGTCCCCCTCCTCAGATTAAACGTTCGGGACATCGCACCGTTCACCCTCACCCTCGCTACCGGCTGCTCATACAGTAGCCTCACCCAGCTACGAAAAGTCGGGCCAAAGCCCAGCTTCTGGAGGACCATAAATAAGTATGGCCACTCGATGCTATCAAAGGCCATTGATGCATCTAGGGACATCAGGGCCGTTTGAGTATCACCAATCACCTCCGTCATGTACAGGACTCCATACAGCCTTCTCAGATTATGCCGGGTGCTCCTATGGGGCATGAAACCTGACTGGTCGACATGGTTAAGGTCCGGTAGAACCGACAATAATCTTGTTGCCAAGGCCTTAGCCAATACTTTGGCCTCCATGTTTAACAGCGAGATGGGCCGGTATGATGAGCATAGGTCTGCCGGTTTCCCAGCCTTGTGTATGACTACTATCGTGGCTGCCCTCTGATCCGGCGGGAGCCTACCCACCTCACGTGCCTCAATGAGCATGTTCCGCAGCGGGTCAATAATCACACTCGAGTGGCTCCTATATAGTTCCACCGGGATCCCATTAGGCCCCGGTGCCTTCCCTGCCTGCAGGGAGTTAAGGGCTTCCCCGAGCTCCGCCCCCGTTAGGACGGAATCCAGACGGCTTGCTTGATCCTGTGAGATAGACGAGAGTGCAAAATCTCTCAAGAACTCTTCACAGTCCGGTTCCGACCTGGTGCAGACCGGTGAGTAGACCCCTTCATAGTAGGAAGCAAATGCTTCTGCTATGTCCACACCCGTGTCCACCAAAGACCCAGAAGCATCCCTCACCCTCGCCACCCAGGATCTCTTGCGATCTCGGTGCTCGAGCCATGCCAGCAATTTCATACTCTTGTCCCCCGCATCGTAGAGCCTACGCTGCGTGGCCAGGGAGTAGGACCGTGCCTCCACCTCGGCTAATGACCTAAGTTCCTGCTGCTTGAGTGCCAGGGCGTGGGCCAGGTCTGTCGAGGGGGTCCCGCCTGCCCTGCGCTCTAATTCCTCTATTTCCCGTTCTAGTTTCTGAATCTGCCGGGATTCCTCCTTCTTTTGGATTCCAATCAGCGCCTAGGCCTGGCCTCTAAGGACCGTTTTGTACGCTTCCCACACGGTAAGCTGGGAGTCGACCGATCCCTGATTATCAGCAAAGTACCGCCGGGAGCATTCCCGCAGTTTATCCCTCGTGAGGTCATCTCGAAGGCGCCATGGGTCAAGCCTGGGAAAGGTTGCCCTAATGGTTGCTGCCCCAGAGAGGACCACCTCCACAGGGGAGTGGTCCGAGATTCCCCGGGCCAAAATGCAAGAGTCCAAAAATTCACCCAAGTGGGCCTCCCTAGCAAAAATATGATCTAGTCTAGAGAAAGACCCATGTCTGGCTGAGTAGAACGTGTATTGCCGTAGGGATGGATGAAGCGAGCGCCAGACGTCTCCAAGGCCCATCGCTGCCGTAAAGCCCCGCAAATCCATTTCCCCTCTAGTGCGCCCCCGCACCCCAGAGCGATCCCAGTCAGCGTCCACGACCGCGTTGGTGTCACCGCCGAGCACGAGGAAGCCCTGAGGCAGGCCCAACAGGTGTGCCCCCAGCTTCTGAAACGTCGGGGCCTGAAGGTGAAACGTCGGGGCCTGAAGGCCGGGTGGAACGTAACAAGAACAGAGAACTTGGAGCCTCCCTTCCCATTTACCTGTAACTGACACCATACACCCTGAGTCCTCTGTCCATACCCTATTAACGATCAGGGGCAGGGCGGCTCGAACAAGGATCCCCACCCCCCTGGAACCCGACGTGAATCCCGAATGAGCCACCAACTTATAGCCGAAGCGGTCTAGGGCCTTGCACCTATTGCCCCGAAGGTGCGTCTCTTGAAGGAGCACCACGTCCGGGGAGTGGCGCTTCACGTGTTGTGGTACCAGTGTTCTCTTAATCTTGTTGCCCAATCCATTTACATTCCACGTCCAGATTCGCAGTTGTGATTGCTCACCCTGTCCCATACCAGGCCCCATGAGTTAACGAGATCGTCCTCCCACCTCCTCTGCCCCGCCTACGACTCTGCCATGCATTTAAGTGTGAGCAACCATGAGCTAATCAGAAACAACACCCCAACCCCAACCGTCCCCACCCAAACCAAACCCCCCTCCCTGCCTCCCTGCTAAGTGGGCCCCCAACCACCCACCCCGAAAACTCGCAGAGTGCCTGTCGCCCCATCACCCCGGTGTCCACAAAACAAGGGAACATAAGCCTACAGTCCGCAGAAAATTTCATACTGAATTGACGGAGTTCCCACCCCAATGACAACACAGCAAAATGGACCCCACCACACCCTCACAAGCCCCCTCCTCCCACCCCTAAGTGACAGGACCAACCACCGGCCCAGACGCAGAAATTTAACCGCCCGCCTATGTTTACATCCCCACACCAGGCATCCCGCCTCCGAGTCGCCCCCCAGTGCCCAGAGAGGGAACCAAGTCATGGACAACACTCCACACCCCCAGTCTCCTTCCTATCCATACCCTGTGCCACCCCTATGCACATTGGTAACTTTAAAGGAGTCTGTGTGTTCACTTAGTGCTCTCGTGGCGGCGTATGCTGTGCCCGGACCTCCCTCCCAGCACCTCCAGAGGCCGATCTCCGTGGACCCCCCCGACGGCCCACTGAGCGCCACCCTTCCATCCAGTCGCTTGCCTCTGCCGGAGAGTCAAAGAAGTATGCCTTATCACCGTCCATAATCTTGAGGCGCGCCGGGAATAGCATCATATACTTCAGCCCAAGTTCGCGAAGGACTTTTTTGACCCCATCGAAGAATCTGCGGAGACGCTGGACATGCAGCGTGAAGTCGGGGAAAAAGCGAACGGTGGCATTCTCCATCCGCAAGTCCCCCGACACTCGCGATGCCTGCAGGATGGCGTCATGATCCCTGTAATTCAGGATACGGACTATTATGGTGCGCGGAGGTGCCCCAGGCTTAGGCCTTCCCCCCAGCGCGCGGTGAGCCCTTTCAACGAGAAGAAGTTAGAGAGGCGTTTCGGCTTAAGGTGGTTTAGGATCAGGTCCTCCACAAAACAGTCCATCAACGGGCCCTCCAATCCCTCCGGAACCCCAACAATGCGGAGGTTGTTGCGTCGAGCACACCCTTCCTGGTCCTCCAGGTGGGCCATCACGCTTGTTTGGTTTCTGGTGAGAGAAGCGACTTGTTCCTCCATTCTCTTCATTCTAGCCTGCAACCCCCCAATACCACTCTCCGCCTCCGCCACCTTCTCGGACATCTTGCAAAAATCCGCTCTAAGCAAGTTGACCTCCTCCGTGACTGAATCAAGCTTTGGCTCCATCGTGCCACGCATCTCTTTAATCGCTAGCATGATGTCTCGGAGCGAGAGCTCCGGAGAGTCATCCTCCCCTCCACTGCGCTAGCTCGCGCCTTGGTGGCCCTCGTCCTTGCCCATAGCCACCGTGTACTTATCAATTTGATTGGCTTGGGCCTGCGCCGCTAGCTTATTGCGACCCATGCCAGGAGTCCCAATGGAGCAGTCCAATCAGGATAGCAGGCTCTCAGGACCACTCTGTCAGAGGCCCAGGTCAGATCCCAACCAGCCTCGGCGGAGCCCGCGGCCCCGCTACACCATCAACAGGTCAGCCGGCCTGTACCGACCTGTACCGACCTGACGCTCCCGGGGCCCGCCACAACAGTACCTGACGTCCCCTGGGCGCCTCCTCTCACCTCCACCGCCGATGACAGTCCAGGCCGGCGCCGCTCCTCCCGGTGCAGTGGCTATCCAAGCTGAAGAGAAAAAAAAAACACCACAGGGACCCAGGAACGCCCAACCGCCAGGCCACCTTCAAGACAGCGAAGCGTCAGGGCCCTCGGCCCGGGAGCACCACAAAGTCCACAGCACAGTGTCCGCCACCTCAGTACATGCCGTCCCCTGAGTACCGCCTCTCACCTCCACCGCTGATGACAGTCCAGGCCTGCGCTGCCCCTCCTGGTGCAGTGGCCAGCCAGGCCGAAGAAACCTCACAGGGACCCAGGAACTCCCAGCTGCCAGGTCACCTCCAGGACAGCGAAGCGCCAGGGCCCTCGGCACGGGATCACCACAAAGTCTGCCACACTGTGCCCGCCCCAGTCAGTGGGCGAAGAAACCAGGACCGCTGACGCCCGGTGGAAGGACGCAGGGACCCAGCGCAAGTCCACCTCACCGGGCTCTGGTCCCGCAAACAGCCACCTCCGCTCCCTCCTGACACTCCGCGGACGGCCAGCACGCCGCCCGCTCTAGCTCCGGGCGCCGCCGCTCACAAGGTATCCACAGGCCTCAAGCCTCCATGCCAGTGGGGCCCGACAGGCCCCCGAGCATCCCCCGTTGTCTCTCAGGCCGCCACCGCCAGGCCCTCCACCACTTCCGGCCCACGGGCGCCTCCTCAGGCATGCCGCTGTATTCCTCAGCAGGCCGACCCCAGCACCGCACACGGGACCCACCTCAGGCGCCTTCCAGCGACTCACCAGGCCGGGCCGCATCCGCTATGATTCAGGCGCAATCTGGCCTCGGGTGCCCCCGCCGCCCAAGCGGCCCAGCCACACCAGCCTTCACAATCTCCGATGGGGAGCGCCCACGCCTCGCCGTCTTCTGGGCCTGCCG
Organism: Triturus cristatus; assembly: GCF_964204655.1. NCBI lineage: Eukaryota > Metazoa > Chordata > Amphibia > Caudata > Salamandridae > Triturus > Triturus cristatus. The sequence goes on along the minus strand of NC_140580.1, from coordinate 166,404,756 downwards.
CCGCGCACCACCCTGCACAGCCGCGCGGCCGAGCTGTTACTCCTCAGTCCACTGCAGGACGGCGGGCGCCATTTTCTCATCCGATCAGCATCCGTGCAGTTTCCACTCCTCCGCCGTCGGACGTATTTGGGCAGCCTTGGACCGGACAATCGCTGCCCGCCACTGCCCTTTCGCCTTGCCTGCAGGTGGGTGTCCAAAAAAGTACAGATTATGACGGATGTGGAGCGAAATGCTGCAGGCTGCTAGCGCAGCTTACTTAGTGTGCGGCCATTTTCTGTGGCTGCAGGCCACGCCCCCCCAAGAACCTTCTTGTTTAAAGTGAATGGACTATATTGTTTTAATCCGGGTGGAGTACTGAGAACTGAGTGGATACACAATTATATCTATTGGAGTTCAGCAAGATTGTGGCGATTAGGGTTTGGGTAAATTATTGGGCCCAATTTCAATGTTTTATCTCTTACAAGGACTAAGTGGAATGCACTGTGGGTGAGTATGTTTATGTGTGGCTTACATCTACACCTTCATCAGCGACTTTTGATCAGACTCCTGCATCCACTCTTCCCTCTGGCACGCTGAGTTCTACCAGTACTATTCTGTTTCAGCCCATCTACACTTTCTAGACTCTTCTCTCTCCTATCCCTCCATAATCTTTTTCAATTCAACTTTTCAATCCGTCCCCGGCCCAAATTAACTTCTACTTCCCTATGCTAATTAACCACTATCCTTTTTGGGTTCTGGAGTAACATGCTACTCGCCGATAAGTGATTTGATGCGTTGTCAGGGGTTGTACGCGCTATATAAATACAATTACAATACAATTAAGCTTTTGTTTTAGATTAATTACGGATGCCTAACAACATCTGCTTGAGGCTAGAATGATCCTAAGGGAAGGCAAGGTATGTGATGTTGTTTTTTTATTAGAACAAGCCATATATATTATTGGGGACTTGTTTTTAAAGGGTCCTTCTCTGACTGAGCACAATTCCTCTTGCATCATCATCATCTTGCAACAAGCGGTATCGTCATACATGGGGGACCGGTCACTCTTGGTGCCTTTTCTCCCCAATTCTACACTGCTCAGTGCTGGCTTATAGAAGTGTGTGTCACTTTACGATTGAACATGCCATATATGTATGTGCTGCATTGATAAACACTTATAAGGTGCCAAAGACGAGACCTATTGGCTATCCCAATGCTTGTTTGCATTTGGGATGGTTTCCTTTTGTCTCGGCCTTAGAAAACCTCCTAGTTCTTATTAGACAATTGCAGCAAATGGTGATACACAAGCTATCTAGAGATTGCAGGGGGGGAAGGTAACATTTAAAAAGGTAAACTACATTATTTTTGTTCATTCTTTTTGAGTAGTTTGATATGTAAAAAAAAACAATTGAAATTTAAAATAAAGTGCACTGCCAACTATTTCTGCATACTTAATGGACGTGTAAAAAGTTGACAGCTATAGAAAACATACAAGTTAAAGAAAGAAAAAAAATGGAAAAGAAATATGGTTAACTCAAAGTGTTGGCCAACAGTGAATCTGGACAGATAACTTTTTTATATTTGCAGGAATGATCATATTTGCTAAGAAACAGCGTAAACGTGAAGGTTAAACACTATATAATATACTGCCCATTTGCTGTATCGTATATCTGCTTTGAAGTGACAGTGCCCACCCACAGTTGCACATTCTTGTTCCCATTAGCCTCCACTTCTGCCCTGTAGAGTAAATATACACAGACTTTCAGGAAGAGTTCCCCTTAGCAGTAGCAGATTTGATTCCCTACACACAGCTGTCTGTTGTTATGTCCTGCGAGACACGTTCTAGTGTCTCGACAGGCATAGAGCTTATAGCCACTCCCCAATGGGAGTGCGCACACTAGCACCCCACATGCATCCCTCGCAGACGTCACGAGTGACGTGAGCCTGCTAATAAAAGGTCCCGGGTGCACATGCTCGTGGCCAGTTCTGTACAGTAACCTTCTGTGTCTGCGTTGTCATTGTTCTACCCTGACGGCCTAGGGCCGTCCAACATAACAGTCTGTCTGGAGTTTACCCAAACTAGCTCCCCTTGGACAAGACATTCTTCCTGCTCAAATTAAATATTTACCTGGCTCCTGGTCACGCTTTGGCTATTCACGAGCGAAAACAATACACTCAGAACAGACGAACAGGTGAAATCTTCCAACGCGGAAAGCTGCACAGTACACAGTGGTTTTTATTTGCAATGCAGCAGCCCCATCGAGCACTTCCAAAGACTTCATCTTCACAACTTCTTCTGAAAGGCTGATCCCGGAAACCCCTGCTGACAGCCAGCACGCACACATTATTAGCGCGATATCATTGTGTCTCGCACCAGTCACCGGGTGCAGAGTCAGACAAGGAGCCAAGAGGGCGTCCACTCGCTTTAAATGAATATATAACTTTATTAGGCTGAGGAAGGCTCGTTGTCGGCAAGAATGTATGCTAAGTGGCCGCATTATTGACAATCAAATGCTCGGAGCATCATTGCATCTTTTTCTCTCTGCCTGTATTAAGTTGGCATGGCAAGCAACCAGTGTTTTCAAAGGAGTGTGCATTAATCCCTGGGTATGCGTAACTCGCGTAAATGTGTGCAACCAATTACAGCAAAATTATGCAAGAGAAACCAAAATTACTCAAGAAGTGTGATCCAGCATTCAGCACTATTTTCTTACCACAAAATGCGCACGTGTCCAAAATAGACACGAAGATGCATTTCGTCGTAAGATAATACCACTAAATGCAAAAGAACATCAACTGCCACTCTCTAAATTTTGTTGTTCCTGCGCTCCTGCAGAAGGATTGTTCTGCCACATTACTCATAATTATGCAAACGGACACAATCTCATAATTTTATGTAATTTTGCATCAAAAAGATTAATGAGAAATTAACAAAACTACTCCAGTTACTCCAGCGTAATACAAATTTCGCCCAGGCCTGAATGAGCAAATGGGTGCATGAGCCTGGCTTGCAATGCTGCACAACACCATTAAGTGTGCCTGGAACAGAATTGGCCAAGTGCCCAGTCTAAAAAACATGCTGGAGATAATACAGCAGGAACCAAGATTCAGGAATCTTAACCATGACCCTGGTATTTATCTGCAGGAAGCCCTCTAACCATTCTGTGTGGCATGAGGGTGAGTGCCAATGTAGACGGCAGGTACCTAACCAAGGGTCCTTCAGAGCCCCAGGGCGCTGGGGTGCAGGCTGGGACCACAGAGACACAGACATTTTCTGAGCTTGAGAGATTTGAATCTTTTTGTCAAGTGAGCACGAGACAGATTGCGTAAGGTTTTATACATTAAGCTCAACATTGTATGTCGAGATGAGCATGAACTGGCAACAAATTGATTTTCCCCTACAATTCCGAAACAGATTTAAATTTTTTATTTCAATCAGTCTGCGGTGGAGGCTGACATGCATAGTATGAGCATGATCATCCAACATGTGATGGCATGGTTGAACTAGTCTTTATCATTACTATTTCCTCTGGGAAGCCTTCCTTTCCATCTTTTCTTAAATTGTCTGCACCATTCTATATAAAGAACAGGCATATGTTTATCATATGTGAAACAGTCTTAACTCTGCAGTCGTCACTACTACTGGTGCAGGCAGAAATCGCTTTTTTGACTGTCTGTGCTCTAAAATGCTACATTGTTGGAAAGGTCCTCCAGCTGTCTGGCATTTTCAATTGGCAAGAAAGCCCTACCACCACCTGCGAATGGAATCAGTGTTTTGTTGTACGTCCTCTGAAGCCGCATTCTAGATATGTGTTTCAATGTCCATGACTTTCATGCGTTCATTTTGTACATTTTCATTAGCACACACAATATGTATCACCACATATAGAGACATTGCTTATCCATTCATATTTCTGTAAATAGTATGGGGCTTATTTACAAGCCCCTTGCACCACCCGTACGTCACTTTTCCCATGTTAAAAATGACGCAAAAGTGGCGCAAGGGGCTTGTAATCTGCCCCTATGTATGTTGTTACAAATGGGGGTCTCTAGTTGACAGAGGTAGGTACCTTTGTCCAAATAGGGACCCTGCATCTAGTGTAAGGGGGATTCACACTTTAGATAACCCCTGCTCACCACCTTGGAAGCTTGGCATGAGCACACAGACCTTTCCCAAAGGCTATGTGTAAAGTATTTGTACTCAAAACACACAGTAATACAGTGATAACACCACAAATGGGCTCCACACCTGTTTAGAAAAATAAACTTTTATCTAAACTGAACAAGACCAAAACGACAAAAATCCAGCATACATGTAATAAGAATATGACTTTAAAAAGATTTCAAACAACTTAGCCCATAGAAAACTATCAATGCACGATTTATCTTAAAGTGCCTGTAGTTGCGACAAAATTCACAAGGCTAAACAGCCGCAGAGAAGGGTAGCATCGAAAAACGAAGAGGTCTGTCAGTTCCTGAGACCATGGGGAGGCGATGCGACAATTCTGCTGCACGCAGAAGTGATGTGTCGAATCCGGTCTGTCGGTGGAAGTGATGCGTCAATTTCAAAACGGTTCTGGTCCGCAGGTGATGCATCGTGAAAACTTGCCACACAGGTACGATGCGTGGAAATCCGGGATATGTTGGTGGTCGATGCAGAGGTGTCGAGATGCACTGAGTCGGTTTCTTCAGCTGCGATCCCTCGACGTGTCAGTTCTTGCAGCGGTGACAGGCGCTGCATCGGTTTCGGCAGCGGAAAGGCGATGCATGGAGATTCTTCTCCCACAGCAGTGCTGCGTCGGAAAAACAGTCACAAGAAGAGTGGTGCGTTGCTTTTACACCTCCCAACAGCAGGAACAACCTCCAGAGGCCCACACAGTCAGAGGCACCTCTTGGCAGGTCAGAACTCCCATCAAGGACGTTTAGGGGAGCTGGGGGTGAAGTCTTTTTGTCCCTGAGACTTCAGAATAGGAGGCAAGCTCTACTCAAGATCTTGGAGATCTTGCTCCAGCAGGGGGACACAGCACACAGCAAAGTCCTTCTCCTTTCCTTGTCAGAAATAGCTACTGCAGGCCAACCCCAGACAGCACACAGCAAAGGGGCAGCACTTCTCCTCATTTTCTCCAGCTCTTCTCCTTGGCAAAGGTTCCTCTTCATTCCAGAAGTAGTCTCAAATTCTGGGGTATTAGGTCTAATACTTATACCACAAAATGTCTTTGTTCTCTTTGTGCAAGGCCCTCTGAGCCCAGTCCGAACCAGTTCTGTCCTCACAGGTGCAGTATGACCTCAGAGGGTGGAGACAGCATTGTGCAAGGGAGACAGGCCCTATTCAGGTGCAAGGAAATCTCCTCCCACTACTCTAAATTCCACCAGGGTCTATTCAGCCCAGCTCTGACTATTCAGGAAAGACAGGACACACATCAACCCACCCTTCTGGTGGCTGTCTGAAAGAATGCACATCCCCAGCCCCTGTCACTCCAAAACCAGACAGTCAATACACAAACAGGCAGAGGCACACAGAATGGTTAAACAAGAAAATGCCTACTTTCTAAAAGTGAAAGTACAAAGAAACAGCCGTGTTGCACTCCTGTGTACAGAACTAAACCCTATATTCAGTAGAAACCGCAGCGAAACTGACCCTGCAAGCTGGATGACCTTGTTGGTTCCTTGGAGAGGTGATTTTCAATAACTAATACCAGCATTCCTGGTTTTACTATTTCCTTGATGCTTGAAAGCACATTGTTAAGTGCGACTCTTTTGGACTTTATTCTGGACGAATAGAATTTGGCGTGGAGGTATTTATGGAATGGTTTTTTTGACACATTTTGTAGCATGGGATTGCATGTTGGCTCTTGGAATCACTTGAAAGCATGATCAGGGCAGAGGTATTTGTGCACTGGCATCTATGCACATTTGCCCAACAAGGGTACAGTTAACTTACTGAGCGGGAGGTATAATAGTGTGGTCACAGTCATATACATAGCACAGGTGGATTTCTTGCTTTCACTCTTTTGCACACGATTGTTATCCTTTTCTTTTCATGATTGTTTTGATGGATCTGAGTCTATTTAAAATGATGATTGCTTTTTAATGAACATCTACCTCTCGGTTAAAAGGCCATTTGATAACATCTATTATTTTCATGAAATTAATGCTGATGTATATTTATTGCTGTTATAATTTGTTTGTAGATTCCCCTGAAGAAGGGTGGCGTTTTCACCCGAAATGCATTGGGATTTGTATTATCCACGCATGGCATTTGAAAGTCAATGAACTGTTTTTGAGCATTACATAACCAAATTAAAAGAGGGATCGATGAAGCAACGGAGTGACGGTGTCATATATATTCTTTGGGATACTGTGATCTATTGATGTGTTGCTTTTAATTTTGTTTAAAATGTGTGTTTTTTGTATATGAATGTATCAGATAGTGTTGATTATGCAGTAGACACTCTTGGAGTGCTTTGTAGTAGTGCACCTTCTGTCCAAGACTTTTTGTCCTTTTCAGTACTTTCTAACAGTGGCATTTTCAAATACACAATTTAAAAACCATCTTTACTAAAAGATGGGTCATTAAATTCTGAGTTCAGAGAGCCTAAACTTTATTTCTCTATCTTGTCCCATTGGGAAGTTATATTTCTAATATGTTATAAATAAACTCCCCTTCTATCCTACGGGGCAAGATAGCCTTTCATTAGTGAAAAACAAAATTGGCAGTATTGTAATATCAGGACATATTACACATACCAGTACATGTTCTACCTTTCACATACACTGCACCCTGCCCAGGGGGGTACCTTGGGCCTACCATAGGAGTGCCTTACATGTAGAAAAAGGGGAGGTTAGGGCCTGGCAAGTGGGTGTACTTGCCAAGTCGACATGGCAGTTAACAACTGCACGCAGAAACTGCAGTGACAGGTGCCCAGAGCCCTATAGCCAACACACACTGGTCAGGAAAAAATAGGAAGAAGAAACAAACAGTTTTGGGATAACCCTGCAAAAAGGGCAAGTCAAACATATGTTAGGTTTACCAAATTGATCATTGCCACCTAGTATGTGAAAGAGATTCACTCTAAGGCCACATGAGCAGGTTGCTGATAGTCAAGTTTTAGCTCGAGATGCTAATTTGGTAGTGTTGTGCTTCAGTTACTCTTACACCATTAAAGGGCACTAGTGGTAAGAGACTGGAGAGAGAGAATGAGAAAGGATTACATTGTGAAAGGAAGGTAGCCAGGTGGGAGTCAGGGACATGAAAACAAAGACAGGGAATGGAGACAGGAAGCAATTATGAAGGGAGATATGCCCTCATACGTAACACAGGAAACTAGAAGAGAAAGAGAGGTGCAAATGCAGTGAGATAAGGACACGGATATATTGATGCAGTGGTAGGATTATATGGGAATGATGTGGTGACAAGGACAGGGATGTAAGGTTCTGTATGCTGTTCTAGCATCATAAAGGAGAGAGTAGGAGGGAAATATTAATAATATTTATCAAAGCTGCCAAAGCCGCCACTAGTCACCGTTTTCAAAGCCTCCACTGTACAAAACTTCAGCTGTCCTTAAATGTGATAAAGAGGACCTCAAATTACCCTTGTTTGTTTTCTCTGCCTGCAAAGCTATGTCTTGTATTCCTTTTGCAAACTGATTCATATGTAGAGCACTGATACATGTTGCTGCATCAAGTTTGAAGCATACTCTGAGCATCGTGCACAACATGAAAACTGAACATTAGTAGACGACCATGCTGCGGAACTGTTCTTCCTCACGGAAGCATGGCTGAACCCAATCTTTGTACTGGAGATCATCACCGCCGGCTACAAGATCACGAGGCAAAACCATCAGCAGGTGCACAGAGACACCCCCAGTAGCTGCATGTAACACCTTATGTAAAAGCTGTGCATCAGAGGCAATTTGTTCCTGCGTGGAACCTTCGTGTACAGACCACCAGGGCCCGCACCAACTTTGCCAGAGGCATCACGGACTTCATCACACAGCACATGAAACACACAAAAGGTCATGGGAGGAATGCTTGCAATTTGTCCAACCACTGGCAATTACTCGGGGTAGCATCCTAGCCTATTGTTCCTTTACTTGCCATGCCACCTCAGTTTGGGTTGCTTGTGTTCCAGTTAAGAGAGGACCTGGCTTGGCAGGTCAGACTGGACTGTTCCCATGTGGTGCAGGGTCAAGACTGATTTGCATACGGCTGGGTTCCAACTGAGATGGCAAGGTGAACAAAAGAACAGTGAGTTGAGATGCTACCACAATCTATCGCCAGTGGTTAGACAAAAAGCATGCATTGCTACTGCTACTTTGTTCATCCTGTCTTGGCATTTCAAGGCATGTGCAGCTGCTTTTTTGGTACAGCTGCTCTGTGACTATGTCCTAACTTTCTGCTCTGTAGTAATATGGACCGAAGGCAAGAACTGCAATCTGCAGTTTGTGTCACCTGTGCTATAACCTAGTCATCTAGACAGCATCACGATGTACAGGCATGTTGTCCCTTGGACTTGGGGTGTAATATGCCAACTGTTATTTTGCACCTTGCTAAATTTTTGGTTGGTTCCAGCTATTTTAGAGATGTGCAAAACATGTCTGGGATGCTCACGGGCACAATAAATCTATTGTTACCTTGTTGCTACTTAGTTGATTCTAATGTGTCCCATTTATTTGGTAGTTTTAAGTACTACTATATTTCCACCCTGGAACAATTCCAAAGCACAGTTATCCCATGTCCTTGATATTTTCTTATTTAATGTGACATAAACACCCACATATCCACATTGTTATCAATTACTCTCTACCACCATTCATTTTGTATGAGTATTGCTAGAGAATTCACAGGTTCATAACCTCTCACGCCTCCTTAAAATGATGCATATGTATGCTTTATTCTAAGCTTTGTTAATGCATTTACACACGAAAAATGTTGTATTTGCAAGCATGAACACGTCACACAAAAAATGAACGGGGCATATTTACAACAGACGGCGATAAATATCGCAAACCCCGCTTAGCGCTTTTATATTTATCGCCATCTATCACTGGAATTCATCGCCATGCTTGCACTGTATTTACAACGCATAGTGCATTGGTGATATGAATTCCAGCGATAGCGGGGTAATTGCCGTTTTGCAGGGAACATCGCTGGGGTGATGCGGGTTCATTTGGGAAGGTTGCGTGTGAGATGGGCTGCTGTGGTCTGCATGGTCTGGAGTCTCTTGAGGAGTTGGGCTGTAATGCCTCTGTAAAGTGTGTTTCTGTAGTCTAGCCGTCGGCTGAAAAGGGCCTGGGTGACAGTCTTTCTGGTGTTGATAGGGATCCATTTGAAGATTTTTCAGAGCAGGCGGAGGGTGCGGTAGCAGGATGAGGCAACTGCGTTGATTTGGTGCTTCAGAGTGAGTTTTAGGTCAAGGATGATGCTGAGGTTGTGGGTGTGGTCAGTCAGGTGTGAGTTGTGGTCCGAGCTCGGGGGACCACCAGGTTTTATCCCACAGGGAGGATTTCTTCCCTAAGATCGGCACTTATGTATTGTCTGGTCTAGCGTACGGCAGGGCAGACCACTCCGCTTACGCTCCGAGGGGGGGGCCCTCATTGCTATCCATCGCAGGCGAACTCGCTGGTGGGGTGCAGGTCACTGGTCTAGTTGTCAGCATGTCACAGCCACTCCCAGGTTTGCACGCACACCACACCCATCCGGAACAGGCGTCACAGACCATGTGACTCCTCCAGCATAAAGGGCTGACGACGTCACATTCCCCTCTAACCGGTGGTGTCTGCATAACAGATGCCATGGTTCTCAATCATAAAAGGCCCAAGAGTTGTTGCGCGCAGGGTTAGTGGCAACCGAGGCCTGCGTACAGCACAGGCCTACCACCACGTGGCGCTGACTGGGGTTGCACAGGGTTAGTGGCAACCGAGGCCTGCGTACGGCACAGGCCTACCACCACATCGCGCTCATTGGGGTTGCACAGAGTTAGTTGCACCCGGAGCATTTTGGCCGGCACAGGCACCCTGCCGTGGGACGGTGACTTTGGGTGCACTGAGTCATTGGCACCTTAAGTAGCTGAGCGGGTGTGCAGCCTGTGATGATGCCCCGTCCCAGCGGTCTGGACAACTCAGATTTCGTGTGCCCTGCTGGTCCGCAGTGTAGGCCAGATCCAGCGGGCAGCGCGGGCCTACCGCCACGTGGCTTCGCTTCCGGGTTCACAGAATTAGTGGCACCCATTGGGCTGATCGGGTGTGCAAAAGACACACAATTGATGTACGTAATGCCGAACAAATCAAAACTGAGCGGTTGTGCAGCCTGAGGTGTTGCCGGGTGCACTGGTATGTCTTATGCCATGGAGTATTCAAGACCCAGCACCAAATGTGAGACCTGGTGGCCTGCGGAGCGTGGCTGCATAGTGTGGAGGGTGCCATGTGCGTGGGCCCCGGGCTTGTGGTTTGCAACGGCACGTGGTGGGACATCCTGTCTACACGCCGGTGGTGGAAGGTGAGCAGTGAGGCCTGGGTGTGCATGGGCGGGCATGCTACGATGGGTGGCGGGAGGCTTCGGGGTGCCTCTGCCTGGGTGTGCATGGGCAGGCAGGCGATGTTATCTTGTGCAAGTGTGTGTACTGTGACAGTCATGTATCTGGGCTCTGACTCAGATATGTGACCTGGTGTACTGCTATACATACCAGCACGTGGTTGGAGACACACTGGTGGCAGCAGGTGGGCAGTGTGGCCTGGGTGCGCAGGGGCGACACTCTCTCTCTGTCTCTCCCTCTTTTCTTCTCTCTCTCTCTCTCTCTCTCTCTCTCCCTCTCTTCTTCTCTCTCTCTCTCTCCCCCTCTCTTCTTCTCTCTCTGTCTCTCCCTCTCTTCTTCGCTCTCTGTCTCTCCCTCTCTTCTTCTCTCTCTGTCCCTCCCTCTCTTCTTCTCTCTCTCTCTCCTTCGCTCTCTCTCTCTGTCCTTTGATGTGTGCAGGACACACCTTCTCATCATGTTTTTTGTCTTGCAGGCTGTGACCTACGGAGTGTCCCGAGGGGAGCGGCCATGTGTCTTCATTTAATTTCAGTGCTCATTTTAATAAAGCTTCATTTGTTGCTTCGAAAGTGAATGTGTGATGCTCATTTCTGTGATGACACATGCATGTCACCAGTTGTGATTGTGCGACATCAAGCAGATTATTTTGTACAAGTTTAGGTGTAGCTGATGTGGCATGTCTTTGTTCGGGTAAGGTGCCAGGGAGGAGTGGTCTGGGGGGGCGGGGGGCGGTGGGTGTTGTGGCCCTCTTGGGTGTCCGGGCCGCATGATGAGTGGCTCCATGGCATCTGCTGCACTTCCGATGAAGCCCTGGGCTGGGCTCCCTTTTGTGGTGCAGGCTGCCGTCCAACTTTACACCAGGTCAGAGCAGGTGTAAAATTCCTGCTGCTAATGCGCCTTATCTCCAGTTTTGTGTTCTTATCGCCGATCTGGCTGGTAGTTGAGAAAGTTGTGGGGTGGTGTTGTTGCGGCTTTTGGCACGGAAACGCCTACTCTGCATCTCATTAGCAATAGTTGCGGGGGTCCTCTGTGGTGATGTTTTTTGTGGCTTCTATCGTGGGTAAACTGGTGCTGTGGGCTGTTGACACAAGCTTGTGAATGGGGAGGTATATTTATCACGACTTTGGCTGTGATAAAGTGCCGTTAATTCGGCAATAGCTCCTTGTGAATATGCCCCCATGTGTATTAGTAATAAGTGTAATTTTAAATGCAAAACACGTTGTAAGGAAATTAAAACAGTGTATTCTAAAATGTGCTAAAATTGCAAGTACAACATTGTGGGCATCAACACTTAAGTATTCTTTTAAGGCTAAATGGTGGGATTCGAATGCTATAATGGAAAAGAAAGGAAAGAAAATAAAGTCATTGAATTGGAAAGAAAAGGCAGTGAATCGATGAAAAAGTAAGGAAGGTGAAAGGAGGGTAATGGAAGAGTGAGGGGATTAGAAGAGGGCATAGCATAAATTAGGAAAGACATGACAGTGCAGCTTAGCATAGAACAGGATAGCTGTCCACTGTAGGTACAGGTTTAGGCTCGCAGATGCTCCAATGTATCCCTTCCTAAACAGTAATACTCCCTTTCCTCAAATCCCAATAACTCATTGCAACCTTTGAACTATACTCTCTCTGAACCCCAACAACTCTGTTCTAATTCTTATCACTACAAACCTCTGATCCTCTAAAAAGCCATTTATGCCACCCTTCTTAGAACCCAAAAAATGTATCATTGCCCAGTTCACTCCCATTTTCTTCCCTTCCCTTCACTTCACTTCACTACACTTCACTTTACTTCACTTTTCTACCATTCCCTTCATTTGCCCTTGCCTAACTCACTTTTGCTTTGCCTTCTCTTCCCATCAGTTGGCTTAACTTTGACATCCTCCTCTATTCTAGTTTCCTCGCGTCTCTTATGTCCTATTCTTAGTTCCTATTTATTCTTTTCTACTTATTTTCATATGGCCTCCTGTCTTATGGTGCTCTGTCCTGTTCTAGCTCATCCTTTGCCATCCTCTAATGCCCTCGTATTTCCATTATTATCCATTCCCTTTACTTCCGAGTTACATTTTCCCACCTTTCTCTTGCCTTCCATTCTGTTCATTACTTCTCTTTTCCTTTTGTTGCTTTCAGCTAGATTCATGGTAAAACATACTAGGGCACACTAGTATGTAGATGAGTGGGACAGGCATGGTTGTTGAAAAGGGCATTTGCATAACAGAATGGCCTTATTGAAAAAAGTATGTTTTCTTTTCTGGCAAGGGAGCTACCCAAGAAATAATGTGGCCTTGTAACATTCATGAAAACAAATGAACATTGAAAAGAGCCATTGTTGAAGAAACAAGTGGATAGCACACGTTTAGTTTCCAAACAATATACAGTAAGCATTAACTGTTCATTCTACTAAAAAATGAAAATGCAAGTTCATGATGTCACAACAGTTTCTTGATATGTGGCAAAGGGTTAAAGTTAAATTTAAGTTTTAAGTCTACTTCGCAATACTTATTGCATGGTATGCACTTGCAGTAACAGGAAAGGGAATAGCCTTTGCAATGGTGTCCATTGCAACTCTTCTACAGTACAGTGGCCATTGTAATTATTGGAACACTCAAGAAAGATTGTAGTAAGTTTAACCAATTGTTGCCATTCCTTGCAACTTTTCGAAATGCCTTACTGTAATTGGGTAGTAAAACTCAAACAAGGAGACTCATATAAGCTTGATATAACCCTTGGAACCCATGTTCATCTGTGCCAGGTGAGGAGGTGTTTGAGCTCACCACTTTCTCTTCTGCTGAACTAAGCTGCGTTTAGATTTTTCTGAGTAACATATTGCTCGATTTAACTTACTTCTATCTGCATCCTCTATCAAAGACAAGAAAAGATGAATTGATAGTGAAAGTTAAATGTGTGGTGCAAAGTGAGAATTAATATTGTATTTTTCCAATGTCCTCTACAGTGAAATGTATTTATGAAACATGCATTTTTTTATATGCAGCACCATCGTGTATATTTGTAATTGAAAATGTGGATTGCGGCTTTTTTAAATTACTGTCTGTATCTGAAAAATGATGGTGCATAGTAGGGGTGGGCGGAATTTGCGAAATCCGCTTTCGCAAATTATCGCGAAAATGTTTAAAATTATCGCAAACAAGCGGAAATATCGCGAAGATGCAGAATTTTTTCCCCGCATGTTCGCGAGATTTTCTGCATGGTTGCGGGTTGCCAACTTACCCATGTGGTTGCTCGCGAGCGCGGCCATCTTGTTTTGAGTTGTCTCGCGGTGCATGATCGCGAGAAGAAAGACGTGATCGCGTGACGCATGACGTCACTGCGGGCGCGAACTGTCGCGAGACAGCGCAAATGGCTAAAAACAATCCAACATCTCATGGAGAACGCGACCGGATCAAGAAAACTTGTCGGCGAACGCAGGGATTCAGGTAAGGAGATCGCATGCGCGCGAGAATGTATTATTTTACAGCGCGAGCAAGGAACAAATTATCGCCAAGCTGCGGAAAGCAGAAATTTTGACATTTTCGTGCTCTCCGCGGAACACGAAAATGTCAAATTATCGCAATTTCCGCGAACGGAACGAAATTTTCGCCCAGGCCTAGTGCATAGTCACAAACTAGCATTTTGTAGTGCTTATAGTAATAGTACAGTAGTTCCACCAAAGTACTCAAAATTATATTCACAACCTATGAGCTTGAATCTCCACCTTCAACTCTCCTGTGTTTTCTATGGGGAGATCCTCACACATGTAAGTTTCCTACTTATGGGCTTATTACGATGTCAAAACTGTTTCCGATTGTCGGTCGGCAGTTCTGACCACCAAATTACAATGTGACCCCACATGGTGCGGTCGTAAACTCCCATCTCTCTATGGGAGCTTGTGCTGAGGGCGGTTTCAGCTCGTAGCACAAGCTCTTATAGAGAAATGGGAGTTTGTGTAAATCCCTGTACTGTGTGGCAGGCAACTCATGGTGCCTGCATATGGTGCAGGGATCTACAGGGGGCTCTATAGGTGCACCTTCGGCCCTCAACCGCAGGCCACACAGAGAAGGGGGCCCTGCTAGGGGCCCCCAAAGTTGCTTTCCAACTGGCTTTTCATGTCGGAAAGCCTGACATGAAAAGCATGTGGGAAACCTACATCGTAATCCCAATGGCGAAAACTCCAACTTTAAGGGATCACATGCCAGTTCCGACTGGCTGACGGGCTCTTTGAGCCTGTCGTAAGCCAGCCAGAATGACCAGATGGTTTCACTTCCAACCACCATCATTGTAATACGGCGGTCGAAAGTGAAACCAAAGATGTCGATCAGAAAGCCTTCCTTTCCTTTCCTTTCCTTTCCATCCTTTCCTTTCATTTCCTTTCCTTTCATTTCATTTCATTTCATTTCCTTTCATTTCCTCTCCTCTCCTCTCTTCTCCTCTCCTCTCCTCCACTCTACTCTACTTTCCTTTCCCTTTCCTTCCTTTCCTTTCCTTTCCTTTCCTTTCCTTTCCTTTCCTTTCCTCTACTTTCCTTTCCTTTCCTTTCCTTTCCCTGGTGAGGTATACAGTATAAAATACAGATTTTGAATATGCACTTTATCACACTTTATGTTATACACTAAGGAGTATATCAAAGCGTTGTAGCCCACTGCCTAGGACTCTACTGGTTGTTAAGGGCTCTGAGACAAAGTTATAGGCTTGGGCCACAGACAACGGTCAATAATGATAGAGGGCCTTTAACAATCGGGATCATTTCAAGAAGAGCTTTAGGAATAATAGAACATTCAACCCACTGTAGACAGAATAGTGTAAATTTATAAAGGTGAAATAGAAACATTTACATGTTAAATTCACAGGCTTTAGTATACATTATTTGATCTGAGCATTTAAATAGTTTTTAGTGTGGGCGTCAATTAACAAATGTACTAATGAGCAGCATTTTGTAATCTGTAAATTTGCATATGGCCATGTCTGAACTGGGGTGGCAGAGTGAGCTAAAGAATGATGATGGATTAAACCCAGATCAGTTGTCTGGGGGTGAGTGCTTGCAATGTTCAACACTTCATCCATCATCCCCTTTGGTTTTTCTTTGTTCGCCCTAAGTTGGCAGGGTATGCCCAGATGTGGGTCCCTTGCTCGCTTTGATACTGGATTCAAGCTAGCCTGGCTTATGACGGCTGATTAGCCAGAAACCCGTCCCAGGATGCTTGTTTTCGGTCCAGGGAAGACATGGCTTGGCAGTTTGGGCCAGACTGTTCCCATGAGGCACAGGGTTCCCATGAGGCACAGGGTCAGACTGATTTGCATATGGCCATGTCTGAACTGGGGTGGCGGAGTGAGCTAAAGATTGATGATGGATTAAATCCAGATCAGTTGACTGGGTGTGAGTGCTTGCAATGTTCAACACTCAGTCCATCATACCCTTTGATTTTGCTTTGTTCACCCTAAGTTGGCAGGGTATGCCCAGACGTGGGTCCCTTGCTCACTCTGCCACTGGATTCAAGATAGCCTGGCTGATGAGGGTTAAGAACCCGAAACCGGTCCCAGGATGCTTGTTTCCGGTCCAGGGAAGACATGGCTTGGCAGTTCGGGCTGGACTGTTCCCATGAGGCACAGGGTCAGCCTGATTTGCATATGGCCATGTCTGAACTGGGGTGGCGGAGTGAGCTAAATAATGATGATGGATTAAACCCAGATCAGTTGACTGGGGGTGAGTGCTTGCAATGTTCAACACTCCGTCCATCATCCCCTTTGGTTTTGCTGAATTATTGAAGGTCCTGAAAGTAAAAGTACTTTATCTACCTCTGGATAAAAGAATATTGAAATACTTTGTGTGGACCAACAAATTGACTAGTCATTTCAGTGAATGGTGTACCAATAAAAGTCAATGCAAAACGGCAGGAACTTGCTGGTTTAGATAATGTAAAAAACACAATACCTGAGAGCAGAAACAAGTAAGATAAAAAGTCTTGTATTGATACATATTTGACTTCAGTTGGTGCAAATGTTTCAAAGACAAAAGATAGTGGTCAGCAGGAGAAGATAGATTCTCTAAACCAGGAGATATAGTATTTGATCCACTACACTCAAAAAATGCTGTTGATGATAGTATGAATTTATATCAAATGAAACAGGCAAAAGGGAATATATGACGTTACTTCGCATGCGTTTAGTACGCATGCCATTACTACGCGGTCGTTAGTACGACCACGTTTTTAGTTCGCATACCTTTCCTACGCAATTCGGAACAACGAATTGCAGTAGGGGGTGCTGGATGTTGGAATAGTATAATTTACTATTCCAACTCCAGTCTATGCGGACACTAGGGAAGGTGTTGGATTTTAAATCCAACACCTCCCCCCCCCTAGAGCAAGTCGCTGTTCTGACTTGCTTAGGAAAGGTATGTGAACTAAAAACGCGTGCGTACTAACGTCCGCGTAGTAATAGCATGCGAAGTAACGCATGCTAAGTAAACGCCGTTTACCGGCAAAAGGTGAGTTGATTAGTGTATGACAGAAGCCTATTGTTTTCTTCTTTTGTTTCCTACAGGAGACAGATTCATTATGATGATCTTTGGGTACAAATCCCTGCTGCTGAATATTGGTCGATCTGATTATCTTCTGAAAATCAATTTTTCAAACAGAATATTGAATATCTGTTTCAACTTCTGTTTGGAAATGAACTTTCCATTGTGTATTATACTGTTGCACATATTCTTTAAAAAGGAGCACAATTTCTTAATATGAATGCAACTATTAAGATGAGATTCTTGCTTGCAAACTGATTAATCTTATGGTATGTCCATGTGGGACTATTAAGTACTTGTTCCTGCCACCATGCTAAGCTAAAGTGCACATTAAATAATTTAGGTGCTTGTAAGAGGGAGGACGGCTCGGCTCAGCGGAAGTCGGAAAACCCGGATGGAGCCATGAGGAGAACACCGGATATCAACCGCGTTCTAGTCTCCCTTGGAACGCGTGACGTCAGGACGCAGCCGCCAATGGAGCACAAGAGGGGCGGAATCAGGAAGGAGGAAGAGCGGAGCAGGACGGGGAGCGAGTGGATCGAAGGTGAATGGACGACGGAGCAACGGATATCCAGAGTGGAGGACAGCGAAGTTACAGAACGGAGGACCGGAGGCGCTGCAGGAGAGCAGGAGCGGACGGGACGACAGAAGAAGGACGGAGACCCCAGCGCAGGTGTCCCAGAGCCCACAGAGACGACCGAACAGGAGTTTGCTGCTTTCAAGCCCGGCGGCTCACGAGAAGGAGAGGACGCCCCGGGTCCGGCTGCCGCGGCCCGGTACACGGGTCGTGGCCTCAGGCAAGTGCCGCTTAGAGGGTCTTTTTGGTGGGGTAGCTGGAATACCTATTAGAAGACACACCCTACCGGAGCCCACTATTCCCTCACGAACCTTTAGAAGGGTTCCTCCCTGACATCCCCATTCCCTCCCCCACGTCGTTATGGTGAAGGTGGCACAATTTAAAGAATAGAAAGGGTAAAGCCTAACCCGAGTGTTTTCTGTTCTTTGTTTTTCAACCCTGGTGAGGAGAACCCTGGAGACAGCCAGACCCAAGGAGGGACGACCAGGACATCCCAGAGTAAAGAGTGGTAGATGGACACATACCCCTTTGAAACAAGGAGACGAGAATCCTAACTTCTTGGAAGAGATTATTAATTTCCCGTTGAACCTATGGTGTAACACAGACTGTCTTTCTCTTACTGTGGCAAATAAACAGTATCCCTCTCATAGACATATAACCTGACTGCTTGTCCTTCTATACCACTACTCTGCCCTCAAGCCTCCTTACAAAGTGGTGTCAGAAGTGGGACATCTAATCCCAGTGTGTCGACGACATGACACAACCCGTGCCTATTGAGGATGTCCTTACACAATTGGCCGAGGGACAAAGACACCTGCAGCTGGTGTTTGAACAACAACTACAGGCTGCTAGACTAGAGAGAGAGGCGTTACAGGGAGCTCTTAAGGATCAGGCAACAGTGGCTGCCACGAATCAGCAAGTTCAGGACACTGCAATCTTACGACTCACGGACGCCATAGTACATACCCGGGTCCATCCCACTGTCCCAAGCGCGGTCCTGCAGAAGTATAAGGAAGGCGAAGACCCTGACTATTTCTTCCTGAATTTCGAGCGAGTGGCATCCACAGCAGCCTGGCCACCAGAGAGGTGGGGCCAATACATCGCGCCACTTCTCTCCGGAGAGTTACAAGCCGCATACCAAGCCGCAAATCCCGATGGGACTACTACCTATGTAGATGTCAAGAAGGCGATCTTAGAAAGATTAGGATTCGATCAGGAACATTATCGGACCAAGTTTAGGAAAGAGAAATGGAATGCTGGGGATAATCCTAGGGCTTTGTATTACCGAATCCGGGACTTAGGTAACAGATGGTTGACACCCCACACATCCACCATGGAGGAAGTAGTTGAAAAGGTGTTCCTGGAACAGTTTCTGGATGCCCTACCCCCCACCACGAAATCATGGGTGAAACAACAACCACACCTCACTGCAGCCTCCGCAGTGGAACTAGCGTGTGCCTTCCATAGGGCCCCAGATTTCAGATCCGGCACTACACGTCCACAGTCACAGTTTCCCATCTCACGACCCCAGTTACATCCCCCCAGAAGACCTCCCCTAAGGCCCGAGTTAAGGACCTTACCACCCCTGCGCGTTAGTCCAAAACCTTCCCCTAGTTCTACAGGTGCCGGCGGTCAAGGTCCCCAATGTTTCAGCTGTGGTGAATGGGGACATATAGCCAGACAATGCCCCCACCGAGTATCACCCGCTGAACCCATGGAGGTAGGGTACACCAGGGGCAGAATTCTAGTAACACAGGGAGGCTCTCAACGCTACAGAACGGAGGTTTATTTAAATGGCAAGAAACAAAGGGCCCTGTTAGATACAGGGTGCCACGTCACAGTCGTTGACGGATCCCTGATAGGGGAACACCAATTACAAACCACTGAACAAGTGCAGGTGACTTGTGTCCATGGGGATACCAAGTCGTACCCCACGGCGGAAGTCCTCCTGGACGTAGATAACGACCCACATCTTAAACGGGTAGGGGTCATCCCCTCTTTGCCAGAACCCGTTATCATAGGGACCGACCACCCAAACTTTGATAACTACATAGAGGGAACTAAGAACAATACCCACACATGGCTAGATGAAGCCCCTTTTCGCACCGCAGAGATAGAAGCCATAGAAACACGAGAAAAGAAAAGCAGAAGAGAAAGGCGTAATGAGAAAAAAGGGTTTTACTGTTCGCAAGTATCAAGGAATGCCTTTCCCCTTTCCATTGCAGATACCGATGGAACACCTCCTTATAGTTACCGGGCAGCCCAACGGGATGACCAAACACTCGTGCATGCCTGGGAACAGGTCCAGGAAGAGCCTCCAGATCAGGTAGGACCTTATTTTATTGTAAAAAGGGGTTTGTTATATAGAGCTGAAAAAAGAGACTCAGTAGAGAAGACTCAACTGCTCGTTCCCCTATCCTTCCGGGAACATGTACTCCAGTTAGCCCATAATAAGATGGGGAGTGGGCACTACGGCAAGGAGAATACGCTGAAGTATCTGTTAGATAAATTCTACTGGCCTGGGGTTTACAGGGATGTGGCAAAACACTGCGCTACATGTGTGCGATGCCAATACACGAGCTCTGGACCCGTCACTAAGGCACCCCTACAACCACTCCCCATCATAGACATTCCCTGTAAGAGAGTGGGTATGGATTTAGTCGGGCCTTTAACTCCCTCGTCACGTGGTCACCGATACATACTAGTTATCATCGATTATGCCAGTCGATACCCCGAGGCCTTCCCTTTGTCGCGTATGACTACTCCCGCTGTGGCCCAAGCCATGATAACACTTTTTTCCCGAGCCGGTTTTCCCTCTGAGATCTTGACCGACCAGGGTACCCCGTTTGTGTCGCGCATGATGAGCCAGATTTGTGATCTCCTCGGGATCAAGAAAATACGCACGTCAGTGTATCATCCACAAACAGACGGCCTTGTGGAGCGGTACAACAAAACCATCAAAAACCTACTCCGCAAGGTCGTCTCGGATACGGGGAGAGACTGGGACCGTCAGCTTCCGCTGGTTCTCTTTGCCTTGCGGACACACGAGCAACGATCCACGGGGTTTTCCCCATTTGAACTACTGTTCGGGAGAAAACCCCGAACCTTATTGGACATGGCCAGTGAACAGTGGGAGGGGGAAGAGGAAGAAGGGAAGCCCCTACTGAAATATGTTACTGACTTAAAGACGTCGTTAAACCACCTATGGGGTCTTGTACATGAGAATCTGCAGGAAGCACAGAGAACACAAAAAAGATATTATGACCATAACAGTCGACTTAGGGAATTAAGACCAGGGGACAAGGTTCTTATACTACTCCCGACCACAGAAGACAAGTTGTTAATGAAGTGGCAAGGGCCGTATGTGGTAGACAAACGAATCACCCCTGTCACCTATAGTATACTACTGCCACATAGGACAGGGGGTAAACAAATATACCATATAAACCTCCTCAAGAAGTGGGAGGAACCCCAGCCCCCTGGAGCACCCAACCCCGCCTTGATGGCCTGCAGCTCCCCGCAGTTAGACATACCACTCTTGTCACTGCAGGAGCCCTTGAGTCCCTCTGTTCCCTTCGGAGACATATTAACCCCTGAACAAAAAACGGAGCTAGGCGCTGTGACAAACATCTACCCAGACTTGATGTCCACAAAACCCGGTTTAACATCCCTAGTCCAACATAAAATAGTACCTCTGAACCCAACAATCATCAAACAAAAGCCATACCGCATTCCGGAAGCCCGTAGGGAGGCTCTAGAAAAGGAAGTGGAGGACATGCTCCAGGCAGGGATCATAGAACCATCCCGGAGCAATTGGTGCTCTCCAATTGTACTCGTACCAAAGCCAGACGGTAGTCTGCGCTTTTGTATTGATTTCAGACAAGTAAATGCGATCACTAAGTTCGACACGTACCCAATGCCCAGAATAGACGAGATGATAGAACGCCTGGGACAAGCTAGATACATGTCAACCCTCGACCTCACGAAAGGGTACTGGCAAATCCCGTTGGAGCATACCTCCAAAGAAATAACTGCGCTTTCCACACCATCAGGCCTGTACCACTTCAAAGTACTTCCGTTTGGGTTACATGGGGCCCCCGCCACATTTCAGAGGCTGATGGACAGGGTATTAAAACCACACCAAAAGTATGCAGCCGCATATCTTGATGATATTGTGGTTTTCAGCCACACCTGGGAGGAACACTTAGTACACCTCAAAGTCATATTTCTAGCCTTACAGGAAGCCGGCCTCACAATCAATCCCAAGAAATCACTTTTAGGGACCAATAAAATACAGTATTTGGGATATGCCATACAAGAAGGACACATCAGGCCCCAAGTTGATAAGATCGAAGCCATCCGCACCATTTCCAGACCTGTAACCAAAAAATAAATTCGTTCCTTCTTGGGGTTTATAGGTTATTACAGGCGATTTATTCCACATTTTTCATCTATAGCCAGTCCGCTCACCGAACTACTGTCCAAAACACATCCCACACGCATACAGACATGGCACGCAGCACAGGAAGCCAGTTTTGAGGCCCTTAAACAAGCTATATGTACCAGCCCCGTTTTACGATGCCCCGACTTTACTCGTACCTTTGTCCTTCAAACGGACGCCTCGGACTGTGGGTTGGGGGCGGTCTTATCTCAACCAGACTCAAATGAAGAACTGCGACCCCTGTTGTACATCAGCAGAAAACTCTTTCCCCGAGAGAAGAACTACTCCACGGTAGAAAAGGAGTGTTTAGCTATTAAGTGGGCTATTGAATCCTTACAATATTACCTGTTAGGCAGACACTTCCTGGTCCTCACCGATCACGCTCCTTTGACATGGCTTGCACGAAATAAGGACACTAATTCTCGCATACTACGATGGTTTCTCGCTTTGCAACCCTTCTCTTTTCAGACCCTCCACATGCCGGGGATGAAGCAACTGAGTGCTGACTATTTATCCAGGCATCCGAGTTGTGAATGGCCCCATCGTCCATTCCTAAGGGGGGACGACTGTAAGAGGGAGGACGGCTCGGCTCAGCGGAAGTCGGAAAACCCGGATGGAGCCATGAGGAGAACACCGGATATCAACCGCGTTCTAGTCTCCCTTGGAACGCGTGACGTCAGGACGCAGCCGCCAATGGAGCACAAGAGGGGCGGAATCAGGAAGGAGGAAGAGCGGAGCAGGACGGGGAGCGAGTGGATCGAAGGTGAATGGACGACGGAGCAACGGATATCCAGAGTGGAGGACAGCGAAGTTACAGAACGGAGGACCGGAGGCGCTGCAGGAGAGCAGGAGCGGACGGGACGACAGAAGAAGGACGGAGACCCCAGCGCAGGTGTCCCAGAGCCCACAGCGACGACCGAACAGGAGTTTGCTGCTTTCAAGCCCGGCGGCTCACGAGAAGGAGAGGACGCCCCGGGTCCGGCTGCCGCGGCCCGGTACACGGGTCGTGGCCTCAGGCAAGTGCCGCTTAGAGGGTCTTTTTGGTGGGGTAGCTGGAATACCTATTAGAAGACTCACCCTACCGGAGCCCACTATTCCCTCACGAACCTTTAGAAGGGTTCCTCCCTGACATCCCCATTCCCTCCCCCACGTCGTTATGGTGAAGGTGGCACAACTTAAAGAATAGAAAGGGTAAAGCCTAACCCGAGTGTTTTCTGTTCTTTGTTTTTCAACCCTGGTGAGGAGAACCCTGGAGACAGCCAGACCCAAGGAGGGACGACCAGGACATCCCAGAGTAAAGAGTGGTAGATGGACACATACCCCTTTGAAACAAGGAGACGAGAATCCTAACTTCTTGGAAGAGATTATTAATTTCCCGTTGAACCTATGGTGTAACACAGACTGTCTTTCTCTTACTGTGGCAAATAAACAGTATCCCTCTCATAGACATATAACCTGACTGCTTGTCCTTCTATACCACTACTCTGCCCTCAAGCCTCCTTACAGTGCTCCTACATGGTTTGCAACTCTTAAGTTGTGCATAGTATGCTTATTATGTAATTCGCAACCTAGATAATTGTGTTCCATGGATCCATCAAATGTCTGAAAGTACTTCATACACAGATTTCAAGCCATTTTTCGTTTCATCTTCAATAACATAATTCTACTCTTGGGGCCTCATGTAGGTAGCCAAATACCGGTCGGTAACGGCCGATTTTCGGTAATTATACCGTTACCGACCGGTATTTTGGCTATTGGTATGTAGGGGGACAATTATTGGTTTCGGAATTTACCGAATCGGTAAAATTACCGATTCGGTAATAATACCGAATCGGTAATGTTACCGAATCGGTAACTTTTCCGAATCGGTAATTTTACCGATTCGGTAAATTCCGAAACCAAAATCGAGATGTAGGGGGAGTGTGTGGGTGTGTTTAAGAGTCGGTATTTACCACCAACTTATAGTTGGTGGTAAATAATCAATGTATGTGTTTATGCATTTTTACGCGCGTAGCAGTGTGCAATGTGGCATACATACATGCCCTTAGGGCATGTATGTGTGCCACATGTGTACACATGGCCGAATCAGGGGTGCAACAGGGTGTCAATGTGACACCCTGCCACCCTTGCATGTGTTCACCACATTACCGAATCGGTATTTACCGATTCGGTAATGAGGCATACCTTCCCATCAATGGGAAGGTATGCCTCATTACCGAATCGGTAAATACCGATTCGGTAATTACCGAATTGTAACGAATCGGTAAAAAATACCGACTCATTACCTACATACGAGTTACCACTTCTAAAATACCGATTCGGTATCGTTCGGTATTTTAGAAGTGGTAACTGGTATGCTACCTACATGAGGCCCTTGGTGAGCTACTTCACCACTTTTGGAGTAAGGAATACCAAGCAAGAGGAGCCACATGCATTCATATTTAATCGTGAGTAAAAGGTGCACGAAAGTATGGAGAAGACAATGATCCGTCTGTTTTGTTATTTATTGATCAATATGTTAATTATAAGATTCTAGTTTGAGTCTCAAAATAAAAGCTTAGGGGGACACACTGCTGCTGGCCGGTGGATGCAGGATTGAATTTTTGTGAGGACTCACCCCGTCTAGAAGAGATCCCGTACCATGAGAGGGTCGAAACGTCATCAACAACTACAAAGGGAGAACCTCAGTAAACTAGAAGAGTTTTCTAAATACAAATGATCAAATCAGATGTCCAAAGGGCTTCCCTTGAACTCCAATGACCAATCGCTTGCTTCATTATTTTCACTACAAATATTGCACTGTTTTGGCTATGGTCACCTCACCATGGTCACAAAGTCACGTCCAAATATGAATCTGTATATAGTGTGAATACACAGCAGAAGTTTATCATTTTTTACCTTTACAATACTGTTTATGTAGAATAAATAACACTCACTTCGGCTGAAGTGGGTACAGCAAAAACATTGGTGTCTGTGGGCTGTCTTGTCTTTTTTTCTCTTGAGGCATATGCTTTTTCGTTTATCAAAAATGACATTATATAAATGATATATCGGATTAACTTTATCGCAGGCAGCTTTCAAATGGGACTCCTAAATATGTAAATGTAGATACACATTTTTTGGGCCGTACCATCGATATGAAACTGAGTTATCCTACTCCGAGTGAGGCCTCAAATTATGGCAAAGGATTTGGTTTTATTTGTGGAAAGTCCTAAATTGGACATAAAATCCATAAAAGTGACTTAAAGCTTCTGAAGACCCCCCCTCCGTTCTTGCCATAAGCACGCAGTAATCTGCCCTCATAAGGACAGGTAACTGCTGAGACCCTATTATAGGGGGATCAGTTGCTGCATCCATCAGGAAATCATCTAAATCATTAGTATAAAGACTAAAAAGGAATGGGGCCAGCACACATCCTTGTCTGACCCCCTTCCTAATCTTTATATAAGAGGTGCACTCTCCATTATGGCCGTACCTGATGATACCTTCTACATCTGCATGCAGCTGGGAAAAGAAGGTGAATAATTTTAGAATTGGCACCTATATCTATTAGTGTGTTCCATAGCTTCCCCCTAAAGACATTGTCAAAGGCTGCACTTAGACCATAAATGCCAAGAACAAACAACCCTCTTGGGAACACTTCACATTTTCTTGGAAAGTCCATGAATATAGAACTTAACTAGCTAGAGACATGTGTGATATGCCCTTGATTAGGTGAAGAGTAAACTTAATCTGTTTGAGCATGCAGAATGTGCTTGACCTTGTCAATAAGAAATCGTTTGTCTCAATCTTGGATCACACTAATGTGAAAAATACAGGGGGTGGTATAAATGTGACTTTAGCACCTCAAAATGTGATGCAAAGGAGCAATAATAAAGTTGAAGCTTTACCATGAAGGGATCTATAGAAACTTGGCCCCCAAACTTCCAAACGTAGGCCTAAGACTTCAGAGGAGAGGGGCCTTATTCAGCTGAAACAGCAATATATCTCAATCAAAAAAGTTTATGGATGAGCCTAAGAAGATGCAATTTGGACCAGACACGAATTAAAAGCTGCAGGACATACTTCATTTCTCCCTTTAGGCCACGCCATGTGTGATAATTTTGAAGGGTGTGCCCCACTGTAACTCTTTCTTGCCGGAGACTGGGTGGGAATTGAAAAATAAAATGGTGCACGTATTCTCACAAATGCTCAGCAATACCCAGGTTTTGTTCAAGGAAATCCTGATGGTAAAGAGATTGAGATTAGTTGGTTATTAAAAAAAAACAATCACTGATGGCCATTGTATAGTTCATTTTCTTTCACCGGGTTTGGTGGATCATTTGTTATTGAGGCTGTCAACCCCTTCCTTATGTATTTGTGGAAGAATTGAAGTTTCACCCCTGGTTTTATTCTACCAACCAGAACAATGCTGTGTGGATTATTAAAATTATCATAATATAAGAGGGGCGAAGCATATAAAGCCTATCGAAGTTGTTCAGGCAATCAACAAGTTTGCTCCAATGGAATCTTTGAGCAATATTGGTTGACTCTTGCTTACCGCAAAGAAAGAACATTCACCCTTCATGGCTGATGATAATAGTATTTCTAGGGAAGAAAATTACCGCATCCTTCCTTGAGTGACTTCCTGAGTGAATGCTTCAAAGACCAATGTAAATATAGTTTTTTATTTTTTTAAACTTTATTTATATTTTCAACTTAAGAACAGCACATTCATTATATTATCAGAACAGTACATGCACATTGAAATGGACAGATATGTAGCAGAGCATGTCCGTGGCTGTGGGCTTCAGTTCTCAAATGTTCAGGAATAGGAACAGTCATATCCTGGGGGGAGCAATCCATCCTGTTCAATTATGTAAGTGTCACATACATTACAAAGCACACTGTATTCCATGATCATAGTGAATCCTAGATACACAGGAAAACTGTCCACAAGCACATAATACATCAAATAGTTTAGGCATTTCCCCTATCACAGCGAGATTCCTCCCACTGCAACAAGAGCACACACCACTCTGTCATCTCCAGCCCACGAGGCACTACAACGGTGGTGGGATCCCACCATCACCCTCTGCAGCTGCGGGATTGCCCGGAGGGGAGCATGCGGTGTGGGCCAGTAAGAGGACCCCATATGTCCTTTGGTGCCGAGGTACGTGGCAGCGTCTCCGCATATATTAGCAGTTGGTCCTGGCAGTACACCACATCCCTCAGCCACTCCTTAAATTTAGGGGCCCGCCCTCTACCCCATCTGCATGCAACTCTCCACTTTGCCAGTACCAGTGAGAGTGTAACCAGGCGACGGCTTGCTTTGGGGATTTGCTTAGTGTAGCCTAGAAGCGCCACTAGGGGGTCGCACACTATTTGTAAGTCTATTATTTCGGAGATAGTCGCAAAAATCTGTTCCCAATATTCCATCACCTTCGGGCATTCCCATGCCAAGTGCAGGAATCCAGCTTCGGCTCTACCGCACCTATCACATCTATCATCATCTCGCATCCCAAAGCGATGCAGCCTAACTGGGGTGTAGTACATACGCTGCAGATATTTATAATGGATTATGCGCAGTCTGGCACTACTTGAAATCTCTGCAGTTTGCAGACAACAATATTGCCATTGTTCATCCGTAATATCTCTGCCCAAATCAAACGTCCAGTGTGCTCGCGCAGCGCTATGAGAGTGCTCACGCTCCTTTCTTATCGTTCGGTACAGATTGGATACCATATGCCCAGGGCTCGCGCCCTGCAACATCTAGTGCAACGGTTTGAGGGCCAACGGCTCCTTTGGGATGTTAGAGTCTCCCTACTCTCCACCCTGTACCCTATACTTCTTTTTAACTATTTTATTCAGAACAAGTCCTCGAGTCCTAAAGTGACTGCCCAACATATTGATGTTGAAGGAAACCAGTAGGATCTATCTTTTGATCGGCCAGTCAAGAGGGACTATGGAGACACCAGATATCAATACATTTTGAAACTCAATTTCTCAAAACTATTGAAGGGATATACATCAAATTCCCAAAAAAACGCTTTCTGTGTAACGATGCAGCTTTCTGACAAATTTGGTCTAATTCTGTTCAGCTGTTATTGCTGTAGCATTTTCTAAAGTTCCTATGAGGAATTGCAGGTGGAAATTGTGTTTTGAGTAGGGATGGGTGTAACTCCATAATTCAGTGTAGAGTATGTAAAATAGAAATATTCTAGGATTACATGAAATTACGTGTAATTAAGGTCAATGTGTTTGTGATTATACCTTTGTAACCTGGTTGGTAAGTATTTACAGACCGGCATTTAAACAGTCTAGCTAAGACTCATACCTCCTTCAATCACCACACTGGGAAAAGGACAGAGCAAAATCTTTTTTTTTCCCCAGGGAAGTGGTGGTCCCTGGGGTGTGGGGGATCCATGCGCCCCCCTGCATTATAGTCAAATTTGCCCTGGGGGGTAATGGACCCCAGGGCACATGGTGGTCCGGGTGGCTCTTCCCTTTAATATTTAATGTGCAGGGGTCTATGTGCCCCCCACACTATTATTCTATGTGCCCTAGGGAGGTGGTGTTCACGTGTCTACCAACAGCCTAGGAGGGGGTCCATGCAGCCCCCCTCCTTTAATTAAATAAAGCCCTGTGGAGTTGGTTGTCCCCCCATCCTATATCAATAAAAAGCCCTGGTGAGGAGGTGGTGACCGGGGCTCATAGAGCCTCAGGAGGGGGACCTGTGTGCTCCCCCTTGTGTTTAGAAAATGACCCCAGGCCCTGGCCCAACTGGGATCCCTTTTCAAAACGAGCCCTGGAGACTGTGCTTGTTTTTTTAACTCTTTGTCGCAAATTCATGAATTTTATAAATTCATGGCAAATTTAAAAAAAATGCTTTTCTGCCCTGCCGGGGCGAGTCAGGGTATTCCAACTCTGCCCCCTTTTCTTTTTTTTTCACGTTTTTGTCTGTTTCGGTACTTGATTCAAGCTGAGTCCTAAGATGGCTGCAAACACTTCCTAGTTCAAGTGTTGGTAGCCAATAAGAGTTCTGCAGATCTCAGCACATGCTTGTCATTATTCAAAATGACTTCGCGATCGCAGATAAACAAATTTGGATTTCCTTAAATTTCTCACCAACTACTGAATGGGTTTACACCAAATACCTGAAAGCGTGATCTACAAACCAAAATCTACCTTTCTGCCAAATTTGTTGTAATTCTGACCAGGGGTTCAAATTGTAGTCATGTCTAAAGCTCCTACGGGAATTAAAATGGGAAATGCAATTTTTGTTGACCCCCTTCCCCCGTTTTCTTGGCCTCCACTTGATGGAGCACCCCTAAACTTTTCATGCGCAACAAGAATCACCGGCACACTTTTTTTGATTTTTTTTCGAGGATTTGTCAAACGGCGACAAAGATATAAGCAAGTCAATATACGCTTTTCCTATGGAAACATAGTCCTAACTATAACTATCTACTGGCGACCACCGGTTGGTAATATATATTATATTATATTACATTATATTATATTATATTAAATTATATTATATTATTATATATGTGTGTGTGTTTTATATATCACCATTTTTTAATCTATATCTATTTCTAATATCAAACCATTTTTATATATTATGTCAATATATTGGTAGACAATATTTTGGCATTCTATGTAGTGAACAAGTTGATATAGTGGGGGTATACCCAAGGGTCACTTCTACCAGGTCAAATGCATACATTTCACTTAGGTCAAAAGAAATAAATACAGAGTTGATGAGTTTGTAGCTGTATGGTGAACTGGGAGGTGTGTAAAGATAAAACATACAGTGCATTTTCTTATAAAGTGACATGCAATATGCTTAGCTATCATCAGTGTTAGCAGCATGTCAATACATGATGTTCAGTTTTCTTGTTATAGTGCATTATTTGTTGGTTTTTGTTTCCATGCCTCTGATTTATGTTGAATTAACACCATCTCTGATCCATATGTCAGTTAATTGAGGATAATAAGCCTCCTCATGGAGTCAGATGGAGGGCAAGAACTCAAAACTAGTCAACCAGCAAACAGACGCAATAAATTATCATCTAGCCCAGTGCTAACTTTTTAAGTAAAAGAAAGTACTTTAATCACAGTGTCACTAAATACTCCACATTCCAAAGGTGATTCAGTGACAGGGTTTTATACCCCTATGGTATTTAATGAAATGTAGATATCCACATGGTGCCCATTTCCTACCCCATTTCCTCGTGTTACTTAGACAAAATTATAGGTACAGGTATATGTTAGTCACAAGTGTATGCCACTAGTGAGTACACTGGCCCATTTGTCAGTCCATTTGTCTTTTAGCTTAATAAGTGTATACCGGCAAAGCTTGCAACTCCCAGTAGCAACAGATTCCATTTGATGATGTTAAGGCACACTCTCAGTATGTGCAAACACAGGACAGTGTTACTGGTTCAGTGATTCTGGTGAGCCCCAAGCACAGGCTGGTGCGTTCAGCAATTTCACACTCTGAAGCTTCAGCACTGGCATGGGAGAGCAAGGACAGCAGTGTTGCACCCTTTCGCAGTACAGCACTGAGCTGCATGCTTGACGGGTTTGTTGACTGTTGTGGTTCTCAGGCCAACACATGCAGGCGTTCATTTTCAGAGGTTGCGGTACTTGTATTCGGTGCAGGCCAACACTTGTCTTCAACATTTGAGGCCCTGAAGATTGATGCCAGCAGACGCTAGACTTTGGCAGCTGCTGCCCTGGGGAACAATGCAGCAGCGCAGCTCCTCTCAGGTGCACAAAACATCTCCCACACCCAGACCTATCCCATCCACTTCCCACTCCACCCCTGAAAAACAGCCTCCCCATCCCCTGACCCCAGCCCAAAAAGGAAAAAAAGAGAAAAAAAAACCCTCCTAAACCCAGCCCCAAAGACCCCACACACCCCAAACCCAAAAAGCCCCCTTTCAAGGACAAACCCTCCCCATCCTATACCTCTGCTCCCCCTTCCCAATTACCATCTTCGAGGTGCCTGATATGCCCAATAGATGCCCCTTTGTGAGGAGGTTCCCCGGCAGTGTCAGTAAGGGCAAGTTTGGTGTCACAGCCTTGTGCTGGCTGTGGCACAAATAACAAAATGGTACTTGGCCTGTGTTTTTTTATCCATGGAATAAAACTTTTCATAGTTTTGAAGACATTGGCCCTGCCATTACTTTTCTAAATATTTGATATTATCGTACAGTTAGTGATATGTGAGTACAGTTGTGTTTGTTTGATCCCTGATTGCTGGTCCAGTTGAAGAGGTAATTATGATGATCCCTTGGAGCCAATGCTGGAATTAGACAGGACAAGGGGAAATGTTGAATGGATGTCTATGTGGTATGACATTGAAATGTGACAGACATTGTATTGGGTGACATGTTATGTGGTAAGTATTTCAGCTTGACCTGGCCACTGCCAACAACATTTATGTTGTAATTATCCCTATGATGTTGGCTGGATATGTGTATGTTGTGCTGAAGTTAGATATTTGTGTATCCACACATAGAAGGTGTCAACTTGTCACACCTTTGTGGAATTCTGCATGGACATGTGTCCATTTTGCTGTGTGTACCTTCCAGCTACTTCATCTAGATGTGTGCCACATACTGTTAGTGCTGTGTTCATAAATTGCACTTACCCATTGCCTACACATGCATGGCATTTGGTTCTGCCATTGGTTGTCCCTGATATGCATCAGCCCCCAGTTCCAGTGCACATGGAGTTTTTCAGACATGTCCAAAATGTACTGTGCCCCAGTTCCCCAGTCTTTCAGGGTCCCCCCTCAGATAGAGACAGAGCTATTGTGCAGAAAGTGGTTCCATTTTGCCCTTAGAATGGGGCCTCACTATTCCTGTCATCCCATTGACTGACATTGCCTTTTCATGTGGGTGATGTGTCAGAGTCCAATACAGAGTTGAAGCACAGAAGCTGACTTTCAGTTTAATGACACATACATACAGATGTTTTTTTACATCAAAACAGGACTTGGGATGTGTGCAATGTGAGTGTGTCACACTCACTATAGCATATTTGTTAGTTTTGAAGTGACAAGGCCTCATGGTAGTTGTAGTAACTTCAATCTCACTTCAGCAATGCTTGACAAATGGTAACCTGCATGATAAGTGAACATCAGTTGTGACATGGCAGACAAGTCGGAAGGGGCAAAAGGAGTGTAGCATCTTGGTTAGAATTGCGGTGACAGGGCCTCCTGGTAGTTGTAGTCACTTCAATGTCACTTTTGCAACACTTGTCAAATGGTAACCTGCATGATGAGTGAAGATCAGTAGCAACATGGGAGACAAGTGAGAAAGGGCAAAAGATGTGTGACGCACAAAATAATGCACACATCATTATCACTGTATATAATTTGCAAACACGTGCCCATTTGTGTACATTGTGCTTGTGCAATACCAATGTCTTGGCCTAGGAGGGCTTCCTACAGATGTATTTTGATTATTTTATGAAACAATCCCAGACAGGGTCCCTGTATACATACAAATTACTTGGGGACTCCAACTTCCTTGCCTGGTTCCTGGATGGGCATCTTTTTACAGAGGAGTCTATGGCAACAGGTAGTTGTATGATTTACTGCCGATTTCGGCCACCACGGATTGGGTTTTGAATGTGGCCGAGCAAGTAGAGGAGTAGCAGGACCTGTCTGACGAGAATCATGACGAGTAGAGTTCCTTATATCCCTCCCTTTCCACCATTTCATATGTGGTGGTTGGATAGCCACGGTCAAGCCCGCTGTAAAGCAACTCGTTATTGGGCGGGCAGTTTCACTGGTGGTCCGAGCCTCCCACAGCCTCATAGGCCCCCTCCGCAACCGCCGTGGTCGGCGTTGGCTGACAGTGTCAGCGGCTCGGCAGAGGTCTTCACAAAGCCAATCCTCACAACTCGTAATATGGCGTTTCGACTGCCGAGCTCGCCGTGGTCGGACTGCCACCGCTGGTACGGCGGTTCAATGCCAGCCAAACTTGTAACAATGCCCTTAGTCCTTAAAGCCTTCTCTTTGTTCCTACTAATTATTGAATAGAGATCGGCAAGGAAAAGAGTGAAAGCAATGTAACACACAAGAAGTAAGAAGGACTTTTTGAGTGCTGTTTACTTTTTTCTTCTTTTATAACCCTAGAGAAAAGGGGTAGCAAAGGCAGCGCCTAGGATACCAAAATACTGACCAGGTGTGAAAACTGCTACCTCTAATTCACAACCATATATCTGCCATGTCGAATATATGTCCTATTGCACGATCTACCTCTTTTGACTACTGCCAAGAAGCCATGCGGTGAACATGCGCTTTATCAACTATCACTAAAATACCTTCACAACAAAACCATAGATTGTCCCCATGCAGCCGGTAGGCCCAGTCATAAATTAAATCAGTGTATTTCCAAAAAGTTTACAAAAGAAAAAACAACACACCGCTGCATAGAAATACGAAATTAGAAATATTAAGGAAAGGGGTGAATGGCAAGATAAGTGAGGTAAGGATTGATGCAACTTTTCGAAAAAATAGTTGTAAAATCAACATCTTCCCCATAAAGGACCCTCTGTGACTTCTCTTTTTTGATTCAGACCCTGGGAATTTGTAGCTGCAGGTACTCACAGGACAGAAGAGTGTTACAAATGTACTTAATGCCGATCCGTCATCAATTATTTAGCCTCACATGAAATAGAAATGCGCTCTCCTGACATGAAAAGGAATGAAGAATTACATCAACCAGGCAACATATTCAAAGACCTCTGCAGGAGCATTTATCTGATACCGGGGAGCTTCTTTAAATGTGTGTTCGTTTCTTTTCTTTTTTCATATTGCTTAGATGGAATTTCAAACAGTACATTTTGGCAGAGTTCATTTTCTCAGTACAAATGAGCAAGTGCTCGGAATCTAGATTGTGGAATAAAGTCAATGAAATGTATAATTTATTCTGGGTCTCAGATCTCTGCTGGAAGGGAGCGATATATTATTATATATTGGGGGGGGGGGGTTCTTGGGGTGGGAGGCAAGCCTTGGTATTTTCTCACACAGAGGAACTGTGGGGAGGTGACAATACACAGAGTTCACTGGCGATACGACAGCTGCAGATTGATAACTGGCCTGATTATGTTATGCACTTTTGGGGGCATATCAACAAGGGCGTTATCTCTGCTTTTTTGGCTTTAAAACCCAAAAAAGCAGAGATAAAACTAGCACCCTATCAACAACAGGGTGCTAACATGCAAATTTGCATGTTAGCACCCTTTTACTCTACGCTTCCCCTTGCATCTCTAATGAGATGCAAAGGGGGCGTTCCAGAGCAAAATAATAGGAGAAATGTCGCTAAGCGACATTTCTCCTATTATCAAGAATATCGCTAACCCTGTTAGAGACAAAAAAAGCAGCGCTAACCGCGGTTAACGCTGCTTTTTTACATCTGGTATTTTTCTGGCTTAGCCATGATATCCTATGGAAGGAGGATATCATGGCTAAGTTTGTCTGTCCCTATCAACAAGCTAACGTGAGATTATCGCTGGGTTTCCAGCGATAATCTCACGTTAGCCACTTAGCGTGAGGATTTTTATCGCTATTGAGATAAGCGTTGCTAATAGCACGCTATCTCAGCGATAAAAATCAACGTTAGCTGGCGATAATTATCCTAGCGCTAAGTGCGCTTAGCGATAATTATCGCCGGGTGTTGCTGATATGCCCCTTAGAAAGAAAAAAAAAGCACAACGTGCAGCATACAATTCGCAAAGAAAACGCAAATTTTGTGTTAAGACATCTGCATAGCAGATTCGTTGAAATAAAGGATTAGAGAAAAAGTGACTAATTGAACATCACATGGAAAAAACGTGCATTGACCGTACAGTAAACCTGAGATGCATGGTTACTGTTGATTTAAGCGTACTTGCTTTGGCTTGTTGGAGGGAACGTCTTTGCATCGAAATAGAAACTATAGTTGCAACAGTATAGATGTGTTTTTTTTCTGACGATGTTTCAAATGTTCGTACATATAGAGAGAAGTGGTGTCATCTCGCTTAAATCATTGTGGGAGCATAAGTGACGTAACATGCCCTTGACCTACTAGGTCCCCACTGACATGGCAGGAAGTGTTATGTTATGTGTATCTGTGAAGCGCACTATCACTCCTGCGCGGGTACCTTAGTGCTGAGCAGGCGTGTGTGTGTTTAGATCTGCCTATAGGTGGTTGGTTAATTGAAAATCCAGGTCTTTAGCTTCTTGTGGAATTCATGAATAGAGAAGGAGGCTCGGAGGTGGAGCAGGAGGCTGTTCAACGCCTATTACAACCTTTAACCCCTTCTCTGTAAGGACATTTGTACATCCCCATGACAGAGTTGAATTTGGTATTTTCTTTATCTTTACGCTTTTATAATATAGCACATTAGCAATCGTAGTTTACAGACAGACAGAAAACACCAATTCCTTTTTCGTAAGACATTTTATTTATTAAGCATTTCATAAAGTACATTAAGAATCCTTTTGGTTACTTCACAATACTCCCGGGGGCTTATCTATAAGCACATTGAGACGCCGGTGCGTCACTTTATTTTGACGCATCTGCGGCACAATAGGCTTGCCCATATTTACAAGACCATGTAAAGCAACCCTGCGTGCATTTTCATGGCCTTGTAAATATTGGCCCCTTTTACGCAATACTCTGTGTGAAAGGGGCATTGCATGGGTGTTTCTAAGCACCATCCATGGAAATTGACGCATTCCTACATTTTGTAAAACTGGGACTGCATCAGAATCCTACTCCTCCCCAGGGGAGTCATAGGAATGGTGCATCAAGAAGAAATATTTTATTTCTGCTAGTTTTTCCCTCTTTCTATGCGTGCTGCATTCTGCAGCATGCATGGAAAGAGGAAAATGTCATTAATTATTGTTTTTGTGGAGGAAGGCACCCCTTCCTCCACTAAAACAATCATCTCCGCAGTGCAGGCACCCTTTCAAAATTACGCAATGGTGTCTATGCTGGCGCATGGCAGCCAACTGCGCCCCAACACAGTGGAAAGCACTGGGATGTGTCATGATGTTAATACAACGCATCCCTGTGCTTTGAAAATCACGCAGCAGCAAAATGCTTGAATCATTTTCTTGTAGATGAGGCCCCAGAGGTGTGAGTTAACTGTTGATTAACCATGTCTGAAATTCTCTAGTTCTCAGGTGAGTTCAGTAAACTGAAAGTCTGGAAAATCTGGTTTTCAGAAGGTTCCTGAATCACTTGTATTTAGGTTTGAATCTTGGATTCATGCTAAAGGAAGTTTTCAAATTTAGGGCTTCATTGACTATATTTTGATGTAAGGCAGCACAGCAAGCCTTCCTTCTGCGCTGCCATGCTTACAAAAAAATGGCAAAAGATATGGTGCATTCCTGTCCTTCTCCCCTACACTGGTGCACAAGCAGCAGCCATGTGCCAACACAGATACCCGTGCACCATGGTGCAAGGGTGCCTGCATTGCAGGGATAATTGTTGTTGTGCAGTAAGGGACACCTTCCTGCGCAAAAACAATAATTGATGGTGTTTTGCTCCTTCTATGTGTGCTCCACAGCAACACCCATGGAACAC
Organism: Triturus cristatus; assembly: GCF_964204655.1. Lineage (NCBI taxonomy): Eukaryota > Metazoa > Chordata > Amphibia > Caudata > Salamandridae > Triturus > Triturus cristatus. The sequence continues at coordinate 166,368,144 of NC_140580.1, read as the reverse complement.
CCCTTTCACGCAGAGTAATGTGTGAAAGGGGCCCATATTTACAAGGCCATGAAAAGTCACCAGGGTGACTTAACGAGGCCTTGTAAATATGGGAAATGAAAAAACAACAGTTGATGGACAGAATGCAGAACATTCACCCCAGTACAGAGATCTGGACCTAAATCTATCGTTTTTTTGCTCACCATGCCGTTCCAGTTTGAAACTAGCAATAAGCAAATCAGTCTTGACCCTGTGCCTCATGGGAACAGTCCAGCCCGAACGGCAAGCTAGGTTCTCCCTGGACTGGAAACAAGCATCCTAGGGCCGGTTTCGGGGTTTCGTTCCTCTTCAGCCAGGATAGCTTGATTCCAGTGGCATGGAGAGCACGGGACCCACGTCTGGGCATACCCTTCCCACTCGGGGTGACAAATGAAAAAACAACAGTAGATGGACAGAATGCAGAACAATGTCGTACATTCACCCCAGTACATAGATCTGGGCCTAAATCCATTGTTTCTTTGCTCACCATGCTGTTCCAGTTTGAAACCAGCCATATGCAAATCAGTCTTGACTCTGTGCCTCATGGGAACAGTCCAGCCCGAACTGCCAAGTTAGGACCTCCCTGGACTGGAAACAAGCATCCTAGGACCGGTTTCAGGGTTTCACCCCTATTCAGCCAGGATAGCTTGATTCCAGTGGCATGGAGAGCACGAGGCCCACGTCTGGGCATACCCTTCCCACTCGGGGTGACAAATGAAAAAACAACAGTAGATCGACAGAATGCAGAACAATGTCATACATTCACCCCAGTACAGAGATCTGGGCCTAAATCCATCATTTCTTTGCTCACCATGCCGTTCCAGTTTGAAACCAGCCATATGCAAATCAGTCTTGACCCTGTGCCTCATGGGTACAGTCCAGCCGGAACTGCCAAGTTAGGACCTCCCTGGACTGGAAACAAGCATCCTAGGACCGGTTTCAGGGTTTCACCCCTCTTCAGCCTGGATAGCTTGATTCCAATGGCATGGAGAGCACGGGACCCGCTTCTGGGCATACCCTTCCCACTTGGGGTGACAAATGAAAAACAACAGTTGATGGACAGAATGCAGAACAATGTCGTACATTCACCCCAGTACAGAGATCTGGGCCTAAATCCATTGTTTCTTTGCTCACCATGCTGTTCCAGTTTGAAACCAGCCATATGCAAATCAGTCTTGACCCTGTGCCTCATTGGAACAGTCCAACCTGAACTGCCAAGCTAGGTCCTCCCTGGACTGGAAACAAGCATCCTAGGACCGGTTTCGGGGTTTCACCCCTATTCAGCCAGGATAGCTTGATTCCAGTGGCATGGAGAGCACGGGACCCACGTCTGGGCATACCCTTCCCACTGTATTTCAAACAGAAATAAATAGAAATCGTCCAAATTCCTGACACAAAGGTAGAATAGGGTATAATCAACGGATGCCGTATGTAGCAAAAATGCCCCACAATCAGGCCCCAAAATCAGGGTGGCACATTATCGGCCAATATCCTTAATACGATATCGCCGCCGCCATAACTCGCACTCCCTCTTTCCCGAAGTATACTGTTCCCTGATTGTGGGGCCTTGTTGCTACATGCGACATCTATTGATTATACTCTTATGCTACCTTCGTGTCAGGAATTTTGACGATTTCTATTTATTTCTATTTTGAATACATGTTGATCTGAAGCATGGACATATTATCACCCCTCTTTATAATATATGAGCCCTGATGAAGTTCCTGCAGTGGAATGAAACACGTTGGCTGATTTCCAAGTTGTACTACAAAGAATAAATAAAGGATACCATTCGGATACACTTGGAGGACTTTGAAACCTTCCTCATCATTCAAAGTACCTTGAATTTGATAATGGCATTAAGAGGGAATCAATAGATCGCTTTAAGGGTGAATTTTATGGGGCCCACCTAAGAGTTAGGCAAAGTCTGTCAGCCTGGGTCTGAACTCTTTATAGTCTAGCCATAAGAAATGTTTTGAAAGGCCAGAATAGATGATGTTAGAGTAATGAGGCATGCCCAACTGCAGCTTTTGTCTGCTTGAAATGTCGATGTGGAAGAGTCAGAGGATTTGCACTCTTTGCCACACTGTTGACCAGGGGATAGAAAGAGATATCAGCATTGATAAGGATCCCCAGGTTCCTTATTGTTAGACCTGGCACCTTGGCGTGGGTCTCCCTTCCTTTTTTGCTGTTGCCTCATGTGTTTTTGCTGGTGTTAGATGCTTTGGGCACTGTGCCACTGCTGTCCAGTCCCACAGTACAAGTGTTCCCTATTGTAAATTGATGTATGAATTAGTGATGGCATGATTGGTTGGTTTGGTTTACCTGTCAGACCCTAGTACAGTGCACTAGGAGTGCCCAGGGCTGGTAATCCAAATGCTGCTGGTGGGCTTGCAGCACTGGTTGTGCCACCCACAGAAGCAGCCTGTAAAAGTGTGGCTAAGGCCTGCAATTGCAGAGCCTACGTGCAGTCTGGTACTGTCATGCTGACTGGGCAAGTGCACCCACTTGCCAGTCCCTAAACCTTCCCTTTTCTTCATATCAGACACCCCTATGGTAGGCCCAAGGGCAGGGTGCATTGTAAGTATGAGGTAGGACGTGCCCTGGTGTGTGTGGCATTTTCTAATAGTGAATTACAGCCATTTTCATTTATCACTATTGCAAGGCTACCTGTTCTCCATAGGCCAGAATGGGCAGTTTGATTATTACATCTTATAATTCTAACTGACTCAGGGAACATGGTAGACATTCGAATTTAGTATGCCTGGACTCAAAATGATAAAATACATCTTTTAGTGAAGTTGGTTTTAACATTCTGTGTTCGAAAACACCACTTCTAGAAAGTAGGTATTTTCTTGTCTAACCATCCAAACCTGCCTCTGTTAGGCTGTGTATTCCTTGTCTGGAGTTTGAGTGACAGGGGCTGGAGGATCCCAGGAGACAGGGCGAGTCAGCACAGGGCTGAATAGAGAGATCTGCATCTAGATGGGTGGGAGAAGTTGCACCTGGGACCTGAATAGGGCTGTGCCTTCCCTCCACAATGCTGGCTCCACCTCCTGTGGTGCGTCTGATGTCTCTGGCCTGCACTCTGAAAGGAAAGAAGGAGATTTGTCAACAAAGTGCTCCAGGGCTGACCAGAACTGGTTTGGACTAGGCAAAGGCCTCTCTGCCTTCACAGAACAAAGAGAAACTTGGCATAAATATTGCGACCCAAACCCAAGAACTTTAGATCACTTTGGAAAACAAGAAGAAACCTTTGCTGAGGAGTGGAACCAGAAGAAACTAAGGAGAGACTATCCCTAAGCTGAAGTGCTGCTTGGGGTATTGGCCTGCAGTGTTTGCCTGACTGCCAAAGAAAGGAGAAAGGGCTTTGTGTGCACTTTATTCAACTTGTAAAGGATCTCCAAGGGCTTGAGAAAATAGATTGCCTCCTGCGGAAGTCTCAACAGACTTCAACCACCAGCTCCCCAAGAGTTCTCTGAAAGTGCCTGTAGCTGTATTTGGGCCTTCTGAGGGACTGCGTGCCGCAAGGAGCTGGAAGCGCGACTCAAGAAGAAGAAGCGTGTCGCTGTCGCAGCCGATAGCGTCGCATCACTGAACAAGGGTGTCGCCGCTGTAGCTGTCGCATTGCACCGCATCACGAGAACAGTCTCGCAACAAAGAAGAAGCGCGTCGCCATCGCAGCCGCTGCATCACTGAACAAGGGTGTTGCCGCTGTAGCTGTCGCATTGCACCGCATCCCGAGAAGAGTCTCGCAACGAAGAAGCGTGTCACCATCGCAGCCGCTGCTGTTGCATTCCGGAACAAGGGTGTCACCTCTGTAGCTGTCGCATTGCACTGCAGAAGCGCCTCGCATCCACGGAGAAGCGTGCCACCATCGGAGCCGCTGTTGTCGTATCACTGAACAAGGGTGTCGCCGCTGCAGCTGTCGCATCGAGCAGAAGCGTCTTGCATCGTCGGAGAAGAGTGTCGCCGCCAAAGCCGATGTTGTCGCATCACGGAACAAGGGTGTCGCCGCCGCAGCTGACGCATTGAGTCGAGACTTCTCGCAACATCGGAGAAGCGTGCCGCATCAAGAAGAAGACGACATCTTTATTTCTTTGAACCAAACTTTCATCGCATCACCATCGTTGCAACACTTTCGTTGCCCTGCGTGTCGCATCCAAAGGTACATTGACTCAAAGTGTCGCATTTTAAGATCTAAAAAGAACCAAGCCAACTCTACCATTTTTAAGTAACAGTATTGTGGATTTTTGTCGTTTATGGTCTTGTGTTAAATCTATATAAAGAATACCTATTTTTAATATACAACTGTGTGGTGTCCATCTGTAGTGTTGTCACTGGATTACCGTATGTGTTCACAAATGCTTTACACACTGCCTCTGAGATAAGCCTGTCTGGTCGTGCCAAGCTAACAAGGGGGTGAGCAGGGGTTATTTTAGGAGTGTACTCCCTTACCCTGACTAGAGGCAAGGGTCCCTATTTGTCACACGTACATACCTGTGCCAACTAGAGACCCCCAAATCTAACACGTATGTTTGGTGACATTGATGACATCAGCCCAAGGCTTGAAGGCGAGAACAATGGAAGTAAAACAGAGATGTTGCCACTGGTTTCTAGGCTCCTGGTCTTGGAACCATTCATGCACAGGAAGTTATTGTTCATTCAGTAAAGCATGTGGTCCAGGAATCAAGTGATACCATTTGAACACCCTGGCCTGTTTTCAAATGAAAGTGAATGTTTGTGTCATCAATGTATATCTGTAAGGTCGCCTGTGTTGTTCAAGGGACTAAGGGCCGCATTGATATGTTGGTGGAAGGGGTACTACGTCACAACGGTTACCTTTCCGACAACCTAAAGGTCTGTATACCTTAAATAGAGCCGGGCTGGCCTTCAGTATGTAGATAGTGGAGACCACTCCATCTCCACCGCCTATACACCTCCGATGGCCTGTACTCCTTTGGTCTGACTGGATTTAAAGTGGCAGATACACAGGCAGTTTTCACTGTCCGTCACCGACATGAAAAAAGTGGTACGGGGCAGTGAAAACTTTCAAAATGAGGGGGACATTTCTAGGCTCCTGGTCTTGGAACCATTCATGCACAGGAAGGTATTGTTCATTCAGTAAAGCATGTGGTCCAGGAATCAAGTGATACCATTTGAACACCCTGGCCTGTTTTCAAATGAAAGTGAATGTTTGTGTCATCAATGTATATCTGTAAGGTTGCCTGTGTTGTTCAAGGGACTAAGGGCCGCATTGATATGTTGGTGGAAGGGGTACTACGTCACAACGGTTACCTTTCCGACAACCTAAAGGTCTGTATACCTTAAATAGAGCCGGGCTGTCCTTCAGTATGTAGATAGTGGAGACCACTCCATCTCCACCGCCTATACACCTCCGATGGCCTGTACTCCTTTGGTCTGACTGGATTTAAAGTGGCAGATACACAGGCAGTTTTCACTGTCCGTCACCGACATGAAAAAAGTGGTACGGGGCAGTGAAAACTTTCAAAATGAGGGGGACATTTTTTTTTTAAACCCTACTGTGGGATTTTATTTTTAAAAAGAAAAAAACTAAGTTTGAAGCTGAGCTCCGTCATGACGTCAGAGCTATCCGTCAAACTTACAATGCATTTCCAGGAACCTCTGCGACGGTAGTTCCTGTAAATGCAAGAAATGTCCACAGGAGCAGCGGACTTCTCTAAATACGGTGGGCGGTGTACCCTTGCCATGGCAAGAGTAAAGAACTATGTCATGGCAACATAAATGAATCCATCTCCCAATATATAAATCAGTCCCTAAGCCAGTGTGCGTCGAGATGGAACTAGAGGGATGACCTTTGCAAAAGACTGCATGATATTTTGCATGTGGAAATTAAAATAGATCCAATTTTGAACTGTTTGAGAAATTAATGGATCAATTGCAGTGCATGTCCTATAATGCATGCCCAGTGTTATGATATGTGGCTTGAACGTACCTTTCTGTGCTCATGCAACCCCTGAGTGTTATGGTCCAATGAGCGTGGTGCCTGGGGAGCCCAAACACCAATGCTCATCAACGCCCCGGTGGCTTACCACACGCAGAGGGGGAATCCATAGGACTTCCTGGAGCTGACCAGTAGCTACCGGGGCTATATTTTCACAAAGGTCAGGAACCATTTCACATGCGCTGGATCAAGGGTAAAGCGCTCCTCACAGGCTGTTCAAACACATCATTTAAAAACCACCTTTACCAGAAGGTCTGTTAATACATTCTGAGTCCAGAATGAAAGTTACACATGTAAAATGTTACAGTGAAGCCCAAATGATAGCCAATGGGACAGACAGCCTTTCAACAGTGAAAAACAATATTGACTGTATTTCACTATCAGGACATGTAACACACACCAGTACATGTCCTACCTTTCACATACACTGCAGCCTGCCCAGTGGGTACCATGAAGTGACACCAAAGGGGATGATGGACGGAGTGCTTGAGCAAATCAAACACTCACCCCCAGTCAACTGATCTGGGTTTAATCCATCATCATTCTTTAGCTCACTTTACCACCCCAGTTCAGACATGGCCATATGCAAATCAGTCTGACCCTGTGCCTCATGGGAAAAGTCCAGCCCGAACTGCCAAGCCATGTCTTCCCTGGACCGGAAACAAGCATCCTGGGACCGGTTTCGGGTTCATAATCCTCATCAGCAAGACTATCTTGAATCCAGTTGAAAAGTGGGTACCATGGGCCTACCTGAGGGGCACCTTACATGTAGGAAAGGGAAGGTTTTCGGCCTAGCAAGTGGGTGCACTTGCCAGGTCAACAGCAGCTTAAACCTGAGCGTGAGAACTACAGTGGTAGGTCTGAAACACATTTACAGGGCTACTCATGTGGGGGCCACAACCAATGCTGCAGGCCCACTAGCAGCATTTGATTTACATGCGTTGGCACACTCAGTGCAATATACTAGAGACTTACCAGTAAATCAAATATACCAATCATAGATAAACAATTACATTCACAGTTTACCGAGAGAGCATATACACTTTAGCACTAATCAGCAGGGGTAAAGTGCCCAGAATCCTATAGACAACAAAAACAGGGTCAGAAAAATAGGGGGCAAAAGGCAAACAGTTTGGGGATAAACCTACAAAAAGGGTCGGGTTTAACACCTAACAAGAGAGAAATGTATGGGAGAGCAGGAGAGAAACAGAAGAAGGGAGAGAATCAATCAATGTGAGTTGACCACTAAGCGGGGGATCACTGAGCACACAACCAAATGTGTATGAAATCTTCACAAACTTAAGCCCATGGAAGTTTATAGTGCTACAAAGACCAGCATCTAATATATGACCCAACACTGTTAACAGTGAAGTTCTGTCTGAAAAACCAACCTATTTGACAATTCATTTTTAAGGATAAATCAATGATTTCCTCAAGTGGAAATTCCTGCCAACAAAAACATTCACCTGCTGTTCTGCAAACAGGGTTTGAGACTCCCTATGAAGGTTTCTAATAATTATTGCCAAGCACAGCAAAGTACGCAGCCTTTACTGCTCATCATACAAAATCAAAGATGACTTTCTGAATGCATAATAAGGGTAGTAAAAATAAATACTTCCTGTACAATGCCCTGCAACCTTTAGAAAAGACAACACATTTGATAGATGCAAGAAATCCCCCCCACATAAAAAGAGGAAGTGCATACCTTAAATTAAACCGAAACACATCTGAAATGCAACATTTTAATTTGTTAGTAACAGAAGCAAAGATATGCTGCCCACTGGAAAACCATAGCACAAAAGAAAATTAAATTCTATTAAAGCCTGGAAAGGAGATGCACCCTGGGAAATTACTTGAACAGAGGAAAGAATCCCCAAAACAGACAACCAATGACAACATGTAGGGCCAGTGACTACCTGATAGAAATTGAACAACCGCAAAACCAAGCCAAGACAGAATATGTAAACAATGGACCATGTTCTTCATAGAAAATAAGACTCTCTCCCTCATTCACTGCCTCAAAAATGAAGAAAAAATGGGCTAGAACCATGGGAAATCTTTTTATGAATCAATAACATCTCAAAGCTGAAGGATGAATAGCTCTTCATCATCTTTTCTAACCCTCAGTCTATAGTTGAGGAGTAATTTGGGATGCAACTGTTCTGGAGCCTTAGGGTTTAGTCTTTGCATATAGGAGGATGTAAAGAGCTCTCACAGGCTGATGGGTTGTGACAGCAGAGTGGACTGTCCAGGCTGGATAGAATCAGTTCCCTGACAGGAGAGGCAGGGCACGTTGAGTTTGGAGCAGGATGAACAAGGAAAGTAGAAAAACCTTAAATAAATTAGTGCTGAGCAAAGTGCTTGCTTAAACATTACGGGGCATATTATCAAGAACGGCGTTATAATTATCGCCGCTTTAGCGGCAGAAAACTGTCGCTAGAAGCCCATGTTCACACCAGAACATGGACTTCTATAGGAATTCTCTAGGGCATATTATCAAGCCCATTATCGCCGCTTTAGCGGCAGTTTTCTACCGCTAAAGCGGCGATAATTTTAAACGCCGTTCTTGATAATATGCCCCTAAATTGGGCTTCTCTTGTGATAGTCAAAGGAGTTTGCCCAGACTTCTGGAGTCAAGCATTAACCTACTAAGGAGCATATTATCAAGACAGGCGATAAAATTATCGCCCCTTTAGCGGCAGAAAACTGCCGCTAAAACGGCGATAATGGGCTTGATAATATGCTCTATGGAATTCCAATTGAAGCCCATGTTAGATGTGAAGGACGTCTAACATGGGCTTCAATTGGAATTCCATAGAGCATATTATCAAGCCCATTATCGCCATTTTAGCCGCAGTTTTCTGCGGCTAAAGCGGCGATAATTTTATCGCCTGTCTCGATAACATGCCCCTAAATTTCTAATTGGGGTAGGAAATTGCCATAGGTGAGAGTGGGATATCAGAATCAGAGACTTTTGGTTGGTTCTTCAGGGTCCTTCTAGGTGCCACTGCCACGCTGGGCTCTCTGTTACTGACCTGGTACTGGCTTCAGGCTGGAAAGTAAAAAGAAGAGTGCATGTTAGCTGAGTGCAACCAGGAAGACCAGGGTGCCCAGGTTCCAAGTTTGTTGTTGGACGCCCACTAGAACCCGCTGTTGGGAAGTAAGGATTTCTCTCCAGAAAGTGAGATGCACCTTGGTGCAAACAGACAATCAAATGAGTGACAGCTACCCATCCTACATATTTGCATGCCAGAAGGGGGACTGGAAGAAAGAAAGCTGGAGCACACCACCGGAGCCAACAGCTTCACAGATAATTGAAGTGAGTCTATGGAAGTGATTTGAGAAAGACCCATAGTGTTTGGGAAAGATAGAGATATTTTACTTTTTCGGATAAAGGAGAGGTTTTTATCTAGTTGTGGGAATACTGCATGAACCTTGTAATGAAAAGGAGTAAAACAATGTAATTGTGGGATCAATGTGACTTCCAGCTTTGTAGTAGACAATTAGGGTCTGCATGGAGGTAATAAGAGTCTTTAATTCGAGCTAAAATGTAGGTTTGATCAAAAACTATAAATTCCCAACCCGGTACAAGCCAGAGGATATAAAAATGCAAATGATGGTGTGGCATGAAAATGTATACCATGAATACTGTGGCACTATGACCCACAGAATTCACACACGGTATGGAATGGCAGCTAGTTTTCTTCTGGTTATCTGAAGAATGGGATGGCACTTGACATTTATGTGAAATAGGTTAAGGACTTGTGAAAAAGTAGAGAGGCAGGAGCTCTTTCAAAATGATTTACCTTTTTTTAAAAATTATATACATGGATTGGTGTGCCACTCCAGCAACATGTAGGCATTGGTTTTTGAAAGACTGAGGGGCATATTATCAAGGCCGTCGTTAAAATTATTGCCGGTTTAGCGGCAGAAAACTGCCGCTAAAACGGCAAAAATGGGCTTGATAATATGCCCTGGAGAATTCCAATAGAAGCCCAGAACATGGGCTTCTGTTGGAATTCTATAATTCATATTAGCAAGCCCATTATCGCCGTTTTAGCAGCAGTTTTCTGCCGCTAAAACGGCGATAATTATAACGCCGTTTCGTGATAATATGCCCCTATAATTGTCCTCAAAGAAGACCAGGAGAATAGATTACACCCCATTGTTCGATTTGGTCCTCTGCCTTGTTTAGTCTTTCTATTGAATCCCCAGACTCTCTTCTCAGTCACACCTACACCTCCTATGATTTGTATCCTGACAATACTCAGTTATATCTGAAAGTCTCCTTTATAACATATCATCCCTGGCTTAGATGTTTGGTGATATTTAATGCTGGATTACATTTAACCACCTTAAAACTGAGGGGCCTATTTATGAGGAAGACACGCAGTGCAGCAAGTCACCTTGCTGTGCTGCACTGCAGGACAAGTACAGGGCAAGAATGCACTGTATTTCGGGTAATACAGTGCATCCCTGTTCCTTCACTGCGCTGGCATCCGTTTGGCTGTCTAGAGCCAATGCAGACAACCTTGCACCATGGTGCAAGGGTGCCTGTGTTGCATGCAGGATTATTTTTGTGCAGGAAGGAGCACCTTCCTGCACACAAACAATCCTGGGAGGAATATTCATCTTTCTATGTGTGCTGCATTCTGCAGCACACATAGAAAGAGGAAGAAACGAGGAGAAATAGATGTATTTCTCCTCGTAATGCCTCCCTTGGGAAAGTTTGAGATTTTGGACCATTCCCAGGTTCACAAGTTCTTGTAAATCTGGGAATTAATCAAAAACCATGGGAGTTGCGTGGGAACACCCATGCAATGCAGATGGAATGCCTTCCCAGGGCAGAATAACACAATGCAGCAGTTTGTGCTGCGTTGCATTACTCCAGATATTTAGAACCAATCCGAGCCATGTAAAGTGGCTTTGCAAAGCGTCAAAAATCTGTTTTAGGATTTACATTGCTCTTGCATCCCCGTTGCGTACTGCAAGAGCGATACAAACAGCATCATGAATAGGATAAGAACAAAGGGTCTGATTACGATGGTACCATGACAAACCGGCCGATGAACTGCCTGAAACATCCTACCGCGGCGGTCGGATTCCAGGATACACCGCCGGAAGAGCTGAAAATCCGTCAGTGGCGGTCTGAATTGCTGCGGAAAGGCCCAAGACTGCCGTTTTCCCAGCGGTGTGATGGGCTGTTTGAGGCATTGTGATTTGACCGGCGGTCGTAACCGCATTCCGCCCGGCGATTCCTCACTATTGGCTCCGTCCGCTACCGGTGTGGACAGAGATTTCTGGCGGAACCCGAAACACCGCAGCGGACGGGAAATGGGCTATCTATGCCCATTGTAATACGGCGGACGCAAGGACTGCCGATGGAGTGCGGAAAAGGGCATTTTCTGCCAGCACCGTGGATGTGCCTCCGCCCACCATCCTAATCAGCCCCTAAGTTTTTATGATTCATTCCCCCCCTCCCCCCACTGTTCTACTCTGGTCCAATTCTGGCTTGATGTGCTCAAAATTCTAGATTGTACACGATTAAGTATTAACACGACTTATCCACGGGTTTCAGACTAGAGAAAATACTGCATTTGAAAGTCAACATTAGTGCAAAAGTCAAAACTATCCAGTATGAGTTAACACTCTTTGGTGGCATGAAATGCTACATCACATCATCAGATTCTAAAATAGGAGTTCAATCTGTAGGCTTCTCTAGGCTTGACTACAAAATCTCATTCCTAGCTGGGATTGCAAATTTCTGCTAGCATTCCTGAAAGTGGCCTTGGACGCTGCATCTAGGCTCAAGTCAAAAATTAAATTCTCGACACTGCACACAGTTGAGTGGCTTTTCATTGGAACTAAAACATTGGGCACCATTTTACAATGTACTATGATCTCGACTTTACAACCATAAAAAGTAACTATATCAGTTTATATGCTCCCTTTAGAGCTCTGACATCCAGCACTGGGCCCATCTGATGTCCATACGGCAGTGCTGTAATGACTGGCACACTTGAAACCCATCTGATCCTTCTGACAAATCTCTTTCCTGCTGGAGTCTGCCTCCTCAAATGTCTTCAAAACATGTGCTAAGTCCAACTTTCAAACATTTTCATGGTTTCCTCTGCCACGCTCATTACTTTTGTGACCTGTTGAATTATCTATAAGGCACTTTAATTTGTCCGGTAGACCTGATCAGGTGATCTGGAGGACTATGCAAGATGCACCACATGAACTTTACCAGACAGAATCCATGAAATGAACTAAGGAAAAAAACAAATTCTAAGGCTTTTACTGCTATACTCCAAGGATGTTGAATTCCAATCTAGCCTATATCTTTCAGGTATCATTTCTCACCTACAGAAAGGTGATCAATTACCTACTCTTAAACCAACATCTTGTAAAAGGTTAATACCTCAGCCACCTGCAGGACACTGCAGCACAATTAGCCTCTTATCCTTGTTCAGTCTGTACAAGTCACAACCAAAGTGTACTCTCCTCCCCCACTGCAGATTGATGTGCTGCTCATCCACCCTTGTAACATGACACCCTCACTCTTTCCCATGGTGTAGTCTATAACCCACCTTTCCAAGTCAATCTGAAGAAATTTAGAGTGCACAGCTTGTATAAGGAATCATACCACTGATCTGCATGTTATCACTCGGCATAACACTGGAGCAGTACTTCTCCTGAACAGGGCCAGCTCTAGGGCAGTGCAATCGATGCCACCGCAGCCGGGCGCTGACTTCTGGGGGCGCTGTGTTGTCAAATATATAGTGGGCAATTTTCAAGCAATAATAAAAGTGTAAAGATAACTCTGGTGATTAATAGACCTGCTGGGGAGCGATTGAGTTTTGTCTGGTGAAAGTTTTGACTTCTCACAAAGTAGCCCAGAGGGTTAATGTACCATGCAGATCACAGAAGTGTATATTATGTAAATAGCTTAGTAGGTTATTGCTATTGTCGGAGACATCCTTTTGTTAGTTGCAATTAATACATTAGCATCCTAATCTAGAACAATGAACTATTACTTTCATAAAAGAGCTGCATGAAAACTGCAAGGTATAGGTTAGAGTTTTATTATTTTTTCCCCAGTGTTTCATCATCCTAATGTTACAAAAAGAGTTCATTTAGGTTGAAATCAATGTTTACTAGTAAAGACAACCTACAACCATGGTGGTACGTTTTAAATTCTGAGTTTATTCTTCTCCAGATCATGCACTCGTAAACTATACTGCCTTCCTGTATGGATAACATCTGACTCCTATACCTTGTAGTCCTCTTTCTCATGTAACATTTCTCATACACTGATTTACACATGTGTGATTCATTGTCTCTGTGTAACGTGTGTGTGATGGAAAGTGCTCAGACACCTTACACTTGTGTGAGGGGTGCTATAAAACAAATGAAAAATATGTGAGAGAGAGTGGGTATGGGCTTGAGGGTCACTATTAAAAGGTGGTAGTGAGGGAATTCATGGAGAAGGAGGTCATTAGGGGTGCCAACAAAGATAGTCGAACTGGACACCACCAACGGTCAAGCTGGCCCTGCTCCAGAAACTTCTAACAGAGTGATCCATAAGCAGAGTGATCCATTGGCACCCGTATATGATTTTCTTGAAGTGTGACTCAAGGGATATTCTTGTGGATTAACAGACGTCCAAGGTCATTCAGGCCATTTTCAATCCTGAAGAAAGTGAGCAACTCAAGAGCTATTAAAAAGTGCTGAAATATGTTGACGTTGCCATGACATGAATGGGCATACTTAATAAGGGTATCATTTACTATGGTGAAGTCCAAGCTACTCCAGAGGAGACCCAATGATGAACCACAGCAACTGAATTGGGTGAGGATTTGATGTCCTTTTCTAGGATATTTCAGGATAGGTTTCAGGTCAAGTGATTTTCATGAAGCAACAGGTACTTTTAGGTCCAGTTGTTTAGTCAGCAAGTGCTGATGTTACGAATTTCGTATAACTGCTTGATGTTTCCTCCTATGTGCCGTGTAGTGTTTTATGGTTGTAGTGTGATTCTCTAAGTGTATCATTCAGCCTGTTCTGTAAAGGATAGCAAGGAGCTAACTGCAGTCCAGGGCACTTGTAGTTATTTTTACTCATAATGAATCACAGTGCACACATGTACGTACTTTGTATCCATGAGTTTCATTGAAGGTTGCCATTCACAATATAAAATCAATGCTGCACCCTCTTTATGTCTGGCTGGCTACCGACATTGTTAGCTCTTTGACAGGCCTCATGTTATCAACACATTAATAAGTAGTACAGAGAGCTCACTTCAAACACCACCAGGCAAGCCCTCACCTCGAACCCTTAAGGGAAAAGGAAATAGGAAGGCCAAGAAAGATCTGATGTCGAGGCCGCAAGAGGGACTGCAAGATGGGTTACACCTGGAGTCAGGCAGAAAGAAAAGCCAAGGAAAGAGATGGCTAGAGAGCCCTTGTTACTGGCCTGTACTCAATGAGGGGTCGTAGGCATAAGTAAGTAAGTATAGAGAGAGTGTGTTTTCCCATCAGCTACTGGTTTTCATGTAGTTTTCAAGAGTCTCTGTTTCTCGCATAGGCTGTACTACAAGCCCATGGCATTTTGTGGTTACATGGTTCCATTATTATTCAAATTAGGTTTTAGTGATGGGACATCAAGCAGTCCATTTGTAAGAATGTAGACTGAGCAAGTGCAGACCTGTCCCAAAATGCTGCTTAATAGCCCAATCAGCCCTACTGCTGCTGCCGACAGCCCACCCATCACACATTCAGCATGCTCACTGCTGCTGCGGTTGTTGAAGGACACAGAGGGCCTTATTTATGAGAATTGACGCATCGCTCTGTGAAAACAGCAATGCGTCATTTCTAAGTGCGCCCTCCTTGCGACATGATGGATGTGTCATATTTACTGTATGATGCATCATGTCACAAGGAGTTACAGATACGTCAGTATTTCTAACGTATCTGTAGGCGCAAAAGTGACGCATTGCTGGCGTGTGTCTGAAAACAGATGCAACTCCAGCAATGTGTCCTTTCACATGGGGCTTGCCCCATGTGAAAGGGCCTGCGTCAGTCTTACGCCTGCTGTGAGGCAGGCAGAAGATGTTGATGTAATGGCGTCCTAGAAGTGGCGCACTGAAATCTCATAGATTTCAATGCGCCACTTCTATGAGGCTTTTTGCGAGGGAACGCCCACCCTGCAGGTTGCCCTCTGCTGGTTTGCAAGGGTGCATAATAACATTAAATAAAATATGTATCTGATACCTCTGCTGAGGAGCTGCTTTGGGATTTCAGCGTGCCCAGCAGCTTCCGCCCATCTACTGCTGGGTAATTGCTGGATCTGAGAACGCGAGGACACTTTCTGTCACTGGCACGCAGGCAGCTGCCTCCATCGACTAAGCTAATGTGTCCGACTTTAGGTCTGAAAGATGTGTCAATGCTTGTTTTGTTTTGAGGTTAACTAGTGTAAGGAAACCATTAATGATTTACTAAGGAGACACTTGACAGCATGTCACTGGCATATATGGATTAAATAATCTCTTGCCTATAGATGTTGCCCACATTAAACGGTAGCTGTGATGAAACGTGTGGTTCTCAATGTACCATATTATTATGACGGGGGGGTATTCAGAACATTCACAGGAATCAAGGTCCTAATATTTCCAAAATATACTGTGAAGTATTTCAAGTTCTCCAAGGCGTTGCATATTGTCCTGCCTATGAGAAGCGGCCAGTGAGATTCTAGGGGTTCCTCTGAAATGCCTGGCTGATGTCCTTAGAATAAGGAAATAGCAGGAGAAGATTATACAAGTTACTACTCTTGAAAGCAGGAAGTAAATAAATGGACACAAGGTAGCGCCTTAATCAATAGATTTCGATGGTGAGCTCTTTTGCGAAAGCCACAGTCAGATGACACCCCGGAAACGTGTTAGTTCCCCCATATGAGTACAGGATCACGACGAACATGAATGTAAAGAAACGAGGATGGGTTTGTTCGTGAGGCCATTTCCTCAGTGTAGGGGCCACTGTTGTACACTTAAAAAAATAACGAGGTGTAAAATATTCCACATTAATCAACACTCCGCTACCCGCTGTGGAAGGGGGGAGCAAATTACTTGCAATCGTTTGGAGCTGCCCACTGCTGAAGTGATCAGAGCTTAAGAAATACATTCACTATAAGAGAAGAACTCGGCCCGGCCATGGAGTGTATACTAGGACTTTGTGAAATTGCAAAGCTTTTGCAACCTTTCCAAACTTCGTAACTTGGCAACATTTATTTCACCACATCCTTGTGAAAATTGTGACTAGTTCGATAATACATACATCCATACTTAACACTAACAAGATAGCCCTGCATTAGTTGAACTCAGAGAAAATATTGTTCTGCTCTGCGATGTTTTGTGAGTAGAAAAGCTCTGCAAAGGGTAAAATTGCAGAGAACAATTCTGCACACATTTGCCATTCTGAATAGAAAAGTTCAGCAAAAAGCAAATTAGCGGATCGAAGAAAAAGATCTTCATTATGTATAGAAAAGTTCGTCATAAGGAAAACTTTCAGGGGAAAACGTTACATACAGTGTGGCTCAGTTCAGACAGACTGAAAATTTCTAAATGGTAGACACGACCTCGCTATAGAGAGAACAACGTCATGTGAATGAAGGCAAAGTTAATTCGTAACTCTTTACTAACCTTTCAAAAGGTGAATTCGGAATTTTTTAAAATCTTGGTTGGTGAGAAAATAATTTTGCAGGACACTAAGGCATATTTTAGAAAATGCCTGGAAAGTTTCGCTAGGCCTGTGACACATTTCTAGTGCAGAATTATATATTTTATAGAGGGAAAATCAGGCAGATGTGCGAATGCTCATTTTTAGGTCTTGCCTAGGCAGCGCGCATGCGCTGTCTCTCCGAGCCATCCAGTAATCTGTATCAGTGGTGAAACTCTGCCTATTGCCGCCTATTTCCTTTTTATTGGTTTTGTCGCTTGTCAGCTTAAATCTTTTGCTTTTGACCAGTTAATCTTTCTTTTAGTTCCTCCTTTATTTGTTTGGGATCGCCTATGCAGCACGGCCTAACTACTGTAAACCTGCCTCTAGTGTGCTGAAGTATTTGTCTTGGAACTATTTTTTGTTTTTGGTGTCGTTCTTAATTTGTTCGTGCATGGTATTTTTTGCGGGGGGGGGCGCAGTGAGTTTTGAATGTTTGCATTTGTGTTGCGATGATTTTAGCACTGATTAGCATTATGCCCCCACATGCTTTCCACAAACGGTTTAAGGGAAAGAGGCCCCCGATACCGCAAATCGAGTCAGCTCCTTCGTGTTGGTGACTTATGAGCTTTTAGTGTTGAATTTATAACAAATAATGTTCTCGGAATCTTAGTAGGCATCAGCTTTATGGAGCACATTTTGTTTTAATCGTACCACTAGTGTGGTGAAGTATTTGGCTTTGAATTGTTTTCGTTTTTGGTGTTGGTGTCTTTCTTAATTTGCCCGTGCATGTTTTTTTTTTTTTTGGGGTGACCGTTGAGTTTTAATGTTTTCATTTGTGTTGCGATGATTTTAGCACTCATTAGCATTATGCCCCCACATGCTCTCCACAAACAGATTAAGGGAAACAGGCACCCGGTATCGCAAATCGAGTCAGCTCCTTCGTGTTGGTGACTTATGAGCTTTTAGTGTTTAATTTGTAACAAATAATGTTCCAGGAATCTTATCAGGTGGCAGCTTTAGGGATTTGTGTTTGCTTTCGCGTCACTGGGCATACGGAAAAAACCTTACAATTCACAGCACTCTACCCTTCGAAACAAAATGTAGTGTGCCAGCCAGAATGCTGTAATAAAAGTAAAGCACACATGTGAACAGTTTCTGCACTTCATGTTTTAATTTCTTCCGCCAATCAGCACGCAGTAATAACAGAACAATGCCTAGGCACACACATCTGCAATGTACGTTTGTGATGTTGGAGTACTACTTGACCTGCAGTAACCAGGCAATGTGCGCCATTTTGCTCTTCACACGGCCCCTTGTACCGGTCACTATGCAGTAATCCTGGTAGACTGCACACGTGATATACCCACGTTTTGCATGCCACATGTTCGTTTTGTGTATCAGTCAGCATGCAGTCACTGCGAAAAGTATGTAGCATAGTGGTAAGCACTGCTCACTTTGAACCGGGACAACAACCTGGTGTCTGCTCAAAGTCATATGATTCGGTACCACCTTGCAACTCATGTTCCGCTTTACATGTGAACTCCGCCAATCAGCATTCAGTAATAACAGAACAATGCCTAGGCACACACATCTGCAATGTACGTCTATGATGTTGGTTTACTACTCGACCTGCAGTAACCAGGCAATGCACACCATTCTGCTCTTCACACGGCCCCTTGTACCGGTCACTATGCAGTAATCTTGGTAGGCTGCACACGGGATATACCCGTGTTTTGCATGCCACATGTTCGTTTTGTGTATCAATCAGCATGAGTGATTGCGAAAGGGATGTAGGATAGTGGTAAGCGCTGCTCACTTTGAACCAGCACAACATTCTGGCTTCTGCTCAAAGTTGTGTGATTATATACCACCTTGGAACTCACGTTCCACTTTACATGTGAACTCGGTCAATCAGCATGCAGTAATAACAGAACAATGCGTAGGCACACATGTCTGCAATGTACGTCTGTGATATTGGTGTACTACTCGACCTGCAGTAACCAGGCAATGCTTGCCATTCTGCTCTTCAAACGGCCCCTTGTACCGGCCACTATGCAGTAATCTTGGTAGACTGCACACACGATGTACCCACGTTTTGCATGCCACATGTTCGTTTTGCGTATCAGTCAGCATGCACTCACTGCGAAAGGAATGTAGCATAGTGGTAAGTGCTGCTGACTTTGAACCAGGACAACATCCTGGCTTCTGCTCAAAGTTGCGTGATTCTGTACCACCTTGGAACTCACTTTCCAGTTTTAAAATTTACTCTAGAATGTGTGATTTTGGGCACATACTTTACATTTTTAAGATGCACTAAAATTACATGTGCTTGGGACTGGCGCAGAAGCTGTTATGTTGATTTTAAGGTGCTAGTGCTAAGCACCCGAAAATATTGGCTTATATTTACCGGTTTCTCTTCCCATATGTAAAATACCACTCCATAATATGAATGCCTAGAATCTGGATTCAATCCTGGTTTTCTATAAACATACTGGAACACTTGTATAAAATAAATGTAGTCCCATGTAATTTAGGGCCTGTGTGGCATCCATAAAATCAATTGTAAATTTTAAAATCCTTTTACGTGTGTGTCGCATTTCTTGTTTTTTGTACCTTTTAGCTGTAACCTGCAGTTGTTTTTGCACGTTGTTTTTAAGTTACTGATCTGCATCTCACAGATGCTGCAGACACAAAGATTAGGATCTTTACAACTAGGCTTATTTAAACTCAATTAGCTCGTCTTGGTTTCCTTTCGCAGCTGTAGGGAACATGCTAATGTTTCACCCTACAGCAGACTTTCAGGCTCCTTTTTCCCTCCAAAACAAATGCTAATACAGTGGGATTTATTCACACAGCTACATGAACCAGCGTAAAAACAATGTTTTTGTTTCAAAAAACAAAGTTCGAATCACATTGCAACAAAAAAGTTTATTTTTTCTTTGATAATACTAATTTAGTTTTTGGGTAGCTGCAAATATAATGGGATAACACAGCCCCTTGTACAGGTCACTATGCAGTAATCTTGGTAGACTGCACACACAACATACCCATGTTTTGCATGCCACATGTTCGTTTTGTGTATCAGTCAGCATGCAGTCACTACGAAAGCTCTGGATAAACATTTATAACATTTACAAAGACGATACCTATTGGCTATGCCAATGCTTGTTTATTTTCTCTTTCCCCTGTGGAGAATTCCCTTTCCTTATTCCCCCACCAAGTTTGGGGGGAGCTGTGTCACCTCCCCCTTGGAAGAAAAGTTATTACATTTGCTGGTGTGAAAATTGGTCAGATCGAAGCTTGTGGATCAATCAATCAATCAAACCGGATTTGTAGAGCGCTGCTTGTCACCAGCGCGTGTATCCAGGCGCTGAGAGACAAGCTGCTAGGGTGGAAACAATTGAACAACCAGGTCTTGAGTTCCCTTCTGAATTTCAGAATAGAGGGTGAGGTCTGGAGGTGGAGGGAGAGGCTGTTGCAGGACTTCGCAGCGAGGTAGGAGAAGGAGCATCTTCCACTGTGGCTTAGAGGGATGCGGGTTGTGTGAGCAAGGGAGGCAGAGCGCAGGAGTCTGGAGGGTTGGCGGAAGCTCAGGTGATGGTTGATGTATGCTTGACTTCGCTTTTGCAGGGCTTTGTGGGCATGGGCTAGCATCTTGAATTGGAATCTCTTGTGGATGGGGAGCCAGTGCAGTTTCTTAGGGTGTGGTGTGATGTGGACCCGTTTGGATAAGTCAAGGATGAGTCTGGCTGCTGAGTTCTGTATGGTCTTCAGCCTCTTCTGGAGGTGTGTGGTAATTACTATGTAGAGTGCGTTGCCATTGCCCAAGCCGCTACTGATGAGGGCTTGAGTGATGGTGCATCTGGTGGTGATTGGGAGTCATTTGAAGATTTTTCTTAGCATGCAAAGAGTGAGGAAGCAGGCACGTGAGACTGCATTGAGCTGGTTTTTCATGGTGAGTTTGCTGTTCAGGATGATGCAGAGGCTCTGTGTATGGTCTTCAGGAGTGGGTGAGGGTCCCAGTTCAGCAGGCCACCAGGAGTTGTTCCACAGGGAGGTGTTGTTCCCAAATATCAGTACTCCTGTTTTGTCTGTGTTGAGTTTGAGGCAGTTGTTTTGCATCCAATTGGCAACGCTGGCCATGCACAAGTGGAAGTTGAGTCTCGTGGTTGATGGATCTTCACATAGAGAGAGGATGAGCTGGGTGTCGTTTGTGTAGGAGATGATGTTTAGTCCATGAGTTCTGGCGATTTTGGCCGGGGGGCATGTAGGCATTGAACAGAGTGGGGCTTAGTGATGAACCTTGATGGACACTAGAGATGATGTTCTTGGGTTCCATGTTGAATGATGGAAATAGGATGCTCTGGGTTCTTCTGGTGAGGACGTTCTCTTGGATTCCCATCTGATGAAGCCTCAGGGTGTGGTGGGATACAGTGTTGAAGGCTGCTAAGAGGTCGAGGAGGATGAGGAAGGCCATTTCACCCCTTCTTGGAGGGTACCAATATAATCCGTGGCTGCAAACGGGGGGATTTTGGTACTGTGGTTCATGCGAAATCCTATTTGGGATGAGTGTAGAAATTCGCTGTTTTCCAGATATTCCATGAGTTGGCAGTTGTTGGCTGTTTCAAGGGTTTTAGGGGAGCAGAAAGATTGTCTGGTAGTTCTTGAGCTCCTTGGGGTCGGAGGATGTTTTTTTGAGGAGTGGTTTGACTTCAGCATGTTTCCACTGTTCTGGGAAGGTGGCTGAGGTGATGGATGTGTTGAAGATGGCTGTGAGCTTGCTGCTGATAGTCCTATTTCCAAGGCGGAGCATGTGGTGGGGACAGGGTCTGTGGATGCTCCTGACTGGATTGAGGGCCCTGATGGGCATGGAGCTCTGTGTGGTGAGCTGGTCCCGAGCAGTAGTCTGGTGGTCGGAGTTAGTGTTTGTGGGAGCGAGGAGGCTGAGGATGTTGGCGGTAGTAGGTTGAGTGTTTGTAGATAGTAGAGATCATGTCGTGGAAGAAGTCCACCAGGGTGTTGCAAAGTTCTTGGGAAGGGGTGATGATGCTTTTGGTTGCTGAAGGGTTGGAGAACTCCTTGACGATGAAGACTTCTTTGCTGTGGTTTGTGCTGGCTTCGATGCAGTTGACTATGGTGTACTTTTTTGTCTCTTTCAAGTTTTGGTGGTAGTGGTTGAGTAAAGTCTTGAAGGTGGTGTGGACGGTGGGATCCTTTCTGTTGTTCCATTTCCTTCTTTGTTGTTTGCAGTTGCATTTCATGGCTCTCAATTACAAGGTGTACCAGCTGTCATTCAAAGACGTTCTAAGGCATGGGCAAAGTGGGGTCTGCCCAGGGCCACAACCTTTGAGGGGTCTCTTGATTGAGCCAGCTATGTTCTGCAGAGAGTCTTGCACTGATGGCCATGAATAATTTTTAAACAGATTGTTGTAAACAGCATTTTTCTATAATTTATTTTTAATGTGTGAGTCTATTACAGCCACTTTGCAGACAAAATGTGTTTATGTTTCATGCAACAGCCATATAAAAAGTTTCTTTTGGATCAATACAGTACCTGACATATGAGAAATAGGAGGGTGTGTCAGATTATTTGCAGTAATATTAGGGAGATGCTGCTGGGTTACAATACTGAAAACACCCATCACTATCCCTGAATATCAGATGAACACACATTAAGAATTTGAGGGCATGAAAGAGCTGAAATTGGATCATAAAATCAAAGCCGTTCCGAACAGGGGCTTAAAAAAACATTTGGCCCAGGGCCTCCAAAATCCTTAAAACGTCCATGCTGGCATGCTTTGTGAATCTTTTGAGCTAGGTGGATTTGATGGGGGCGACCTTGTTAGTGACCCATGTGGTGAAGGTCTTAGCCTATTCAAGGTTGGTTGTGGTGTCAGGACGGGAGGTGTTGAAGGTTTTGATCCATAGTCTTTAGGATACTTTGCTCCAGCTGCAGTTGGAGGTGATGGGTGGCTTGGTGTTGGTGCTGGGGGCTGCTGTGATGGTCAAGTGGACATGGAGTGGTCGGTCCAGGTGAACTTGTTGACATGACGTACTTGATTCTGTTGCTGGCTGTGAAAATTGGGTCATGTGTGTGTCCTGCATTGTGTGTGGGGTTGGTAACTAGTTGAGTGAGGCCGATGTTGTTCATACTTTCAAGGAGGTTGGCTGTGTTGGCTTTGTTGAGGTCGTTAAGGTGAAAATGGAGGTCTCTGAGGAAGATGTAGTGTTCGCTGATGATGGCTTGAGGTGCGATGAATTTGGGTATGGCGTCTCAAAAGTTGATGCGTGGTCCTGGAGGTCTGTAGGCAAGGGTGTCTTTATATGGTGGTTTGGAAGTTGAGGTGTTCCATGAACAGGGTAGTGTCGTCTGCAGCGGTGGTGCAGTTCATGTTTTTTTTGTGACTGATGGTAATTCCAACGTGTTTTTTTATGTGGTCCCGGCGTGCTATCTTATAGCCATTGGGTGTGGCAATGGCAATGTTGAGAGCAGATGCAGGATTGAGCCAGGTTCTCAGTGAAGGAGATGACATGGTATCCTAGATATTGCAGGCATGTTTGCTAAGCAATCAGGCATTGAGTAGGAGGCAGTGGAGTTGTCCAGGTGTAGTCATGGTTGGTGTGGTGGTGGCGGTTGCATGTCCTGGTGCTCCGGTGTTGCAGGAGAAGAGGCAGATTTTGCATGCGAAGGGTCCTTCTGTCGATCATGGAGAGGTGCGGCATCAGTTGTGGAATCTGGAGTACAAGGCTACACGTTTAACTGCGGGTGACAGGAGATCCAGGGTCCTGGAGCTGGGGGCAGTCCAAGCAGGGACGGGCACAGACAGGCTAGCCATTGGCACTCCAGCGGCATGTGTCTGCTGCACAGGTGCACTGCAGCATCCATTAATAAGTTCTGGGAGGGGGTGCTGAGAAGCGGGAGGTGGAAGCAGTGGGAAAGCAAGCGGTGAGTCGGGCCGACTTGTAGAGAGAGAAACAGAACAGAAGCAGAGATAAACACAGAATACCAGGCACAGACTCAGAAAACAGGCATAGAATAGCAGGCACAAAACAGTGAGAACAATAATGGAGCAGTACAATGATGGAACCGGAACAGTAACAACAGTAAAGAAAAGGGCTGAAGAACACAGCGGGCAAAACTAGGAAGCATAAACTTAAGGCAGCAAGGGGGGAGCTGACACACGGACCTGCTCAATGGGGTTGTACTGCGGCCTCAATTAAGTAGGTCCTGGGAGGGGCGCTAGGCAGTGGAAGGCAGGAACAGCAGGAAAGCGAGTGCTGAGGCCGGTCGGTTGCACAGGTTACCATAGAATACCAGGCACAGACTCAGAAAATGGGCAAAGAATAGCAGGCACAAAAAACAATGGGAACAAAAATGGAGCATTACAATAATAGAACCAGAACAGTAACAACAGAAAAAGAAAGGGTTAAAGAACACAGCAGGCAAAACAATAAAGCACAAGCTTAAGACAGCAAGCAGGGAGCTGAAAACGAATCTTCTCAATGGAGTTGTGCTCCGATCTCCAAAAATAGGTCCTGGGAGGGGTCCTGGGGTCCTGGGAGGGGTCCTGGGAGACGGGAGTGGCAGGAAAGCAAACAGCGATGCCGGCCAGCTCGCAGAGGCAGAAATGAAAAAGAAGCACATGTTACAACAGAATAAAAGGCAAAGGCTCAGAAAATAGGAAAAGAATAGCAGGCACAAAACAAACAGTGAGAATAGTAATGGTGCAGTACAATAATAGAACCAGAACAGTAACAACAGTAAAAGGAGAGGATCAAGAACACAGCAGGCAAAACAAGGAAGCTTAAGGCAGCAAGGGGGAGCTGGATCATGGAATGCCCACAAGCTCACTAGTTTGTTGGCATTCACATACTTTTGAGGAAACTCACACCTCGATCCCTCCACTCCCCAACATTTGCAAAGTTTTCTGCATCTGCTATCGTGGATTTCGCGGTACAAAAGGGGGTGGTGATGGACGGAGCATCAGAACCAATCAAACACTCACACCCAGTCAACAGATCTGGGTTTGATCCATCACCGTTCTTTAGCCCACTCTGCCACCCCAGTTCAGACATGGCCATCTGCAAATCAGTCTGACTCTGTGCCTCAAGGGAACAGTCCAGCCCGAACTGCCAAGCCATGCCTTCTCTGGACCGGAAACAAGCTTCCTAGGACCGGTTTCTGGCATTTCAGCCGTCTTCAGCCAGGCTTGCTTGAATCCAGTGGCAAAGTGAGCAAGGGACTCACGTCTGAGCATACCCTGCCAACTTATGGCGAACAAAGCGGTACAAAAGGGGGTGGTGATGGACGGAGCATCAGAACCAATCAAACACTCACACCCAGTCAACAGATCTGGGTTTGATCCATCACCGCTCTTTAGCCCACTCTGCCACCCCAGTTCAGACATGGCCATATGCAAATCAGTCTGACCCTGTGCCTCAAGGGAACAGTCCAGCCCGAACTGCCAAGCCATGCCTTCTCTGGACCGGAAACAAGCTTCCTAGGACCGGTTTCTGGCATTTCAGCCGTCTTCAGCCAGGCTTGCTTGAATCCAGTGGCAAAGTGAGCAAGGGACTCACGTCTGAGCATACCCTGCCAACTTATGGCGAACTAAGCGGTACAAAAGGGGGTGGTGATGGACGGAGCATCAGAACCAATCAAACACTCACACCCAGTCAACAGATCTGGGTTTGATCCATCACCGTTCTTTAGCCCACTCGGCCACCCCAGTTCAGACATGTCCATATGCAAATCAGTCCGACCCTGTGCCTCAAGGGAACAGTCCAGCCCGAACTGCCAAGCCATGCCTTCTCTGGACCGGAAACAAGCTTCCTAGGACCGGTTTCTGGCATTTCAGCCGTCTTCAGCCAGGCTTGCTTGAATCCAGTGGCAAAGTGAGCAAGGGACTCACGTCTGAGCGTACCCTGCCAACTTATGGCGAACAAAGCGGTACAAAAGGGGGTGGTGATGGACGGAGCATCAGAACCAATCAAACACTCACACCCAGTCAACAGATCTGGGTTTGATCCATCACCGTTCTTTAGCCCACTCTGCCACCCCAGTTCAGACATGGCCATATGCAAATCAGTCTGACCCTGTGCCTCAAGGGAACAGTCCAGCCCGAACTGCTAAGCCATGCCTTCTCTGGACTGGATACAAGCTTCCTAGGACCGGTTTCTGGCATTTCAGCCGTCTTCAGCCAGGCTTGCTTGAATCCAGTGGCAAAGTGAGCAAGGGACTCACGTCTGAGCATACCCTGCCAACTTATGGCGAACAAAGCGGTACAAAAGGGGGTGGTGATGGACGGAGCATCAGAACCAATCAAACACTCACACCCAGTCAACAGATCTGGGTTTGATCCATCACCGTTCTTTAGCCCACTCTGCCACCCCAATTCAGACATGGCCATATGCAAATCAGTCTGACCCCGTGCCTCAAGGGAACAGTCCAGCCCGAACTGCCAAGCTATGCGTTCTCGGACCGGAAACAAGCTTCCTAGGACCGGTTTCTGGCATTTCAGCCATCTTCAGCCAGGCTTGCTTGAATCCAGTGGCAAAGTGAGCAAGGGGCTCACGCCTGAGCATACCCTGCCAACTTATGGCGAACAAAGCGGTACAAAAGGGGGTGGTGATGGACGGAGCATCAGAACCAATCAAACACTCACACCCAGTCAACAGATCTGGGTTTGATCCATCACCGTTCTTTAGCCCACTCTGCCACCCCAGTTCAGACATGGCCATATGCAAATCAGTCTGACCCTGTGCCTCAAGGGAACAGTCCAGCCCGAACTGCCAAGCCATGCCTTCTCTGGACCAGAAACAAGCTTCCTAGGACCGGTTTCTGGCATTTCAGCCGTCTTCAGCCAGGCTTGCTTGAATCCAGTGGCAAAGTGAGCAAGGGGCTCACGTCTGAGCATACCCTGCCAACTTATGGTGAACATAGCGGTACAAAAGGGGGTGGTGATGGACGGAGCATCAGAACCAATCAAACACTCACACCCAGTCAACAGATCTGGGTTTGATCCATCACCGTTCTTTAGCCCACTCGGCCACCCCAGTTCAGACATGGCCATATGCAAATCATTCTGACCCTGTGCCTCAAGGGAACAGTCCAGCCCGAACTGCAAAGCCATGCCTTCTCTGGGCCGGAAACAAGCTTCCTAGGACCGGTTTCTGGCATTTCAGCCGTCTTCAGCCAGGCTTGCTTGAATCCAGTGGCAAAGTGAGCAAGGGACTCACGTCTGAGCATACCCTGCCAACTTATGGCGAACAAAGCGGTACAAAAGGGGGTGGTGATAGACGGAGCATCAGAACCAATCAAACACTCACACCCAGTCAACAGATCTGGGTTTGATCCATCACCGTTCTTTAGCCCACTCTGGCATGTCTGCCACCCCAGTTCAGACATGTCCATATGCAATTCAGTCTGACCCTGTGCCTCAAGGGAACAGTCCAGCCCGAACTGCCAAGCCATGCCTTCTCTGGACCGGAAACAAGCTTCCTAGGACCGGTTTCTGGCATTTCAGCCGTCTTCAGCCAGGCTTGCTTGAATCCAGTGGCAAAGTGAGCAAGGGACTCACGTCTGAGCATACCCTGCCAACTTATGGCGAACAAAGCGGTACAAAAGGGGGTGGTGATGGACGGAGCATCAGAACCAATCAAACACTCACACCCAGTCAACAGATCTGGGTTTGATCCATCACCATTCTTTAGCCCACTCTGCCACCCCAGTTCAGACATGGCCATATGCAAATCAGTCTGACTCTGTGCCTCAAGGGAACAGTCCAGCCCGAACTGCAAAGCCATGCCTTCTCTGGGCCGGAAACAAGCTTCCTAGGACCGGTTTCTGGCATTTCAGCCGTCTTCAGCCAGGCTTGCTTGAATCCAGTGGCAAAGTGAGCAAGGGACTCACGTCTGAGCATACCCTGCCAACTTATGGCGAACAAAGCGGTACAAAAGGGGGTGGTGATGGACGGAGCATCAGAACCAATCAAACACTCACACCCAGTCAACAGATCTGGGTTTTATCCTTCACCGTTCTTTAGCCCACTCTGACACCCCAGTTCAGACATGGCCATATGCAAATCAGTCTGACCCTGTGCCTCAAGGGAATAGTCCAGCCCGAACTGCCAAGCCATGCCTTCTCTGGGCCGGAAAAAAGCTTCCTAGGACCGGTTTCTGGCATTTCAGCCATCTTCAGCCAGGCTTGCTTGAATCCAGTGGCAAAGTGAGCAAGGGACTCACGTCTGAGCATACCCTGCCAACTTATGGCGAAC
Organism: Triturus cristatus; assembly: GCF_964204655.1. Taxonomy (NCBI): domain Eukaryota; kingdom Metazoa; phylum Chordata; class Amphibia; order Caudata; family Salamandridae; genus Triturus; species Triturus cristatus. The sequence goes on along the minus strand of NC_140580.1, from coordinate 166,340,152 downwards.
AAAGCGGTACAAAAGGGGGTGGTGATGGACGGAGCATCAGAACCAATCAAACACTCACACCCAGTCAACAGATCTGGGTTTGATCCATCACCGTTCTTTAGCCCACTCTGCCACCCCAATTCAGACATGGCCATATGCAAATCAGTCTGACCCCGTGCCTCAAGGGAACAGTCCAGCCCGAACTGCCAAGCCATGCCTTCTCGGACCGGAAACAAGCTTCCTAGGACCGGTTTCTGGCATTTCAGCCATCTTCAGCCAGGCTTGCTTGAATCCAGTGGCAAAGTGAGCAAGGGGCTCACGCCTGAGCATACCCTGCCAACTTATGGCGAACAAAGCGGTACAAAAGGGGGTGGTGATGGACGGAGCATCAGAACCAATCAAACACTCACACCCAGTCAACAGATCTGGGTTTGATCCATCACCGTTCTTTAGCCCACTCTGCCACCCCAGTTCAGACATGGCCATATGCAAATCAGTCTGACCCTGTGCCTCAAGGGAACAGTCCAGCCCGAACTGCCAAGCCATGCCTTCTCTGGACCAGAAACAAGCTTCCTAGGACCGGTTTCTGGCATTTCAGCCGTCTTCAGCCAGGCTTGCTTGAATCCAGTGGCAAAGTGAGCAAGGGGCTCACGTCTGAGCATACCCTGCCAACTTATGGTGAACATAGCGGTACAAAAGGGGGTGGTGATGGACGGAGCATCAGAACCAATCAAACACTCACACCCAGTCAACAGATCTGGGTTTGATCCATCACCGTTCTTTAGCCCACTCGGCCACCCCAGTTCAGACATGGCCATATGCAAATCATTCTGACCCTGTGCCTCAAGGGAACAGTCCAGCCCGAACTGCAAAGCCATGCCTTCTCTGGGCCGGAAACAAGCTTCCTAGGACCGGTTTCTGGCATTTCAGCCGTCTTCAGCCAGGCTTGCTTGAATCCAGTGGCAAAGTGAGCAAGGGACTCACGTCTGAGCATACCCTGCCAACTTATGGCGAACAAAGCGGTACAAAAGGGGGTGGTGATAGACGGAGCATCAGAACCAATCAAACACTCACACCCAGTCAACAGATCTGGGTTTGATCCATCACCGTTCTTTAGCCCACTCTGGCATGTCTGCCACCCCAGTTCAGACATGTCCATATGCAATTCAGTCTGACCCTGTGCCTCAAGGGAACAGTCCAGCCCGAACTGCCAAGCCATGCCTTCTCTGGACCGGAAACAAGCTTCCTAGGACCGGTTTCTGGCATTTCAGCCATCTTCAGCCAGGCTTGCTTGAATCCAGTGGCAAAGTGAGCAAGGGACTCACGTCTGAGCATACCCTGCCAACTTATGGCGAACAAAGCGGTACAAAAGGGGGTGGTGATGGACGGAGCATCAGAACCAATCAAACACTCACACCCAGTCAACAGATCTGGGTTTGATCCATCACCATTCTTTAGCCCACTCTGCCACCCCAGTTCAGACATGGCCATATGCAAATCAGTCTGACTCTGTGCCTCAAGGGAACAGTCCAGCCCGAACTGCAAAGCCATGCCTTCTCTGGGCCGGAAACAAGCTTCCTAGGACCGGTTTCTGGCATTTCAGCCGTCTTCAGCCAGGCTTGCTTGAATCCAGTGGCAAAGTGAGCAAGGGACTCACGTCTGAGCATACCCTGCCAACTTATGGCGAACAAAGCGGTACAAAAGGGGGTGGTGATGGACGGAGCATCAGAACCAATCAAACACTCACACCCAGTCAACAGATCTGGGTTTTATCCATCACCGTTCTTTAGCCCACTCTGCCACCCCAGTTCAGACATGGCCATATGCAAATCAGTCTGACCCTGTGCCTCAAGGGAATAGTCCAGCCCGAACTGCCAAGCCATGCCTTCTCTGGGCCGGAAAAAAGCTTCCTAGGACCGGTTTCTGGCATTTCAGCCATCTTCAGCCAGGCTTGCTTGAATCCAGTGGCAAAGTGAGCAAGGGACTCACGTCTGAGCATACCCTGCCAACTTATGGCGAACAAAGCGGTACAAAAGGGGGTGGTGATGGACGGAGCATCAGAACCAATCAAACACTCACACCCAGTCAACAGATCTGGGTTTGATCCATCACCGTTCTTTAGCCCACTCTGCCACCCCAGTTCAGACATGGCCATATGCAAATCAGTCTGACCCTGTGCCTCAAGGGAACAGTCCAGCCCGAACTGCCAAGCCATGCCTTCTCTGGACCGGAAACAAGCTTCCTAGGACCGGTTTCTGGCATTTCAGCCGTCTTCAGCCAGGCTTGCTTGAATCCAGTGGCAAAGTGAGCAAGGGACTCACGTCTGAGCATACCCTGCCAACTTATGGCGAACAAAGCGGTACAAAAGGGGGTGGTGATGGACGGAGCATCAGAACCAATCAAACACTCACACCCAGTCAACAGATCTGGGTTTGATCCATCACCGTTCTTTAGCCCACTCGGCCACCCCAGTTCAGACATGGCCATATGCAAATCAGTCTGACCCTGTGCCTCAAGGGAACAGTCCAGCCCGAACTGCCAAGCCATGCCTTCTCTGGACCGGAAACAAGCTTCCTAGGACCGGTTTCTGGCATTTCAGCCGTCTTCAGCCAGGCTTGCTTGAATCCAGTGGCAAAGTGAGCAAGGGACTCGCGTCTGAGCATACCCTGCCAACTTATGGCGAACAAAGCGGTACAAAGCGGATTTCTGCACACTTATGACAGTATCTGTTAGTGATCCTTCTGTGAATTTCTTTGTAAGTGGAACTATTCTTGTCATACGTTTGTGGCAGAAATTGTCTTTGTGAATCTAACAAGTTATTTCCTTGTGGCTAATTCTGAATTATGCTATGTTTATGTAGTCATAATCATGGCATCTATCTTCTAGGCAATACATTAAAATCTTCTATGGAAGTAAGGACTGATCACTTGTCTATACAGAGAACATGACTCAGCCTGTTACACGGTATTTGTTGAATATTTATACCTCCGCTGTCTCTCTAACTACATTAAACACCACTTTATTTTCTTGAACATGTTTTACAATTTTGCTTGCAACACCACATGCATAGACACCGATTTGTAAAGATGTTGCTCACCACCTTCTTCCTGTAATATACTTCAATGTCTTTTCTGTACAATGTGTAGCATCTTCCCAGCCAGGGTACCCACCAGCGACTACGCCACACACGGAGTCTAGCTTAGTAATACACGTCTTTATTTGTGTGTGTGTAACTGCGAACGTAACATTCTAAAGCAGCCTTCACTGAAATACACTATTCATTAAGTAGTGACTCTACGGAGTTCATCAGGAGCCAAAATGTGTCTCTGTCATTCTTAATTCTCAAGACACTCGACGATGCCAGAAGCCTGGTCAATAGTATAAAAACCTTGTAAGTAATTGAAGTTTGGATTTATTTAGCTGTGGTGATAGAACGCAGTGATATCACAACCGGACCAGAGGCGAGTATACTTTGTACACACTCAACCTGAGTAGTCTACAAAACTAGACTCCGACAGTGACTATTCTGCTCATCATCTCCGACTGACTACTGTGACTCATTGGGCTAGAGAGAAGTTCTCAAGCGTTTGAATTCTATGGACCCCCCTAGGATCACCACTGGATGCCTGGGACCCTGACCTAAACAATGTCCACAATTTTAACTTAAAAAAAATATACAAAACTATAGAAACAAGTATACATCAAACATATGCACAAATTCTGAGATATTTTATTTAATTCACAAACAAATACATACAACAATCTTTTTACTGGGAAGATTGGATCGTTCCAAAATTCGGTTTTATTTCTAAAAGATAAAGGACCAGATGTAGAAAAAGTAGGAATTACGATTTCCAAATTAAGATCCTTACTGAATCGTAATTAGGAAATAGCAATTACTTATGTAAGAAAATGTATAACTTCTAATTAGTGATTCCTAGTGGGTCACAAATCAACCTACTGCATGATATTAATGAGGTAGGTTGCAATTTGTGACCCATTAGGAATTGTAGCCATCACAGGGATGGTGGCTTTCTGCCAAGGTTTCAGTGCAATCAGGCTAAGCCCCAATAGTAGTTATTCTAATTTAGACACCCAATTTCTTACATACTAAAGGTCAGAAAGCACATTTAAAATGTGCAGTGTATGACCATTGGCTGGCATCAGTGAAAGCTCCTCCACAAGAAAACGGTTAACATTTCGAAGTTTGGGCTCTTCGCGACCACAAACAGGCATGTTTCTGCCAAAACTCTGCTGACTGTGATGACCGCCAAAGTCGAGCAGCTCTTTGTGCTAAAGCTAAACCCATCTATACACTCGAGCTTCCTCCTTGCGGCCTTCTCCAATGCAAATGGAACTCTTTGTGGCGAACTTGTGAATGTAACTGTTCAGCTGGACTAACCTGGTCCCTTTATCGGACCCACACTCCATCAAGGTTGGCCTGAACATGTGACTTTCCTCCGGTGTAGTGTTACCAGATAACCGTGGATGGTGCTTTCTGCTTCTTGGTGCTAGTTTCAGTAAAAATGTGAAAATTCAATACCTCCTTTTCTACTGATTGGATATTTGGCATTCTGGTATCATTTTCTTTATTATAATTTACTCTATTGTTCTAACTTAATTTGGGATTTTTCTTGTGTTGTTTTTCACTTTATTAATGTTTGTGTGCTGCATAAATACTTCACACATTGCCTCTAAGTTAAGCCTGACTGCTTTGTACCAACCTACCAGAGGTTAATTCTGCCACCCTGTTCAATCAATGACCCACTTTTTTACAATGGTGCATACATATGTGTATTGATAGTTTGGATATTTTGGGTTGCATAGGAGTGTTTGTGAGGGGCACTAACTCTTTTATGTGTCTAATTTTCAGGCCCAATGGATCTAATTTTTCTGATGCTATAAATATCTGTGATATGTTAAAGTGTGTATCTGTTTAAGATTCTTTAGTTACCGTAGTGATGCGTGGAAGTACACTGGGAGTGGGCACTGTATAACGTAAGGTTCACCTATCTGAGCAGTCACATCTCCTTTCACCAGCTACCCAGATACCAGCACTCAGCAGGACTCCTACTTGCACACACCTCACGCTTCTACAGAAGGAGATCAGAAGGATGGGCGCTCTCTTACAACACACCTAATGCATGGAACAACCCCCTACTCTGATCAGAACCTCCTCCTACTCTCTTCTTGATTTCCACATGAAGCTGACTACCTGGCAAGTCTACTAACCAACCTACCCTAGGCAGGGCTAGGCACACACACCTAAAAATTACCGGAACTGAGGTTAGCGTTCTAGTGGCCCACCTCACTACTTAACCGGATGTCTGGACCAACGCACAGCGGTTGCGCTAGAGGCATTCTGGCTTTTTCGAACCAGTACACTTGGTACTGCAACTATTGAAGGGCTCGCGTAACGGGCCCCACTGATAGCTTTTTAAATTGTGTATTGTGTGATTTTAGCCTCCCGCATTACTTTCTGTAAAGCATGTGATTTTAGTCTCCTGCATTACTTTCTGTAAAGCATTTTTTATTACTTATTTGTTGTGTGGCACCAACAGCATTTCTTCCTTGTCCAGCACGGGTTGTCCCGTTTGTCTGGAGGAAGATAGTGCTTGCGGAAAGAGCCCCGTGGAACTTCCTAAAAATTACAGGAACTGAGGTTAGCAGTCTAGTGGCCCACCTCACTACTTAACCGGATGCCTGGACCGACGCGAGCAGTGGGCGCGCCACTGGCGTGCTGAAGGCACACCTAAGGCAAGCCCGTCTGTCCCCTTCTGCTCCAGTTCATCGCCGGGAGCCAGAAATTCTGCCTGTTTGGCGGTAGCTTCTACTCCTAGGCTCATCTATACGTCCACTCAACTTCTACAGCTGAGACATGTCTTGGTACCGTGCTCGCACGCTCCTATATCTGTTAATCTTGAAGGTCCTTTTGCCTGTTTATATTGTCATTTTAAATGCTACGATATTATATCAGACACTCAAGGTAACAATGCTAGCAATGAAAGTCTGACAGGGGGAGGTGACTTTAAGTCAAGTCATTCCCCACTCTTCTAATCAGCTGCATTCCTGGAAAAGTTTCCTGGCAAACGTACGCTCATTACCTAAACATGCCACTGAACTCTGTGATCTGGTTAGTTCAGAATGCCCAGATTTAGGCTTCCTAACAGAGACATGGCTTAAACCCACCTCCATAATGCATATATAAAGGACCCCCTGCTAAGACGAAAGTCTCCTAAGGCAAGGCAATAACAGAATGAATGTAAACACCCTAGGCAGTCTACACTACATCATTATATAAAACAATAACAACATATTCAAGTGGGAACTCAGTGTACACAGTATTAATAAAAATACATTTGAATTTTATTTAGATAGAATTACAAAAAAAACTTCCTAAAAATTACAGGAACTGAGGTTAGCAGTCTAGTGGCCCACCTCACTACTTAACCGGATGCCTGGACCGACGCGAGCAGTGGGCGCGCCACTGGCGTGCTGAAGGCACACCTAAGGCAAGCCCGTCTGTCCCCTTCTGCTCCGGTTCATCGCCGGGAGCCAGAAATTCTGCCTGTTTGGCGGTAGCTTCTACTCCTAGGCTCATCTATACGTCCACTCAACTTCTACAGCTGAGACATGTCTTGGTACCGTGCTCGCACGCTCCTATATCTGTTAATCTTGAAGGTCCTTTTGCCTGTTTATATTGTCATTTTAAATGCTACGATATTATATCAGACACTCAAGGTAACAATGCTAGCAATGAAAGTCTGACAGGGGGAGGTGACTTTAAGTCAAGTCATTCCCCACTCTTCTAATCAGCTGCATTCCTGGAAAAGTTTCCTGGCAAACGTACGCTCATTACCTAAACATGCCACTGAACTCTGTGGTCTGGTTAGTTCAGAATGCCCAGATTTAGGCTTCCGAACAGAGACATGGCTTAAACCCACCTCCATAATGCATATATAAAGGACCCCCTGCTAAGACGAAAGTCTCCTAAGGCAAGGCAATAACAGAATGAATGTAAACACCCTAGGCAGTCTACACTACATCATTATATAAAACAATAACAACATATTCAAGTGGGAACTCAGTGTACACAGTATTAATAAAAATACATTTGAATTTTATTTAGATAGAATTACAAAAAAATATATATGTATCCTAAATCAAGCCAATGATACAGGCATAATCTCAATTTATAATGCGGAATTACATTGCATAAAACACAAAAAATATAGCAAATCAATATGTAATGCAACAGACATGATTACACATAGACAGAAAAAGGCGGTGGCTCTAACAGAGATCTTCTCAACGCGCGTTTCAACGCTAAAAAGCGCCTTCACCAGGAGAGCCACAGTTTCTTTCCCCCTAAAATAATAAACACAAATAAACAACTCTAAAAGAACACTGAGTTCCCTGCTACATACTGATACATTTATGATTATGTGCTGCCACAAGAGACCCAAAAATTAAATAATCACCCAAAGTGAAGAAGAAAAAAGGAAACGAAGGGCTGAATGCCAGTGCTCAATCAAACATAAGATACCTTTAATTTAGATGGACCAAAGAGCCAAAACATGAAATCAATTATAACAAAATGGAAACAGGAAAATAAAGAAAGAAAGAAAGAAAGAAAGAAAGAAAGAAAGAAAAGACCCAAATCTTAACTCATAGCCATCAATGAGCTACAATATGAAGAATCTTACTTTATGTACGATCAGCGATATAAGGATGAACTATGGAGAACAGATACAAATGTCAAAACAGACTGTGTATAAAAAAGAAGAAAAGAAAGACAAGAAAAGAATCAGAAAATGTCCAATACTTATATCAATAGCACTTTAAAAACATTATAAAATAATATAGTAAGAGAAATAACAGACCCAAAAGGGTATAGACTGTAATTGCTCACATTAGTAATGAAAAGGAGCAGTCGATGGATAAATCCCGCCAAGTCCGGTGGAGAAAGCACTTAGAGGCGATTAAAACTCAGGAGAATACTAGACTGGGACATACAAAAAAAGGGATAAACTTAAACAACGATGGAAGAACCCAAGACACAGCAAACGACTAATCGTCTAATGCGTGCAGAAAAGATATATACCTGAGTAGAAATTCCAAATGTAGAAAATACTAATTGAAAAATGGGCCCCAGTATCCACTGTCTTGATATAGTATGCCCGGTCAAGATAGAATTGAGGGGGGTACTCCCACGTGCACAGGTAATTGCTCCAATTACATATAGACTGTCGAAAACTGAAAAAATAAAAGGACTAAATATAAAGAGCTGACATTGGCAAAGGCCAGACATAGAAGACATACCCTACGTCCTACGTGAGCTTAATGTAAGCAACACAAGAAAAAACAAAGAAATCTGAGGATTAAACAATCCCGGGATCCAGGACATTCAATAGTGTGAGATACGACAAAGTTAAAAGATTAAAAAGATCCCAAAACTAAGCGGCATGCTGACAATGTACTTAGCAATGGGAGATATCGTGAAAGGATGGGGCTATAGCTGCATTTCAACATTCAAAAAAGTCGGCAACATCTTAGCACCGCTTACAGAATACATCTCTTCATCAAAACGTTACACGCAGAAGGCGCTTACCCAGAATTCTCAACGACAAACCGCGACCGGATACTAATTTTAAATACAACCAAAATATCACGTGACTAGCCGTAACAGATGGAGTAAACCAGCAAGATAGAAAGCGGACCGCAACGCAAGGTGAATAAAGGATAGACATAAAAGATGTCTCCATGCTGTAGCTATTGCTGTAGCTACTAGAAAGGGAATGTAGTATTTAGCCTGTTTTATAGAATCCAAGCAAAGCCCCAAGATAGGCATGTAAGTAAGTAACTGGAAAAAATGGCTAAAGCTGTATATACATAAACATAAAGATGAAAACTGCTAACTCCAATTGCTGTGCCCACAGGAATATTTGTGGCCAAAACACAAATAATATATGGTAAGATGTACCCAAGAAAAATAGGGGAGAAATGCCCATTAATGATTGTTAAATATAATGGCATTCTCCCACGGTAATTCACTATTCAATCCTTTGTGAAAAGTATTGAGAGTGAAAATCCAAAAAACTTCTCGTTTTTTTCCAACTTCTTCATGATGGTTATCGTTCTTAGTATTGATTTTCTCAAGTCTGTGCCATTTGATGTCATTGGTAGAATGTTGTCGTTCTTGATAATGTTTTATTCTGGGGTCTAGCAGTTTGCTAGTTCGAATAGCAGAGCGATATTCGTTAAGACGAATGGCCATAGGTCTGGAGGTTTCTCCTACATACCTAAAGTTACAAGGACAGACAATCAAATAAATAACATTATCTGTTTTGCAGTTGGTCATAGATTTTGAATCAGTAGTATAGCCATTATGGGTAATAGTCTGTCCTTCTATGGCTCCATCGCATGCTTTACATTTAGAGCGTAGACATTTAAATGTCCCTCTAATCGGTAGTGTGCCATCTATGGTTTTCTGTATAAAAGGAACATGGGTGTTAAAGCGTGATCTAACAATAATGTCCTTTAAATTCTTGTTTAGCCTGTGTGCAAATAGGGGTTTCTTGAGTTGTAATGGTTGATCTTGATCAATATTCAATATGTGCCAATTAGCATTGATGATACGTCTTACTTGCTCATCCATGGTCGAGTGTTTCGTGACACACAGTTATTGGTCATTTGTTTTGGAGTTTTTAGCTTGTAAAAGATAATCTCTATCATAAAATCTAGCTCATTTTAAAGACTCCCGTATCAGCCGATGGGGACAGCCTCTAGCTAGAAATTTAGCCTTCATTGTTATTGCTTTAGAGTCAAAGTCTTTGCTATTTTTACAGTTGCGACGAAGTCGCAAAAACTGCCCAAAGGGAATGCTTTGTTTCTATGATCTCGGATGGTAGCTTTTGAAGTGTAACAACGTATTTCTAGCCGTGGGCTTGGTAAAGAGATCTACCTCTAAGTGACCAGAATTGTGTTTAATCATGATGTCTAGGAATTCTACCTCTTGTCTACTTGTATGGGCTGTAAACTTGAGGTTAGTGTCTGTTACATTTAGCCATTTTAGAAATTCTTCCAGATTGTCCTCATTGTCTCCCCAAATGAAAAAGATGTCATCAATATAACGTACCCAACGATATATTGATTCAAAGAAGGGAGCGATCTCATTGTAAATAAAATTAAGTTCAAATTTAGACATGTATATATTTGCTACAGAGGGAGCTACTGTAGCTCCCATACTGACACCACGAATTTGTATGAACCAGATGTTGTTAAATTCAAATGTATTCTCTGTAAATACAATGGTGAGGTACTCTAGGACAAACAATTTAGGACATGGGATTTCATAAGTGTCAATAAACCAGGATACAGCTGTTATTGCTTCTCTTTGAGGAATATTGCTATATAGTGACTCTATATCTAGAGTCACTAAAATCTCTTGATTGGAATTAAAAGGTAGATGTTCAACCTTAGAGATCATATCACCGGTATCTCTGATGTACGATGGAGATTTAGGTATATATGGACGTAGACATTGATCAACATATTTAGATAACGATTCTGTAACTGATCCAATTGTAGATACAATTGGTCGTAACGGGGGCTCAAAAAGGTTTTTATGTACCTTGGGTACTCCATATGTTCAAGGCATTGTTTTCTTAGAACTATTCAAAATGCATGTTCTTTTTAATTTATTTCTCCTTTTAGTAGAGCCATGTTTGATAATCGTTGAATTACCAAACAAACTCTATTGGTAGGGTCTGTGGTAACTTTAGTGGAAAAATAGGGATCACTCAAAAGGGTCATCATTTGCTTTTCATAGGAAGTTGTGTTTAACACAACAATACCTCCCCCTTTGTCAGCACTTTTAATGGTATCTGACTTGTTCTCTTTAAGGGTAGACAAACAAGAAAATTCCTCTTTACTGAGATTGTATCGAGGTTTGGGAATGAAGCGAGTGGCTTGATCTAGTCGTGAAAGAACAACTTTTTCAAACATTCCAACTTCAGGCTCTATCTGGTCTAATGATGGAGTAAAGGACAACTGCAATGCTACAGTGGTATTAACAGTAGCAGAAAGAATATTGCTAGACTCTTGGGAAAAATATTTTTTCAGTCTCATTTTGCGGAAAAATGAAATTATATCAGTGTATATTTCAAATTTATTGGTATACGAATGTGGAACAAAAGACAGTCCCTTCGAAAGCAGACTCATACAGTCTGAGTCTAACAACTCTGATGACAAATTGAAGATAGGAATAGTGTCGACTATCTCCAATATTGTCGGTTCCTGGTTTCTAATAGGTGCTGGTTGTCCGATGGTGCATAGGGATTCTGTTGTTGGTAATTCCCTCTCATTTGGGGCTGAAAACGTACTCATTGTCGCCCTTTGCGTGTCCCTTGTTGGGCTAAAAAAAGGCTGGTTTTGTGGGTTATAAGGACGACTAGGTCTAGATGGATCATAGAACTGATCATTTGTATCCCCATCGGAATCAGAGGTATCAGAGAAAGTTCTAACTTGTCGTGCTTTATGGTTATATTCCTGGGGGTATTGATTGTGTTGGTAATAATTTTCATTCAGATATGGGTAAGTTTTAGTCATAGAGTAGAAGCGTAAATCCGTAAATCCTTTCTTAGTTTCTCAGTCTTACGTTTTACAAGATATTCAGAAAACAACAAGAGCTCTTTTTCTGCAGCCTCAAGTTTCTTCTTAGCTTCTTCTACGCTATTAGATTTTCTAATTTGTTCTTATAGTTCTAATAGTTCATTTTTAGGTCTCGCCTTGCTATCGCGTAAGCGATCGCAGAGCGAGAACTATTGTAAAAGGGCTTTTGAAAGTGCTCCGAAAAGCTTATTGCATGGCTAGCACGCGCACAATCACGCGCATCGTGCCGCCATGCACTCCGCTTTTGGGAGCACTTCAAAGGGTCCGCTCCCCCGCCACCAAGCGCGCGCGCGCCACGCTCCGCCGGGCTTTTTTTTTCTTGTTTTCTTCACATCTATCCTTTCTACTTTCCGAGTGAGGCAACTGAATATCCCGGCGGTGGTGCACTTCGCCTTCTCTCTGTGCTCCTGATTGTAATCCCTCTCACCCTTTCTGGCTTGGGAGGGGGGGGTGCTTTTTTGGGATGTATTAAGTGTGTGTCTGTTACGGTTTCACTCTCCTTTCCCCCCCCCCCCCTTTAACTGCCTCCCCAGGTGTCTCAGTCTTCTTGTGGATACTCACTCCCTTCGTGTTGTCTTAAATGCGCTCAGGCTCCAGTGCGCTTGCTCTTTCTGTCGGCCTACGCCCCCTCGGTAAACGTCTGCTCTCACTCAGCCACCCTTTCGTTGCCGCTGCTATCTACTCACAGTTGTCGGGTGACCTGCAGAGGGTTGCTGAGCGCCGGCAGGCATGAGCGGCTACAGGCGTGTGACGAGGCTCCGTCAGTCCCAGGCATTAACAGAGGTGTGTTGCTGGTGTGTGCGTTCTTGCTATGGTGCTTTCACTCCTCACTTGTAGATCGCAGGTCTCGGCGCCATTTTTTAGGAGTCAGTGGTTTCACTTTCTCCTCCACTTTTTTTACCGAGTTTTATATAGCGTGAACTTGTCCCAACGGTATCGGGTATCAGAGCGCTTTCCATAACAACAGTTGCGTTTCATAAGGATACATTCATTTTGTTTGGCAGGGGTAGATTAAGTGATTTGCCCAAGATCACAGAATGTTCAGCGTCATTGCCGAAACTCGAAACCGGTTAGACATGCTCAGGCTCGCCGTTGAAAATCAATAAAAAAAACTTTATTTTTTGGAAGCAGAAAGAAGGCAGCTGTATTTAAACGCAACACTTTTGTTTTTACCAGCTCCCCGCATGCTTCTCCTGAGACAGGTGAGATGTGGTGGGCTAGGGTAACCTTGGAATGGGGGAGAGGATGGTTGGTCTCCACCAATCAGGGAGTACCTGTTCTGCTTTTGTTTTACTACCCACCCCTCCCTCTCGATTTCATCTCAGCCCGTTCTCGTTCGTCTCCCCCTCCCACCAGCCCGTCTCTTCAATCTCGGCCTAAAAAGTGCTATGAAGCAGCCAGCGATGGCCGTTTTATAGCGCTTATTTAAAATCACCCACCGCCACCTGATTTATCAAAGCTAGCAAACTCGTGCATTAGTGAGTCTTATTGGCTTTGCCACTGCTTGTGTTTTGAGTGTGCCCCCTCCTCTGGGGTGTGTGGCACTGTTCCTTAAAAGTGACAGCACCGATGGTGTTACAACAACATGCCTTTCTGAGCACCGGTCGTCAGATGCCCTGCTTTCGTGAGCTCCGCTGCTACATAGAAGGAACAGTTAAGGGATATTTTGCATTGCTCATTGAAGCTGGCTTTAAGTGCATGAAGCGCTATTCTCTAGCCCGGGGCTGAGCTGATGTTAAACAGTGGCAAGTAAAAGGCACATGAAGCCATGACACAGCCCAGACAATATTTCAAATCAATTTTATTTTAAAGGTCAAAGAACACTAACATGGGGTTTGCATCACAAGGCCATAAAAGTGGCAGCTGAGCGCTATACAGACACAATGCCAACTACCGGCTACAGCTTTGTCCTATGCAAGCTGCAGTAGACCCCTCCCCCACCCACTAGTGCGTCCGTTCCTTATTTCCTTCCTCTGTCTAGATAGGAATGTGGATTGGATGGTCCCTCCCAGCATGAATCACAGCAAGCATTTGATATCTCTCATTTTACTTTACACAGTAAAATTATCTCCCTTTAAATAGGTGCTAGAAATAACAAATCAGGCAGTGTAAGCCTCATTTAGATGCCGCTGTATTTTTGTTTACAAGTGCAAACCGGTTTAACAATTGACAGAATTCAGTCCCACACTCGAAAGGCAGTTTATGCACAAGGAAGTACAGTACCCCTGGGGGGGTAAATCTCTGTGGGTGGGAAGTGGGGGGTACAGGGCAGAAATTCCCACAGCCACGTGTCTCTGAACGTGTTCATTTGTTTCTTCCGCAATATGTACATTTGTTTAATTTCGCATGTGGGGGGAAGATTCATAAAAACCTGTTCCGTATTATTCGTGGGAAGCTGCGACTGCCGCAGGTTTCCCGGTTATTCTGTTATATAGTTATTTTGTCTGAGGCCTCATCCTGTAAGACATGTGTAACTGGAAGATGCTTGAGCCTGTTGGATGTCAGTAAACTAAAAGATCTATCTACTGCTGCAGGGCTTCACCTGTAAGGCATGAGTAACACGTTGCAATGGGCAGCATAACCTGATCGTAAAGTTAACTAGCAGTTAGCTGCCTAAACAAGTGGAGCCACGCAACAGCACTTTCAGGACATGCCAGCACGAAAGAATAGTGTTTTTTTTGCCTGGCAGCCATGCTGAGCTTCACCGGTGCCCTCCCGATTGAAGCCGCCATTGGCACCCAGTTGTGGATTCTAGGCAAAATGCTCTAAGATCGGTGCGCTGCTGGTCAACGCCACGGTGGAATTTTTCGAGTTCATCAGTGAGATCCAGTGGGGCCTGGCTGCAGCAACGCACAGCCTCCAGGCAGCAGCCAAGGTTACTGCCCTTGCATTTCTGGTGCTGGTTTACAGCAGTTTTAATATCTTAGAGTTTCTTGTTGCTCAAATAGGTGTAATTTCTATTATTTATATATGTTTCCCTTGTCTATATTGCTTGATTTTGCTCGTAAGATAGTGTCACTCAATTTTTATGCGTGCCCATTTAAAGTTGGTGCTATATAAAAATGCACAAATGCTACTTGCCACAGCTTGAGGGGCAGTGGTTGTGTAGGACGGGACAGTGTACTTCAGCTGTATCAACGCATATAAATTACAGGACATTTAAAGGAGCACTTCTTGTAGGTTTAGTGGCCTACATAATCCAGTGAGATATTTCACTGAGCAGTTCAACACCGCAGCAGACATCACAACATTTCTACTATGTCTGTTGTTGGTGGTGGTTGTTAGAGGTTGCGAACTGGGGAAACAGGACTGTGTGTTTTTCTCTGCACTGGAAGCCCCTTTATATCTAGTGCTTCACAGACCGTGCATTTATGTGTGCATTAATTGCTTATCCTATAAAATACTATTTATGTATGGACGACATATTTTCAAAAGGGACATTTTTGCATTACATTTGTTTAAGGTGTTTCTAATCCAACATATGTTTTTAAGTTTGAAAAGCAGACCCATCGATTGCTGATCAGAGAGCGAATACTTTTGGTATTTACACAAGTTTGAGCTATTGGTATTGGTATTGTAAATGCCAATGCGTTTTGTTTCTTTTTCAAAAACATGGTTGAAAGGCATTGTCATTTACAATGCCAGAGTTTAAACTATTGGCACTGTAAATGACAATGCCATTTATTTATCTGTTTTCAAAAACAACACATGGATGAAGGGTTTGTCATTTACAATGCCAATGGCTCAAACTTTTGCAAATGCGAGACCTATTGCATTGCAAATGCTTGTTAAGAGAAGCTAACAGTTCTTTAGCAGTTTCAATAATAAGGATCATTAGATCTCTTGAACACCTGTTGGCTATCATACTCCATTTTTCCAGGAATTTCCTGAATTCAACAAATAAACCAGGAATATTCCGTACTCTTAAACCCTGTGGTATAACTCCGGATTTCAGATATTCCAACATAAATTCCCCGTGAGCTTCTATTCTTCTGATTTTCTTTTTAAAATTAAGAAGTTTGAATGAATCATCACTGTTAAGGGTGGTGGTAGTGGAACTATTACAAAAGGCATTGCTCGTACCAACCAATAGGGCAAAATCTTTGTCTGAAAACCCAAATGTTCTTAACTGTTCCATATTAGATCAAAAGGCCAAGTTGCCTAAAAGACGAGGAAAGAGAACGCACCTAAGGCAAGCCCGTCTGCCCCCGTCTGCGCCTGTTCATCGCCAGGAGCCAGAAATTCTGCCTGTTTGGCGGTAGCTACTACTCCTAGGCTCATCTATATGTCCACTCAACTTCTACAGCTGAGACATGTCTTGGTACAGTGCTCACACTCTCCTATATCTGTTAATCTTGAAGGTCCTTTTGCCTGTTTATATTGTTATTTTAAATGCTACGATATTATATCGGACACACAAGGGAACAATGCTAGCAATGAAAGTCTGACAGGGGGAGGTGACTTTAAGTCAAGTCAGTCCCCACTCTTCTAATCAGCTGCGTTACTGGAAAGGTTTCCTGGCAAACTTACGCTCATTACCTAAACATGCCACTGAACTCTGAGATCTGGTTAGTTCAGAATGCCCAGATTTAGGCTTCCTAACAGAGACATGGCTTAAACCCACCTCCATGCCTGATATTGCTCTAGCCCTCCCGGAGAACTATCGGATTCTTAGGCTGGACAGCGCAGGGAAAGTGGGTGGTGGGGTTGCCATAATCTACAGAAAGGCATTGAAAGTTACAGTGATTGACTCTATTTCGGATAACACAATGGAAATGTGTATATTTAAAATTGAGTTGACACCCCAGGAAATTTTAAAGGGCGCTCTTATTTATCACCCCCTGGGACACTAAAAGATTTCAATCTAAAGTTAGTGGAGAAAATTGCCCCTCACACCATTACCTCAAAACACTTCTTATTATTTGGAGATTGTAATATCCACAGTGAAGAGAAGGAGAATATAGAGGTGGCGAGTTTCTTATCCGACATGTCCACTGTAGGCTTAGGTAAGATCAATTCTGGGCCCACACATTCAGCTGGTTACGCTCTGGACATCATATTCACTAACTCTTCCCTTATTGTTGCTGATCCTGCTTGCCCATTGATGTGGTCAGACCATTCTATGATTCCTCTTCGGATGAACAGCTGCCTTAGACACCAAATGACTGGACGCCCCTTGAACAGTCTTCAAAGGCTCTGGCATGAAGTCACGTACGATTCCTGTAGTAAAATATACGTTCCCCCCGTTTTTAATGAACATATGGATGGAACTATGAAACTTAGGGCTTTTAATGATACCATGAGTGATGTGATAGACAGGTTGGCTTCTGTGACATACCAGCTTAGTAACTCTCGGAAAAAGAGTGAAGACTGGTATACTGCCGACTTACGCAGTGAAAAACTAGTTGCAAACGCCTGGAAAAATCCTGGCGTAAATGCCAGCTGGAAAGTGAAAGATTTAAATTTAAACTGGCCCTCACCACCTACCATAAGAATCTAAAAAAGGCACATAAAGATCACGTTATAACTAAACTTAATCAGGCAGGAAATTAATCAAAGGAGCTCTATAAAATTCTGAACTCCTTCACCAATCCCACTGCATGTGCCCAGAAGATTACCCCCTCACAGGGACTGTGAGATAGTTTAGCTGTGTACTTCGATGATAAAATCAACTTAATTTATAATCAATTTCCTCCAGATCCAACTACTCCACAGAGACAACTCTCATTGGGGTCACTGATTATATCAAATTGGCCTTGGATGATAATAAAGCAGTGCTGTTGGTCTTGTTGGATCTGACAGTAGCCATTGACGCGGTCTCTCATCAGAAACTGATACTGCGATTGAGAGAGGCCGGCCTGCAGGGGCATGCTCTTGACTGGCTTGTAAGCTTCTTAGACCAACGCTCTCAGACCATCCACCTGGGCCCCTTTTGATCCCAAACCTTGAAGCTTACTAAGGGGGTGCCCCTGGGCTCCTGTTTGAGCCCGACTCTGTTTAACATCTTGTGGCTCCCCTTTCTAAAGTCATCCGGGAGTATGGCTTTACGCCATTCTCCTATGTGGAAGATACGCAGCTACTCCTGTCCTTTGATAAAGACACGGAGTTAGTTGATCAGCGCTTTGCTAAGGGCATGTTAGCCATATCAGAGTGGATGACGGAACATTTCTTACAGCTAAATGCGACAAAAACAGAAATCTTGCTGTTTGGCACTGCACAAACCACCTGGTCCCCTGAGTGGTGGCCGACAGTGCTGGGCCCTGCTCCCTCTTCTACCTCAGTGGCAAAAAGTCTAGGGGTCCGGCTGGATACACAGTTATCTATGAAGGACCAAATCTTGGCCACTCTAGGGACCTGCTACCATACTCTGAGCCTTCTGCTTAGAGTGTTCCTATGGCTGCCCCTTTCTGTACGCAGAACCTTAATTCAGTCTTTGATCATTGGTCGCCTGGACTATTGCAACGCTTTATTGGCAGCCGTGAACGAATCACTGCTTAACAGATTGCAGATTGTCCAGAATGTGGCTGCACGCCTTGCCCTCAAGAAACCACCTCACAACTCCCCCTGGCCATTGTTGAAACTTCTCCACTGGCTCCCTATCCGCCAGAGAATTAAGTTTAAGCTTTGCTGTCTTGCCCATAAAGCACTTTATGGTGCGAGCCCAAGCTATCTGGCAGATAAGTTCAAAGTCTACTACCCGAATCGTCGTCTTAGATCGAAAGGCAAGGGGCTGATGGTGGTCCCTCGCTTTAGGAAAATCCGATCAGGAGGCAAAACTGTTCCCTATCTGGCTCCGAAATACTGAAACACCTTGCTGGAGGACTTACGCACATGCCCCAATCTCATTTGCTTCAGGAAACTCCTGAAAACGGAATTATTCAAAGTCTAAGTTGTGGTAATTCGTGCCTGTCTGACTTGCGCTCTTCGACAGAGCGGAGAAACCCATTCGGGAGTGATTCCTGCGCTTTATAAATTCGCTACATACATACATGCATTGCAGGTGCGCTCTACATCTACACATAACATAACCGAAGTGCACAGGAGTGTGCTTGTGTGAGAGATGCATGTTTTTCTGGGGTAACAGATGTCTGGTTAAATATTTTTATTGTGTGTTTTGTATTTCTGTGTGCACTTGCTAGATGATCAATTGTAAAAGGGACAGCGCACTCCTGCTTTTAGTAGTTAAACTTATAGTGAATGCTTATGACTTAGGTGCTACAGCGCAATGCTTGCTGTCAGTCAAGCATATAGGATGAAAAGACAAGATGAGACTAACATGGAGATAGTCAGCGTTGTGCACAATACTGTGGGTTCCTATAACCCAAACTCATATCCAGCTTATTCAACAGAAAAAATAATCGAAAACAACTAGTCAGTTATGTTCATTAGTCACATATATTATTGTCACATATATGCATTAATTACATTCAAGCTTTTCAAGAATGATGAAATTATACACACCAATCATTACATTTCATGAAAACATATTAATGCCATTATACACACATCATGGCATGTTGAGTTGAAACATTTCTTATATGCAGAAATTGATAATGGGTTAATCGGTCCCTGGTGGCGTTGTCTTTTACATCCTGGTCTTAAATCTATAGTGTGCTTTGTAATCTACATGAAATCAGTTTCCGATTAACCCATGCATTTGTGTGATTTAGTGAGGAATTTATGTAACACAAAGTAACAACACAAGCATTGGTTTCTATGCATTGGGTGATAGTATATTTGCATAAATAGCAGGATTGTTAACTACAATTGTTTCCTTGTTTTTAGATTTCCCCTGACGAAGGGACGCACCAGTCCCGAAATGCATTGGGCTCTTTTTCATTTCACATTTATCAATGTCTGCATATAAGAAATGTTTCAACTCAACATGCCATGATGTGTGTATAATGGCATTAATATGTTTTCATGAAATGTAATGATTGGTGTGTATAATTTCATCATTCTAGAAAAGCTTGAATGTAATTAATGCACATATGTGACAATAATATATGTGACTAATGAACATAACTGACTAGTTGTATTCGATTATTTTTTCTGTTGAATAAGCTGGATATGAGTTTGGGTTATAGGAACCCACAGTATTGTGCACAACGCTGACTATCTCCTTGTTAGTCTCATCTTGTCTTGCTAGATGATGGCAGGTAACATTTAGTGATATGAGGAAGCGCACGGGAATGTGCATTTGTAAGAGGATGCATTATTCGGGGAGTAAACATGTTTTTCCAAAATGGAGTAATTAAGTTCACTGTGATTTAGTGGGTGCTGCGTCTATATGTACTCTCAGAGGTAGGAAAAATTTGCAGATGAGTGTACAGCAAAGTGCTACTGTTCTTGGTAGAGTGTTTACGAGAATTATGAGCAATGTAAGCTATGTCATCTGAATGGAATGAATACTTTCACTGAATCAGAGTGCAAATGTTTCCTTGTCCTTTTCTGTCTCCATAGATAAGGTAATGATGCTGTGAGTGTCTGGCGGCATGACGCAGTCGAGCTGATTTACAAGTGATTATTAAAGACCTCATGCAAAGTGGTTAGCCGCAGAAGAACCAAGAAGAAGTATCAGCTCTGCATGTGTGCTTTCACTGTGGTCACTCAGGTGCTCCTCTGTTATGTGTTCAAATGCCACGACTGGTCTGAAACCTAACTGACAATCATGTAGAAGGTTGTGATGTTATATGTATTCCGGGAGTTGTCCAGTTATAATACATGAGATTCTGTAATCCCTGTATAAACGCCCGTCTCTAATTTCTTTATAATACAGTGGATTCTGTAATCCTTGTATAAATGTCAGTCTCTACTTTCTTTATAATGGGCAACGTAACACAGGCAGTCACCGATTATGAAGAAAAAATGTCGGACACCTACTATTCTAAGTTATTACAGTCGAGTTCTGATGTCACAATGCCTGTTGCCACAGCCATCAGCCGAGGTTAATGGCAGATCAGGTCACAGAGGATAATTGAAGCAGCTGTTTAAAGAAATGAAAAAGTACGTTGCTTTTCTCTCATCTGTTCTATTTTAATAGTTTGCAATGACAAGCAGAGAGGATATGTTTATTTTTCCCTCTCCTTGCAGAAGAGCTGTAATCTTTCTGCATGTTTCTACACATTCTGAGCTACTGCAATTTTTTTTAATTGACTTGCATTGAGGAAGGGAACATGGCGGCAGCGAGGTAAACAGTCACAGGCAACCGGAGAGCTACGGAGGTTGTATACTTAGGTGTGCGCCACCCCTCCCCCCGTAGCCGTGCCTAGCATGTGCTGCAGATACTATTGATCACTCACCGAAACCGGAATTCGATGCAGCATAGTCCGGGGATCGGTGGAGGTTCGTGTAGCCTCTTGGAGGTATGGAGAGAGGCTTCAATGTGGAGGGAGCGGCAGCGCTGTTGCCACGTTCTTGGGCAGCGTGAGCTTCCTCGCACATAGGCAGAGGCAGCACAAGTTCTCATGATATCACAATAGAAAAGAGAGGCAGTGTGAAGGGGTCATTGGACCCTGGCTCAAACGAAGATTATCGATATGTAAATAAAGACCGGATGGGCTGTAAAAGAGGTTGAGGAGTTTCACAGACCCTGCAGAGTGCTCCTATGGAGAAGAGTACACCGTCACTGGAAAAAACAGGTGCACAGAGAGTGCTCCTATGAACAAGAGTACACCGTCGCTCGAAAAAACAGGTGGCAGATACAATTTCAAGGTACACCCTGCGAACCCGGGCAGGCGGGAAATCTGTTGGGGTCAGCTCTGTTTTGCAGTTACCTTTACCCCCAGAGGCCCTCAGTGAAACAAGTGCATATAAAGTCAGGGGGTTAGCTCCAACAAAATTGGCGAGAGTAGGGAAGCCAGTAAGGCAGCAGGGAAAGAGTCCTCGTGGATGGGAAACAGAATTTCACCCCCTCAGGTTAGGGTTACCCCCTCTCTTGAAATATTTGTATAAGGTCTTGTCCCATACAACAACTTCAGGATTAGAGGGTGTGAAACCAGCAACTATGTCCCTAAAAGAATCGGAGTTGCATGTGGCCCCAGCCGCCTCAGTAGAAGCTAACATAGCTCAGAAGGCTATGGGAGGTGCTGAAGCTAGTGGTTGCGGTGGAGTAATGGCTGAGGGGACTTTCCAGGTACCAATACAGAACAGGTTCAGTACCCTAGAGGTCAGAGATGAGGTAGATGGCGAGGGAAGGACAGGAAGACCTCCTTGTAGTGGAGACTGGAGGATTTAATTTACATCTTGAAACCCCCCTGGCCTCCATTCTCCTTCACCTAAAAGATGAAATTAGGAGTAGGTTTAATACTTCGGAAGATAACCAGGCAGATATACAAGCTTCCTGTACAGAATTGGCACAGAAATTAAATGATGTATCGGCGCGGACAAGTGCATTGGAGGAAGAAATAGGACTGATGAGGAAAGACATTACAAAAAACTCCCATGGGCTGGGAGCCTTGTTCAAGGAAAATAAAGGTCTCAGGGAAGACCTGGAAAGAATCGAGAATCACTCCAGGAGAAACAATTTGTGAGTCCTAAATGTCCCGGAGGCTGAAGAAGGGACCAACATTAAGGCTTTCATAATTAAATTGTTAAAAGAGACTATTCTGAAAGATAGGCAGGATGTAAACTTGGACCATGAGATACAGCGAGTCCATTGGTACCCTTTCAGACGCAACATGCAGAGACAGAAGCCGAGAAAAATTATTGTAAATTTTCTCTCATATTCAGCCAAAGAAACAATCTTGACAGCCGTCCAGGAATGGACCATATGCAGTCCACAACTTTACCTGCTCTGTCAGATCAGACGTGTCTCGTGCAACTGATCAGAAACAATGGGAGTTAGGCAAAAGGATGGAGGAGCTGAACAAACTTGGAGCTAGAGCCCAATTGAAATTCCCAGCGATGCTCCTTGTTATGTGGGATAACCAGATGCGTAATTTCCAGGCAGTTGAAGAAGCAGATAGTTTAATCAACACCATAAAGAAGAGCAGAGTCCCTGAATCAAGAATTTAAAATAAAGATATAGGTTAAGAAATTACAGGGATATAGGGATGTTGGATGATTGATGGGGGATGAGGAGGGGAAGGGGGAGCACTGTTATCGTTATCATTTAAGTAAGTCCCTCCTACTCTCAGGTGATCTTATAGGCATGTTTATGCCTGAAAGTCAAGGGAGGGTTCCCATGGGTGGGAGAGGGTAGGCAGAGACGGGAGGTAGGCCACTGTGTGGGGAGCAGTGGGATAAAATAAAAATAAAAAAATCCTCAGTTTTGTTATTAGTTCTCTTTAGGTCTTGGCCCAGTACTGGTCAAAGGGATCAGAGTGATGGGGGAAGATGGCAGTATCCTACAAGTTCTGTCTTGGAACGTAAACAGTTTGAGATCAAAAAGTAGGCAGAAGTTGGTGCTGAGATACTTAGATGACTCTAAAGCTCAGGTAGTTATTTTGCAGGAAACCCATTTAACTGCTAGTGGAAGCAGGACATTTTATACAAAATTAAGATGGGTCAAGAATTATGCTGCCTCCGATCAAGTAGAATACTGTAAAGGGGTGGGGGTACTGATAAGGAACAGATCAGGAGTTGAGCTGATTTTGTCTAAAACAGACTGCTCTGGTAGGAGGGTCCTTGCGACTCCTAGGTGTTCTGGCACAGAGTTTGTTTGTGTGGCCTTCTACGTCCCAAATGTGAATGACCCCCAGCATATCATAGATTTACAACTGACACTTGCGGGAATAACCACCCTCATAATTATTAGGGGCAATTTCAATACCCTATTACCCTTCCTGCAAAGAAGCGCTGCTCCTGTGTTGTTGCTGTCTGGCCACTTCGCCACGCCTCGCGGCCCCCGCTTCGCGGGGGCCGCTCGTAGGCTTAGACTCTTTCTGGGGAACATCCTTTTTGCCTCCCTTCACGTGCTTTGAGCACCAACGCGCCCCTTGCAAGCTGTCATCTGGTCAACAGGGGTAGAGGCGGGACTGCGAGGACCAGCATTCCTAGCGGCGTGGATCGGCCGCAGCTGGTCCTCTTCCCGCCCCCTCCTCCTCCTCTTTAAAATCTGTGTGGAGTGAGTGAGCCTTGGGACCCTTCCTGCAAAGAAGCGCTGCTCCTGTGTTGTTGCTGTCTGGCCACTTCGCCACGCCTCGCGGCCCCCGCTTCGCGGGAGCCGCTCGTAGGCTTAGACTCTTTCTGGGGAACATCCTTTTTGCCTCCCTTCATGTGCTTTGAGCACCAACGCGCCCCTTGCAAGCTGTCATCTGGTCAACAGGGGTAGAGGCGGGACTGCGAGGACCAGCATTCCTAGCGGCGTGGATCGGCCGCAGCTGGTCCTCTTCCCGCCCCCTCCTCCTCCTCTTTAAAATCTGTGTGGAGTGAGTGAGCCTTGGGACCCTTCCTGCAAAGAAGCGCTGCTCCTGTGTTGTTGCTGTCTGGCCACTTCGCCACGCCTCGCGGCCCCCGCTTCGCGGGGGCCGCTCGTAGGCTTAGACTCTTTCTGCGGAACATCCTTTTTGCCTCCCTTCACGTGCTTTGAGCACCAACGCGCCCCTTGCAAGCTGTCATCTGGTCAACAGGGGTAGAGGCGGGACTGCGAGGACCAGCATTCCTAGCGGCGTGGATCGGCCGCAGCTGGTCCTCTTCCCGCCCCCTCCTCCTCCTCTTTAAAATCTGTGTGGAGTGAGTGAGCCTTGGGACCCTTCCTGCAAAGAAGCGCTGCTCCTGTGTTGTTGCTGTCTGGCCACTTCGCCACGCCTCGCGGCCCCTGCTTCGCGGGAGCCGCTCGTAGGCTTAGACTCTTTCTGGGGAACATCCTTTTTGCCTCCCTTCACGTGCTTTGAGCACCAACGCGCCCCTTGCAAGCTGTCATCTGGTCAACAGGGGTAGAGGCGGGACTGCGAGGACCAGCATTCCTAGCGGCGTGGATCGGCCGCAGCTGGTCCTCTTCCCGCCCCCTCCTCCTCCTCTTTAAAATCTGTGTGGAGTGAGTGAGCCTTGGGACCCTTCCTGCAAAGAAGCGCTGCTCCTGTGTTGTTGCTGTCTGGCCACTGCGCCACGCCTCGCGGCACCCGCTTCGCGGGAGCCGCTCGTAGGCTTAGACTCTTTCTGGGGAACATCCTTTTTGCCTCCCTTCACGTGCTTTGAGCACCAACGCGCCCCTTGCAAGCTGTCATCTGGTCAACAGGGGTAGAGGCGGGACTGCGAGGACCAGCATTCCTAGCGGCGTGGATCGGTCGCAGCTGGTCCTCTTCCCGCCCCTTCCTCTTGTTTTTCCTTCATAGCTTGTGTGGACAACGCGCACGCGGGACGCGCGCGGGGCAACGGCCGGGGCGAAGACCGGGCTAAGAGCGGGCCGTTTGAGGCCGTTCGAGGACGGCAGAGGACGGCCCAGGCCCACCCCCCTTATTGCTCCTAACCTGCTTGTTATTGTATCATCGTGCTGAGACAGGTTAGCTTAAACTGAAGCTCCCTAGTTAGTAAGTCGAATGACGACCCTGTTCTCATCGTAAGCACCATGAGTACTAGGATGACACGTAGCAAAGCCTCCAAAGGTGGTTCACAAATCTGTGGCCCTATGGACGACTTCATCACCCGCACAAATATAGCCATCGATGAAGAAATATCTAAACTTCAAACCCGGGTATCCCTAGAATTGGTAGCTGCACGTAGGCTGTCCGAGGTAATTGCCCTCTCGAAAAAATCATCCCTAGGACATATAGCCTCTGCTGTCACTCCAGCACGCCCTGCCCGCCCAAATAGTATTACCACCCAGGTTGATTTACACCAGCCCCCGATTACTTCCACCCTCACTCCGCCCTTAGAACAATCACGCATTACAGAAGAGCTAAGTTTCGCTGCACCTTCTCTCGCCCAGACCCCCACCCTTAATCCCCTTTCCCAAGCATTCCCAACTACTTCCCGTGTTAGTGGTGCACAACCCAAAAGAAAACGCCAATTACGCTCAGCCTACTCTCGTAAAAAGGCAAAGGTCGCAGTCTCCCACCAGCTCACAATGACCAACACTCAGGCACGTAATGCTTTACCTGAGGGTTTCTTGAGCACACAGTCAGTATGCCAAAGTATGGGAGAGGGTCCAGCCAACACCACCCCAGTAGACGAGGGGGCGCAGGTACAAGACCAGGGAAGGAATGATAAGGAATTTATAGATCAAGTCTGGGAAACATTAAAAAAACTTCTCTCACCACTCGACTTAAGATTGTCTAGGATAGAAAACAATCTACTCGAGATGGAGAAGAGCATTATTGCTCTGGCCACTCTCGGCCTAAGAAGTCTCGAAAACCAGGGCGTGTCCTTATCTGACCCACTTTCGCCAGCCCCTGTTTTGCAAGCTGAGCAGCACCCCCCACCAGTACCTGTTGCTCTAAGGCCTGTTCCTAAGTCGAGGACTGTGGCTGTGGATCAAGTTTCCATAACCGCTAAACCTCAGGCTACCAAACCGCAGATTTCCACACGGAACTCTAAGCCTGGAAAAGTAAATCCAAACCTGGTAGCATTCGCCAGACCCCAGCCTGCCGAAACCCAGGGACCTCGTCCAAAAGAAAATTTTAGAGGAGGCTATATAGACCTTCCACCAGAGGCCAATGACTATGTGGTCGTGTTGACAGGCGTCCCTGTGATTGGCACTGACCAACACGAAAACCACTGGTCATTGAAAAATAAAACTATGCACTGGCTTAACGTCAACAGACCGATTCCCAATGGCAAAAGAAGCCGAGTAATGATGGTCCGTAGAATACCCTGGGTGGGCCCAACCAAGAAATCTAAGCAAGGGGACTGTGTAGTTGTAACTTTTGAAGACCCACATACGGCGCACCATATCTGTTCCTGGCCAACTAGTGAAGATTCTTTACTCATACCAAGGCCGCTATCCTATTTTTACCCCCCACGCCAATTGCATACCCAAGCGGATAACCGGTCCTTGGTGCAGCACCACCCATGGAACACCCATCCCATGAGGCAAAAGAATACTCTTTTACACTGGAATGGCCTTTCAACCTACAATAGATTTGGAGGCCTGGAGGAGGTCGATTGACTTTCTATGTTCCCAGCATGCCCACAACTAGAAAAAGCATTGTCTCCACATGTTATAGACATAATTGGAAATCCAACCAACGGCCCTCCAACTAGCCAAGCCGGGCTTCTGACTCTCTTGCCCCGGGCCATGGAACCGATCAAAATGGCCATTTTAGATTCCAAAAGAGTGGAAACGAGGCCAGACAGCCCCTGTTCGATCCCCCCTCCTCCAGTACAATCTAATCCAATGGAGATCGACCTGCCTGATAGAGTTGCCTCCCCAGGCGATTCTTCACTGAGGGTCTTAAGCTGGAATGTGGCTGGCCTTGCACGTAACTTTGATAACCCGGAATGGAACACCTTCCTGGCACCCTATGACATTTGCTTGCTACAGGAAACATGGTGCCAGGAACCTAGACATAGAGTGGGGTTTTCGACCTTCTATGTTCCGGCTGTATGTCACCAAGGTTCTAAAGGACGCCCATCCGGTGGTCTTCTCATCTGGATCAACATAGCACTAGACCTCAGTGTTTCTCAAAGGACCACCGAAACACCTGACCTTCAATGGCTAACAGTGCACTACAAAGGGGGAAGGAAACTAGAACTATTTAATCTCTACTTAAGGGGCAATAGGAACGGAGGATCTCTAAACTCTTTAGGCTTAAGTAACTACCTGTCTGCCTGTGACGCCGACTCTCTCGTCCTGCTGGCAGGCGATTTTAATTGCTGTTTTGAGCCTTTAGCCAAAGAAGATATTCTGGATACCAATGAGGAGGATAACAGGAGGGGCATCCCTATTTTGAACCTCGAACCGATCCCTAAATGGACACAAAAGGTGATCGATATAAATGCTCTTTGCATGGAGCATAACTTGAGAGCAACGAATGGGCGTTCTAAATCAGATCCCATGGGTGCCCATACATACAATAGGACGGGCCACTCATCCAGAATTGACTTTGTTATGCTCAACTATAACCTCTGGCCATATCATCAAGACATGGAGGTTATAGAGACCTGTGACAGCGACCACAACCCTCTCGCTTTAACCATTTCTGTCCCCTGGCAAACTGGGTCTCAAGAAGCTACTAATCAGTTATGGAAAGTGAGGAAATATGAATTTTGTGATCAGTTATGTCCCCTATCGTAGACCCCAACGGCTCCATGTGCATGCTATAAGTACATGTATGTTCCCTCCAGTTCCAGTTTTGAAGACGCAAATACATGTGCGTCCACCGTCAACATGTCCTCTTTCAGATCCACCATGAATGGGTCAGATATTCCATTCCTAAGTATGAAAGGCCACCGACTTTATGTGGTTCACTTTCCACATTTTACAGATTCAGGCGAGTAGGCCCTGAATTCTGCCATCAAGCCTTTCCTGCTTTCTGCCTCTGAAAGCTCCAGTCCGAGCCCGCATCTGTATCCATGAACTTTGTCCTACTCCCTGCGCGGCTAACGGTGCCTGATCCAGCCTGTTGCCTGCCAAAAACTGTATTTCACCTTCAAGATTATCTGCTCCGCTCCTCATCTGACGCATTCCTGTCTAGTAGTTTAGGTAAACATTCCTCCAGCTACCGTGCAAGGGGCCAGGCCTCACTGTCCTCGTGCAAGTAATTCATAGCCCCTGTTACCATGGAAGATTCCTGCCCCCTCACATCTCATGTAGACACTTAGACGCTCGTACACGCACTAACAGTCAGTATAGAATAGATTCCGTCCGAGAGACCTTTCCTTTTGGATAATACAGTTCTTTAAACATAAGATATTAGATATGATTTGGGATTAGGTTGACATGACCCCTCAGACTTCTGTCTCCACATGTAGAGCTAAATGTCAAGTCCCCTTCACCCTCTAGTTGCACGTCAATCACACGTCATGCGGCTGCGCACGCATCTCTGCCAAATATTTCTGCTGATATTGCAGGATTCTCTTATGGATCCACCCACTTGTGACATCATGTATAATGACGTTTTCTAAGTTACGCCTATATGTCCGCCTTTTTGGTTACGTATGCATATTTTATCTCTCTTATCAACGGTTACGCCTCCTGCATCTGTTTCACTATAATGCATTTCTTATAAAAGTGATTACCTGTCAATAATGTATTGCCTTCCTTCCTGAACTTTCGTGGTGATGGAATTTGAAGCCTGCAATTCGAATTGTATTTCCTTTGTAAAGGAATAAAGCCTTTTAGAACCTCTAATACCACGGATTCTGCCTCTCATATTTACTGAGTTATTCTTACTAGATTTTACCGCATAAAAAATAGTACCGGTAATGAAATATTTACCACAGAAATTGGCGCCCGAATAGGGACACTTTCTCATCTCACGCGCCGGAGGTGCGTTGCAGGCCCGGTCTCCTGCCACAGCTGAACGGACAAAAACGCGTACCCGCAGGATTTCCTGTATCTCCCTCCGGCCAAGCGGTGGTGACTGAGGCTGCGATCAACACCCAGACGAGGCGGTGAGAAGTGCGAAGTATCCCGACCAGAGCCTAGCTGAGAGAGCAAGATCCGAGGTATACAGAGGCCCACCAGGTTCCGAAGTTCCGAGTCCAGTCGAGTCGAGTCCAGTCCGGTCCAGTTTCAGTTCAGTTCCGAGGCCTTCCGTTTCGCGCTACCCGGTGAGTACCATTGTCGGGGAGGCATTTAAACGTGCACATAATCTGTGCCGGTCAAGACGGGTTTGGGTACACAAATCCGGTCTGCACTGTTCCAGCAGTGTATCTGTACTGTTTAGCAGTATATCTAGTATGTCTTGCATATAAATAAGTATTACCTAGTGTCAGTATTATGTCAGTAACTAGTTTCCTATTAGTCATCATTATTCGTTAAATGTTAAATGTTAAATGTTTTTAATACGTTCTATACATTGTGGTGTGAATGACTGTTCATTATTGTGTTTATTTGTATTAAGTGTGTTTAAGATTAAGTAGCCAGATCTAAAAAATGCCGCTCTTTTCGAAATTAAGACAGATCAAAACTAGAAAAGGGGTACTCGAAGAAGCTGTTCCCATTCCACCGAGGGACACTCCAGGATACTTTATGTATCATAAGCATGGCCTGGATGCCGTGTTATTTCTTGATTTATGGGTGGACTACACCAAAGATTTACCAGAGAGTCAAAGATGGCCCGCAGCGGGGACCTGGGATGCAGACTGCATCATGAGAGTAGAAGAAGAATTATGGAAAAAGAAAGCCAGACAGTCACAGAAAGATGCCATTGAATTATGGCGTAAAGAATCATATAGACGTACAGAAAAAGCGCTCAGACAGGAAGAGAAAGGTAGGGAGAATTCAAATAAAACCCGAGAAAATCTATTAATTGAGGAAGGTACCCGAGTAAAATCAGAACAAGTAGATAGACAAAGAAACACTCTTATGAATGGTATGTATCCTCTTCTGGCCGAAGGGTTACCTAAGGCTACCCCGGAAATACCAAAAGACTTGACTCCTCCATTGCTCCCGATAAAAGCACATCCCAAAACACACCCCAAAACAGCAAAGGACGTTTTCCTTTCCTCCTATTTAGATGACGTAGCTCCCGAGTATGCTAATACCATACCACACACACCGCTTGCCGATGGTGTTCTACACCAAGAGCATCCGTCTGTATCCCCGCAACAACAAACTCCTACACAAGTTCCCACAGGTCCGTCCGTTTCTACTGTTTTTCCGGCATCTACAATTTCTATCTTACGTCCAACGAATCCTTTCTTGCCCAGCACCTCAGATGGTGCTACAGGAGGTACGACAGACATGTTTGCCACCCCGCCGCGAAATAAACAGACCCTTAGAGATTTAGCACTCCAACGTACACCCCAACTAGTGACATCCGACATGTTTAAAGAACATCTTGTGGATTGTAGATACGATCCAGTGCCAGGTAAACAGGACAGATTGCTAATATCATCACTACGTATACGACGAGCTACATTGTATTTAATGACGATACCAGGAATGGTTGAACATCTAGACAATATATATCACTTTGTCCAAACAGGGCGAGGTCCAGAAAGTATTAACGAAGCTATGGAATACCAGAAAGTGGATGTCCAAAGACAACTACTACGTTTTTTCATTAACTGCGTGATCAGGAACCAAGACAGGCCTGGGGCAGATCATGATACCATGCAAAAACTTGCCAAATGGGGTCAGAACATATCAGAAGAAAAACATGATAAACAGGCGTGTATAATCGCCATGTATCGAAAGATCCGCAAGGAAGTAGAACGAATACATAAAGAAAGACGAGAAGCAGACAGAATTGAATCAGAGGAAGAGGAAGAGCAAGAATCAGAACAAATAGAAACGATAGCTTACGTAGGTAGAGGAAGACCCCATAATAATACTAGAGGCTTCAATGATCCGATATGTCCGATACGTCCAGAATGTAATAGACATTTTCAAACCCCTATGTTAAATACAAGGTCCCCTGAACACCTATTCCAAGCCGCTGATAAAGTACTCCGAGATCGAAGGGGGTACCATATACTCGATTCCATGGATGAACAAGAATTAGCCAGGTCAGCAGTACAATGGGATGACAGTCCTAGTAAATACAGTGATGATGCACTAGCACACACGTTTCTGAATCTTGCCCCAGACGAACAGCGTTTAGCTAGTATATACATGATTCAACACCTCCTTATATTATATAAAAGCCAACACTCCGATCCAGGACCCTTACCTGACATATTGATAGAACTACTCACGAATAAATGGAGAGGGTCAGGTACTGATTTGATTAAAGAAATTCTAGAATTTCGAAACCAGTATATAACTTTCGTGTGCCCAGAACACGTTCCAGTTCCCACTATGGGAAGAAAAATGTATCACATAGATAGACTGAATCCGTTACGCGAAGTACACCCAATCAGAGGTGAAGGTAATAACTTTACACGCGTGTTTGTGTACACGCCTATAACTAAAATTGAATTATTAGAAATGAAGAAAGTAGTACCCAGCCATGACAAGGATCCAGCAGGTTTCCACCGTGAGATAAAAGACATGTTACTCATGGGAGAGTATACCTACCCCGACATTATGAAAATACTGAAAGTGTTAATGCCTGCCGGTGTTTACGAGAAACTCAAAGAAAAGGAATGGGAGGTGGGGGACCAAAAGATAGATTGGACAGCATTAGAGAACGAAGAAAAGGCCCGAGCTGCAGGAGCAGGGCTTGGGGAAAAGACTACAGCATTACCAGGATTACTAGTGCAGGTACTGCCACGTTTATTAACTACGAAAAAGGAGGACTGGGGTGCAATCTCAGCCTGTAAACAAAAGCAAGATGAAGACACTAGTGATTTCTATTCCCGATTTGAAAAATGTTTTGGTATAAATAGTGGCATAAAAGCAAGTAGCGAGTCATATCCACATCTGTTTGTGACAAAATTAGTTGAAAATTCCCTACCGCAAGTTAAGAATAGAGTATTGAAATTTGAGAGTACCTGGCAGGGTAACACCCCGTCACAGATGTTACAGATGTTACAATATCACCACAATAGAATTAGAGAAGAACAAGAACACGAACAAAGACGTATGAAAGATACAAAAATGAAAATGCTTGTTGCTCAGTCAGTTCCAGCTGATGGTCACCAAAAGGGTGATTCAACAGGTCCAGTTAAAGGGACATGTAACTATTGTAAACAACAAGGTCATTATATACACGATTGTCCAGTTCTGAAACACATTATCGCCACGGGTAGAACTCAGGAAAGACCACGTCCACCTAGACAGGACCAGAATCAACAACAAATTCCTCAGCATGCACAACCTAGGTCAGCTCCGCAACAATTAGCTCCGCAACAGGCAGCTCCACAACAGACCATAGCACCACCACAAGCGCAGCCTATTGCTGCCACACAAGCGACAACGCAACAGATGTACCAGTATGCACAAGCAGATTATCCCGATTATCAGCGATACACATGAAATAGCCTAGAGAGGGAAGTTGGCTTACCCCTTATTGAGGTTCCTGTAGATCAAGAGGGACCTTATGTACATAGTGAACTATTAGGGGAAGACAGAAAGTTTTTACTTGATACAGGGGCAAGCAGAACAACTATACGACGCAGTGAAGTTCCAGGGGCACCCCTCTCAGGCTCACAGAATATTTCCCTTGGATTCTCAGGAAAGCCTATCATTAATGAAGTTACACAACCTCTTCCACTCACGGTTGGTCCATTGACACGTACTACAGATTTATTGCTTACTAAATCATGCCCAGAAAACTTGTTAGGTATAAAAACATTGAAAGCTCTAGGAGCTATAATATGTTGTTCTCCGGAAGGAGTACGATTATTTTTACGTGATTTTAAAGGTCACTACGTGTCCAGAGACATGGATCACCGACTGCAGAGTTTACCTACGCATTTATGGGCACAAGGCCCCACTGATGTTGGTTGCATGAACATTACACCATATCGAGTCACACTAAAAACAGGAGTAGTACTACCACGAATGCGACAATATAGGTTACCACCAGATGCTGTTGCGGCCTTACTGCAAATCATTGACGAGCTCATTGCACAAGGAGTGGTTGTCGAAACCGACTCCAATGTATGCAATTCCCCGATAATTCCGATTCTTAAAAGAACGGATCCAAAAGCACCACCAGTATATCGATTAGTTATTGATCTGCGCGAATTAAATAAATGCATTGTACCACAATATCCTGTGGTCCCAGATATCTCTTCATTACTAACAGCTATTGATTCAGAAGCAACGTTCTTCACTGTAATTGATCTCAAGAATGCTTTCTTTAGCGTCCCAATAGATCCGGAAAGTCAATATCTGTTCGGATTCAGTTTAAATGGACGAAGTTTTAAATTCACACGCGCACCTCAAGGATTTACAGAAAGTCCCAGCATCTATAGCCAAGCACTAAAACGAGAACTTGACAGTATCCACATGCCAGTCAACACTGCCTTGCTTCAATATGTCGATGATCTGCTGATCACCGCCCGAAGCGAACCTGAATGTGAAACAGCGTCACTGACGGTTTTGAAATTTCTGGCAGACAAGGGGCACAAGGTGTCTCCTTCTAAGCTGCAATTCTGTGTCCCGCGAGTTGTCTACCTTGGGCACTCGCTGTCCAAGGAGGGAAGACAGCTTACACCCAACCGCATCCAGTTAATTGCTAACATGTCACCACCCAAGACACAAAAGGAGGTACGGGCTTTTATAGGTCTCACTTCATACTGTAGGCAGTGGATCCCTCAATATGCATTTCTAGCTAAACCCCTCATCCAGTTGACAACACAGGAGGCAGCCACATCGACTGTCCTCCCTTGGACTCAAGAACACACATATGCCTTTGAAAGCTTAAAGAAAGCTTTATGCCAAGCACCTGTTTTAGCAACACCATGTTACAATAAACAGTTTACACTATTTGTTACAGAACGCGAAGGTACTGCCTTGTCAGTACTCACTCAGGAACAAGCAGGATCACACAAACCATGTGCTTATTTCTCTAGTACATTAGATCCAGTAGCTCAGGCTCTTCCTGCGTGCCTGAAATCAGTGGCAGCAACAGCTTTAGCAATCAGACAAAGCGATGCCATAGTGTTAGGACATCAATTGACAGTACAAGTACCACACGCAGTAGAGGTTCTCTTGAACCGCACACAAACACAACACTTGACTATAGCGAGACTCACCGGTTATGAATTAACATTGTTTCAACCACACATAGAAATCAGACGTTGTAATACGTTAAATCCCGCCACACTGTTGCCAGTAAACGGAACAGATCCATTAGCACATGATTGTATTGAAGTCATTACTATCACGACGAAACCCAGACAAGACTTGACAGATATCCCTTTATCAGATTCGGACCTGACATTGTATGTAGATGGTTCATGTATGAGAACAAGTACGGGAGAGTTAGTGGCCGCTTACGCAGTCACAACAGACACTGAAGTCATTGAAACAAATTGTATTAACACTTTGTCAGCTCAAGCAGCAGAGCTCATCGCTCTGACACAAGCCTGTGCTCAAGCAAAAGATAAGAAAGTCAACATATACACAGATTCACGTTATGCATTCGGAGTCGTCCATGACTTCGGCGTGCTGTGGCGAGAGAGAGGTTATCTAACTTCTCATGGTGCCCACATCCAACACGGACCCCTCATTCAAGCCCTATTAGATGCGATTCATTTACCTACTGCCATATCAATTATGAAATGCAAAGCCCATACAAAAGTTACCGATATCATTTCTCAGGGTAACGACCTAGCTGACAGAACAGCTAAACAGACTGCTCAGAATCAGACTCACACAACTGACGCGACAAAGACAATAGTTCCGACACCAACACATTGCATGACAGTTAAGGATCCCGCCCTTGATGTAATTGACATACAGACACATGCTACACCAGAAGAAATAAAGAAATGGACTGAATTAGGAGGGATCCAAACGGATCAAGGATGGATGACGAAGGAAAAATCTATATGGTTTCTTCCCGACTCCATGGTTCAAGTCATCATTAACACAATACATAGTCCAGCGCACCTAGGAGAAAAAGCTATGCTAGACAGCATTCAACACATTTGGTTCAACAAACATTTACGAGCCGCAGCTAAACAAAAAGTTCGTACCTGTATGATATGTTGTCAGTTTAATCCAGGTAAAAGCATCCCCGTAGAGCAGGGTGGATTTCAACCTCCCGATCATGCTTTTGAAGTCCTCCAGATGGATTATATCCAGATGGAACGATGTCGAGGATTCAAATATGTTCTCGTAGTTGTCTGTGCTCTTTCCCGTTGGACAGAAGCCTACCCGGTTTCAGATTACACTGCCCCGACTACTGCCAAACAGTTAGTCCGAGAATTCTTCCCACGGTATGGTTTGCCACGTGTTGTCTACTCAGATAACGGCCAGCCATTCTCATCCGAACTAATGAAACACGTTTCACTTTTGTTAGGCTACCAATGGAAATTCCACTGTGTCCGACATCCTGAGGCAGCAGGTCTCGTGGAACGCCATAATCAAACTCTGAAAATTAGATTGTCCAAAATATGTAGAGAAAAAGGTGTCGATTGGATAGTAGCCTTACCAGTTGCACTCTTTTACATGAGAATGGTAGCACATTCTCGAACAGGGCTATCCCCGTACGAGGTGATCTTCGGTAGACCACCAAATATGTGGGGGACGCCTACACCTCGCAAAATCACTGATGTTGACTGTAATATGCTGACAGATTACCTGGCTTCCTTGATGTCTGCACTACAATCTTGTCGTTCACAGGTAGCTGCAGCTTTTCCCGATAACACTGAGGTGAAGCCCCATGACGTGGTTCCAGGTGATCTGGTCCTAGTGCGGAATTTCGACCGGAAGACCCAACTGGAGCCTAGGTGGAGATCGCCAAAACTTGTTCTACTAGCAACAAGGACAGCCGTGAAGATCGAGGGACGTAAAGGGTGGTTGCACTCGAGTCATATCAAGAAATTTTATGGACTACCGTCCAGTATGAACACTCAGCCCTGCATTTCCTCACAGACAGACTCAAAGCTCCCCTTGGTTGAACCCACGAAAACGGAACTTTATAAACTGAAATTAAGGTCTAGCAAGTCAGACAATTTGATTGTTTAAGTCCTCTCCAAGGTGAATCGGTTGAATTTGTCTCTGACATGTATCCTCTAGACCGGAATAGAGAAAGAAATCAACAGATGCAGCTTAAAAAGCATGCGTATTGTAAATCACTTCGTAGTCATTGCACAGTAACACTATTAATTTTGTTTTTTCTAAGTCTTCTGATCATCATTTTTAGTATATTGCTGCATATGTATTACCCTATTTCTAAACGTGCTTACAATGTTACTGCTGAACATTCTTTTAGCGAATTACCTCCGCATGAGTTGTCTTATAGATTTGCGCTGCGCAACAACACATTCATTAGTATGTTGCATCATTCCCATCAGACCAGCAATGCTACAAATTGTTGGATATGTGGCCGACTCCCTCCCTATCAGAACTATAAGGGAGTTTTGCCCCTCTTTCCATATCCTTTCACACACAATGGCTCCTGTGGAGCATGGTTTAGTTTGATTAATTCCCTAGATTCAAATTCCGCAGTTTATCAAGACAACTGGGTATGGGGAAACCTGAACCTAGTTTTGCTTAAAGTCTGCTACCCTAACAAGGAGGGACTTCCCAAAAGAACAGGAACTGATCTAGAAAATGAAGTATATGGATTAGGTAATTTTACACTTAACCTCATGATCCTGAATGTTTAATCCGAAGCCACACCAATCTTGCCCGCTATGTCAGTATTCCCAGTTAAAGGGGAATTATGTGTAAGAAAGAATGGTTCCATACACATGGGCCATAGTAAATGCACCACTGTAATAAAATTCAGTGATCAAGGCAAATCTACATTTAGAGCTTCCCGTCATTCCTACTTCATATGTGGCCAGACCGCATATATACGTCTACCTCTAGACTGGGATGGTACCTGTTACATAGCATTCCTTCTGCCACCTGTTTTCCTAGCTCCTCCTGATTATCACAGAAATACCCATTTAGTACACAATAGACAGCAGAGAGATCTCCCGATTGTCGATTACACTGAAACGGCATGGGAACAATATACAGATTTCAATAAAGGTTTCTTTCCCTATATAGGTACAGTCACTAATAGTAAGCTGATACGTAGATTAACTAGAACCCTTGAAGCAGTAGTAAACGAGACTACTTCCGCCTTAGGCAATTTAACAGAAGAGCAGTCTGCTATGCGGATTGTTGTGCTTCAAAATCGTCTTGTCCTTGACGTCATCCTGGCCGATAGGGGCGGAGCTTGTAGGGTCATCGGATCAAGTTGCTGCATTTTCATACCAGAAAATTCACCGTCAGTATATAAAGCCATAACCCGCCTTCATAAGATTATAAGCCAGATACACCAGAGTCCAGGCACCTGGACTTGGTCCGGGTGGTTCTGGAGCGTGTTGTCCACCTGGGGATGGAGGATCCTATCCTTCCTAGGTATTGGCTTTCTCATACTATTCAGTTGCTGCTTATGTCTACAATGTGGGCCAGCGATTTGTGGCCTGTGTGCCACATCGTGTATCCCACCTCCAAGTTTTCGTTCAAAATCCCGGAAGAAGAAAGAAGAACAAATGATGCTATATGAACAGATCGATGGATTGATGAAGATCGATATCTCCTGAGGGTCCGTAGGGGACAAGGAGGGAATGAGGAAATATGAATTTTGTGATCAGTTATGTCCCCTATCGTAGACCCCAACGGCTCCATGTGCATGCTATAAGTACATGTATGTTCCCTCCAGTTCCAGTTTTGAAGACGCAAATACATGTGCGTCCACCGTCAACATGTCCTCTTTCAGATCCACCATGAATGGGTCAGATATTCCATTCCTAAGTATGAAAGGCCACCGACTTTATGTGGTTCACTTTCCACATTTTACAGATTCAGGCGAGTAGGCCCTGAATTCTGCCATCAAGCCTTTCCTGCTTTCTGCCTCTGAAAGCTCCAGTCCGAGCCCGCATCTGTATCCATGAACTTTGTCCTACTCCCTGCGCGGCTAACGGTGCCTGATCCAGTCTGTTGCCTGCCAAAAACTGTATTTCACCTTCAAGATTATCTGCTCCGCTCCTCATCTGACGCATTCCTGTCTAGTAGTTTAGGTAAACATTCCTCCAGCTACCGTGCAAGGGGCCAGGCCTCACTGTCCTCGTGCAAGTAATTCATAGCCCCTGTTACCATGGAAGATTCCTGCCCCCTCACATCTCATGTAGACACTTAGACGCTCATACACGCACTAACAGTCAGTATAGAATAGATTCCGTCCGAGAGACCTTTCCTTTTGGATAATACAGTTCTTTAAACATAAGATATTAGATATGATTTGGGATTAGGTTGACATGACCCCTCAGACTTCTGTCTCCACATGTAGAGCTAAATGTCAAGTCCCCTTCACCCTCTAGTTGCACGTCAATCACACGTCATGCGGCTGCGCACGCATCTCTGCCAAATATTTCTGCTGATATTGCAGGATTCTCTTATGGATCCACCCACTTGTGACATCATGTATAATGACGTTTTCTAAGTTACGCCTATATGTCCGCCTTTTTGGTTACGTATGCATATTTTATCTCTCTTATCAACGGTTACGCCTCCTGCATCTGTTTCACTATAATGCATTTCTTATAAAAGTGATTACCTGTCAATAATGTATTGCCTTCCTTCCTGAACTTTCGTGGTGATGGAATTTGAAGCCTGCAATTCGAATTGTATTTCCTTTGTAAAGGAATAAAGCCTTTTAGAACCTCTAATACCACGGATTCTGCCTCTCATATTTACTGAGTTATTCTTACTAGATTTTACCGCATAAAAAATAGTACCGGTAATGAAATATTTACCACAAAAGCTTCACATGAGATTCTTCCCTCAAACTGTGGCAGACGTCTTAAATGGGCAAGAGTCTCAGCGGATGAGGCTAGGATGTCACAAGCTGAAACCATCTTACTAGAGGCTGAATCTAGGCTTGATAGCACGAATAGCGATAGCAAGATGTTTTTATCGTTATTTACGGAGACTGTAACGGCACTAAGTGGGCTGTTCATCATTCCCAAACCCAGCTCCAGAACTGCTTCAAAGGGGGCCCTGAGAACAAGTGAAAAGTGGTTCACAGCCAAGTGTCGACTTGCTAAGGGTGATCTTGTTGCTGCAGTAAAAGGAAAAGACCAAGCTACCATCAGGTCTGCAAGGAAACTTTATAGGAAAACTGTGACTGAGGCCAAGCGGACATATGATTTCAACTTTTGGCGTGACCTAACGGAGGCGAGTACAAGGAAAGATGCTAAGGGGTTCTGGGACTTGCTAAGATCAAGAGACAAGCCCATTGATCAACAACTGACTTGTAATATCCCTGGTGTTGCCTGGTTTGCCCACTTTTCGAAATTGTATTCGGCTCAGACAGGGCCTCCGCAACCAGACCCGCTCCCAAGGCTCAGTTCCACAGATCTCCCACCAAATGAAGTCCTATTTACCACCTTGGAAGTAGAGAAGGCAATCAGGTGTATTGTTTCTAACAAAGCGGCAGGACCTGATGGGATCCCGGGCGACTTGATAAAAAATAATCCCCCATTTTGGAGCAGATTAATTGCTGCTCTTCTTAATGAGGTTATGTTGGGGGGGGTCTTTCCCTGACTCTTGGAGGGGCGCTGAAGTAGTCCCCATTTTCAAGAAGGGTAGCAGGGAAGACCCAGCCAATTACGGCCCCATCAGTTTGCTGGATTCGACGCAAAAGGTAGCGGGGAAAGTGGTATTGGGCAGGATTCTGGAGTGGGTGGATGAAAATCAGATATTGTCTGATTTCCAAGCGGGTTTTAGATCAGGGACAGGCACCGTCGAGCAGACATTCCGCCTTTTAATGCTCTATTGGAAGGTAGTGGTGCTAGGAGGGGGCAGCTTATACTTAGTCTTCATAGACTTAAAAACAGCCTTCGACCTGGTTCCAAGAGCATTATTGTGGAAGGTCCTTGACGAGTTAGGTCTACCTCCCTATTTGTTGGCCTTGCTGATAAAATTCCATGAAAACAACTTTGCCCAAATCAGATGGGGTGCCCAGGGAGAAAAAACCCCATGTATTCCAGTAGACAGGGGCGTCCGCCAGGGGTGTGTGCTTGCCCCCACTCTGTTTTTGCTTTACGTCAATGGAGTGGTGGAGCACCTTCTTCAACATCCTGCAGATGCACCATCCCTGGCTGGAAGGAAAATCCCGACGCTCCTGTTTGCGGACAACACCCTCCTGATTTCGAAATCACCTGTAGGCATACAGTCACTACTTTCCAGCTTCAAGGCCTTCTGTGACACCAAGGGACTGGCCATAAATATTGGCAAGACCAAATTTCTTGTCCTCAACCCCCCTAAGAAATCTGTTAAACCCCCCACTCTAGACTCTGTCACATTAGAACGGGTCAAAGAATTTGACTATCTAGGCATACGTCTTTGTGATAGTATGAGCTGGAAGGCCCATCACCAAAAAGTGTTTCTAACCCATAAGAGGGTTGTTGGTGCGTTACTTAAAGAGCAGCGTGCTTCCTTCATAAAACCTATTGGGGCACTTCTTGATATTTATAGGGGTAGGGTTGTGAGTGCAGCACTGTATGGCGCAGAACTTTGGGGTACCCAGAGAGTGGATACTTTGGCCCACCTAGAAAATAAATTTCACAAAGATCTGATGAGGCTACCCCAGAGCACCCCCACAATCCCCCTCTTGCTGGACGCAGGTACCCGTCCAATCTGCGAGCAAGCTAAATTACGCCCCTTACTACTATGGTCTAGAATTTGGAACGTCCCCGAACTCCACAGCTATGCAGACGCCCTAAAAGATGTACTGTCCTTACCTGGCTGGCATAAGATCGCCTGGCTCAGAGAGGTCAAGAGGGCATTATACAAGCTCGGTCTGGGAGCTGCGTGGGAAAATAAAACAGCACCTCCTAAACAAGAACTGAAGAAGGCTTACTGGTCTTGGGTGGATAACGAGAGACTTGGTAAATCAAATCACCCAAGATCTGTTGCCAACTTCTTGATGGTTAAAGATATCCCCTCCAGAGAACCATATTTGGACTTGATTCACAGTCCACATGATAGGGCATTATATTTTAAATTCAGGGTTGGGGTCTTACCTTTATGTCAGTTTACCTCTACCTGGAAACCACCACTGCAAACTGTACCCTATTGCCCATTCTGCGAGCTAAAAATCGAATCTGTCGCACACTTTCTATTTGAGTGTCGAGTCTATATGGCCCCTAGACGGAGGTGGTTGAAGCCTCTTTGTAGGAGCCTGGGAACTCGCTCACATCTGGAAGCTATAAGAATACTGCTCTCAGATACAAGACCCTTTTTTGCCATTTGTTTGGCTAAATTCCTAGGCTGGGCTTGGCGCATAAGATCTGCTAAACAACTGACGATACAGTAAAGTGTCCCTTTTTCATTTTTCATAAATTTTAAGATTATCCTGTGCAAATATGAAATGTTTTTAATGGTAATATGAATTGTAAATTGCTTTGTTTCGACCATTGTTTTTATGCTGTCATGTTTTGCTTTTATGATATGTTTCTATATCGAAATAAAGCTTTACTACTAAAAAAAATACCCTATTAGACCCAATTTTAGACAGATCTACTAGTAGGAGGGGAGGCCAGGCCCAAGCGCCTAGGACAAGGTAGGCTATGAAACACATGCTTCACGCAAAGGGTTTGGTCGACACATGGAGGTATTTAAGGGGGCTAAATGCGGGGATATACCTTCCACAGTAAAACATGCAAGCATTTCTGCAGGCTAGATTACTTTTTAGTGGACAGAGTTTGGGCTGGGAGATTAAAAGAGGTGAATATACTGCCAGGGCATATCTCAGATCACGCTGCGGTGTGTGTAACATTAACGGGGTAAGAGCAAGCCGCAGTGTGAGACGGACTTTGAAAAGGTCCATCCTATTAGACTTAGATTTTTCTATCCTCTTGAAAAAAAGAATAAAGGAGTTCTTTCTGGATAATATTACCTCAGCTCCAATTGGAGTAATTTGGGATTCCTTCAAGGCATATATACGAGGAGTGCTACAAAGCCAGGATGTCCATAAGAACAAGCTGGATAGAGCTGAATTAAGGAATTTGGAGGATAAATTGGGGATTTAAAAGGTTAAATTACACCAAACAACAGAGTCTACCCAGGACACAGAGAATGTAATGAAGCAGCTGGAAGAAGCAAGATTAAATTATAAGATCAAGTTAGAGGCAAAATGCCAAGAGAGATGGGTAGCGGGTCACATGCAACAATTCGAATATGGGGAAAAGGCTGGAGCTTTGTTAGCTTGGAAGGCGAGGGCTGAGAGGTCACAAAATATATCAGGGAATCGATTATTAACCCTCAGGGTGAGATTTCTAATAAGGAAGAAGAGATGCAGGCTTGCCTAGTCTTGCTTTTCGCTGAATTATACACAGAGGAAGAGCGATCAGATGAGGGAACAGTAAAACTGTGGCTAGACAACGTAGTACTACCAGTACTCACACTGAGGGTAGGATGATAATGGACACCCAAATTACTGAGGGAGGAATAAGAGAACAGCTCTCTCATCTAAAGAATGGCAAGGCAGCGGGCCCTGACTCACTGCCGGTTGAGGTATACAAATTAATCACTGATGAAATAGTTTTGGAAATGAAGGTACTGTTTAATTCAGTTTATCAAGAACAGATCCCAAACTCATGGCGGGAATCCACAATAGCGTTGATCCTAAAACCTGCAAAAGATCCGAGGCGAGCCGACTCATATTGACCTATCTCCATGCTAAATGTAGATTATAAGATCTATACTGGCATTCTAGCAGGGAGAATGGCAAAGGTAGCCCCAAAATTAATCCACATAGATCTGAAGAGTTTCGTCCTGAAAAGACAAATTTAGAAATTAACGTTATCTTTGATTGGGATAATTGATCTGGCAATTGCGCGTAAGATCCCTTTGGCAGTTATTACCATCGATGCTGCCAAAGGCATTCGATCATGTTAGTTGAGCATTTCTCTGGGCAGTTTTGGAATCAATGGGCTTTGGCATAGACTGCATCACAGCATTAAAAAAATTATATGAATGCCCTCCGGCTTAAATTCTTTTAAATGGCTCACTGACAACCATCTTTAATATCCTTAGAGGTACGAGGCAGGGTTGCCCCCTGTCCCCCTCCTTTTTGATATTTATATTGAACCTTTGGCGCACCTTTTGAGGAAATACGAACAGATAATCTCAATCCATTCACTCCCCTCTCGCAGCAAAATAGCATTATATGCGGATGATCTGATAATATACACATCAGACCCAGCCCGAACAGTACCAAGGGTGGAGCAGTTAACAAAAGAATTTGGGGAGGTATCAGGATATTTAGTGAATATCTCCAAGACACAGGTAATGAGCTGGAAATTGGATGGTTGGGGAGGAAGAGTGTGTGCTGAGATAACATTTCCAGGGATTATCATGGCTAACAAAATAGACAAGATCCTTTGCGGAATTTAAAGGGGGTGGCCAAGGAGGTTGATCGGTAATTGTCTAGGTGGAAGAACCTTCCACTAACCTTCTATGGTAGGGTTAATTTAGTAAAAATGTCTATTTTGCCAAAGCTGGCATATCTTTTTAATAGTATTCCACTGAATTCCCTAAGGAAATAATTAATAAAATCCCAGGAAAAAGAACTAGTTTTATTTGGGCCTCCCGCAGAACACGGCTTTCTTGGAAAAAACTAAGGCACCGCCTCCAGAAGGGATGGTTGGCTCTGCCAGACTTGAATCTTTACTGTATGGCATTTCAGCTTTTAAACCTCCGAATGCTTATAGGGGATCCTGATACTTTAACATGGGGAGTTTTATTAGGGGAAATGACCAAGGAGTTGGGGGCAATAGCCTTTCTATATAAGTTCGGGTCTCCAACATACTTCAAAAAAGTGAGGTTGAAAGTGCTAAAAAAAGCCTTAAGACTCTGGAGTGCAGTGAGGAAGATGATGAAAATAGGGTACTTTTCGGAATTTGCACCGATCTGGGATTCCCCAGGTACACCAGAATGCCTGAAGGATGGA
Organism: Triturus cristatus; assembly: GCF_964204655.1. Taxonomy (NCBI): domain Eukaryota; kingdom Metazoa; phylum Chordata; class Amphibia; order Caudata; family Salamandridae; genus Triturus; species Triturus cristatus. The sequence continues at coordinate 166,295,879 of NC_140580.1, read as the reverse complement.
TTGACTCTGCCTTTGAAGCAAGCAGGACCGTCTAGGTGGGGGGACTTGATATTAGCAGGTTAACTGTTGCCTTGGGAGGTGCTAAGTGCGAAAACTGGCAATAGATTGTCAAGGTTTAAATACTTTCAGCTTACGTCAAGGTTCTCAACAACTCTTCAAGAGATAGGGGGGGTATGAGACTTTGAAGCCACCCTTCAAGATGTAAGCGTAAAAAGTAAAGAAGTTTCTAAGTGGTATGGGCAATTCCTGGAAGCAGAGGAAATGAAAATGGAAATACCATATGCGACTTGGCGAGACACATTTCCGGACAAGGATTTACATCAGCTCTAGTCAGATTCTTTAAAATTACTATATTCAATAGTCACACCAGCAAACTTCAAAAGACATCACTTCTTTGTAATAAACAGACTGTATTGGACTCCTCAAAGATTAGTCAAGTTTGTGTTACAGCCTGTCCCCAGATGTAATAGATGTAGTCTTCCAAAAGCTAACGGTGTGCATATCTTCTTTACATGCCCTGCAATAAAAGAATATTAGAAGGGTGTAGGAACTACCAAAGGAGACATTTTAGGGGAACCCATTACCTTGACAGCGGCTTTAGCACTCCTAGGAGTGGATAAAAATCTACATGTCACCTTAAACAGTAAGCAAAGGAGCTTCATATTCTATCTATTGCTTCTGGCCAGACTTGTGATCTGTAAATATTGGATAGATTCCGTGCCTCCACATCCTACAAGATGGCTAAAAGTGGTCAAATGGATGAGCAAAATGATTATTGAGTGAAGTTTACGAAGGTCGGGGGTAAATTTGGCAAGTGTGGGCAAGTTAACACTGTGGCATAAAGTAGGGCTGTGTTGATTTCAACAAATATTTCCATAGTCCTATGATTACACCAAATCATGGCAGTCTGGGAGGTTTCTTTTCCCCCCTAGATGTGATAAGAGCCTTGGAGGCTCAGGCGTTTAAATGCAACGGACCACGAGACGAAGAAGGGCACCGAAAAACGGTCCAAGACTTGCAGAATGCTATGGTGATATGAGGACTAAAAAAAAAATTGACTACCATTGAACTGTTTTTAATATCTGTTTATAAGAAATATTTAACATGTTTTTGATGTGTTTAATTCTGCACTATAGTTTTTAATTGTAATTGTTTATTTTTGCAAACATGCTTCTTCTTTCATATATACCAAGGCTTGTGGGAAAGGTGATGGTGTGACCATTTATTATATGGGATAAAGTACCCCCTGGCATACATGATAAGGATATTGCAAGACACCTGGAGTTCCATGAACTTGTAAAGGAACTCAGCCTTCAGCCTCGTTCCTCTCTATGTTTATGGAACTCCTTCGTGCTTTGCAATATACTTATCATGTAAGGCAGGGGGTGCTTTATCGCTTATGTTCTCTTCCTTGGATTTCCTAAAATATGAGAGATGAAATACTGGCTGCTAGTTGAGAGGGATTATTTGCCAGGTAGTGATGGTCGCTTTTTCAGGTGTTTAGGTTCTTTTTCTTTGCCATGTTGCAGACAAGAGTAGGTAACACTCTTTTATACAGGATATTGGTTTGAAAATGTAGGTCTTGCCTGTATCATGTTCATACATTGTTATGTAATATAGTCTTAATAATGACATACATAACCCAGAAAATAGCAATGTTTGTAACCACAATTGATCTCGTTTCATATTAGTTTGGTACATCCTATAACACTGAATATGCTTGGTGAATTGTATGGCTCTAGAAGGCTCATAAACCATAGGGCTCAGGGTTGTACTCTTGTACATTTCCTAAAAGAGTTACCTTGTTTTCAAACTTGGCAAGTGGAAGCAGGATTCTGTGAGAATAATGAGGCTAGTTTTGTACATAATGGATCATATATTTCCCTCGAGGATATTTTGTGTTTCCGTAAGGGATTCCCTTACACCTCTTCACTAGATACGTTTGCACTATAAGTAACACGTTTTTATCACTTGATCAAGCTTTATTGACTTTTATTGAGAGGTAATGCATACATCTACGGTTGGCTGAGGTAATGAAGGTCCAGGAACACTTTGAGAATCCTGGCATGCAACGTTCAGCACTGGATCATGGAACATAGTTTGAAAGAATACATGACACATAACAAACACCCTCGAGCCAAGCTTCCGGCACGAGGATGCCGGTCACCGTACACACTACACTGGCTCTCAGGCAAGAATGAATTGGTAAACTCGAACCTAAATTCTTTACCTGTCTTTATTAGCCTCTTTCTGCTCAGTGGATATTAGATGCCAGCACCTGGTCTGTATGTCAAGTGACTGTTAAGGCCAAGTTTCAGGGTTGATTAATATTAATTCTCATATTTTTTTGGCAATTACTGACTCAAAGAAAAGGAGTATGACCTCAAAGTGCCTTTAATTTGCATAAATAGTGTCTTTCGACGCCTCCTTCATGCACACAAGGCTTCAGGCTGTTCTTGGATCAGGCCTGGAGGACAGGTTTAGCTGTCACGCCTCTCAGCGCTCTGCACCAATTGGTCTGTTCAAGTGCTGTTAGCATTTTGCTACTTCCCACCCCATTAAATAGCATTGGGCAATGGGTGAGCCAATTTCATGCACTGCCTCCAATGTACTGTGAGATCAGGCGTTCTGCATGTGTCTGAAAAGGAGTGATGTTCAAGCCAGGGCTGGTGTCGCTGGGTTTAGCGACTATAATAGCACCCTGCTTGGATAGTCCTGTTGGCTTTGCCAATGCTTGTTGCCCTTTAGAGCATACTGGCTTATCCCCATCTGTGTATTTTGCAGAGGTTCTCGTTTCTCACTACATTGGAACAACTGAGCATTCTGCTTTCATGTTTTCTCTTTTTAAATTGTCAACCTTATACCTACTACACAGAATAAAACATTTATTGAGTTAAAAAAAGGTAAAGGAGAAATTAATACTACAAAGCCAGTTCATAGCCACCCATTTTTATGACTGGTGGCAAGCGATCAGTAAAACCATCAGAAATGCAAAATATATTAAAGTAATTACTCAATGTACACAGCAGTGGGGAACAGTCAATCTCTTTGATCGATTCCATGACATAAATGCTTTATTATACATGGTCATTAAAGTCCCACTTGCAAAGACACTGTAGCTGGCTCATAGAGTCCTTTCTAACTGATGGGGCCGTGCGTCCATCCATATGCTCCGGCAATAAATCATGCAGATGCATAAATCACTGGACGGAGGAGGTACTGGGTCGATGTACATAGATAGAGCACAGCGCGCAGTCTCTAACGTCGCAGTTATTCATGATCAGTTTCAGCCAGTGCTTCCCCAGTGAAGGAAGCAGAGGCAAGAGCACCAGAATCTGCAGGGCGCATTCATTACCTGCTTTACGGCACTATCTGAAATCAGCCCGACGAAATAATGTTCAAACCAGAGCCACAAACGCTGTAAATATACACAGGTATCTTTGCCAAAATGTATATATTTACTGTTACATCTAGGTGTAGCCAGCCGCGTCACTAGGGTTGGTGTCACCCAGTGCGTAACTCATGGTGTCACCTCCTCAACTGACTTACCCCATGAGGGACCTCCTCCGAGTCCGCCAGTGCCAAATAACGGGACCAGTGTAGCTCTCCGCCTTTTTGCTATTTCCATTTCTGTGTGTAGATTTATATCTAGGTGTAGACTTACAAGGCTCCATACCTTTAAATTAGAGGGTGGAGCCTTCCTGCAACAGGTAGCAGACGAGGTTGGGGGGAGGGGAGGGCAGACAGTAGCCCCCTGCCCCAACTGTGGGAGTTTAGGCTTACAAGCCCCGTGCGCCACTTTTGCGTCGTCGTTGCGTCACTTTTGTGACGCAACGGCAGCGCAAAGCTAGCGCCATGCTGCGACAGATTTATAACGTGACGCATCTATCGAGATGCGTCACGTTGTAAAGCCCTGCGCCACATTAAACCCGCGTCAGGTTTAATGTATGCAGGGTGGGCGTTACGTCGGAAAAAGCCTCAGAAAAGTGACGCAGTGCACAGTCACTTTTCCGACGCTGGTGCGTCAAATCCTTACGCCTGCTTCAAGCAGGCGTAAGGCGTGACGCACCATGTTAGGGATAGGGCAGGTTGGAACAGTGCTTGAGTTGCGTCACGCTTGCGACACAACTTCAGCACTGCGCCAACCTTACGCCGGCAGATGCGTCACGCATATGCTTGTCCTTGCGCCACAATGCACCACATTGTAAATGCGGCGCATCTGCGGTGGCGCAAGGGCAAACTTGCGTGATGCATCTTCCCTGACGCATCCCTGCTGATTTGCAGGGATGCGCCAGGGAACATAAATCTGCCCCTTTCTTTGCCTCTGCTGTGCTGAGGCTTGTCCTTTTATAACGTGGCATTGGGGACAATTACAAATGCTTCTACACTTGACTCTAAGTGATAACGATGCAGTGCATTCACAGGCTTCTCACGGAGGTAGTGTGGGGGTGCTGGGCTCAACAATCATGCAGCAACTCAATAAAAGAATGTCCAGACCAATGGCAATTTACTTTTTATTCGGTAGTTTAAGCACTCAATATGAAATATATCAAAAGTATTAGCAATTCACTGAATAAAGTGCATTACAATTAAAGCGGTTCATTAACTAAAGTGCATTCCCCATTGATGAATCAAAAGTAGATCTGTAAAGCACTTGACCTAGAAAGTTTATTTAAAAAGGTTAAGAAAAAACAAGGCTAGAAAAAATAGAAAAGAAATTACGGGCTTAGCCTTTCATAGTTTATCAAATTTAGCAATTGAACGATTCCTTGATGCATATAAAAATTCAAACATTCTGACCTGCTGTAGTTTAGAACGTCATTGATGGTAATTTTGGTCGATTTCCAATTTTGTAAAACAAGAGAAAGAGGAATGGCAATGGCCACAAAAATAAATTGCTGGCCTGAATAAGTAAGGTTAAGAGAATTACTGTCATAGCCGAGTAAGAAAATGTAGGGGTCAGGTATAATCCCTCTCCTTAATCTGCTACTGATCTATGCAAAGCTTTCATTCTAAAAATTGTACAATGCTGGTAGGTAATGAAAACCTGAAGTTATCACATATGGAGTCTGAGTCACGTCTGAAATATTGCAAAGACTCTGTTGGGAAGATCTTATTTAAAATAAATAGTATATTAAAGCATCCTTTTGCATTCTCTCAAAGTTGGCTTCGCCAATAATTCGTATCCCATCAAACACACTGTTACCCACTGCAAAGCAGATATGCTACAATTTGCGGCTTTTTTGGATTTTAGCTAAAATCTTAGGAATTACGGATTTTTATGCACACCCCTATACCAACAATCTACTCTCAATGGCTTATTTTAAATAGGGATTTGATTATTAAATAAGCCATGTTGTTTATTTCTAGAGAACATTTCTTCACAAAACTACTAATCTGAGCAAAGCTAAACCATAGAAGACAGTAGAACTAAAACAAATTAGTTCCCAATTTTTCCAAGAACGATTCAATAAATATTTCACTCCAGAAAACAATATTACATGTTACTCAAACATTATGCAATTTAGTGTCTTCTGGGTACTATTCAGACAGTATTTTGCATGTCCCTGCTTTCCTCCGATCTGCCTTCTGATCCAGGTGCCCCCCACGGGGTGCAAGGTAGTAGCTTAATTAAGGGTTAGGTCCAGTCTCTATCACTCCCACACGTGTGTTCAGTTCTCACAGTCAAAGTCTCACCACCCAGTAGTGGAACAGTCCAGTTGGATCGGCTCCATCACCCAACTCTTGGGCATGCTGTTATGGGAGAGGTTGTGTACCAGCTTGCAGCTCTCCTGGGTTTCCAGTTTCATTTGCTGAATCCACCTTCGATAGTGTACCAGGTAGAAGCAGAGGGGGCACTCCTAGCTTGAAATGTTCCCATAGAGATCAATGAGTGTCTCTGAATTTGGGTTTCCACAACAAGCCCACGCTTGAGCTGGCAGCTCTTCTGCTGGGGCTGATTAGACCAGATGACACCAAGCAGCTACAGCCTCTTATTTCTCGTCACAACTCAAGCAGATCCAGTCCTTCCTGTTTAGCTATAACAGGCACTTGAAGCTGCAAAGACTTGGTACTCCAGGCATTCATGGCCATGCTCAGGTTGAACACTATAGAGTTTAAGACACACAGTCCAAACACCATATTGGGCAGTTGCAGCTACGCACATGCAAATCAACCATTTTTGGCAGTTGCAACCATGCAAAGGCTGATCAAATCTTGAGCAAGTATCAATCAATCAGTATTTGCATAGTGCGGCTAATCACCCACGAGAGTATTCAGGAGCTAGGTTCCTACTGGGATCAGTTGAAAAGTCAGTTCTTGAATCCCTTTCTGAATTCCGGGAGAGAGGACGATGTTCGGAGGTAGAGGGGGAGGTCATTTCAGTACTTGGGGGCGAAATTGGAGAAGAAGCGCCCTCCACAGTTGCTTCGGCAGATGCAGGGAGTGCCTCAGAGGGAGGCAGTGCGGAGGTGTTTGGAGTGTCGGTGAAAGTTACGGCGGGGGATGATGTATGCTGGTCCTTGGTCATGGAGGGCCTTGTAGGTGTGTATCAGCATCTTGAATTGGCATTTTGTCTGCATAGGGAGCCATTGGAGGTTCCTGGGGTGGGGGGTGATGTGGACCCATTTGGAGAGGTCAAGGATGAGTCTGCGGGCTGAGTTCTGTATCGTCTGGTGTCTCTTCAGGAGGTGGGTGGTGATTCCTGCCTAGAGTGTGTTTCCATACTCCAGCTGGCTGGTGACTAGGGCTTGAGCGGTGGTGGATGTTCTTTTCAGAGCAAGAGGATGAGCTGGGTGTTGTTTGCGTAGGATATGATGTTGAGGTTATGGGTTGTTGGCCAGGGACATCATGTAAGTGTTGTACAGGGTGGTACTGAGGGATGAACCTTGAGGGAAACTGCAGATGACTTTCTTGGGTTCCGAGGTGAAGGGTAGTAAGCAGAATATCTGGGTTAGTCCTGTGAAGAAGGATGTGATCCATTTGAGGGCGTCTTCCTGGATCGAATGTGTGGAGCCTCCTGGTGAGGGTGTGGTGGGGTATGGTGTCAAACCCTGTTGAGAGGGCATAGAGGATCATGGCCGCTGTTTCTACCCAGAGGGTTCTGATGTCATCGGTGGCAGCGATCATAGTGGTCTCAGTGCTGAGGTTGGCACAGAACCCGGTTTGGGAAATGTATAACAGGTTGCTTCTCTCCAGGTGTGTTGGTAGTTGATGGCCTTCTCGAGGACTCTGGCTGGGATTTATTTTTCTTTTAATGTATAACCCTCATACACTCTAGTAGTGACATGCTTCATCACCGGGTTAATCCTGGCCTCTAAAAGCCAGGATGGGCTTCACCGTGTTCCAGGTCCAGGCAGCTCTTTGAATATTATGGTGACCGGGGGAAGTTAAATATAATAAAAGTGGCTCTTCCACACCCAGGTATACCTTTATTAGTGGGGTGGATGGGCACATTATAAAATCAGTATAGAGGGATAATGAAGGATGTAATTGTCCTATGACACTCATTGCGTCAACATGTTTCTGCCCTATTCTATGGTTCAAAATGATCCAGGGCATTCGTCAGGACAGGTTCCATATGCTGTCACTACTCCGATGATGACCTGTGAATCTCTTTTCAGTGCAGCATGCAATTCTAATTAGCATGCAAGGGGAGTATTAGACTACCCTGATCGATGTATGGTATCTGATCGACTGATAAGTGGCACCTGTAAATGGCGACACATCGATACATATGTTATCAAGGTACATTAGTGGAGATCACGTGGTGCACATGCAAAGAAACATCTATGCGTGTTTCACTTCATTTCCTTAAATCATGCTAGAAATTGCCCAGACTATGCTTTGTGAAATTTAGTGCAATACAACATGACCTGTGTGAGAACACAAACACATTCATTCTGTGATGTTAATGTTCCGAGTGGTCACTGCAAAACATGTGGTTTAAAAACAATCAAAGTGAGCCGTGGTAGCTCGGTTGGCATATTTGACAAGATAAGCATGCACTCATCATAAGTAGGCATTGTAACTTAATAGTACGGGTATATTGTCAGACGCCGTAGTGGCGGAGGTAGGTTTGGCCCTGTAGTCAGACACTGTTGCCCATACGATATTGGTAAATGGAGGACATTGCAACAAACAAACACAAACCATTAGCAACATTATGACTATTGCTCCGAAACACTGTGTCTTGGACCCAAAAAAACACTACAATTTATTTGAGAATGCACGAGGGTGGGATGGTTGACACTCTCAAAGACAGCTGAGAGGTCCAGCAGAATCAGAAGACAGGGGACATCTTCATATGTGCTTAAAAGGGTGTAATCTGTGATTTGTAAGCTATTGCTGTACTGCAGTTTGAGCTGAAGCCAGATTTGTAGTCATACAGGAGATGGTGGCCGCAGATAAGATCTTGAGGTTTTGCATATGCTGATTTTTCGATGATCTTGCTAATGAAGGGTAGGTGAGTGATGAGCCAGTAGTTGAAGATGTCATCAGGGTCTAGAGTGGTTTTCTTACAGGTGGAAGGATCTGGTCTGTCTTGATAGCTTGACAGAAAGTACCATGGCTAAGGAAAGCATTGACAATGGTGAGTTGCGCTGACAGAGTTTCTCCGGAGAGGGGTTCGATGAAGGACCAGTGTAAGAGATGTTCTTCGTAGGTGGTGGGTTTGAGGGAGCTAAGGAAATCAGTAAAGTCTTTGGAAGAATTACATGTTATGTAGTCATAGGTTGACTTTTGCAGTGCATTGAGCATGTAAAATGTGGTGGGTTTTGCACAATACATTGGTCCCAGGCTTCCCATGGATCTTGATTTTTGAAACATGTTTGGAAGCTAATTAGGTGCCCTTAATGCGGGTAGACCTTGGGCTGAAATATTGCACTCTTTTCCCATATTTAGTCCATGTTTCTAATCTTAGTTAAAAAAAAGCGTTAAACATTCACTAGGATGCAGGTTTTGTGTATCAACTGTGCGATGGTTGCCCTCACAATTTGATAGGGTGAAGTGTGGCATAGCTGGATTGGAGGGCCAGACACTGCATCAAAGTGCACAGGGTCGGTAAATTTCCCACAGGTAGACATTAATGTATCCTTTGTAGATAGCTGTTTGCATATCCTCTATAGTGCAAATCAGGGAACAGACCTCGATCTCGGCCCCAAAGGCTGCTGAATGTTAGATGACAGGTAGAGGCCACAGAAAAGTAACTCTCATGCCACAAAGTCTGGCTTTCCATTCCATTTCTATTTTTTCAAAGAATTATCCCTGGTGTCCTGTTGGCGTTTTAGATCCTGTGAAAGAGGCAGATCAGGTGTAAGTCCCTCAATCTGCCCCCCCAGTACAACTAAAATGAACCCTTCTTTTTGTGGGGAATTTCAAGCCCCCTGAGAAGCCCAGCTGTCTGCTCCACTTCCATTTTTTTGAATGATTGAAAGTTAACCTTACAGGTACATTTCAGGTCCTTTGAGAGGAGTAGATCATGGGGTAACACCCTAAAACCGCTCCTGTGGAGGTGCTAAAATCCAAGTGGTTGATAAAGGTCAGAGAATGGCATAACGTTTGCCGGGAAGCGTGGCTCCCCTCTCTGTTTAAATTTTTATGCTTTATGAGAAAAGAAATTGTGGTGTCCAAGGGGAAATGTTAGCCCTTCTTGAGGGTCATATCGGATGTGACACCCCTGATAACCCCCAGGGTAACTGAAATGCTGATAGTAAAAGCCAGAGAGAGGCATGTGTTGTGACAGGAAGCCTGGCTTCCCATTCCACTTCCAATATTTTGTTTCCCAAAAAATTAACCCTGGAGGCTAAAGGTAGACTTGCACCAAGAAGCCTGATTTCCAACTCTGTGTGGTATATAGTGGGCCTTTCTGGCCTCCTTCAGCAGATTGGCACACAAACCCATAATCTATCTCAAAGAAATTTGAGGTTGTTCTGATGTCCTGATGGGTTGGTGTCCCACTCCATGCATTTCCCTGCTGCCTAGTTGTGTTTCCATCACAATGACTCACTGCTCTGTAGGAGAGGGAGAGCCATGGTCAATTCCTGAGATGATGCTCAATATGAAAAGCAAGTGCATAGTTCAAGTTATGCTATCAGCTCTTCTTTGGGGTGGTAGGTTGGGCAAACAATTTGCCCTTTCAGATGTGGTTCAAACCCTGAAAGTGGTGACAGAGGTGGGAGAGCCATGAATAATGCAGGAGGGGCACTAACATGGGACGAAATATACAACAAAACCTCTGGTAGCCCATTGGTACTCTGAGTCCCATTGGGGACAATATTTTGAGGGTAAACTCCTCCACATGCCTTCAATGAAGCTGAAAATATAGTTATGCTGCTCTTCCTTGAAAATAATACTTCTGGTCCCTTCTAGGTGGATTCCTCCTTAGTAATCATGGTCTTCCTTGAGACCATGCATGAATCAATTCACAAAGTTATTCCCTGTCTAATGATGCATCTCCTGTTGAACATGATGCTCTAGGGGCTAGGTTATGGCCCTCAGAGCTGCCACATTATGACTATGACTGGTTATGCAGCCACAAGATTACACAGAAAGGAGAACGGATAGTTAAAAAGAATATTAAGGGCAGCAGCGGAAGTGTTTCTGCTCTCCCCATGGCAAAACTGCATTGCAAGGACACATGTGTTGTGAGTACCATCAGATTCCCTGAGGCCCAATGAGAAGGGTGATATCTTAATTCTCTGCACTCCAGGATGAGAGTGAAAAGCATTGTGGTCCTGTCCTGTGTAAACTAGGAAAGAAGGGCCTCTCCCAGTTTGATCTCGCCAATTGTAGGACAATCTCAAACCTCTAAGAGCTGTTGACGTTTTAAAGGGTGTGGTGCAAGAATAGCTCAGCAGACACTTTGATTAGGGATTTGGCCAAGCCTAACTGCTATTTGTCAATAGGTTAAGCCTTGTGGTTTCTGCTTTCAGTTCAGATAGTTGAGCTATGGTGTTTCAAATGAAGCAGCAATTTCCCCCTCCAATCCAAATGGTATATGCTTCTGATGTGGTAACAGGTTGACCTGAATTTCCAGTTAAATGCAGCTTATGGCAAATGTATGGTTGATTTTGGGGAGGACATAGAATGAATCAATATGTGTGTAGTGTATTTGCAACAGTTTTGTGATTGTAACTATGTGGCTGTGGCAGGCCTGTATGCTTGGCACCTCCAGTCCTGATATCCTCTCCTGACACTTGCACAGTGACGGAGAGTTAATGCCCTCTGCTAGTACAAGAAGGTTTGTCAGGAATACAGTATGAATGGGATGTCCATATTGGAAAAAATGTTTCCCATTAAAAGCTTGCAAATGCTGTTCACCAACAGGTGCATGGCAATGCCGAGTAACAGCTCACGTTTTTATACAGTGAAAAAGGGGGTAAAAAAAGATGAACATTCCAGAAAATGAGAAATTAAAAATATTTCTTACCTGACGACTGTATGATTGAAATTGGTATTGGGTAAATGGGATGTCCTTGCCAAACAAATGAATTATGTGAAATGGAAGAATGTTTCAGCTCAGTGGGATGCAACTGAGAATCCATCTAACCCCATGTGTGGCAATTCATATTCTTCTGATAGGACATCTTGTTACAACTGGAATTTGATTAGTTGTTAAGTGTGACTGGAGAGCTTGTCAGTTCTTATTGTGGATGTTCAGGATCTCCCACTCTGTAGAGAACCCCGTCCATTAAATGATACCATGGCTGGAGGTGCAGGAGGCACGGGGGCCAACAAGCTATGTACGTCCAATCTAAATCGGAATCAAATCTGTGCATATAGAAGTATCAAATTACACAAATGCAGACTTGCTAGCCCTTAATATGATGATGCCACATCAGAATATAAACAAGCTCTGAGTTTATGGCCACAATAATGGAGACTAGAAATGTGGACCTGAAGGTTATGATTATAGCAGTCACACCAAGGCTATCCCAGCTATGCAAACGGTTGTGTAGAGAAAGGCAGATAACATGAGAGAAGAGGAGGACAGGTTTTGCTGGGGAAATGTTAATTAGTTTAGAATGCTGGAGGAGACTGAAAAACTCCAGAGTCCTTTTAAGACATCCTGGTGATTAAAACACACCAGGATGGCTCACAGAGACAAACTCTGTGACCGTAATATGCCTGCAATTGTGTTAAGTCAAAGGTTTGTATAAATTAGCTAGAAATATCAAAAAGGCTGGGGAAAAAAGTTAGAAAGAAGAAAGTTTTAACAAATTAACAGTAGCCTAAATAAAGATTAGAAAACATGTAATATGTAAACATTATGTTTTTTGGTCTAGTTAGTTTCACTGAAATTAAGTTAGCAATAAGATGAGAGCAAGTACAAGGCTACCGTCAGACTTCCGTTTTAGGTAAGGTTTCAGGTATGATTAATGATAGCAGTTATAATAAGTGTTAGGATGAACGGCAGGGATAAAGTAAGGCTGAGTGTTCAAAAACAGGGGAATAATTAAACTTAGGGATAGAGTTATGGTTAGAAATTGAACTCAATCAATCAATCAACAATCAATTGATTGATTGAAATTGAACTAGGAACACAACAAAAGTTAGAGTTAATTATGAAATGAAGGTGTAAACAATGCTTAGTGTTAGGGTTGGGTAGGTATTAGGATAGGTTTTAGGGTTAGTAGATATTGGTTGGGCTTCGGGTACATAACAGCTTGATGAACATGTTAACATGATAGCGGTAGGGCAAAGAGGTGTAAGTTACAGTACAAAACTGAATTTGAGACCAGGTCAACAATCTGTAATGTGATTATTGGAAAATGCTATATTTTTAGCTTTCAAACTAATAGTCACTTTCATAGACTGCTTACATTTATAAGCACATGTTTTTATATAGAGGTGTAAGTATAAAGTTAAAATTCTGTTGGAGGCATGCAGCAAAAGGATGATATAATGTAAGGGTAGCCGTACATACTTATACCATGACTTTGAGACGGAGACCTAGAAAATGATAAAAACATCTGATGAGTTTCTAGAAAAAGCTGACGTACTTGAGTATTAATACACTCTTCCCATTTCCAAACTGAGAATTAATTTCTATTTAAAAAGTCACTTTTTGCACTATAACCCTGCAAATAAAATAGCTGGTGTTGATGTATGCCGCTGTAGCGTTGGTGCTTAAAGCCTGGACACCAGAAATGCACATGTGGTTGCCAGTGCTTCTGGCAAAATAACGGGCATCTGATTATCAACCCACAACCATATCTTGTGCTTTGTGTAATCGCTTCTTTTTTGGAGAGATAAGATCTTGCCTGAGCCTTTTCAGGGGAATCGCTGATCAAGGTATCGTGGCCTTAATTATGCGCCAGGAGAAGAGAAATTTCCTTATTGAATTTTGCTCCATCTGATTCTAAGTGGGGCGATATTCATGTACATGGTTTTCCTGAATGTCGGAACATTGGACTTGGTTTTATCAGGTGGCAAATCTGCCTGGAAAAATCGTATAAACTCTCTTTTCACATTTTTTTCTGGCAGAGGAGCACACCACTTCCCTTGACCTCAACCCTACACAAAGAGACTCCAGTCTACATTTACCACCAGCTGAGAAGAGTTGGTAAATGTATGACTTATACCTCACAAAAATGTGAATTTGATATGGTTTTCCCCCTGTTAATCCCGTCTCACATGGTATTTCCTCTTTTCATGGGTTTGACTGACAATTGCACAGCACTGATCCAGTGTCCCACCGCACAAGTACCGTGCAACTCATAATTTTCCCTTATTCACTGAAGCTGGAACACCTCCTTCTCAGATCATGCCTGACCCAAGATAAAAAGACAATAAGGTGATGTACTCCTGGTCCTGGCATTCATAGCGATTGCTAGAAAAATGCTTGATAAGGCTTTTTAAAGTGCAATTAAAAGTGAACTCATTGGGTTTTCAAATCAATGAAGAACCTGTGGAAGAGATGGCAAACCGGGTTCTGTCCTGAGCTGTTGGTCCTCCTTGACCACCTGATATACCTCGATCATTATGAAGCGTCCAGATCTCCCTGAATGTAGTGTTCTGCCCGCAAGCAATCCTGTCCCTGTTGTTTGGTGGGAGAAAGTTATTGAAGCAGAGAACAGCCAATGTTGCTCTCTATTGTAGTTACCCTCATGCAACCCCCAGAGCTGATCTTCCAATTCTTGCAAAAGCAGGTGAGTGGCTGGGTGTGGAAGCCATCTTGGTTGTGGATTACCTATAGGTGCCATACCCACTCTGCTGCCTTTGATTGTCTTTCAGCTTTTGCACACAACGCTCTAGAAGTGAACACAGGATCATATGAACAGTACAAGTTGAGCATCAATGTGCATTTGAACTTACAAGCAATTCAAAGTCATAAGTAATGTTTCACAAGACACTTGGAAACGCCTTGCTCACAGGCCTAAGCATGGGGTCCCTGCTGTGAAAGCCATTCTAAAAATGGTACGGCAATGTTATAGCCCTAGTTGAAAAGTGGTTAACATGTGATGGTATTTTGAGCTGTATCACTGTTTATTACTGCAAGCTACGCATGACCAAAATTACAAGTAGAATCCTATTTCTAGTCTAGAATCTGTATCGAAATCAGCACACACTTACATTTCGGTACCCGAGAGAATCTGCGTTATCGAACCCAAACAAAAGAAATGACATTCTCCTTGTAATTCATAAGCTTTACGAATGCAGTTGGAACCAGACCAAGAGGAGGTTCTATTCCATCATTCGTGCTTATCTACTGTTGCATTCTGGTGCTCATAAGTCATCCATGAGGCTTGGAGCTGCAAAGAACATCTACAGAGAATCTGGTTATACTTCCATTGTTGCATTAGCACCGGTAGCATGCTCCGGGCTTCCTTTGCATGCATTCTTGACACGTTTTGAAACAATATACACTCCATGTTCCATTCCGGAGGTACGTTCTGTCCACCTATTGCTTCTAGGATATGCCTGCGCTCTTTCAGGCAGCAAGATGGTGGAGAAACAGCTCTAAATTGTCTTGTGCTGTGTGGATGTGAGTTAGAAAGAGGTAGAAGAGAGGCCTGTCATTAGAGTTCGTTGTGTCAATTGCTGTTTCTGGGTCCTCCTGCTTTGTACTCTTGTTTCCTGCACTGTACATCTATCTTTGGGAACCTCAAGAATTGTGGTTCCCTTTCCTGCTTCTGCAGTGTCCTGCCTTGTTTCCTTTGGCTGCCCCAGGCAACATTCTGATTTATCTCTGAGCTCCCTTGTCTAACAGGCTGGCAGGATCAGTCTGCGTCCGTCTTCTTCCCTGTGGCTGCTTTGTATGGCATTCTCTAACCGCGAGCTCCATAGCCTCAAAGGTTTCTTTTTCCTGTTAGTCTGCCTTTCTGTTCAGCTCTGTGTCCTATCTTTCCCTTCAGTACCTACAGGACTTCTGGTCACACATTCACTGAGAAGCAACCGACCTCTTCCTTCAGTCTAAGTTTCTTTTGTCACTAAATGTACCCTCATTACCAGCTTTAGTTTCCAATTTCCAGAAGAGCATTGTTTGTGGCCCAGTGCCTGTCCTTCTCTTGGTTCCTGTTCATGATTTCTTGTACTCATTTTCTCCCTGGCTGCTTGCAATCTCTGTGAACTCTGAATTAATTCTAGTATGGGAAAATGTTCTTAGATTGTGTCTCTGGTACTTTCTATGTGTCTGTTGTTGATCTTTGTGTATCCTGTATTCTGTTTATTCTTTTCAGGTTTTTTCCTGTTCCATTTCAAACGTGTCTGCTGCAGCCCCACATCGTTTTGCAGTGCGAGTTCTTGGTTACGGTCCATAACGAATAAAGAAGTTCTCGGCTTCAGGGATAGCATCAAGATCTTTGGGGTTGCTGCCTGTCTCCAAGTTGTCATGTACAAAGAGTACAATTGGTCTTTATAAAAACACTTCCATGCTCTGACTTCGCTGTATGACTGCTGTTAAGAGTAATATTATGACATAAAGCAAGAGGGTTTTCCCTAATCTACCTTGAGATCCATAATCAGACACCAGTACATCCCTCACACTGACCAACATTTGCTACCAAGTAACCCTGCTAATGTCATGGTCTCCTTCTTGATTTGCTTAGGGCCAGCTTCTTTCCTCTCTAGTTCTTGTGGTCATCTCCTCTTACATGTGAGCAGCCTGGAATGCATCTTGTCCTGTTATCATTCTATGCATTTCTTCCCAAAACACCTTAAAATCACTTGTCATCATGCTGGACAAACGTACAGGGTGCAACCAACTGCATACAGGCCAAGCAGCGTGAAAGAAGACAGCATGAATGAATACACATTAGTTGTCAAGCCACGTGTGTCTATTGAACACCATTACAGTGTCACAGCTCACCAATCACCTGAGTTCTTTTGTGCATCTTTGAGCCCCTTCTCTTCTTCTCAATCTTTTTTTTTCTCTTACCCGGCACACTCTTTATACCAATTGCACAATTGTTTGCTTTTAGAAATGCAATCTGTAACATTCATTCAGTGGTGGATTCATAAAAGAATTTATTCTCAAGAGAAATATAATTAAATATATAATATAATTAAAATATAAAAAATGTAAAAGCGTGCCCTTTCCTAATTAATGTTCTACGCGTCATTACGACTTTATTTCCACTCCTTGAGTCAGTACATATGAAATGTACCTGATTTCCCAATAACCACTTTCAGCAAAAGTAGTAATTGGTTCGGCAGTGACTTTCCACTTCACAAACTCCAATTAAGCGTCTGCAGTGTAGCTGGAGAGAGTCCAGATCTGGGGTGGGGACGTCAGCGCTTTGTGAATTCCAGAAAGGATGGCACGCTGTGCTGCAGCAGGCAGAGGGAACATGTTCCTTTGCAAGGAGCACATTCAGGGCCAAGTGGCGGGTGTTCAAACTACCTAACGAGTGTGCCGAATGGAACTGGCCAGGGTCAGCCATTGGAAGCCCAATCTGTTCACAGTATAATATTTCAAAGGTAATACCCTCTCCTGCGTTATTGGACACAGAAGAGTGCTGCCCATATTTTGAATTTTGAAGAACTTATTGGAAATGTTTGAGCTAATTCATTTCAGACCGACCAATGCAGTCCCTTTTAGTGGGTTTACTATGTTTCTGTGCAATGTAGCGCAATAATCAAAGTTGCTGCGTTGCGTGAAATGGAGAGAGCAGAATATTTTGAATTTTGAAGAACTTATTGGAAATGTTTGAGCTAATTCATTTCAGACCGACCAATGCAGTCACTTTTAGTGGGTTTACTATGTTTCTGTGCAATGTAGCGCAATAATCAAAGTTGCTGCGTTGCGTGAAAGGGAGAGAGCAGAATAGCACAATATCTATTAAGGCATAGTGCTCTTTCTCTCCCCCCTGTGGTGGCGCACTTTAGGCTGCCTTGTGCCAATGCAAACACCCTACACAACAGTGCAAAGGTGTGTGTGTGCATGATGTCGAGCATAGGTTTTGGACCGGGAGTCCTTCCAACAGCAAAATAATGTATTTTTTTAGTAGGTAGGGATTGTGTCAAACTCCATGGGTGGTCACATGGGACAGTCCCTTGTACCACCCATGGAACAGTCCCTTGAAGCACAGTAGTGTGTGTCGCTACTTTGCATTACTTTAGGCTACTTTTCAATCCAAATCAGCATTTGCTTTGGAGAGCAAATCCCCAAACAATCCTTTGCACCAGGTTTATGTCACTCTTGTGCTACAAGCCTTGGACAGAGTGCTATTAAATTTCCTCTCTGATCTCTTAACATTGCCTCTTACCAATCTCCTCTATTCATCATGGGAGACTCTTGAAGCTTATCTCAAGTCTGAGTGCGATGACTATCTTCCTTAAAATTCATTGTTTGCAAGGCAGTGATGTTTCTTTATAAATGAACATCATAGCTCCTATTTAACAATAACATGAAAGGATTCAGTATGTTCCATAGCTGCCAGTTCTGCATGAGGATTCAGAGAGCTGCCAGCAGTCGTGAATGCAGACCAACAGCGGGAATTAATACAACTGTCTGCAGTCAACGGGGGCCGAATGAAGAGTGCGGGAGAATATCCTAGTGGCGAAGAAGTGTACGTGAATGTGCCCTGCAACACATTAAAAATATATTCCCACAGACTGGGACCAGTGATACAACAATTCTATTTGGTCCTTTCTCGTTTTACGGTTTCTGGGGTTTCCAGAAAGCATAAAATGAGAAAGGACCGAACGCAGCTTTCTCGAAGGGGGTGTGGAGTTGTAATTCTTTCTGCCCTGCAGGTGCTCCGCCTCAGGGCTTGTGTGCCCTTGTGGATGAGGCACAACACTTTAAATTAGATCCTGGTTCCTGCTGGCAACCACGGCAGTGATCTCCGGATGAGGTCCATAGAGAGAGCCTGTATTCAGTATTGTGCTGAATACAGGCTTGCAAGCACAGTGTACATGCTTGCAAAGGCTACTCAGCAAACAGAATTAGGTTCAGCAAGCCTTTCAGAGTACTGATTCTGTGCAGACATGCTAAAATGGGGAGCAATGTAGTGCCCTAAAGATGACCAGGATCTATTGCAACAATGGTAGAGGAAAAGTGCTATCTTCTATATTACAAAACCACATTTTTTGTCGACATTTAAATCCCAGACTTCCACAAGTTTGCTTCCTTTTCAGAAAGAAGAGAGACAAGCTAACAAATACTGGGGCATATCAGCAACAGACGGCGATGAATATCGCAAAGCGCGCTTAGCGCTTTTATATTTATCGCCACCTATCGCTGTAATTTATCGCCCGGATAACGCGTTATCAACAACGCGTTTCTCCAGGGCGATAAATTATACATCCTAAGCGGCGTTATGTGGGAATATCGTTGTTAATCCAGCGATATTCCCACAGCAATAGAAGAAATCTTGATGATAGGGAGATGTGTATTCAGCCCCTGAATCCACCTCCCATGTCATAGATAGGGTAGTCATAAAAAATAGCAGACTTAAAATACCGGCGATAACAGCGGTTAGCGCTGTTTTTTATATCGCTATGGGTGTCCTGGGCCGTATTGTAAATACGGAGGACAGTTAGCGATCATTTTCCCTTAGTTTTTACAGGGAACGCCTACTTTGCATCACATTAGAGATGCAAAGCGAGGCGTGAACTAAACGGGAGTTGAATCAAGGAAACACGCGATAGCGTGTCCTTGTAAATAATGCGATATAATTATCGCTGCTTTTCGCCCAAAAATGGACGCTAAAGCGGCAATAATTATATCACCAGCTCTTGTTGATATGCCCCACTGTTCGTTGACACTTGTCAGGGCATGTCTGAGAATGTTACTGGCGGGTGGGGGTGCATGGAAGTTAAGAATTAACAACTCATTCAGAGTACTGGAGAAAAGAAATCCTGCACAAATTGAAATTTATGCACAGGTTGGAATTCGGAGTTGTGTGGGAGAACCTTAGTATCAAGTGTTTTCCTGTGACACATTTCTCCAGCGAAAAGCTGGGTAAAGTTGTCCCTGGAAAATGACTACGAAAAAAACAAAACTGCAGAAATTATTGCATAACGCACAAATTCCATCAATTATGCCTCTTTGGAGTGAAATAGTAGCAAACCATGTGGGAACAATGTACCTAATATGGCTTTCATGATGAAGTTTTTTGGTCTTGGATAGACCCACAATACATCTGTTCCTGGACATGGATGAACCAGGACTCGTTAAAATACTCATTGCTCACAGCAGGGAAACATATTGAACTCGAGTTTTAAGGTGCACGGAAGGTGTTATATAAATAAAGTATCATATCACAATTTAGATGAAATTCCGAAAAAATCTTTAACACTAGACATTATGTAATAGATAATAGACAAATAATGCCCTAAGTAGCATAAACTATGTACAAATATCCAGTGGGATTTTAGAGCCAGGGCCTGCTTGACACCAAGAATTGATGGGTTTGTGTGAACTTAACATTGATAGCAGGTGGATTCTAGTCTTATTTAGTGTAGGCACAATCTTATGTGATTCAATTTAAGTATAAAGTATGACCCTTTTACCCTGCACCAAATATGAAAGGTGCTGTGGTGACAGGCCATGGAACAGGGCATAATCTAATATTATATTATATTCTCAAATGTTAGAAAGTGCCAGAGTTCTGTGAGAATGCCAGTGTTAAAATGATTCCCAAGTTCCCTACTTATAAAGAGCAATATCACATTAAAGTTGAGGATGATTGGTGGAGTAGTTGTTTCAGTGGACAACCAGCACTGAACCCAGAAGATCAACCAAGATGGTGCTTTACCTGAGAAACTGGTTGCTAACACAGACCTCAAGAACTGTAGCAAGGAAGGGGAGGCTTGGGACTGGATACAAATTGATAAAGTTGTCAGATTACTAGATTTGACTTTTTTATTTAAAAATAGGGAACAACTTTTCCTGTCTTAAAGCAGTCCAAGACCTCCCCTGAAGTAGAGAGAGGTTAATAAAGTTAGATCAAGAGTGTGATAAAATCACAGGGTGTTCTTTGGCTAGCCTCCTGATATAGAATATGAGGAATGGGTAGAGGGTCTCATTTGGAGACGGTGTTTGTGATTTTAGTCTTGGATAGCTCAGTGAAGAATGCAAATCATTAGGTGATTTTCTACAAAAGATGGAGTCAACTCCATTTAAGCATTATGTGTCAAACCTTCAGAAGATTTAACGGCTGTCATAGATCAGCACTTTAGCTTGTACTTTTTGAGGAGCCAGGTCCCACGCCCTTATTTTTTGTTTTAGTTTATTTTAATTCTATTGTGCCGTAGGTTCTATATTTTTTCCCCTCTGGGTTTAGTTCTCATGCACCAATGTGGTGGAGCATAGCTGCTGGACTCGGAAGTTTGTTAACTCTGCTCACTTCTTTTCTTCAATTTGATTGGCAGCTGGTGTACCTTCATCAATGCAGGCCAGGACTAATGCAATGAGGATGGCCCTGTTAGACCTTCAGTTAGCAGATGTCAGGTACATCTTAAAGTTTGGGACCATCCTCATGAAACTCATTGCACCTTTCTTCCTTCAGGATTCTAAATTTGTATTCCTAGGTATTTTCAATAGCCTGGCTCATGACACAAAGAGGGCTGAAACCTCAATATTTCTGATAGCCCATAAGACTCTTAGTCTCATACAAAAATGTGGTCCATACTCTCAGGGAATTTCACACGGTAGACCATATTTTTAGTTTATGTGAGTCATGTTTCATTTTACAATGACAATTACTGATCATTTTATTGATAGCACTATACCTTCTGGCTCTTTTCAGTGATGCTAGGCAAATGTATCAAGCACTCAGGTACTCAAGGTGCTAGAACACCATATGCTGCTAACTTTGCACATGACCCTTGTGTCTCCCTCCTTTCTGAATTCGCTTAAAAAACCAATATATCAAGCTTAGATACTTGTATGTGAACTACACAAATATTGAAAAAAATATTATGCACCAGATACAGTCAAAAACATATGTAAGTATATCAATCCCCCTCCATGCAAACCCTTCCTTGAGTTGACACCAGCGACTGATTACTTGCCTCAGGCCACAGTTCCTGAAAGAAAACATGGTTGCTGCCCTTAGTTGCATCTATTCCTGAGATTTCCTGCCTTTGTCTGCCTCATGTCTGGAAGGGGTCTCGGCCTTCTCGTTCCACGATGGTTGTCTCTTCCACACCTGGAATCATGATATTGTTCTTCTCTCTGGCCTCCTCTAGTTCCTCTATCCTTGTTCCCCTTTAGTTCGGTGGTGTCTTGGTGTTCTTTCTATCCTGGAATCCTTCCAACAGTGTGGCCCTCCCCACTGGCCTTCTTGGTTCCCACATCAAACACACCATCCTGTTGTACCACCCGCTCCTTCCACAAACTCTTTATCTTTTCCAGACTTTCTGAGGATTTCGCTCCATCATTTCTTTTTATTCCTTGTTCAATGTCCCTTATCACTCCTGGTGCCGCAATCTTGGACCTTTTCCAATTCTATGCATCATACAGCTCTTTTTACAAAGGATTCACATACTTCATCTTCAAAACAATTGAGAATATCAGAGCAGCATTTTGCCCATTAGACATCAACCATTCCTTAGTCCCTTACGTATCTTTGTAGAAATGCTCTCATTCTTCTCTTTCTTCTTTGGAGCCTTTTACCTTGCAAGCTAATACTAGGTTTGCTACCAAAAGGAGTTATCCCTTTGACGCCTGCACTATGAAATCATCTTGACAAGGCAACTGTAGCAATTACCATTACTGAAGTGTTTAAACGGTCCATGGAGCAAGTTCTAGAAATAGAAATGTCTCTCTCTTCTCAAACAACCTAATGAAGATCCCCTATATTTTTCCACCCTTTCCTTTGCTGCCTTTCCAGGGAAAAATAATTCCACTATCTTCAAATTAATAGTAACGTGTCTTTCTTACAAATCGCCTTACTCGATTCAGCTCGTCAGTCTTCAGCGCCGCCCCCGGGACGTAAACTGAACTCAGCATCGCCCTTGGCAACCTATGTCTCACTTTGGATTCTGGCAGATATGCTGTGCAGGTTGGTCTGTGTGGATCCTTTTGCAGCCTGCAACACAGCTTCTCACTCCATCTTGCTAGCTGGCCTTGAGAACATTGGAGGGGGTGGACCTTACTTAGGTACCTTTGTTAGTCTGACTTGCTTAGTTTCTGACAGATCAAATGCAAACATCCTCACTCCCTCCTTTTCATTTATACTTTCAAGACTTGTAGTGTGGAGTTCGTCATTCTTGAATCCAACACTGTTTGATATGTATGCGGTTCCCCTGCGTCTCTTATTCAATCTTTTGGATTCTACTTTTACTGTAAGGGTGATGATACACGGCTCCTGAAACTGGAAGACTCAACTTACCCAGTCCTTCACCATTTCATATTTCTTTGCAAAACTGTCTATTGGCAACAGCCAATGGATGTAGGAAAGTCATTTGAAGCTGAATTCTGACACTTACATATTATGACCTTCAGAGGCCCTGCATCCCCACAGGCCAACCCCTGGTAGCCCAGATTAATGGGCACACCACTGTCTCCATTTATCCAGGTGAGAAATCTGAAAATAGTATGTTATGATTGTCTTTTTTCATCCCCATATGTATAAAGTGCTATCCTGCTCTTTTCTGGCATTGAGGAATTTAGAAAAAGCTTACCTTTGCTACTCATTGACTTGAATAAATCTGAAATGCAAGCTTTAGTCTCTCGGTGGTCAGACTTCAGCCGTGGCCTAACAACAATGTGCTTTACAAACTACAGGCTGTTGACAATAGTGTTGCTCACTTGTTTGACACTTTGTCAATCTGTGCAAGTTGATGTATTTGCCTCAAAGGAATAAACAAAAAAACCTTGATCTTGCCTTCCCATTGCAGCAAACACGTATTTTCATGATTGCTGAGCTCTGCTATAGCCAGCCTCTTAAGATTTGTCAACAATAAACTCACTTATATTGGTGGTCATCCTTTTTCTTTCTTACAGCCAAGATCTAGAATACTTTCACTCTTCTTCTTTTGGTCCAGTCCAGCCATCTTATGATTTATAAGGCATTGAAAACATAGGGGCAGATTTATAAGCCCCTTGCGCCTCATTTACGCCGCCGTTGCGTCACTTTTGTGACGCAGCGGCGGCGCAAATCCTGCGCCATGGTGCGGGGTACTTACAACGTGATGCATCTGGGAGATGCGTCATGTTGTAAAGCCCTGCGCCAGAAGTAGGCGTTCCTGCGCAGGGGGGGGCGTTCCGTCACAGGAACGCCTCCTAAAAGTGGCTGAGTGAAATCTATAAGATTTCACTCAGTCACTTTTAGGCCCACGCTGCGTCAAAACCCTGCGCCTGTCTGAAGAAGGCGTAAGGATTGACGCAGCATTCACAAGATAGGGCCCCCCAGAGCATTGCTGGAGCTGTGTCGCGCTTGCGACGCAACTCCAGCAATGCGCCACTTCTACGGCACAGATGCGTCACGCATCTGTGCCGTTTTTGCCCCATGGTGCGCCGCATTGTAAATGCGGTGCATCCATGGTGGCGGAGCTGTGGCGCACAATGACTGGCGCATCCCTGCTGATATGCAGGGATGCACCAGTTATTGTAAATATGCCCCATAGCATTTTATTTCCGCGTGCCATGAATATCATTCAAAATCAGCAGTTGAATCTTCGAGAAGCAATGAATTGAAGAGACACCTTTTAGGGAGGAAATTCTTTTTCTGTAGCTATCAACAAATCTAACTCTTCTAGCTGACCTAATACAAGTATACATCTCTGAAGGCACTATTTGTAACTGTATAAGAACAATGAAACGAAACAATTCCATCAAACAACGAGACTACATGAAGTCAACATTTAAAAAGAAAAACAGCTCAGAGCACAACACATAGTTCCCTTCAACCAAAATGACAGAATTCCCAGGTAAAGGAGACATAATTAAACAGGCTAAAAACCAAATTAAAAAGACAAACCAACTACACATTACTGTACCTAGGTGGAAGTCTGCACCACATCTACAAGTCCATAATGCATCTCTCACTTCTCTTGCCTCATTCTTTTGTGCACTTTCTTTATTCACTTTTGTGGTTCCCATTACATTCCCCTCTCATTAAGGTGTATTGGTATGCTCGTCTTCCAGCCTAAAGGGCATCTTGAACGTGTCTTCACCGACTTAAGACGCTGACACATACTAGGTCTCAAGGTTTGCTATCATTCTGTATCACTCTTCTTTAACATTATTAGCTAGTCCTTGTACTGTCATGGGCTATTTGCCACACTTGGACGTTGATCACAAGAGAGTCGTAAAATCCTGATCCCTCCACAAACATGGGTTTTCTTCAGGGAACATAATTTCAAACCATGTGAAGATTACAGTATCCAGCTTTTATTCTCACACTGAATTTTCTACATTCAATTTCAAAAGGTAAATATGCCAAAACCTATTGGGGGAAGAATTCCCAGTATCTAATAGGACATACGACATTTAGGGCCTCATGTAGGTAACATACTATTTACCGATTCATAAATACCGAATTTTACCGATTCGGTATTTATGAATCGGTAAATAGTATGTAGGTAAATAATCGTTAACTATTACCGATTCGGTAAATATCGGTATTCATGAATCGGCATTTACCGAATCGGTAATAATGCATCCCTTCCCATTCATTCCTATGGGCCTGGAGGCCCATAGGAATGAATGGGAAGCCAGTTACCATTACCGATTCGGTAAATACCGAATCGGTAATAGGGGAGGCATTATCATGGGTGGCAGGGTGTCACATTGACACCCTGTTGCACCCCTGATTCGTGCATGTGTGCACATGTGGCGCACATACATGCCTGGACATGTATGTCTGCCACATGGCACTTTTCAAATAGCACAAAAATGCATTTTGAAAGGTATTCGTCATTTACCATCAACTTGTAGTTGGTGGTAAATAACGAATCCAGACACCAATAATGCACTCACTTGAGTGCCCCCTACATAGCATTTCTGGATTCGGTATTTACCGAATCGGTATTTTACCGATTTCTTTAATTCCGATTCGGTAAATACCGAAAATCAGTCACTTACATCGCTAATGCCTAAATACCGGTCGGTAACGGGATATTTACCGAATTTTGGCTGTTACCGACCGGTATTTAGCTACCCACATGAGGCCCTTAGTGCGGTAGGCAACGGATTCCACATGTTATGCCCCATTTCTAAGTTTTAACGCAGAATAAGAAGTATTTATTGGATCAGGTAAATACCTCCCTCTATGGTGTCAGCTTTTTCCAAGTCAAGTAAATACCACACTCCCTTCTGCCTGACTAGCGATCAGAGCGTCACTCATCCGCATTTCTGGGATCCACTTTACAATCAATCCAGGCATTCGTACACATAGGACCGACAACTATACTACTCTTCTGAGCTCTTAGCTATTAAAACAGATCGTACCTAGCTCCAGAATGCGATATGGTTCTAGACACTCATATTACATGACATCCAAAACCTCTGCAGTGGCAAACGACCAATGCATTCATTGCTCTGACATCCCACTCGAGTACTCGGATGTCTGTTCCAGATAAAATATTTGACAACAAAGTCCCAGAGCTGAAAGGTGAA
The DNA here is from genome assembly GCF_964204655.1 of Triturus cristatus. Lineage (NCBI taxonomy): Eukaryota > Metazoa > Chordata > Amphibia > Caudata > Salamandridae > Triturus > Triturus cristatus. Next base: position 166,269,865 of record NC_140580.1, on the reverse strand, counting down.
TGGGTCGAGAGAAAACAGCACTCCAGAAAAGGGCTCCAGGCAGTGAGACGTTTCTCATTACACTGAATCAGTGGAGTAGTAGTTGGGTGAGACTGATTGATTGTAGATGCAGTGCTGTAAAATAAGAGCAGGTCCAATGGCCGTTCTGTGGTACTTTCCCTCACCACCTGTTTACAATGCCTGGCAACAAATGTTTATTTTTGTTTTGTTGCTAGTGTGAGCTCATGTGCCTCACTTGCCGTCTTTCGCTTGTGTAGGACCTCCCCTCTGTGATGGTGAGGGCCAGCGACCCGGTTTAGGGCAGTGCGACTGGTGCGGCCGCACTGGGCGCTGACCCGTACAGGGGGGCACTGTGACCTCTGGGGGGCGCTGTGTTTAGCAATATCTTCAGATAAGAGAGATGAGGGGCACTTTTGCAGGTGGTAAGGAGAGAATCTTGGAGGCGGTCATAGGACGTGGGAAGGTGCCAAAAGTGATTGTCGCACTGGGCACCACCAGCGCTAAAGCCGGCCCTGGTGATGGTTGGTTTCATGGTAATCTTAAAGTCTTGCTCTCCCAAATGTTGCTAGACAATTCCTTGCTTTCACCATATGTCACTCCACAATGTTGCCTCCCACTGCTATAGCCCAGCAAGACACTCTCAATACTGGCAAATCCCACTCCACTGTGAGGCTCTTCTTCGTGTGGCGCCCTCTAATTAAATGCTTGCATTACTTCAAAGTATATTAGCACACAGGCTGCTTTGACTCTGACTCCGTTATGGGTGCTTTCAGCAGCCTTCAGGGACATTCTAGGAAGGATGCTGGCGCACCTTGGCCTTCTTGTCCCCACCGGGTTCCTGTGAGGACTGGGGATGCTCACAGATCTCGTCTCCTCTAATGGCAGAAAACGACAAAGAACATTCTGCTTATGCGGACAATTGTCCTCTCTACCGTTTCTACCGCACACTCTTACTCCACTGCTGGTGTTCTATCACAATATCGAAGTTTGAATATTGACCACTGTTCCAGTCTGCCGCTACCTGCCACGCAGCCTACCTGCTCTCTGTGAGGACGCCCACACCTGCATACCACAGCGTCTCCCTGCCGCCGCCGTATCTTCCACCCACACGGCCGCTGTGAGCAGGGAGACTACTGCTCCCAGCAACCCTTGCGGGAGGAACCCGCCCACGCAAGCAGAGCGCGCTGAAGGCGCATAAAGCCAGCGAGAGCCCCGGCAGAGCGGGGGTCACTGTTCCAGTCTGCCGCTACCTGCCACGCAGCCTACCTGCTCTCTGTGAGGACGCCCACACCTGCATACCACAGCGTCTCCCTGCCGCCGCCGTATCTTCCACCCACACGGCCGCTGTGAGCAGGGAGACTACTGCTCCCAGCAACCCTTGCGGGAGGAACCCGCCCACGCAAGCAGAGCGCGCTGAAGGCGCATAAAGCCAGCGAGAGCCCCCGCGACGCGGGATCGCGCGCGGGTCGGCGCCGGGCTAAGCCCGGGCAAAGGGCGGGCCCTCTGTGGCCCTCAGTGGACGGAAGAGGCCGGGCTGGGCCATCCCCCTTGAGTCTACATACGCAACAGGTAATTACTCTAAGCATGGGCAAACGTACTACGAAAACTACATGCACTGCTACTGCCGCCCCTGTCGATTCGTCCACATCAATAGATGCACTGTTGGCTAATGCTCTCACTATGGTTACAAATGAGATCGCTGACACTGAACGTAGAATGTCCTTTGGATTCCCCACCACTGCTACTACTGTGCCATGCTCACAATCACCCAAGGCTTTATCCAACCCGGACCTCCCTCTCTCCCCCATAGTAACAGTTGTTAAAACAAATAGTAACGTGGACACTCTAAGTATGACCACTGGAAAATCAAGTTTGCGGACTATTGTTGTAACAGACTGTCAAGCGGAGCCCGCACTAGACAAAATGCCACGCTCCAACAAACCTGCAAGAGAGAAACGTAAGAGAGGCCCAGTGAAATGTATAGTTAACAAAAGGAAACAACTAGGTCGATGTAGAAATCAACCAACGCCACAGTGTTTGTGGAACAAAGATAAAGCCAAAGATTGTGAAATAGTAACATCAAGTGCCATTGAGGATTCACTACTCTCCCCATCTCCATTGGATGAAGGATCCGAGAGACCTACTACTCTCACACGAAGATTAGAGTCTCCAATTGCGGACAAAAGTATTTGTAGAGTCTCTATGTCATCCAAGGAGAGTAGCGTTAATACAGTCAGTACCCAGACTGAGGTCACCGATCAAAACTCTTTACTCAAATTCAATGGCAACCTGATAGAAACAATTGTTGATACTATTTTTAAACAAGTTGAAATTCAAATAGTCAAACAATTTAATACTGTTTTTAAGAGACTGGACAAAATCGAAAACCTTGTTAAAAAAGAGGAAATAAAAAGGAAAGGATCTATTAGCTTAGACGTTGTTCGAGGTGACAAAATTATGAGTAAATTAGAAACTTTATGTAAGGATCTGAGGGAGGGGAACCAGAATGTCGCCATTGACCCGAGCCGTGTAAATATGCAAGGCCTTACTGTTGATAAAATTGTGCCACCTAACAGTATCCCTGCTAATATTTTACCTACATTGTCCACGGGCCCCGATCATGACCCCCCTGGTCTAGAAGGAACAGTAACTGGTACCTCTATTCCGGATGCCAAGACCCCGCTAGCCTCCCGAACAGACAGGATAGGTATTACCCTGGATGACACAAGTACTGGTGGAGGCCTATTAGTAAGAAATAGATCTGCTAATAATTTAGGGCAGTTCCTCAACTTACCCCCAGAATCTTGCCCATATGTTTTAGTGTTAGCTGGTGTACCTGCTCTAAAAGAAGGCCAAAGTGAGTCATGGGTACAACTACATAATAAATGCATTAATTGGCTGACAAAACATAAAGGGGCAAGATGGAACATATCAAATGAAATCATACTAACTCGCAGGGTAAGTTGGGTGGGGCCACAACCGAAAAATATTAGCGGGGATTGTATAGTGATTAACTTTAGACATCCGAACTTTGTGAAATATTTTATGGACACACGTAACATCTATGCCAGTACATCCACTACAATAAGCCTTCACCCTTTGGGCTATTTTTATAGGCCCCCCCACAGACCAATTCAGACAGCCTCTTACACCATCCCTATAGCTAATAGATTCTCCGCCTTATCGGACTTAGAAAGTTTAGACTGACAAACATCAACACCTCCCATTACAGTGGACAAGGTTGTCAGCACAGTGCCTATGGATACGGTCAACTCTACACGCATTAATAAACCCTGTCCAGACAGATTAGTCCTACCACATGTAGCTTGTTCAGACTGTCCCATTATTCCTACTTCCTCTACCATTAGTCCATCAACTGACACCCTAAGTGTCATTAGTTGGAATATTGCAGGGCTTCCAGGTAAGATGAAAATCAAAGAATGGGTTACCTGGATAAGTAACTTTGATGTGGTAATGTTACAGGAAACATGGTGTACATCTACCCAATTGTTGGAGGGTTTCTTTTGCCACAATCTTATTGTACCAACCCCTGCCTTGGGACGTCCAAGTGGCGGTTTATCTATCTGGGCAAAAATTTCTAAGGATACGAAAATTGAACCTCTAAATGTGGTCAGTAAAAATCTGGTAGCCGTTAAATATGTTGCAAGGTTAAAGATTTGTTTTATAAATTTTTATAATAATGATTTTGTCAACCATCCTAACCCCACCTTTTTAGAACTGTTTAAGTTTATCGATGATGTTGTGGATGGTGAAAAATACGGTTTATTCGATGGTATTTGTGTTGGCGGAGACTTTAATGCTCATATTTATACTACATCTCCGCCCTGTAGTCGAGGCTCGGAATTGTTGGATCTTTTACAAAGTAGAGATCTAGATGATGTTATGGGCCATTTTGGAATTGATGAGGGAAGGGTACCGGCCCCCACGTATATTGGTCGTGGTTCTTCACCCACGATTGATTATATGTTTACCTCTTCCCCCCTTAGTGAAGTGTTAATTAAATCTAAGGTTGTCAGTAGCCCATACAGCGACCATCTACCATTAGTAATTCATCTTAAATCTATTAAAAAGCCTGTAGGTCCATGTGAGGTCGGAGTTCAAAATATTAATGTATCCACCGATAGACTAAGAATCATCTGGAGAGGGATTAATAACCGAGAGATCTTAACCAATGTAATTAAGAACAATCCCCTGTTGATTTCCAACTGCCTAACATTTGGTGGCCCGGATATTACTAGATCCTTCTGTGATCTATGCGCAGCAATAAAAAGGGCTATTTCCAGACCGGTAATAGAACATAATATAAACACTCAAAGATGGTTTGACACCAATTGTTCCAGGGCTAATAGAGAACTTAGGAAAGCCCTTGAAGCTAAATCCCGAGATATTTCCCTTGTCAGTTCATTACGCTTTAAATATAAACAGGTTTTAAAAACCAGAACTGAAGAGCTCCTAATAAGCCATTGGGATAATCTCACCAAAACAACAGCCCTAAAAGACACCACCGGTTTCTGGAAAGAAGTAAAAAGTTTGAGAGCCCTGGGTAGTAACATCACCCCGATAAATTGTAATATCACAGGTGATTCATGGGTCAGCCATTTTTCTAAGCTCTACGCTACAGCCGGGAATTCTTCTGAGGACACTTTCCCAGATGATACCGTAGTCATTACACTAGAGGAGGTGGAGGAAGCCATCGCAAACAGTGCTGGTAACAAGGCCCCCGGCCCGGATGGTCTGTCCATCGACCAGATAAAATCAAACACATGGTTTTGGGCCCCCCTACTTTGTAATCTTTTTAATAATTTAGGTAAGGAATCTATCCCTCCCACATGGTCTTGTAGTACCATTGTGCCTATTTTTAAAAAGGGAAACAGGATGGACCCGGGGTGTTATCGTCCAATATCTTTGATCGACAACACCCTGAAGGTCCTCGGTAGGGTCTTGTTTGACAAAATAAGCACCTGGGCAGACGAAAACTCCATCATCCACCGTTGCCAGCTTGGCTTTCGGAGCAAGCTTGGGACGGTGGAACAATGTCTAAACCTTAACCTCATAATGGCCAAATATACGAGAGCTAAACGATCTCCTCTGTATTTTGGCTTTATGGACCTAAGCTCAGCGTTTGATTTTGTTAATCGCTCTCGCTTGTGGTCCATTCTTTTAAATTATGGTTTAGACGAACCCCTAGTTCACTTTCTGGCCAATCTTCATCGTAACTTGAAAGCCCGAGTTCGTTTAAATAATGATGGTGAGGTTTCAAATGAGATTTTAATTGGCAAGGGGGTAAGACAGGGCTGTGTCTTAGCCCCCTTGCTTTTTATTTTATACATCAATGAATTAACTCATTCTCTGTGCAATTTGACAAAGGACGTTCCAATTATTAATAAGAAACCTATCCCGGCGTTACTCTACGCTGATGATGCGGTCCTTATGGGCCGCACTCCGAATGCTCTGCGTATTTTAATAACGGGATTCGTTAACTATATGTCCGATCTTGGGCTGTGCACTAACTTTAACAAATCGTTTATCATGACCTGCGGCCCTAAAAATTATAAAATCCCAAAGATTGTGATAGGTCCAAACATCCTAAAAAGCACATGCACTTTCCCCTATCTGGGTCTCTTATTCTCTAATAGTGGTTCGTGGCAACCACACGTGGCGTTGGGGAGAAACAAACTCTCAAAATCGATTAATTCTATCACCTCCCTACGCCAACCGCGCCAGGCTGATGTGGTTCTTAGCCTATTACAAATTTATCGAACCCAATGTCTCCCAACTGGCACATATGGTGCAGAAGTTTGGGGGTTTTCAAACTGTAAACCACTACAGAGCGAAGAGAACAGATTCTGTCGAAAAATCCTGGGGGGAGTTATTAGCGCACCGACCTTTGTATGTCACAATGAATTAAAATTCAAATATGTTGAGGATTTTATTAGAGCGAGACCTGCATTATTTTGGCTAAGGATATGGCAAAACTCGGCAGCTTCATTGACTCGTGAGATTATTTTAGACTGTCTGAAAAGTGATAATGTCGCCCTAATCCCATGGATTAATGCGGTAGAGAGCAGCCTTGAGAGCGTCAATTACGGTTACCTGTTCACATATCCGGATAGGATTGACGCCTCTCATAAAAATTTGGTGAGAAGAGCACTCTATCAGCATTTCCAGAATGAAAGGGAAAGAGCAGTTTTTGTGAAACAATCGACAGTCGACTATTTATCAATCCAGGAATCTCATATTGAATCCCCGATGTCCCCCCAGCCTTACTTATGTAAAAAACTGGGTAGATGGACCAGATGTTTATTATTTAGATTCAGGGACAAGAGCATTATAAATCTCATCTGCTTTCCACTGGGTTACATTAAAAATTTGGAAAAACTACATTGCCCTTGTGACCGAGGTGGAACCCAGAGTATGCCCCATTTTATCTTCGGCTGTGGATTTTATATGAAATTCACAAGACATTATCTAATACCATATTGTAAGAAATATGATTTGCTTAGCCACAACCTTGCCTATAGACACTTCTTAATGCTAGGATCTGATGAACTAATTTTTAGAGTTAGTAGCTTTCTTAAAGCCATTGTATGCTCACGCAGGTCGTTGAAAATTGATTAGCTCTGTTTAAACATGCACTTTGCACTTTAAAACGTGTCTTGTCGGAATTTAATACATTATTATTACAAATTTATGAGCCAATTTTCTAAGTATAACCTCATTTACTGTTGTACGATGGCTTATTTTGCACTGCCCGGTCAGTAGGTTTTTGTGTTTTCATTGCTGTCTTTTTATAAATTATATTCTTATATGTAATGTCTGACGGCCCAAAATATGTAGTTTTTGATGTTTATTTTAAAATGTTTGTTTATGTGCTTTTATGGATGGTTTGTGAAATCCGAATAAAGTCTATTTGAATTGAGAATTAATTGAATATTGACCTGCACTTTTATAGACTCCACAATATGAACTACAAACATATCAATAGATCAATAGGAGTAGATGTAGAGTTAAGCACAGTCATTCTGTATTTGCCCACGTATGCCTCTCTTGGCATATGGTACGCTCACCTGGACATGTAGCTGCATTCCTGTCGTATCCCTGATTGTTGGAATATGTTAACACTGGCAGGATTATTTTAACACTTCAGGATGATTACTTTCAAGACTATCAACATCACTCATTCCGGATTCTATTTCTTTCTTGGTGTGTGCTTGACTTTTCCTAACATAGGGTACTTAACTTCCGAATTTTACAGAATAAAGATTACTTTTCCTTGGCTTTAAATTCATCTTAATGTCCCCATCTCAAAATGACAACAATCGCCTCTTTTCGACACATAAACATTTCCATAAATTCATAAACTGTTCTAGACTAATACATTTTTCAAGCAGCAAATCAACTTAAACTTTCCACCGGCTCATACTTCAGGTGCAAGGTCAGCCCTTCAGAGGTTTTTTGCTCCTCATTTCCTCTGCGTGATTTTTCATCCAATATAGTCGTTTTAAAACCAGAATCAATAAGTAATCTGATGCTCCTGCCATCAACCTTCACATAGGGATCAAAATATCCAGCTTCCATTTCCTTGTTATTCATATTTATGTACCGTAGCAACTAATCTTCTAATTTCTCTTTAGTTTGTTGTATCTTTCCTTCGGGAGACTTTATTAACTTTGGATTGTTTCACTTTTTGGCACACATAATCAGAATATGTTAATTGCTCACACAGCTGCAAGCAAAACATTGTGTGCGAGAGAACATATGACATTTGTATTTCATTTTGGAACTTTCACCTAAAATAAATCGCACTACACACCTTTTCACCATATAATTTAATGTACCTGCCTAAATACTAGGGGACGTATTTATGAGAGCCTTGCATCACGTGTGCACCACGCAAAGTGGTACATGTGTGTTGCACGGTTCTGAGTCAGATTCATGAGGCCACGCAAATGCATGACTTTGAGTGGCCTCATAAATCTTGAGTAAGGTAACATAGCCCAAATCTCTGCGATGCCTTAGTCTGCACAAGGGAGGCAGTCCATGGGCATTGAGGTGGGTGTTCCCATTCAACTCCGATGGTTTTTGACTCATTCCAAAACAGAGACACATTGAGATTGATCCCTTTCACACAAACACTCTCAGAGAATTTCACACAGTCACAGAGGAAGATGTATCCATCACTCTCAGCAGGATTAAATCCAGCTCACCGACCGACCCCGCCTCTTCCCAGATTTTATCTAAATTGGACCTGCCCTTCTCCCCAATCTGACCAGAATTTTCAATTTCTCACTATCGCAATCCACCGTACTTTCGCACTGGAAAGAGGCCATATTCAGACAGATCCTAAAAAAGCAGACAGCCGACCCTAAACAGCTTTCTAATTACCGACCAATCTCTCTCCTACCTCTGTCTGGTAAAATCATGGAATCACTGGTCAACAACCAACTATCTAAGTACCTAGAAAGCAATAATCTATTGGACCCATCCCAATAGGGGTTTAGGGCCTTCCACAGCACGGAAACTGCCTTAATAGAGATAGTCGACAACATCAGGTTTTCTCTCGATGCGAGACAATCTGCCATCCTGATCTTACTTGACCTATCGGCTGCTTTCGACACCATCTCACATGGCATCCTTTTGGAGCGCCTATGGGAGTTTGGTGTTGAAGGCTCCGCACTGAACTGGCTCAAGAGCTACCTGACGGATCAGTCTTCCAAGGTCCAAATAGGAGATTTTTCCTTCAAGAGCCAGCCAATCGACAAGGAAGTCCCTCAGGCATTCATCCTAAGCCCCACACTCTTTAACTTATATGTGTCGCCCTTGGCTAAGATAATCAGACAGAGCCTATGGCTTTGAAACAGTGTCATACGCTGATGACATGCAATTACTAATCACCCTTGTACCTGATCCCACTGGCACTAAACACAGATTTATGCAGTGCATGACGGCCATAAATTACTGGATGACATATAACCACCTATTACTCAACGCTGGTAAAACAGAAATCATGCTCTTTTGTGATGCATAGAAACTTTGGACCAACGACTGGTGGCCGCCCTCTCTGGGACGCTGCCCTCCACCCAAGACAGCACCCCGCAATCTTGGACTGATAATAGACAACAAACTCTTCATGGCGGACCACAATAACAATGTCGTTCGAACCAGCTATGGTCTAATGAAAAATCTTCAAATTGATTTCCCTTTCCTCTTGCATGTCCCTTATACAGGGACTAATCATTAGCCGCTTGGACTATGGAAATGCGCTACTGGCATCCATAAATGAAGAGCATCTGACAAAGCTTCAGGTCCTGCAGAACACTGCGGCCAGGCTGGTCCTAAACCTCCCCCCGCTCTCCATCAGCGCCCAGTCTGAAGACCCTCCACTGGCTCCCCATCAGAAAGAAGATCAACCTCAAACTCTGCTGTCCGGTACACAAAACCCTTAACAGTAAAGGGCCGCAATATCTAGCAAAAAAACTGATAAAACACCAACCAGCTAGAACCCTTCGCTCCACCAGTACACAACTCCTAACTAAGGTGCGCACAGTAAGGAATGCTGGCAGATCGTTTTCCAGAATTGCTCCTGAAATTTGGAACACATTGCCTTAACATCTCCGAGTGGAAACCAATCACAAGAAATTCCGCAAAGCCCTCAAAACCTGACTATTTTTACTCTGTCACCTCACCTCTTCTGGTTTTCTTAGTATCAGCTAGTGCTATGAGACCTATGGGTGATATATGCGCTTAACAAATACCAAATACATACATACATACATTCCTAGATTCACAAGGACTTGTAAACCTGGGAATGCATCAAAATCTTATGTCTCCTGTGGAGGAAGGGAAATAATCCTGATGACAACGCAGACACCCTTGCACATTGATGCAAGGGTGCCAGCGTTGACACTAGGCTGCCAAAACGATGCCAGCACAGGGGAAAAGGACAGGAATGCTCTGTATTGGATAAATACGCCATATCCCTGCCCTTTCACTTTGGCGTAGGGCAGTGCAGCAAGGTGACTTGCTGTGCTGCCCTATGCCAAATCCCCATAAATGAGGACCTAGGTTTCTTTTTTAAAATTCCTTGTTAGGTAATCCCACTTTTTTAAACCAATATACACCGTTCTCCTTCTGGTCACTGTTGTTGCTCATTACCTCTGCCAACCTACTGTTTCTTAGAGATAGAATACGAACGACTGGTGCCATTTGATATTTATTCTTTATTGTAAACACTTACCACTACTTCATCTCTAATCATTTGTTAGCAGAGATATTAAAATTCAGCTGGTGCTGCTATTTCCTACAACACAGCCCAGATAAATCAACTGCTTGATTGAACGCTGTATTGTAACTACCCTCCTTCAAACTTTGCTGAATATCACAATGCTTCCACAAGAATGTTATTGCCCCTGGTTGCTCATCCCATACATTATTCTCACTTGGAATTATTGGCAGTATATGATTAAGTACCTTTTGACGCTTAAATTCTAGTCAAGGAAGCAAGCTGTACCTCTTTTCTGTCACAGCAAAATCAATCCCAATCCACAGCCCCTAAAATACATTACAAGATCTAATCCATCATTTTCATTTGCTGCCAGGAGAATATAAGAATGCAAGGTAGTGCTACATCATCTTGGGCTTAATAGAAGAGAGCAACATAGTATGTATCCAAAATACTGCTGTTAGAATATTGTCTGATATAAATGTCATGTCCTGAATCTCGTCTACAAAACTATCTCCCCACTGGAGTTGATCAAAGCTAATTTCCATGCCATGGACCAATTTTCTTGTAAAAGACATTTAGGACTCAATATATCTGTGAGAATATCCTGATAAGCAAGCAAACCATGTTCCATGAGGTCCTTGCACAGTGGGACTCTACCCTGTTGTTATTTTCACAAACACACACACTGTCACTCACATGTTTATCATATGTAAGTAGGCTCATATCCACATGTTTGTAGATAGCCTACATGTGGGCAAATTTTCATGCGGTTCCCAGAGGAGGGAAAATCCTCATAAGATGTTCTAAAACAGACTGTATATGTGGCCTGATTATTTATATGCCTATTGTTGTCAATGTGGCTAGGTAGGTACCATTCTCATTTTCAGTAGTTGATATTCAAATACTGCAATATTACAAGCTTCATTAAAGTCAATGGAATTGCTAGGAGGTTCCTAATGGCTTACACTTGCTTTCTGCTCCACCTTTCCACAACTATCTTCGTGCCATTAACTGTTTTGTTGGGAGACTTTAAGTTCATTGTGTAGCATGTTCCAGTAGCTTTATACTTGTTGTTTTATGCTCTCTCATTTGTTATAGGTTGTCGCCCAGGGGTCATTCGAATAAGTCTGAAAGAGGGCATATTAGAACCTTTATAGTGCTTGGCGCAAGCTTATAACACAATATATATACAAATAAGTTCACTTTATGAAAGCTAATAAAAGACTCAGAGCTCACAGCTTTAAACAGTCAGAAATATATTGCTCTCGGATCTCTCCTGCATTTGAAGTAGGTTCTTGACACCTTGAGGATTCACAAACATCTCCAGGACTAGTCCTGGAATTTCATTACAAGACCGGAGGCTACCATTATGCAATAATACTTTTATTGCTGCCCCACATGCAGTCCTTTAAAGAACATGTTGCATCATAAATAAAACATTACATAAGAACATTAGAACATTACATAATGTCATGGTAACTAGGCATCATCCTCTTTTATTCGCTACTCCTGGACAGTTAAGTTTATGTTTATTTGACTCTGATATACTAATTGTATTATGATATTACTACCTATTATATACGTTTCTTTCACTTAAATGTAATATGAAAGGTAGGTATATGATACTCTTTGTCAATTATAAATAGTTTTATATGCACAACAATGCTTGTTGTATCAGGTAAGTGACATTTTGGTTTTCTAGCACACTTCCAATTTATAGTCGGGTTCCCCAAGCCAATTACACATTTTTCAATAACTTGGAGATGCCGATCAGCAGGAGACACGTGCTCCCAGCACAGCCTGTACTCTAACAGCGGAGCACCTTAGCCGATCGCCCGGGAGAAAGCAGCAGAGATGGCTGCTTTCCCCAGGTGTCCGCCAAACTCAGGCGGGGAGTATCAGACCACTCCGGGCAGACTTTAAATACAAGCCCAAGAGACAGCTGGCCTCCCTGCCTGCTCATCCGCCTGCTGCCATCGGCCCTATCCATTTCCTGCTCTCTCGCCACATGCGAGAAGGAAAAGACTCTGATGACTGTCATTCGACCCCACCCAAATTAATCTTGTCAAAGACGAGCGAGCCAATTCCCCTACCAAGTGTGGTGATGCATGAGGGAGAAAGTACAAACAAAAAGAGAGCACAGACAAAATATAACTTGTGTTGAGAATTGCCATGACCATGCACAACGCAAAGGTTAATGGCTAACTCACACTGGTTAAAGGAAGATGGGTAACAAATCTACCTAACTAAAAAAAATGGGGGTAAAGTTAAATATAAGATTATAAGAAGTTGAGAAAGGGATGTAATTTGATTGAGATTATCCTTTGAGAAAGAAACAAATAAACATCCCAGAAAATGGGATACAAGACAATGAGGAAATACCTCTTAATGAAAATATGCTAATGAGTTTCTTCGAGAAATAACTCAAGTTCTTATTAAAAGAGGCGGTAGAGGCAGTTTTGAATACATGAAAAATAGATCACATTACTGAGGAAGACTCAGTTAACCTCTCTGAGAAGGAAAACCCTTTACCAAAAAAAAGGAGGTAAGGCCTTAAAAAAGACTAAACAACTTGATCCTCATGGTAGCCTGTCCACCACAAAAGATTGAGAACTATCCCTAGGTAGCCTGTGCGCTACAGATGACCTTGGTGCCCACAGCAGCACAATGAGCAAGAGCGCCCATTTTGGCACAATAAGTGCAGGTGTCTCTCGCGGCACAATAAGACCTCAGTTTGCAGACTGCCAATGATGAATATCCATTCTCAATAAATATTGATGATGAGGAAAATGAATATATTTTTGATCCTTTTGAAACCCTTGATAATGACCTCCTTGATGAGGATTTAGACCAACCTAGCAATTCTTAGACTATCAAAGACCCAACAGGAGTGGAGATGTTTAACCCCACGTGAATCACACACCCTAGTGGATCTGATTGGTGGCCCATGGACCAGGTAGCAACGTTTAATAAGTTCTGGCACTGGAAACCCCTTGAAAGGGACACCCAAAATCTAATAAGGGCAGAATGCCCTAGATCATTCTTAGACAATAAATTTGGGATGACACCAACCCTTGACCCTGAACTACTGACTTTCCTATTTAACATAGGAAGAGATCCAAGGAAAGGGCTTGAGCACTGCATAAAACAATGCCAAGACAAACTACTCGATATTCTAGGACCAATGGCTAGAATCCTAAACTTGGCAGAAGAAGCCTCCCTTAAGGGCACTCCTGTGGATGTGGAACTACAATGCAGGACTAACCTCTGAAAGAAGAAGAGCCATCTTAATGAGAATAAACCCTAAATTGGGAGACCTGGCAAATAAAGATATCCCGATGACCCGAATGGCTTACTCTTCGTGGAAAACGTCATCAAAATATTAGGGAAATAAGTTTCTACCTTTTCAGCCTTTAGTAAAGCCCAAACAAACATGAAACGTGTGTAGAATTTTTGGAAGGGCTGACAGGATGAGACTGGCTGTCAGCCCCGGACAATATAGGTCCCCATACTACCAACAAAGTCAATGTGGTTATGGAAGATACTTTCGCAAAAACAACAACTCCTTCTTTCCTCTAAGAGGCCGCAACACCCGCACACAAGGTGGTTGTAGAGGCAGATTCCAGGGCCCGGACAACAAAGTAAGTGGTTTAAATCTCATTGTTTTTTTTCCATCCAAAGTTAAGGGGAAAACTATGCCTTTTCAACCAATATTGGTCCTTAATAATGAACGGCTGTTGGGTACTAGATATCGTAAAAGGATTCAAAATAGATTTCAATCACGGGTGAATTGTGTTTGCTGTGGCCTGGTGGGGACTGCATGTGCCAGGATTCCTTTCTGCCATGAGGGAGGGCCAACATTCAAGGATGAACTTTTAAGCGTTGCACTCCTCCCACTGCGTGGGAGAATCGTGTTTTCTGTGACCTGGTGTGAACTGCATGCCCCAGGATTCCTTTCTGCCCTGAGGGAGAGCCAACATCCAAGGACGTGCTTTTAAGCGCTGCACTCATCCCGCTGTGTGGGAGACTTGTGTTTGCTGTGGCCTGGTGGGGACTGCATGTCCCAGGATTCCTTGCTGCCCTGAGGGAGGGCCAACATCCAAGGACACAGTTTTAAGCGCTGCACTCCTCCTGTTGCACAGAAGAATCACAGTAGAATCTTGTTTGCCGTGGCCTGGTGGAGACTGCATGTCCCAGGATTCCTTGCTGTCCTGAGGGAGGGCCAACATCCAAGGACGCACTATTAAGTGCTGCACTCCACCCTCTGCATGGGATAGTCACGGGAGAATCATGTTTGCTGTGGCCTGGTGGGGACTGCATGTCCCAGGATTCCTTGCTGCCCTGAGGGAGGGCCAACATCCAAGGACGCACTTTTAAGCGCTGCACTCCTCCCGCTGCGTGGGATAATCACAGGAGAATCGTGTTTGCTGTGGCCTGGTGGGGACTGCATGTCCCAGGATTACTTTCTGCCCTTAGGGAGGGCCAACATCCAAGGCCAAGGGCAGGCCCTTCCTTGCCCGTCATTGCCAGGAAGAGGCAAAGCAGGGCCACCCCATTGTGTTTTCTATCCAGGCGGTCGTAGGACTCCGGTTTCCGCCTTGTAAGTCACTGCATTTCTTTTGTTTTTACAGCAAGCTGGGGAGCAATGCGGTTCGACTTTGCCTGATGCAACACACCGAAGCCCTACCAGAACCCGGACACTAATACTTTCTATCCTTCCCTCGAACTGTAAACTGTAAACTGGGTGGTGTGTGGACTGCCAAGTTTGTCTGAACTTCTGGGGCTAATCTTCACTGACAACTGCAGTCATGTAGTGTTGCTGATACTGTGGGACTTTTCTTGTTGTATTTTTGTTGTCCCCCATTGGTATCCTCCAGCATTTTCTCCAGTGGTTTTGCATGACCCAGCACGCTCCCGCAGGGGGAGCCATGATTAAAGGCCAGCAGCGTTCACACCACATACACTGCACAGGCCTCCCCACACTCCCAGCGCTGAGATTACCAATATCCAGGCACCGCCAAACCCTTTTTGACCAACCTAGGCTGATTATCCTGTGGATTCAGATGCAAGTAAACTGGGTTGCGGTGCTTAATTGGGAAGAATAGAAACATGGGGGAAGTGGTCTCAAGAGGAACTCCCACTCCACATAAATTGTTTAGATATGATGGCAAGTTTGAATGCTTTAATGAGTTTCAAATCTGCTTGAGAAACAGTGTTGTCCTTATCAAACTAGACAATTTTACAGCTGTCTCCTATATCACTCGCTTAGGTGGTGCAAGGACAAAGACACTTGCAGACCTGGCCAAGACGATTTGGTATTTCTGTTGGAATCAAAAAATTGTACATAAGGCAGAGTTTATCCCTGGCCATCAAAACTCATGAGCAGATTGGAACTCGAGGTTTTTAAGGAATTCAAGTGATTGGAAACTGAATCCAATGGTCTTCAAGAAGGTTCAGGACCTGCGGGGTCCTTTCCAGGGTGGACCTGTTCGCCACCAGGTTGACGTTTCAGATAGATTGGTATTACAGTTGGAGACCAGATCGCCGAGCCACAGCAGTGGACCCTCTCACACAAATTTGGAACAAAGAGAACTGCTATGCATTCCCTCCTTTCGCACTGATTCAGAGGATTTTACTGAAAGTACAGACAGAGCGATGCAGCATCGTCTTAATTACTCTAGTTTGGAATACTCAAATATGGTTTCCAGGAGTGATGGAATTGACAGTGGACGTGCCACGTTTGATCCCAGGGAGCTTAGACCTTCTCCAGGGACAAGAAAGGGAGGTACAGCCTCTTCTTCTAGAAGGAAAAATGAACCTTCTTGCTTGGAAGATTTCAAGGGATCCAAAAGATGCTCAGGCCTTTGAGAGGCTAAAACCTATTGGATGAATCATGGGCACCAGCAACAAGGAGAAGATACACTGGTGTATGGAGTAAATGGCGTAGTTGGTGTCTGGAAGGGAACTTGGATCTCGTGCACGCCCCTGTAGTGGATGTACCAAACTACCAACAGATTTATTTAGATCAGGCTTATGTTATAGAACATTCAACTTTTTCAGATCAGGCATTTCAGCAGGCCACTCACTAATTAATGATTATTCTATCGGTACTGACCCTTTATTAGGTAGAGTAATGAAGGGAAGAAGACTTAGACGCCCTCCCAAAGCCAGATATTATTCGCTATCGAATGTTGACCTTATTTTCAACCTATTTGTCATATGGCCTGATAACCCTTATCTCTTCAGAAAACAGCTGTCGATTAAGCTAGCAACCTTGCTTTGTCTAATATCCATTAGAAGAGAATCAGATGTTAAGGCGTGAGGAGATCTCTAAGAGATACTATTCTCCAGATGGAATGCATTTGATCAAAACTATGTCTGAAAATATTTTTACCCTTACTTTACTGATTGCAAGAAACTGTACATTGGAAACTGCATGAAAGATTATGAACAAAAAATGGTTGATGTTAGACTGAATGGTGAGAATCAATTACTAATATCGTTTTTAAAACCCTATAAGGCGGTGTCTTCAGCTACAATTTCGAGATGGGTAAGAGCAGTCAAGTTAGAAGCAGGAGTTGATTTGTCCAAATTTGAGGTGCACTCATCCCGTGGCGCAATGGCAAGTAAAGTGTTTTGGGCTGGAGGCTCACTATCTGATATATTAAAATTAGAAGACTGGTCTAATGCATCCACCTTTGTGAAATGTTATCTTAAACCTGCGGAACACATAGGCAGTATAGCATTAAAAAGCTTTAAACATGCATAATGATAGCCTCCGGTCTTGTTTTGAAATTACAATTCTCCAATTAACCTAGAGAGAGAATCCTGATTTTATTAAAGACAATGGAGGCTAACATTATCCCACCTACCACACCCTGGTGGATAAAAGGTAAACCTGTTGTATAGAAATATACATTGTTTTACATTGCATAGAGACATACATTTTCTGATATGTCCAACAGCTCTAGACTACCCTCTTCTTCTCCTCTAATCTCCATCTTGGCTAAATTGAACTCTATACCCAAAAAGTTAATCACCTGAACGGGCCCGACTGGCTTTTCTTGCGCCAAGGGGACCCCCAAATCCTGCATCAAGACCTGAAACAACTGCAAACTCTCCTGAAAATCCATGGAACCGGGAGCCACCACCATGAAAAAATCATCCAAATAGTGGGTAATCCCTTCTTTCTCGGCCACATGTACAAACATTTTTATAAAAAGAACTAAAAGCCTCAAACAAAGAACAAGAAACTGAACAGCCCATAGGCAAAGCTTTATCTACAAAGAACTGCCCCCCAAACTGTATGCCCATCAATTCATGGTCCGCAGGGTCAACAGGAAGCAACCAAAAAGCTGACATGACATCACACTTTGCCAACAGGGAACCCCTTCCCACTTTATTAACCAACCAGACCGCTGAGTCAACAGAGGCATACTATACTTTACTGCACCCTTTGGGAATGAAGTCATTGATCGACATCCCATCTGGCCAGGGAAGATGATGAATAAGCCGGAACTCACCCGGCTCCTTTTTGGCATCACCCTAATTGGAGAAATCCTCAAATGCTCCAGCGGCCAATCTGGTAATGTCCCCTCCATCCGCCCTTCTGACACCTCTTCCAACAATTTTCACCAAACCAGCTCCTCCTGTCCTTTGACTGACCTCAAATTCTCAGCCCACTGTCTGTCCCTGGGACTCTCGTAACACAAAAGAAAACCAAACTGAATATCTGTCAGCAACAATTCTTTCTCCCTGTCAGACCCCAACAGGCGAACCCATTCCTCTAAACAGTTCAACGTAAGAAGAATATGTTCTTTTCCCCATGCAACTGGGACCACCTCTCTCCCATCCCCAGTCACTGTAGCCAGACTACTGTCCCCCAGAACCCCTTGTGGCCCAGAGTCCCCCTTGAACACCACACCGGGTAAGCATGTGCTTGCCCCCACATTTGGAGCACTCGTGGTGGTATTTGCAATACTCCTGCAAACACTGCCCCTATTGAATGAACAACACCATCCCCCTGCTGTCCCTGACCCGCTGCACCCACCCCTGCCTGGGTAGGATGCCCTCAAAAGGGCCTTAGGATTACTGGCATTCCACTTGCCACGTAAGTCAATGGGGCTGGCCTCTCTGGCATCATTGTTTGTGAAAACAACTCACAGTCCAACTGTCCCCTCACCCCGTCTTCCTCTTCTGCCAGGTGAGCTGGGAATTTGTCATCGTAATCGACTCATGCATCCCCCAAAAGTCACTTGCACCTTACGTACCACATCCAGATACTTCTCTCAGGATATTTCACGTTAAACACTTGAATATAGTAAAAAAGCTGCTGTCCAATTTTCGATGTTGACTGATACCCTGGGCCTGTGGGACATCTCATATTCCTCCTTCTTTGAAGCCCTTTTTGCCTGAATCTCCAGATATAGCTACTTAAAGAGCTTATATATTCCCCTTTCCAAATACGCTCCATGGTCACAGCCATTAAATGTGCCCCCGAGGAATTGGTTATCCACATGTACGGCATCTTCTTCCTCTTCACCTCCTTACTCTCCTTTTCACCGTCCCCCACCTCCCCACCATCAATGATCTCTGTGGCTTGTGACCTTGTAAGCAGCTCTGCTGTCCCCATCTCCTTGTTCCCAGCTACGTCCATACCTGTACCTTGCTCTTGCACATACTTACCCTGCCGCAATCTGGGACCCTCTTTCTTGTGCCTCTGACCCCCCACTTCTACAACCCCCCCCTGTCCCCTTGTACTCCACCATACCTGGCATCCAGACCCGGGCCCGTGCCAAAGTAGTCCGTCCTGATGCTGCTGTTCTCTCCTTTGAAGCGTTCATTGGGCTTGTCCCAACCTCCTGTAAGACACTAACACTACCCCTCCGATTAGTCAAACCCTGCCCCTCATGACCTGAGGGAGGGGCTACCCACAAGACGTTCTTGCACTCACCTCCATCCATCAACTCTCAATCATCCACAATTTCGCCTTCTTCCAACTCTTCCTCATCATAATCCAAATCACAATCCCCCGCCCCACTCTCCTCACCCTGTCCTTCACTCATGCCCGGCACCACCCCATCGCCCACTCCACCATCACCAAACTGCTCCTGAAACAAATCCTGGGAATGGTCGTAGTCCTGCCAGGCAGAGGCATTCTCCTGGCCTTGGCTCACTTGATTGTGGTCCCACTCTGTCCCAGAGCCGCCCGTAGGGGCGCATGCCCTGTGTTCGGGCCAGGGTGGACAGGCCACCCTAGACTTTCACGACTGACCAGCATGCTGCCATTCCCCCTATCCTGCCTCTGGGCCCTGGTTGGCACTAGAATGCCCTGACCTACATGCTCCACCACCCAAAAAAGGAATGACCTACCCTCCCCCCATCCCCATAAATTCTACCCAGCACTAGCAAGGACCCTCCCTCCCTTACTCTGGGGGCCTCCCCTATGCTGTCACCATATCCCCCTGGGGGCCGATGACCCAGCCTCGGTGCTCTGCACCTGCCCTGAAACCGACACAAAGGAGGAGACTGGAGACAGCCACACATGCTGCTCCGTTCCTCCTCAAGGCCCCATCTGGACTCGAGAGGTCCAGAGGCAGGCCCTGCGATGTGGATGCCCCAACATCATTGTAGTCAGCCCCCCTTGCGGGCCGAAGGTGTCACCACACTCTCTTGCGCACGCTTTCAAGCAGCCCCAAGGAACTGCTGTATCGTGGCCCCGGCCCTCAGCCTCCTTCTTGCTGTATGCCACCCACCCAGACACGAAAAGTAAGGGCATGAAATGGTGCTCCGCCTCTCAATCCTCATCCCCGGCCCCCTACACAGCCCGAAGCACCTGCCGCATCGTGGATGATCAGTTCCTTCTTCCTCTCCTGCCCCCTCCCCGCCAGAGCAGACCTCTAAGCCTGCAACTCTCCACATCTGCACCGACCACCTACCCACCTGTACCACTCTTCCCCGCACAATGTGGGACCCCATCCGGGGACCCACAGCCTGACCCTTTCTGCTCACCACAACTCGACCCACATTTTTTGACCTTGCGGGAAGGGGACCTGCATGCCGCCACCCCACCTGCGGACCTCTGCTTTGGGTGCTCCTGGGCTGTCAACCCAGCCTGCGACATCGCGCTCTCTGATAGAAGGTCGACCCTGCCTGCTTGTTGCAAAACAAGCAGCGCCTGCTTAATTTCATTGGAAACTTCCATGACCCCCCACACAGCTATAGCTTAACTCTCACTGACAAACGAAACACTCTTTCTGACCCTGCCAAACAGGGATGTACCCAATAAAATGGCACCTGACCATAGCAACTGCTGGACAAGAACCTCTGATAAAACCCTGCCCCCGGGACCAATCACTCTGCCCTCTGTCCTCAGACCCTACCACCCGCCCAAACATTCCAGTAGGGAAGGGCCTTTTGCTCACCCTCCCAAAATCATCATTTTAAAATTAAACTTATCCTAAAGTTTAGGGGCCCGATTCACATAACTAACTTAAGACAAAATCCTAAACTTACTACCATTTTAGTATTCACAGAAGGCACTTACTCATTTTGGTATTCACAGAAGGAACTTACTCATTTCGGTATTCACAGAAGTTAGTAGTCCTAACTTTAGGACTCCTAAATGCCTTCTGTGAATACCGAAAGTCTTAAAGTTAGGATTTTTCTCAGTTTAGGAGTAGTAAAGTTAGGACTCCTAACTTTAGGGATCCTAAATGCCTTCTGTGAATACCGAAAGTCTTAAAGTTAGGATTTTTCTCAGTTTAGGAGTAGTAAAGTTAGGATTCCTAACTTTAGGGCTCCTAAATTCCTTCTGTGAATACTGAAAGTCTTAAAGTTAGGATTTTTCTCAGTTTAGGAGTAGTAAAGTTAGGACTCCTAACTTTACTACTCCTAAACTGAGAAAAATCCTAACTTTAGGACTTTCGGTATTCACAGAAGGCATTTAGGAGTCCTAAAGTTAGGACTACTAACTTCTGTGAATACCGAAATGAGTAAGTGCCTTCTGTGAATACCAAAATGAGTACGTGCCTTCTGTGAATACCAAAATGGTAGTAAGATTAGGAATTTGTCTTAAGTCAGTTCTGTGAATCGGGCCCACTAATCGTAAAGTAAAAATTTTAATTGCACATAGATCTGTTGGGCTCCTTGGCATTTGTGGGTAGATCCCAAAGAGTTATCTTTCCTGACCTATGCTTAATCTTTGGAATGCCTACCTGCTGGTGTTTCACTGGAAAACACTTAATTGGGCCGCTTCATTGAAGGTCTCTTGGAGATAAATATACTTATTGTTATGCAGTTCACCAGATGGAGACTGTTATGGTCTCTGTAGTTCTTATTACACTTTCTGCGCACACTGACCTTTGTAAAGGTAAATATTATAGTCAATATGCACTGCTCGATCACTGCCGCAAAAGAAAGAGGTTCTGCTTGCAAAAGGAACGTTTACGTGATTAATATCAGGAGGACTTTATCTGTGGACGTTTCCTGGTTGTGCTTATCATCATAGTGCAGCAACCCTAGAAGTATCCAGAATCCCCTTAGACCAACCTCTCAGGAAATTAGGATAGAACCCAAAAAATCATACGAGGTTATTTCTTGGGTGAACCTTTCTATATGTTATTGGAAGAGTCAAATATGTGGAACAACCAGAACACGCACACTGAATTAGAAAATGTTATTTACCAATACCCATCATTCAGCTTAAAGAATACACCACATAGTCACATAGTCTTGGCCAGAGTCACCCTTCATTGACTACATAATTCATCTGTAGCATTAAATGCTCACACAGAGACCAGACAAGACCTAGTCATAATGGTGAGGCCGAAATTTCAACACTGAGTAGATTTAAGATGGTGAATGGTTTGAGTTATCAAAGTTAGTGGATATTGTTCGACCTGCGGAGTTCATGATATGAAGGCAATGCTGATAACTCTCCTACAGAACAGCAGGTGAGCGTTCGTGTATCCAGAGATTTCCAATATTTACACATAAACTATACTCTTGACACAGGTCCACGCATCTATCTGAAACACACCCTATCTCTTTGATGCATCCTGTCTGTTTAACACACCTTTACTCCTAGGGAATTGCAAATATCTACTTGCTGGTTTATGGACGTAGCTTGTTTGTAGTAATTTCATGGACTAACAGCAGAGCTACCACTTGCCAGATAACTGAATTGCAGGTGCTTACAATAGGGCCCCTCTTGATGCGTCTCTTTCTCTTACTTTCATGAGAATGTGGAAGGAGACAGTGGTATTGCAAATTTCAGAGCCTATGCAAACAATTTCATACCAACATTTTCCATCATGGTTATAAAGTGTGATGGATAGATGGATCAATGTCAAGTACAATCGCCCTACCTGGGCCTTAATTAGATACAATTTGACAGCATATAAGTGCAGCGAGTGGCCTAGCGGGATCTGATTGTGGTGCATATCACAATGAAGAGTGGAAAAGAATGGACCCACGCAGTTCAGTGGCTGTCAGCTTCATACCACCTTGTGTTCAGCCTTAAATATTTGACATTCATTCTTCATGGTGGTACAAAGCATTCTAGGTGAGTGGGTAGTTTGCAAGGGGAGGAGGCTGGACGCATGCAGCGCTAGGTTTTCTAGCGGGGAGTACACCTTGAACTAATGTGGCTACAGGGACTTCCCCCTTACCCCTCCCATGGGGCAAATAGGTTTTTCCAATAGGGTTTCTCTAAACAGGTGGCAGCTGGCTATAGGCCTACGCCCCCAGTGGTAAGATTGGAGCCCAATATCTAAGGTCCTGACGAATGCCACGTACCCAAGTGGACAATACAGGCAGAAACATGTTGACCCCCTCTTAACAATCACTAATTCACAGCGGCGACGGGATGATAAGGTCCCCACTCACCGCACTTATATATTTTAATTCCACATAGTAACCCCATTGAATAAAAAATCGTTCAGGTATACTATGATGGTTTTTAAATTCACTCACTCCCTTTTTTGTTTGGGCCCCCACTTAGTTTAGAAGTGCATCTCTGTCTCCAGGTGCATGCCCGCCCTCTATCAAAGGCGGTTTTTAGAGGGCGAGGACTGGCAGATGATGAAGCATGACACCTGGTGGTGTGTGATGCCAGTCCGTCAATTTTTGTGATTTGCCCCCACTAGTTTGGGCATCTCTTATATACAACTAGAAACGGTCCTATCTGTGGTTCATAGTTTGCAAGGGTGCAATACCTTAGCCACAGCTGAAAACATGAAGGGAAAGTAGATGCTGTGTATTGAGCATGTGTATAGTGTGGTACATTGGAGTGGGTCAAGGATTGAAATATGGCAGGGGTTGGTCATGTAAATGTATGGCAAGCGAGAAAGTATTGATCCAGAGTGTGTCCAAACTGTTTGATCAGTGCTTCTTTATGTTCATACAATTCTTTCTATTCTCCACATCCAGTTCCACCACAACCCCTTTGAGAGGCAGATGTAAATGTTGAAGGCCTGTACTTTGTGTCCTGAGATGTCATAGGTTATGGGCTAGAACTGGTATGTCTGCTACCTAAGTACTCAAATTGAAATAGTCAAGTTTTGCACTTGACTGTTTCATGGTAGCAGTGTTGAGCTATCAATACTTAGTCCTAACGGTTTGGGGGGTCAGGAGTGGAAACACAATACGTAACAGTTCATAAATTGTATTTTCGGACACTGCCCCTAGTAGACCACTGAAATGGAATGACGCCCAACAGCACCAGCTACTTGCTCTGTCCTTTCAAACTAGTACTGTCCACCAAAACATTAGTAAAATATTACACTAAGGGTCCAAATAGTTTGTTCAATTTCCTCCACCTCAACATATGAGTTCAATTGTGCCACTTTGATCTCCACAACAAATGAGAGCTTAAACATTAGTGAAAAACCCACAAACACATACTGCCAGCGTCTCATTAGCAGGAAATTCAGTTGTTACTGCCAGTTGTATTCCTTTTTTCTGCTTACTAACTTGTGGCGTTAGGTAGCCAATGAGGGAACAGATGAGCATGGGACAATCATCACCAGATAATTTTGCACTGTTTTTGAGTCTTTCACAGCAATGCATGATACTTGACATTATAGGGATCACAGCCTTGCTGTAGATATGGGTGGCTTCACTCTAGGACTTAGAATGGGTGCTTGCTAATGATTTACACTAATCTTATCCCAAACCGAGTCTGCCCGAGGTGCACTTCAGTGTCTCTCAACAAGAGTGCCCCAAACACAATCAAAAATACCTGATATCTTCCTTGTCTGTATGTGTAATTAACTAAGACTAAACAGAAGCATCATTCCTGACTATTGCTTTGCTCTTTGCTCTTGCTGTTATCTCCCCTGCATTAATGCACAGTCCTCGCTGTGTCATTTGGTAGGTTGAACAAAGTATAGACTGAGAGATTCAGTACTTATGCTGCTCTTCTAAAGTACCATGTCAATGATTTCTTAAATCCTTTTAGGGAATCTTCCAGCTGTTGTCCATAAAGTGTTGCCTTTCTGCCTTGTTGGCTGCACAAACAGGAGTTGGGGTTGACTTTTTTGGTGATAGGCGATGAGTATACACCTGTCTGAAGGTTCCTATAGCCAGAGAGAAGCCCACAACACAAAAAGCAGGGGAAGGGTAAGCTTCACTGGTGTAGTGGAAAACTTGGGGGCATATTAGCAAGACCGGCGATAAAATTATCGCCGTTTTAGCGGCAGGAAACTGCACATCTAACCTGGGCTTCTATTGGAATTCTATAATGCATATTAGCAAGTCCATTATCGCCGGTCTTGCTAATATGCCCCCTAGTTATGACAAAGTAATTGGGGTAGCTACCTTCCCCACCCAGCAGGCATACCAGGTTTAGGGAGGTGGCACAAGTGTGCATACTTCCAAGCTGACATGGGCCACATTGACATTGGCTGCACAGTACAGAGGAGACCGCTACATTGTATTGCACACATGTCAACAATCAATGCTCCAGACAAATGAATGCAACCATCATAAACACACACCACAGATGTTGCAGGCATCTTTTATACATGGACAAGTCATAATAAAGGTCAGTTAATCCAGTCAAATTAGACTAAATGTGGTTCTGGCTAAAAAGCCTGTGCACCTGATTAGCAAACATAGGCCTACTACCGTTGGTATCCACTTAATCTGGTTATACAGGCAGCAGCCCAGCGCAGCATTTGCAGATGTACGATGCAATTTGTCAACCATAGGGTGGTCTTCCCCCAAACCTTTTGCCTTACTCATACAGTTTTAATGATCTCGTTTTTGTTGATGTTAGAACTCTGTGCACTTTACCACTGCTAACCAGTGCTAAAGTACTTGTGCCTATCCTTATTGTAGTCATATATGAAAAATTCTGGGTGCTCAAAAGATAGTGCATAGAAGGTCACAAAAGTGTGCTGTCAAACCACTGCTACCGTGTTGGTGAATGGTGCACGTAAACTGTGGGTGACTGACAATAATACAGGGCTAGAGTGTGCTAGAACTGACATACTGGGTGAACATCTGTTGTTTAGTGCAAGTGCCACTGATATACTTACTGTCAAACGTAGACAGCATACCGAATGTAACGAAGAGAGAAGGAACTGGATAATCCTAAAATCAACCGAATGAACACGGGTTGTTAGATACTAGTGAATGTGTAATAACGCAATGCCGCACGTGACGGAAGAAAGTGTAAAGAAGTACCAACGAGTGATAAAGGCAAGGATTACCTGGCCGAGTCCGCTATGGAGGATGGAGCCTAAAGGTGATAAAAGACAAACAGAAAACATCAAAGAATTGGAGTTGTGTACAATAGACATCACATCACTTTATACTTCGATCCCTTTGCAAGAAGGCCTTGAAGCCATTGAATGGGCTCTCTTAGAACAGCCTCAAATTTGTGCTCATTAAGTCTTCTTAATGGAACTACTTCAACTCTGCTTGCAACACAGCTACTTTCGTTGGGGTGAAGAATTCTTCCTTCAAATCAGTGGAACCTCCATGGGTTTCGGGGGGGCCCTACATATGCAAACATCTTTATGGCTGCTTTTGAACAAGAGCATGTTTTTGAAAATTCCACATGGTTTGAGCATCTCATTATGTATTGTCGATACATCGATGTTATATTTTTAATATGGTCACACACAGAAGCATCCTTGATAAACAACATCAAACTCCTAAACACCATAAACAACAGTATTCAATTCGCATTCAACATCAGCAACACGCAGTTACCTTTTCTGGATGTCTTAGTAGAGAAAAATGCATCATCAAGGCATAAACACCAGTGTATTTGTCAAGCCCACCGATCGCAATAACACCCTGCTATTTCAAAGCTTTCATTCTGCACATCTGGTGCAGAATCTACCATATTCGCAAATGTTACGCTCCAAAAGGATAGCATCCACCAAAGAAAAATACGAACAGGATATCGTTCGCATCAAACAGCAATTCACACAATGTGGGTATCCATCTGAAATTATACAGAGAGCAGAAAGTCGCATTCAAAACATCAACCACAGTGAGCTTTTACTTACCAAACAAAAACCGGTCACCAACCACATGGTTTTTGTATCGAAATTTTCGACAAGATCCAGAAGCATAAAAAAGGCAGTCATAAGAAGGTGGGAATTATTACAACAGGAACCAGATTTAGGCAATACCTTTATTGAACCTCCACTTTTTGCATACCCCAGGAGTTAAAAGTTAAAGGAGCTGTTAGCAGCAAAGAAGAACAAAAGCAGCACGAAATATGTACGGATGAAAACATGCAGTAATTGCACACATTGCAACAATGTAATACAGCAAAATTTCATTACACACCCGAGAACAGGAGAAAAAATCAATGTAAAACACTCATCAGACTGCAATACCACGAATGTCATTTATGGCATTAAATGTTCCTGTGGACTGTTCTATATAGGGAAAACCGAAAGAAAAGTAAAAATACCAATTTGAATCTGGTCTTTCATTGGATAGAACATGGTCACAATATCCCTCAAGTATGATTCTTGATTTTGGAAAAAGTGCAACCCAAAGAGGGTTCAGACCCTAGTAAAATTCTGTCCCAAAAGGACGTTTTCTGGATAAAGAAATTCAATACCATGATGCCTTTGGGTCTCCACAACAAATTGGACTTGAGTTGTTTTTTATAAGGTCACCCAGTAGAACTTAACTTTTTCACCACTGTGCAATATTACAGTTCCCACACTCTCATTCAGGTTCACCATTTCACGGTTACCACACCAGATTTTTTTGCATCAGCGACTTCACATATCTGGGAGATTAGGGTTGCTAGAATGTCTTGGATTGGTAATGTATTTGTTCTAATCAGAACATTTTGGGTCACCATGTATAGACATGATCCTGCTTTATGTTGCTGTTAATACGACTATTGAAGAACCTATATACAAGTGTCTTTCCGTTTTTTTACATTGGTTTTTACCACAAGTGATTATGTAAGGATATAGACACCCATGTCAGATTGTATGCAACCGTTTAATGATGTAACACTTATTATATGCGTTTAATGTTTTGTCATGCTAACTAGACTACCACTCGTTTTAAACATGTTGACAGTATGATTATGCACCACACTGCAGCATTGAAGCACTGTTGCCTGGTATTCCAATCAGATCGCAGGTATCTTTCATTGTCGAGTGCATGTCGGTTTCATCACAGTGTTGTCATAGTTGTTGTTTCCTGGTTTTCCAGTTCATTTGGACAGTCATGCAGTTCAGTCATTTCATCATATTATTTTCCAGGTTCTTCACCTTATTATCTTCTTACTGAGTAGGATCTGTTTCTTTTATGTTTAATATCAATGCATCATACGCATATTTCGGAATATCGAGTGTACCAGGTCAAGATGATCGCCATTCACTTGCGTACATTTCTATGCTTCCCATTTGTGGGTGGAGCTAGTATCAGGTGATTGGACCAAGGAAGGTGCGGGAATTTTTTTGTGTAAAATACGGGAGACGACCTTCAGCATCCTCCACAAACATTTGTTTACTTGTCGGATTCATACGACTGTACAGTTCTTCCCCGGTAAGCATTTCTCCAGTACAGATTCATGTTTGCCAGGATGTGGAACTAGTTTATTTCATGTAACCTTTTCTGTTTGTCTTTTAACACCATTAGGCTCCGTCCTCCATAGCGAACTCGGCCAGGTAATCCTTGCCTTTATCACTCATTGGTACCTCTTTATACTTTCTTCCGTCACATGCGGCATTGCGTTATTTCACATTCACTAGTATCTAACAACCTGTGTTCATGCTGTTGTTTATAGGATTCTCCAGTTCTTTCTCTCTCCGTTACATTCGGTATGCTATCTACGTGTGACAGTAAGTATAACAGTGGCACTTGCACTAAAAACCAGATGTTCACCCCCTATGTCTGTTCTAACACACTTTAGCGCTGTATTATTGTCAGTCACCCACAGTTTACATGCACCATTCACCAACACAGTAGCAGTGGTCTGACAGCACACTCTTGTGACCTTCTATGCACTATCTTTTGAGCATCCAGAACTTTTGATATATGACTACAATAACGATAGGCTTGAGCAGTCATTGAACCTTGGTTTACAATTGGGAGTCTTGGTTGTTTATAGAGGCATTACATGTCTTGATGTTTCGCATTTTAGAACTAGTATGGTTTGGTTGATTCTCCCGGGTGGGGGTGTCCAATTATAGGGTAGCTATCACTTATAGTGTTTGATAACGTGGCAGTAACCACAGGTATTTTCTCTTTTTTCACAGTGGCCCCTGAAGAAGGGATGATATGTCCCAAAATGCATAGGGCGGCACACAATTGAGAGATTTTTGTTTCAAGATTATTAGTACTGTAGAGAATGATTTTGTATGATGTACAAAAACAAAGTTCAATGTATCATGTAATGTTATTGGAACTGTTGTTCTCTTTATTGCAATTCATGTGTACCTCAAAATAATGAAAAGATTTCTCCACATACTTTTTTGACTACATGATTCCTTCGAGTGTACATGGTTGAAGATTATGTATATTGATGAATAAAATTGTCATCCAAACAGTTCAAACACCTTTCCATTAGTGCACACAGGGCTTTCAAACAACTTCCCTACTTGATCTACTCACATATCACATATCAATTACATATGTGGGACAGGCAGCCCACAAATACTATGTAGCACAGATACCCATATCAGCCTGATTTAATTATCACCACTGAGTATAATTGTACGAGGAAGTTGTTAGCAGTGTGCATCGCTACCACTTTTCCCATATAGTTTCAAAGTAAACCTTTTGCCAGGCCTAAACGTTCCTTTGTATTACATATTTCACTCCTAGGGTAGACTCTAAACAACCCATAGGGCAGGGTGCAGTGTATTCAAAATGTTGGGCATGTACTTTTAACTTGTAAACATGCTGGTAGTGAAATACTCTTATATTGTATTTTCACTACTGCAAGACCTACCCTTCCACTGTATAACACTGGGTTAACTTATTACACTTAATAAGTGATAACTTTGAATTGAGAGCAGTCTGAAGGTTGTGTTTGGTGTCTAAACAATTGTAATATAAATTCCTCTCTAATGCTAAAGTTGGATTTTAAGTCGCAATTCTGAAGTTGGCATTTTCTTGTCTTAACTATTTGGTGCCTGCAGCCTGTATTCTGGGTCATGACTAGGTATAGCTGACAGTTGGTCTTTGTGTCTCGTTCCGAGACAATGAGATAAAGGGGAATATTAGCTGGAAGGATGGGCCATCTCTGACTTGATGAGGGAGAGGAGCTGCCAAATACCACATTTGCACATCAGAAAGGCTTTGCCCGGCCATAGTCTTTTCTGACCCTAGACAGGCTGGGGCCAGGGCTGGGAGGCAGGAAATTTCAAACACCTCTGATGGTAGAAACCTCCACAACCTTCTGCTACTTCAAAGTGGGCCCCAGGTATAAATAGTGGAACCTGAGACCCAGCTCTTCAGAATACCTCTAGACCCATGGATTCTACAGAAATAGGATTGCTCTGCTGCTTTGCTGCCAGAGGGACTGCTACTTTGATGCCTTGATGCCATGCTTACTGAGGAAGAAGATTGAGGTGCTCCAAGGGTCATCTTACTGACCTCCTGTTCTGAGATACAGGGGCATAACAAGCTCCAGAGGATCCCTTCAACTGCCTAGCTGACCCACTGCCTGGATCTGCAACTGGACCTGCTTATGCCTTGCTGTCCTCTGCTAGAGTGAGCTCCTAACCCACAAGAGGTGTCCCTTAGTACTAGAAAATTGGTGTGGCATCAGTTGAGCTCTCTCCCCAAGAAAACGAGAAATCATGAACATTTGGGCTATGCGCGACCGTGGGTAGGCCTGATCGCCAAGATCTTTCTGCTCAAGTGGCTCCAGTGAACCTGACTCTTTGCACCACATCTTGACCGCCAGCAATGCAAGGCAATGCAAGATCTGCACTTCGCACTACAGCATTGATAGCTCGTGGTGAACGCCAACGCAAAGCTTCAGCAACGACTGTCCATATCACCAGACAGGATCTTTGATATACAGTAACGAACAGTCTGCAATGCCCGACCTACTCTTGAAGCTTCATCAACGATCATCCGCAACGCTTTTCACTCTCCTTGCAACCCACTCCACCACAAATGGAACTCTTGGTGCTGGACTTTTAAAGGCAACTCTTTCAATGGGACTAACCTGGTCCCTGTATGCGGCCAGCGATCCATTTCAGCCTTGCAACTTTCAACCAGTCTCTTACGACCAGAGAACCGCAAGTGATGGTAAGTGCTGGTATGAGCTTTACTTAGCTGAAATCTTTAAAATTGCATATCCCTGATTCTTCTGATTGGATTTTTGTCATTTTCATCTCAATTTATTACATTTTGACTATATTTTTCAAAAATTGTGTGGGACTATTCTTGTGTTGTGTTTTCACTTGAATACTGTTTGAAGTGTTGCATAAATATTTTGCACATTGCCTCTAAGTTAAGCCTGACTGCTTTTGTGGGAAGCTACCAGAGGTTTAAGAACAGGTTATTATGGAGTTGCTGGTGACTTTGCCCTAACAGAAATTGTGGCTGTTTTTTGCGTAGTGTTTACTGCCCTCAACCAGTAATCCAATTTCCAACACCAGGCTGTAAGCGACAGATTAAGTTTACCTCATTATAGGGAACTCTCGGAAAGTAAGAGTCTATGAATCTATGGAAAGACTGCAAATAAAGCCTCCACAGGGTCCTAAAGTAGGAAAATCAAAGTATTCCTTACAGATTTGAGCAAAGATAGAGAAAAAAATGGAAAATGGGGATGTGATCTTTGGGTACCACTCATCCACTCTCTCTTACAAATTGCATACATACATACTTTATGAGTTATGTGATAGAATGTTTACAAATAACCATACTATAGGCACACCCATAAAGTTTATAGGTCCCTTTGCCATAATTTATTCACAATCATGTTCACAAAGGGTTACACCAATGATATTCATACACCAACGATGCCCCCAGAAGCATCAGATCTGGAGATTGAAGATTGAGGGGTTCCTATGGATTAAGGGTCCCACTCACTCTTCCAAAAATTATAATTCAGGGAAGCAGCTACACACAAAGGACAAAAATGTGAATGGCAGAGCTGATATGCTAGTGCTAAGCATTCATCCCTACACCGCTCAAGGTGATGACAACAAGTGTTAAAACGATTACCTGTATCTGTATTCATTTTATTAACCTCGAAAAGATAACATTTTAGTGGCTGAGTCAGGGTCCAAACAAGACACACATATGTTTTTAGTGTTAGTTGTAGTCAAATGGGCTACATTTCTGGCTACATTTCCATAGCGCAACATTTCCAAATGCACCGAACTATTTACAAGATGTTACAAATTGGGTTGTTGGTTGACTGAGGTGTGAGCCCTGGTCAAGCAGCAACCATAATCCTTGTTAGCAGTAACCACAAACCTTGTTAGGGTGAGACAAAAGTCAAACCTAAATTAGCCGATGCTCAACACTCTGGTAGCTTGGCACTGAGCAGTCAGGCTTAACTTAGAAGCAATGCGTAAAGTATTTGTGCAACACTTCAAAAAAGCAATACAGTGAAAATAACGCACAAAAAAGATCCCACACCAAGTTAGAAAAATAGAACTTAAATTTTTTTATAAATAAGACCAAAACAACAAACATACAATCAGTAGAAGCAGAGATATAAGTTTTAAAGATTTCAGTGAAAGAGTGGCAAAAAGCAGAAAGCCCCAACTGTGGATATCTGGTCACTCCGGACCGAGAGAAAGTCACAAGTTCAGGCCGACTGCGATGGGGCACGGGCCAGCTACAGGAACCAAGTTAGGCATGCTGAACTGAGTACCTTAAATCGTGCTTTGCAGAGCTTTGCGAGGCTCTGCGATGGAGATGTGCTACGCAGACGAAGCAATGCATTGGTTCAGAGAGACAGCGAGGTGCGATGTGAGGGCCTGCATCATCATCTAAGATCTTGTCGATGGGCTTGCAAAGTTAAGTCCAGCATTGAGGATGTGGCAAGCAGTCAGGGGGATGTGTCAGTTATGAATAGTTGTGGGGCTGCATTCCGGAGTCTGGCTTTGTTGTCAAGGCTGCCGTCAACGTGTAATGTGAGGGCCTGCGTCGAGGATGCACTGTACATCACTGGTTCCGATGGGCTGCAATGCCGGTCACTGCGATGGATCCAATCAACACAGCAGCGGCAATTCGTAGGTTCTGCTGGGGTTTGTGCCGTGCAGCAGAGGAGTTCTGGTGGATCCACAGATGCTGGCAGAGCACCCTAAGCTCATTTCCAAGAGTTCAGGACTGGGGTGGCACCACTTGGCAGGGTAGACTCACAAATGATAGAGTCCAGGTGTAGGTGAAAGGTTATTGGAAGCCTGTTCACGTGTCCTGGAGGCTTCAGATCAGGAGGCCAGCTAACTAGCCCTTGGAATCACTCTGGGTTCTGATTTCAAGGGATGCAGGTCCAGCCCTTCTCACCGAGGCAAAAGGGCAGCAGGCTGCAGGTCAGCACAGAAGGTTAGCAGTCCTTCAGAGCAGCAGTCCAGCAGAGTGGCAGTCCTTTCAACAGCACAGCAGTCCTTCTTCCTGGCAGAGTATACACAGGTCCAGAAGTGCACTGAAGTGGTGGTGTCTGAGGTCCAGAATTTATATCCAGGTGTGCCTTTGAAGCGGGGAGAAGCTTCCAGCGGTATACCTTTGAAGTGTACAGGTGCCCTGACTTCATGGCCTTGGATACAGACTAACAATATATGAAGCCCTTTGTGTTTAGGCAGGACACAACCTATTCAAGTTTGATTGGGTTTGGGTCCAGCTCTTCCCTCCCATTCTGCGAGTGATGACCCATTCAGTCATACCTAAGCTCATCATTGTGTGTGGCTATCTAGGATGAATACACAGAGCCCATTTGTCAACTACATACAGTATTTGATTTAGAGTCTGGCTGCAGGCACCAAATAGCTAAGGTAAGAAAATGTCGACATTCTAAAAGACAATCAAAAACCAAAACATTTGATGGTTGTGTTTCTTTCTGCATTGTCACTTTTCACAGAACATCATTCTATTTAAATATAGGTTGGCGATTATTTTAGTTATCACTCTCTATTCTTAAATATTGAACAATGTTATGTTAGGATGATAAAATATTGTAATTGATTTACAGGTCATGTTTATTAAATAGAATGATCTTGTGTGAAAAGTAAAAAAAATAGAAACAAACACAACCACCAACTGTTTTGGTTTTTGATTGCATATAGAGGTCCATTGTGGTTGCAGGTAAGGGCCCAACCCCCTATTCTTGTTTTTCAACTTTCTAAAAGAGGCATTTTCAGAATTTTAAATTAAAATTCGACTTTCCCATAAATTAGGATTTCTCATTAGATTTCCAGAGACACCATACATGATCTGGGTACCCATTTCCATTCGGAACATTCACCTATAAAATGTAATAATGTAACTCCAATGTTATCTTATGGCAGAGGTAGGCCTGACTATTGAAAAATGTATTTAAGAGTTTTTCACTACCAGGTAATTTAAAATTTAAAACGCACGTCCTACTTTTTAAATACATTGCACCCTGCTCTTTGGGCAGTCTAGGGCCCACTCTGGGGTTGACTTATATGTATTAAAAAGGAAGGTTTGGACCTCACAAAGGGTATACTTTTCCAAGACAAAATGGCAGTTTAAATCTGCGCACACAGAGGCTACAAAGGTAGGCCTGAGACATGTTTAAAGTGCTACTTTACTGAGTGGCACGATTAGGGCTGCAGGCTGCTCTAGTGGCATTTAAATACAGGCCCTAGGCAGAGGTAGCTCCACTTTCCTAGGAATTTACAAGTAAATTAAATATGTCAATTGGGTATAAGCCATTCTAACATGTTTTAAAGAAGGACCACAAGCACTTTAGCACAGGTTAGCAGTGGTAATGTGCACAGAGTCCTAATGCCAGTAATAATGAAGTCATCAAAAATAGGAGGTCTGAATGCAAAAAGTTATGGTTAAAACCACACCAAAGATACCAGGTCTAACATGCGAGAAAGACGTAATGTAGTTTTCCTTTTTGTAACTTGAGACATACATTGTTTGCATATATATTAATAGATATATCTCCACCTATCCTCAAACACAAACGTGTTGCACTAAAAAATAAAATGAAAGTTGATGCGATTTACATGTTAACTAGATTAATAAAAGTGACAGTGTGTGGTAATTAAAACCATACACAGTGCGTGGATGTGTTAACATTTTAAATGAGTACTAACCTCAAAATGCAAATTAGAAATAAAATAAAGTTAATGGGGTCTTCTTAACACGCACCAATTGTGCGCGCTGCAGAAATGCTCTTGAAAGATGCGCGCTACTTCCTCTCCGGCTTCTAGCCTTCAATCTCAGTGCCTCATTATCGCATGTCACAAGTCACACAGAGTAAGGATGCCACAAATAGGGCGACCAATGGGTGGATACTTCCACAATAGGACTGCAGGGACAGGGAGATCAAAGGAACTTCAGACTCTACATCATCATCGGTGAGTATCTAACACGTGTCTGCATTTGTTCACCCTTAGCCTTGGTAGAATTGTGCTGGTTGTGAACGGCGACTGTTGGTTTGGTGACGTGTCGGGAGCTCAGCAGAGTGCTTGCTCCGCTGCCTTCCGTGCTCATCAATTAAAATCACAAGGTAACAAGTGATCCGTGTTGGAAGCAGGCCTAATGATTAACCTTGGGCTAAGGTGTCCGCCTCTTTCCTGGGCATGAGTACATTAGTAGGAAGCCCTCTTTTAAGTACAATAATTACAAATTAAATACATTCATTTCTGCAAGTCAACGTAATATAATGATATATAGAAAAATATAGGATTTGAATTAAACTGATACATTATTTATCCATCCGGAAAATTAATCCAGAAGAGTTAAACCCTGAGGCATGTGTGTCCAGCGCAGGCTCGCCAGCACAGAGGGTTGTGTTGTTCCTACGTTTCATCCTAATCATACCGCACCGAGTGGATCTCAGTCCTCAGTATGGTCTACCGAACACTTTGTAAAGATTTTTAAGTCGAGAAATACCATACATAGACAAAAAAGTTTTTGCTCTTCACTATAGTCACAAAAAAATATGAAAACGGTACAAGAGTTCTCATGACTGTGTGGATACTGCTGAAGGTACCCCCTTCTACCTCTCACTCAAAATATCCTCTTGTCCCCCCCACAATGTTCACTTGAGTCACAACCGTCAACAGTCCTGATAAAAATATTCAGACACTGCACAGCTGCTGGTATCTTCCTCAGGCCTTTTCCCACCCTCCCTTTCTCAGATAAACATCCATATGTCCTGTTTTCCGAACATGTGGCCAGTATTCTGTTCCATTGTCAGACGCCTCCCCCTCTTTCTCTTCCTACCTTCCAGGCCTAAAGCCCACACAGGCTCGCTGCAGCTGTTGCTATTTTGTTGTGTATTTTGTTTTTTTCAGTCTTCAAACGCAAATGCCTAAAGTAATTAAAATTAGCATGAACTGAACAACATTATTTTCTCTTGAGGTTACTGAAATCCCACGCGTGTAGGGTCTAATAGAGCAGAGCCTTAACAGCAGAACATTTGAATTGCAGAATTGCCTGGCCGGGTTTTTATAAAAAATCCACAAGTCGCCGATAGAAGGCCCCCATCACACTGAGGAAACAGGGCAAATGCTGATGACACCGAATTCACCCATTAAGGGTCAGACCGAATCCTGAGGAGATGATCACAATAGGACCACTCTCTCGAAGGAAAGAAACGACTGGTATAAAACATCTGCTGCACACAACATTTCTCACCCTACAAAACTCCACATAACATGAAAATGACAGTTTATGAACCTACTCACCAAAAATAAAACCATTGAAGCCATATAAAAGGAAAAAGGGAGAATAAACACAGAAACGTCTAAAAGCATTTATGATGACAGCACACACAAAGTTCCGTATCAGGGATCAATGGATATTGCAGACAAGGGGCAACCAAATCAAGTGAGCAATATCCAGAGTAATGAAAATACCTCCCACAACTAGGGGTGGGCGGAATTTGCGAAATTAACTTTCGCAAATTATTGCGAAAATGTTTAAAATTATCGCAAACAAGCGGAAATATCGCGAAGATGCAGAAGTTTTTTCCCTCATGTTCGCGAGATTTTCTGCATGGTTGCGAGTCGCCAACTTACCCATGTGGTTGCTTGCGGGCCGGGCCATCTTGTTTTGAGTTGTCTCGCGGTGCATGATCGCGAGAAGAAAGACGTGATCGCGCGACGCATGACGTCACTGCGGGCGCGAACTGTCGCGAGACAGCGCAAATGGCTAAAAACAATACAACATCTCATAGAGAACACGACCGGTTCAAGAAAACTTGTCGGCGAACGCAGGGATTCAGGTAAGGCGATCGCGCCCGCGCGAGAATGTATTATTTTACAGCGCGAGCAAGAAACAAATTATCGCCAAGCTGCGGAAAGCGCAAATTTTGACATTTTCGCGCTCTCCGCGGAACGCGAAAATGTCAAATTATCGCAATTTCCGCGAACGGAACGAAATTTTCGCCCAGGCCTACCCACAACATACCCTTTGCTGAAGTTTCAAACGTAGACACATCTACAAGTACAACACCCCCCGCAGGTCTCAGAAAGCACAACCCATAAACAACTGGAAAACATGCCAATATTTAGAACCTATGTGAACAGCTCTAATTCCTCAGTGTGCAGTGCTACCTGACACACAGACTCAGACGAGACATCGTGCCAAGGAAGAGAATTCATTAGAAGATAAGGTTTGTGAAAAGGGATGATCTCTGTTTCCGTAGCAACCTAGAACAATGAGGCAAACTTGCTAGGAGTGCTATGATACCATGATACTAGTGTGCTCCGAGAATTCACTATGGCCTCTTTGGTATCACCTAACAACAAGGAGTCCGCGGGTCTGCTAAAACAGAACTAGAGGCTAATGGCTTCAAGACAAAGTGTTACAAAGAAAAAGTCCTCATAAAGAGGACAGAGTCCCATCACCCACCGAAGTGGCATGCTTCATCATCTGGGGCCTCCTCATAACCACACTTTGGGGCATATCAACAAGGGCTTTATCTCTGCTTTTTTGGCTTTAAAAGCCAAAAAAGCAGAGATAAAACTAGCACCCTATCAAATTTGCATGTTAGCACCCATTTACTCTACGCTTCCCCTTGCATCTCTAATGAGATGCAAAGGGGGCGTTCCAGAGTAAAATAATAGGAGAAATGTCGCTAAGCACTCTATTTCATTCACTTTTGATGCAGTAGTATTAATCGGTTCTGAAGAAAGCCACGATCAACAGGTCAGATCACTGTTGGCTGAAACATGTTGACCATGTACATTATTGACCATCCTGCTGTTAGCGTGTTCGAAAAAAACTTTTTGTTGTGAACACGTTTCTTGTTTTTATCCCGTGGCACCTAAAGATACTCAATAAACAATTTTTTTTTTAGGTAGTCATTTTTAAACACCATTCATTTACACTGCACTTCGTTATACACATAGTTTCACCACACTTTAGGCAGCTCCTTGTTGTTATATGACTAGTGAATAGGGGATTTTGTCCGTGCAGGTCTCTAAACTTCCAATAGACCCCCTTACCCACCGGTATTTGTGCTCTTTGGTATCACCCCCATAAGTATGTCACAGATTAATATGTGTATTTGTAAGCTGCACTATCTGCCACAAGGGCATCCTGGTGCTGAGCCGGTGTGTGTGCCTAGTGTCTGTGGTTGGTTGGCTAATTGAAAAGAGAGGGATTGAGATTCTTGCCGAGTTCAAGAAGAGAAGAAGAGGCTCTGATATGGAGTGGTGGAAGGTTGTTCCACATTTTTTGGGGCAATGTAAGAGAATGCTCATCCTCCTGAACTGGTTCTGTGCATACGTGGGATGTTTATGATTAGGAGTCCTGTGGAGTGAAGGTGTTTGCTGAAAGGAGATGCAACTGTTCAGGTAGGTGGGGCCTGAGTTGTGTAGTGCCTTGAATGTGTGTGTGAGGAGGTTGAATTGGGCACATTTGTGTATTGGGAGTCAGTGTAGTTCCCGGAGGTGTGGTATGATGGGAGTTCTGTGTGGAAGGGTGGGGATGAGTTTGGCTTGCGAGTTCTGAATGGTTTATAGACTTCTAGTGAGTTGTGTGAGGATCTTGGGGTAGAGGATGTTCCTATAGTCTAACTTGCTGGTGACTAGGGTGTGCGTGACAGGTTTTCTAGTGGTGCTGGGGAACAATTTAATGATCTTCCTCAGCATATTCCGGGTATGGAAGCAAGATGCAGTGATGGTTTTGACTTGTGAGGACATGTCCAGTTTGCTGTTGATGATTATTCCAAGGTTCCTGGAGTGGGTATAGTGAGTTCTGGGTATGGGTATGAATTTGGCTGGCCATCGATTGGATCCCATGGCGAGGAGTTTTTTCGAAGATCACTTCATTAGTCTTGATGGCGTTGAGCTTGAGACAGTTGGCTTTCATCTAGTTAACGACTTTGGTCATGCAGCAGTAAACATGTTTCTTGTATTAGGAGTTTTGTTTTGTCAGCATAGGAGAGAAAATGAATGAGTGCATGGATGACCAGCAGGATCATGTATGCGTTGACGAGGTTGGGGCTGGGTGATGAACCTTGAGGCACTCCACGGATGAGTTTACGGGCTTCTGAGCAGTAATTTGTATATTGTAATATGTAAAGGAATTTATAGAGCGCCGGAATCACCCCCGAAGGGGTATCTCCGCGCTGCAAAAAGGCTGCAGTAAGGTGCCTTGCCGATAGCTTGTGTTCTGTTAAGAAGGAACAAATCAAGGGGACACAGGGTCCTTGGATGCCAATCTTGTACATGCACAGGATGGGGTGGGAGACCGTGTCAAATGCTGCAGAGAGGTCTAGCAGAACGAGGGACGCCATGTCTCCTGTGTCAAGGATCATGCGGATGTCATCTGTGGTGGTAATGAGTGCTGTTTCTGTAGTGTGGTTCATTCTGAGTCCGGACTGCATAGTATCGAGGAGTTGATGGTTGCTGAGGTGGTCGGTGAGGCACTGGTCGATTAGTTTCTCTAAGACCTTTGCCGGGTATGGTAGGAGGGAGATGGGTTTGTAGTAGGAAAGTGTGGCTGGGTCAAGAGATGTTTTTTTGAGCAGAGGCATGATAGTGGCATGTTTCCAGGTGTGTAGGAATGTGGCTGAATCGATAAAAGCATTGAGGATGAGTGTCAGTGCCTTACTGATTCATAGGAGTCTGTTGGTGAAGGTGTGG
Source organism: Triturus cristatus (assembly GCF_964204655.1). NCBI lineage: Eukaryota > Metazoa > Chordata > Amphibia > Caudata > Salamandridae > Triturus > Triturus cristatus. The sequence continues at coordinate 166,229,863 of NC_140580.1, read as the reverse complement.
TTGGGGAAGGGTTAGTTGGATCCCCTGAGAGGATGGTCTTCACTGTAGCAGCAATTTCAATGGTGGGTATGGTATGCCGCAAGGTTTGTTCATTTGCCATGATGGGAAGTTTAGCTGCAACAGTAATAGGGGAACAGCAGAGGGTCGAAATTACTGTATATGCAGGTGATTTTGTTACAGAAGAATTCTGAGAGCAAATGCTCTCAATGTGACACACAGCACAACCTTTTCCCAAAACCAAACAGAAAACACCAATCTATTTTTACATTGTTAATGGGTTCTCTTTCATGATAGGTCTTGCTGATGTCACAGATGTTGGCACCGTAAAGATTAAATTGCCCCTTCTGCCAGAATTGCATAACCCTAATAAAGAGGTGGTAAATAAAGCACACCCACACTTCATTGCATACTCCAAAAAGCTTTTCATGCTCTTCGGCTGATATGTCTATCCTATCCCAGTAGTGCCTCACAGGAAATATGGAGACTTTGATATGATAAAACATCTTTTGGTGCTATATTAATTATGAGGCAAGAATGAGCATGTCCTCTCACAAACTCAACAGTCCCATCACTAGTCCCACTGACACTCACTGCAAACCGTAGACTGGGTCAGGCAGGTGTCATAACCCAGTCAAAGGCATTACTTTGATTGTCCTTTGCCCTATCTTGCTTCCTGCTACTTGTGCAATCATGTCACTCTTCTTCAGTCTCCAAAGTTTGTCCACCTCCCTTCTTCCCAGTATCTCGCTTTCTTCCCAGTACTGCTGAAATCCTGTGAGTCACTCTTGAGATATTTTCTACATTCCTGGTTTAGCACAAGATCCTGGTAGGCACCTTAGATATAGTTTGTTGTTTAGTGATGTCACTCCTGGGATTTTGTGAAGCAAGAATCTAGTCTGGCTGTTTGGCAATAAAAACTTCTTTGCTCACCTGATTCTGAAGGCCACTGACTTAGTAACCCTCATCAGAGGAATACACTTTTTTGTGCATCTCATTTGAGAAGAACTCCAGTAGAAATGCATATTTTGTACATATGCACAAAGAAACCAGGGAATCTGAATATCTTCTTCTTATCTACAAGTTATGTGAGTGGATAGGAAGGAAGATTTAACATATAACCTTGTTAATACATAGGTTTATATTTTTGCTAAAATGTTTACACTTCCTTTTACCTCAGTTGGCTATGTTAAAAATAATCTATTTAAGTAGTGCATTTAAGTCTTACCCCTTAACGTCTGCACCTTTTATTGTTTACATCATCCCTGCAACTTCCACACAGCACAGGCAATGACCAAGCAGAAGCTCAACTTCGATTTGGTGTCATTTCAGTGCTCCGGCCGTGCTCCCACCCACAGACGTGAAAATGCTGATGGATGAGGCAGACAGCATCGGAGGGCCAGCCCAGGACTTTGCACAATAATAATCCTACCTCTCTAAAGCTCTCATCAACTTATTGTCTCTACACTGCTTAAGAAAGATAGGAGGTCTCAATGAGTCGCCGCAGCTGCCTCTTATCTTCCCTGAAGATGGTGGCCATCTCAAACCTTTGTAGGAAAGCATGATCAGCATTCACTCTGGAAGGTCGAGCACTGCGTCACTATTAAGCTGCCAAATAGCGTGAGTTCTCATGGTCCTATAGGCTTTAAACAGTAATATATATATATATACAGATCCATAGCCTATTTTTCTATGCATATGATTCTAAGCTGACTCTGACCCCAGTTGCTTGTACAGGAGAGTGCAACAATGCATTGCACTGAAAAGTCTTCCAGAGCTTCATATAGGGTCTCAGCATTATCACTGGCCTTCTCCGTTAGAACTCTGTGTCCTGCCTTCCTTTGGCTGTGTTGTGGCTGGCAGATATGTTAGTGGAGCTGCAATGCTGAACTTGACTGTGGACTTCAGGTATGTGTGGGTTCTTCATGAAAAAATATTAATTTAGAAAATATGTAACGGTGGACTTGGTGGATAAATAGGTATTTGAATTTGTGTCGGGAATTACATTTATGACCCAAAATGAATAGATAGTATTAATAAAAAATGTTTGTACATTTAGAAAATGTCAAGCAAACTATTGCATTTCAATGATATGTTAGTTTCTTATTGTCAGATGTCACATGACTAATGTGGAGTCAAATTGATATCTGTTTTAATAAAACAAATATCTTTTTTGATAACACTTTTCCTGACGTTATCTTCAATACAGCTTCTGAGACTAGAACTTGAGAATTGGTGTAATCCTGGGCTCTCCAAACTTTTTGGGAACCAACAGGCACATGCATTAACCTTTTTTGCGAGCGCAAACGGTGCGATTCGCAAAAATCGTCCGTTTACCGCTGCAAAAAGAGCCTCTGCGATGGATGAAACGGAAAGGCTCTCGCAATTTAAGAAATCACTATTTATTGCGATTTCTTAAATTGCGATTGTATTAAGGAATCGCAAATTGCGATTCCTTAAATGCAATGCATGATGATATCGCAAATAGTGTTTTGCTAATAGGGGGCGTAAATTACCATCAATTTGAACTTCATGGTAATTTGCAAAAACTCTGAAAAATGCACTAAAGTGCATTTTTCAAAGGTGCAGGTTACACAATTTTAGGGGTGCAACAGGGTGTCCTTTTGACTTAACATGTTTAATTCCTAAATCTATTAGTATCACATAATTTACATTCATCCTTGTTTTCAGCCTGTATTGCATGACAATAATTGTATAATGTACATACCAAATCTTGTGATGTCATTGCTTGTGCTGTGGCTCGGGCCAAGGCAGCCGTGGCATGGCTGTCTCTCTTTGCTGGCTTGCCTACCTCTAAGTTCACCCTCCCTCAGCTTCATCTCTATTGCTTAGAATTGGGCCAGAGGAGGTGGGAGTCATGCCCTAAAAGATACTGACAGTCCGCACGGAGAAGATGAAATAAAGTGAGATTTTGTTTGGAACACAGTGGAATATGCTTTCCCCATCCAATGAGACCCTATTTAAAAAGGCGTTCCAATGACTCCCTATGAGGAATGTAATATTGAGCAAAGAAATATGTCCAGCTAGGCTTCTTGGCTCACTAAAAACAAAAATCCAGTTAGGTTTTAGGGGCAATCAAAATATGCAAATAATATGAATTGAAACTCATATGTAAATAGTTTTTGAATATGACTGGAATTTATTTTTCGGAGTAGCAATGACAAAATCATGATTTCAACTTTTCTGAAGGGTTTGTTAAAGCAAATGTGTAGAGAAACTGCTTTAGTACAAGAAAAATGAAGGAAAACGTTTCCTGAAGTAGCCACTCACATCGGCGTCTGATTGTGACCCTAGTTTAACTTGAAAACAATGCCCAGCTGCTCTCGAAGAATGGGCATACAGTCTCAATAGTATGGGGTTAGGTGAGAGGGATTGTGTCTCACTGCCTCCCCCTTACAGACAGAATCATTTTTAGGATGAGATTCTTGATCTACAGATGTTTGAATAATCTTACCTACCTGGTCAATAGAATAAGCTTGTGTCAGTACACCCTGGTTCATAGGAATCAAGACAGATTGCCTTGTTAGTAACTCCAACCCATTTAATGTTAAAAAGGTGCAATGGCTTTTTTTGTTAAAGATGTTTTGGAATGCTTACTTAAGACTTCTCCATAACCATCTTCATAGAGGTTATAAAAAACATTTAAAACCCTGCACCAATAGACTGTATGGCAGGATACTTGTAATAACTGTTCTCAATCAATCAATGAATTGAATTCTAATGTAACAACTGATCGATTGAATGCATAAAAAACAATCCTAAAAATATTTTCCATTTCTACTGCTTTCGATAGCAAAAAACTCATACTGAAATGCAAAAGCTGGACATTCGAATAATATTTGCATGCGGAGTGACACTTCAGCACTGCGAATCTTGTAAATGTTTACATGCACAGGAGCAGGCACTCGTTTCCATGTTATGCTACATATTGAATTCTAATACAATTCATTGTGTTAGGCGCCCTACAGTTTCCTTTTCTCGCATAATACAAAGGATTCGTTCGAAACTCACATACATTAATACCACGTTCCCTTGTCCTCATCCCATTCATTATTGTTTGAGGTGGAACTCAACTCCAAAGCCAGTAAAATCACTTCCTATGAGGCTATATCCTTTATAGGCAATGCTTACCCAGCATTCCTCCTGTTTTTTTTTTTTGTTTCATCAAGATTCGATTGTGTGTGTGTGTGTCAGTGATACCTCGTCCTGAGGCGGAAGCCGGGACTCTGTGTGCACTCTTTGTAGAATTGCTAATTTTAAATTCGTCGCATTTTTAAAAAAGTACCACGAAAAATCTGTCATCAGCACTTTATTTACCTGCTCACTTTGTGGTATCTTGGCGCTTTTAATTACTCCCTGAACACAGATTCGCTCTTAAAAATAGGGGATCTCTTGGCTGCTGATCGCGCTTGATCTCACCCCTCGCAGCCGATTGGACGCTGCTCGGGGGGCCGCCATCTTAGGTGAGGAGCCGGACCAGGGTCAGCATTCCTGTGCTTCGCCCCTCCCGCCCTCGATCACTACAAAAGCCCTCTTAACCCACACCACGATTGATTCGATTGTGTGTGTGTGTGTCAGTGATACCTCGTCCTGAGGCGGAAGCCGGGACTCTGTGTGCACTCTTTGTAGAATTGCTAATTTTAAATTCGTCGCATTTTTAAAAAAGTATCACGAAAAATCTGTCATCAGCACTTTATTTACCTGCTCACTTTGTTGTATCTTGGCGCTTTTAATTACTCCCTGAACACAGATTCGCTCTTAAAAATAGGGGATCTCTTGGCTGCTGATCGCGCTTGATCTCACCCCTCGCAGCCGATTGGACGCTGCTCGGGGGGCCGCCATCTTAGGTGAGGAGCCGGACCAGGGTCAGCATTCCTGTGCTTCGCCCCTCCCGCCCTCCCGCCCTCCCGCCCTCGATCACTACAAAAGCCCTCTTAACCCACACCACGATTGATTCGATTGTGTGTGTGTGTGTCAGTGATACCTCGTCCTGAGGCGGAAGCCGGGACTCTGTGTGCACTCTTTGTAGAATTGCTAATTTTAAATTCGTCGCATTTTTAAAAAAGTATCACGAAAAATCTGTCATCAGCACTTTATTTACCTGCTCACTTTGTTGTATCTTGGCGCTTTTAATTACTCCCTGAACACAGATTCGCTCTTAAAAATAGGGGATCTCTTGGCTGCTGATCGCGCTTGATCTCACCCCTCGCAGCCGATTGGACGCTGCTCGGGGGGCCGCCATCTTAGGTGAGGAGCCGGACCAGGGTCAGCATTCCTGTGCTTCGCCCCTCCCGCCCTCGATCACTACAAAATGGGACCCCCATTCTGTCGGCGCAGCGGACGGGCGCAGCGGGCGCGCCGGCGGCGCGCCGGCGGCGCGCCAAAGGCGAGCCCGTCTTCGCCCGTCCGCGCCCGCCCGGGCCCAGGGGCCACAACCCCTGGCCCCCTCATCACATACCCTGCGAAAACACTCAGGGACCTGCAGCTTTCAAACTGCCCTTTGCCGCCTGGTGTGTGGGAGCGCACTGCCCTCCTGGAGATCACTAGTAAGCTGCCTGACCCTGGCACTCACTCTGACCATGGTCTTGTCCATTCTTGTCCTATGGCCCCCCCTTTGGCATCTAACAATGACACCCATCTCCGTGTGCTCTACCTTAACACTCGTTCCATGGTGAAGCATCAGCTTGATTTATTCTTGCTGCTCAACATGGATAAACCCGACATCTTGCTCCTAACGGAGACCTGGCTCACGCCGGATTCCCACCCGGATATCCTGGCGACCCTCCCCCCGGACTATTACATCCTCAATGTAAACCGCCCTCTTAGTCGCCCGGGAGGGGGAGTAGCGGCCATCATACACAAGAATCTCAGATTCCTCACCTCCGCCTTACTTACCCTACCAGGGGCAGATAACATAGTTATCAGCGTGGAAACCTCTGGGGGTGCCTTGGCGATTGTACTCCTCTATCGCCCCCCCCAGCCAATGCCATCATTTCCACTGTCCTTCAGTGAGCAAGTAGCCGACCTGCTCACCCACCATTCCCGACTCACTGTATTTGGCGACTTCAATTACTGGTTTGACGATGACCAAGCCGGACCCCACGCCATCGAACTGTTTGAAATCTTGACAAACCTAAATCTGTCCCAACACATCTCTTCCCCAACTCATATCAAGGGCCACATTTTGGACCACATCTGGACTCACAACCTCGTCCTGTCTTGCCCAGTCATCTCCCCCTGCCTTTGGTCTGACCATCACCTGATTGACGTCACTATTTCAATTAAAGGGAAACTTAAGGCTCCTCCCCTCCCCGGGGGACTGAGTCGCAAATGGAATTCTTATGATTCCCAGGGATTTATTGATCACCTGACCAACACCTACCCCACTACCCTCCCCGAATCAGATATTGATTCTATGTCGGATGGGATCACCACCTGGCTGTCATCAGCCAGCGACATATTCGCCCCTCTCACCAAATTTGCTCATACTAGACATGGTAACTCTCATCGCTGGTTCTCAGAGGAACTGAAAGTACAGAAACTTAAACTGCGTCACCTGGAACGAAACTGGAGACGGGGCTACTCCAAGGAGGACCGCACCGAGTTTGTGAGGGCCCGGAATGAATATAAGAACGCTATTACTAAAGCAAAGGCCTTACACATCACGGAAAGAATCGATACAGCTAGTGATAAATCTAAAGAAATCTTTAAAATCTTCAACGATTTCTCATCTGACCACAGAGTACTTCCAACCCAGGCCCCCACCCAGGAAACCTGTAATTCGCTCAATTCTTATTTCATCCAAAAAATTGTAAACATCAAGAATGCTATTCCTCCCTCTACCCCTCCTAGCCTTCCTGACTCTCCCCCTTTTAACCCTTGCTCTTTCATCCAGTTCCCACCAATCACCGCCAGCACTCTCGCTGAGCTTACCACTCGTGTTAAATCTGGATCTCCTAGGGACTGCTGCCCCCCCCAAGTTCTTAGGGCAACCTTCTCTGCTCTGCCTGATTGTATTCTCCCCCTTCTGAATACTTCCCTCAGCTCCGGCTCGGTCCCCAGGGCTTTTAAGGAAGCCATATTGGTCCCCCTCTTAAAGAAGACAGGAGCCGACCCCACCAATCCTGCCAACTATAGGCCCATTTCTCTTCTGCCTTATATCTCTAAACTTCTCGAGGCCTACGTCACCACCTGCCTCTCGGCATTCGTCGAGAGCTCCGGGTTCTTGGTACCTAACCAGGCAGGCTTCAGACCGGCGCATTCAACCGAAGCAGTCATTCTAAAAGTTTTGGACACCCTTCGGGAGAATGCCGATAGAGGGTCCCCTCAGGCGTTGGTCCTTTTGGACCTCTCGGCCGCCTTCGACACGGTGGATCATGACATCCTTCTCCACCGTGTCGGACAGGCAGGCATCAAGGGACCCGCCTGGGAATGGATCAAGTCCTTCCTCTCGGGCCGAGCTCAAACAGTCCATCTAGGCCCCTTTACCGCCACCCAGGTCCCCACCACCTGTGGAGTCCCCCAGGGCTCCTCTCTGTCTCCATTATTGTTTAATTTATATCTGCGCCCACTTATCCATTCACTGAGCTCTTGGAATTGCACTGTCCTCAATTATGCTGACGACATGCAAATCATTTTTCCATTAGATTCCCAGGATGCTGTACCTAACTTTCAGGGAGCAATGCTGCATATCCAACAATGGATGATCTCCAACCAGCTCAAATTAAACCCTGAGAAGACGGAACTCCTCCTGCCTGGTACCAGCCCTCTATACTGGGGCCCTCACTTCTGGCCTAAGGAGCTTGGCATTCCACCTAAACCTTTGAATTCGGTAAAAAGCTTGGGCGTTACCATCGACACTGATCTCTCTCTTAAAACTCATGTTGGTACCACCATTTCTGCCAGCATGTTTCAGCTACGCAAAATTCGCAAGATTTCCCACTTATTTTCCCACGAATCCCTGGTGCAAATTGTCATCTCCCTCGTCCTCTCCCGCCTGGATTTTTCTAATTTAATCTACTGGGGGCTACCCAAGTCCCTCCTCCATCGTCTCCAGCTGGTGCAGAACCAGGCAGCTAGACTTATCTGCAAAACTCCCAAATGGCAATCCGCCAGGCCTCTCCTGGCCAAGCTGCACTGGTTGCCTATCGAACAGCGAGCTGCTTTTAAAATTGGCTGCCTGGTATACAAGGCCCGGCAGTCCAAGGGCCCTGCCTTTTTAGAATCCCTTCTGAACCCTCATTGTCCGGTTCGTAACCTCCGCTCTGCCCATCTTCATCTTCTCACCACGCCGACGGCCAAACTAAAAAAACTGGGCGGCTGTAGATTCAGCTACTTGGCACCCAAATTATGGAACTCCCTCCCTCTTCACATTAAAACTTCTGGTACCCTACTAAGCTTCCGAAAGAGCCTAAAAACATGGCTCTTCTCAAAACTCATGTAAACTATGACTCCCACCTCCAATCTCAATCATAGCGCCAGGAAACCTTTGGTGTCAGTGCGCTCTATAAATACAGCATAAGATAAGATAAGATAAGATAAGATGAGAGCTTAGTGAGCCAGCACTGCCAAGTACCACACATCAGGCGGTAGACTAACACATTTCAGTGTGGTGATCCGCATCTTTGCACTGAAATACAAAGTCACGCATTTATAAAGCCTCCTCCAATGGCAAGCCCTGTGCCAGCTGGTAATTAGCACAAAGCTGGCAGCGTGGTCAGCGTGCCTTGCTGCTCAGACTTGACTTTGGGGTTGGCTCAGTTAGCTCTGGGATGGCTTTAGGGGGGAAACATCGTTTACAACGCATGCGATACAACACATGTCATTACAACGCAGTCATTACAGTGACCGCTTTGTTACATCGCATACCAGTACAAAGCAAGTTGTTACAATGACTTGCTGTAGGGGTCAGAAGGTGTTGGATTTTAAATCCAACACCTTCACTTCTGTTGCAAACACTGGAGTTGGAATGGTAAATTATACTATTCCAAATTCCAGCTGCCCCCCCTACAGCAAGTGATTGTAAAGACTTGCGTTGTCATGGTATGCGATCTAACAACGTTTTCGTTGTAATGACCGAGTTGTAATCACATGCGTTGTACACGTGTGCGTTGTTACATGTCCTATTCCTTTAGGGGCTACAATGTAACAACTTCACACATAGTGGGCTGGTGCCGCATTCAGCTTCACTGACCTCACGTGACAAAGCGTGCGAATCAGTGTCTGCATGATTTGCCCTGCGCCCAATTTCTGATAGACTGAGACTGCCTACGCACAGCTACAGGCTGAATGCCGCCCGCAGTCAGTTTAAATTTGGAAGCAGGCACAACACATTGTTGTGCCGGCCCACACAACCCTAATGTGACTATGGCCGCCCGCAACCCAACCCAGACTGAGGCCACCACGGGAGTGCTGCTGGTTCAAGTTTAGCAGACAGCCTGCACGAGTCATCGCATCCTGGACCACTGCCGCTACCCACAGCCTGACCTGTGAAGAGGGTGTCATTGCGGCGGGCTGCTGGCATCTTCAAAAGTCACAGGTGAGACCCCATGGTTCAGCTCTCCTTGAGTCTGGTGTGTTGATAGTAAACCCTGGCCTCCCATACACATACCAGACATGCTGTTGAAGGGGCCTAAGGACGGCAGCCGTAACACAGGCTGGGCACACTGAGGACGATAGGCCACCATCTTGCTAAAACTATCCCAGCACTGTGCCATTTAAATAAACAAAGCGCACTAATGAATGATTTTTCCTGTGCAGCCATTCCCCTCACTTGCAGGCCCTTGATAGATGCTGCTGGTCGCTGAGAAAGTGCAGCGCACTCCTGGATGGTGATATGAAATAGTTTAATTAAAACCTTACCTGCTCATTTTCCCAGTCCCCTGGAGCCTCCCAAACAGGTTAATTTTGCTGAATGTGGTTCAGTGGTTCACTAAACAACCGTTCACCACATGCCCTCTTTCATTCATGTGATACAGTTACAGTGCACTGGCACCAGGGTCACCATGACGGCCCCGGGTGACAGCGAGCTGAGACAAAGTGCTACCCAGTGCAGCTTAAGTTAAGATTCGGAGCAGTGCACTCCCTATGGAACACAGGCAGCAACCCCTCTCTGCTAACACAGACCAAAGGCTGCAAGCAATTTCCATGAAGGAGCACCATACAATCTGAGGCCCAACCTGAAAGGCCAGGCCCGGCCTCTCTCCTGCAATAATCAGCAAAGCCATGCCGATGACCAACCTGGCCCGAGTCTTGCTTGGCACACGTGAGCTGGACACTTCGGATGTGAATGGGATTGAGATGGACTGGGAAGGGGCAGGTTGGTTCTGGTGGATATGAATGGAGTTAGTTCTAATGGTAATGTCGTGTTTGAATGCACTGGGTGAAGCAGGTTGGCTCATATTGGGAATGGGGTTATAGTATACCGGGTAGACCCAGGAGGATTTTGCTCTCATTAAAGTGTGTCATTCATAGCCATTGAAATGTCACTCATAATTACATTGAAATTTTGAAAATGTCACACATAGCAATCTGAAACCTTGGCAGCTATGGTGAACATCGGCTCCGTTGGGCTTGTGTCGCATTTGTGTTTTCGCATTTCTTTATTTTATACCTACTGGTATGGAAACACATGTTTATCATGTTTTGGCATTCAGATTTGGAACTTATTTGTGACCATCTAAGCCTTGAACTGAGTGCCAGGGTAGCGACAAAGAGATCAGACACAGTCGCTGTTGGAACTTCCGGGTCTTGCACATGCTCTGATGGACTGGGGTTTCGCAAATATGCGTCTGCACCTTTTCTCTCTGCAATGGGTTGGAAAAGAGAATTAAAAGGGCAGCACAACAAGTCTGGTAGGTCTGCATTACCCAATTGTGGTGTGTGTAGGATTGCTTACAACATCTGCTAGTCATTTTGCTGATCCCGATCTGTGAGTTTTGCAAACTGAACATAAGGAAAGCTGTCAGAAATGGGATTTCTGGTTGGCTATGGTTTGCGCCTAAGCCAAGAAGAAACCACCACTCTAGTCAGGGCAAGGCAGTTACACGCTGACGATAACCCCTGCTCATCTCCTTGGTAGCTTGGCAGAGCAGTCAGGCTTATCCCAGAGGCAATGTGTAACACACACACACACACAGCATCGACACATTAGGCACTCCACAAAAGTAACTCCACACAAGGTTATATCAAAAATAGCCTTTGTATTACTCATAAAACACTTTAGAACATAATCACATATATACACGGTGCCACCTGACACTTAGTATGACTTTACAGGGGATTATATACACTACCGGGCCAATAGGGCCACTGTCATCATATCACAACTCACAGGTAGTGAAAACAACCAGTATCTACTGGTAATATGACACTTACCATAGTACATTATGCATACACATAATTAGCAACAGTGCACCACAGTAACTCTTAGCAAGGTGCACACATTATGGTAGAATCACCTCTGGTAAAAGAACACTCCATATGTATTCACATCAGGACAAAAAGCTGCCAGGTAAGACACATGAGCCACAAACAGGCCCTGAAATATGAGGATCCCTAGCATGTCACAAGTGAACCCATTAGGCCACCATCACTTTACCATATGCCCATATACTACAGGTATCTTCACATAGGGCACGTATCTCCTGGGACCCTATTAGATACTAGGTGGTAACTTGGTTTCCCATACGTAGGCATCTGGGCCACCTGCCCACCGAATACCGTGAATGCAGCATTCTCCCTATTCCACTAAGCGAGGGGCTTCCCTCGAGGACTCACCCCATTCTGGCCAAACAAGAATGCCCCTGATATGCGTCACTAGTAGGGGAGGCCCATGCCCTGCCCACATTGACTGGGGATCTCCCTGTACCCAATGGACTGGCCCCCGCAAGTACGCAGCCCCGGGACTTACCACAGCGAGGCGTAGCCCTACTCACCACTCCCAGGGGGGCTGAGCTGGTTAGGTTGCAGCCGTCTGTCGCAGTCAACAACAAATGACCTGGTGCTCCTGCTGGGAGACGGCCAATGGCGGTTCTACAGTCCAGCCTCAAGGACCGGGTCGACACGGGTACCATCTGTGTCCTCCTTTCCTCTGTTTGCTGTCAGGCAAAGGTTCCGCCCACAACCAGGCTCGGCCACGTGGCCTTGCCCCTCTGCCTGGCTGCCGGCCTCCTCCTACACCGTGCTGATGACGCTGTGTCTTTGTGAGTTTCTGGGGGGCACGGCTAGGCAACGCCAGGAACTCCGGTTGCCCAGCAAAGGTGCCGGCTCGCTGGCACAGGCAGCTCCCTACTAACCCCTTTGTGGGCGTGACAAAGTAGCGCTGACACGCCGGACTCGCCATGACCGGCCTTCCCGTAACGATGCAGCACTCTCCTTCTGGGCAGCCCGGGGTCACGGAACAGATGTAGGCAACACGACGCGGGAGGGAGAGCACTTCTTCTGAGGGAGCTCTCCCCTCCCGCTGCTCCAGCACCACTAGGGGAAATGCAACCCAACACACACTGCACCGACACAAGTCAGCTCAAGTCAGCTCCCAGAACTGGCATTCTCCACACCCTGCACAGTGCTCCATACGCACACGCAACAACAGGGTGTGAAAGCACAGTGCTCCCCATGCGCTGCACCAAAACCACACGGGGCAAGCCACAAATCGTGGGAGACCAGCAAAGTCTCCCAAGGGAGGCCAGCACAAGGATTCCCTTTGGCAGAGTGGTAGTTCCCTCCTAGCCCTAGAAAGGCAGCAGTTCAGCACTCCCTGCAGCCCAGGTCCATGGCGGTTCCTCCTTTTCCCCCGCAGTCTTCTGTTCCAAGCAAGCCACACAGCCCCCTTATATGGGGTCACAGCCCCAATACTTATACTAGTCAGTGTCTTTGTTCATCCCCCTGGCACAGGCCGAAGCCCAGTCCAAACCAGTTCTGGGGGCACTTAAAAACATATTTACAGTGCACAACAACCTACTTTGTCAGTGTAGGCTCTGGCCCCAGACACACCACAGGGGGGCGGAGCCAGCATTGTGTAAGGCAGGCACAGTCCTATTCAGGTCCAGGTGCTACTCCAAATGCAGGTTGGCCTATTCAGCCTAGCGCTGGCTCACCCAGCACCTCTGGAGCCACTGCACCTCCCCAGCCCCTGTTATCTAGAGCCAGACATGCAATACACATTGGGCAGGCACAAAGACACATAGCACACAGAAATGCCTACTTCTAAAAGTGACATTTCTAAAATAGTGATAATAAATCTGGGAACACCATTATGCAGCATTTATGACAACTATTCCAAACATACCAAACTTGATCACACCACCCGTCTCATATCAGGAATTACCACTGAAACACATTTCAGGGAATCCCCAATGCATTTCTATGTGAGGGCAGCCTCACAGTAGTGAGAAACCAAATAAGCTGTTTGTCACTACCAGGACATGCCACACAGTTAAGGCACACGTCCTACCTTTTACTTACATTGCACCCTGCCCAAAGGGCTAGCTAGGGCCTACCTTAGGGGTGACTGAGATGCAGTAAAAGGGGAGTCACAGACGTGGCACCCACTTTATGTGCCACATCACAGTCGCAGTGAACTGTGCGCGCAGACCCTGCAATGGCAGAGGCCTGAGACAGGTTTGAAAGGCTACTTTAGAGGGTGGCGCAAGCAGCGCTGCAAGCCCACAAGTAGCATTTAATTTACTGGCCCCGGAGACTGATAGGTAAATTAAATACGCCAAACAGGTGTGGACCAATCTTACCACGTTTACCATAGAGAGCACATGCACTTTAACACTGGAAAGCACTGATAAAGTGCCCAGAATCCTTAAACCACCAACATCAGGTCAGAAAAAATACTAAGAGGGAAGGCAAAAAGTTCAGGGATGACCCTGCTAAAAGGGCCAAGTCTAACAAAAGCATAATAAAAAGAGGGGAATATGCTGTTTCTTCAATGTTTTCTGATTAGTTTTCTTCCCCACCTTCCAAAGGGAAGAACTCCAAAGAGGGGGAGGATGAGTGGCTCAAAAGATTAATTAAATAGACTCTGTTGCAAAGGAGATTGGATACATCCTCTATCCCTGACAAGCCTGCAGGTTTTTTGTTGAATATATCCTCTTCTTCTGAGAAGGAGGGGTATGTTTCAGAAGACTAAACAAGGCAAGCACATTGCTGAGGATGTATTGCCCTAGATTTTAGACCAGGTCAAATCTAATATGGGGTTTCAAGGGTAAGGAGGTGCTGTAGACCTCTTCAAGTAAATTGTTGCAGCAATTCCAAAGTTACTCACAGATTGATTTTTGTTTTCACCCTGATCCTATGGTAGATTAAAAAAGGGAGTGGAAGGATCCCTACAAGATCATGCTTTTGTGTTTCAATACTTGACATGCAGAAATCCTTGCCTTGGAACATCCCTATCAGCCTAGTGGGCAGAACTTCTCTGGAAGTGATGCATCTATGAGATCTATGTATCTCAATATCCAATTTCTAAATTTAAGAGATTATTCAAGTCAACGGAAGATCGCTCCGATTGGTTGTCTCTGCTGGAGTTCATTGAAACAGAGAGCAGATGTCTGAAATCTCCTTTGATGTCATCCGAACTATTGCCTGGTCTGGGGGAACCTCCATTTCTGCAAGACGCAATGTGCTTTTGAAAAATTGGCGCACTGACTCTGCTAAAAGAGCATTGACATTAAGAATGCCCTTTAAGGCATTCCCCTTGTTGTGGAATTGGAGGTGAAGCTACAGAGGTTGTTAAAGGAGAAAAAGCAGCTTTCCTCATTTAGGCATGGTTCTTCTTTCACTATGAAAACGTCTTCCTTTCATCAGACCTCTTGCAGACAACATCAGTAACATCAGGGCAAATTTAAACCTGGAAGTGGTAGTGACAACAAAGGTATTGACTATTAGGGAGATGGCTGAGAGTATGTGGTTGGAGACAGGATGTGTCACTTAATTGTGGCTTGGGAGGTCTCAACTTCAGAAGAATGGGTTCTCTAAATTGTCAAGGAGGAATAGAATTATTGAATATCCCCTAATTCAGGGTTGAGAGCAACTTCAGGCCATCAAACAAAGACAATGGACTACCTCTTTTGCAGGGAATAGAGTTTCTTCTTCTGAAAGAAGCAATTTTGATTATACCTCTACAAGAGAGAGACAGGGGTTTCTATTCAATAACTTTTCTGGAGCAAAAATCAACAAAGGTCTGCCAGATGGTATTTGGCCTCAAACACCTCAAAAAATATGTCACATTTCTCCTGTTCAAGATGGAGATGCTGCAGAACATACTTTGTTGGTGACAAAGGGTCATTTTATGACCACTCTGGATTTGAAGGATATGGTTCCATGTACCTATGTTCCCCAATAATAACAATATCTATGCTTCTGTGTCCGGGGAGATATTTTCATTTCAAGGTCCTTTCATTTGGCCTCAAGACAGCTCCGCGTGGATTTATGATTATGGTGACTCCTTTGGTGAACTCACTTCCTACCCTGGGAATAAGGAGTTATTCTCATTTAGATGATTAGCTCTTTCATGCTCCAGCAAGAGAACAACTGGTTCAGAAGAAGATAGTGGTTTGCAATTGTATGCTGTCTGACTGATTCCTGCTAAATATTGCAAAGTGCAAAATGATTCCATCCTTGAGCATAGATCTCAACAAGGCTCTGCTTCCTGAATCAAGAGTGATCTTGTGGAGGAAGTTGGCATTACACATCAGACAGTAACTCAGGAGATCTGGGAGGAACTGGAATGGTGGCTGCTTCAGAAATCTCTATCCAAAGGAGTATATCTTCAAAAGGATTCTCCAAAGGTCTTGACAATGAATGCGAGTGCTTTTGGTTTGGGGCAACACTGAACTCGATGACTTTTCAAGCCAGATGGCTTTTATCAGGAAGATGTCATGCCTCCAATTGGAGGGGGCTCACTTGCAAGAAGTGGATTGCTTGTCGAGGGGATGTGAGCACTTTTCAAGCAGCAGCCACAATCCCTATCGGAGTGAACCCCAAGAAGTCTCTGAATTAATCTGTGCTTAACCCTCTGGCAGCCTGCCACAAAAAAGGTCAGGCTCACCTTAAAGGCAATGTGTGAAGTATTTATGCAGTATTCAAACTGTAATAAAGTGAAAGCACAAGAAAATGTTGACACCCGGTTAGACTAAAATGAACTAAATGTATCACCAAAACGACAAACAGCTGCACAGTAGAGCCAGAGATATGCAATTTTAAATATGTATGGTAGGGATAGTGCATAAAAGCACAAATCCTCATTTGCAGTTACCTGGTCGTATGAAACCGGGCGAAAGTCACAAGTTCAGACCAGCCGCAATGGAGTGCGGGCTACATACAGGGACCAGGTTTGTCCCACTGAAAAAGTTACCTTCTAGATTCTACCATGAAGAGTCCAGATTGCATTGGAGGAGGCCCAAGGAGCAGGGAAAGTGTCGCAGGTGGTCATCTCTGTAGCGCAAAGAGCAGGCCGGGCATCAGCAACAGTCATCACTGTAACACAAAGGTCCTGTCTGGCATCATGGAGGGTTGTTGCTGGAGATTCGCGTTAGTGGTCACTGTGGGTTGTCAATGCTGTAGCAAAAAGTGCAGATCTCGTATTGCCGGTCGTTGCCGGAGTTGGATTCACCGGAGCTTTGCATTGATGGTCATTGTGGGCAGCAAGATCTTGCCACAAACGGGCTTGTCCATGGTTGCGAAGAGTCTAAAACTTCAGGATTTCTTCTTTATTCTAAGAGGAGCTCAACATGCCACACCAAGGCTCCAAGACATGGAAGTCACATCTTGGGGCTCAGGAACCCACTGCAGCAGGGCCCAGCAGGGCTCAGGCAGGTCAGGTTGCAGGCCCAGTCAGGTCCAGTGCAGCAGGTCAGCTGGGCAGTTGCAGGGAGAATTCTGGAACTTGTTGTATCCTTGTAGCTCAGAACCAGTAGGCCAGCTAACTAACCCTTGGATTCACTCAGGCAGCCTGGGATGAAGGGTGCAGGCCCAGTCTTCCTTCTCAGACAGCAAAGCAGGCCTCAGGCAGCAGAGCAGTCATCTAGCAGCAGTGCAGTCCTTCTTCTTAGTATCCACAGGTCCTGTAGTGTACTTAAGAGTGGGTCTGAGGATCTCCTCTTTATATCTGGTGCCCACTTTGAAGGGGGAGAAACTTCTGGACTCTTTCCTCTACAGAAGTGTCTGGAATTTCCTGTCTTCCTGCCCTGCTCCCAGTCTATCTGCAGGCATAATAGGATACTGTGAAGTTCATTGTGTGAGAGCTGAGCAATGTAGTGCAAGTGAGACGATGACAGCTCTGCCCCTCACATCAAGTCGCATTGGCCCATTCCTGTACTGTGTGGCTGCCTGGGAGGAATATACAGAGACCAACTGCCAAGTGCACCTCATTATGTGGTCCAGTAAACAGGCTGTAGGCACCAAACAGTTAGGACAAGAAAATGCCAACTTTCTAAAAGTGACATTTTCAGAATTGTGACTTAAATTCCGACTTTACCATTAAAGGGGTTTTTAAAATACAGTTCCTCAGACACCAACCATGACATATCGACCTGCTCCCAAACAAAATGTATAACTTAATGAATGCAATAAGGCAATCCAATGTTATCCTATGGAAGAAATGGGCCTTGTACTAGTCAAAAACAAATTTGAGAGTTTTCTATTACCAGGACATGTCAAATTTAAATGTACATGTCCAACTTTTCAAATACAAGGCACCCTGCCCTATGGTCTGTTTAGGGCCTACCCTAGGGATGACTTATATGTATTAAAAAGGAAAGTTTAGTCATGAAAACAGTTTATTTTGCCAGGTCGGAATGACAGTTTAAAACTCCACACACAGGCTACAAAAGCAAACCTGGGACTGGTGGATTTGGGATTTGCTTGTGTTTCACCCTGACAAGAATTGTGGGTAGTGCTTGAGTAGAGTTTCGCCCCCCTCAACCAGTAACCCAATTATCTATGCCAAGGTTCAGAATCAGGGTATTCAGGAGGCTGAATGGGGTGAATGCCTTAACGTTACCATGGCTGAATCGCCTTCTATATTCTTTATGCCTTTTCTCCTATTGTTTTTCTTTGGGGGGGGGGGGGGGGGGTTACAATTGTGCTTAATACAATTACCAAACTTAACACAATATGACAGATATTGTATTTTGCACCCTTTCACTCCATCTATGTCTTTAAAAGCAGATCCCTCATATCGTGGGACCATGTCAGCCATTTACCAAAGATATAACAAAATGAACCTTTGAACTTTCATGTAACTCAATACAACAATCTTCACATAATGCATCACTAATTGGGTGAAAATGAGGTATGGGAAGGTTTGGCAGATAAGGGAATGACAGAGAGTAAGAGAGGACAGGATTAAGATCAAAGAGGAAAAAGGGGAAGAACATTTCAGGTTATAAAATCAATGCAAAGTAAAACTAATAAATAGGAAAAAAGCTCCTCCTAAATCCATGTCACATTATACGCCGACTATTGGAGATCTTCAAACTGTAAAGTCTACTGGTTAATTCCTCTGAATGCTAATGATCAATACACTTCTCATTTGATTCATGCTGCAACCTTTTTTTCCTCCATATATTTACTTTTTTCAAGAAAACAGAGGAAACAAGAACATAAATCATGTTTCAAACACATCATACAATTTGGAGCCTAAACTGGGCCCCAATACGAACACAGTGGAGTCACACAGTTAAATATTTTTACCACAATCAGGTTGCCAAACTCAAACAGGAGATGGTAGCCAGGACATTCATGGGGAGCGCAAATAATCTCTTGACTCCAAATTCCTGACAAATATGTTTCAGAGGATGCCCCCAGGCCCATCCCCACCCTGTCTGTGGGCTTCTGCGAGGACATCCACCTCTGTGTGTGCCTATTTATGTAGCGTGTTGAGCCAGCACAACATTTCAGGGGGCACCTGTGATTTCCAGGACATGAGGATTTGGCATTTAAACAGTGCCAGCACCAGGTCCACAAATGTATGTTGGTATTAACTCATTTGGCCTTAGGACACATACCCAACTGGCAAGATTCAGGCATAACAGGGTTTGTTTCATCGACCAGCAATGAGGTAATCGCCGACATTTTTGCCCAGGTCTGTGTTAGCACCAGACACTATCACATCATGTGAATAAAGCCCGTGTCCAGCAATCCGCATGAGGTCATGCCGATGAGGCATCGGGAAACATGTGTACGATACGCCATGGTGTAAGGTGTGTCTGGTGGACATATGTAAAATGTGTGAGCCGGAAACGCAGATTGTGAGATATCCCTTGAAGTTACTGCAGGGCTTGATCCCATTGCTTGTCTGTCAGATGCGTTCGCAAGTCACGTGCCCAACGATTGCGCACCCGAGTGTCTGGTTGGCAACACTGAGTCATTAAAGTCTTTAAAAGGGCCGTTATGTGTCTGTGCGCATCCTTGTGAGATGGGGACGTTTGTAACAGGAGAGCCATGGGCTGTTAGGTTCGCCCCTTCCCCCAGTGTGCAGCAACTGCAAGGTATATCGCATTATACAGTAGGAAGTGACCTGCCAGAATGCCACAGGAGTCCTTAAGGTCCTGGACACAAAAAATTATCCCGTCTCTGAAGAGTTCCCTAATGTGTACTAATCCGGCCTCATGACAGCTCTGTGTCTCGTGATTTTGGAGTACCCCACCCCCAGAGTGTCACCTTTTGCCAGAGAGGGAGCGGTGGAGAGTATGGTGGCAGGGCCGCTTTGCTGCTTATATGCCTCCGCCAGCAGTGATGTGCAACCTGACACAATGCGTGCAGGGGCTGAGGTCTCAGCGAAGACAGCAAGGTGTAACCAGGTGTTCCGTTGAGTAAGCCTTGCACCGTGACTCACTCTGAGCAGGGGTCCATCCCCAGCCATCACACCGGTTACTGCAGCTGGGCTGCTGCGTAATAAAGCCAAAAATTTGGGGCACCTGGTTCCCCCTCCTGTATGAGCTACTACACAATGCCTGCCCATTCCTCAAATCAGTTCCACCAAGATCTTATTAAGATCTACAAAGAAGTGGATGGGAAGCCTAAGAGGCAGTGCAGCAAAAACGTATAGCAGGCTAGGGAGAATGATGGAGATATCCACCCTACCTACAAGGGAAAGAGGTAGTGATATCCAGAGCGGAAAGGACCCCCGGATGGATTTCAGAGCCCTGCCCAGATACCCTTCAAGGAGATCCACGTTGGAGTGAAAAACCTGAATGCCGAAATACTTACCTCTTGGAGCGATGATGGTTCAATTTCGAGGTCAATCAAACATCAGTCTGTGGGGCTTCTGTCAGTGGTGTCACCAATACATTAGCATGTAACCATGTCCAAGCATCCTCAGTAGATGAAAAGAGGGGGCATCCTCACCGGGAAGAGGAGAGCATACCTCAGCACGAGGCTCTGCAGTTGTCGTTTGTCTGATGCATGGGTGGTGCGACACCACTACATTTCCATGGTCAAAGTCCGGGTAGATATTGATGGTAGCACCCACGAATTGCAGGGAACTTATGACCTGAAAAGTTGGAGGATCAGGACCCAGTCTGTCAAGTTTAGGACACACACTATCACTGGCCTTAGCGGAGCCCCTGGAGGTGGAGGATGGCTCTGCAGGCAGTGCGCTTGCTTGATTTAGAAGAACTTAGGTATCCTGCTAGCCAGCACGGTGGACACCAACCACCGTTCCTAAAAAAGTTCCACACTAGGGCCCTCCATATGTGCTGGCCAAAAGCAAATTTTGTTCCGATTTAAGCGGCCCTCAGCATCCTCCGACTTCCGTTGAACAACAGTAATGTCCTCTCACATCCCCTGTATTTGAGACTGTAGCTCCTGCAACATGGGGCACATCAAGGTCAAATCGGATTTAATTTCCACATCGGTGCTCTGGGGTGTCTCCAAGGCAATTCCAGGGTCTCTCTCCCCACATCAGGAGGACTGCACTGGGTCAGAGGGATCCCCCATGCACCATTACCAGAACCGGGGGTCCTCCCCTGGGTCCAACAGCTACCGCCATCTTCAGCGCTTTTGCAGCCATGTTTGCAGACGCGCCACCAGCTTCCCGCTGCAAGGCTTCACAACCTGTCCGGGACCTCTACAGCTGTAAAGGTTGTGGGGGTCACTGCAACCCCGCTAGAGGCTTTGGGAGGCCAGCCAATACAGGATTAGGTAGGATGTCACACAGACCTGGGACGGAGCTCGTGCTCAAGCGACTGATTAGGTGGCAAACTTCGCCACGTCCCTCCTCCGATTCCTTTGATACCCAAACTTCTGTCCAAACTTTAGTAAGAGGATAGGGAGATAGAGGTGGTGATTCCATAGAAGCAGAGGAGATCTTGGCTCAACATTTCAAAGTCACTGTCAGTTGAAGCCGGTGGTTGATCCCGCTCACTCCCTCCCCTTTGAGGTTTCCCAACATAGTTCTTTCCCAGAGGCTACAGCTCTTGGTGTGGAGGTTAAAAGGAGAAACTTGCAGAGTTAGGGACTGCCAAGACACTCAGCTTTAGCAATTCAACAGTTACATATGCCTTCTACCTTGAAGTCGTATGTTAGTCATTGGAGAAAGCTTCATAATCTTTCATCTGTGTGACGTAATCTTAATGAAGTGTTACTTCACCTGTATAGCCTCATGGGTGACAAGCAGAGCCCTACAAATCCACCTTACATTACATTACAATTACTATGGGAGGAGTGGTTTCTGGTTGGCATCCTTTTGAAGAAGCAACCACAATTCTAGTCAGAGTAAGTCAGACACACCCTAGATTAACCTGTGTTCACCCACTGGTAGCCTGGCACAGATCAGTCAGGCTTAATGTAAAAGGCAATACAGAAAGTATTTGTGCAGCACTTCAAACAGTAAAACAGTGAAAACACCACACAAAAAATACCACACCAGGTTTGTAACTAGAGTTTAATTTAATGAACAAAACAAGACCAAAACTATAAAAATCCAATAAGTATAAACGGAGTTATGAGTTATTAAAGACTAAACTGAAATGTAGTGCTTAAAAGCATAAAGCACCAACTGGGGTGATCTGGCTGCACTAGACCAGGTCAAATCCAAGCGTTCAGGCCGACCATGGTGGAGTGCAGGTAGGATACAGGCAGGGACCAGCCTTGGCCCGCTGAACAAGTACCTTGGTTTGCGGTTTCGTCAACATTGCGGACGAGATGCGAGGAAGAGGTGAGGAGATGCATCATCGTCGATCCCTTCGGATGTAGGTAATGCGTTGGATCCAAGCCATGCAAGTCAGAGATGCATCGTCATCAAACTACAAGATAAAAGTGATATGTTGTTGTTGACACATGCATGTCAAAGATGCATTGGGAACAGGAGGCAATGCGCCGCACAGTCAGCAATCTGATGCCTTTAGTCCTTACAGCAGCGGCGATACATCGATGTACAGAGAGATGCGCCGTGTTCCAAGGTGGGCAATTTTGGTAATGAATGGGTTTTTACTGGAGAAGCACTCTATGCCCACTTCCAAAGGACCAGGACTGGAGTGGCACCGCTTGGCAGGGCAAGGCTCTCAGATGGCAGAGTCTTTAGGTGGATTGTTGGAAGTCTTTGATGCCCCTGAGACTTCAATACTGAAGGCAAGAAGACAAGCCCTTTGAGTCACTTTGGTTCAGAGAGGGAGGGACGCAGGTCCAGTCTTTCGCACTCCCAGGCAAGAGGGCAGCAGGCAGCAGATCAGCAGAGTAGAAGTCCAGCAGAACAGCAGACCAGCAGAGTGGCTGTCATTTCAGCAGCACAGCAGTCCCTCTTCCTGGCAGAGTGTCCACAGGTCCAGAAGTGTACTGAGTTGGTTTTGTCAGAGGTCCATTACTTATACCCAGTTGTGCCTCTCAAGTCGGGGAGACTTCAAAGAGGGGCCTTCGAAGTGCACAGAATCCCTGCCCTCCCTACAGGGGGGTATGCAGCCATTTGTGTGGGGACAGAACACAGCCTCCCTCCCATTTGCCCAGGATGGGCCATCAGTCACACCTAAGCTCCCTTTGTGTGTAGCTGTCTAGAGGAAATGCACAAGGTCCTCTGTCACCAACCCCAGATGTGTATTCAGAGACAGGCAGAAGGCACCAAATGGCTAAAGTAAAAAAAATGCCAATTTTCTAAAAGTGGCATTTTCAGGATTACAATTTCAATTGTAACTTCACCATTAATTGGCTTTTTTAAATTGTGCTGCCAGAGACAGAAAACATACAGGTCTCATCCCTTCCCACTTGAAAGTTACACTTATAAAATGTAATAAGACAATCCCAATGTTAACCCGATGGAGAGATAGGCCTTTTTTATTTTTACAAAAGGAACAAAAGAAAACAGTAATGCAAATACATGACAGGGTGTGCAGGTATAATGAACAGATTTCATATACAGTATTGGCTGATAGACTGTGGGCTATGCAGGGTACAGAAGAAAGGTAAATCATACAAGAAGTAAAAGCAATACCTAGTGCCAAATAATACTTAATGGTGAAACAGTCACAAGAGGGTCACAGCAACGGGCATCACAAACCTGCAAAATAGTATTAGTAAAACACCTTGTGAGATACATTAAAAAACAAACTTTTTAAGAAGGTGACAATCTGACTGATATATACGCACAGGGTTCAGTATAGGCAGTGGTTTCCAGGTCATTTTGTAGCATATTAGGGGATTTAAGGTGGTTTGGTAGTGGAAAATAGCTGGCAAGTGTCTTCCAAAGAGAATTATTCGGTGGTTTCCAGGGGGCGTTTTCAACATTGATGTTGTTGGCCCCCTTTAAGTAAGCAAACTAATTCAGCCAGTATTGAAACAAGTTAGCAGCTGTGCTCTACCACTTAGAAAGAACAGACTTGCAGGCCACAGATAACACATCTACCAGAAGACTATCACTATGTGACTTGAGTTGTAGATCTGGGAAACCCTGTATTAGGGAAAGAAAGTCCTTTTTCAGGATAAAGTCGAACATGCAATCCCAGAACGATGAGACCATGCTGCCGTAAAAACGCAGGTGGATGAGGTCTCCAGTGGCTTTATTACAGTTCAATCATGTTGAGTTCTCCCTAAGGGACAGTTTTGCAGGGGTAGCGGCGGCTCCTCACCCCCCAAAAAAAAACGTCAGGAAAGGAAAAATAAAACAATAATAAAATCTTGTTTTATTTTTCCTTTCCTGATGCGTCTTTGGGGCTTGGGGGTGACAGGCACTGAGGGGAGTGGTAGGTGCACCCTCTTCACTTTGCATGATAGTTTGGTCGGACGTCTCAGGCTGGCCAAACCGTCATGAGCAGTCAAAACGCTCTCAAACCCAGCAACGGAGCTGAGTCGGATAAGCAAGCATAGACTCCCAGGCTGTCTTGGAGCACAAATCAAAGGTGCTCAGGCAAATCCTGAAGCTGTTTTCATGAGTGAGAGCAGCTTCAGGGATTGGCCCCCGGGGGATTCTGGGAGCCTGTGCTGTCTAAAGAAGAGGAGCAGAAGAGGGAGACCCTGCCGGCTGC
Source organism: Triturus cristatus (assembly GCF_964204655.1). Taxonomy (NCBI): domain Eukaryota; kingdom Metazoa; phylum Chordata; class Amphibia; order Caudata; family Salamandridae; genus Triturus; species Triturus cristatus. The sequence goes on along the minus strand of NC_140580.1, from coordinate 166,205,384 downwards.
AGGTAAGTTTTTTTAAATATGTTTTTTTTTCCCACCGCGACCTCTATGCCCCCTAACCCCCCACTTTCACCCTCCCCGCCGCTTGTCATGCACACCGGCTGCTACTGTGTAAGGGTCCAAAATGTCCTAAGTAGGAGCCAGCGTTGGGAAGTAAGAAGTGGTGATTTTGTAGGTTACAACTGATTTCCAGATTAGACACCAGGTGTCTGGAGAGATAGTCTCCAGGGTAGTCTTTTCTTCTGAAGCTTCAGGGTTAGGTATGTAGATGTTGGCTTTAAGAGATGAAAGAACTGAAGGAATCGTGGGCAGTATTGTTGAAAACAAGTATGGTCTGGAGAGGAAGGGATCTCTTTTGGGGTACTTAAATTTGGACAAACTAACTTTAAGCTTGAGGAGGAAGTTGTAGTAGTCTATGTAAAGCAAATTGTAATGGACATGTCCTACATTTTAAGTAAACAGCACCTTGCCCTTTGGCCATCCAGGGCCTAAATTACGGAAGAGTTTTATGTATTAAAAAGAAAGGTTTTGTCTCTCCAAGAGGGTTTACCTTGCCAGGTCGACATGGGAGGCCTGAGTCATGTTTAAAAGGGCTACTGAAGTGGGTGGCAAAATCAGTGCCGCAGGCCCACTAGTAGCATTTAATTTACAGACTCTGGGCACATGTAGTACACTTTATTAGGGACATGTAGGTAAATTAAATGTGCCAATTGTGGATAAGCCAATGTTAGCATGTTTAAAACAGAGAGCACATGTACTTTAGTCTTGCGTCGTCTTGCGCCTGCCAAAGTGACATACGCACTTTGAAGCTCTCCCCTCAACTGTCTTAGACAGCTGGGTGAAGACCAAGCACCGGCCTCAGGGCCTGAAGGGGGTTCCTGCCAGTGAAGACCAGCATGGCACATGGGAGATGGGGGGGGCAGGCACGGTGGGCTGGGGAGGATCACACGGGGGTCGCAATTGTGGGAGGGAGCATCTTTTTTTTAACTTACCTTGCCACGGGGTCCCATGTCTATGCTCCTGCTCTCCGGCCTCCGACTTCAAGGAAGCAGGCAGCCAGGCTCCCTTCCCTAAGCTAATCACAATGCTGCAATGCAGCATTGTGATTGGTCTGAGCGCCGTGTCGGCACTCAGCCAGGAGCTGGAGGAGTGGCATGTTCTCCATGCAGGCTCTAATGCAGCTTGCATGGAGAACTGGAAAAGTGCGAATGACTGGTTTGGATGACTCAAGACGGCCGACCAAACAGTCACTGTGCACTTAGGAGTGGGCAAACCACTCCTCTCCTGCTGCTGAGGGCAGAGCAGCCCCTCCCATCCACCCACAAAGCAGCACAAACATAAATTGATAATAACTGAAAGTTATCATCATTTTATGTTTTTGCTTCTCGCAGTGCATGAAAGCAGTTGGGCAACGCTTCTCCGCCATTGCATAGGAGCCCCTACAGCGTCCAGCTAGTCCACTCCATCCAATCCTGTTGCTTCTCTCATGCTGGATTGATTAGGGGAGCTTGACTACAGATTCAGAAGGGGAACACCGAGGACGTGCCATCGTGGGTAAGTACTATTTATTTTATTTATTTAAAATGTTATAATAGTGTTTTGTTTTGTTTTTGCTCTTAGAGGAACGGGTGGTTTTTTTTGGGCTTTTGAAGGGAGGGGTGGTTTACTTTGGAGTTTTGGAGGAAGGAGTGGTTTACTTTGGGGTTTTGGAGCCAGGAAGTGTTTTATTTTGTTTTTTTTGCGATGTGGTGTGGCATTTCATTTGCCCCATCACTATGAAAGGGTTCCATCCACCCCTGCTTTTGCCGGAGCAAGACAGCCAGCCAAAGAGACATGCGCACTTTGAAGCATCCAGCCAGCCACTGCTCCTGTCCTCCCCACACGCCTCGCACTTCTATGGGCTTGGGGTCGGCTGACTGCTGCAGTGTGCACGTGGGAAAAATAAAATAGCAATGAAAGAGTGGCATAGCTGGGGGGTGGGCTGCGGGCCGCCCTGAGCGGCATGAATTTTGGGGGCGGCGGCCTGCCCCCGCTCTTAGCTGCCATCTAATTTTAATGCATTTGCCACACCACGCGTCAAAGAAACAGAACTCTCGCCAGCAAACCCCCCCCACCTCTCCACCCCCCCCACCCCCCCGGAGCTTTCTTCACTGCGGCCGCCGCGGGGCATCAAACACAGGGACCACCACGGGTTTCCCTGCATGTCTAGCAGCAGGTGGGGTGCGACGTTCCACCCCCCACTACCCCCGTGCAGAAACCTATGCTGGAAATTCTGTAAAATGTAAGGACTTTGACAAGAAAGACCCGCCCTGATCCAGAGATATGAATATTTCCGTTAAGCAACCTGAGCATTTCCCAGCCAAAAACATACAGATCTCTTTCGTCCTTCCCTACCTTTTCGAAGCAAGGTCACAGCGCAGTTACCTAACAGTATGTCCAATCCAACCCATCATTTGGGTTTTCAGTCTCCTTTTTACAGCTGAAAGGACTATTTTTGTTAACTCATGAAATGCTGCAGCAGGTGAGTCATTGCCAGAAGACCGCTCATAACAGGAAAAAGCTCGTTGACGTGACTGGATGCCAGTGTGCATGTCTCCTTTTCAGCACCGTTTTCGAACAATGCCTGGGAGGCGAGGGAACATTGTGTGCTGCTTACTGAGAGGATACAGGCAGCTTGTTGAGAGGCCGAGTGATGCACGAGGATATAATAGGCTGAGGGTGCAAAGTGCACACTGTGGTTACTTAATGGCCTATTTGAGTTCACGGAACAGGGATGCTTTATTTTTATAGAACATAGACACGTTGGGTAAGAATCTCCAAATAACCTTGTTTTCTTGCAACCGCTGCCTAGCTATTAGGGAGAATACTTACCCATTTGGTGCATATTATCACGGCTGCAAATTGCATATAGGCCTGAGATGTTGATCTGCAGGTCGCACCAGTTCAGCAATACATAACAGTCTGTTTTATGTGTATATTTTTACACGAGGTTGTAGCTTTGTTAAAAAACGCATGGATTCTTAGGTCGGCTCCCTTTTCTAGCCCCATAGTGACATTTCACTTCAATCCATGTCCCCCAGATAATTTACTTTCCTGCCTCTTCGCTGCTGAGGGCTCTCAGGCAATGCCTGTAAGTTAAATGTAGCCACGTGATATATATAATGTGCATGCCGAGTTAAAAAAGCAGCATTCTTTATGTATGCTCAACTTGTCCCATTGTGAGAGCATTGGAACAAATCCATAAAATATTTTAGGCCTGCAAATAAAATGGGAATCAGTTGTTCCCAAATCTTACTAGGCGTTTGTATAGCAAGCTTAGTTGCTCACTTGTCAGTCAGATACAAAATCGCTTAAAGTCTTCCTATATGTGTGGGAGTGCACCCAATGCTAAGAGAGGAGCAGGAGAGTGCCATATTTTCAAAGATGTGGCTCTCTCCTCTTCTTTTCCTTGCGCCGGCGCAGTTTACAGCTGCTGTGCGCCACCCACACACCTTAGCGCCACAGCGCTAGGTTGTGTGTGTGAGTCCAGCATAGGTTTTTTACAGGAAGGATACCCTTTCTGTACAAACATCTATGCCTAGACACGAGAAAAAGCTTTTACCACTTTGTATGCGTTCTGCACAGTGCAGCACGCATCCAAAGTCAGAAAATGAAGGATAAATTAAAGCATTTCTCCTTCCTTGCGCCTAGTTTAAAAGGGCACAGTTTTCTCACACTAAACCCAATCTACTGTGTTTAGTAAATTGGGTTTAGCGTGAGAAACATTGGGTGGTTGCATGGGAATGCCCATGCACCGCCCTTGGCACACCCCTATGGCACAAAGTAATGCGAAGCAGCGCTATGCGCTGCTTCGCATTACTTTTACATTAATTTGTTTAGTGCTGGAAAGTAAATTAGAAAAAAAAGATTTTGCTCTGCTTTGCGTCACTTTTGTGACACAAACACGGGGCAAAAGCTTAGTAAATCTCCCCTTAAGCTTCGTAGTCAGTGAGCCATCCACACAAGCCACCTTCTTCTGGGTATTACTCTCATAGAAGCAAGATTGGGCTTCTCCTCCTGGACAGTCTCATATCCTGTAGGGTTAGAAACTCTCTTTCCATTTCTGAGCAGACAGGCGTTGTTTTAGGTGTGAGGTAGGGCCACAACCTCTGCTCTCTAGGCAATACACATCCACTGTCTGGTGAAGCTGCATCCACCCTCAATCCAATTCCATGTTAAAGCAGGGCCCGTCCAAAATCAAGCACACTGGTCACACTAACCATACGCACACTACACACAGAGTCTTGCTATTAACATATGTGCCTTACTTCCACTATGACACCCACATGACCTGTTAGCAAAAGAATCGGGTGGTCACCTTACAGCAGATCTTCACGTGAGCGTGTTGGTAGTCTGAAATCCTCTGAATCAGATGTAAAAGGCTCTGCACAGGACTAATAATTTTCAGTAATCTCCATACTCTGCCGCCACCTCCGTATGTCAACAAGGCAAGACATGGATGGTAGTCTCATGTCACTATAGAGGGTATGCTCAGTGTACCCTCCTAGGATACAGAGTTGGTTCTGAAGTTGGCTTTACCATGCACAGACCTAGATCTCAGTGAAAAATCTAAATTAGTGTGGTGGTCAGGCCACAATAAAAATCAGGATATCAGTTTCACATATAGTTGAGCTCTCAGGAGACAAGTACACATCCTTGTACCAAGCAAGTGATATACTTGTCTCAACCGCTTTTACAGCTATTTAGAGATGGACACCATATTTTTTAAATTCTCTCATCCGTAGAGCACGATTATAATTAAGCTCTACCACATTTTTACCTGTCTAAAGCCTTCATTACTACAGTACTTGTTCCCAGCCTTGCTACACAAGCTGAAATTAGATACTCTGCACTTGAATGTTTGACATTTGTTCTGGGAACTGGACTCAGCATAAGTGTAGTACCATTTTCTCCAAAAAGGTGAACACTTAATGCACATAGCTATGTGAACCAATACTATCACAAGTGTTAGACCTGTCAGCCCCCAAACTTTATGACTTTCGCCTCCATTTTTTGCTGATCTAGTTTTTGCTAGCCTTAGGACTCCGCAAACTTTACCACTGCTTACATGTGCCGAAGTGCATGTGCTCCCTCCTTAAAACATTGTAATATTGGCTTATCCACAATTGGCATATTTAATTCACTTGTAAGCCCCTAGGAAAGCGAAACTACTTTTGGCCAGTGCCTTCAAATGAAATGCTACTACTGGGCCTACAATACTGATTCTACCACCTACCTAATTAGCCCGGTAAACATGACCCAGGCCTACCATTGCAGCCTGTGTGTGCAGCTGTAACAGTTTTTTTTGACCTGGCAAAATAAACAATTTGCCAGGACCAATCCTTCCTTTTTAATACATATAAGTTATCCCTAGGGTAGGACCTGAACAGCCCAGATGGCAGGGTTCAGTGTATTTAAAAAGTAGGGCATGTAATTATATGTTTTATATCTCCTGGTGATGAAAAACTCTTACATTGGTTTATCACTAATACAAGGCCTCCTTCTCACATTGACTAACATTGGAGTTACCTTATTACATTTAATAAGCTATAATGTCCAAAGGCGAGCAGGTGACCAGTTCATGTTTGATTTCTTTGGAATTGTAATGAAAACTCTTAAATTGAAGTGAAGTTGGATTTTAAGTTACAATTTTGCAAATGCTACTATTGCAAAGTTGGTATTTTCCTGCCTTAGCCATTTAGTGCCTGTATGCTGTCCTTGGTCACATGATTGGGTAGAGCTGACACTTGGCTTTGTGTATTCCTCGTAGACAGCCACACACAATAGAGAGCTTAGGTAAACCTGGATGGGCCATCACTGACAGGATGGGTGGTTGAAGCTGAGCCCAGCTCTGCTTACACTTGGAGTGTCTTGCCTCCACACAAAGGGCTACATGACCCCTGTAGTTAGCCTGGAGCCAGGGCTTGGAAAGCAGGATACCTGGGGACTTAAAAAGAAAACCTATGGAAGATTCTCCTCACTTCAAAGTCACAGCTGGGGTGTACATATACTGGACCTCAGACACCAACTCAAGAGTACACTTCTGGACCTGTTAGGACAAAGGTCTGCCACTCTATTGGCATGCTGCCCCGCATGACTATTGTTTTGCTGTGCTGACCTGCTGCCTGCTGCCCTCTTACCTGGGAGAGAAGAACTGTACTTGCATCACTTGAACCCAGAACCCCAGAGTGACTCCAAGGGCTAATTGGCTGGCCTCCTGATTAGAGCCTCAGGGACAGAAGGCTCCAACAACCATGAACCAAGCATCCTGCCCAATCAAATGATGCCACCGCAGTCCTGGACCCTTTGAAGTCAGTCTGAATGTGCTGTGTGAGCCCAGGTGTGGATCCAGCATAATCGACACAGCTCCTCTAGTGCAACGGCACAGCCCAGGACAGAAATTTTGCTTCGCCACTGATGCACAGATTGGAACTTCCGCAAAGACCACATAGCATCTCAGCCCACCGGCGCATCAGAACCACCACTGCAACATATCCTTAGCACAAGCTCTTGCATCCCTCACCGACAACATTGTGACAACAACGGTAGACTCTGGTAGATTTGGTAGTAGCAACTGATCTGAGGTTGTGAGGGTAGTAGCGGCTACTACCAGGCAGGGGTGGTGTGGTGGGGAGGCGCATTGGGGAGGGGAATGGGAAAAAATCCACTTACCTGATACGGCCGGCCACCGTCTTTCTTCCATCTTTTTAATCTTCTTTCTTTCTCAAGGCACCCAGGCTCCCAGACTCCCCTAAGCCAGTCACAATACTACTGTCACCATGACAGCAGCTTCGTGATTGGTCAGAGTGCTGTGGTTCGGGCTCAGATGGGGACTGTGCATGTTACCCACCTGGCTGTGCATTACAGCCTGGTGGGGAACATGCAAACTGTGCATGACTGTTTGGCTGGCCCAAGACGGCTGGCGAAACTGTCATGTGCACATAGAGAGTGCCACCACTTCTCCCCTCTCTGGCCAGCCCCGCCACATATTAAACAGAGCAACTGCAGTAGGAAAAATAAAATGATAATAACATTGAGTTATCATCATTTTATGTTTCCTTTTGAACTGCTCGGAGAGCAGTGGGCCGACGCTCCCCCACCTTAGCGAAGGAGGTGCCGCTGTGTGAAGGTGCGATAGTGAAGAGATCCCCCACTCCCTGCGCCAAAAGGTTGGCAATGTTATTCAGACCCGCTGAGAGATTGTCCTGACTTTTGGAGTAAACCATCAAGGGTGCACAAGAGTTAGGCAAAGTTACTGCTAGGCTGGACTACGTCAATGTTTTGTACTTGGGTATCCCTGAATACCTGCGAAATCGACTACAGGTAGTACAGAACGCAGCAGCTAGGTCTCAACTCATGCTCGGCCCCAGGACTCGGATGTCCTCCCACATGAATGCTATGCACTGGCTCCCGATCCGCTGGAGGATAACTTTTAAAGCAATGGTTTGGGCCTTCAAGGCACTCCACGGCTCGGGCCCCATATCTTAGGAATAGAGTCCAATTTTATCGCCCACCTCGTGCTCTGAGATCTTCTGCGCTGCATCTTGCGCGTATTCCTAAATTCCTTCGGGCACGTATAGGGGGGGTCGCTCCTTTCAGGTGCATGCAGCGCACCTCTGGAATAGTCTCCCTCCGGCACTTGAACTGATAGAGGACCTTCTGTCCTTTAGAAAGTCATTGAAAACATGGTTATTTCAGCAATAGTATTCTCATCTCAGCAAGCTTAGTGCCTGTTCATCAGCCAAGACCAGGTTGTTTTAGCGCCGGGACACTCAATCGAGTAGCCGTGCGCTCTATAAATCCCGAATAACATAACATAGCATAACATAACATAACATGAGAGGTAATGGTCAAAGGTAGACAGGGACTCAATAGACAGCCTTTGGGAGTTAGAATTTTGTGGGACCCTGACTATATGCACCCACTCTTGAAGAAGAATGAACACAGCAAACAGTATTGTTAAGACTGGGAGACTTTGAAACACCCACATGAAGTCTCACAATAGGAGACCTCCGATGGGCAAAGTGTTCGCCTCAGCTCTACATTTAAACTTAATCTTGTCGCAATACATAGTGCTTAACAATTTTTTGTCAAGTTGTTGCAGCCACAATCATTCAGTTTGGTAGAGCTGTAAAGAAAATAAGAATTACTGTCACCCACTTCAGTGGTCCCAATTTCCTCGACTTCAGAAGGATGATAAGAAGAGACCGTCGATTGGGAATTGTGTCCTCAGTCTTCACACCATTCACCACTGGTATTAATCCACTGAGTCATTGTCTGACCTGTTGGCCCAGGGAAGAGAAGGAGCACTTGTAGAGATGGTATGCAAATTCAGAAGCCATTGCTGCATGTCACTGTCACCTGCTGCTGCCTCACAAATCTGGGTCCAGCAGTTATCGGATTGAATTAAATTAGCCCAAAACCCTTTTCTTGGGGAATAGTTCAAAAGAGCATACACTTATGTGAAGCATACTGCCTTTCACATTTTGTTTTCAAATTGAATATGCCATTTCTTATTTATTTGAATGGTTTTTACTTTACAGACCTGCAAGATTGTTTTAATGTTTTTTCTATTTAGTATTGTGAAGCTTTTAAAGCACATTCTTATATTAGTTTGAATATCTTGGTTCGATTTTGGATTAAAAATACAACCCTTCATACTCACTCTATCATTCATACATGCAGTCCGACTTCCTTCATCACAGACTCTAACTTTCACTCACGTGCATTGACATGATAACACATACAGACACTATTTTTATAGACACACTCTCACCCACAGACAAACACTCTAATCCAACTCAGACAACATTTAAACATTTTCATTTGCTTACACCCACCCGGGGACAGGTGCAATGGACCAAATGTCCACCTGCCACCAAAGGGAGAGCCATCCCGTGCTCAGCTGACATGTTCCTCCTTCACTGCAGACAGCAGGGCAATCAGTCACTTGTCACAGACAGCCGAAGTACTTTTCACTTGCCGCAGTCAGCACAACTATCCCTCACTTTCCAAAACAGCAGAGCTATCCAGAACCTTTGGCAGAAGTGACAAATGTACTGTACACTGGGCGTTTCAGACCAGACATAGCAAAAGAGAATGGATAGGGACTTCACGTGCTGATAGTTGCATTTGTATCCCTGTTGGACCCCCTCTCACTCAGTGAGTGGGCATCATCAGTGCCCAGTAAGTCACCAGTTAATAAACTGAAATTTAACGAATGCACGCGCCAAAAGTTTATTCATTTTGTTGTGTGTTTCATATCGTTATTATGACATGATTTGGCACTCAATATCACAATCTGCGTCCTTTGCTCAAAAACCAATGGGTCATGTAGCAAAGATTTGGTGCAGCTGCAACCATATAATGTCCACCACATAAACAAGCTGCACAGGTGTCCTCATCTGTGAGATTGGTGCAGTGGGTAGTTTCAGAAAATCAGTCTATTTCCAATATGCCTAATGTGTTTTAGATCCAAGGACTAACATATGGCCTTAGAGAAAACTTTTCATTCTAACACAGGGTGCTGTACATAGAAAAGGATGTTGTTTGGGTCCAACTGAACACGGCTTACAATAAACAGGATTTTGTAGGGAAGGATGATGGGGTCATGTTTTGACTCTCTTAGGTACTATACCCATGTATGTACCGCATACTTACACTTGAGAAAAAGAGCATAACGTGTCCAGGAACACAGAACTATTTGGACAAGAGAAGCATCCAAGATTATAGTGGTGAGGAATAGCCTGAATCAGTTTTTGCCCAACTGGTAACCAAGTTGGAATTTGATGGGGAGGAAGGTTGATCCAATAACATTCATGTTAAGCTTAATATGCACTTTGATATCACTGGTAGTTTTGAATTTAATAAAAAACAACCCTTCATACTCACTCTATCATTCATATATTCTCATGCAGTCTGACTTCTTCTGTCACAGACTCTAACTTTCACTCTCACACACAGACATGATCACACAAACAGACCATCTATCTCACAGACACGCTCATACACAGGCACACACTCTCACCCACAGAGAAACACTCTCACCCATCCGCAGACAACATTGAAAAGGTTTTCATTTGCTTGCCTTATTTCCTTTACAGATTCCCATTTGAACAGCTACTTTTTTCTGCTTCTGGCACTGGGGTACACTGAAACCTCACACCTGCACAGAAGGGTATAAGTACCAGGCTTCGTTCTGCTTGTTAACCACACCCTTTCCCAACTCTGGGCCCCATTATGATGGCGGGCGGATCGCCACCTCCCGGCTGGCGGTGGCATTCCACCTGCCATCACAACCACATTTCCCCCCGCCACATTAGCATGGCAGGTGGTACCGTGGCGGACCGAAAGACCGTCCACTGCTTTTCCGCGGGCAGGCAATCGCTACGATTGCCTGCTGTGCGGTTCCGGGGCATGGCGATGCTGCCATGGAAAAGCCGGCGGAAAATGGTTTGGGGGACTGTTACGGGCCCCCGGGGGGTGGGTGGCTGCACTTGGGGGGTACCTATGGTACCCCCCAACATTGCCATACACAAGGTGGCAGGCACCACACGGTGCCTGTCACGTTGTGCATGGCAATGCAAACCATGCACTTTTAACACTGCGGACGGAGCTGCACCCAGCAGCACCGTCCGCAATGTTAATGGCCAGAATGCGCCCACCAGTGTGGCGGGCGCATCCTAATTAGTGTCGTGGGGCGGCCGCATCTCTGGCGGTCGGTCCCATTTTCCGTTACGGTGGCGGACGGTCAAAGTCCACCCGCCATCGTAATGGGGCCCTCTGTGAGGAGTTGGGAAAGCGTGGGGTGACATACTGATGGACGTGTCGCCACGGGCACTGCTCAGCTTAAGTCTGCAGTGCCCATGGCTACCTTTATCGGTGACGCCTCAGTACATCATATATAACGGAGGCAATGAGGCGTGCCAGGGCCTCAAGGCAGGGATGGAATTTCTCCAGACGTGGTGGCCTCTCTCATAAGGCTGGGGCAGGTGCCTATGTGCACCTGCACCTTGCCCTCAGACAGAGACTATTGCTGGACAGAAGAGGCTCTACATTTTTCTTTCGTTATACCTAGAGAGAATAAAATATCATTATTCACTCTTGGCATAACAAAAGCAAATGGGCCAGAACACAAAGGGGGCTCAGCCCATTAGCCCAGTAAAAGAAAAAAGCCACTGGTTTACCTACTGTTGCTTAGACTGGAGTGGGAATAGTAAATCTTTTCCCCCAACGCTTTCCCTACTGTTGCACAGACTTTAGTGGGATTAGTACATTTTACCCCTCCAAAGTTCAACTTTTTCCTTACTTTTTTACAGGCTGAAGTGAAAATAGTAAATGTAACCCCTCCAAAGTCCAACGCTTTCCCTACTGTTGCACAGACTGGAGTAGGAATGGTAAATTTTACCCCTCCGAAGTCCAACGCTTTCCCTATTGTTCCACAGACTGGAGTGGGAATTGTGAATCTTACCCCTCTGAAGTCCAACACTTTGCCTGCTGATGCACAAACTGGAGTGGGAATAGTAGATTTAACCTGTCTGAAACCCAACACCTTCCCCACTTTTACGTAGATTTGAGTCCAAAGTCGAACACTTTTCCTGTTGTTGCACAGATTGAAGTGGGAATAGTACATTTAACCTCTCCATGGTCCAACGCTTTCCCTACTGTTGCACAGACTGGGGGGGAATATTAAATCTAGCTCCTCTAAAGTCCAGTGCTTTCCCTCCTGTTGCAAAGACTAGAGGGGGAATAGTAAGTTTAACTCCTCTGAAGTCCAACGTTTTCCCTACTGTTGTGCTGTTTGGAGTGGTAATAATGTATTTATCCTCTTCAAAGTCCTACAATTTCTTTACTGTTGCATTAATCTATTATTCCCAGTCTCCAATACATTTTCTTATCTTTGTGAAATATAAATATTTTTAATATTTGTTTATAATTTTGCTTTTTATAGTATTTGTTTTTATTAGTTTTTACATTTTTATAATATTTTTTATAAACGTGTTTTTTTATTTTATTTGTTTGGGCATCAAATATACACGTATATATATATAAAACCTACTGGCAGTTGCCAGTAGGTAGCTATAGTTTGGACCAAATTTCCATAGGAAAGGCATTTTTTGACTTGCTTATATCTATGGTGCTGTTTAAGAAATCGTCACGAAAGATTCCACAAAAAGTGTGCCAGTAATCTTAGTTGTGTGTATAAAGTTTGGGGGAGATCCGTCAAGTGGGGGCCGAGAAAAATGGGGTAAAAAAATGCATTTCCCCTTTTAATTCTCATAGGTATTATGAACACAGCTAAATCCCGAACTGCTAGACGGAATTACACCATATTTGGCAGAAAGGTAGCTTTGGTACAGAAATCAAACTTTTTGTTATTTGGTGTAATCTGTTCAGTCGATTTTGAGTCTTTAAAAGAAACCCACATTTGTATATCTAGAGGCGTGTAGACTCCACTAACCCTCCCGATCTCGTGCTGAGATCTGATTGGTTGCCAACACTTCAACCAGGATGTGTGGCAGCCATTTTAGGACTCGACCTCAGCCGAGTTCCAAACAAAAAGATTATAATTTAAGAAAAGGGAGCAGAGTAGGAATACCTTGACCCCCTAGGTAGCGCGCACAAAGGAATTCGTTTTATTTATTTAAATGTGTACTTACTTCCGTTCATCCATATTCCGGTGTTTACATTTCCCCACCCAGCCCCTCCCCCGCCTAACCTCTCTGCCCCACCAAACTCCCTCCACTGACCGCTACTGGGTGGGAGGTAATTTAATCATATTAAATTAATTGATTATTTTTTATTTAATAATATTTGTTTAATTGAGATGTTATCGTTTTAAATGTGTAAAGTAATTTCTTATTAATTAATTAATACTTGGTTGTTAATTAATAATAATTATTTAATTTGTAATTAATGATGGTAATTGTGTAATTAATTTTAGCTGTGTTTGTTAGGTATAAAGGGTGGGAAATTATTTATTTTGAATTGATGGATTAATAGTTTGTTATTAATTAATTATAATTAAGTATTTGGTAATTATTATAGTAATTCTGCATTATTTGTTGGTGTGTTTTCGGGCTTGTATGGCTAAAGGGTGTTAAGTAGTTTATTTATTTATTATTAATATGTATTTGTTAATTAATATTAATTAAATTAATCAAAAATGTATTATGGTAATTGTGTAATTAATTTTAGGTGTGTTTTGTGGTTTTTATAGGGGTAATGGATGGGAAGTAATTTATGTTTAATTAATTAATATATAGTTGTTTTTAAATGTTAAATATTTGATATTTATTTTATGTAATTGTTTATTTTTTTGTGTGATGTTTTTACTTTTTAAGGGGTAAAGGGTGGACTTTCTGCAACCGAATTGATGGGACTGTCCAAGGGCTTGAGGTAGAGCTGGCCCCCTGTTCATGAAGTCTCAGGAACAGCAAAGACTTCAGGTTCTTCGACCCGCAGCACTGGGGACTGTGTGTTTTGTGCTGCAACCCGAAGAACGCCACTCGATGACATCTACGACGACCCTGCCGAACCTGTGCCCTGAAGGCACCACAGAGGACGCCTGCTGATGCCATCACCGAGCCACTTCTCGCACCGCGACCTGTGGGCCCGCACTCTGCACCACCTCGCTACATGACGACGCCGTGGCCTTCCTGACGCCCCCACCTCCCACCGAAATCAGCGCCGCTGCTTGCACCGTGGTTCGGGGGCACCGCTCGTAAGTTACGCGACGCACCGCCCTCATCACACACCGCAGCCTTGGCCCACCGACGCCGGTGTCATCAACTCCAGTTCGTCAGCCGACGACAGCACTCCAGAAACTACAACACAGCTGCATGCACCGTGACCTGCTAGCACCGTGACGAGCACCGCCTCCATCTCGCACCGCGACCCTGGTCTCACCGACGACGCCATCTGATGCCGCCGTTGAGCTGCTGCTCGCTCCGCGACCTGGAGGCACCGCTCGCGCACCGCTGCACTTCGCACCGCAGCACCCGACGCCTTTCGGCGCCAGCGCTCCTGATCCCATCAGAGGGGAGCTCGACCTGCAACGCGAGTGACTTCAAGGGCCCCATCGCCCTGCATCTCTGAAAGGTACTGTTTGCGGGTCTTCCCGACACCGTAGTTGGCCATGACCCCACAGTCAGCCAGAACTGTTTTCGGATTTGTGTGCTCACGACGCCGTGGAAGCCCGGACGGACCTATCCACCCAAGAAACTCTTTTTAATCAAAGTAGTTTTTGAACTGTGAACTTTTAAGTATAGTATTGTGGAGTTTTTATCGTTTTTGGTCTTATTTCAATTATATAGAAATATTGGATATTTTTCTAAACTGGTGTGGTGTTCTTTTGTAGTGTGTACGCTGTACTACTGTGGGTTATGTGCAAATGCTTTACACACTGCCTCTAAGATAAGCCTGGCTGCTCGTGCCAAGCTACCAAAGGGGGTGAGCAGGGGGTATTTTAGACATGTAACTCCCTTATCCTGACTAGAGTGGTGGTTTCTGCCTCGCATTGGCGCAAGTCTCAGCTAGTCAGAAATCTAATTTCTAACACAACACAATTAGTCTCCATAGCTGAAAATATTACAGATCAGCACTTTATAATCCTAGCTGCAGGTGATGAAGAACAATAGCTGCACAAGGGTAGTAGCCACCTACACCCAAATTCAATGAAATGGAAAATGTCAAATACATCTCCAAAGGTCATTCAGATTAGGTGGAGAGTCAGTAGAGATGTACCCCAGTTGGATGCCACACAGACACAAAACATATGCATTCTACACACAGGTTTAGACAGCAGTTTCCAAGATCCCCGTCACCCCCAGAACCGGAACACAATCACAAGGAAACTTCTAGATGCAACTTACAGCACACTTACCATTGGGATCTGGGGTTCCCACAAGACATCCCCCATTAACTTTTCTGTGGGCAAACACACACTCAAGGACAAAACATGCAACACTAAACTAAGAGAAACGGTAGTTGATGACAATATGCAATGTAATATAATACAAACAAGTCTTACGGTCTCAAGAAGGCACCTGAAATAATGGTGGCCTAAGTGTCAGTACGTACACTAAGAAACTAAAGCTACACAGGAAGTCCTATCTAAAAGGACGGAATGCCATCACTCACCGAAGTGACATGCTTCATCATCTGGGTCCTCCTCTCAGCTGTAAAAGTTAGTACAGCTGAGGGCTACAACCCCCTCACTGAGAGGGAGGAGCTCAGGGATGTTTTAAGATGTGTATCACTATCCTATGAGTTCCTAAAACTTTGGCAAGTGATACACAGATGACTATCAAGCCTGCCGATAAAGGCGGTGCCATAGTTGTTATAAATACATCGTCTTATCGTGCTGAATGTCTCCGTCAGTTGGGTGACACACGTTTTTATTCACCTCTGAGAACTGATCACAATGAGAGACTATGACGACAAATTAGTGATCTTGTAGAAGAGGCCAAGACGGCAGGTTGGATAACCGATAATGAAGCAAATTTTCTCATCACAAAGTATCCGGTAATACGGTATTTTTATGTATTGCCGAAGATTCATAAGCCCCAAAGACCACCACCAGGGCGTCCCATAATCTCGGGCATTGGGTCTTTATTAGAAACCCTTTCCACTTTTGTAGACCATTTTTTACGTCCTATGGTCCGCAAGATGCCTACTTATTTGAAAGACACTGCTGATGTGTTAAGGATGCTTCCTAATACTGAGTTCAATATAAAAACTGACCATTTGGTAAGTTTTGATGTTGAGTCATTATACATGTCTATTCCCCAGCAAGAAACTCTGGATGTCATCAGAACTCTATTGGGTGATCGAGATTTGGACTCCATCACACCTGTGAATTTCATAATGGAACTCGCCACTTTGGCCATGCAAGAACTTTTATTTAAATTTGAGGACACTCTGTATTTGCAAATATCAGGAACTTCGATGGGCAGTAGTTTTTGCGCCAAGCTTGGCAAATCTCTATGTCCATCAGTTCGGACATCAGCACGTGCTTAATCGCACTAATCCTTTCTTCTGTCATATCTTGACATGGAGATGTACATAGACGACGTTTTTTGTGGTCTGGCGAAGGGAAGAGACAACTATTCTTGAATTTCTTACTTGGCTGAATTCTAGGAACACTTTCCTTAATTTCACAGTTGAAATTAGTAAAGATAGTTTGCCTTTCCTAGACTTGAGAATTTTTCCTACGTCTGATGGTTTGCAGAGTGAACTGTACAGAAAACCTATGGCGCGTAATTCATTTTTACTATATAGCAGCTACCATCCCAGGTCACTTCGCAATAATCTGCCAAATGGTCAGTTTTTGCGCATTAGACGTATTTGTTCAACTCAAGACAAATATAAAGAACATGCTGCTTCTCTTTCTTTACAATTGAAAGCACGACAATATCCTAAAGCGTTGATTCGTCAATCGATGAAACGATCATCTAACAATAACAGAGATGCCCTTCTGGAAACTGATGTCATTAGACCTATCACAACAAGAATGACATGGGTGAACACATTCAGTGCTACATCTAATAGCATTCAAAAAGCCATTAGAAAACACTGGCGTTTTTTGAACATTGACAATGAGACCTTACCGCCACCACTCTTTGCCTTTAAAAGAAGTTCCAACATCAGAGATAATCTGATACATACACGTCCACGTGAACATATTGGCATTATGTCAACCCAACACAAATTGTGGGATTTGCCACCTGTTAGGGGACATTACCCCTGTGGTTCCTGTGCAGCGTCCCCACAAACAAGTCACTCCACGACGATTGACATTGGAACCGATAGACTTTGGTCCCAAGTCAGACATACTAATTGCAACAGTGACAAACTTATATATCTAATAACTTGTCCCTGCCATTTGCAATATGTAGGAATGACTACACGCAAAATCAAATTCCGTATCTCAGAACACAAGAGCACCATTAGGTGCAATAAACAATCAACAAAAATGACCAATCATTTTTTAACTTTACAACACAGAGGGGATGATTTACGCTGGACAGTTTTAGAACAACCAGTGATTCCCTCCCACGTCACGGACATTTTACGATTTCTTTTTCAAAAAGAACAACGTTGGGTTTTTAAACTTAAGAGTGATCGTGTAGGTCTCAATGATGATATTCCCTGGACCTTACTGTAAAAATGTAGTTAGGTCAGTCTTTTCTCTCAAATCTACGTTGGTTGTAGCTGAAACCAAGACTTTTGCTTTTCTACAGCACACGCATGCACAATAACATTTGTGTACAGATCCTACATCTGGTACTTTGCTTACAATCGCAATTTTTGAGCTCAATAGGCAGGTCCTGTTTTTCTCTTGGTAGTGTGAGATCATCAATGCTGCATCCTTTTGCAAACTCATTGACTACGATTGTCATTTTTACACTTGGTTCCATTGCCAGAGTTCGCTGGTTATACATATAATACTTTTGTTGACCAGTGCAGGGAATATTTAGTGGTAATGACTAATCAATGACTGTCCTTATGATATATTGTAGAGGGCATGTGTTGTTGAAGCCAAGGTTGCTGCTGCCCCATTGATATTGGTGCGATTATGGCTGATTATGCCTTTAACAAAACTATTAAGGAGGCTGTTTTACGATAAGGGCTTCGGTCAGTGACTAATGGGTCTGATTTAATCCTCTGATGACCCTTATACTGCATATGATGTTTGGGTTGGCGATGTACATAGCACACTGATTAACGTTTTTGTAACATTTTGGGTACATGGCTTGACAATATTCACGCTGACTCGTTATTTTGTATGGGGTCATTTATATCTTTTGCGTACCATAATTTTCTACTCCCTTCAATTCCAACGAGAGTCATGTCCTTGATCTGGCTATTAGCATGTGGTTTGGACTCGCTTTGGTTTCGAGTCACAAACCCGTCTTGAACACAGAAAACCACAATTCCCATCATTCTTAGCGCCCGGTAAAGATACGTCTGGTACGCATTAACTTGGGAACTTCCTGGAGAGTATTTATGCTAGGTTGTGAAGCGCCCGCATCGCCTCCGGTTGCAGCCTTGTATCGCCCGGGGTACCAACGGAAAGGTAGGCTTTGGAATGAAGAAACTATAATCCAATGTTTGTAACTATACGTCTACGATCAAGACACAGAGTCGGTGTCTTGAGATGTAACATAATTTTGATGAGTGTGCGGCTGCACACTTAGACACAGTTTGAGCTAGGCACTTATTTAAAAAGATACGTGACATGATGGCACTGCTCAATGAATTCTCTGACTTTGTTGTTCACGGCATTACCAACAGGTCCTGTTTAAGACTTTTTGCAGATGTAGACGCTTAATAGTGTCAGATGAAGTGTGGTCTTTGAGAGGCTTCACCATTACTTTTCTCTAATTGTGGCATATCTGGCATTATCGGTAAATGCGGTCAGATATAACTATACTTTGTCACCTGATGTTATTCTGTGTGATTGGCCAGGCCACAATTGCGATGGTTTAATTGTGGCGTTTTTTCAGAATAAGATGGCTTTACTCATCTTATTTTTACAACCAGTAATTGGCTTTACTGTTTAAGGCACTTTTGGTGCACACAGACTGTTTTCATTAGTTTAGGGTGGTTGATCATACATGAGCACTGAATGAGATTGTAAGTCATTTGTGGTGCGCATTCAGTGAGAATTCAGTTATTTGGTTTTCTCACTTATGTTTCAGAGCGGTGCCTCATGTCCTGAGCTGTTGCCAGGTGAGGTGTTGTCCCTTACTCAAAAGTGATGGGTAAGTGTTTCTTTTGCATCGGCGGAGCTGGTTTGATATAATGCTGCATGTATATATCTCTTGTATATCCACATAATTGATGCTGTGTTACTTTCTCTACACAGGTAGACTTATGCACATGGACCATCGTTTCGAGATCTAGTGTGGTATAGGTTGTATCGTTTCATTTATTCATTCACGTTTTGACATTATTGAACACACGCAGTAGCAATTTACATCAAGGTCCTGAAGAAAGCTAGACACCTTTAGGGTCATGATAGCTGAAACATGTAGACCACGCTTGCAGTTATATTGTTAAAACTGCTATTTTGCACTGTTTTTAGTCCTGTCATCACGAGACAATTAATAAATGTCTTTGTGTTTCTTGATAGTCGGTTTTAATTCTCATTAGCACATTTATTACTTTAGTTTGCACTGCGCGCATCACTCATTTTCCATCATATCAGCTTCTCATTTCTGGGTTTTAAGAACCCATAGGATAGTGATACACATCTTAAAACATCCCTGAGCTCCTCCCTCTCAGTGAGGGGGTTGTAGACCTCAACTGTACTAGGTTTTACAGCTGAGAGGAGGACCCAGATGATGAAGCATGTCACTTCGGTGAGTGATGGGATTCCGTCCTTTTAGATAGGACTTCCTGTGTAGTTTTAGTTTCTTAGTGTACGTACTGACACTTAGGCCACCATTATTTCAGGTGCCTTCTTGAGACCGTTAGACTTGTTTGTGTTATATTAGTTGATTGGGGATTTAGTCTAAATTGGTCCTTAAATATTTTCCCTTTGGCCCTTCCTTCCCTTGTATATACCAATATGCAATGTAAAACATAACATAACTCCAGTCATCCATAACAAAACATGGCAAATCATATTATCTCTTGAAAATTGCAATGACCTGCAGTTGATTCTAGCTTTTGCCTATTACTTAAATTAAATAAGCATTTTCAAAGGAAATAAGTCTTGACTATAAAAGACAGAGCTATTGGCCAGTACATGTTTGCATACGCTAATGCCAAAATGGTAGCCAGTGTGTCACAATGGATGTGCATGCATGCATCATGACACATTCAAACACATGCTGACATATCAGTGGCCATCTTGGGATTTCTATTAAAGAAATGTGTTTTCAAGATGGCTACTAATCCGGACATGTGGTTGCACATGCGTTAAGACACAGGTGTGTGCATGCATCATGGTGCTCCAGCAGCCCTTTTGCCATTTTAAATTTAGCATTTCAACAGCGGCAACAGCCATGTTCAAATGATAAATTAAAAGCAAAAGGATAAAGTGTTCTATGGCACCAAAATACTAGTGAATAGCCCATAACCCTTTTCAATTGCCAGGCCTTTCCTATAAAAACAAAACAGAAATGAAAAAATGGATACTTTGAAAAAAGTCATCATCATCATCAAAATCCTTTATTCGATATTTAAAAAATATCATAAAAGTACAATATACTGTTAAAAACATTTCAGTACATTTCATTTTGCATTAACATTTAGGGAACCATTTGCATCAAGGCATTCAAAGTGACCCTCTAGTGTGTCTCAGTCTTATTGCAACTCTAATAAAGTTCATAATGCAAGCTAACGTCAATGGGTTCTCGGCCTTTTGTAAGTATAAAAGCGCAATTTTGGCATGTCTAAACTTCAATTGTTTTAAAAACCTTACTAAAAAGCGGCGTCTGGGTACTGAATAAAAAGGGCAAAGTAATACAAAATGAAGGGTATCCTGCGGAGACCTATTGTCGCAGCCGCAGGTACCCTTCTGCTCGACCGTGGCAGTAAAGCCGGGCGGATCAGCCAAAAGGTGATGTAAAAGGTTGAGCCTAAAACGGGTAATTAAAAATCTATCTTGTGCATTATAAAGTAAGGCAAGATATGGTTCTAGCCCTTCAGCTGACTTAACTGAGCTATAAATACGGACTGTGGATTTACTTTCTTCTGAGGCGGCTCTCCGTGCAATCTCCTATGCCAAAAAAATTCTTTTAATGTTGGTTTTTTCCTCGGCGGTGATTGTTGTGGGTTCAGTAAAGAGATGCTCACGGTCTAATCGAGTCAACGCACCCTTTCCGTAACTCAACCATGGGATATCCATCCCCTTGTCTCTACCCATACAATCTCTAATTATTTGTCTGCTCAGGCCAGCCTCACTATTAGTCCAAATTCTTAACCAGGCCATAAGTGGTCTAACTTTAAAAACAAAACAGAAAAGAAAAAATGGATACTTTGAAAAAAGTCACAATGGGGATGAGGATGGGAAGTGGTACTGGAGATGAACAACTGAGCAGGTAACCATATAAACTGTTAATGTGGGCAGGAGCAATTGATGAGCTGGAGAGAGGAAGGGTGCAAAATAGAGAGCATGCAACTAGGTCAAATGTAATGAAAAATGGTGGAGCAATGGGGGGTGAAGGAGAAAGGTAGAGTAGCTTTTGGAGATCTTAGGGGCATAAAGGAAACACATGCACTCCAATGAATTTGCTGAAAGGTAAGGAAACCAAGAATTGGCAAAGCCAATAGGTCTGATTTATAAGTGTAAATGCTTCTTCACTGAGTGTTTGCGTGTGTGGATGGAAGAATCAATGAATATGAGACTGATTCAATTGTTGGATGAATGAATATACAAGTGTTTTAATGGATGGATATATGAGTGATAGTGATTGAATTCATGATTGGATATGCTGAGTAAATAAATATCCCACACATATGTTCTGGTGTGCGTACAATCAGAATCTCATCATCTGCTTCTGACGCTGCTTCCAAAAAAGCTTAACATTTTTCACTTTTTATACATTGCCACTTATCTTTGACTGCTGTGAAGCACTTTTGTACTTTGGAGCAGGAAGGTTGATTTATAGAGGTAGTGGGTGATCAGAGGTGTCTATAAAAACAAGACATCTGCTGTTAAGTTCTGCGCCCTGGGCTTACAAATTTTCTACTACAATAGATTGGCCAAAATTATTATGTGGGAGGGTCAATAGAAAAATATGTTTTTTGTGTAGAAAAACCTGATCATTATGAGGGTCAACTCTCCAGTCGAGCGATTACACACAAGTATGCCATGACCACTCAATTCATGATGTTTCTCCTGAGCGTATCATGACAAATGTGCCATAAGTGGCTTCTCAATTTCTATTCTGCTTGCTTTTTGAAATATGTTTATCTCCCAGTCAATTTCAGGATACATGATATGGGCCCACTTTGAAACTATGCTTTCTTTCCTTAACCATCTGCAGGTTAACATGTTTAGATTGCCAATTATGAGATCGAAGTGAGTGAAAATACTAGTGTTGTGCTGGTAATGGAAATTGTTTAGTGCCAAGACAGAAGATCTGATTTTGGTAGTAAATGGGAGGGCAGACCCTGACTTGATCCAGTGCACTGTATAAAGAGGCCGAGGATCCAGCCTTCTACAGTAGGGTATGCTAGGGTATACCACCTGATCATGCATGTGCAGTCCAGTCCATTTAAGCGAGGAGAACACATCCGCCCTGGGAGCCACATGATAAAGGCGTAACAGATAAATAGTTCCTCAGAGCCCTTGGGCTGCCTATCTCTCACTTTCAGACTGTAGTCTGAGCTCTACTGAAGAGTATTAATGGATGTTCCCAATGCAGGTTGTGAGCGAGGCACAGAAAATAAGAGATGACAACTTTTCGCAGCTAATATCACAGAAGCTGCTTTTTATAGGCAGTGCTTTCTTGAAGTTTTGATGTGTTTTGAATGTGCTGCAGCACTTGTTAAGTTCCATTTAAAAAAGTAAAAAGTTTTTTTAGATTTTAAATCTAACACTCACATGCACCAAAAACAATTTTCTTGAGAAATAAATCCCATAAAACTGACACCTGTTGTGGTGTCTTTGTATGTTTATTTGAATCACACTTCAGTGGAGCATTGGTATAACTTTTTGAATGTAATGCTTTTAGTGGAAGAATACTTTTTTTCAAGATGGCCTTCCATTCCCCAAGTAGTGGAAAACAGTACACTGCTTACATTGCAATACGAACATTTCCTAGGAGTTGGAATGATACATCAAACAGGCACTAATGAAGGAAGTTTAATTGCCGATAAAGAGGCCCCAAAAGTCAACAGTGGAAGTGTACAACTCATTCAATTAGAACACTGTGAGATTGAGATGCTCCTGTGTAATATAAACAGAAGAATAGGAAAGTCATTGAATCTAATCATGGGCAAGGGGCTGTCCCATATCACAGTCTGAGGGCCTTATGAGCTTGGCAGTCCTCCTGCAGCACGCCACGTCAGTGCTCCTGCGACTCACCACGTCAGTGCACTGCAGGAGGACCACCAAGCCCGTAGTGCAACCGCCTTCTGGATTATGATAAGGTTCATAGGAGGTCCTTACACAGGCAACACCGTGACACCGTGACACCGCAGCAGCACGTTCCTGCATGGTATGGAATGCACTATGTCATGCATTCCATTGCATGCAGGAATTGAGAGTGCATTTTTAGGGTGGCACAACATATGCCCCCCTGCATTCAATCCGTGGCCCTAAAGCAGCTCACCACCACCCCTTTCATTGCGGGCTCACTACCATGGAAAGGGTGGCAGTGAGGCAACTTGTAACATGCTCAATGGTGCCGCAAGCATATTACTCAGCCTGGCAACCATGCAGCGGGATCCTGGATCCCCAATGGTCGCAGGGGCCTGTGGATGTCCGCAGTGCGGCAGTGGTATGACCGCCACCATTGGTTCGGCCGTCCTATTGACTGCCAAACTTGTAATTAGGCCCTAAGTGTTTGTGAGATATTGGAAACAATAGTTTTGCCTCCAGACCCACACAGGTCTTTGCACTTTCTTCTCCTTAAGCAACGCACACGATCCACACGTAGACAGGTTCATATGGGCCCATCTGGTCCATGTGCTTAATGATTTAATGATGCTCGCGTGCTGAAGGTTACCAAGGGAGACACAACATACCTCTAAGCAAATATGGTACACTATTGATCAGCACTATTCGCACACTTCCAAATTGCTAATTCTCTCTCTTGTTCTTTTTATTTCACCTCCACGGACAATTGTATTCAAGTAATTTCCCCTTAAATTCATAAATTTATATATTCGGTAACAATATTCTGGGAAAATAAGTAAAAATAGGTGCAAATCAAAATTCTAGTTTGCAGCTGTTTATCCAGATATCCGCGTTCCTTCGTCGTGAACGTCAGAAGAATGGGTCAGGGATTTAGAAACTGTGTCTGTCTGAGAATTAAAGGCAGACCTATTTTATTTCCTTCAAATCATATAGAATTATGTAGCCAAAGTGCAGTGTGAAAAAAGGAGATTGGACACTGTCTAAGATCTGAAGGAGGACTGGCTTAGCTAAGAGACAAGCAATTTGATATCTGGGTCATTCCCGCTGTTTCTCTTTACAGGAAATGTAATATTTTATCCACCATTCAAAACATTTTGTCATCTGCCTGCCCCATTTCAAGAGCAGAAATGTCTTAACCAGCAGCTTCTTCTGACAACAAACACTGCACAGTAAACATCAGTGATGAGCAAAATACCATTGACCTTTGCTCTCCCGCGTCAACAAAATGCCTGACTGTAATAACAGCCATGCTACTGTGAGATTGCCATATGTTCAGCATTTAGGCTGTCATTGTTGACTTTTCGCTGATTGTAACTGCACGTAATTATATCCGTCTAATGTTCCACTGAGTCGTCCGGCTTCCAATATTTTTCGTCTACAGAAAAATCTTTTTTTCTGATTTACTAGAACTAAAACCAAAATCCCAAATGCCAGATTTATGCGCAACCAAGTTTTTTACAGGTGTCAAGCAGCAATCACAATTCTTTAATTAGGACGCAGCCCTGCATTAATCGCCCTGAACTCGTTATTTATTAGCGGTCACTTTACAGTACCTGTCTACTTTAGTGATTGAGATGTCACACAGTTAAATACCACCACATGTCATGTGTGCATGGTAAACAATTGTGCTAGTTTGGGAAGTGTACTTATTGTCATCAGACAGAAGTGTGGTTAGTCATTAGGTTTGTAGGGTAAAGAAGGAGCGAGAGAGGCAAGAAGGAGAGGAGAGAATGATGGAGGAACAAGTAGATAGAGAAAGAATGAGAAGAAACTAGGAAGATCGAAAGGGAGAGGCAAAGACGAAAAAACAGAGGCACAGTCAGAATTTAAGAGACAGTGAGAGCTAGATAAAAGAATGAAAGACCACAATCATGGATGGATGGATGGATGGAAGATGGATGGATGGATGGAAAGCAATGATGGAGAGGAAAAGAGAACAGAGTGAGAAAGAGAAAGTGCATGAGCGAGATAGAGAAAGAGAGTCGTTACTTGACTAAACAAAAATAGAATATTTTCTGATTGTCACTCTGTTTATCAGTAAATGCAACCTGAACTTAAATCATTCATCCTTAGCGAAAAAACTACAAGAAACAACTTCAATGAAAAAATTGTCACAATATTATCACCACTTTTCTTAAATAACACAGTACCTCAATAAGTACAAGAGGCAGATGTGGCTACCAAGAAATGTAAATACCTCCTGAAAAACTACAAAAGAATTAAGACGACAACTAAGTGCCATACACTTTTGATTCAAAGGTGAAAAATCTGTTTGTATACAGTTAAGTGGTTATAGCAGTGTGTGGATTGAACAGATTTAACATGTTACTCTAAGGGCCCGATTACAATGTCGTACAGACCTCCACTGACAGGCCATCTGCAGAGGTCCGCCCGACTCTAGGGCCACGGTCTGACTGTCAGATTACAATGCCTTTTCATGCTGGTCCAGCAGCCATGAAAAAGCAGATGGAAAGAGAGTTTGGGCAAGCAGAGCTCCCGTTCCCCCTGGGCCTCCGCTATGAGGTCCGGGGGGGAGGGGGGGGGCACCGATGGTACCCACCGAAACATTTATACAACACATGCCAGGCACCAGATCCCTTAGATGAAATATGAATCAAACTAGGATAAAGAACACAAAACTCAAAACACAGTGAAAATGGCAATGCCGCAAAATACATTGGTAAAACTGGGAACCCTGTCTATCAACAGTATAAAATATTTGTATTTTTAGTAAATGTTTGTGAACTGGCATAACCCTGAAAGTGTAAATAGAATACAGTAGCAATATAGACATTAGAATGTTAAAATGGGTCACCATTGTTTGCAAATATATGCTGATCGTGATTGCTAGCTGATCATGATCCCAGCACTATAAAATTAAGGGGCCCAATTCACAATAGTAAAGTAAGCCAAAAGTCTAACTTTACGACTTTCGGTATACACAAAGGGTATTTACTACTCATAAATGCCCTTCGTGGATACCGACAGTCTAATTTTACGACTTTCAGTATTCACAAAGGGCATTTACGAGTAAAGACCCTTTGAGAATACTGAAAGTTGTAAAGTTAGACTCTTGTCTTACTTTACCTTTGTAAATCGGCCCCAACATATGCAGTCCTTACACCAGAAATCAGGTACTTTGCAACAAGTTTGCCAAACTCTATTACCTGTGAATCCAGCATCCACGAAAAACGCAAACACAACCTAAACCCTATTGCAAACGAAAATAGAGTATACAAGAATATGCAAGGCAGAGGAATGTTGTCTCATACTTCTGGATAGAGAGTTAGGGGGTCATTATGATGGCCGGCGGATCGCCACCGCCCGGCCGGTGGTGGCTATCTGCCCACCATCACAACATGATTTACCCCCCGCCATAGTATCATGGTGGGGGTACCGCGGCAGACGGAAAGTCCGTCCGTCGCTTTTCCGCCTGTCGGCAATCGTTACGATTGCTGGCCGGGCGGAGCTGGTGGTTAATATGGTGGTTGTGCCTTCCAGGCACCCCCAACCATATTATGTTGACAGGTTGACAAGGACTTTCCAAACTGATGGGAATTGCTTTGTGGGCCCGTTGCGGGCCCCCAGGAGGGGTGGGGTGGCTGCACTTGGGGAGTACCTATGGTACCCCCCTTCATTGCCATGCACAAGGTGGCAGGCACCGTGCAGTGCCTGTCACGTTGTGCATGGCAATGCACAGCATGCCTCTCTGGCATTGGGGAGGGTGCTGCTGCCGCAATGTTAAAGGTGCGGAATGCGACCGCCAGGGCGGCGGTCGCATTCTAATTGACGGTGTGGTACTGCCGCACCGCTGGTGGCCTGTCTCGGCACCATTAGAGTGGCGGGCGGACTGAAGTCCGCCCACCGTCCTAATAAGCCCCTTAGTGTACTGTATCCAGGAAGACAATCCTTTCTCTTGGTTTAGTTTGGGGTACCATTAGTCCCTTAAAATTGTGATATTTCTTTTCCTTAGAGCTCACTGTACCACCCTATTTCACAAGTCTGTAACCTGTTAAGTTAAACTTAAAAACAATGAACAAATAGAAATGATTTTCCAATTAACATAGCATAAAAAGGCCACAAAACACAGAACAAATGCTTCCGTAAATAATTCCACAGAACAGTGGCACTCTACCGGATTGCAAACCTACAAAAACAACTGCACACTATACTACAAAGTAAGTGCGACGATATATAAAAGCTAACAAAATTATTAGATAATATATATTAAGATAATAACTAATTAAGACAATGCTATGTGTTTATTTCTCAGGTTTACAGCTGCCTCCTCTACAAGAAGGAAAAATGCTAAAATGAAAATAAAATAAAGACAAATGGGTACATGCATCAAAATCAGAAATAGCGATTCCTAAACAGCGATTAATAAGTAGTTGCTATTTAGAAATCGCTATCCGCAATGCATGAACCCGTTTGCACAAAATTACCGATTCGGTAACAATCGCAAATGTGAATAACGATTTCACAAAAGAGACCCGCAAATTCCGAAAAACACCTTTTGCGATTTCGCTTTTTGCGAAATCGCAATTAGCGAACTCGCAAATTGCGATTTTGCAAAAAGCGTGTCGCATTGGAAGCATGCTGATGACATCACAACCAGGAAGTCATCCAGCCCATGCTTCATTCAGTGCCCAGAGGAAGTGAGAGGAGGAATCAGAGTGCTGGAGCTGAGCTGATTCACCACCCTAGTCTGTTTGCTGTAACTTTCTGTGCACCATGGAACATCAGGGGAGAGTGCCACGCTCAGAAAGGGAAAATTGAAATACAGTGAAAGAGAACTGGAAAACCTCATTGAGGAGGCGTCCAAGAGCCATGACAAGCTCTTTGGGAAACTTTCACTCAAAGTGCTAGGGCCAGAAAAACGCAGGATATGGCTGCGTATCAAAAGCAAGGTCAATGCTGTGGGCATCACACACCGCAGTATAGATGATCTCAATAAGAGGTGGTACGACCTGCGTAGCCATGCCAAGGAGAGAATCGTAGAAAGGCTGAAGGAGGCCAGGAGCACAGGATGGGGCCCATCTACCGTTCCAGACAACACAGCCCTGGAGAACCTGGTGGAGGCCACAATCCAGCCTGAAGCAGTGGTGGGAGTGACCCAGCTGGACACATCTGGTGCGGCCAGTACCACACAAGGTAAGATGCATGCAACCATACACTTCAAAGTACTGTTCAGTTATGCACAAACCCTCAGTCCAACCCCAGTGTACAGGTCAAACTCCAGTCCACATTTCCCTCATACACCCAATGCATTATGGGAGTCGTAGGCATGTCAGTCAAGTGACCAGTCAAACACAACAATGGCAAGTAAAACACACCAACACTCCATGGCAGTCAGTGACTGCAGTCAGTGATTTAATGTGATTTAATGTGAGCCAAGTATGCTTAATGTAACACAATAGTAACCTTAACACAAATTAACATTGCACTAATTCGCATCACAGATGCAGCTGAAGTAGACTCGGAATACAGTGATTGTCTACACATCTCAGAGACTCCTGCTGAGACTGATGTGGAGACTCCAGTTGCCCAAGCAAGCACATCCCCGCACCCACAACATGCAGGGCCCAAGTTCCATCACTGCTGCCCATGGAATCAGAGCTGGCTCCTGCACCCACTCCTGTGACCAGCCAGCCTCGTGTGAACACAACACGTACACCCCAAGCACCGGTCCAATGTGGACGTAGGCGCAGTTCAAGGGCCCGCATTGCTGCTCAGGAAGACCAGGCTCCAAATGTGTTGGGTGGCATGGAGTCCCAGATGTTTCGGGTGCAGCGCCTGCAAGCAAGACACATGGGGTCAATCTAACTGCAAATATCAAAATTGGCCAAGACCATCAGCTTCATGACAGACAGTGTGCAGGAACTAACCACAGCGGTTGTGGAGGGAAATAGGCAGACCAACGCAAGCATGCAGGAGCTCACCAAGGCGATACTTTAGGGCCACAGCACACAGAGGAGAAGGCATCGGCAGAGCATGATTTGCATTGCAGCCTATACCAGGTCCAACAATAAGCTCTGCAACACCACTGCGCTGCTGTCACGTCGCTCCGTGGCCATGCAAATTGATATGGGCCATTGTTGTGGGGATGTGGCCAGGGCCCTTGGACAAGTGACCACTGCCGTGGAACAGATCCAGGCCAGTACTGTTGGTGGCAGCAACTTAACGGGGGAGGAGGGGAGTGAGGAGGCATCCAGCCTTAGCAGCCTGTCAGTGCCAGTGATCACTGCCAGTAGGCGCAGTTCCCGCAGCACAACGCCTTCTGTTGCACATCAGGGGGATGTAGCCGATGCAGGCGAAAGGCGTTTGGGGGTGCATGGCAGGAAGCGCTAAAAAGACATGTCCTCCTTCATTTGCCCATGGTGATGTAACCATGGTCAAAACCATTATAGTGATTGATATCCAGGTCCTGGAATTGTTTATTTTCCGGTATTCTTAATTGCAATCACGGTTCTATTTGGCACAAATATCTGTGTGGCTACACAATGCTACATGGGCTCATGTTAGTAAATACTTTTCTGTTCAACATTTAAGTGTCTTGTCTCATCATTACATACCTCAGAAATAATGTTGTGTGATGTCTGCATGTCTCCTTTGCCCTTCTGCTGAGCTTGCCCCATGCTCTTGTCGGAGTTGTGCGGGTGGTTGGTTGTCCCCCTCAGACTCACTGTCGAACACCTTGATGGGTATAACTCTCCTGGTGGCAATATTGTGCAACATGGCATGCAGCCACGATCCGGCAGCAGGTCTCTGGCGGGTACTGCAATGCTCCACCAGTTTCGTGTAGAATGCGAAAGCGACTTTTCAGTAGTCCAAACGTGCGTTCAATCACATTCCGTGTGCTGATGTTTGCTGCATTGTACCTCTGCTCATGTGGTGTGGCTGGGTTGAGGTATGGCGTCAATATGTAGTTCTGCACGGCGTATGCGTTGTCACCTACAGGCCAGGTGGAAAGTAAAGGGTTAGCCACAGTTATGCATTGACATTTGTTTGATTTATGTAGAGAATAGGAATATATGTGTACCAAGTAGATGTCCTTCACCAAATTCACCTCTGAGCAGACACGTGTGAATGTCACTGTGTCGAAATATATAGGAGTCATGGGTGCTTCCAGGGAATTGCACCACAATGTCTGTTATGATGTGTTTTGCATTGCACACTACTTGCACATTGATTGAGTGATAGGATTTCCTGTTCCTGAAAATGTATTAATTCCCTGCTGTGGGACAAATGGAGACAAGCGTCCAATCTATGCAGCCGATCACATGAGGGAACTGTACTACCTGGTAGAAGTCCAGTTTTGTCTTGTTCAAATCCTGTTGGGTTGTGGGGAAGGAGATGTGGGTGTAGATCCTTGTCATCATGGTGTCAAGGAAGGTTTTGAAGAAACGTGAAAGGGAGCTTTGTGATACCCCTCCAACTACAACTACTACCCCCTGGAAACTGCCTGAGACCAGTAGGTGCAGTCAACGTGCAGGCAACATAGGACCTGTACATGTGCGGGAATAGCACGGGTCCTACAGGTCTGGTGCTGCATTAGAGGTTCCAATTCTGCTATTAGGTGAAGGATCATTGCACCGTTCAGCCTGTACTTATCGTAGATTTCATCTTCTGTTTGTCCGAGCATTGTGATGCACACTCTGAAACTCCGCTCCTGTATCCTCCTTCTGAGCTGTGCTGCTGCATGGATCCTATCCTCCTTCTGCGCTGTGCTGCTGCATGGATCCTCATCCTCCTCGCCATCACATAGAGCGCTGCCATTGTGAAAGGCTTCAGGGGCCTTCTGGCCAGTTTAAATAGGTTTCTGAGTGGTTGCACCTGTGCAAATATTTTTTTTTTTACTTTACCACCTGATTGTGTTTCCCCTTATTCTGCACTTGCAAAATAGCGATTTTCCAGCGATTCGCTAATTGCGAGTTTACATGCATTGGATTGCGACTCTTTATTAGCTAATCGCTATTTGTGCACGCTGTTAGGGGACTCGTTAATAAGGATTTGCATTATTGGTTCTCGCGAAATTTGTGAGTCCGAAACAGTTTATTTTTCGGTAAATGGGTTCCTGCATTGGAAAGGGTTGAATTGAGTTCGCAAACACCCTTTTTTTGCAAATCGCAATTTTTGCGAGGCTTTTTTTGCTTGATGCATGTGCCTGAAAGACACTAAGTTACAAAAAATTACAAAAAGACCAAAACTACAATTAAACTAAAATACTATATTATAAATAAAATAAAACAAATTAACCCCTAATTAAATTTTAGATGAAAAAATTTACCAACACATTTGTATTTCTTATTCGACTACATCAAAAGAAAACTGTGCCAAAAACAACATTAAACAGATCTGCAAAGCTAAATTTTACATATTAAATGAATAAATGAATGAAAACAACATACATAGTTACATATAAATTGTACACCCATAATGTAAATGTACATATTGCATCCCATTTCTTTTTAAATAAACTGAATAGAAATGTGTTATATTCTCAAACACACAGATAAAATCTCAGAAACAGCAACACACATAAAATCTCCAAAAAGGGAAGCTGTTATAAAATCAAAGAAAATATACTCATAGTAAGGAAAACACCACCAATGACATGGCACACTAGAAATGCACCAGATATTATTCAAACACATGTTAGGGCATGGCTATCACTAAAAATGAAACAGTTAAATGTGTTAGGGAACCTAACGATCTTCCTAATATTACTAATATTAAGTCTGAATTTTTTACTGGACCTATCAAGACACTTCAAGCTCACAAAAGCCAGCAAAAACAATACCTAAAAATATTATACTAAACAGGCAAAAAGGCCAAATCTGTGGAATATCAATGTTAAAAAGATTGTCTGAACATATAGAACACCCACGGAATCACCAGTAGCACCTCAAATATGAAGAGATAGACATGCCTCAATACTTACTAACCACACACAAAACTATATATTTTTGCTAATTGACAACCACAGTAACGATCGATAAATAATGATATATTTTATGTATGCTACAAATAACAAGCTACTAACCTAATTCAATATAACACATGGATGATAGATGCCACTTTTAAGTTGTGTCCTCCACCATCTAGTCACTGGCACCTTACCCCTCCCTGACTCCACTCCATTAATCCCACACAATCTAATGCTTGCTGGCAGGGATGTGGGTAGTGAGATCTTTTGCATATCCTGTTCTGCCCTCAACTTTCAGACTTTTGAGATAAGGTCTTCACCGCCATTTCACAGATTCAAAGTCAGGATTTCAACAAGCTACTTGACCTGGCCCTGTATGGAGGGCCATCAGAAGGTATGTATTCACTCCACTTCACAGCTGACAAGATGATCTCTCACATCGTTCAGCAACCAAAAAAACTATTCTATCCCTTTGGTGGAAAACTACCATGCATATGTGCTCTTGATATATAAAGTTTGGTACCTTAAGGGAAATGAAATATAACTGAGTAGATAAATCTCAGCTCTTCACTAGGTTGTTCTACCTAGAGCTTCCTTTTTGAATGAGGATTACAGAGTCTGGGCTTAGCTGCAAAACCTGCAAGCCTTGGGGCTGTATGATTTCTTTTCGATCCCTCATTTTGGATCCCCTGTGGCCCTGGATAACTGATGCTTACTTGGGGGGTTTGGGGTGGTGTGTGGGAATTTGGAAGAGCATTGGAGAGTTGGTAATAAGTGGTTGCAACCTCTGTAGGTTGAGGTAACTCATTTTCTTGTTTTGCAAATGGAAATAATGAAAACATTAAAAACATTCAAGCTAAAAAATGTACTGTATGTATTAATTGTTTTTATAAAATAATGATAAACATATTACAACTGCTAGAGAGTTTTTCTGCTAAAAATTTACAAACTATTTTGTTTATAAATATATATTAAAAATACAGCGAAAATATAAAAACTATTTTACAGTAGTTTTTAATGTAGGATGTTTAAAAATGTAAGTAATGTAAAAAAGAGCATGCTTGTGATACAACATGTTAAACAAATGTTTAACTGAAAATAGAAATATATTACACTACAACTGTATCATATTAGTCAACACAGATATTCTGAAGTATTGAATTTTTCTTGGAAATAAATAATATTCTGGTTGTATCTATTGAAAAATAATGTACAGTAAAAATGGTATATATTAATAGTTGCTTAGAAAATGCATATAACAAAATGTTGAAAATAATTCTTTATACAAGAAATTACTAAATTAAATAGCAAACAAACTGTTTATACTATAAAAGAGCATACATTTTTAATGCATAAAATAAAAAATGAAAACAAATGCTAACAATTTGTTGATATCACATTTGCTATCCCCCCAAAAAACGTAGCCACATTGGAGAAGGTATTATAATTTGTGGAAAGTCTAATTTACAACTCACACTCCAAACTTTACCACCCTGGGTAAAGTGTTGGACTTTGGGAAGGTCACATCGACTGTTTCCCACTCGAAAGATAACCTCATTGGGGGAATTGTTGGCCTTTGGGTGATTCAGGTTTACTATTCCCACTCCAGACCTAACAACATTGGGAAAAGTATTGGATTTTGTGAGTGAGGTTGATATTTGCAAGTTCCAATCAAAATGTGACCCCATTAGAAAAAAGTGTTGGACTTTGGGGGACAAGAAGGTGTTAACATTTACAATTTCCGCTCCAAACCTAGAGACATGGGTAAAAATACTGAAATGCTGCACTTTTAGTTTTCAAAATTAAAAACAACACCTATTTATAATAGGCATTGTACTGAAAAGTACGCCTTACAGAAATTCTTTTTAATTATTCCAAAAAACAAACCACACAACTTAGAAATGTCAATTGATAGCACTAAATAAAACAAAAAAGTCACTATAACTTTCTAATTCATAATTGTAAATAATTTAAAATGTTACATTCAAAAACAATTCAAAAAATGAATATTTTTTTATATATAAAAATACTTAAAATATATTTAAAACTTCTGATTAAAAAAAGACAAGTTACAAAAACACCTTATTTTAAAAACAATAAAAATAAATTATCAGGAAACCAAAATATTTTTAGCAAATTTTACCATAAAAATAGAAATTTGAAAAATACCATAATCAAAACAGATTGCACTTTAAAAATAAAAATGAATATAAATATTTGACGAGTACATAATTAAAAAACATTTTTTTAAATATATATAATAGAACTATACAAAAAATAATTTAATATTTTTAAATTATTAAGAAAAAATACTGCAACAACATTTTTATCCGGGTGCATCGCTAGGCGCGATGTTGTAAAGACGCGTCTTTGTGAGCTCCCAGCCTGAGGCCCTTATAATCCATTTCGATTATCCTGCAGGCAGACACATCAGATGTTCCTGTTCATCGACCTTGGCAGGATTTCATATTGTTGGCAATATGCAGGCTTGCCCCTGTCGGGCGGTCATCGGCATGTATAGCCTGGTGAGCAGACACCTGCTAGCAAAATTCTTGCACATGTAATTTGATGCCGGGGAATTGCTTGGTGGGAGTGAGAACAGTAGTGGAGTGACGGATAGAGCTTGTGGCAGGGCGGCATGACACAAAAGAGACCATTGGGGGAGCTGCATTCCATAGTAGGAGTGAATGACCTGGGCCAACCGCAGCCTCAAACAAGGCCCAGACACTGACCTAAGGGCTGTGTACTGGAGCTGCCTGGGGAAACTCCAAGGAAACACAAGCACTATAATTAACTCAGCTCATACTGATGGTAAGAGCATACGGAACATAGCAATAACTCAGGCCAGGGACATTGCTGGGTGCCAACTGAGGTAATCAGAGGCTCCCCAAGAACTATACTTGGAGCTGTGAGTGTTTCTGGCTGTTGGAGGGGCAGTCCTCCTCAGTATTGGACCTCTGGGCTGCCATTATGAGAATGCGGTGTGGGGACAGAGTTGTGAGTGTTGCTGACTTTTGAGGGGGCCCACCCTTGCGGACACCAGTTGGCTAGATTCTACTCGGGCATCCCCACAGTAAGCTGCCCTGCCCTATGCGCCACCATTGTGAGAATGTAACATGGGGAAGGACAGGTAACAATGCTCCATGACAACCCAGACGATCATTGACAAATGTGCCTGGTCGTTCACCCCTGTGGGCACAGATTTGCCTGCTGAGAAGTGGGCCCAAGCACCACCCACATTGAAGGATATGCTTCAGGCTATTGAAAAACACAAGATTGTCACTGTAAACAAGGGTGGACATGGTGGCAGTGGACCTGGTATTAGTGGGACAGACCTATGTAAGTTGAGAGACAGGGTCTCATTGGTGGAGGGCAAAGCGGAGGAGATACACAAGACAAAGACAGCTCTAAGGCAAGTCATAGATGATCTGAGTCAGGGCAAAAAGTTATTGGATTCCATGGTGGAAAATGCAGAGGGTAGGTCTGCCTGAGACCACAGAGAGGGAGTGCCTGGATCTCTACCTGGAAGAATGGGTTACAATATTACTGATTCCAAGAGGATTTATGAACTATTTCTCCATTGAGCGTTTGCACCGCGTTCCATCTGGCATTGCAGGTGGGGAGTGGACCAGACTGGGTATCAGATATGGGAAACCAGCTTAAAATGATCATCCGGAATGTCCAGGATCTAAAATAGTTATATGAATTGAGCCAGAGTGGGGCGGGGATACATGTGGCCTGTCTCCAAGAGACATATTTACTGGTGGAGCAAGTGAAATAAGTGAGACATAAATGGAAGGGGATGTTCTGTCATGCACTCTAACGTGCACATGCCAAGTAGGTTGGCATCTGGGTTGCACCCCAGACACCATTCAAGGTCATTTCCATGGAGTGTGATACTGAGGAGCCATATGCTGTACTAAATGGTAACATCAATGGTCACAACACGATGCTGGTGGGTCTCTATGTTCTCAATATAGATGATGCTGATTTTTTCCCCACGCCTTGGCCTCATAGTACATAACTACCTGGGAACCCTGAAGATTTGACTGAAAGACTTGCAATATTGTGCTCGGTGGCAAAATGGATCACATGCCACAATCCATGACACATAAAGTAAAAATAAAGGACTCCCTGTGCCATCTCCTTGTGATGTTAGACTTGGTAGAAGTGTGCCGTGCTCAGCATCCGCTGGACCAGTTATACTCACATTACACTGGGGCAGCACACACATACTCCAGACTGGATTACATTTTAATGACCAGAGAGGACTCCAACAAAATTGGAAATATGCTCTACACTAACAGGGTCTTTTCAGATCATTCCTCACTGACTTTCATATATCAATGTCAGGACTACCGGGCCCGGATACCCCCTCGTGATTGATAGTGACAATCCTGCAGGATGCTGCATATGCCCCATGCTGCACGATGAAATAGAACCAAATTTTAGACAGAATTATAACACTGCCACATAAAGGGCACTGAATGGGCAGCAAATGAAGGTGGTCATGAAAGGCTTGCTTGGTGACATCTCTGGTTACCTCTACCAGAATGGCACTAGATAAGAACAATATTATTCCTGATCGGAGGCTCAAAGCAGTGCAAATGAGCCCGATCAAGAGAGCTAAGACTAATAGGCAAGAATGAGAATGGGGGGGGGGGTGGATTCCTATGTCAAATAGCAGAATAAAGAGTTTCTACATAACATATGATACTGATAATTGCTTCACCGGGAGGGGGACAGGCGCATGAGACTACTGGCATGGCTTGTGGGTCGTGACAGAGTTTTGGGCACATTCACAACTCTGCTAAATGAACAGAGGGACATGGTGAATCAACAACGCCAAATTAATGATACTTTCTATTCGAACTACAAGGCACTTCACACACTGCCACCACTCCATCAAGAGGAAGACACATTTCTAGTATTGCAAACACAAGCAATCCGTAGGCTCATACAGGCACAGCAGGAATTACTTGAGGCACCAATCACACAAGCTGAGCTTAGGGCAGCACCAAAAATATTTATATACATCCACCTCCCCAGGGCTGGATGGCCTTCCAGCAGAGTGGTATCAGACGTATGTGAAAATACTATTGGAAAAAATCTGGTGGTGTACCAGGAGGCCCCGGATCGAGGGGTGCTTACCTAAACTAGAGAGAGGTGACTAGAATCAGAATCCTATTTAATCTGCTGACACCGAGAGGTGACTATTATAATATATCAAAAGGATGTTAAGGATCCTATGGCCTGTCAAGTGTATAGGCCGCTCTCAATGTTGATTGTGACAATAACATCTTTGATACACTGTTAGTGCAATGCTAGAGATGAGTTATAGTAAACTTAGTGATCAAAATGGGTTATCCCGGAAAGGCTCACAGCATAGAACATTCGGTGACTGACACATGTGATGAGCGCAGTAGAGGACAGCGGGACGACTTTGCCTTGGTATTGTTGGACCCAGTGAAAGCATTTGACATGCTTGGCTGGTGATATTTGTTTGCCACAATGACCACTATGAACTTCGGGCCACAGTTTCCAAAGCTGGTTAGTCTCATGTACACGCAACCCCTGGCCAGACAGGACTCATGAATATAAATCACCGAAGTGGAAACTACAGAGGGGCACCCAGCAGGGTTGCCTTCTTGTCCCCACCTCCTGTACATGTTAGCAGCAGTACAGCTGGTGTGTAGTTGCAACAAGTAATGGACAATTGTGCCATGATGATGGAGACACAGAGACTTATGGTGTCACTATATGCCGATGATCTATTGTGTATATCACAGACCCCAAACAATTGTTGGGGCTACTGCTGGATGAGCTGATACATTTTGAAGGCCATGCTTTGAGTAAACTTGCAAAAGTCTGTGTTGTATCCTCTTGGACACCTACAATGAGTGCCTCATGAACACATCCGTAAATGGCCATACCATGATGTGTGAACTTATTTTGATATTTGGGGGTCGAAATCACTCACACATAATGATAAGCGATGGTTAGACCTTAATCCAAGTTGGCTACTGGCTGATCTTCATAGCAGTATTGGGTATTGTTTGTGGCTACCCTTGTCAACAGCTGTCTGTATAAATTTCAATGTTCCCTGTTCCCCATACCCCATACACTATTGAAGTACCTGGGGTGGCTGGCGAATGGAGATAACCATAGTTTGGCATGAGAAGCATAGTAGAGTCATTATGGACTGACTGCAATGCACTTATGAGATGGAAAGGCTCAGAGTCCTTGAAAAAACGGAGGCTTACTATCAGGCGGCTCAGCTGCAGTTTGCAGCTGGGTGGTATGATCTGCAGAATAGCATGGATAGAAGGCTGTTAGGTAGGGCTCTGTTGGAGGGCACACTCACACAGCAACTGTATGCAGGGGGTATACAACAGTGGCAGATCTGCATATAGTAAAAATCACACTGCGGTCATGGCAGATGCATTGACCAGATGTGGCAAAGAACGTCAATACGCTGGTGCTGTACCATTATGGGACAATATGGCATTTCATCACAAGGTAAAACGTATGGGTATGACTGCATGGAAGCTGGTAGGCTTTAGAATGGGAGGAGATCTCTATTAGGGTGACTATTTTATACCCCTGCAGCAGGCCACTGAGCAGTTCGATTTGGGACAGTGTTAATATCTTCTCTACTACACACTATACCACACAGTTCAGAAAGTGTGGGGAATGGTAACCCACAGCCCCCGAGTGTCCCATAAGCTGAAGCTACTGTTTCACACAGATAGTGACTGAGGAATCCGAA
The DNA here is from genome assembly GCF_964204655.1 of Triturus cristatus. Classification (NCBI taxonomy): domain Eukaryota; kingdom Metazoa; phylum Chordata; class Amphibia; order Caudata; family Salamandridae; genus Triturus; species Triturus cristatus. The sequence continues at coordinate 166,166,552 of NC_140580.1, read as the reverse complement.
CTCGAATATATACAGCCCTAAGGCCAGATATCCGGAACTCTCCTTTCAAATCTAGGGCAAAATGAGAAACAAATTGTGCCCAGGATTTCACTGATGCCCAGTGGAATGTTGCCCTGGCTCTCCACAGCCCCATCACTAGTTATGCTCAATTTCGACAGATCCACTTTAATTTTATACATAGAACATGTGACCCCAGCCTTGCTACATAAAGTAGATCCCATTAGAGTGCAAGAGTGTCTTATAAACTGCCAGGTGGAGGTTAGGTATGTTCATCTGACGTGAGACTGCACCAGGGTGCATGCACACTGGTTGCAGCTAGCCAATTGCTATAAAATGGAGTTCTAGGTGGACCTGCATATTAACCCACAAGCCTGCCAGATTAGTATAGGAGCCAGTAATTAAAAAAATTAAATGAACATAAGTTTATCCATTTCACAGTGCTACTGGCATGCAGGAGACTGGCGGTGATAGTATTTACAGGGTGGCTCTCACTGATTAGAATTACTACCAGCTATCAATAATTATGTGAATGGAGCTGCGGGCGAAAATTACTCCTGGACTATAGTTGCGCCCCTCCACTGCATTCTCAAATGGTGGTCCACATATTGTTTTGATCTATTTTAGCGGCTCCCCAAAGAATGTCATCATTGCAAATGTGAAAGTAAAAGTGAATGCCCGATGTTCCTTGCATTGTATGTCAAGATGTATATTGCATGTATAAAACCATTAAGATTTTTTTTTTGTAATTCTATCAACAATAAACTTAACAAAATTAAAGAAAAATAATACTTACTCCCCAAGACATTCCCCTATAAATCCAGCATCCAACTCCTATTACTTTTATACCCCAGTGTTATTTTTATAACAAGCACGATATATTAAAACCAAAAACCCACTAAATACTTGAACAAATCGTATAACACACAAAATAATTTTTAACAACAATATTAAAAGGAGCCTATGATTTTCTGACCCACAATAGTTAACACACAATATTTGTGTCTCATGATATCCTTTTCATGATATTTTGTCAGCCGCGGCCACTGCAGGTAAGAGCGGTGGGCGGGCTGGGGGGGATTTCAACAGGCGACCACAAGGGAAAATTAAATAAATAATTAATTTTCCCTTGTGGTCGTCTCTTGAAATCCCCCCCAGTTGTCTCCACTGCCCACCGCTTTGACGTGCAGCGGCCGGGGCTGTATTTTGTTGGAACTCCCTGGCAACATTGGTATATGTGTCATCCACTGGCTTCATGTAAAATCTCTGCTCATGTTGGTTTAGAAAACATCTGGAAACATCAAACTAACATACATTGTTCATTGCTCAATCATGTGTCATGTGCTTCGAAATGTGAGTATAAGACTGGAGAGGATTTGTGAAGTAATTAATGTGTAACAAGGGTAATTAAGGAAAAGACAGACAATTGAACTACGGAATGCAGAACAAATCGAAACATTCACCACCAGTCAAGAGATCTGGGTTAAAACCATCCTTCTTTTGTCACCATGCCACCCCAGTTTAGGCCTGGCCATATGCAAATCAGTCTTTACCCTGTGCCTCATGGGAACAGCCCAGTCTGAACTGCCAAGCCAGGTCCTCCCTGGACCAGAAACAAGCATCCTAGGACCGGTTAGAAGGTTTCACCCCTCATCAGCCAGGATAGCTTGAATCCAGTGGCACAGTGAGCCCGGGACCCACGTCTGGGCATACCTGGCCAACTTAGGGTGAACAAAGCAAACACAAGGAGATGATGGACGGAGCGCTGAAACTTTTCAGACACTCAGCCCAGTCACAGATCTGGGTTGAATCCAATATTTCTTTTTAGCTCACTTCGCCACCTCAGTTCAGACCCAACTATATGCAAATCAGTCTTGACCCTGTGCCTCATGGGAACAGTCCAGCCACAGTGCAGCGCAGTAAGGTGACTTCCTGCACTGCGAGATTTGGCCATAAATATGGCCCTTAGTTTATGGTGAAGAGATGATCATAACAGGCAACTTATCATCAGATTGTGTGAAGTCGCTGCAGTGAGAAACATTTAATCTACTGAGAAGTGACCAGTACTTAAATTACAGATTATGTTCTGATGTCTTGCTAAAATATTACATTATGAGATTGTTTCTGGAATGGTGGTGCCTTGTGGGCAATTATGGGCAGTGGTCTCAGAACTCAGAAATGCTTGACTCTCTTTTTCTCCTCTAATATTAGCTTGGCAAAAATATGTAGCTGGACCTCAAGTTTCTGATAGGGCTATAAGGGGCAGGCAAACTATTATGATGGAATAGCTATCCCAGTAGGCTTAATAACCGATGACTCGTTTTTTAAAATTAGCAATGGATTGCATAAGTAGACAGAACCTAGATTTTCAGAGCAGGTTAAATATGGAGTCTTTTTATTGTACCCTGTGCAAATGACCCTCTCTGCCATCAGACCTAACCTCAAATGCATAGGAGCAGAGGACCATTTAAATATCCACCTTTTCACATGTTCATGATCGTATTAAAAAAAAGCAGGCACATGGAAAATGACGTCCGAGGGTGACTCAGAGGAGTCCCCTATCCAAAAAGGGGACCATGGTAAATACAGTGTTTACACATGGGTACCCCACACACTAATGTTTTCAGGAGCTCCGAAGAATTCCACAAGTATTGGTGAAGCCTGAAGCAGCATGCAGCCCTCGGGCAAATCACAAAGTTTGGAAAGCCAGCTTGCACTCCGAATGGAACAGCATTATGGAGCACACTGTTATATTATGTTATTTTATCTTATGCAGATTTGTAGATCACAATATCACTCAGGAGGGTATCTTGGCACTCAGCAGGTGTGAGTTTAGACAAACTTAGGGCCTAGTGGGTGTAATCGAAAAGTCATGTCTTCAGCTTCTTGCAGAATTCAAGAAGTGAGAAGAAGGATATTATTTGTAGCTAAAGGTTGTTCTATACTTTAGGAACGACGTAGAAGAAGGCTCAACCACCAGATCTGCTTTCCTTATGCGTAGGAACGTGTGCAAGAAGGTGTGTGGACTAAGAGAAGTGTCAGAGGCAATTGTGGAGGCATGCAGGGCCAGTGTTATGTGATGTCTTGCAAGTTTGATTGAGGAGTTTGAAATGTGCTCATTTGTGTACAAATAGGCAGTGAAACTTCTTCAGGTGTGGTGTGATGTCACTGTGGCAGGAGAGGTTGAGAGTTACACTGGCCGCTGAGTTCTGAATGGTCTGCAGATTTCTGATGAGTTTTTTGTTGATCCCGGCGCAGAAGGTGTTTATGTCACCAAGCTTCCTTGTGACTAGGGAGTGTGTGATGGTTTTCTGGGTGCTGATTGGGAGCCATTTGAAAATCTTCTCAAAAAATTGTCAATGTATGGAAGCATGAGGTTGTAGCGCCATTGACTTCGTTAGTCATTGTTTTCTATCTATGATGATCCTGAGAATCTTGGCTTGGGTTGTGGGGGCGAGTATCAGTCCTAGCTCTGTTATTCCCTAGGTGGAGTCCCACAGTGAAGTACTCCTTCTGAAGATCATGATTTCGGTCTTGTCAGTATTAAGCTTCAGACAGTTGGTCTTCATCCAGTGGGCAATATCATTCATGTAGTCATTGACCTTGATTTGGGTACGGGGCGTTTTGCCATAAGGGAGAGATGGAGTTACATGTCGTTGATATAGGAGAGGTCGTTGATGTTGTGATAGTAGTAGATGTGGGCTAGAGAGAGAATGTATGCCTTGAAGAGGTTAGGGCTCAGGGAGGATCTATGTGGAACTCCACTGATGAGGCCACAGGTATCCGAGGTGTACTGTGCCAGGCTGACTGACTGGGTCTTTTTAGTCAGGAAGGAGCTGATTCATCGGAGTGTGTGTCCTTGGATGCCGATGTTTTATAGGCATTAGATGAGGATGGGATCAAATTGGTCAAATGCTGCGGAGAGGTCCATAAGGATGAGGGCCACTGTGCCTCCTCTGTCCAGAGTCATGCGGATGCATCCGTGGCAGTAATGCGGGCAGTTTCTGTGCATATTTCCAAGCATCTGGGATAGTCACAGAAGATGGTGAGGTATTCAGAATGGGTGAGGGCATGACACTTATGAGTAGCAATGCTCTGGAGTAGGTATGGTGTGGGCAGGGGTCTGATGCTGTCTCTGAGTGAATAGACCTCATAGCGCTGCTGGTGGCCTCTTCTGGGGTGATGATGGGTCATGTGGTTAGCATTGGTTCTCTGGATAAGACTATGAGTCATTGGTGGGGTCTGTCAGGTCCTGTTGCCGGTTAAAGTTTGCTTTTTTTGCTGAAGAACTGAGAGATTGTTGAAGAGGTCCTGTAAGGGGGTTATCAAGTTGGAGGGGGCCGATGGTGAGGTTAAATCTTTTATATTGGTGAAGATTTCTTTGTTACTGTTGGTGCTGGCACTGATGCGGCCAGAGCAACACGTTTGGTGGTCCAGATCATTTGATGGGAGTGTCTCAGGGAGGATTTGAACATACTCCTCTCTACATTATAATGGCTTTATCTGCATTTCTGCTCCGGTTGTTTGCAGTGGCATTTCATCAGTCTGGGTTCCTCCGTGTAGCTACTGGCATCGGCTCAAGATCTTGGAGGATTGCAGTTTTTGAAGGAGAAGTCAGAGAGCCAGCCTAGGAGTTGATCCAACTGTTGAAATTCTTGATGGATTTGGGGAGGCTTTTGCTGTGTTCTGGTTGGTGGTTGTTGAAAGCAGTGTTCCAGTCCTTTTCAGTGATACAGTGCCAGTTTCAGCAGGCTGGTCTCGCAGTGGTTCATGTGCATTAGACTGAAACAGAGATGCTGAACAGGATGAGGGCATGGTCTGTCCAGGAGACTGGTGTGGGCTTGGCGACTCAAATGTTGTCAGAGGGGGTAGAAATAGGTCAAGGAGGTGTCCAGCGATGTGGGTAGGTTCCTTTACTTGTTGGGTGGGGCCCTGGTTTCCAAGGTATTCGATGATAACTTTCGAGTTGGGGTTGGCGTGGTCTTTCAGGTGGAAGTTTAGGTCTCCTACTAGGATTAATTGCTAGTGTTGAGGGCGAGTGATGCAACAAAGTCTGACGCTGGTGCACGGTCCCGGTAGTCTGTAGAATGAAGTTTATGTTTAAGTTTGGGGGATTTGTAAAGCACATGGCTCTCCAGGGGCTTCCCAGTCCTGAGGAGAAGAGGCAGAGGTGGTGAGCAAAAAAAAAAGAGTCCTCATGGAAACAGCCATGTCTTAGCTTTCAGCATTCTCATTTCCCTTGTCATTGAGATTCAGATCTTTGGGACCAGGTATGAGAAGGATCTTCCGCCCCATCTCCATCTCCTTATCCTCAACGTTTTCATGAGGAAGTCTGAAGATGACCTAAGGAGCATTATGGGGGCATAAGGGGAGATGAGTGTCTGAAGCAGATCTGGGCCCCTGCCATGTATAGCTTTATGAGCCAGACAGAGTGCTTTGAATCTGATCTTGGATTGAATAGGCAGCCAGTGAAGCTGCTTCAGAGAAGCTCTTACTGACTCCTGCCTTGGTATTTTTAAAAGTAACCTAGCCGCCGCAGTTTGTGCGATCTGCAATCTGTTGACCACATATTTTGGGGCACCCAGATACAGGGAGTTGCCGTAGACCAGGCATGAGACCACGAGGTCCAGCAAAAGACACAAGATGATGGACGGAATGTTGCACATTGGCAAAACATTCACCCCCAGTCACAGATCTGGGTTTAATCCATTGTTATTTTGCTCACCACGCCACCCCAGTTCAGACATGGCCACATGCAAATCAGTCTTGACCCTGTGCCTCATGGAAACAGTCCAGCCCGAACTTCCAAGCCATGTCTTCCCTGGACCGGAATCAAGCATCCTAGGACCGGTTTCGGGGTTTCACCCCTCTTCAGCCAGGATAGCTTGACTCCAGTGGCGTAGTGAGCACGGGACCCATGTCTGGGCATACCCTTCCCACATAGGGCGAACAGCAAAACACACAAGATGATGGACGGAATGTTGCACATTGGCAAAACATTCACCCCCAGTCACAGATCTGGGTTTAATCCATCGTTATTTTGCTCACCACGCCACCCCAGTTCAGACATGGCCATATGCAACTCAGTCTTGACCCTGTGCCTCATGGGAACAGTCCAGCCCGAACTGCCAAGCCATGTCTTCCCTGGACCGGAATCAAGCATCCTAGGACTGGTTTCTGGGTTTCACCCCTCTTCAGCCAGGATAGCTTGACTCCAGTGGCATAGTGAGCACGGGACCCACGTCTGGGCATACCCTTCCCACATAGGGCGAACAGCAAAACACACAAGATGATGGACGGAATGTTGCACATTGGCAAAACATTCACCCCCAGTCACAGATCTGGGTTTAATCCATCGTTATTTTGCTCACTACACCACCCCAGTTCAGACATGGCCACATGCAAATCAGTCTTGACCCTGTGCCTCATGGGAACAGTCCAGCCCGAACTGCCAAGCCATGTCTTCCCTGGACTGGAATCATGCATCCTAGGACAGGTTTCGGGGTTTCACCCCTCTTCAGCCAGGATAGCATGACTCCAGTGGCGTAGTGAGCACGGGACCCATGTCTGGGCATACCCTCTCCCACATAGGGCGAACAGCAAAACACACAAGATGATGGACGGAATGTTGCACATTGGCAAAACATTCACCCCCAGTCACAGATCTGGGTTTAGTCCATCGCTATTTTGCTCACCACGCCACCCCAGTTCAGACATGGCCATATGCAAATCAGTCTTGACCCTGTGCCTCATGGGAACAGTCCAGCCCGAACTGCCAAGCCATGTCTTCCCTGGACCGGAATCAAGCATCCTAGGACCGGTTTCGGGGTTTCACCCCTCTTCAGCCAGGATAGCTTGACTCCAGTGGCGTAGTGAGCACGGGACCCACGTCTGGGCATACCCTTCCCACATAGGGCGAACAGCAAAACACACAAGATGATGGACGGAATGTTGCACATTGGCAAAACATTCACCCCCAGTCACAGATCTGGGTTTGATCCATTGTTATTTTGCTCACCACGAGACCATGAGGTCCTTGATCACCGTTCTCCGCACCTGTTCTGGGATAAGAGCTATGACCTTGCGAATCATTTGAAGTATACCAAAGCATGTTGCTGACAGTTTTGTTTGCTTGAGTTTCCATAGATAGGTTGTGGTCCAGCCACATCCCGAGATTCTTTATTGAAGGTTTGGGGATGGGACCAGCTAATCTTGGCTCAGGGCAGTTTCCCAGGAACATAAGCTCGGTTTTATCACCATTTAGCGTTAGGCCGCAACTGGCCATCCAGCTGGCCGCCTTTTCCATGCATGGCACCAGTTGAAGGTGGTTAGATTTAGATTCCTCAGAGACTGAAACTACTAGTTGTGTGTCATCGTCATACAACACAATTGACAGCCCAAACTCCTCAAGAATTTCTGCCAGTGGACGCATATATATATGTTAAACAGAGTAGGGATGAGCACCAAGCCCTGCGGGACTCCGCATGGCGCTGGTAGCGTGTCTGATAGGTTAGTGGCTTCTATGAACTAAAAAGATCTATAGCTTAAGAAGTAAACAAGCCATTGAAGGGCTTTAACCTGGATGCCGATCTCCCTCAATCTGCATATTTGAGTGCAGTGGTCCACGGTATCAAAAGTAGAGCTTAGATCCAGGAGCAGAATTGCAGCAGAGCCCCCTTGGTCAAGTATCCCATTAGGCTTGTCTGTGACCATGAGGAGGGCAGACTCCATACTGTATCCCTGATGGAAGCCCATCTGAGTCTTGTGTAGGATGTTGTTTTCCTTCAGGAACCGTGAGATAGTATGATTAATGTGGTTTTCCACAATTTTTCACAGGAAAGGTCGCAATGAGATGAGGCGAAAATTCCACAGTACTATGGGATCTAAGTGGAGCTTCTTAAGCAGGGATTTAACAATGGCATGTTTCCACTTCTTAGGAACTATCTCGGTGCTAAGAGATCGAGAGAGAAATTCTGTTATAGTGGAAAGGATGGAGTTCCCGCCCTGGAGTAGAATATGGGGAGGTGCAGGAGCTAGAGGTGAGCCAGATTTGATGTTCCTCAGGAGGTGACCAGTGTTTTCTTTATTCAAGGCCATAAAGTTGTTTAATAACGGATCTACTGACAGACCCGATTGGTCTGTTCCTGAGTACTGGTCTGACCTGCAAGGGTTAAACTGTCGCATTTCGGGTCCACACGTGGAGCTCCCTTGCAATGAGTTATAGATGTTATTTACTTTATTTTTAAAGAAAGTAGCTAGCTCATTACATCTCTCCTTCAAGGATTGAAGGGGAGGGATGCCTTGCTTTATCATTGTCAATGATTTAATGATTTTAAATAATTCCTTGGGGGAGTTGGATGCTATGTTAAGTCTCTACTCGTATTGTTTAGCCTGGGCTTGCTTGATTTCATCATGACGGTGTCTAATAGAATCTTAAGGTCTGGGGCATAGGTTTTCCTCGCAAATTTCTTGCATTTCTTTTTCAAGGAGGCTAACTTGCTATTAAACCATGAGGATCTTTTAGAATTGCAATGAGCTCTTGGTCTAGGTTTCTGAAAACATTGGTCCACCGCATGGTTGATCCAGTCTGACCACTGTCTGTCGGCCTCATTAGTGTCTTCGGTTAGAAGGGGAATTGAGGACTTTAAGGTGTGACCCTAGTAATGGAAGCTCACAGAGGTAACGCTGTGGGGCAGTGAGGTGGGGTGGGGGAGGGGCTCGGCAAAGATGAACGTAAATGAATAAATAAATACCTGCTGTCGTATGTCGGACTCGACTACCCCTCCACCCAGCCCCTCCCCCGCCCGCCTCACCGTCCCACAGCGTTACCTCTGCGAGGCGCCACTGGATCCTAGGCCATTATCTGCCTGAATTCAGACTGCCAGTGGATGGTGTATCTGTAGATGTTTTTGTGTAAAAAAAGGAATAAAATGGTGATCTGACCAAGTAACTCTGATGGGTGTGTTCACATGGATTTTAGGGTCATTGGAAAAAATAGGATCAAGATTGTGCCCTTTCTCATGTGTGGCAGAGCCTACGAGTTGGCTAAGTTGCAAGGCTTCTAGACCTAGCAGGAGTCTTTCATCAATGTGTATGTGAAGGTCACCAAGCATGGAGACAGCACCTTTCCCAACAATAGTACTGGCTATAAGATCAGGAAGAACATCTAAAAATGTGCTACACAACCCTGGAGGCCTGTAAATGAGAATTCTGGAGAATGAGCAGGTGGGGGAAAGTGCAATTCTGAATTGCACAGTGTCACAATTAGTTACTGTCAGGGGTGTGATGGAGCAACTAAACACTTCTCTATTAATGATGGCCACCCCACATCCTAGCTATCCCAACCGGTCCTGTCTACTGATACAGTAGGCCTGGGGGGGGGGTCATAACAATATCAGGAGTCTAGCTATCTTTGAGCTAGGTCTCCGATATGAACATCACATCAAGTTTTTCCTCTTTTAGCAGCCTAATCTCAACTTTGTGCCCTGGGAGGGACCTGCTGTTGATTAGACACATTTTTCATTGTGCGTTCTTTCCTTGGGTGTTCAGCCTTATGCCTTTGTTATAAGTACATCCATCTAGGGCAAAATTGTATTGGGGACAGACCTCCCTGACTCCTGTCGGACTGTCCGGCTTGAGGGAGTGAGCGGACTGTGGGGCCAGTGCCGGCTTAAGCTGCAGCTGTTCACCTGCGTTGTACCTCAGGAGTTTAGGATGTTCTGTGGAGGTTTGTGCAGTGTTCCTGGCCCACTTGTCCCAGTTGGGCACGGACTGGCGCGTTGGCCTGCTCCTGCTATAAATAGGCATGCCTGAAAACAGCTAGAAAGCCCACCTTCCCTGACTCTATGGCAGCTAGAGGACAGCGGTCCTCTCTATGATTCTGGTAGTTTTAAAAACGATATAGTACCAGTAATAAAACAGTATTGAAAAGCATACAAATTCAATTTACACAGCCACTTGGAAATCAATTTTCCTCACTTTGACAGAGTGTAGTGTCACCTCTGTGCAGCATTCTCAAGTTGGCTGTAACATGGATCATAAACAACAGGTGTTCTATGTTGTAGGATAGCGTATCTGTGGAGTAGGTGCAGCTAATGGTGCTCTTGTGTATGATGGCGATTCACCCCCGGGCTTGTGAAGTTTGTCTTGCCTGGCAATCTAGTAGCCATGGTGATCTGTCTTGTGATGTGAAAGACTAGGTGCAGATGGTGCAGACAGGCATAGCTGCCAAGGTTTCAGATTGCTTACGTGTGACATTTACATAATTTCAGTGTAATTACGAGTGACACACAACGACTATGAGTGACACTTTCTCGCGAGCAAAATCAAGCAATAAAGACAAGGGAAACAATACATTTTAGAAATTACACCTACTTAGTGAGACTGCCTCTTCAAAGCGCCATCACCTCCTCAGTCAATAACCCCATCTCATGAATCAAGAAAGTCTCACAACTCATGCAACTGCTGTCTAATGCCCGTTTCATCATATGAGGCTGCCCCCTGTCAATTGGACAAACCTCTGCTGTCAATTGGACAAACTTCTGATCAAAAGACATTCTAATGGTAGGAAGGAGTCAGGCCCTATGGGTTAATAGGGCTACAATTCAGAGCAAGGTGTATCTTGAGGGGACTGGCCAAAGATCAGAGACAAGTGAGTCATGGGGTCTGTGATATGGCTTGTGGCTTAAGTTTCCTAGTAAGCGTTGTTGGAACTTCCATAGTGTCCAGACTGATCCCGCGCACACATTAAATGTAATTTTGATTGTGTTCTAATTACATACTGTGACTGGCAAACACTTGAAGTGACTGGTGTCTATACTCACTTTTCTTCTCTTTTGAATCTTTCAGCCTAAGCCCCAGGCAGCGTGACTGGCACGTTTGCGACTCACTGTGCAGTTTGACTGGCCCAAGCCCCGTGGCAATGAATCCACCTTAAGCAGTCCAGGCTGCAGCCTGCCGCCGGCCAGCTCTCCTGAGAGACCTGGCGAACAGCAGTGCTCAGCGAACCAGCCAAGCACATTAATTAATTATATGCCACGGATCGACTTTACAAAATGCAACTTACTCCGGACCCGGGGGCGCGGTCTGGCAGCAGCAGGATGTAACATCACGTCTTCCTTGCGGCACCATGAGGTTGTGTCACAGCCTGACTTGAGTAGGCTGTCCCAAGCTGTCTCTGTACTAGTAGTTTTACTCTCCTCGGTGGTAGGGCCATGACGTCAGGCTGCCTGAACTCGGAGCTGCTCGGAGCCACAGGATTGAAATGTTGACTATACATTGTATCAGCACACTTACTGGGAGCACCCCAAGCTTGCGGGATCTGCGCAGGACACGCGCTCACTGCTGGTACACACACTCAGTTTGCAGTGCTTCTATGACAGGGCTGAGACTATGCATTATGCGTGATGCGGTGCACCACACTGAAATGCGATAGTCTAACGCCTGATGCGTGATACTGGACAGGCTTTCCTTTAGCATACCTTCGGCGAACACAGCGGCACACCCACTGCTTGAGTCCATAATGACACTTAAGCTACCATTAAATAGGTCGAGGAGGATGGAGTGCATAAACAGTTCAATTATTACATGGACAGAAGGAAATGTTTGTTACTGTTTGCCATTAGAATACCTTATACACATTAATGCAAATGGTTATTCACAAATGTACACTCAATATAGATGACTCATGTGGGTTGTTAAAACATTTGTTCTTATTTGACAATTGTTAGTTTACTTTGAAATACTTATTCCAATCCATAATGTTAAGCAATGAATGGAATTTAGCTTTTTTAATCAAACATTTTAATAGGCAACCCTAGCCAAAATTAACATATTAACCCATTAAAAATTAAAATGATTTATCTATTTAAGAAATACCTTGAAAATGAAAAGCAGGCAAAGTGGTTGCATTTTTAAAAGCAAGAACTAAAGCCTGAAGCAAAACCATTCTTTCCAACTTGAGCAAACATTTTTTTTTAAAAGCAAGTTTGGTCAAATATTGCAAATAGACTGTGGTTAATCGTTTGGTGCATGTGTACATCAACTTCCGTTTTCCACTGAATATTATCAACAATATTATCAACATTTCTCTATCACTTAGCAAATGAATATCATTTAAAGGCTAGATAACTAAGGGGCACATGCATCAAACTATTTTGCGATCGCAAACAGTGCGAATCGCAAAATTTGTACGTTTACGATTGCAAAATAGCCCTAAGCAATGCATCATTGAAATTCGCAGAATAACTCGGAAAGTTGCTAAGTTAGCAATTCTTATTTGTGAATTCGCTACTACGCAATCGCAAACCTATGAATGAAACATTCGCAATTTGCGATTACGCTAGGATTCACAATTTGGCACTTGCAAAATAGCACCAATACAAATCAGGTGTTAACCAGGTGAAAACTATTAAACAGCCCCAGAAGGCCACAGAATGTTTCACAATGATCGTGCTGTACGTCATGGCGAGGAGGACGAGGATACAAGCAGCAGCACAGAGAAGAAGGAGGATACAGGAATGCATTTGTATGATTGCCATTATGTATGATCTAATAGCTGAACTAGATCCACTAGTGCAGCGTCAGACTTGCAGGACACATGCCACCCACCCATGCCCAGGTCCTATGTTCACTGCACCTCCTAGTCTCAGGTAGCTACCAGGGGGTAATAGCTGCAGCAGGAGGGGTTTCCCAAAGTGCACTATCCCGTTTCTTCAACTCATTCCTGGATGCTATGTTGCTGAGAATACACCAACACATAAGATTTCCCTCAACACCACAGGAATTACAGCAAACTAAATGTAACTTTTACCAGATAGCCCATTTCCCCCATGTTATTGGTTGCATTGATGGGACACGTGTAGCTATATGTCCCCCCTCAGAGAGAATGAGTACATTTACAGGAATAGGAAGTCATATTATTCACTGAATGTACAAGTCCTATTTAATGCAAATAACAACATCACGGACATAGTTGCAAGATTCCCAGGTAGTATGCATGATTCCTACATCTTCAGACACAGTGGCATACATACATGTCTCCTTAGTGGGTAATTTGGCGAAGGATACCTGCTCGGTAAACACATGTAACACTGTTTTGCTGATTCTCTGGTCATTGTGAGACATAGCAGTGAGTAATCCATTGCCTTCAATCCCTTAAGTGACAGAGCATATGCTGTGGGCTCATTCATACTGCCACCATACCTGAATCCGACTACACTAAGTGAACCGAGATACAATTCAGCGCACATATCAACACACAATGTGATGGAGAGGACCTTTGGCCTACTGAAAAGTCACTTCCACTGCCTACATAAAACTGGCGCAGCATTGCAGTACAGGCCAGACACTTGTTGTAAAATTGTGGCCACTTGTGCCATGTTGCACAACATTGCAACTGTAGAGGCATACCCCTGGACCCGTCGGATAGTGCACTTGATGAAGACGATAAGCCAGGACAACCTCCACAAGCAGCAAGCACATCGAGTGCATCAGAGGGAAGACAGAGACATGCAGAAATAACACATACATATTTTTAAGGTGGGTAATGATGATGCAATATGAGACACTATATGGTTTCATTGCTATTGTTGATCTATTTAACTAAAAGACCTCAGGTGTGTTAATGCACACATACCAAGTAGAAAACATGCACTGTGGCAGTCAGAACGAAACAGGATAAGTTTGCCATGGAACTTGTACATCAGCCCTGACAAATTTTGATGATGGTTACCTCACCAAATGACATTCCTGTGCTTAATGCCACACTATTTCCTGCAGCCACGCACTCCTGTTGCCCATTCTGGGTGCTCTGTCACAACCCTGATTGAACCGTCTGATGACGGAGTGTTCCTTATATTGCACCTTCTGCTTTTGGTCACTGGTACCATGCTGCTACTGAGGCTGGAGGCATCCTTACTATCCCCTCCACCCATGACATTACTGGCAGCAACTGAAGTAGTTTGCAATTGCTCCACAGCATTGTTGACTTGTATCAGTCCCCTGGCCACATCACTACAACAATGTGTCATTTCAACCTGCATGCCTACAGCACTTTGGGACAGTTGTGCTGTCATGGTGCTCAGGCAGTTGTTGCCCGTAGTGTAGCCATCTAAGCGGCCAAGGAATTGATGGTATCTTTTACGGTGGGACACATGGTCTTCCTGCATCACCTTGCATAACTCCTTGAGGGCTTGTGTCATGTCACTAAAATGTTTATTTGTTTCCCTCTGTCCTTCCACCACAGCTGTTGTGAGCTGTTTGATGCTGTCACTCATCTCTCCCATGTTGCTTGTCAAAGATGAAAGGTGTGCCTGCATTGAAAGCATGTGTTTGCATTGCAGGCGCTGTTCCTTCAACATTGCGTTCTCCACCCTACCAAAGGACTGGGTGTCTGCCCAGACTGTGCTGTTGGAGGGTCAGGTTGGCTCTCCTCTTCCATTTCCAGCACAGCTAGTGGTGCCACTGTGATCCTGTCTTGTGGGTGCAGGTGATGTGGGTAATGGGGACACTACGATGTCCTGACTGTGGTTGAGTTTCCAGGAGGTCATAGCCTTTACTTCCATCTGACTCCTGCGCAGGAGATTTCAGTTTGCATATTTGGACATGAATTTAATTTTGCACATAGTATTGTTTAATGAAGTTATTTATCCACACACTGTGTCTTGATATTAAACTTGCTTGTCATACCTGTATGCACCTATGCTGGTTTGCTCCCTATTTGCCTTTCCAATTGGAGCTGCTGACTGCTATTCCCATAATGAATTTAGGTGTTACAGGTAAAATGTGGAATGGAGTTATATTCGCTACACTAAGCCGGATCTGACGGAGTATAATTTGTAAATCTACCAATGTATGGTCATTTGCATGCATTTTACCTTGGGAAGTACTGGGCGGTGCAGAAGTGTTCATCTATGTCACTCCGATAACAGCTTCAGGCTGAAGGGTAGACTCCACCAGGTCCTCTAAAGCTGTAGAAGCTGTCTGTGTGGATGGTCCTCCTCCAGTCCTCTTTGCATCAGCTAGCCTTGCAGCTACCTTTTCCTTCACCCGGCTCTGCAGGTCATACGACTGCTAGCGCATATCCGTAATGGAGCACTGTGTGACCCCCACTGCGCTGATTTTAGATTGTATTCCCAGCCATTTTTTTCCTTTTTTACTGACTCTGGGACCTGCTGTGAATGTTTGCCAAACAGTTTTTCATGGCTCTTCACAACTTCCTCCATGAGGATTTCCAACTCCTTCTCTCTGAACGTCAGCTTCCTTTTGCAGTATGCTGGCTCCTTCTCGGGGTCTCCTGATGCCATGCTGACTTATTGCACAGATTCAGCTGTCCCAATAGACTTCCTTGTGCTGTGCTTCTGCAGTCTGCCTCCTTTTCCTCACTCTCACTTCTCTTTATTCCGAATGCTCAGGAAGATACTGGTATTGATCCCAGAGCATCTAAGGAAAACTGTCATTCAATCCCTCATAGTTTCCCGTCTGGATTATGGCAACTCACTTTATGTGGCTGCAACCAAATACGTAATAAAGAGACTTCAGACTGTGCAAAATGCGGCAGCAAGGCTCCTTCTAAAGGTTCCTAGTTATGTCTCCCCAAAAGAACCCCTCAAACAGCTGCATTGGCTCCCAAATTGAGGAAAGGATTACGTTTAAATCCCTCTGTATTGCTCATAGGGCCAAAATAACAAGTGTCCTGTAAAGCTCAGATTAGGTAACCACTTATGTTCCAACTAGACACCTGAGAACCTCACATCTTCCTCTCCTCAGTACACCCAGGGTAAAAAGGATGCGATGGGGAGGAAGATCATTTGTACACGTAGTACTGAAGTTGTGGAACGATCTTCCTGCCAGTCTCAGAGCACTGGAAAATGAACTTTCCTTGAGAAGAAACTTAAGACATGGCTGTTTCCCTGTTAATGTACCAGAGGCCCTACTCTCAGCACAGTACTCACCAGCGCGGGGAAGCCTTTGAGTAACCATACACTTTACAAAACAAAAATATAAACATAAAACTCTAAGTACACAGGTACACATGGGATGGCTAAATTCCTAGTTTTGAGGTAACCACGCTGCATCTAAATCACGGATTCGGTATTAGCGATTCTCTAATAGAGGATTCACAAAATGCAAGTCTCATTTTTTGAATCGCTAATAGCGATTGCGACTTTTACCGATTCGCTAAAGACTTGCAAATTTATTGATGCCTTGACATTTGCGATTACCAAATAGCGATTCGGTAAAAATCATATTTGATAATCGCAAAGTAATTTTTTGATGCATATGCCCCTAAATCTCAATACAAACAAATACTAACCATTTCAATAAATCAGACTTTGGGCTGACTGATTTTAAGGCCAAGCAGTTTAAAAACCTTCTAAAATAGTCAATAGGGTATTTTAAGAAATACCCCAAGACAATTGCACAATCCATATTCTGTAAATCCATTATAAAATCCAAAGCATCGCCATTGATGTTATCAATAAAATTACAGAACAGAAGAACAAGAAATGTAGATTATAACATAGTTGCGGACAGAATATATCGAAATGAACAAAGACATAGGGACTTTTATTTAGCATTACCACATTTCTTTAAATTCATAATACCCCTCCAAGAATGTCTGGCAAGCAGGGCCACTCCAGACTCTAATAACAACCGCATCCTCTGTTTATCAGTGTCATCAAGTAAGTAGTCAAAATGTGACAATTGCATCTTAAAAGGTTTGACACACCAAAGATGTGTTTTTTTCTCAGTGTACACCCTTCAAAAGTTGTGAGAACATCAGAGAAAACCCTAATTTGGTCTCTTTCGCATTTTATGGAGAAATCATAATTAATCTTCTTTATTCATACTGTCCAGGCTGATTCACTTGTGTCCTTGTAAACAAGTCTTTCATGGGTTTATATATAACTACACACTCAAAACCTCTGATTCACGTTAAAGACTTGTAAGTAGTCCCAACGTCAACCGTATCACCTGAAAACTACCAGACATCGAGTGTGCAAGAAACTTCTTCCAAAACTTCAGTTCAAATTCTTTGAATTGAGGGCAATGATCCAACACAGATCTAAAAAGAGCTCTGCTCATCCCCTGATAGCATTGCCACAAGGCAGCATGCAATTCTCCAGAGCAAGGGAGTAGCCAGCAAATTAAAACACCCCCACTTTGAGCCATACCTCGAATTCCATTGGGAGAGCGAAGCGAGTAAGCCCTATAGACTCTAGATGAGGTCCCTTATTAGCCCTTTCCATTCATCTTTAAGCCTTTCATGTATATATTCTTCTATCCATCTTTTAATACTTTCATCTATCCTTTCACCATTCCATCCATCCACCCTTTCATTATCAGTTTTCCACCCATCCATCCTTCCACTCACACTTCCAAACATTCATACATCCTTTTACTCATCCATTCATCCATCCATTCTTCTTCATCCATCCACCAATTCACCCTCCTTTTAGCAATCCAGCAATCCATCCTTCCACACCTCCAGCCAGGTGACCATTCATCCATTCATCCAGACTTTTATCATTCCACCCACTTTCATTTTTTCACTCATGCAACTATTGTTTTATCCTTACATCCGTTAGTCCATTCACCCTTGCATCCTTCCTTTCATCCTTTTTACCCTTCCTGCTAATCAGTTTCTTCCTTATTTTCATATTCCCTTCATTTCTCTCTTCCATCCAGTCCTCTCACTCCCTCTCTCTCTCTTTCTTTCCCTCTCTTTTCCTCTTCATTTCTTTGTTGTAATTAACTTTCTCTGCTTGATCTCTGTTATCAGTGTCCCGTATTTTTAAGAGCTTTGGTCTGCAGAGCTGGAGCCAGGAAAGGCTCATAAATAACTGTGTGTCAACACCACCCCCAATTAAGCTGCAAAAGCGGTGGGTTCATGACGCCACTGCTCCAGAGAATGTGTGTTACGTTTAAACAGTACTAAACAACTCTAAAGTAAAGAACAGCACATAATACAATTGACAACCCAATCTAGAAAAATAAAAAACAATAAACATTTATTGAGCAAAGAGATATTAAAATAATTATATTAGGATGCGTGAAACCAGAGATATATATGCTTTATTTTTTATAGGATAAAATGCTGAGAAAACTCACAGCACCAATTAAAAGTCACAGCTCCCATATGACAGGGATATAGGCATGATTTAAGGCCCACCACAGTGGAGTAGGCATCCTGTAAGCCAAGTGTGTCACGCCAATTAAAGGCTTTACCTTCGGACATAGGAGCTCCATGGTGGGGGAAATGCAGGGTGCTGAAGCTAGTGAAGCTTTAAGCATTTTGCTTCACATGGTGCGTCATTCCTGCGAAAGCCTGTGCACCATGTCCTGATTCTCTAGAGGGGCAAAAAATGTAGGTGGGTTTTATACTTCCTCATCTTCTTAAGTGGTGTAATTAATTCACTCATTGGGCTTTTTACTGGACTTTAGTCACTCCCCATGTCAAATTGAAAATAGAGTTAAAAATAGGACCAAAGAAATTAGGTCATATACCCTCCGTCACTTCCACCTTAATGTTCCTCATTTTCTCAATCAGGGTCCACAACAGCTGTGCATCTGAATCTCCCATCTTTAGATCAGAGTCTTATACATTTTCCTACTCGGTCAGGTATTTGCGGAAGAGTCGTATCACAGTAATTGTTGTGGATCCTAATTTCTCAATTTGGTCTTTAAAACAAACCAAGGATTTAATTTCTCTCTACTGAGCTTATCTTTCCTTCCCGCTGTAACACAATTCGAGAGCTAGGTGGCAACTCCAAATAGATAGCTCTCTTCTGCTAGCTCGGTGTGTCAGGAAGAAAGCTCCTGCTGTTCCTACGCCTTTGCCATCTCCCCTGATCTTCAGCTTTTCCATCTTATCCCTATTTTATTTTTAATTTTATATATAAGCGAGGATTTCTGTTGGTGCCATCAAGAGCAGCTCATGCATGGAACTTCAACCCAATGGAAAGAGTTTTATGATTGCTTTCAGTTCGCCAATTTACACTAATCCTCTCCTCCTCTCTTGATGGTCACAATCCTGGAAGGGAATCAAATGGTAATTGATCATTATCCTGTCCAGCCAAGAACTAAAAATAAGTAAATGACCAGGATAAACCTCAGCTGAGCTTGCGGCTCAAATCAGCCCATTTCTTTCCATGAAAGATTTCAACTCGAGACCTCATTTGTCCTGCGACAGAAATCAATGTTCATTGGTCATTATACCCCATGAGTTCCCCTCTTCCAGGTCATCAAGACTCAGGCCACTCTGATTTCCTTCTTTTGAATTTACACCTCGACAGCGTAACAAAACTTGAGGGGGTCCCCCTGCAAAGTACATGGAGGGCCCCCCTCCGGACACACTCTGGAGCTCTCAGGCCATGGTACTGTGCAGAGGGGAGACCCTGGAGCTCGGGCCTGCTGGAGCTCGGCAGCCCCTCTGCACTGCGGGGGCCATTGTTAAGTCGCTGTTACACCTCCTTCAATCAAGATTTTATCAGCAATGAGTCATTTGACTTATAAATCATAGATTGTCCGCTGGCGAGTACACTTCTCAGGGTTTACAGACGGCTAGCATAATCAATGCCATAGCAACACTCAAGTATAACACAACGGATATCTAGTCTCACTAATATCGGTAACCCTCCTGAAATTATTTACCTAGAATTTTTATAAACACGTGAAAGAGTCCTATCTTATAAACATTTTTTGCGATGGTTTGGTCACAAAACTGTTACAACTAACTTCTGAACCACTTAGGAATATTTGTGAGGGTTGTTTCCAGATCCAATTCACAACTTTTTTTAAAGCCTAGGAGGTATACATAATATCCAGCTTCTACAGAAAATATTATTCACCACCGAATAATGGTTTTGTCTGCTTGGAAGAACAAGATTGGTTTTGTGGTATGGCAACAAAATATTACTGAACAGACATATTGTGTTCATTTAGAAAATATTGCTCATTGGAGTTTATGATAGAAAATGCACATCCAATGAAATGATATTTAAGACACAATATTTCTGCCAGATGATATTTTCTCCGTTGATAGTTTAACATGCAACGGGTTTCTTAGCACGGTTTCTTCCAGTTCCCAGAGTAAAATATGTTATGTAAAAATAATCAAGTCTACTCATGCACACCTCTTGTTAACATGCTGTGCCTCTTTTATTCCTTGTATTCCAGTTACAATTTAGAATTGGTTGTCAATTTGGGGATTACTTTGTGCCACTCTATGTGGCTCTTTTTATTATCATACAGCCGTGCACATCGTGTTCATGCTCTAGAAAAAAGAGGTTCACTTTTTCATCAACTGGAAAAATAAATGCTGCCTGGGCAAACGTTTCATTGACAGCTTAATACCTGGGTACAGACAAGAACATAGTAAAGGGGACCAGTCAACCTTTTCAAAGCGCATGCCACTGTACTGCACCACGCGTGGGATGTTTATACAGTTAATTTTTAATTTGGTTGCTTTAAAAATATTATTGTTCAAATCCGCAAATTATTCAGGGGCCAGTGGAATTTGTGGTTAACCTGACAATCTGTAATTAGGAAGAAAATGGCACAGTGCATAATTGCATAATTCCAGTGGCCCTTTTACTATTTCTATTTACATAATTCCCGTGTTTACTAATTGCAACCATGCAGATGGAGGGCCAAAAAAATATGGTTACAAGCACATCTCTATTTCCAGTCAATACATAAGTCATGAACAATTGTTTTTGTGAACCTAAGAGGGCGAATGGGGCCTACAGATCTCTGATCATTCAACACTTAGCAAAGGCCCAAAAATATGAATCCCAAAAGTGTTGCACAGCCAGGGATTTAGAGAGATGAGTGTGTAGTTTGCCAGAACTGGCACAGATAAATAGGCTCTGCTACGTCTTGATGAGGTTCTTTAATGATGAGACAGGAACCAGTCAGAGGAGGCCTCTTCTTTATGCACGTTTGCCCCTTAGGTGCAGCATCAAGCAGGGTTTGATCCTCTCGCCAATTGTTAACTATCTACTGGCTTCCACCCATGATACACCCACCAAATTGCTATTAAATCATCATTTATTTCAGCATTCAAGACACCAGCTCAAACACTTGGGCAAGAAGAACACAGAATACTAAAGTTTCTCTAGCTTCCACATTTTTTAGCATCAACATAAACTCTATTGCTTGTGTTTGTAGATCAGTTAGATTTTTGTCTTTATCTTGCTTCGAGCTTTTGGGCTTTGAACTGTTGGTTTTGTAAAGGGTCTCTCACTGAATGTACCCAATTTCTAACACTGAAATAAAATATACACCACAGTTTGTTGGCCACATAAATGTTCTCCTAGGTTTGAAGGTTGCATTTTTAGTTCGAAAAACCCTGGTTTCTATCAAATTGTATACACTAACCTATAAGTTATAGGGTGTGTACTTAGGTTCTTGGCAACACTGGAGAACAACCAAACACTCTCATTGCTTTTAGATTTTCACTATAATTTTATGTAAACATTTATTTTTTATTTGTAATGTTTGATTATTTTTTGTATTCTATCATCATAGGGTGGAAAACCTTTTTCTGTTTTGAATTGCATTTCTGATATCTTACTTTGCCAACAGCTTCTGAACTTTGAGTTTATTGTGGACATGTTATTATTATTTAAAGTTGGATTGGTATTTTTTGTAGGTAAATAAAAATTGCAAAAAGAAGGTTGAAGATTAGGAGTTCTGCTGTTTTATAATGTTGGAACTTTGTTGAGTTCCATGGTCTTTAAAGGGCTGCTGTTTGTGGTGGCATTAACCCCTTGTGTGCCCATGACGAGCTGGACTCGTCATGGGCCGCGGTTGCGCTGTGCCCATGACGAGTCCAGCTCGTCATGAACCCCGCCCGCTAATGTAACGGCCGGCACAGGGCAGGGAAAGGGCGTGGCACACAAGGGGTTAAAGGAGACTATTATAATAAATTTTGTCCGGATATAATTACTTATAGTAAATCTATTACACATCATTCCATCTATACATAATCATTACTACCAGGGTAACATAACACACCATAAAAGTTAGTTTCAATGTGAAATTGGGTTGATACCCATGAAATAGCAGATCCAAAGGCCAAAGGTATCCAAGGCCCAATTACCAACTGCCGTAAAGCAAGACAGAGACACAGCTCAAGGTGAACGCCTTAAATTAGATCATCAGAGACTCAACAGTGAAACTACACCTGTGCCAAAGGAATATGTAACTTTGTGCATCAGTACGAAGTACATTACTGTGCAATATGGCTGGAGCACGATCCACCATTTCAAAAACATGCATGGTTGGAAAAATCTTAAATTTTTTTTTTTATTAGGTAGTATCAAAAATTACAGTAATACAAAAACGAATTATTAGTTGCTTACATAATACATATATATTTGGAATTTTAAAAGAACAGTAATCGCAAACGACATATACCAATGTAAAAGGTAATTCATTGTGCAATTTCAGTTACGGGATCCAGATAATATGCTAGCATAATTTTTATAAATCAGATTTCTCGTCATATTTCATACTAGATCAAGATTTAGCCAAATTCTATTATATTTAACTACTTGATTAGTTCTTTTCGAATGATTTGTTCATTTTTAGCTCCCAAAGAACACAAAGTGGCATCTTGGATGTCTTCCAGCATTTAGAAATAAGCAAACAGGCTACAGATATAGCAATATAAGCAAACAGATAAAGAAGACCATCATTAAAGTCATCATTCAAGCCCCAAGCTCTGAAAGAAAACTGCCTGACCAAATCAGAGACATCCCACTCTGAAATGCTTGAGGAAGGAAATAAAAAAAAAAATCTACATACCTGTAACTAATGTCACTTCTTAGAGCGTGCTGAACTTTACCAATCCAAGAGAACTACCGCACAACCCTCAGTACAAATTGTCAGTCTGACCGGTACCTTTTCTATCCTCTACTGTTATGCCATCTCTTGGTGTCCACACCATTGTTTCTGATATAAATAAACAATGATATTGCTACATGTCAGATAACATTGTAATGCCCACGATGTATGCTCCGGCAAGGTGTGGCCCCTCATTTTTTTAGATTAAGACAGATCTTTCAGAGAGACATTCTGCTGTTGCTTTAAATTGTGGCTGGAGGCACAAGCTGTCAGTCAGTATTCTAAAAGTCTTCACAAGGGACTGAAAAAAATGGTGTGATCGAAACACTGCACCGTGTTTGATGGGCCAGTAAAGATTCCTACGGCCACATCACAGTTTCACCCTGCGCACCATCACTCTCAGGTCTCCATCCTGCCCTGCAAGAGAATGATGAATGGACTGAGTCATCGACATGTAACGCTGGCTTTTGTCCCTGGTACCATGTGGAGTACTCTCAGCTGCTGTATGAAGAATAAATTCCTGGAACTCAACAGAGAATATTCTTTTATCTTCAACCACATTACTTTAATCATTGTGGGGAATCTGGCCCTCTGATCTTGTACACTATGCACCTGCTTCCATTCCTCCTGCTGTGTGCAGATGTTTGTAGTAAATAATGTTATGCCTATGATATACTTTTAAAATATTCCAACCATTTCAACTCCCTTTTAGGAAGTGAATATTTATTTTGCAGTAGCAGAGAACATGTAGCTCTTCGCACAGGTTATTTATCTTTTGTGCATATATATGTATGTATGTCTGTACGTATATATATTCACTGAAAAAACCATAGGTTTCAGGCACGTTATAGTTAGGAATTAGCATTTAAAAAACCTTAGAAATTCACTGAAAAAAACATAGGTTTCAGGAGCTTTACAGCTAGCTGGACAAAACCATTGAAATTCCCCCGTTATAGTTAGTTCAGCTAACTACAACTCGCGCGCCTGCAATGCACTGCTGATGACGTCACATATTACATCACTCATGACATGGTCAGTGACATCATCCAGTGAATGTGTGTTTTTCTGAAAATTACATATGTTTTATATATGTATATCTCAAGGTCAATGGAAGAATAAATGGGTATATAAGTGTCTAAATGGATGATTTGTTTTTGAAAAATTGATGGTATAACTGACTGATTAAGTGTATCTTAGTGAATAAATGGCTTAGTGAGTAATGTTTAAATATGTAAATATCTGTATCAGTCTCTCACTTTGTGTATAAGTGGCTGCATGGGTTGGTGAGTAGTTACATGAGTGTCTATATAGGTTATAAGTTGGTTTTTTAAGTATCAGTATGAGTGTCTGAGTGTCTGTATGGTTCGGTGGGGGTTACGTAGTGCATAGGTGCATGAATGAGTGACTCACTGTTTGTGTTGAAGACAGCATGTGTGCAGGACTGTATGGGTGGATGAGTGTGTGCATGGGTGTGTTAGTGAGTGAATGACTGTCTCAATAGTGTTTTTATGAGTAACTACATATGTTTTAAACTAGTATATGTGACTATTGGTGTATATAAGTAAGTATATGTGAGAGTGAGAGATTGAAAGAGTTCTTGTATGAATAAGTATGTGTTTCTATAAGTGATTGTTTAAAAGACTAAGTATGTGTAAGTTTCTGTAGAAGTAAGTGTGGTGGTGTGTGTATAACTGTATATGCAAGTAAATGGATGTTTGATTCTTTATTAGCATGAGTGACTATGTGTGTGAGTAACTCTATGGATGAGTGGCGTTGTGTAACAGGATGTATAGGTGTATGAGTACATATGATGAGTGAGTACATGTATGAGTGACTGTATAGGACTGTTGGTGAATGAGTGTATGTGTATGTGGATCTTGGAATTACTGAATAGGTTGTTGTAACTGATATTGGTATGTTCATTGTTTTGAAAATTTTAGCTTCTATTTTTGAATGTGTGTATCAAAGGTTTAGGGGGAGAGGAGGTCTGCCACTCTATCACAAGGATGATGTCATCAGTGATGTCATTTGAGATGTCATCAGTGATGTCATGAATGATGTCACTGACCATGTCATGAGTGATGTAATATGTGGCGTCATCAGCAGTGCATTGCGGGCGCGCGAGTTATAGTTAGCTGAACTAACTATACCGGGGGAATTTCAATGGTTTTGTATGAGTGAAAAGTCCAGCTAACTATAAAGCCCCTGAAACCTATAGTTTTTTTAGTGAATTTCTAAGGTTTTTTAAATGCTAATTCCTAACTATAACATGCCTGAAACCTATGGTTTTTCAGTGAATTTCAAAGGTTTTTAAAGCCTTGTTGCAAAATCATCCTGTACCCTCAACTTTTTCAGACGGATACTGGTGGTAACTGAGTCTGACTAACCAGTCCTAGAGCAAGTGCTATGTTAAAAGACACTCAGAATACAGTGAAAACACCTACATACACTAGGGAACACTATGCGTTGGGGTCCCCCTGTGATCAGCATGACCTCCTCTGTAAGCCCCTAGTATATAATAGGGCAGGGGATTAAAACTACCTCTTAAAACGTGCCACAGGGCTTGTTTGCAAACGTCACCTCAGGCCCCGTCCCCTCTCTTCCCCACTGTGTAAACACACCCTGTGGCCGTTTTAAGTTGGGAGATTAAGTCCCCTTGAATCCTGAGAGTCCCTAGGGTCCAACTAGACCACTAGGTACCTCCAGTAAGCGCCACAGAGCTGCGTTGCAGAGAGATGTAAAAAGGGGCACGGCCTAGACCACCTCTCTGCAACGCAGCGTAGTGGCGCTTACTAGAAGCACCTGGTGGGCTAGTTGGCCCCCAGGGTCCCTCAGAATTGAAGGGGATTTATTTCCCCAACTTAAAATGCGCCACAGGGCTGGTTTGCACACATTAACTCAGACCCCGTCCCCTCCCTTCACCACTGTGTAAACACGCCCTGTGGCTGTTTTTAGTTGGGAGATTAAGTTCATTTGAATCCTGAGGGTCCCTAGGGTCCAACTAGCCCACTAGGTACCTCCAGTAAGCGCCACAGAGCTGCGTTGCAGAGAGGTGTAAAAAGTGGCATGGCCTGGACCACCTCTCTGCAACGCAGCTCAGTGGCGCTTACTGTAAGCACCTGGTGGGCTAGTTAGCCCCCAGGGGCCCTCAGGATTGAAGGGGAATTATTTCCCTAACTTAAAACGCGCCATAGGGCGTGTTTTCACACGTCACCTCAGGCCCCGTCCCCTCCCTTCCCCACTGTGTAAACACGCCCTGTGGCCGTTTTTTAAGTTGGGAGATTAAGTCCCCTTTAATCCTGAGGATCCCTAGGAGCAAAATATCCCACTAGGTACGTCCAGTAAGCGCCATTGCAGAGAGGTGTAAAAAGGGGCACAGCCTGCACCACCTCTCTGCAACGCAGAGCAGTGGCGCTTACTGGAAGCACCTGGTGGGCTAGTTGGCCCCCAAGGTCCCTCAGGATTGAAAGGGAATTATTTCCCCAACTTAAAATGCGCCACAGGGGGTGTTTGCACACGTCACCTCAGGCCCCGTCCCCTCCCTTCACCATTGTGTAAACGCGCCCTGTGGCCGTTCTAAGTTGAGAGATTAATTCCCCTTGAATCCTAAGGGTCCCTAGGGTCACTCTAGCCCACTAGGTACCTCCAGTAAGTGCCACAGAGCTGCGTTGCATAGAGGCGTAAAAAGGGGCGTGGCCTCAGAACACCTGTCTGCAACGCAGCTCCCTGGTGCATACTGGAGATTCCTGTTGACTCAGTATTGAATCAGCCCCGGGGACACCAACCCCCGGGTCATGGCCTTTTTTTTAAAAAAAATTCTTTAGGAGGGGGCTGCGTTGCCCCCCTCCCCAGGCCACTTATGGCCCCGGGGACCCCATCCCCCAGGGCCGGCCTTTGTTTTTTATTATTTTAAAAATATATATATATATATAACACCTAGGACATGCTGGACAAACCGTATGTACCTATCACCATGACGATTTGCATGATATTCATTAAAAGGCCACTATGCATAGAATGAATCCACATGGAATGTATTTACACCGCTAGTGAAGCTCTGACGTGTCTGACGCCCTACCGTGCCTAATCCCGGCACCCCCGCCGGTGGGTACTCTCCAAGTAGACACCCTTGTTGTTTATTTATACAAACATGGGTAGCTATTGACGGGCACATTTAATATACACGCACACTAAGCCATTCAAAGGGGATTCGACAAAAATTCGACCAAACTATGCAAGAAACCCCCCTGACGGTTAATAAAACACACATCCACCGCTGGAAGTGTAATACTTTTATTTTACTCTCTGGAAAGGAGACGAACCTCACTTGAGAGTCACAGCGTGCTCCTGGCTGAGCCCAATGCTGTGTTACACCCACCAGTGCCCGCCGAGTGCCTCACACCTCTGTGTTGTATTCCACCAGCTAGTGCGTATGCTATGACACTCTCTAGCCCATGTGCACTGTAACACCACCCCGTGAATATGTCATGCCACACTTGCCTTTGCACAGGTTATATTGCCCCATCTAACGTGCCTTCCTCGATGCCTATGTTATAATGCACAGCGCTATGCCATACATATTAAAAATAGGGGTTCCATATCTTTGTCACAGTGCATATGCAACGTTACACTCCCTAGCACATATTTTATATTACAACTTTAGAGACTAGTTAGGTTACACAACACTGCCCTGTGCATATTACACTCCAAGGCGCATATCGCATAGCACGCGCTAGTGCCTGTGCTATCTCGCGCTCTCCAATGAATCTGTCATTGCGCACAATGTATTGCATATTATATTTCACGCCCCGGTTCATCTTATATCACACTTTTTGGTGCATAGTTTATACCATATACTATATCTAGTTTTCATTTTCAATCGTGCTTTCAGGACTATGTTCTATATAACACTGCGTTCACCTACCCTTTTCACAGGCATTACCTTTTGCGATGGGGGTGGAGGGTCAGGGGGTGTTTCTGCCAAGTGAGCCCGGAGTCACAGTCACAAACGTCCTCTTCTTCCTGAATAAAAGTGAGATTATGCTGCATACTTGTTCATATTTCAAGTAGTTCGCACAGACACACATTTTAAAAACAATAAAGTTCCTAATACCCACCTTCTCTGAACAGTTAGCTTGCTGCCCCATCCACCTCCTCCTATCCTCTGTTGTCTGAATCCATGTACTAGCCTCCTCCCTCCTGCCATGCATGGTCTGATATGCTGCCACTGCCCTCCATTTAGCATGATGTACCAGTCCACTCCACATGCCCTCCATTGCCCAATTCTATGGCCCATCATTGACCTCTTGCTTAGCCTCTGTGCTTAGCTTGCTGCCCCTATTCTCCTTCCCCCAGCCCTCCGATGTCTTTGTGCATGCCCCTGCTCCATCCTTTTTGCCCACCATGTTCCATGGACCTGCCACTCCTATCTACTCTGAGTGTTCTGTTGAGCTGCACTCCCCTCCCACCTGCCTAGCATTGTCAGATGACTGTAACCTGTCCCTGCCACCTCCACCCTGCCTGTCCACATGCCATGCCCCTATCCCCTTCCTCCTGTCCTCCACGCTCCATTTTACTGCCACACCCTTCTGCCCTCCCTGGTCTGTTGTGCTGCAACTGCTCCTCCTGCCTGTCCCGCGCGGTCTGTTGTGAGGCCCCTTCCCCTGAACTCTCTTGTCTGTGCCCAGGTCCTGACCCTCCATTCTATCCTTCATGGTCCTTTGTGCATGCCCCTGCACCCTCCTTCTTGCCCATCATAGCCATTGTGCTGCCACTAACCCTCCCGCTTGCCATGCATGGTCTTCTGTGCTGCCATGGCCCCTCCTACCTTCCCTGTGTGGTCATCTAGCTGCCCCTGACCCCCTCCCACCTTCCCTCCATGGTCTGTGTGTCTGCCATCATAGACTCATTGTTGCTCTCCATGGTGTGTCTTGTTTCTAGTGCCCAACCTGCCTGACCTCCATGGTCATCTTGCTGCTCCTGCCCTGCCCCCTTGCCCCCAGCCCTCTGTTTCCATGTGCAGACTCCTATTTCCTCCCTCCTGGCTTGTCTGTTGCATTGTAATGCCCCTGATCCGTCCCTCCTGCCATTTATGGTCTGTTATGCTGCAGCTTTCTCTCCTATCTGTCCATTATGGTCAGCTAGCTACCATTGCCTCTTTCCTCTCGTTTCTCTGTTGTCCATGTGCATGGTCCTGTCCCCTCCCTATTGCTTTCTATGGATTGTTGTGCTGCACTCCCGTCTCACATGCGCTGTGTGGTGTATTGTGCTGCTGCAAAACCTGATGCCTGCCCTGTAGGGTCAGTTTGGTGCACCTCTCCATGTCCCTCCTGTCCTCTGTTATCCGAGTCCATGTCCCTACCCCAATTCCTCCTGCCTACCATGATCCAATGTACCATACTTGCGAACATTTTGAACTTGGTAAGAGGGAGATTTTGAAAAAAAAACTGGGGTATTGATTTTCCCCTTTGAGTTACATTGAAAAAGAGGAGATTGTAGACAGAAGACAGATCAAATAAAGCCCATTTAAGCTTAAAAACATTGGACGTTTCCTGGCTGAAACGGGTCTGTTGGCATGTATGGTTGTACTACCACTGCCTCTTCCTTCTGCCCACAATGGTCTATTATATTGCCACAGCCTCTATTGCCAGTCCTGTATTGTTGGTTTGTTGCCCCTGCCCCCCCTTTCCACTGCCCACCATAGTCTGTTGTGTTGCCACTGCCCTTCCTGCCTGCCCAGTGTGGTCAAATTGTTGCATCTGCACTCTCCTACCTGCCTTCAGTTTTCAGAGTCCGTGCCCCTGGCCTCTGCCTCTCAACAGTATCCCAATGAACAACTAGATTGCTAACATTCTATATTTATTACAAAAGTGTGGAACGCCTGACGTCATCTTGATGCAATCAAAACTGTAATACCTAGAGTATTTCCTTTAGAAATTACATATATGAAAGGCTCTTATTTGCATCAAAATTATGGTTAGTGCTCTAAAAAACTAAAATGAGGACATATTTTCTGAGTTTTCAAATAGCGACAAAGAACTTTTAAATTATTTGTAATCTTGATGTTTTTTTATCCAGTTGACCACTTGATTAAATGTTGCACCTAGGGGAAAGGATGTGGTGTTACTTCCAGAGCTGCAGACTGCAACTCGGGAACCAGGTTGAAGTTTCTGCTTCAGCTCAACACTCTGTGATTCTGGTCAAATCACTAAATCTCCCCATGTCTACAACCAAAATGAATTTGATCTTGTGTGATGTAACCAATGCTCATGTAAAGCACTCCAATTCCTGACAAGTCTGCACTATATAAAACTGCAAATACACAAAAAATAAGTGTTTTGCACACTTCTGTCATTGGGCAACATGTGGGCTACATCTGGGTGATATTTGTGCTGCATTTGGGCTCTTTTGTCTCTGGTGGCCATCTTGGGAGATTTATTTGTTATGAAGTTTCCTAATTTTCTCATTTACTGCAGTCTCCTCAGTAGGAAATGCTTTCAGTTTTTTACTTTGATTCCATCAAGAAGGTATTCAGATATGTCACACATTTGCCATAAATTCGGAATTTTAGCACTCTAGTTGCTCATTAGATCACTGTAGTAAAGCTACTGCTCACCACGGAAGTCTGCTGCTGGTATTAAAAGTGCATGTTTCAGTCTGCATATCAGAATTGTTTAATGAAATAGAAGAGGATTTGAGAAGTCACTCAAAATGTGCCCTAATTTTTCTTTCTTCAGCACTAATCATAATTTCTATGGCAAAATAAACCCCCTCATTGTGTTCCTTTTTAAATTAAATGTTTTAAGTGTTACCAGTTTATTCCAATCAAGATGGCTTCAGGTGTGCCATACTTTTGTCATAAGTAAGACTGTTAGCGCTCTAGTTGTTCGTTAGAACACTCTGGGACATTCTGTCATTGGGCTATACTTGGGCTACATCTGGGTGATATTTGGGCTAATTGGGCTCTTTTATCTCTGGTGGCCATTTTGGGAGACTTATTTGATATGACGTTTCATAACTTCCTCATTTACTACAGTCTCCTCAGTAGGAAATACTTTCAGTTTTTTACTTTGATTCCATCAAGAAGGCATTCAGATGTGTCACACATTTGCCATAAATTCAGAATGTTAGCAATCTAGTTGCTTATTAGATCACTGTAGTAAAGCTACTGCTCACCAGGGAAGACTGCTGCTTGTACTGAAAGTGCATGTTTCAGTCTGCATGTCAGAATTTTTTAATGAAATAGAAGAGGATTTGAGAAGTCACTCAAAATGTGCCCTAATTTTTCTTTCTGCAGCACTAATCATACTTTCTATGGCAAAATGAACCACCTCATTTTGTTCCTTTTTAAATTAAATGTTTTAAGAGTTACCACTTTATTCCAACCAAGATGGCTTCAGGTGTGCCATACGTTTGTCATAAGTAGGACTGTTAGCACTCTAGTTGTTCTTTAGAACACTCTGGGAAGCTGCAGTAGAACACAAAGGAATCAACTGACAGTCTCTGCCCTGTACATGTTTTACTGAGAATGTCAGACTTCATTCTCACATGACTGAGAAAGATAATGTGAATTTACAGAAAATATGCTCTCAGTTTAGCTTATAGATAACCTTCCAAACCTCTGTGGGAAAAGCATGAGAAAATAGTTTTCTCTCAAACATGATTCAGGATATCACAGCAGAAGGCTTTTTCACATGGTAAAATCACCTTAGAACACACCACAATTCCTAAAATGAGTATGGTACCATCAACAAATGATTTATAATGTAACTAAAGTCTTAAAACCTTCTATTAACTGCAATGCTTTTTAATGAGGTGCTATCATGTATATTGGTCCCAAGATGGCTGCCAACACTTCTTGGATGAAGTGCTGACAGCCAATCAGATCTCACGATGAGATGTGTGATTAGGCTCCACCCAGATATATACGTGATTTTACTTTTGATTTTCTCAGGAACTACTGAACGGATTTACACCATTTAAGCAAAAGGCATGAGTCTGAACTGAGGACTACCTCTTTGCCAAATTTGGTGTAATTCCGTTCAGCACTTCGGGCTGTAGCTGCGTCAACATGTCCTACGGGAAAATGTATGGGGAAAATGTGTTTTGGGACCCCCTTTTTTCTCAGCCCCCGCTTGATGAATCACCGTGAAATTTTCAGGATAGGAGCGGACTGGAGCTGGCCAAAAGTTTGGAAAATTTCGCGAAGATTCATCAATCGACGCCAGCGTTATTCCAAATAGAATGTTGCGGATTTCCTATGGAAAATAGGTCCTAACTATAACTAACTACTGGCGACTGCCAGTAGGTAATTAATACATGCATATATGTATATAGATGTGTGTGTATATATGTATATATATTGCTATATATACATATGTATGTATATCTATATGTATAAGTACATATATAAATATATATATTTTCACTGAAAAAACAAAAGTTGAATGGATGTTATAGTTAGCCTCAGATTTTACTTGTACAAAACCAGTAAAATTCAGCAGTTATAGTTACCTGAGCTAGCTATAACATACGTCCCAGCAATGCACTGCTTTTGACCTCACATATTACATCACTCATGACATGGTCACTGACATCACTCATGACATCTCAAAGGACATCACTCATGACATCATCGAGTGTGTGTGTAAGTATTTTATAAGAGATTATGATTGTTAAATATAAAGATATATACTAAGGTACTGCAAAATTTAAAGTAGTATAGTAGGTGCACTACTACTGAGTGATCCTACTTGTAACATATTAAGTGAGTAGCTGTGTGACTTTATATATCCTTGTTTGTATGGGTGTGTCAGAGGCTGTATGGGTGTATAAGTGAGTGTGATGCTGTGGAGTGGTGGTTTTGGTGAGTGAGTGGTGGTGTCAGTGGCTCTATGGGTGGGTAAGTGGGTATTTGGTGACTGTGTGGGTGAGTGCGTGGGTGTCTGAATGGCTGTGTGAATGCCTCTGTGTGTAATTGGCTGGCTGTTTGAGTGGGTTTTTGGTAAGTGAGTTGGTGTGTACGTGGCTGTATTGGAGCGGAAGTGTCTGCGTGAATGGCTGTATGGATGAGTGAACAGATGTGTGTGCTTGTTTGTAATCATAAATGGGTATGTAAGTGGTTGTTTGGGTGTGCAAGTGAGTGTGTGAATGCTTGTATGGGTGAAGGAGTGGCTGTGTTGCGAAGCTGTATGGTTGATTGTCATCAGTGCTATAATATGTAAGGTCATAAGCAGTGCATTGCGGAGGTGCGAGTTCTAGTTAGCCCTGCTAGCAATAACTGCTGAAATTCACTGGTTTTGTACGAGTGAAACTTGAGCCTAACCTTAATGACTATGTCACCTTTTTTTTTTCCACTGAATTGCTAAGTTTTATCAAATTCCATTTCCTAACTATAACATCCCTGTAACCTTTGTTTTTCTCATTGAATATATATATCTTCAGAGTAAATATATATATTCACTAAAAATAACCAAGGTAACGGGGTCGGTATAGTTAGGCTCAGGTTTCACTCGTACAAAAAGAGAGATATTCAGCGATTATAGTTGGTGAGCTGACTATCAATCAATCAATCAATCATAGTATTTGTAAAGTGCGCTACTCACCCGTGAGGGTCTCAAGGCACTGAGAGGGGGGGGGGAGTTTCGCTACTGCTCGAAGAGCCAGGTCTTGAGGAGTCTTCTGAAGGTGAGTTGGTCTTCGGTCTGCCGTAGGTGGGTAGGTAGGGTGTTCCAGGTCTTGGGAGCGAGGTAGGAGAAGGATCTGCCGCTGGAGGTTGTTCGTTGGATGCGGGGGGCGGCGTTGAGGGTGAGGCTGGCGGAGTGGAGCTGGCGGGTGGGGGTGTGGAAACTGAGTCTGCTGTTCAGGTAGGCTGGTCTGGTGTCGTGGAGTGCTTTGTGTGCATGGGTGAGGAGTTTGAAGGTGATCCTCTTGTCGACGGGGAGCCAGTGTAGGTTTGTCGGTGGGGGGTGATGTGGCTGCGGCGGGGGACGTTGACGATCAGTCGGGAGAAGGCATTTTGGATGCGCTGTAGTCGTCGTAGGTGTTTGGCTGGGATTCTGGCGTAGAGTGAGTTGCCGTAGTCCAGCCTGCTGCTGACGAGGGCCTGTGTCACTGTTCTTCTTGTTTCGGTCGGGATCCATTTGTAGATCCTGCAAAGTGTGCAGAGGGTGTTGTAGCAGGAGGAGGAGACGGCGTTGACCTGTTTGGACATGGAGAGGGAGGAGTCGAGGATGAATCCTAGATTGCGTGCGTGGTCGGTGGGTGTCGGTGCTGTCCCCAGAGTGGTCGGCCACCAGGAGTCGTCCCAGGCTGAGGGGTTGGGTCTGAGGATGAGGACCTCCGTCTTGTCCGAGTTCAGTTTCAGCCGGCTGTTCCTCATCCAGTCGGAGATGGCCTTCATTCCGTCGTGGATGTTGGTTTTGGCGGTGCGTGGGTCCTTGGTGAGGGAGAGGATGAGCTGACTGTCGTTGGCGTAGGAGATGATGTTGAGGTTGTGGTGGCGGGCCACTTGAGCGTTGGGCTGAGGGAGGAGCCCTGGGGGACGCCGCAGATGATGTCGGTGGCTTCTGATCGGAAGGGTGGGAGGCGGACGCTCTGGGATCTGCCGGAGAGGAAGGATGTGGTCCAGTTGAGGGCCTTATCTTGGATACTGGCTTCTTGGAGGATGAGGGCTGATGTTTTACCATTGTCTAATTTGCACCTGATGTCGTCTGTGGCGGCGATGAGGGCAGTCTCGGTGCTGTGGTTTTGTCTGAATCGAGATTGGGACGAGGTGGCTTGTCAGTTGCATGTTGATGATTTTCTCGATGACCTTCGCCGGGAACGGGAGCAGGGAGATGGGCCGGAAGTTCTTGAGGTCCTTGGGGTCTGCCTTGGGCTTCTTGATGAGAGCGTTGATTTCGGCATGCTTCCAGCTTTCCGGGAATGTTGCTGTTTCAAAGGAGATGTTGATGACCTTCCGTAGTTGGGGGGTGATGGCTGCGTCTGCCGTGTTGAATATGTGGTGTGGAGTTCATGACCTTGCGTGTCTCATCGTCTCTGACGTTGGACCAGGAGGTAAGGCGGTTGGCGTTGTTGGTGTTCGGAGGAGGGGTGGAGTCTGGCGTGGTCGGGTCAGTCGTGGTGTTGAAACTGTCGTGGATGTCAGCGATCTTGCGGTGGAAGAAGATGGCCAGTGAGTCGCACAGTTCCTGTGAGGGCGGGATGTCGGTGTTGGCGCTGGGGTTGGAGAGTTCTTTAACGATGCGGAAGAGCTCTTTGCTGTTGTCGTGTGCGTTGTTATCCAGGCGTTCTTTGAAGGAGGACCTCTTGGCTGATCTGATGAGGTGGTGGTGTCTGCGGGTGGCATCCTTGTGGGCTGCGTGGTTGTCCGGTGTACGTTCGTGGAGCCATTTCTTCTCCAGTTTCCGGCATGCGCGCTTGGAGGCCAGGAGCTCGTCGGTGAACCAGGTGGCTCTCTTGCTGACGTGGCTGTTGGAGGGTTTCTTCAGTGGGGCGAGGGTGTTGGCACAGTCGTCGATCCACTGTCTCAGGTTGCGGGCTGCGGCGTCTGGGTTGGTGGGGTCAGTGGGTGGGTTCTGGGAGAGGGTGGTGAGCAGCTGGTCTTCGGTGACTTTGCTCCAGCCGCGGCGAGGCAGCTGTTGGGTGCAGTGGTGCGTGGTTGGTTTTTTGAAGGTGAAGTGAATGCAGCGGTGGGCGACGTGGGTGCTTGTGGAGAAGACGGCGTTCAGCGTGTGGCCGGCGGCATGGGTGGGTGCAGTGACGAGTTGTCTGAGGCCGAGGTTGGCGAGGTTGCCAATCAGCATGGTGAAGTTGACGTCGTTGTTGTTCTCGAGGTGGAAGTTCAGGTCCCTGAGGAGGATGTAGTCCGTGGAGGCGAGTGCGTGGGTGCTGGTGAGGTCGGCGATGGAGTCCGGGGGGTCTGTAGATGAGCGTTCTTCTGAGGGTGGTGTTGGGGTCGGTGTGGATCCGGAAGTGCAGGTGTTCGGCGGTGTTGAGGGTGTCGTCTGCGTGGGTGGTGACCTTGAGGGTGGACTTGTGGACCATGGCAATTCCTCCTCCGATGCCATTGGCACGGTCCCTGCGGGTGATCTTGTAGCCGTCTGGGATGGCAATGGCGATGTCTGGTGCAGAGGAGTCGTTCCACCACGTCTCGGTCAGAAAGGCTACGTCCGGGGCAGTGGCGTCGAGCAGGTCCCAGAGCTCGATGGCGTGTCTGCGTGCGGAGCGGGTGTTGAGGAGTATGCAGTGAAGGTGGTTGGGTCTGGTCCTTGATGGTTTGGTGGTTCTGTCACAGGTGAAGCTGCAGGTGCGGCAGGAAAAGGGTCCGTGGGTGTGTTTCGGGGCGGCCTGGTTGCAGCGTTGGTCTCGGCCGGTGTTGAGAGCGTGGAGGGAGTCGGCGTCGTAGCTGAGGCTGGGTATGGTGCGGTGGGGTGCGCGGGTCCAGGGGTTCTGGCACGGGGCACGGTCCAGGCGCAGACAGGCGCAGACGGGCTTGCCTCTGGCGTGCCTCTGGCATTAAGAAGGGGTGGAGGGAGGGAGGAGCAGCTGGGAGGCGGGTGGCGGGAAGCGAATGGGAGAGGAGGGGGGCAGGGCCGCAGGGGACGCAGCGGCGGGAAAGGAATGCGTGGAGTGCGGGGAGCGGGGCAGCGAAGAACTTAAGGCACAGCAGAAAGGAAACAGGCAACAAAAACACAGGCAACAGTTATTTAAGCAGCGCACAGAAAAACAGGCAACAAATACAGGCAACAGTGACTAAAGCAGCGCACAGAGAAAACAGGCAACAAATACAATACAAATACAGATAACAGGCAGCAGATCAGACCGAATACTTACCACCCACCACCGGGTGGAGGAGGACCTCGAACTCCCAGCAGCAGCGAGAGGCAGCAGACAGAGGACACAGCACCAGCAGGGAACGCTGGAGCGGTGGGGGGAGTGTCCTGGCCTGAGAACAGGTCAAGGTTTGCCTATATACACTATAACTCACACCCCCACAATGCACTGCTCATGACTTCACATGTTACATCACTCATGACATGGACAGTGACATCACTGATAACATCTCAAATGACATCACTGATGACATCATTAATGTCATCATCCGGTGACTGCGTGTGTTTTTAAAAAGCTTGAGTGTTAAATTGTATACCAAGCAGCAGCGGCCTGTGCAGGTAAGAAAATTAAGCAAATAATTAATTTTCCCTCGCTGTCTGCCGTATCTCCCCACCCTGCCCCACCACTCTTACCTACACGGGTCGCACCTGAGATCAAGGTGTATTGGTGAATCAGTGGGTGTATGAGTGCAAGATTAGATGATTCAGAGGTGCGTGACTAACTGTATAAGTGAGTGGGTGTTTTATTAAATGTATTTGTGTGTGACTGGTTGTGTGAATGTCTGTATCTGTCTGTCAGTTGGTGTCTAAGTGGCTATATGAGTGTGTGTGTTTCTGTATGAGTGATTGATTAGTTGTCTGAGTACCTCTATGGGTGTGTGAGTGTCTACGTGGGTGGGTGATGAGTGAGTGGGTGAGTCAGTAGCTGTATGAGTTAGTGAATGCATCTGTGTAGGGCTGTATGGGTGAGTGAATGTGTTTATGGCTGTGTCAGTGAGTGAGTGCATGTGTTAGTGGTATATGGGTGAGTAACTGGGTATGTGAAAGGCAGTATAGGTGAGTGATGGGGTACATGAGTGACTATGGTATGTCCTTGGGGGCCAACTACCCTCCTGTTACCTCCAGTAAGTCCCACACAGCAGGATAGCTGGCTCTTGGTAAGAGGTCAAGCCCCCTTTCACCCCCACTCTACAAACGTGCTTCCTGGTGCACTAATAATAGGGGGATGAAGTCCCCTTGGCTATTGAGAGTCCTTGGGGGCCAACTACCCCTCCTGTTACCTCCAGCAAGTTCCACACAGTGGGTCTGCTGAGAGTTTTTGGGTGGCCACACCCCATTTCTCTACTGCTCTGCAAAGGTGCCTCCTGGAGCACCACTAGTTGGGGGATGAACCCCCCTTTGGTCTTGAGGGTCATTTGGGGCCAACTAGCCTTCCTGTTATCTCAGTAAAACCCACAAAGCTGGATTGCTGATAGGTAATCAGCGGCCATGCCCCCTTTCTCCACCACTCTGCAAACACGCCTCCTGGAGCATTGCTGCTTGGGGGAAGATGTCCACTTTAGTCCTGAGTCTCCCGGAAGGCAAGAGGACCTCATGCCCCCACCAGCAGTGTGCCAAGACGTGAGTTTGCAGTGTGGTGGAGAAAGGGGGTGTGGCCTCTGACCACCTCTCCGCAATTCCATTATGTAGTGCTTACTGGAGGTAACAGGAGGTCTTGTTGGCCCCTAAGGACCCTCAGCAGCCAGGGAGACTTCATCCTCCAACCAATAGCGTGAATGGAGGTGCGTTTGCAGAGTGGTGGAGAAAGGGGGTGGGGTCACCAGCGAGTTGCAGCATTTTTCTATCTTTCAGGAAGGGGCGCCACGTGGCCTCCTTTCCCTGGATCATTTTGGGCCCAATGGACCCCATTTTCCAGGGTTGCCCCTTTTGTATTTTGTTTTTATTTTTCTTAAAAAGGGAGGAGGGACACATGCCCCCTCCCTCCATGGCCGATTTCAGACCTGGGGACTCCAACCCTGGGGCATGCTCTTTTTTAAAAAAAATTTAAAGGGAGAGGTCTGCGTGCCCCGGGCCATTTTTGGCCCCAGCGACCCCATCCACGGTGCCTGTCCCTTTTTAAATAAAATATATATTTTTTTGAACCAAGGGAGGGGGGCCATGCTCCTGTAATGCCATAGCATACTGCAATGTCCTGAGGGTGAGCACCGCGGGACATTGCTAGAGCCAGCCCTGAGGAGTAAGTAAATAAATCTGGTATTTGTAAAACGCAAACTACTCACCCTTACGGGTCTCAAGGCGCTGGGGGCTGTCGTGGAAATTAAGTGAGCTATTGCCCAGAGTCACATGGTGCTGAGGTGCCGCCGGAACCGGGGATCGAACCGTGAGTCCTGTGCTCCGAAGTCAGCTGCCCTGGCCGCTGCACCACACCTCTGGAGTGATGGTCTCCTGGGCCATCAAGGGATCCAGGAAGGGGGCAGCCCAGTCTCCCTCCAATGTTAACTTTACCCCCGTGGATGCAGTGGTTCCCAAGGCCAGGGGCCTGCAACTGACCCCTTTCATTACTGTGTTTGTGCCCCGAGAACATGGTGGACACTGGGGCAGTGGGTGCGGCCATACAGCCTCCCCTCACATTTCTTTTAAAAAAGTATGGAAAGAGACCCACGGTGGAATCTGTATATATAGCTAACCCTGGTCCCCGTGGGCATATAGGGTTGTCCTTGAGACACAATACATGTTTACAGAAAGGAAGCACTCGAAGGATACTGTACATTAGGTTAGGGCAAGGGAAGGTACAAACTCAAGCTGGACAGCCTAAAACAAAAAAAAACATCAAATGGAAAGCAAGAAAACGTGAGTTACAAACCACAAAGCCAATAGCAAGCGACTGGCAGAATGCACTTCCAGGTCAACTTTCTGAATGTCCCAAAGATGTCTTTTGCAAACCAGACAACTGTGCTGTCTGGTAGGCTGTGACCTAAAAAGACTATCCCAATTTACTGTTTAGGGATGTTTGCTGAGAATTCAGACCCTGTTACTTTGTGTGTAGGCACTATTGCGATGCCAGTAAGTCTGCGTAACTTCTCTACATGCCTGAACACAGAATTGTAGAAGTTTACAGCATGCAGCGAAAAACTGTACTTTTTCTACCTCTAAAGAGCTACATCGAAAACATTTTGGGGATCATTTACAAGAAGTGGCGCATCGCTGCGTGAAAGCGGCGATGCTCCACTTCTCAGTGCACACTTCTTGCGACACCAATTGCGCGTCATATTTACAATATGACGCATCATGTCGCAAGGAAGGACAGATGCGTCAGTATAACTGACGTATCTGTCAGTGCAAAAAGTGGCGCATTGCTGGAGTTGTGTCGGAAGCCTGCGTCACCCTTAAGCCTGCCATGAGGTAGGCGTAAGGTTGCGCCACACCTACGACCCTTTCTTGCCGGGGTACTCCCACCCTGCATACATTATACCTGGCGCAGGTATAATGAGGCGCAGGGGTTTACGAAGTGATGCATCTACCCGCCACTGGTGCGTCACAAAAAGTGACGCACCGGTGGTGCAAAAGTGACGCAGGGGTTCATAAATGAGCCCCTTTGAATTCACACAATTTCCCAACCTCACACCATCTTTGGTGTATAACCCCTTCGCCGCAGGGGTAATTCCCCCATGGCGCGGGGGGGCACGCGCGGTGATCGCGATGAGCCCAGCTCGTCACGACCCCGCCCACTGATTGATTCTCCCGCACAGGTGGGGAATCAATCGTGCGTGGGTGAGCCACGGCCGTTATGAGCACAGCTCCACTGTGCCTCATGACGAGCTGGGCTCGTCATGAGCATGCAAACGGATAATACAAATCTTTATATTGATGCATTTTTAGTCGGGAGTCATAGAGGACTTCATGGCTGAGATGAATTGCCCTAAATATTTTTTTCATCGTAACTGGTAGGCCAGTCTTATCTTGGTAGACATTTTTTAGCCAAAGACTTGAAACTATCTATCTGGTTGATCAGTAATCAGCATACAATATACTCAACCAATCAACCTGTTACGCTTATTAGACCTAAGTCGTTCAATAAAAGGAATTAATATCAGGCTAAAATTGTGAGTACACATGTCTGACAAAGTTAACCATTTGAACATGTTTAAAGATCCCAGTTGCAGGCATGAAATACATGGATCTAAAAGCTTCAATTTCCATACCAGCATATAGCTGTCGTACTTCGGGTAATGCTTATCAAGACCACTGTAGTGCATGCAAGTAATGGGAAAATGCAGTAAGATGATAGATTGTGCTACAAAGAAACATACCTAGTAATGGATTTAATGGAAAGCAGGCCAAAAGTTAACTGACAGCATCTTGAAGCTGGTGCATTTAAAATATGGTAGCCCATAAAACCACAGGCCGGAAATAAATCTAAATAAATCCCAATTCCAAGGTCTGCAGGTATGGTTTTAGATGGAGGTAAAGAGAGAGCCCTAGTTTGGGTCTTCGAGGGGCGACCTGGAAATTTAAATGGTGAGTGAACAGAAATAGGTATTTGTGGGAAAACTCAAGGAGTTTCTGTTTACAACAAAAACGTTTGCCGATCTGAAAAAAGAAAAACAAAAATACGCCCCAGTCTCAGGAGCATCACCACACAAAGTCAACAAAACCATGAACATACTTACCTGAACTGCCATGCACATTATTAGGTTGGTTAAGTGCATAATTTAGATTGACAGCCTGATTGTTCTTACAAATGCTTCCTCTGTCATGGGATGTAATTGTTCAGCAGTAGATTATGTCCCTGCCTTGAGAAAATGATTACATGAAATAAAATGCTAGATAGCTAATGCCTATGCCACCAATTCCCACTCTTACCCTTTTAGTATCTTTTTGCTAATTCACCAGAATCTCAGACTGGTGCATTTCGCTGTATGTATTTCAGGACTTCTCGGATTACCCTCCTTTTTGGCAAATGGTCATTCAGCATCCCACTGCCCCTGTGGCTTAGATGGTTAGTCCTTATTACAATTATAATTTGTGTGTCTTTCTCTCACATACCCTTACACATCACATTGCCAGGCACTGCATCTCATCACACAAAAATGACACATCGGCATTCATCACACACAACATAACAACACTTCTCATTTAGGCTCAAAATAAGAGTTAAGACCAACTCAGCCACACACTCTACACCATGTAAGCTCTACAGCACCCCACATAGGGGTAGTACACACCATATAAATGCTACAATACCAAACAACTCAGCCAAAGGGATCTTCCAAATTGTCGGCTCCACGAAGCCCACTTCCACTTCCAATTGGATGGTACCATCTCTGTGACTTTGCGTACTGATGGCTCTCCTCTTGCTTTTTGACTCCGTAGTGCTTAACTGTTTCTCAGGGAATTTCACCTTTACTCTGTTGATAAAACTATTGCAGTTCCTTCCACAATCAAGTTTGGCTCTCCACTTGATCCCGGTCCAGTAAGCCTTCTACATCATATTCTTTCATCCATACCTCCCACTCCCACTGATCTGTGTAATAGCTCCCATTGAAAGGGGACTATTGCCAAAAGCAGGAAGCAGGTCCTTGTGGTACCCTTGCTAAAAAACACTCTGCAAACCCCACAGTTTTGAGCAATTTCGGACGCATTTCTTTTCCCATTTCCTAGTAACCTTTTAGAAAAAGAAGTTAATCAACAACTTTGATGCTTTCTACAAAGTAATTACATTCTTGATTCACTTCAATCTGGCTTTCAGGAACTATACAACCCAAAACGTTCCTGCTCTCTTTACATTCAGCAATCTTTGTATTCTTTTGGATGAGGGCAGCTCTACTTCTCTCATTCTACTAATCGATCAGCAGCGTTCCATACAGTGCCTCACAATATTCTTCTTTCTAGTCTTTCTAAGATTGGAATTGGGAACATGGTGTTGCAGGGATTCTGCTTATGCACAGAACTATGCGCAGGAACCCAGGCCCTCAGTGAATTGTGGTGTACCAAAAACTCACCTCAGAACCCCTTATCCGACCAGCATCAG
Source organism: Triturus cristatus (assembly GCF_964204655.1). NCBI lineage: Eukaryota > Metazoa > Chordata > Amphibia > Caudata > Salamandridae > Triturus > Triturus cristatus. Next base: position 166,124,054 of record NC_140580.1, on the reverse strand, counting down.
TGTCCCATTCGTTCTCCGAGGTTTAGCTCGGCGGTCCCAATGTATAGACAACCCAGAACAAGCGACTTAGTGTATATCTCAGGAATGGTGGGAATCAGAAATACCTGTTCGTAATTATTCTCATATCAGTCCACAACAGAATAAACAGAGACACGGTAAAAGTTTAAAGAATTTATTTTATAAACCTCGTGTCCTAAGATGCAGCAGTTTGGCTAACATAAGCAGACAAACGATTAAAATCAAAACCATCAGCATAGTTACAATACCATAGAAAATGAAAGGAGTAATCATACTAAAATGACAGTGGATCTAAGCCACCTTCCTTTCTCTAGCAAACTAATAGTATTATTATTAGACTAGTAAAAGGTCTCTAGGCTTGAATGGGGAACCCCATACCGTAAATATCAGCTCAGTGAGATCACATCACAGGATCAGCTAGGCTCTGCTCCTGGGAAAGCTCTTCTTCCCAATGTAATGAAAACATGTAACACTGCAATATTAAAAGCACCCGACTTTCAGGTATTTGCAGCTGCGTGCGTGTTATGGCTAAATAGTGGGCCGATCAACCTGAACCCAACAACATGCACCGTCTAGCGACCCAGATCGTTTCTTTACACTGTGTACAGACCAAGGTCGCTGCTCACTGTTTAGGATGTGAACAACAGACAGTTCTCATGTGAAGCAAAGTCGAGCAAGCATTTCTCAATTTAATAACATGTGACTACAGTGTCGTGTGCAAAAGCAGCAAAAGCGGCAAGATGGCTTTCTAACATCTAACGCGGTTGTGCTAACTTAGCATTGTACATATATAGATAACGATCTTCACTACACCCCCCGTTAATCGGACCACTAACCAGTAGGGGAGCACTTGCAAGAACGCAGAGTTCAAGTTTGATAGAACGGAACCAAGGGCATGAACTATAAGTCCATCTAAGGTAAGTGAAAAAGTTCGAAGAAAAAAATAAAGAAAAAATTAAAACGGAGTAAAAAAAACCCATGTAGAGGATAAAAAAAACATCATTGAAGGACGTAGGATGAAATGATAGTACAAAAGTCAATCCATCAATGTATAAGCACAATAAGTTGCAACAGCTTCCAAGAGGAAATCATTGGAACGTTCCGCAAAATTATCTGTCATCCAGTTGAGGATGGGGAAGGAACATACATGCTCCTCAACCACCGGAGCCTGCAGCACCAGACGAGGACAAATGGCGTGTTCTTCAAGATAACTTCTTGCTAAGAAGTCAATCGCAGCTGTTCCGATGTCCCAATTCCCCAGGACTCCATGTGCTGCTCCACAGGCCATAATCCCGACGCCAGAACAGTCCAACTCATGAGCCACTAAGGGGCTCATCAGCCGATCATAATCCGGGGCAGGAGACACCGAGTTCGACAGACACAAATCCAGAGCCCATTGGAACGGACAATCTAGGCAATGAAAGACAGGCTGCACACAAGTAAAGTAGGGAAACCGGAAGGACAGTCCATAGGCTATGCTTAGAGTCGCCAGGGGTAAAGTGCAATAGTACTCAAGCATCCGGTTATGAAGATGGAGCAGCCGGGACATGTTGTCGTGTGACGCAAGTTGTGCATCCATAGTGCAGTGCGCAGATCAACAAAAGAATTCCAGCTATGAGGGCGAGAAGCAAAGGGAGACCTCCGAAGACGCTGGAAAAAAAAAATGAAAAAATGCTGGGATCACACCAAAAATAGTTTGAAAGGAGGTCACGAGGCCGGAGCCCACAATTTAAAAAAATTGAGCCATGCCACTTGTTGACGAGGCATTAAAGATAGTCTGAATCAGGGTCCCAAAATGAAGTGGGAGATCAGTATTCAAAAGCGCTTGCACCTCAGTGCGGGTGTTTGCTACGTGAAGGACAAATGTTTCCCGGGATGAAGTCAACGGGACTTCTTTTTGAGACAATAGAGACCTTATTCTGCTCATCTTGTTGAACTCTGCTTTCAAGGTTGGAATGGAAGGCCAGATGAGACATCGAGCCGTCCATGTGGGGGTGGGAAAAGGACGTTATTACAGCAAACTACTCTCTGTGATACAGTCACTATGTAGGGAATTCCCACTAACATCCCACAGCAAGCTTCATTATTTAATAGCAAATAACTACCATTAGCAAGCAGCGTAAAAGACGGTGTTATAACTGGCACAGGAATCCCTTTCAGGGCGCAAGCTAAATTAGGAGCGTGCACATTACATGTACCATGCAATTGAATGTGCCTACACACTACAGAGTGATCCGGAGTGGAAGTGCACTCTTCACCTTTCAAGTAAACCTCCTTGCCGTCTCTCACACATCTATACGTGAATGGGAGTGACCAAACTTGTATAAGCCACACAGCAGAATTCAATTCAGCAACAGAGAAAGGTAAAGGTTCTAATTTCTCAATGTGTAGTAATGAATATGTAGCATCTTTCATGGACATGAACTGTTGTTTCGCCGTTAAATTAAAAGGAAGGAACATAGATGAAGTGTTCATGTAAACCCAAGGGACTTTCCCTGCCTTTAATGTTTGCAAGGTCCATGCAAATTGCATAATAGAACGCAATTGATTTTGACCATGATACAATACAGACAAATCATCCCGCACAATGCCTACCACAGATGAAACAATATTGTCTAAGGTATAAATTCTGGAAGACAGGGTGTTAATACTATTATCTATAACAGCCAATACCTTTTCCATATTGGCTTGATCAATAGCACGTAATCTGGATACAGCCTCAATTTGTGATAACTTCCAAACTTCTTTTGGTACTGCCAACTGCAGGACCCTTAACAAAATCATTCAAATCTATTTTGTCATTTAATCGTGCTAAATGAAGTTTAACAGATGCTAAAGTGGAATGTTGCAGCCAAGACTGGCATAACTTCCCTACTGAGTAGGTAGTTACAGTGTGAGAAGATTCAAAATGGGGGTCCACACGAACCTGTGTATACCCCTGCTTCAAATCCAGAAACCGATGTTGACAGGAGTCCGAACTCGTCTGCCACACCAACCACCCTTCTGGATCCAATTCAGAAATATTGAAGGATGTGTTGGAAACATATGTCTGCAACATAGCAAGGGACAGATCAGTATGATTACCCCAATTAGGATAAGCACCCAGACCCGGAATCGAGGGAGAATTTAATTTTTTGGAAGTAGCCAATCCAAAACAGGTGGTTTGAAAAACGGACAAATTTAAAAATAACATGTGATTCGGGATGAGACAGGCACGATGCAAAGCTTCTGTTCCCTGTACCTGCCACGGTTTGGAGCCCCAAACCGATTTAAGATCGATAGTAGCTTTCCACAGATCATATCCTCCAATTGCCAATTCGTCCATAAAGGACTTGGAATACAACAATTTGGTGTGTGTCCGTCTAACTTTGGAAGCAGACTCAGGTTCAACCTTAAAATATAAAGAGGGCGGATTTGACACACTAAAATCAGAAAAATAGGTGAATTTATCCACTAACGTGGCAGAGCTGCCCATCCTAGGGGCGGGACAGTGTTCCCATGGTGTATAATTTACAAAATTTCTAAACGTATTTGCTTTGTGTAGGAAATGCGTGCCATAATGTTGATAGCAAAATTGCTCATCATAATTAGCAGTATCTAAATACAAATCCTCAGCATCAAATGCAGCATAATATTTCAAATCAGAAAACAGTGCTTCAATGGCTTGAACATCCCAGTCATCTGAGTGGATGTTCTGCTTAACGACACCACCCATAGAAACACAAAATACATTTGGCACATTAATTACTTCAGTGGGGCCATGAATTTGAAATTTTACGGCATCCCAAGCGATCCCATCACGTACAGGCCAGGCAGTAATGTTCACAAAAGTCTGGTCCCTTTTCATAATATGTGATGAGGAGTGGGGGGCCAAAGTTACATCAATTAGTCGAATTGTAGATCTTTCTTTCAGGTAGTGTCCATTGATAAGTCTAAAAAACACTACCACAAAGCAAATGGACATAAACAAAAAAACACATATGAGCACTAGCCAAATGTAAGTCCAAGGGGGAATTAAAAAATGTCTTTTGAACCAGGCCACGAAAATCGAAACTTTGGAGGGGACAATGGAAGTCATTGAATTAGAGTCAAAAGAGTCTTGTGAGTGGGCAACTGTGGTGGATTGCAAAACAGGCAATGTAATATCCGCAGGATAAGCATACTCAACGTCTTCAGGCAGACCACCAGGTGTCGGTGGCAATGAAGGACCAGTAACTGTATGCATCTCGACGGCAACATCAGGCACTGTGTTAGAAGCTCGGGCCACAACAGAATTTCTCAGCATCGAAGGGCAAGAAACCACCGGTGTCATACTAAGAAGAATCGGCCACTCGCTGTTGCTTGACATTGTCAATAGAGATGTACCTGTTATCCTTTCGACCAGAAAGTGGAGGTAAAATGACTGTTCGAGTACCCTGTACTCCAAGCACTGGAACTGGTGCACGATAAGAGGGGCCGAAGTCCTTCTTGTTCTCCACCTTCTCACGGACCAGATCACCAACTCGAGGTAGCCAGCCGACTACCGGAACCTGAAGCACAGCATCAGATGAGGAGGGTACATGTTCCTTCGCTAGACTGTCTCTGGCTTCTTGAAGATTCTGCAATACAGCACAGTGTTCATCTACGTCAAAGGGTGCGGCTGACGCCGCCATGTCTAGACAGAACAAAGCGGTACAAAAGGGGGTGGTGATGGACAGAGCATCAGAACCAATCAAACACTCACACCCAGTCAACAGATCTGGGTTTGATCCATCACCGTTCTTTAGCCCACTCTGCCACCCCAGTTCAGACATGGCCATATGCAAATCAGTCTGACCCTGTGCCTCATGGGAACAGTCCAGCCCGAACTGCCAAGCCATGCCTTCCCTGGACCGGAAACAAGCTTCCTAGGGAGATTATTAAGTGCATGTTGCACGTCATATAAATGGGCTAGCCAGTTCCGGCCAGTACCTAAAACCCTGGCTGTCAAAGATTGCTTTAAGTCACGGTTCATTCGCTCCACCACACTATTACCCTCAGGTCGGTATGGAGACGAAAATTTGACTTGGACCCCCAAATTTCTCATGGCTTCTTTGTACGCCTTAGAGGCGAACGCAGGGCCCTGATCAGAATGAAAGGTATTTATTATTTATTTATATTTATGAGAAACAAGAGCCACCCATATGTCCCTGTGAACTGGGTATTAATATTAGATAAGAAAATGTTTACAAGGAACTTATTCAAATTAGTACATTTGCAATAGGGAGTAGAAATTATACTCACAGCTGATTTAATCAAAAAACAAAAGAGTATACCAAGACTTATTTCACTTTGCCAAAGAAACTTACAATAAATGCAATTACTTAATTAGCCTGGAGAGCTTATTTACTTCTAGGACCGATCCACAACCTGAAAGGATAGGTCTGCCCGGTGGATTGGCAAGGTCTTTATGCACTTTCGGTAGCGTGTATAGGACCGGGGTCCTAGGGAGTTTTTTATTTAAATATTCAAATTCTTGTTTATTTAAAAAACCTTCATCAACTCCTTTCTGTGTGACCACAAGTATACATTCCTGAATTTGACTTATAGGGTCTCGTTGTAGTCTTTTGTAATGATTGTTGTTACTTAATTGTCTCATTATTTCTGCTTCATAATTTTTTCTCTCCTGGATGACAATTCCACCCCCCTTATCTGCCGGTTTCAAAATGATTGACTCATCTTTTTTCAGGTTAAGGGCTTCACATTCCAATTTGGTGATATTGTATGGAGTATAAGTTCTTATACTTTTTAACTTCAGAATATCTGCAAGGACTCCTTTTTCTTAACTTTGATAGCTTTATTTCGGTCGGTGACCATAAAAGCACAGATAAAATATATACATACAAGATAAAACATAAATAATTATACATACAAGATAAAAAGTTATTAAACAGAAGTTATCAAAGATGAGATGATATAGAGTTTTTGTACATCATTATTAAGAACAATCAAATTTTACAGTTAGTTAATCAGGGCAGACCTCCTACGACACATACCATATAAGAAACGGGAAACAGTAAACACAATAAGTGGTGAAGTATCATAACGTAATATCCTGCATGCTTGCGCACACTGTTTTAGACCCAAATTTCTACACAGTGGCACAATCCAGGATCTACGTATTTCCTTATAGGCGGGACAAAAGAATAAAATATGGGCTAGGTCTTCTTTAGATTTGTTGCAACCAGGGCAAACCCCCTCACCTCTTCCTGCCCATTTACAGGTCAGTTCCCCAATTGGGAGACAACCATACCTTAACTGGATATATAGCTTTTTTGCCATAGGGGGCTGGATCAAATCTAAGAACTCCTCCCTGCTGGGTGCCAATTTCACTTGTAGAAAGTCTGTAGTCAGCCTGCCCATGGACTGTGCACGGTATAACAGTGCTAGGTTGTGCTGTCTAAGTAGGGCTAGTAGTTCAAATTTCTGGACCGCTATACAACTTTCCCCAGGAGTCTCCCATAATCGTGGCAGGCCTATCTGATATGCTACAGCTTTGATATGAGATAGCCAAGGTATATTTTTAGTCTTTAGTTGGTCCCAAATTGCTGAGAATTCAGCTCTATAATCATCGAGCTCGGGCACTGTCCATAGCCTTTTCCAGTACAGAAGGGGTCGACTCGATAAAAGTTCAGAGATGGGCTCTAGATCTAAGTCTAGTCTCATGGGTGTAAGCGGTGTGCTCTGGGGAAGCCCTAACAGGTTTCTAGTGAATGTATGTTCAACCTTAGAAAGGGTCGATACGCGAGTATGACCCCAAAGTTCTGCGCCGTATAAAGCGGCAGGTCTAGCTTGAACCCTGTACATTTCAAGAGCTGGGGAGACTGGTTTGAATTGTGTTTTCCTATGGAACTTGTTAATGCCACCCGCTATCTGTGTGAGCCTCAGGGCAGATTTGACTACCTGGGGGCCCCAGCTGAAATCTTCAGTCAGGGTAACACCCAGATAAACAAAAGTTCTAACCCTTTCTAGCGGGGTGCCATTCAGGAGTGGGCAGGGACGGGTGCGTTTTGGTGGGCCGAAGATCATATACTTTGTCTTCTCTAGATTGATCTCAAGTCCCCTCAAGGCGCAGAATGTTACAAAACTGTCCAGAACCCTCTGGATGCCTGTTGATGTTCGCGACAGCAGCAAGGTGTCATCCGCGAACATCAGAGCAGGCACCCGCCCAGATGACAACCGAGGGACATCGCTATTTCTGACAGCATCCAGATCGCCCACCAAGCCATTTATGTAGAAGCTAAAAAGCGTGGGAGCCAGGCGGCAACCCTGGCGTACCCCTCTGGTAACGGGGAAGGGGTCTGATAGATCGCCGTTCTTCCCACAGCGTACCTGGGCATAGTTCCCTTTGTGGAAACGCTTCAAAACTTCAAGTAAGTATGGTGGGAGCTTTAGATCTTCCAGTACCCTCCATAGATTTTCCCTGGGCACAAGATCAAAAGCAGCCCGTAAATCTACGAATACCAGGTATAAGCTACCACCCTCCAAGCTTACAGTCTTCCAAAACAGAACCTGTAATCTAAAGAGCTGGTCTAAGGTCGAAATTCCAGCTCTGAACCCAGCCTGCAGAGTAGTTATTATTTTGTTCTCTTCTGCCCACCCTAGTATTCTATCCAGAATAATCCGCCCCATAAGTTTCTGTGTGGTATCCAGGAGGCTTATCGGCCTGTAGTTAGAGGGAACTAAGGGGGAGCCTTTTTTAAAAATAGGAACAATTTCGGCCCCGGCCCAGGTATCTGGGATATTAGTTCCCAGTAAAACTGCATTAAACAGTGCAGCTAGGTAGGGTGCCCAGATTTTGGGTTGGGAGCGAAAGAGATCGCCGGGCACTTTATCCAAACCAGGTGCTTTGTTAGGGGGCTGCCTGGCGATAGCGTACTCCACTTCCTTGATTGAGATCCTGTCAACGCTTTCGGCAGCCAGCCGAGCCCCATTACCTGGGTGGTCTATGTGGTCCGCACAGTCTGTAGGCCTCCGCATTCTGCACCCACACGGGGGATCCAGGTCCAGTATGGTACAAAGAGAGCCATCTAGTTGAGATACCCTTTCATCATCCGGATACACCAAAGTTGCCCCCGGGGAAGAACTATACAGTGTGGCAAAGTGTACTTCCCACACTGAGGGATCAATGTTTGGCAAAAAGGATTCCTCACTATCTCTCTTGGTACTTTTCACTATTGCCAAAAAAGTTTAGCGTCCTTTAGCATTAGGGCTTCCTTCAGTTTTTCCCATATCTCCTCTTCCCATTCCATCTTGCTCCTATATAGTTCCTCCTTATATGCCTTCCTAAGAGCTCTAGTGTTCTGTTTATTTTTTAGCTTGATTGCTGTTAGGAGGTCCTTTTTTAAGTTCCTACAGACGGTATTATACCAGGGGTAGTTTTTCGGTACACGCCTCTTGGCACGAATTACAGGGTGGAAAACATCGGCCAGTACCTTGACTAGCTGTTTGTGTGTGTCCAGTACTTGTGCATACCCGTTTTCTTCAGCTATCTGAGCTATAAATGGTATCACCATTTGATAGATTTTTGCAAGCTGCAGGGGTGACTTTGCCAGGTTTGGCCATTTCACCCTCCTTCTATTATTAGTTAATACGAGGAGGGCCTTGCCAAAGTTAATTTGGTCTCGCTATTTTTCAGGCCAAAAGACCCTGACTTCAATGTTAAGATCAGTGCATTATGGTCACTGTCTTGTCTTTTCTCTATTCTAAAGTCCTGCAGCTTGTCCCAATTTTTAGCCTCAATCATTATATAGTCAATGATGGACACCCTGTTGGTCCGATTAAATGTTCCAGTTGCTGGGCGGTCAGAATCCATTCTCCCTTTGCATGCCCGCAAGGACATTGCTAGAGAGAAGGATTTTATTTGTAGCACCAAAGGTGTCCAGGCTCTTACGGGAACAGTGTCAGGAGCTGGGATGTGCCACAGCTCATCTACTTCATCCTGGTCACCCAGCTCAGCTTCACCAAGCGGTTCAAACTGGCAGTTAAAGTCCCCTCCAATAACTCTAGCAATAGAAGGGCCGGCCTTTGCCTGCGGATGATGCCAAGATGTCATAAGTGGCAAAGGTCGTGCTGGCACTATTTTCTAATGCCCAGGTCTCTTGCATTAGGCAGATATCAAATTTAGCCATAAATGCAGCCCACTCTGGGGTGGACAATTTGTTTTTTAGGCCAGCTATGTTCCATGAGACCAATTTTATGCAGCATTGTATCGAGTCATCAGAGCCCTTGGTAGCCCAAGAGGTTACATTATTTGCCCTCCCCTTAGGTATCTGGTCGGATGGTGGGTTGGCTGTGAAGTCTATAGATGGAATTTTCCCGGCTAATGCCCTTGCCCAACTAGGGGCCTCGTTGTTGGTATGCGGGTTTAGCTTTTCAACTGAACTGAGTCAATCTACCTCCTCCAATACACTGAATCTATTCCAGTGTGGTTGTAGCGGAGAGCGAAAAGGGCGAAAAGGCCTACTTTCCCTATATAACCCTCTATTTTCCGGGGTATAAGGTAGACGGTAATACCCCCTGTTTGCAGGCCTAACTCTATGCCGATATGGTTCCAGGCTAGGGGTAGGATAGAAATATGAGAGGTGTAATGCAGATATTTGGGTGTTTTGCCTATAAGTATCAGTGCTGCATATGTGTTGCACGGCAGTAGCATCCCTGAAGTTTAAAATTATCACATCCCCAGCTATAGTCTTTGGGTTCCTCCCAATCCAACCCACTCTTCTAGCAAGAAGGATCTCGCCTGAGATATTTCCTGGTAAGGGCCTATTTACCGTGAGCCATTGAATACACTTATTTTTCAAATCGTCCTCCCTCTCTCTTTTTCCCTCGCTTAAGGGTGGTACACCCACAAGTGCTACAACGAATGGCTGGGCTTCTGGGGGTAAGTTTATTGTTGGCAGCTGGTGGGAGCTAGTTCTTATCATCGTGTTACTTTTCGTAGATGTATTGGTTTCAGGCCCCTGGTCACCTTCCTTTGTCTTAGTTACAGCTTTGTCAACTATACTTGGTAAATTTACTGTAAGTTGGCTACTCTTACTCTGGGAACCAGTATTGGGTAGAGCTTGGAGTGAAGCAGAAGTTAATCTTTGTGTATCGATACCTGTGCCCATATCAGTATTCTGTATTAAGAAATTATTACTTCCGGCCATTAGATTACAGGGGGCATTACATGATTCGACTTCCACAGCGAGGGGCCCCGTACTTCTTTGGGGATTAGCTACCTCAACTTTACCTCCACCTCTAGTGTTCATCACCGAGATGAGTTTATCGAGTTTTGACACCAAGGGCTTGAGCTGCGTAATTATTGTCCTCTCTAGGGACGCTTGTAAGTCCGCAACCATGTTAGCAACCCATCAAGGTATCCCTGGCATATGTTCGGGTAAATTATTAGATGGGGTCACCAAATCATGGTTTGCATGGATATTTTTGCTCGACTTAGTTGAGATGTTATTTTTCCTGTTTCTAGGACAGGGTTTGCGTGCATCTAGCTTTTTCACTACAGCAGTGGGAGGAGTCAAAGTGGTAGGTCTACTATGAGGGTCTTTAATATTTTCTGCAGGCAACTGACTACAAGGCAAATCTATGTAGGATGATGTCATACATGACCTGACCTCCAGCACTTCATTCATAGTGGTTGAGGTATCTAATTCCTGTACTGGAATACATAAAGATGGAGTGATAGAGAGCCGTCTCTCTGTGTTCTCAATGGCGCTTGCCACAACCCCAATGGTCTGCTGTAACATTTTATCTATGGCAGTCAAAGTTGGTAAAGGTTGGGGTTCAACGGTCAATAATCTGGTGTGTGACCGTGTGACTGGAGATTTAGTTTTAGCTTTCTTGCCCCGTTTCATCATTGTCTTGGTTAATGTACACTATAGGTGCAGTGCAATATGATGACAGATCTAACGCTATCAGGGAGTGAGCTAGATATTATCACCAATGAGAATAATTAGTCTCTATGTCTATCATAAGCGCCAGTAATATGAACTAAGCAGAATATGTAACTAGCTCACAGAGTACACAGCAGTTCAAAAGGTCCGGAAAGAGTCACTCAAATACGAACAGTACTGACCAGATAGTGCGGGCCAAGAGGTGTGGCCCAGCCCAGCCTCGATCGGCCCCGGACGGCCTCAGACGGCCCGCCCTTTGCCCGGGCTTAGCCCCGGCGCTGACCCGCGCGCGTCCCGCGTCGCGGGGGAAGTCCTCGGTTTTAAGCGCCTCCTGGCGCGCTTCTGATGAGGGCGGGCTTCCGCCGCTAGGCAGCTTGGAAGCTGCAGTCCTTGCTGTGTCCCGCTACCGTCTACGGATGGCCGCGGAGGGGGTGAAGGAAAGCAAGGTGAGTGCCCCACTGCTTGGCTGCTTGGTCAAGAAAAGATGCCACAGTTTGACCCGGTTTGGAGGAGACACCCGCTCTGCCGGGGAAGTCCTCGGTTTTAAGCGCCGCCTGGCGCGCTTCTGATGAGGGCGGGCTTCCGCCGCTAGGCAGCTTGGAAGCTGCAGTCCTTGCTGTGTCCCGCTACCGTCTCCGGATGGCCGCGGAGGGGGTGAAGGAAAGCAAGGTGAGTGCCCCACTGCTTGGCTGCTTGGTCAAGAAAAGATGCCACAGTTTGACCCGATTTGGAGGAGACACCCGCTCTGCCGGGGAAGTCTGCGGTTTTAAGCGCCTCCTGGCGCGCTTCTGATGAGGGCGGGCTTCCGCCGCTAGGCAGCTTGGAAGCTGCAGTCCTTGCTGTGTCCCGCTACCGTCTCCGGATGGCCGCGGAGGGGGTGAAGGAAAGCAAGGTGAGTGCCCCACTGCTTGGCTGCTTGGTCAAGAAAAGATGCCACAGTTTGACCCGGTTTGGAGGAAACACCCGCTCTGCCGGGGAAGTTCCTCGGTTTTAAGCGCCTCCTGGCGCGCTTCTGATGAGGGCGGGCTTCCGCCGCTAGGCAGCTTGGAAGCTGCAGTCCTTGCTGTGTCCCGCTACCGTCTCCGGATGGCCGCGGAGGGGGTGAAGGAAAGCAAGGTGAGTGCCCCACTGCTTGGCTGCTTGGTCAAGAAAAGATGCCACAGTTTGACCCGGTTTGGAGGAGACACCCGCTCTGCCGGGGAAGTCCTCGGTTTTAAGCGCCTCCTGGCGCGCTTCTGATGAGGGCGGGCTTCCGCCGCTAGGCAGCTTGGAAGCTGCAGTCCTTGCTGTGTCCCGCTTCCGTCTCTGGATGGCCGCGGAGGGGGTGAAGGAAAGCAAGGTGAGTGCCCCACTGCTTGGCTGCTTGGTCAAGAAAAGATGCCACAGTTTGACCCGGTTTGGAGGAGACACCAACATTCGTTCACCAAAGAGCATCATGCATGGGGTCCGCCCACCCAGAGACCTTCTAGGGAGATTATTAAGTGCATGTTGCACGTCATATAAATGGGCTAGCCAGTTCCGGCCAGTACCTAAAACCCTGGCTGTCAAAGATTGCTTTAAGTCACGGTTCATTCGCTCCACCACACTATTACCCTCAGGTCGGTATGGAGACGAAAATTTGACTTGGACCCCCAAATTTCTCATGGCTTCTTTGTACGCCTTAGAGGCGAACGCAGGGCCCTGATCAGAATGAAAGGTATTTATTATTTATTTATATTTATGAGAAACAAGAGCCACCCATATGTCCCTGTGAACTGGGTATTAATATTAGATAAGAAAATGTTTACAAGGAACTTATTCAAATTAGTACATTTGCAATAGGGAGTAGAAATTATACTCACAGCTGATTTAATCGAAAAAAAAAGAGTATACCAAGACTTATTTCACTTTGCCAAAGAAACTTACAATAAATGCAATTACTTAATTAGCCTGGAGAGCTTATTTACTTCTAGGACCGATCCACAACCTGAAAGGATAGGTCTGCCCGGTGGATTGGCAAGGTCTTTATGCACTTTCGGTAGCGTGTATAGGACCGGGGTCCTAGGGAGTTTTTTATTTAAATATTCAAATTCTTGTTTATTTAAAAAACCTTCATCAACTCCTTTCTGTGTGACCACAAGTATACATTCCTGAATTTGACTTATAGGGTCTCGTTGTAGTCTTTTGTAATGATTGTTGTTACTTAATTGTCTCATTATTTCTGCTTCATAATTTTTGTTCCTAACTTTTGTTGTATGATATTGAACCTGTCCTGACACAAGTGGCACCACCGATTACCGGATATGAAACTAAGTTAAAAAATGCACACGATAAAACCTTGGAATCATCATCTATCCTTTCATAACGGCAGTTTGAAGAATATGGCGATTGAAAAAAAGTTGATATTTGCAATGTCAAAAGACGTCTCATTACCATCTTGGTTAATTGACATTTTACTCACATCGAAATTGGACTTCCTGAAAATATTGATTTGACGTACAGAGTACATCTTTAAGGGAGGGCGGGGCATACATGTTAAAGCTCAAACTGTCTTAAAACGATTGTCACATTGGTTACCTACGGAATGACTGTTGATGTATATTTTGCATTATGGGAGTTGAAGTTTAGACGGGTTATGATGCGAAACTACCGGGTAACGACATTGGTTAATTAAAAGGGAGGGGTCTGTTGTTTAAATACGAGGACGTTAGAAGTTGAAAATAACGCTGCTTAGCGCATATGAAAGTCCGTAAACGACAGATATCGAAAGGTAAGAAGGACGGTGGTTGGGTAACAATTGAAAGCTTCGAACACAGGGTGAACAAATGGAAAATTGGTCATTGAAATGTAACAGAATATGGCTGTAGGATAAAGCGGTATTACAACGGGTGGGCACGTAAAGGGAAGATTCGTTTGAGCACGAAAACATGTTTAGCGGGAAAACGTTCATCAAGAGTTCAGGTTACGTAGATGAATATTGTTGAAATGTGAACAATAGTTGGGACGTATAATCTAATGGTCATGTTTGATTAACTTCTAGTGAATCCCTGAAGAAGGGCTATGTACTAAACCCGAAATGCATTGGATTATAATCACTAAGGATATGAATATTGTATAATGCATGCGACAGAAAGAGGCCAGCGGCACATCTGCCGTTTTAGAAGCTAACTATACAATTGATTACTGTGCAATTTGATGAACTAAGAAGAATAATTTGGAGTACCTGAATAAATGGATTAAATACTCGAACAACTTGGTGTATTTGTGATACATTGTTGGCCTTCTGCAGTGCGTCTGAAGTTGGAGTGCGCAATCTCTTCACTTTTCTTTTCAATGTTTTGAAACACATGGCTTCAGGGCAGGCCATGGTCGGGCTTTACGCCATTACCTTTAAACGAGGTTTAAAACTATTGAAGTTATATTACCTACGGAGTGCACTTGTTCCTAACTTTTGTTGTATGATATGGAACCTGTCCTGACACAAGTGGCACCACCGATTACCGGATATGAAACTAAGTTAAAAAATGCACACGATAAAACCTTGGAATCATCATCTATCCTTTCATAACGGCAGTTTGAAGAATATGGCGATTGAAAAAAAGTTGATATTTGCAATGTCATAAGACGTCTCATTACCATCTTGGTTAATTGACATTTTACTCACATCGAAATTGGACTTCCTGAAAATATTGATTTGACGTACAGAGTACATCTTTAAGGGAGGGCGGGGCATACATGTTAAAGCTCAAACTGTCTTAAAACGATTGTCATATTGGTTACCTACGGAATGACTGTTGATGTATATTTTGCATTATGGGAGTTGAAGTTTAAACGGGTTATGATGCGAAACTACCGGGTAAGGACATTGGTTAATTAAAAGGGAGGGGTCTGTTGTTTAAATACGAGGACGTTAGAAGTTGAAAATAACGCTGCTTAGCGCATATGAAAGTCAGTAAACGACAGATATCGAAATGTAAGAAGGACGGTGGTTGGGTAACAATTGAAAGCTTCGAACACAGGGTGAACAAATGGAAAATTGGTCATTGAAATGTGACAGAATATGGCTGTAGGATAAAGCGGTATTACAACGGGTGGGCACGTAAAGGGAAGATTCGTTTGAGCACGAAAACATGTTTAGCGGGAAAACGTTCATCAAAAGTTCAGGTTACGTAGATAAATATTGTTGAAATGTGAACAATAGTTGGGACGTATAATCTAATGGTCATGTTTTTTTTACTTCTAGTGAATCCCTGAAGAAGGGCTATGTACTAAGCCCGAAATGCATTGGATTATAATCACTAAGGATATGAATATTGTATAAGGCATGCGACAGAAAGAGGCCAGCGGCACATCTGCCGTTTTAGAAGCTAACTATACAATTGATTACTGTGCAATTTGATGAACTAAGAAGAATAATTTGGAGTACCTGAATAAATGGATTAAATACTCGAACAACTTGGTGTATTTGTGATACATTGTTGGCCTTCTGCAGTGCGTCCGAAGTTGGAGTGCGCAATCGCTTCACTTTTCTTTTCAATGTTTTGAAACACATGGCTTCAGGGCAGGCCATGGTCGGGCTGCACGCCATTACCTTAAAACACGGTTTAAAACTATTGAAGTTATATTACCTACGGAGTGCGCTTGTTCCTAACTTTTGTTGTATAAAAGCCATTGGAAATGTCAAGTGTGGTTTTAAACCTTTTTCTCACGAGACTATCGACGAGAGCCGAACTGTCGGTGTTTTGTACTGCACATGTCCGGCAATGACAGTTTAGGTGCCGGTAATCCAAAACTAGGCGGTACGACCTGTCAGGCTTCGTCACAGTGAACAAAGGATTAATCATAGGTGACACACATGTTTTGATTACTCCTTGATATTCCAATTGTTCAAGGATTGACGCGACGTTAGGTCTAGCTTAGCGACGCATGGGGTATTGGGGTTGAGGTTGGGGCGTAGTCCGCAACGGAATCTCATGGCCGGGAGACAACCTGATTTCGATATAACGCAGGTGCTAGCACCTGAGCCCATTCCTCGGCGTACTTTTTAGCTTGGACCTTCGGCACTGTGTGCACAAAGGACGAGAGGATTACCTCCTCCCCTCTAGGAGCATCTAAATCTGCCTCCGCCAACAGAATATCATAGGAAGTGGTCAGATTATCCCAAAAAACCCCTTGAATTGTACGTTGTATGTCACCTTCAATCTGAATGACTATATTATACAGTCTATCAGGGGGAGACACCCGAGTATCAGCAGTTTCAATATTCACGAATATATCAGTTGCTGTCGCCACCAGATATGGACGCAGTGCTTGTCGCACTACTGTAACTTCCGCCGCGCTGTCTAGCAGCGTTAGTGCCCATGTCAGGTTCTGAAGCTGCGTCCGTACCATCTGAGGCATACCTCGCTGTCAGCGCAGCAACTTTCTTCTTTTGAAACGGGGATCTTTGACGTGTAGACTCGTCCTGCTTGCCTTTGCCGTCAGACTGGCGGGGTTGCTCACGACCTTGGGCACCCCTTCCTTTCCCGCGGTCTCCGCCACCGGATTGTGAAGCCGATGTTTCCTGTGAACAACGAGGAGAGCGTTGTTCAGAAACCTGAAATCTATCAGGTGACTTAATACGAGATCGATCGCGCAGATCATATGTGCGTTCGGTAGACCGGTGAGGCAGGACGGGACCCCTGTTTCTATTGCTGTTTCCCCTGTTTCTTAGCTCTCCAACTTTGCTTAGGAAAGTTGGGGCGTTCGTCTTTTGTAGACGAGCTCACCTTGGCTTGCTGTACAATATCAGGAATGATCACAGTCGGTTTTACACCCAAGGCACTACGACCCACGGTCCTATATGCCTTCGCAATTACTTTAGCAAACTCTTTGGGCTTGTCGGCGTCATCCACGCGGTCCATCATATTTGCCACTTGGAACTGCATGGCATCTCCTTTGAGGTTGCCCATTACCATGGAGCATACCACATCAAAGCTGTCGACAAGCATCATTCCCAATTCAATAGCAGCCTCCGCACCATGATTCTCCTGAACCTTTTTGATGACGGATGGCAGCACAGACATAGACGGAGTGCTATAGCACTTCGAATAGGTCGCGGCAAAGACCTTACCCCAGTTGTCACAATCGGCCATATCCGGGACCAGGCCTTTAGGCAAAGTAATGGTGAGGATCCTGTGTTTCTCCACAGGAGTGGTATGCGGAAAAACCGCTTCCAGTTGGTCAAATTTCTCAGCAAGCCAATAAGTAAATTCATCCTTACTTTGGGGGCGCTTGCCGACCACCGAATTAACCATAACAGGACTAATAACCACCGTGTGGTGGTCCGTAGGTTGTCCCGCAACAGCAGGTGCCCCCACCTGCACGTTGCGTGACATGTACTGCACTAAAGCCCTATGTACTGTGACCAGGGCTGTGTGTAGTACCCGCAACTCAGCCACAGCCACCGTGAGATAGCGGGGATGAGGCGTAAAGCCGGACAGCACCGGCCATGTGGCCCCTGCAATAGACAACGGGCCCATTCTCGCCGGTGCAACCGCATGGGGAAGGGCACCATTAAACCAAATAGTATGCTGCCAGGCAGAGATTGGAATTTCTTGTGTCCTATATGGGGTATAGACCGCAGGCGGCAGTGTGGCTGTATAGGTGTGAAACGTATCATCGTCATCCACCGCCGGAAAAGTCACCCATGAGTAAAACAACTCATACGGGTAAGACGCATCAGCGCTCACCACAAAAATAACAGCCATCCCATCATCTGGCACCCCATACGTCGTCAAATGACGGCACAGAGGTGCACGACTATGCGCAGCTATGTCAACCGCCATTAGAACACACTAAAGAGTATCAACGATATCAACAGTAGCACTGGGGTTCAGAAAAAATAACCTTTTTAATGATCAAGCTTGAAGGAACCTATTAGTCGAAACACAGGTAGGTTAAACCATCACTCCCGTCAACCGGAAACCAGAGTGAGGGTGTTGTGAACTAATATAAGCACTACTAAGGCGTTTCAAAACAATAGACCAAACGTTAGGTGCGCCATGTTGCAGGGATTCTGCTTATGCACAGAACTATGCGCAGGAGCCCAGGCCCTCAGTGAATTGTGGTGTACCAAAAACTCACATCAGAACCCAGAACCCCTTATCCGACCAGCATCAGTGTCCCATTCCAGACAACCCAGAACAAGCGACTTAGTGTATATCTCAGGAATAGTGGGAATCAGAAATACCTGTTCGTAATTATTCTCGTATCAGTCCACAACAGAATAAACAGAGACACGGTAAAAGTTTAAAGAGTTTATTTTATAAACCTTGTGTCCTAAGATGCAGCAGTTTGGCTAACATAAGCAGACAAACGATTAAAATCAAAACCATCAGCATAGTTACAATACCATAGAAAATGAAAGGAGTAATCATACTAAAATGACAGTGGATCTAAGCCACCTTCCTTTCTCTAGCAAACTAATAGTATTATTATTAGACTAGTAAAAGGTCTCTAGGCTTGAATGGGGAACCGTAAAGATCAGCTCAGTGAGATCACATCACAGGATCAGCTAGGCTCTGCTCCTGCGAAAGCTCTTCTTCCGAATGTAATGAAAACATGTAACACTGCAATATTAAAAGCTCCCGACTTTCAGGTATTTGCAGCTGCGTGCGTGTTATGGCTAAATAGTGGGCCGATCAACCTGAACCCAACAACATGCACCGTCTAGCGACCCAGATTGTTTCTTTACGCTGTGTACAGACCAAGGTCGCTGCTCACTGTTTAGGATGTGAACAACAGACAGTTCTCATGTGAAGCAAAGTCGAGCAAGCATTTCTCAATTTAATAACATGTGACTACAGTGTCGTGTGCAAAAGCAGCAAAAGCGGCAAGATGGCTTTCTAACATCTAACGCGGTTGTGCTAACTTAGCATTGTACATATATAGATAACGATCTTCACTACAATGTCTCTCAGCGGATTTTCATCGTATCTCTCAACTTGTAGTCAAGCTATCAGTCTACTCTCTTTTTTTGGTCATCTCATAAGATGTTTGGTTATGCAGATCCTCTCCTATGGTTTCTCTCTACTTATGCAGATAAAACCCAATTTATCATCCATTTTGACAATTTATCGATATACGCAAAGGAACTTTTCCAACAGTGTTTGCTAGACACTATCTACAAAATAACAGTTGGACCTGTCATCCTTCACATGGTTTTTCCCCAACGATTTGCCTTCAATCGTCCTGTTTTTGCTGAGTTAGTTAATCCTGGCCTTATAACTCTGCACACTTTACCACTGCTAACCAGAGCTAAAGTACTCAGCTCTCTCCCTAAAACATGGTAAAATTGGGTTACACCCAATTGGCAAATTAAATTTACTTGTGAGTCCCTAGTAAAATGGTACTATATGTACACAGGGATGGTAAATTAAATGTTACTAGTGGTACTGCAGTACTGATGGTGCCACCCACTTAAGTAGCACTTTACACATGCCTCATGCCTGCCATTACAGCTTGTGTGTGCAGTTTTAAACTGCTATTTTTACATGGCTAAATAAACCTTTTTCCAGGTCTAAAACATCCTTTTTAATGCATATAAGGCACACCAAGCATAGACCTGACACTGCCCAGAGGGCCAGGTGCCGTATATATTTAGTTTTTCAGTACTACAAGGTCTACCTCTCCCATGGTATAGCATTGGGTTGCCTTATTGCTTATAATTATTGGTAACTTTCAATTGGGATCAAGTAGGAATATTGAATTTTGGTCTCTAAACAATCGTAATTAAAACTCTCTTTAACAGATTTTAAGTCACAATTCTGAAAATGCCTCTGGTAGAATGTTGGCATTTTCCGTATTATTCATTTTGCCTACAGCCTGTATCATGAGTCACCTGACTAGTTGTAGCTGGCAGTTGGTCTTTGAGAATTGCTCCCAGACAGTGAGACAAAGGGGAATTGGTGTTGGTAGAATGGGGCATCCCTGTCTTGACAGGAGGGCAGATCTTTCACCTACCACACTTCCACATCACAAAGACTCTGCATCATCACACACACAAAGAGTTTGGTACTAGCCGTTTGTGTCCCCAGACAGCTGGCGCCATGTAGGGCGGTAGGAAATTCCAACAAACTTTGGGGGTGAAACCCTCTAGAAACTTCTCCTACTTCAAAGCCGCCCTGCTGCCTAAGTGAGAAGGACTGAACCTACATCTTGAACTCGGGATCACTAAAGTGACTCCAAGGGCTAGGTGGCTGTCAGATCAGAGCCTCAGAGACAGAAGAGGCTCCAACTGTCTTTAACCCTGCACCTGGACGCTGCCCGCTGTGATTCTGAATCCCTCAAGTGGTGCACTTCCAGTCCTGGACCCTTCGAAGTAGGGAAAGTGGTGCTTTGCCAGCCCAAATGTGAGTTTCACCTAATCTGGTGCAAAGTGGTGCAAAGCCTCGCCACATAGCTAAAAGCTTTGTTGTAACTGACACTGAGTGAAACAGATCACTGTAGTCCCTCGCCACACTGCTGCCAGCCTCAATAGAATAGACAAGAAGGCTTGCAAAACCTTGCCACACTGTCTCATTGGAACCAATGCAACCCGCCACAGGACTTCACATCATGGCCATTGCAGCCCCTCAGAAATGACAAAGGAAGATTCAAAGTCTCGAAAAGCAACTCCACACAGACCGCACAACAAACGACTGAGGTACTATCCTGTTGGCTCAACTGGGTCCCTCAGTCGGCCTGCGCTCCACTGCGATAGGCCTGAACTTGTGACTTTGTCCTGGTTCAGCCAATGCTTAATTTGTATAAACATATATGCCAGGGCTCTCCTCCCAAGGCCACTGCAGCTTGCATCACACATTTCCTCTGCCAGGCTGCCAATGATAGTAACCAAAAAACTACTAACTAACACTCTCCTACAAATGTGACAATTCAGATTATTACAGGCCCCCAGTGCTATAAGAATGGCTTGAGCAGCAGGCAATAGTCATTTTTAATGTATATTTAATAACTAATTAACTGTTGTTGTGGTCATGTCTATATTAGACAGACAGCACCACCTTGTGGCAGACTGTTACAAGCACGTGTGTTGACAATGAAGTTCCAGTGCCTAGCACTAGAGACCACAGGCTCAAATTAAGCACTGCGTTCAGCATGACCACATACCCACAGTTGGTGCTTTGTGCTTTTAAGCACTATTTTTACATGAACCTTTGGAATTGCGTAGCTCCAGTTTTCCTGATTGGACCTTTGTCGTTATGGTCTCAAATACTTGATTACATTTTACTAAAATTGGTGTCGGATTTTTTTTGCGTTTTGCTTTCACTTTATTTCAGTTTGAAGTGCTACATAAATACATTACACTTTGCCTCTAAGTTAAGCCTGACTGCTTTTATCCCAAGCTACCAAAGGGTTAATCACAGGTAAATTTGGGGTTTGCTTGTGTTTCAACCTTTGAATTGAGAGAATTGTCGCTGGTGTTTGAGTAGGGTTTTACCCCCCTCAATCAGTAACACAATTTCCTACAATGACACATGAGAAAAGGTTGACGACAAGTTAAACGATAACAAGTTAAGATGTTTGTGTAATTGACAACAGCAATGTGTGTTAGAAGACTGTTGAAAAACATATCTAAATAGCAAACCATTGTGCAATGTAAAGGAGCACATTTGCTCGGATCTTAAGTGAAACACCTTGTTTGCTGTATTAGACAGATGGCCAGTTCTCTTGAACAGAGTGAGGAACATGCTGCTTACATGCTTCTTAGTGGTGGGAAAAAATGTCACAAGCCATGATAGAATATTGTTAAAGTAAAATATAGCTAAATTCACACCTAGCACTGTGCTATATCTGCAGTCTTCCTGGCCAAAGACAATTTAGTGAATATTGTAACGTATACCCTACTTGACGCTCGAGAAGTTTTAGGGGGAACATGGTGGCCGCTAGCTAGAGCAGTTGCGGTTTCTCTCCCGCTGTAGTGGATGAGCCACTTTTGTGGTCTGACACCCTATGATGACCCTCAACCACCACCATTTTGTACTGACCTAAGTGTGTTATGTTACCCTAGCCTTAATGTAGGATGGGTTTGCATATGCCTGCTTCTCTTCTGTCCTGTAATCTTGCTGTCTTTTAGTCTTGCCAAGATAGAAGGTATGGGATGTTGAGGTGCAGTCTTGTGGGTGGTGATGCACACATGTGCTCAATGTTGGATACTGAGGGATTAAGTGTATAATGTTCTTTGGGTTATGTGAATTATGTGTTGAACTATTGCCTTTGACATGGCTTCATGTCATTCTGATTTCTGACTTTACCTTGCTTTATGGCAGTGCTGACTATTGCCTTTGACATGGTTTCATGTCATCCTTGCTTTTCTGATTCCATCTTGCTTTGGGCCTTTGTGTGCATGGCTTAACTAACTCCATTTTCATTACTGAAGCTATTTTCTGTGCCTGCACGAAGACAGAGTTTGGGAGGGCATGTTTTGCTCTTCTCCTGTTTTTCACACTTTACTGACTAGAGAGAACTGGTTCTTATCAGAGGAATGTACATGGTCTGTCTCGGAGCCATAGCAAAGGCCTGATCAACCGATGCAGTGGCCTTGGAGCAGGCTGGCACGGGCTCTCATGAGAACGAGGGGGCGAGGCTTGCTAGAAGCTTCGTTGTGTTTGAATTTGTATTAAAAAGGGGAGCCTACACTGGCCTGGTGGAGCAGACGTGCTGTCACGGAAGAGTGGAGGCTGGTGTCACCTCTGAGCTTTCGCCCGGTTCAAGCAATGGACTCCCCTTGAGCAAAGTGGGGTGAAATGATGAAGCAGTAGGTGAGATGTCTCTGCTACTAACTGTCTCTTGATTCTTTACAAATTCTCCTATTTCCTTCTTATTTTCTGATTCTTATATCCATATATATATTTCTACATATATGTTTGCCTTGATTGTGTTTCAATCATACTATTGATATGTTAGAGTCTGCTATGATAGGTGCATTTGGCTTACCGTGTGGTGCTATTTACTAATAAATACATCCCAGATATACCAATTCGTCTTTTCCTTGTAGCAGGAGGTGAGGACTCTTCTCGACCAAGTATTCTGTTGTAGAAGGATTGGTGAATTCCCTTCTAGCAGGTAATTGTGTTGTAGGAAGTTGTTCTACTCCTGGCAAGTGATGTGCAAAGTATGTTTCGCTCTAGAGAAGTGCTGTGTATATATTGTTTTCTTGACTTGCCTTTGGGGGAGTGTTGAAAGTTTGCCCACCTTAGGAAGTGCTGTGTATATGTTATATTCCATAAGTTTGGAACTGATATTCACTCCCTGGGAAAGTGACGGTACATACCATGGTCCAGGGGAGATCTGAGCATTACACCCGCGTTCTCAGCAGACAGATGGGATGCTTACGCTTTGCTGGATGAAACTGTACCGGCGCTGAGAGCTGATGGCCACGGACGGGTCGAGGAAGGATTCCGGTTTCCTTTTTTCATCGCCTGAGATGGAGTCTGAAATCTGAGCCGCGGTGGCAGCGGCAGTAGCAGGACCGCCGCTAGGCGGAAATTGGACGGAGGCTGCACTACG
Organism: Triturus cristatus; assembly: GCF_964204655.1. Taxonomy (NCBI): domain Eukaryota; kingdom Metazoa; phylum Chordata; class Amphibia; order Caudata; family Salamandridae; genus Triturus; species Triturus cristatus. The sequence goes on along the minus strand of NC_140580.1, from coordinate 166,100,598 downwards.
GATCGCCAGAGGCCGGTTCGTAGAAGTGAGGATTGGGGTGGGAGCTTATTCCCGGCTCCAGGAACCTGCAAGTGTGTGGGTGAGCAGAGAGGCAACAGTGGGGCCGATTTAGATGATGCAAAGCTCCCCTAAATGACCCCGGTAAGGAGGAAGAAGAAGGGGTGCGGGAGTTGATACCTAAGGAGGGGAAGAGTAATTATAGAGAGCAGCAGACTTCAGGGGATCCTCATAAAGATACCAAGCTGAATAGATATACTTTAAGAAGTAGGGGTCTCTGGGAACAAGATTTATCCTCCACTGAAGCCCTACTCGAAGTAACTACTCCATCAATCACTCTGTTAATTCTGCAACCTCATCAAAAGATCGCAAACTCTTACCCTTTATCTCAAAAGAAAAAGGTGACAGTGGATAAGCCCCAACCTTCAGAGAGTAAAAAAGCCACCAAAAGCAAATCAGTTAAACCGCCCAAATCGACCAGTTCTCGAATTACTTTCCTCACTCCTCACATACTTTAAGGTGCAAGCGCAGTCTCAATCCCTCACTGTCTCAATGGCAGAAATTAGCACCAACCTTGCCCATAAGTCTCAAGAAAATTTTAGTGATATAACGAATATAAGAGTAATGGAGGCGAGAAATGATGACATTTTATTAGAAAACAGGTTTGCCCCATTAATAGCAATAGAGTCAACGCCAATGTCGGTGCCCGAGGATGTTGCTACATGGGTGTTAGTTAATATCAGCCCTAGTCTCACTTCTAATCTTAGTCTGGACGCCCACAGCGACAACCACCCCAGCAGGGAGAGGGATCGAGGGAGCAAGATACTGGCCACAGTTCACGGCAACACCCCTCTACAGAGTCCTTGCTGTCTACTCTCATTTCTGAAATGAGAGAGAAATTTGCGGTGTCAGAAAACAACTAGCAAAAAATCCAAGGGGTCTGTGAAACACTAGATCTTAAAATTAATGACATAATGGAAAGAGTAGAAGTAGTAGAAGCAGCAGTGGAAGATCTCTCAAAACAATTAGACCAAAATACATTGGAGGTCTTGAGATTAAAACAGAGGGATAGAGAGCTAACAGACATGCTGGAAAGCTTAGAGAACAAAGCAAGAAGGAACAATATTAGGATCCTCAATATCCCAGAAGACCTAGAGGAGGGAGACAAGGTCCTTTGTCATCGACCTTCTTAATGAGCTTCATCCAGAGATTGAGAAACAGGCCGTGGAAAGTGATATACAAAGAGTCCATTGAGACCCCTTTACTAAAAGGCCTGGCAAAAAAAACCCCGAGAAGAATCCTTCTTGCGGGGGTCCTCAAAAAAGGAGTATATAACAAAGGGGACTGGTCTTTCCGCATCAGGTTGGACATTTCATGCACCATGCAGGACAGGCAGTGGGAGTTCGGAAAATACTTAAAAGGAATTAAGAAGCCTGGGAGCAACTGCAAAACTCCAATTCCCTGCCTCACTGAAAGTGATGTGGAAAAATAAAATGTACAATTTTAGAGAACCCGTCGAAGTTAGTTCCTGGATTGACCAGATTAAATCCAATTAAAAAACCCTCACACTTATATGTCTGCTCAGAAAGGGAGAGAACCCAAAGCGGAGGTACTCCAGCATACCTCCAGAGATGAGGGAGGGTTCCCCGGGGTGGGAAAGGACAGGTGGGTGTAAAAGTAAAAGCAAAAAACAACAAGCACAGGGTTCGTTTTTAGGCACAGGGTGGGGGAGCATGTGGGAAAGCAAAATAGTCCTCATCTAAGAATAAAATTACTCAATTGAGTGAAATTACAATTTATGACAGACTCCGGTAGACCCAAGAGCCCAAAAAAATCTAAAAATCTTATCCTGGAATGTGAGCGGGCTTAGGGTTCTTCCTAGAAGAAGCAAAATCCTAGAATACTTGCCCCACGCAAATTAGGATGTTCTGCTAATCCAAGAGTCACACTTAAGCAAAGAAGAATGGGGAGGGATACTCAAAAACCATAAATAGATATAGCATTGCGTCAAAACCACTCAGTCCTACTCTACGAAAGGAGTTGCCATTATCTTTAAAAAAACAACACATGCAATCTTAGGGAATGTTATTGTAGACCCACATGGCAGGTGCGTAGTCGCCAGGGCAAAAATCAACTGCTCCTGGTTTACTTTTGTGGGCTATTACAGCCCCAATATGGACGACCCGACCTGTTTACAAGCCCTGTTTCTCCACTTAATTGATGTAAATTATCCTATTATAAGCGGGGGGGATTTTAACATAGGTATGTATCAACGTCTAAGAGAGTTACAGGGGCTACACAGAGCTCACGAAAGGTCCTGAAACAATTGATGCCAGATATAGGACTTCTGGACATATGGGGAGTAAAGAGACTTGATTCTGGAACATCAAGGGGAAATTTCACTTTCCACAATAAAAAATGTGGTCATCGATGTAAGATCGATTTTTTCTTGTTAGATCGTTCTACTAGCAAGAACACGATCAAAGTCAACCATCTTCCAGAACATCTGTCCGATCATTCAGCTGTCCTTTTGGAAATTATCTTACCAAAGAGCCCCTCTGCACGAAGATGGAAATTAAATCGCTCAATACTTTTAGAACCACTGGTAATCGATAAATGAATTATTTCTACTTAATACAAACTCTGAACCCCTGCACATAGTCTGGGATACATACAAAGCTTTTTTGAGAGGTTTGTTAACCTTTCTCTTAATTGCCCAAAATAAGAAAATGAAGGAGGAAATTAAAACTCTAGAAGCAACAATACACCTAAAACAGGTGGCGATAGAACATGGTCCGAATGATTTAAACATCTTGCAAAAACTAACCATTGCTAAAAATGAGTTAGCAGACTACTTAGGTGCCGATTCCGATCCGGGTCGGAAAGCACTCCGACCGAGCCGGATCCGGAATGTTTTCCGACTGAGCCGGAGTCCTGCAGTCCGACCGAACGAGTATGATGAGGCCGTATGCTGCCAGACTCGGTTCGGTCGGACTCCCGCAGAAGTCAATGGGAGCCGGTCGTACGATGCGTACATGGGCTCCCTGAATGGGTACGTCTCGCGCAAGGGCGCCCCCTACAGTGCATACGCGTCAGTGCCATTCGCACCGTACATGCCTGTGTTGGGGGGACCCTTGGGTCTCCCCCTGTGTCCCAGTCGTAGGGCTGCGGGTGACAGGGGGTCCGACGCGGACCTCCAAAGGCAACCACCTGGACGATTTGCGAGCCGGACACTTGGCTTGCACAGGCTGTCCGACGCGTGCATCGTACCGGCTCAGTCGTGAATCGCATCCATTGCACTCCACGGTTAGCTTACGACCGAGACGTACGGAGCGGTTCAGACCCGGAAATGACTCGGTCGGTGAATTTCATGTAGCTCGCATCTTACTTGCTCGCTCGTACAGCTGTACGAGTCAGGCGGAAAACACGAGTACGGCTCTTAGTTTTTCCATCCGAATCGCGTTCGGTGCCCTTCCGACCCGGATCGGAATCGCCCCCTTAGAAGCAATAACTAAAAGGAAGTGGGAAGTAAGCAGGTTGTCTCATCATGAGTATGGCGAGGGATGTGGCAAATTCCTCGCGTGGAAACTAAAGTGGACCGCACCAGGAACATGGTAAAAGATCTAAAATGCCCGACCTCTGGAAGAATCATCTCAGAGGACGCAGAGATTGAGGAGGCCTTCACCCACTTCTTCCAAGATCTCTATTCTGAAGATTTAATATCGAGCGAAGAACACATTGAAACCTTTCTTTCAGGTCTGCAACTTCCTACACTACCAGATTCTGATAGAGATAAGCGGAGTAGCCCTATTGCTTTGGAAGAAATTCTCCACACCATTACTACCTTAAAGAAAGGAAAAGCCGTGGGTTATGACGCCATTCCAAATCAAATCTATAATATTCTCAACGAACAGTTAGGTCCATTCTTGCTCCAGTTGTTTAATTCTGCTTTTATATCGGCCCAAGACCTCCCCTCATCCTTTAATGAAGCCACTATTACCATCATTCTGAAACCAAATAGAAACCCACGAGTTTGCGAATCATACAGGCCTATCTCCCTTCAGAACAGTGACCATAAAATATATACCCAGATTCTAACCAAAAGGTTAGATAGGGTAGCAGGACTATTAATACACCGTGATCAGAAGGGATTTATGAAGGGGAGGCAACTTCACAAATGAATCCATGATTTAATTGGAGCAATCGACCTGGCCAAGCTATACGAGATCCCTCTAGCGGTTCTGACCTTTGATGCTGCTAAAGCATTTGATATGGTCAGTAGGCCCTTTCTCCAGAAAGTGATCCAGAGTTTCAATCTAGGAGGAACCTTTATAGCAGCAGTGAGGGCCCTATATAAAAATCCATCTGATAGGATACTCATTAATGGCAACCTAACAAAACAAATAAAAATATTTAGAGGAACCAGACAGGGCTGTCCCTTTTCACCCCTTCTGTTTAATATGTACATTGAACCATTAGCATGTAAATTGAGAACCTGCCAGGGCATCTCTTCTTTTAGCTGCAATGGCTGGGAAAAGAAAATAGGTCTATACGCCGATGACCTCATGATTTTGACGGGGGATCTGGAACATTCACTCCCTGAGATATGGGAGCAGTTGGAGAACATTGGGAAAGTATCTGGATACTTAATTAACCAGTTAAAAACAGAGCTAATGGCATGAAATACCCCCTACTAGAGCGATTTTATAAAACATGAAATAAGATACCTTGGGGTCCAAATAGTTGAAAGCATAGATAAGAAAGCACAGGTGAACTTTGACAAAACAACTACGAGTGTGAGATCGCAGTTGCAGGCATGAAAGACGCTTCCACTTTCTATCCTAGGCAGGTCAAACCTTTTAAAAATGTCAATCTTACCCAAGTTTACTTTTTGATTTGACTCCATCCCACTAGAATTCCCAAAAATTTGGTTTAAGAAAGTACAGGGGCTTTTTTCCTCTTTTATCTGGGGAAGAAAAAACCGAAGAATTTCTCAGAGGAAGCTTAGGAGGAAAAAATTCCACGGTGGCTTAGATACCCCAGATCTCTACATATATTATTGTGCCTTCCATCTGAAAAATGTTATCGCAGGCTATCTCTGGAATTTATCGCCCTGGTAGCGCGTTATTAAAAACGCGTTTCTCCAGAGTGATTAAAATTCCAGAGATAGCAAGGTTATCGCCCTTTTGCAGGGAACATCGCTGATTTTCCAGCGATGTTCCCTGCAAAATGGCGATAACCTTGCTGATAGGACCCACAGGGTCGTATCAGCATAATCCACCCCCTATGTTAGGGATGGCTAAGTCAGGTTTTTAGCAGACGTTAGATTTTGGCGAAAATGGCCGTTTTCGCCTAAATCTAACGTCTGCTAAAATCATGTGGGCTGCCTTGTAAATATCGCGATGTAAACATCAGCGATATTTCAAGGTAGTCCATCCGGGCTACGCCCAGTAACGCCCACTTTGCATCTCATTGGAGATGCAAAGGGAGGCGTTGGGAAAAAGGGTGCTAACATGCGATTATGCATGTTAGTACCCTCTTGTAAATAGGGCACTGGTTTTATCTCTGATTTTTTGGCTTTGTAAGCCATAAAAGCGGAGATAATGCCCTTGTAAATATGCCCCCAGATTCTTTAAAAAGGTTAGGCTGAAAGTCCACCTAGCTACAACTAAAGTATGGTCTCAGGTGAGGTCAATGCTACATATACCATATTTCAATGACGAAACACCCATATGGGATTCTCCTGGCACCCCGGCATGTTTACTGGATGCACTTCCACTCCCTCCCCGTAAATCCGGGATATCAAAGTGCGGACAAATAATTGTGGGTAATGAGATGATTCCATGGCAGTGCCTCTCTGAACTCTCAAACAACTCGGTTTCAAAGTTTAAATATTACCAGATCTCGAGCTGGATAAAATTGAGAGGGAAGGAGATAGAAGGGAATTGCGATCTGGTGAATAAGATCTGCACAAGATCCACAATGCGGAAAGAGGTAGCAGCATGGTATTGGTTGATAATCGAGACCGGGGAGGATCTGTAGAACCCATTCATAGAGAGCTGGAAGAAGGACCTACCGGATGCACACCTAGAAACCTTAGGGCAAGTATGTATGTCTCTATTTTTGGTCATATGTGAAAGCTGCACCTCTAAAGAGAAACCACCTTTTCACTGACCATAAGGCATACTGGACGCCACAGAAATTGTCAAAGATGGGGAATGGAGTGACAAAGAAGTGCCTGAAATGCGATGAGAACAAAGTGAACAAGGTCCATATGTTCTGGCAGTGTCCTTCAATTCAGCCCTTATGGAATCATGTGGGTAAGACCATTTCCGATATTATGGGTAGAGAAATTGGGTTGACTGGACCCTCAGTCATCTTTGGTGTGAATCCAGGTGGGGTGGATAATTATATATTTTCTAAAACTCAGAAGGCGCTCTTCTTTGTTCTGATCCTTCTGGCGCGAAGGGAGCTATGTGTTAAATGGATTCTGCCTTCGTCCCCTACTAAAACTGAATTGTGATTGGCTCAATACAGATAATTTCTCAACTTGATTGTGCAAATAAGCGGGCAAAGAAAACAAAATTCTGGGATCTCTGGGACACCTGGAGGCCCATTAGTATGGTGGGCAGATCGCCACCACCAGAATGGCAGTGGCGATCCGCCTGCTAAAAACCTCCGCCCGCTGCCAATTTCCCCCCGCCACATTACCATGGCAGGGGGGGACCCCGGCGGATGGGAAGACCGTCCGCCGTTTTCCCGCCGGTAGGCAATCAGTCCGATTGCCTACCGGGCGGAAAAGCATTTGATATGGTGGCGGTGTCTGGTAGACACCACCATCCATATTATTATGCAGGCGGGGACCTGCCTTTATGTGGCGGCGTTGCCGCCACGGAAAGGCAGGCAGTTTTTACCATTGGGGGCCCAGGGATCCTGGGCTATGGTACCCCCCTGCAGTTCCATGCACAACGTGGCAGGCACCGCGCGGTGTCTGCCATGTTGGGCATGGAAGTGCACGACATGCCTTCTTGGCATTGTGGCGGGCGGTGCTTTCTGCACCACCCACCGCAATGTTAACAATGCGGGATGCGCCCACCAGTGTGGCAGGCGCATCCTAATTGTAACTGCGGGACTGCCGCATGCATTGCGGGCGGTCCTATTTCTCGGGGCAAAGTCCGCCCGCCATGCTAATGGTGCCGTTGGTTTACAATTTATGTATCTAGTTTCTTATACAGAACACAACTTTCACGAATCCTTTTTATTGGCACTATGGTGTAAGTTTGAATTTTTCCTTCTTATTTAAGTAAGAAATGTAAGTTGTACACTTAGGTGCCGATTCCGATCCGGTAAAACCCGGGTACAAATGGTCGTACGGAGCGTTTTCTCCGTCCGACTCATACCCGGGAAAAACACCTTACAAACTCGCAAGTACGAATCGTACAGAAACACCGACCGGCAAAAAAATACATACAAATCTGAATCTGGACGGCGCAGACGCGACGTCCGGACGGAGTCAGGCAGCGTTTCACTGACCAGCAAGTATGATTCATGCCTACGTCACACCGCACGTAGCATTTTTTACGGGAGCCAAAAACTGCCGGGATATTGAGGACAACGCGAACAAGGAGCACCGGTACGCGACGGACAGCGATGGACCCCAACCTACGCGTCATCCCGGCCCTCATAGCCTACCACCTCGTGTACAGAAACCGACGCAGACGCCGCAAAAGGTCAGAATAACCCCCAGGGGCAAAGGGGGATTGGGGTGGGGTGCAAGGGGCAGGAAACATAACCCACACCCCACAAAATACAAATACAACCTGCACAATAATTACCTCCATGGTCTGGTCACTTCGGGGGGCGTGTCCACCAATCCCACGTCCCGCCACAACGGAAGTGGACGTGGACGCGTACCCGTCACCACCATAATGGTGTCACGGGATGTACCCACGCCCCCAGAGCGTGGGTACGGTCCGTACAGGCGTAACCCTACATCACCACTACAATGGTGGTACGGCCCATACCCATGCCCCCAGAGCGTGGGTACGGTCCGTACCACCATAGTAGTGGTGATGTAGGGGTATGTGTGTACGGACCGTACCCACGGCCCCAGAGCATGGGTACGGTCCGTACGCGCGTACCCCTACATCACCACTACTATGGTGGTACAGACCGTACCCACGCCCCCAGAGCATGTGTACGGTCCGTACACGCGTACCCCTACATCACCACTACTATGGTGGTACGGACCGTACCCACGTCCCCAGAGTGTGGGTACGGTCCATACCACCATAGTAGTGGTGATGTAGAGGTACGCGTGTACGGACCGTACCCATGCCCCCAGAGCATGGGTACGGTCCGTACCACCATAGTAGTGGTGATGTAGGGGTACGCGTGTACGGACCGTACCCACGCCCCCAGAGCATGGGTACGGTCCGTACACGCGTACCCCTGCATCACCACTACTATGGTGGTACGGACCGTACCCACGCCCCCAGAGCGTGGGTATGGTCTGTACCACCATAGTAGTGGTGATGTAGGGGTACGCGTGTACGGATTGTACCCACGCCCCCAGAGCGTGGGTACGGTCCGTACCACCATAGTAGTGGTGATGTAGGGGTACGCGTGTACGGACCATACCCACGCCCCCAGAGCGTGGGTACGGTCCGTACACGCGTACCCCTACAGCCCCATTACATGATGGACACAAGGCGTACACACGCCACGGATCCAGGCGTACGGCTTGGTGCAGCACATCAGCTGTAAATTGGGGGTGGTGTATGGCCAGGACAGCAGTGTACCACAGCAAGGGCGCAAGTGGGTGGGTGGGTGCCTATCACTCCCAGCAGTGTCCAGACATATGAGGGGTGGGTGCATATCACTCCCAGCAGTGCCCAGACATATGAGGGGTGGGTGCCTATCACTCCCAGCAGTGCCCAGACATATGAGGGGTGGGTGCCTATGACTCCCAGCAGTGCCCAGACATATGAGGGGTGGGTGCATATCACTCTCAGCAGTGCCCAGACATATGAGGGGTGGGTGCCTATCACTCCCAGCAGTGCCCAGACATATGAGGGGTGGGTGCCTATGACTCCCAGCAGTGCCCAGACATATGAGGGGTGGGTGCCTATCACTCCCAGCAGTGCCCAGACATATGAGGGTGGGTGCCTATGACTCCCAGCAGTGCCCAGACATATGAGGGGTGGGTGGCTATGACTCCCAGCAGTGCCCAGACATATGAGGGGTGGGTGCTGAGGACTCCCAGCAGTGGACAGAGCCATGGGGGTGGGTGCAGAGGACTCCCAGCAGTGGACAGAGATATGGGGGGGTGTACATCATTATCAGATGACCACAGCTCCATGGGTCAATGTACGTATCCATAACTTAGGACAATGATGATAGTGCCATAGCAACACATCACTGACAGCAGTGTCCCACTCCCAGGAGGATGGATGTCATTCCCCCACTGCATGACACACCACATGTGGGTGTGAGGACAAATAACACATGCATAACCACCCCTGGCAGATGCAGCACAATACACACACTGAGATCATGCCACAAGACTGTATAGTCATGCCACTGCCTAATAAACTAAGAGAGCCAAAGAAAACACACACTGACACGCACATCCCAGGACTGATAGGAATGTTCAGGTGCTGGCCTAGCCACCAAGATGTTGTCTGTCACGGAAGGAATTGGATGGAGTACCCACAGATACAAAGGCCATAATTGTGAGTCAGGTGTTCAAATACCCAGCAGGACAAGTACCATATGTGTACTAGGCTGGGATTACACACATGCATTGTGCGGAAAAGAGACAATGTCTCCGTGAAGGCATGGCAAAACACTCTATACATGAGTACAGTGAGTACCAAGGATGGCACAGACTATGCAGCCGGACACATTGCTGAGCAGGCATGGCCAGAGTTGAAGGGATCCATCACCAGCCAAGGATATGTAGACACAGGGCAACACAACAATTGTGCAACTCTCTGCAGGGGAGATGCCAGGTGACACAGAGGAAAGAACACTCCTTGGGACAATGTCTCCAAACACAAAGAGCAGACACAACAAAGAATCTTTGCAGAGACCATGTGATGGCACGCAGATACCAGTTTCCACCCCATGAGCAGCAGAGTACAACATGTCCCTGAAACATAACACATGCCCACAACCCCAACTTCTGTAGCATCAGCATCAACATCAATACCTGAAATGCAAGACTTTCCAAACGAAAAAGAAAAGGCTTATTCAGCAGCAAAATAATAATGTGTAAACTAGACTATTCACAAAGGCCAATGGCCAGTCCATTACATCAGTCCTTGGGGGGGGGGGGCACATGGCCATGCGTCTCCCCTAGCTTTGCTGCACATCACAAGACTGTGTCGTCGACTGGAGGGGGGGCATCATGTGGGGAAGGACCAGGCACTGCAGGGACAGGAGGGGGAAGGGTAGGTGTGGTGGGTGCAGGGACGGACGACTCCACCACAGGGGGTGGGGCAATGCCAAAGGTGGAGGCGAGCTCGGCGCTGCACACTTCTGCCAGGTCTTCAAGCATCTCCCCTGCACCCGGAGAAACAACAGGCCCCAAGGAGGGGGGGGTCAGAGGGATGGGTTGCAGCGCTACTGGGGGAGGTGGTGGACAGGCTGGGGTACTTAACTCCCCTACCCGTGGAGTGCCTTGACCGTTTCCGCCCAGGTGAACTAGTGGGGCTGATGCCCAGCCGAGCAAAGTAGGCCTCCTTCTCCGAATCTGGGGCAGGGGAGCCAAGGGGAGTGACATCGGAGGGACTGGGGAGTGAGTCATGTGGACGAGGGCTGTGGCTGCGTGCCTGCCTGTGTGCCCAGACCCAGTGGGTGTGCCAGCTTCCCCCTGAGTGTGCGTGTCAGGAGGTGTGCGCTTGCCCTTATGTGGTGGTGTGCTGCTACTGTCTGGTGGGGTGCGTGTGTGTGGATGTCTTGGTGTGACTGGGACAGGCATGGTTGTGGGACTTGTGGATGGGGCAGGGGTAGGGGGGACGCAGCGCTGCAGGTGATTTGCTACTGCCGTCAGTGTTGAGTCCATGGACCTCAGCAACCTCCGTTGGTCAGACATCGCTGATGACATGCCCTCCATGTACGACACCATCTGTGTCAGCAGTCTGGTGTGGCCATGGAGGACAGTCAGGATCGATGTCTGCCCAACTTGCAACTGCCGCTGAATGTACACAGACTCGGCAGCGAGGGCAGTAGGGGGGACAGGGGTAGGGGGTGTGGTGCCTGGCACGAAGGAGACATGTGGGCGCCTAGCACGGACAGAAGGGACCCGAGCAAGTGGGAGGGCGGTGATGGGAATGGAGGGGGCGGCGAGAGATGTACTGCTGCTTTCAGCTGTGGGAGCAGCCTCCGCCCCCTCTGGGAGCTCAGCCTCGGACCCGTCTGCCTCGTAGTCTGTGTTGGTACTGGGCAGGTCCTCCGCCTCACTCCCCTCGCCCTCCGTGCCACTGGATTCCACCGACTCCTCAGCAGTGGTGGCACCACTGCTCGATCCCTCCTCGACGTCCGTGCCGGTGTCTCCCTCGGTGTCCTCAGATGATGCTGTGGGCAAGGTGAAGAGACAGGAAAAAATCAGTCATCTGACACATGATTCCAAACAAAATAGGCAACACTGCATATCAGGAAAGGCATCATGAGTAACATCTAGGATACTCCCCACATATGTAAGCCCTGCACTCCCCAGTTGGTTGACCCACCATGCCACTTCGATAAAAATAAAATTTGGACACAACAGCAAATAACTTGAAATCACAAGATCATGAGAAGCTAGTGTCTGGGATCAGTTGAGCACAGCGAGACTATGAAGGCATGCCACCTCTTGTTCACTGTGAAACAAACAGTATTGTTGCAACGAAGGCCAAAGACCACATGCCAATGCAGAAGGTGTCCCCACACTCAGAGACCTGTGAGTACTTTTGACACCCCAAAGCAATACATTGTGACTCCTGGAGATTCACAACCCTTTACATAATGGACATGTCTAGCATGTGTGAATGTGGCACTCTGTGAACACAACACACATGTGTCTGTATAGCAGAAGTCACACAAGGAGGTGCACACCAAACTACATGTACACAGTCATTGTCTGAGCTGCCAGACTCATTCAAATCAGCCACTGTTAGGCAGAAATGGCGTATCAGTAAGTACATATACATGGCACCAGGGTGGTCTGGATGACTTGACACTCGTAAGTTGGTATCAGCAACAACCAAGGACGAACCCAATTGCTAGCACACTGTGGGAAGATGTATATGCATGAACTCCAAACAAGTTTTGTTCAAACTGTGCCTTACTGTAAAATGTGCCAGCGTGTCCTTGGAAAGTGTAAAGGTGGTGTCTTGTGCACTTCCTTGGGAGACATCTGGCATGCAGGCACATCATTGTCCTTCACAACAAAACAACAAGGTCACGCATATGAAACATTGAGGCATGTTGACAGGTGTAGTAAGTGCCAATGGACATTTTCTCTGTGTAACAACTTGAATCATGTCATTTGTCACATGGCTATCCGTCACCTGATCACACAGTTGGCTACACATATGACCTACTGACTGTCATCTGGAGTGGCACACATGTCCACACCCAGGACAATGCATAAGCTAATGGGCCTGCAATTGTGTAGCAAAAATGCCTAGCTGTACTGTGGGTTCCCCCTCATGGCAAGTCAGAATGTACCCACAGATGTCAGCACACAAAATCACAACTGTTTAGCATCTGAACCACACACAGGTGGCAAAAATGTACAACCAGGATACATGATTGTCAAAAACTGACACTGGCAATGACGCACGAACATTAAGCACTGGCCAACATCACGGGGGCACTGCACGATGACTGTCTGTACTACGACTCATCACACACAAGTCAGAACTAGCAATGAAACATCAGGGTTGAACATGTACGCCCCTCCCGCACACACCCATCCATACCTGAGTCAATGTGACTGATACCGATCAAGAAGTGACACCTCTTATTCAGGGTTACAATAACTGTGCTTGAAAACTAGCTTCATTAACACAACATCACCTTGTAGGGCTGGCAAAACATATTGGTCTGAAACAAACATCAACAGAGTGTTGTGAATAGCCACACAGGCACTGCCCAGTGTGAGTATGCACAAGCAAACTGGTGTATCCCTGTCCAGTGGACAAATGTATCACACATGTGAAAAATACAACCTAGGCCAGGGAACAATGCCACAGAGGCAGAGCCATGATGTACCCACAGTGAATGTGCACAGTGTTGGATGACACACATGAGTAGGAGGGCAGGCTGTGTCAGGGGACTGTAGTGTGCACACTGCTCCATGGACCTGGAATGAGCTGACTGTCGCAGGAGCAACCGTCCCGGCACTAAGCATATGTCCCACTCATGCACATCATGTCTGAGGCCACAACATTGGTAATGCATGCTGCAAGTCTGTTCATTTGAACCCTCACACTCCTATGTTGAGACTCAGCATCAGTGCCAACTATTAAGCACCCCAAAATGACCAAACAGGACAGGGCACAGGCAGGCCACTCCCACACATGATGCAGAAAGCAGTGTGCACCTTGATAAACTGGCAGCCTAGATGACCATGTGCAATAGTGATGGCACACAGACCAGGTAACACATGTCAAGGAGGGGAAGGGAGGAAGAACAGCACAGGTTGACTTTGGGGAACTGGATATTCACTGCACATATATAGCCTGGCAGTGTATCCAGGCGACTGAGCAGATCAAAAAGCTGGCGACACACACCAAACACACATGTACCTACCCCCTTCCTGCTGCTGTAACTCCTGTATCCGCCTATCCAGGTCAGGGAAGACCACCGCCAGGACACGCCGCATCTGGTGGGTCAGGTGCCGGCGCCCGCCATGCTTGCGAGGAGGTGAGTCCTTCAGCATGACCCGGGCGATCCTCCGGGTCCAGCACCGGATGTCCTGCCATCTCTTCCTCACTTGTGGCAGGCGCCGCCTGCGACCCTCCACCGATTGCACGGCCTTGACGGCATCCTTCCAGATCTTCCCCTTGTGGTAGGTTGATACCTGTGTGGATGACAAAGTGGGACAACATCACTACACCTGCACCATGTCACAGAGACACACATTTGAACATCTTTGATCTGTTGAACAGTGCATAGTATGCTGGCAAGTAATAGCACCTTAGTCATAGGGGGCCCGATTCACAGAACTAACTTAAGACAAAATCCTAAACTTACTACTATTTTCGTATTCACAGAAGGCACTTACTCATTTTGGTATTCACAGAAGACACTTACTCACTTCAGTATTCACAGAAGATAGGAGTCCTAACTTTAGGACTCCTAAATGCCTTCTGTGAATACCGAAAGTCTTAAAATTAGGATTTTTCTCAGTTTAGGACTCCTAAAGTTAGGACTCCTAACTTTACTACTACTAAACTGAGAAAAATCCTAATTTTAAGGCTTTCGGTATTCACAGAAGGCATTTAGGAGTCCTAAAGTTGGAGTACTAACTTTACTACTACTAAATTGAGAAAAATCCTAATTTTAAGGCTTTCGGTATTCACAGAAGGCATTTAGGAGTCCTAAAGTTAGGAGTCCTAACTATACTACTACTAAACTGAGAAAAATCCTAATTTGAAGGCTTTCGGTATTCACAGAAGGCATCTAGGCGTCCTAAAGTTAGGAGTCCTAACTTTACTACTACTAAATTGAGAAAAATTCTAATTTTAAGACTTTCGGTATTCACAGAAGGCATTTAGGAGTCCTAAAGTTAGGAGTCCTAACTATACTACTACTAAACTGAGAAAAGTCCTAATTTTAAGACTTTCGGTATTCACAGAAGGCATTTAGGAGTCCTAAAGTTAGGACTCCTAACTTCTGTGAATACCGAAATGAGTAAGTGCCTTCTGTGAATACCAAAATGGTAGTAAGTTTAGGATTTTGTCTTAAGTTAGTTCTGTGAATCGGGCCCAGGGACTTTTTCCACTGTGGGCGCACAAATGCACAACATGGCATAGTAAGTGCACAGGTGGCATGAGGGGTGCGAAACATCATGGCACACACTGTGCATCCCAAGCAACAGAAGGCTGATGGACAGCACCGAAAATCAGTCACATGCCCCAGGCCACTGACAAAACCTCAGCAGAGTACACAGACACACACAGGCACACATCAATCACCTGCCATTGCCAACTGTGGATGCACACCTCACTCTGCACATGTGCCACTTGCCAGGGGGGGTGGTTTTAGGAGACAAGGGTACCCCGATATGTGAACCTGGGGTGATAATGAAGAGTTAAGAACAATGGTTCAAGGATGGCCCAAAAGGGTCCAATAGAAAAGGTGACCCAGGCAGGGTCACTTGTTTTTTAAGATAAGTGAAATCAATTCCGTAGGGAGCAGGAGACAAAGTACGTAAAGGGTCATGTAGGTCAAAAGATAGCAGGTATTTATTTAAACAAAGTCAATTTTAGAATGCTCACAAAATAAGAAAAGCGTGGTGTGAAATAGTGATAGTAGTTTTAAAAAGACATCGCATTGACAACAATATAGTAGTTGAATTCCATAATTGATCTTTACAAGTTATAAAGAATTCATGTTGTGGGGTGGTCTGTAATTCTGCCTCTAGTGGATTTATCGGTAGTGAATTAATGAAAGTAAATAAATAGGAGAGTTTAAAGTTTATGCAAGAAGCATGTTAGGGGTTTGTAAACGAAGGATAGTAACAATTAATGAATTTTGGGCTGCAGGGAGGGCCATATGGACTAATCTGAGTCAGCCTGGGTTAAACAGTGACCAAAAATGCACACAATATAAAAAGGGGAATGTAAACATGAATGAAACATAATAGTACATATATTCAGTTTTGCAAGGATTTCTAAGTGATACTAGAATGTGCGTAGTATAAAAGGGAATGTAAACATGAATAAAACATAATACATATATTCAGTTTTGCAAGGATTCTAAGTGATACTAGAATCTGTATGCTGAGAACAAAAACTTGAAGAATGTCTGTCATTCTGTGGAGGGTAGTCTGTAGAGACAAGAGTTTTTTAGAGAATGGCATTCCATTCCTCAAAAGAGTTCAATCCATTTTCGATAGTCCGACATTTGAAAATCCATTTGCATTCGAGGCGGTTCAGGAGTTGTTGTTGATTTCCACCTCTGTGACTTGGGAGCAGGCTGTCAATCACTTGCCAGGTGAAGTCTGTTTCTGAGTGTCCTTTTTCCATGAAATGTTGCACAAGTGGCGCTGTTGTGATCTTGCATTTGATTCTGCTCCTATGTTGGGCAATTCTGGATTTGATCTTTTGTGTGGTCTGGCCAATATACCTCAGTTTACAGGGACATTCAATGCAATATATTACATTTTGTGAATTACAATTGGTGAAACATTGCAATATGTGTTTAGAGTTCTCAAATTCAAACAGTTTTGTGTTACTGGTGGACTCACATGCCATACAGTTATTACATTTATAGTGACCTTTCAGTGGTGGTAGGTTGAGAAAGGAGTGTATAGAATGGTCTTTAGTGATCGGTTTTTGGGCTCTCACTAAATGATCCCTGATGTTCCGTCCTCTTTTAAAGGAGAAGAGAGGTGTGTCTGTGACAAGGTCTAGAGGGGCAAGGACTTTCCAGTGTTTTTTTATCATTCTCGTAACTTTGTTGCTGGCCGGGCAAAAAGTAGTTACGCACGTGATTCTGGACAAGGGCGTTTTTTCTCTGGGTTGAAGGAGGTGTTCACGGTGGGAATACCAAGCGCGTTTCATAGAGCGTTTAACTAAACGTCTAGGGTATCCTCTGTCAATCAGTTTTTTGCAGAGTACCTCCGATTCTTGGAAAAAGTCTTCTTTGAACTTACAGTTCCTTCTGATTCTAAGGAATTGCCCATAGGGCAGGCCGTCTCGCAGTGCCCTTGGGTGTGCGCTGTTGTATTGAAGGAGAGTATTGCGCTCGGTGGGTTTTGTAAATAGAGTTGTGTAGAGTTCTCCATTGGCACTTTTTATGGAGACATCGAGATAGTCTACCTTAGTGTCGTCATAGTTGTGAGTGAACTTAAGGTCGGGTTGGACATTGTTGAGCCAAAGGCAAAATGCTTCTAGTTCAGTATTTGTGCCAGACCAGATCATAAAAACATCATCTATGTATCTGCGCCATGTACGTATTTTGGGGAGGAATGGATTCATACAGTTAAGAATGGTACTTGTCTCTATATCGTCCACAAACAGGATCGCAAAATTGGGAGCAAAAATTGCCCCCATCGAAGTGCCCTTACATTGTCTGTAGTATTTGTTGTTAAATTGGAAGTAGTTTCTAGTTAGGGCAATTTCCAGGAGTGAAATGATGAAATCAGTCGGTACCTGGTGTGGAGCTGGACGGAGGTTCAAATGTTTCTTAATGACTTCTATACCTTTGTTTTGGGGTATATTCGTATATAAAGACTCAATGTCCATAGTGACAAGGAGTTCAGTTTGGGAATCAAAAGGTTGTGATTCAATGAGATTAATTAGGTGTGTGGTGTCTTTCACATATGAGATAGTAGTCTTTACCATGTCCTTGATAAAGAAATCGATGTATTTACCCAAGGGCTCTAGGACTGAGCCACAGCCGGAGAGTATAGGTCTCCCTGGTGGGACTTCCAGATTTTTATGCATTTTGGGTAGGGTGTACAGCACAGGTGTCCTTGGGGTCTTATTGTTGAGGAATGCAAATTCATTTTTACTAATGAAACCTTCTTCTAGACCAATTTGGGTTGTTTTTAGGATGAGGTCACAGATTTCTTTTACAGGGTCGCGTGCCAAAGGCTCGTAGTGAGCTATGTTGGCTAGTTGACGATAGATTTCTTTGTCATATGCACTCTTGTCCTGTAGTACTATCCCACCTCCCTTGTCACAGGGTTTGATCACAATGTCATCTAGTTCTTTGAGTTTGTTAAGGCTTTGTTTTTCCTCTAAACTCACGTTAAAAGGTGTGAATCTGTAGTCTTCTTTAATTTTGTTCAAATCTCTGAGTACAAGATGTTCAAATGTGATGACTTCTGGCGGCATAGAGCCACTGGGAGGGTTAAAGATAGACTTTGGGCGAAGACCTGTCAAGTCTGTCTTACTTGTGTTTTCCTTATGCTGAAAGAAGGCTTTAAGCCTCACCTTTCTGAAGAACTGTAGGATTTCGGTCTGTATGTTAAACCAGTTAGGCTTTTCAGTTAGCACAAAGGAGAGGCCTCTGCTAAGGAGGGTGATATCTGTAGCAGCCAGTTGATGCGTCGAGAGGTTGAATATGGGGAGTTGTTCCATGTTAGTGATAGGGGCCTGGGATCCAATTTCTAGTATTGGTACCCCCATTGGTAAAACTTGCGTCGTGTTTGGCGTTCCCCCGGTGGGAAATGGACTCTTGTCCTCCCTCTCCCTCTCCCTCTCCCTCTCTCTCCTGTAAAGGTCTGGCCTCTCCCTAAAAAATTGGGGTTATGTGTGGAGGTGCTGGGGCCTGCGCCTGGGTCGGAGTTGTCTGAGTCTATGGAGGAGTCAGAAAAAGTAACTGGTTGGTTGTGTCTGAATCTACCCCAGGTGCCTGCGGGGATTCTCTGTTGTTCTTGATTGTTTGTGGTAAAGAAGTCTTCCTGCAGGTACGGGTAAGTCTTTTCTTTATTGTAGTTTCTAATATCTTTAGTCACCTTTGTTGATTTTTTGTGGTGCTCGAAACTTTGAAAGTCTAGAATGGTTCTTTCCAATTTTTCTAGAGCAGCCTTTGCATCTGCTAGGCTATTTAGCTCAAGAATTGCCTTTTCTAGTTCTAAGATCTCTTCCAATTCTCGCTTGCTGTGTTCAAGTGCTGTATCTATTCCCAACACCATCCAGTGGCGGGAGCAGGTTGTGCCAATGTGTGAGAAACCAGTTTTAAATTTTTTATCTTGTAGGAAGATAGCAGGGATGTTGCGTACCTGTAGGCCAACTGGAATAATATCTGCCTTAAGATATTCGGTTAACATACGTGCATGTAGTTCAGTGCGAATGTGCTTCTTTTTGAGTCTTTCCAGAGCCGTGAGTTTCTCGCTTGCTATGTCTGGTGGTGCATTGGTTGCAGGCCCTGGTGTGTGGAACAGAGAAGGGCCACTAATGATTCTAGCAATATATTCCTCTGTGTACGTAGGGATATTCGAAGTGGACATGGTATGTCAATAGATATGGGTTAGTTCAGTATCTGGTGATGGACATAAGTAGTTTACTTAATAAGATGATATTTAATATATCCACTATATTAGTGGAACCCTTGCAGTGTAGCCACTGCGCTTGATGAGGTTTTAGGAGACAAGGGTACCCCGATATGTGAACCTGGGGTGATAATGAAGAGTTAAGAACAATGGTTCAAGGATGGCCCAAAAGGGTCCAATAGAAAAGGTGACCCAGGCAGGGTCACTTGTTTTTTAAGATAAGTGAAATCAATTCCGTAGGGAGCAGGAGACAAAGTACGTAAAGGGTCATGTAGGTCAAAAGATAGCAGGTATTTATTTAAACAAAGTCAATTTTAGAATGCTCACAAAATAAGAAAAGCGTGGTGTGAAATAGTGATAGTAGTTTTAAAAAGACATCGCATTGACAACAATATAGTAGTTGAATTCCATAATTGATCTTTACAAGTTATAAAGAATTCATGTTGTGGGGTGGTCTGTAATTCTGCCTCTAGTGGATTTATCGGTAGTGAATTAATGAAAGTAAATAAATAGGAGAGTTTAAAGTTTATGCAAGAAGCATGTTAGGGGTTTGTAAACGAAGGATAGTAACAATTAATGAATTTTGGGCTGCAGGGAGGGCCATATGGACTAATCTGAGTCAGCCTGGGTTAAACAGTGACCAAAAATGCACACAATATAAAAAGGGGAATGTAAACATGAATGAAACATAATAGTACATATATTCAGTTTTGCAAGGATTTCTAAGTGATACTAGAATGTGCGTAGTATAAAAGGGAATGTAAACATGAATAAAACATAATACATATATTCAGTTTTGCAAGGATTCTAAGTGATACTAGAATCTGTATGCTGAGAACAAAAACTTGAAGAATGTCTGTCATTCTGTGGAGGGTAGTCTGTAGAGACAAGAGTTTTTTAGAGAATGGCATTCCATTCCTCAAAAGAGTTCAATCCATTTTCGATAGTCCGACATTTGAAAATCCATTTGCATTCGAGGCGGTTCAGGAGTTGTTGTTGATTTCCACCTCTGTGACTTGGGAGCAGGCTGTCAATCACTTGCCAGGTGAAGTCTGTTTCTGAGTGTCCTTTTTCCATGAAATGTTGCACAAGTGGCGCTGTTGTGATCTTGCATTTGATTCTGCTCCTATGTTGGGCAATTCTGGATTTGATCTTTTGTGTGGTCTGGCCAATATACCTCAGTTTACAGGGACATTCAATGCAATATATTACATTTTGTGAATTACAATTGGTGAAACATTGCAATATGTGTTTAGAGTTCTCAAATTCAAACAGTTTTGTGTTACTGGTGGACTCACATGCCATACAGTTATTACATTTATAGTGACCTTTCAGTGGTGGTAGGTTGAGAAAGGAGTGTATAGAATGGTCTTTAGTGATCGGTTTTTGGGCTCTCACTAAATGATCCCTGATGTTCCGTCCTCTTTTAAAGGAGAAGAGAGGTGTGTCTGTGACAAGGTCTAGAGGGGCAAGGACTTTCCAGTGTTTTTTTATCATTCTCGTAACTTTGTTGCTGGCCGGGCAAAAAGTAGTTACGCACGTGATTCTGGACAAGGGCGTTTTTTCTCTGGGTTGAAGGAGGTGTTCACGGTGGGAATACCAAGCGCGTTTCATAGAGCGTTTAACTAAACGTCTAGGGTATCCTCTGTCAATCAGTTTTTTGCAGAGTACCTCCGATTCTTGGAAAAAGTCTTCTTTGAACTTACAGTTCCTTCTGATTCTAAGGAATTGCCCATAGGGCAGGCCGTCTCGCAGTGCCCTTGGGTGTGCGCTGTTGTATTGAAGGAGAGTATTGCGCTCGGTGGGTTTTGTAAATAGAGTTGTGTAGAGTTCTCCATTGGCACTTTTTATGGAGACATCGAGATAGTCTACCTTAGTGTCGTCATAGTTGTGAGTGAACTTAAGGTCGGGTTGGACATTGTTGAGCCAAAGGCAAAATGCTTCTAGTTCAGTATTTGTGCCAGACCAGATCATAAAAACATCATCTATGTATCTGCGCCATGTACGTATTTTGGGGAGGAATGGATTCATACAGTTAAGAATGGTACTTGTCTCTATATCGTCCACAAACAGGATCGCAAAATTGGAGGAGGACAAGAGTCCATTTCCCACCGGGGGAACGCCAAACACGACGCAAGTTTTACCAATGGGGGTACCAATACTAGAAATTGGATCCCAGGCCCCTATCACTAACATGGAACAACTCCCCATATTCAACCTCTCGACGCATCAACTGGCTGCTACAGATATCACCCTCCTTAGCAGAGGCCTCTCCTTTGTGCTAACTGAAAAGCCTAACTGGTTTAACATACAGACCGAAATCCTACAGTTCTTCAGAAAGGTGAGGCTTAAAGCCTTCTTTCAGCATAAGGAAAACACAAGTAAGACAGACTTGACAGGTCTTCGCCCAAAGTCTATCTTTAACCCTCCCAGTGGCTCTATGCCGCCAGAAGTCATCACATTTGAACATCTTGTACTCAGAGATTTGAACAAAATTAAAGAAGACTACAGATTCACACCTTTTAACGTGAGTTTAGAGGAAAAACAAAGCCTTAACAAACTCAAAGAACTAGATGACATTGTGATCAAACCCTGTGACAAGGGAGGTGGGATAGTACTACAGGACAAGAGTGCATATGACAAAGAAATCTATCGTCAACTAGCCAACATAGCTCACTACGAGCCTTTGGCACGCGACCCTGTAAAAGAAATCTGTGACCTCATCCTAAAAACAACCCAAATTGGTCTAGAAGAAGGTTTCATTAGTAAAAATGAATTTGCATTCCTCAACAATAAGACCCCAAGGACACCTGTGCTGTACACCCTACCCAAAATGCATAAAAATCTGGAAGTCCCACCAGGGAGACCTATACTCTCCGGCTGTGGCTCAGTCCTAGAGCCCTTGGGTAAATACATCGATTTCTTTATCAAGGACATGGTAAAGACTACTATCTCATATGTGAAAGACACCACACACCTAATTAATCTCATTGAATCACAACCTTTTGATTCCCAAACTGAACTCCTTGTCACTATGGACATTGAGTCTTTATATACGAATATACCCCAAAACAAAGGTATAGAAGTCATTAAGAAACATTTGAACCTCCGTCCAGCTCCACACCAGGTACCGACTGATTTCATCATTTCACTCCTGGAAATTGCCCTAACTAGAAACTACTTCCAATTTAACAACAAATACTACAGACAATGTAAGGGCACTTCGATGGGGGCAATTTTTGCTCCCAATTTTGCGATCCTGTTTGTGGACGATATAGAGACAAGTACCATTCTTAACTGTATGAATCCATTCCTCCCCAAAATACGTACATGGCGCAGATACATAGATGATGTTTTTATGATCTGGTCTGGCACAAATACTGAACTAGAAGCATTTTGCCTTTGGCTCAACAATGTCCAACCCGACCTTAAGTTCACTCACAACTATGACGACACTAAGGTAGACTATCTCGATGTCTCCATAAAAAGTGCCAATGGAGAACTCTACACAACTCTATTTACAAAACCCACCGAGCGCAATACTCTCCTTCAATACAACAGCGCACACCCAAGGGCACTGCGAGACGGCCTGCCCTATGGGCAATTCCTTAGAATCAGAAGGAACTGTAAGTTCAAAGAAGACTTTTTCCAAGAATCGGAGGTACTCTGCAAAAAACTGATTGACAGAGGATACCCTAGACGTTTAGTTAAACGCTCTATGAAACGCGCTTGGTATTCCCACCGTGAACACCTCCTTCAACCCAGAGAAAAAACGCCCTTGTCCAGAATCACGTGCGTAACTACTTTTTGCCCGGCCAGCAACAAAGTTACGAGAATGATAAAAAAACACTGGAAAGTCCTTGCCCCTCTAGACCTTGTCACAGACACACCTCTCTTCTCCTTTAAAAGAGGACGGAACATCAGGGATCATTTAGTGAGAGCCCAAAAACCGATCACTAAAGACCATTCTATACACTCCTTTCTCAACCTACCACCACTGAAAGGTCACTATAAATGTAATAACTGTATGGCATGTGAGTCCACCAGTAACACAAAACTGTTTGAATTTGAGAACTCTAAACACATATTGCAATGTTTCACCAATTGTAATTCACAAAATGTAATATATTGCATTGAATGTCCCTGTAAACTGAGGTATATTGGCCAGACCACACAAAAGATCAAATCCAGAATTGCCCAACATAGGAGCAGAATCAAATGCAAGATCACAACAGCGCCACTTGTGCAACATTTCATGGAAAAAGGACACTCAGAAACAGACTTCACCTGGCAAGTGATTGACAGCCTGCTCCCAAGTCACAGAGGTGGAAATCAACAACAACTCCTGAACCGCCTCGAATGCAAATGGATTTTCAAATGTCGGACTATCGAAAATGGATTGAACTCTTTTGAGGAATGGAATGCCATTCTCTAAAAAACTCTTGTCTCTACAGACTACCCTCCACAGAATGACAGACATTCTTCAAGTTTTTGTTCTCAGCATACAGATTCTAGTATCACTTAGAATCCTTGCAAAACTGAATATATGTATTATGTTTTATTCATGTTTACATTCCCTTTTATACTACGCACATTCTAGTATCACTTAGAAATCCTTGCAAAACTGAATATATGTACTATTATGTTTCATTCATGTTTACATTCCCCTTTTTATATTGTGTGCATTTTTGGTCACTGTTTAACCCAGGCTGACTCAGATTAGTCCATATGGCCCTCCCTGCAGCCCAAAATTCATTAATTGTTACTATCCTTCGTTTACAAACCCCTAACATGCTTCTTGCATAAACTTTAAACTCTCCTATTTATTTACTTTCATTAATTCACTACCGATAAATCCACTAGAGGCAGAATTACAGACCACCCCACAACATGAATTCTTTATAACTTGTAAAGATCAATTATGGAATTCAACTACTATATTGTTGTCAATGCGATGTCTTTTTAAAACTACTATCACTATTTCACACCACGCTTTTCTTATTTTGTGAGCATTCTAAAATTGACTTTGTTTAAATAAATACCTGCTATCTTTTGACCTACATGACCCTTTACGTACTTTGTCTCCTGCTCCCTACGGAATTGATTTCACTTATCTTAAAAAACAAGTGACCCTGCCTGGGTCACCTTTTCTATTGGACCCTTTTGGGCCATCCTTGAACCATTGTTCTTAACTCTTCATTATCACCCCAGGTTCACATATCGGGGTACCCTTGTCTCCTAAAACCTCATCAAGCGCAGTGGCTACACTGCAAGGGTTCCACTAATATAGTGGATATATTAAATATCATCTTATTAAGTAAACTACTTATGTCCATCACCAGATACTGAACTAACCCATATCTATTGACATACCATGTCCACTTCGAATATCCCTACGTACACAGAGGAATATATTGCTAGAATCATTAGTGGCCCTTCTCTGTTCCACACACCAGGGCCTGCAACCAATGCACCACCAGACATAGCAAGCGAGAAACTCACGGCTCTGGAAAGACTCAAAAAGAAGCACATTCGCACTGAACTACATGCACGTATGTTAACCGAATATCTTAAGGCAGATATTATTCCAGTTGGCCTACAGGTACGCAACATCCCTGCTATCTTCCTACAAGATAAAAAATTTAAAACTGGTTTCTCACACATTGGCACAACCTGCTCCCGCCACTGGATGGTGTTGGGAATAGATACAGCACTTGAACACAGCAAGCGAGAATTGGAAGAGATCTTAGAACTAGAAAAGGCAATTCTTGAGCTAAATAGCCTAGCAGATGCAAAGGCTGCTCTAGAAAAATTGGAAAGAACCATTCTAGACTTTCAAAGTTTCGAGCACCACAAAAAATCAACAAAGGTGACTAAAGATATTAGAAACTACAATAAAGAAAAGACTTACCCGTACCTGCAGGAAGACTTCTTTACCACAAACAATCAAGAACAACAGAGAATCCCCGCAGGCACCTGGGGTAGATTCAGACACAACCAACCAGTTACTTTTTCTGACTCCTCCATAGACTCAGACAACTCCGACCCAGGCGCAGGCCCCAGCACCTCCACACATAACCCCAATTTTTTAGGGAGAGGCCAGACCTTTACAGGAGAGAGAGGGAGAGGGAGAGGGAGAGGGAGGACAAGAGTCCATTTCCCACCGGGGGAACGCCAAACACGACGCAAGTTTTACCAATGGGGGTACCAATACTAGAAATTGGATCCCAGGCCCCTATCACTAACATGGAACAACTCCCCATATTCAACCTCTCGACGCATCAACTGGCTGCTACAGATATCACCCTCCTTAGCAGAGGCCTCTCCTTTGTGCTAACTGAAAAGCCTAACTGGTTTAACATACAGACCGAAATCCTACAGTTCTTCAGAAAGGTGAGGCTTAAAGCCTTCTTTCAGCATAAGGAAAACACAAGTAAGACAGACTTGACAGGTCTTCGCCCAAAGTCTATCTTTAACCCTCCCAGTGGCTCTATGCCGCCAGAAGTCATCACATTTGAACATCTTGTACTCAGAGATTTGAACAAAATTAAAGAAGACTACAGATTCACACCTTTTAACGTGAGTTTAGAGGAAAAACAAAGCCTTAACAAACTCAAAGAACTAGATGACATTGTGATCAAACCCTGTGACAAGGGAGGTGGGATAGTACTACAGGACAAGAGTGCATATGACAAAGAAATCTATCGTCAACTAGCCAACATAGCTCACTACGAGCCTTTGGCACGCGACCCTGTAAAAGAAATCTGTGACCTCATCCTAAAAACAACCCAAATTGGTCTAGAAGAAGGTTTCATTAGTAAAAATGAATTTGCATTCCTCAACAATAAGACCCCAAGGACACCTGTGCTGTACACCCTACCCAAAATGCATAAAAATCTGGAAGTCCCACCAGGGAGACCTATACTCTCCGGCTGTGGCTCAGTCCTAGAGCCCTTGGGTAAATACATCGATTTCTTTATCAAGGACATGGTAAAGACTACTATCTCATATGTGAAAGACACCACACACCTAATTAATCTCATTGAATCACAACCTTTTGATTCCCAAACTGAACTCCTTGTCACTATGGACATTGAGTCTTTATATACGAATATACCCCAAAACAAAGGTATAGAAGTCATTAAGAAACATTTGAACCTCCGTCCAGCTCCACACCAGGTACCGACTGATTTCATCATTTCACTCCTGGAAATTGCCCTAACTAGAAACTACTTCCAATTTAACAACAAATACTACAGACAATGTAAGGGCACTTCGATGGGGGCAATTTTTGCTCCCAATTTTGCGATCCTGTTTGTGGACGATATAGAGACAAGTACCATTCTTAACTGTATGAATCCATTCCTCCCCAAAATACGTACATGGCGCAGATACATAGATGATGTTTTTATGATCTGGTCTGGCACAAATACTGAACTAGAAGCATTTTGCCTTTGGCTCAACAATGTCCAACCCGACCTTAAGTTCACTCACAACTATGACGACACTAAGGTAGACTATCTCGATGTCTCCATAAAAAGTGCCAATGGAGAACTCTACACAACTCTATTTACAAAACCCACCGAGCGCAATACTCTCCTTCAATACAACAGCGCACACCCAAGGGCACTGCGAGACGGCCTGCCCTATGGGCAATTCCTTAGAATCAGAAGGAACTGTAAGTTCAAAGAAGACTTTTTCCAAGAATCGGAGGTACTCTGCAAAAAACTGATTGACAGAGGATACCCTAGACGTTTAGTTAAACGCTCTATG
The DNA here is from genome assembly GCF_964204655.1 of Triturus cristatus. NCBI lineage: Eukaryota > Metazoa > Chordata > Amphibia > Caudata > Salamandridae > Triturus > Triturus cristatus. Next base: position 166,073,612 of record NC_140580.1, on the reverse strand, counting down.
AAACGCGCTTGGTATTCCCACCGTGAACACCTCCTTCAACCCAGAGAAAAAACGCCCTTGTCCAGAATCACGTGCGTAACTACTTTTTGCCCGGCCAGCAACAAAGTTACGAGAATGATAAAAAAACACTGGAAAGTCCTTGCCCCTCTAGACCTTGTCACAGACACACCTCTCTTCTCCTTTAAAAGAGGACGGAACATCAGGGATCATTTAGTGAGAGCCCAAAAACCGATCACTAAAGACCATTCTATACACTCCTTTCTCAACCTACCACCACTGAAAGGTCACTATAAATGTAATAACTGTATGGCATGTGAGTCCACCAGTAACACAAAACTGTTTGAATTTGAGAACTCTAAACACATATTGCAATGTTTCACCAATTGTAATTCACAAAATGTAATATATTGCATTGAATGTCCCTGTAAACTGAGGTATATTGGCCAGACCACACAAAAGATCAAATCCAGAATTGCCCAACATAGGAGCAGAATCAAATGCAAGATCACAACAGCGCCACTTGTGCAACATTTCATGGAAAAAGGACACTCAGAAACAGACTTCACCTGGCAAGTGATTGACAGCCTGCTCCCAAGTCACAGAGGTGGAAATCAACAACAACTCCTGAACCGCCTCGAATGCAAATGGATTTTCAAATGTCGGACTATCGAAAATGGATTGAACTCTTTTGAGGAATGGAATGCCATTCTCTAAAAAACTCTTGTCTCTACAGACTACCCTCCACAGAATGACAGACATTCTTCAAGTTTTTGTTCTCAGCATACAGATTCTAGTATCACTTAGAATCCTTGCAAAACTGAATATATGTATTATGTTTTATTCATGTTTACATTCCCTTTTATACTACGCACATTCTAGTATCACTTAGAAATCCTTGCAAAACTGAATATATGTACTATTATGTTTCATTCATGTTTACATTCCCCTTTTTATATTGTGTGCATTTTTGGTCACTGTTTAACCCAGGCTGACTCAGATTAGTCCATATGGCCCCCCTGCAGCCCAAAATTCATTAATTGTTACTATCCTTCGTTTACAAACCCCTAACATGCTTCTTGCATAAACTTTAAACTCTCCTATTTATTTACTTTCATTAATTCACTACCGATAAATCCACTAGAGGCAGAATTACAGACCACCCCACAACATGAATTCTTTATAACTTGTAAAGATCAATTATGGAATTCAACTACTATATTGTTGTCAATGCGATGTCTTTTTAAAACTACTATCACTATTTCACACCACGCTTTTCTTATTTTGTGAGCATTCTAAAATTGACTTTGTTTAAATAAATACCTGCTATCTTTTGACCTACATGACCCTTTACGTACTTTGTCTCCTGCTCCCTACGGAATTGATTTCACTTATCTTAAAAAACAAGTGACCCTGCCTGGGTCACCTTTTCTATTGGACCCTTTTGGGCCATCCTTGAACCATTGTTCTTAACTCTTCACTTGCCAGGGGGGGTCACAGGTGTGGGGCTACCTCAGCAAGTCAGACACACAGCACGGCTTACTTCACACATCATATGGATTGAGCAGTTGCCTCCTCCATGCAGCTGTGGTGCAACACTCCACATGGACACTCACCCACATGACAAGGAACATTCACACACATCAATGTCCAGGGGGCGTACACATCATTTGGACACTCTCACCACTCTCACCACAGCTCCACTCAACTCTCACACACATCTGTGGGTGCAGTCACCTGTCACACCGGGGTGACCACTGAATCACCGCAGGACAATAGAACAAGAATGCCCAAGAGGATTAGGCTGGCGGAATGTGCCATGCACTATGCAGTGAATGTCACAGTAAGCACAATGCAAGTGAGGAGTGCACACATGAACTACATCAAGCCCACGCGTGAGTACGTGCCTATCACTAGGACCTACAGTACCCCCAACTATAGTGATACGGGCCCTACTCACGCGTGTACGGCCCGTGCACGCGTGAGTACGGCCCGTATCACTATAGTTGGGGGTACCGTAGGTACTAGTGATACGGGCCGTACTCACGCGTGTACGGCCCGTACACGCGTGAGTACAGCCCGTATCACTATAGTTGGGGATACCGTAGGTCCTAGTGATAGTCACGTACTCACGCGTGTACGGCCCGTACACGTGTCAGTACGGCCCGTATCACTATAGTTGGGGGTACCGTAGGTCCTAGTGATAGGCACGTACTCATGTTGTGGCACAATAGATGTGTGATGCGCTGTTTACACATGTCATGTGTGATGGGGCACTACGTGGCACACTTCCCATTCACACTTTGCACATGTGTGCATGTAGGACACACGTGTCAAGCACTGCATCACTGGTATGGCACAGTCAGCAACACCCGCAACTGTCCCCTGATGCCAGGTACACAGATAATTACACCTCACAAGTGACTCCCAGCGTGCCACGATGTGACTATGTCAAGTGTGTGTCATGTGTTCCCATGAGCTTTCCGTTGGTGTTCCGTCAAATCCATCTACTGTTGCAGCATCCAACATGTGTCTGTGTGCATATGTGCATGACACACATATACGCACACCATGCCACATGTGGACTCACACGTTACATGTGTCATGGCGGTTCGAAGATGACTCCCTGACATGAGGCAATATCTGCATTCTCTCAATGTCTGTGTCATCAGTTTTTGACATGTACCCCTTCATGGTAATGTGTGTTGTCTGTCCTTTTCAAGATTACATGTGACCTGTGCGTCTAGACTCCCGCCAGCTGTCTGTATGAGATGACATCCTTCAAATGCTGATATGTGGATGTCTGTCACTCCTGTAATGCGTCTGGCTTTTTACTTACACTGGCCCACAGCTAGATTCATGGCATGTCATGTTGACCTTGAGCACCCATGTGTGTAGCTGACTCTTGGTAGGAGTATCACCTGGCTGCCACACGTGGCCTGGATTCATTGCACAAAACAGACTCTGTATGTAGCATATGTGTATTAGCTGTTGGACATGTGCTCTGTTCATTGACATTTGTGCAGTGATGTACTCAATCTTCGTTATTCCTTCCAAATTTCTGCAGGGCACCGCCTCTCCCCCGACCAATGCCAGACTTGGCTGCCATGAGGGAACGTGACTGTATACGCCGCTACCGCTTCTCGCAACCGTTGATTGACAACTTGACCGCAAGGCTGGCACCACACCTCAAACCGCTACACAGGTATCCTACTGCACTGACACCCAAGATGAAGGTGATGGCAGCCCTACATTTCTTTGCCACGGGTACGTTTCAATTGACCATAGCGGATGTAGGTGGCATGTCCCAGACCATGTTCAGCCGTGTCCTGCATGATGTGTTAGAGGCCATGTTGTTACACCTGGATGAATTTATACATTTTCCAACTCATGAGCAGTTGACAGGTGTCAAGGGTGAGTTCTATGCCCTGGGAGGGATGCCCCATGTCATTGGGGCCATTGATGGGACACATGTGGCTTTGGTACCACCACAGGCACAGGAGGTGCCGCAAGCATTACCGCAAGCATTACCACTCCATCAATGCCCTTGTGGTATGTCTTGCTAACATGCTGATATCCCATGTCTGTGCCCGTTTTCCAGGATCAGCACACGATGCCTACATCATGAGGCGTAGCAGGGTGCCTGAAATGATGCTGCAGCTGCGCAACGAATGTGCATGTCTTGTTGGTGGGTATACTCTGTTAGTCCAGTGTTTTGCGGTATCTCAATATCTTACTGCTTCTCCTGACCCACTTCTGCCCATGATGTTTCCATGTAGGGGACTCTGGCTATCCCAACATGCCATGGCTGATGACGCCTCTCCGCAACCCCAGAACTGCCGCAGAACACCGGTACAACGACACCCATGGGCAGACGAGGCGCGCTATTGAGAGGACGTTTGGCCTCCTGAAGAGCAGATTCCGGTGCCTCAACAAGACCGGCGGCGCCCTCCCATATGCCCCGGTGAAGGTCTGCAAAATCTTCCTTGTGTGCTGAATGCTGCACAACATGGCAGTGGAGAAGGCCGTGCCACTCATCCTGGATCCCGATGAGCAGGATCATCCACCCGTGGAGGATGAAGGGCTTGGACACGGGGCAAGTGAGGATGAGGAGGAGGATGAGGATGAGGATATCTGGAGTCAGCTTATCCGCAACTTCTTCTCATGATGGTGAGTCCCTGTGTCTGAGTGTGCACGCTTAGAGCCTTGTGTGGCATGTGTTGCAATGTGTGTGTCGAGCTGACTGTGTGCTGAGTGACTTGGAGGTGTGTTCTGATGTGTCATTCAAGTGATGATGTCAATCCACACATTTTTGCGGGAACACAAAAATCATTAATAGCATGGTGACGGCATCATTCCTGTAGAGTACATGTACATGTCTGCGGATTACTAGCTCTTAGCTGACTTGTTGTGTGTCTGCCCTCCCCAGGTTCCTGCGGCTGTCGTCTGCTCATGTTATCATTGCCGTCCTGCTATTCCTCATGAGTATTGCACCGTGTGCTGGATCAGAGTGACATGCACAGACATGGTGAACATTCATTTGGGGTAAGGAGTGCAGGAAGGCGTTTTGTGGGTGGTACGTGTTTGTGATTTGTGGGGACTGCTCCTGTGCATGTTGTGTTACCATGCATACATGTCGACTTACCATGGGCCACATGACATGTTGCATGGCTCCCATGAATTGATAGTCACCCTTCCTGACAGTCATCTGTCATGGATTGTGGATTCTGATGAAGGCATCAATGTGTGTATAACGTCCCTCAGGAACATACGGGATGCTAATGGTGGACATGGTGTGGGACATCCCCATGACAGCCTCAATGGGGAATTGCACACTCTCCGTGTGCAGCAAGGGGTGTTAGGCTCAACCCCTTCACTTGTGTGCCAGCTCTGTAGGCTGTACCACATCTGTGTGTTGAAGGGGGTGTCCAGTGTAGGTCACACGTGTTCGGCCAAACGACCTGTGAGTCTGTTCCAATGGTTGCATTTCCATTAGTGTGAGGCTGAGTAATAAAGGTGTTCGTAACACTCCAAGGTGCCTCATCTCTGTCAATGCAGGTCTCTTGCCACTTAGCATGCGGCATATCTGGCATACTTGTTGTAGATAATGCATAGGAGTCCATGTGTAGTTTAGCGACATGCATGCAGTTGCTCATGGATTAGGCTCCCGATTGGGCATGTAGTACATGGTCATGTATGTTTTTTTGCTAGGTCGACCACACAATGGGCCATCAACAGCTGCTGAGGGTGTGTCTCCTGTGCGCAGGTCGGCCTTCAGTTTCCTGATCCAGTGTAATGGCTCTTTGGTGATTGTGCATGCATTGTAGCTGGGTGTGCCATGTGACACTCCTTACTTTACACCCGCGCCTGTTGCCGTTGTCCTTCTGACATCCTAGTCTTTGTGTGCAAAATGTGGCATATTGAAGGGAGATGGCGCCTGCTGCTGCGTGCCCTGCACAAGCACCCAGTGGCCACACACACAAGATGGTGTGCATCATGTTTGGCTGGCTCACATATGCCATGCTAGTCCACAGCATCTGTACCTCTTGCTGCAACGCCCTCTGCATTATGCACTTGATCCACAGATGGATCCACTCCAAGTAAAGACAGACCATCCCCCAGGTCCATGGCAACATCCGTGTCAAATACTGCCCTGCCCTCTACGGAGCAAGTACATCCAAACTCCCAGGAAACTGGTCCACTTCCAGGGGGCATCTGCACACCTCAGCTTCAACACCCTGCGCCCCAGCCACCTCACCGTCCAGCATAGATAGCTGCAATGGATCACTGTCTGCTGTAGGATGACCTCCACACTCTCCACCCACACTCAGGAGGCAGTCCACAAACCCGACCCCACACCAACCTTGTACGTCTGTCATCCTAGATCCCGTTGGGCCATCTCCGTGCATCCAACCTTGCCCTGGGCACCGTTCTTCACATCCACCGTACTCCAGCATACAGGACATTGTTCTCTCACCTGGCCACACATACCTGGGACTCCCTCCCCGGGTACCTCCACATGAGCCATGACCCCTACGCCTTGATGATAATCTCCCAAATAGGTCTCTCCGCACAGTTTAGCAAGCACCCCCTCAGCAGCCAGAGGCCATCACAGGTGAATGTTGTGCTCCATGCCTACATTGTATGATACCTTGTGACCCATGTGTGTCCTGTACCAGACTCTGATCTCAGGGTATGGATGGCTGGAGTTAGTTCAACACTCAGGCATAGTTAGACATTTCCACACACATATGTCGTTGAATAATGCCAAATGACAGCAACATCTCATGTGCAGAAAAATAAGATTTTAATTTTGTCGGGGTGAGTCTTTTGGTAGATGTGCTAAGGTGCACTACTGGGGGAATAGAATCCAAAGTTCACAGGGGGATATGGCATCCTTGTCAGTTGGAGTCATCAGAGTCCAGACCACAGTGTTGGTCATCATTGGTCAGACTGTGACCAGCAAGTCCATGTGGCAGAGAATGTCATTGGGTGAGGTGCTGCTGTTGCCCCAGAGGGCCAGGTGCCAGGCCAGGTGACCTGGGAGATGGGGATGGTCCGCTGACTTTCACAGTCTTTTACGTGGACGACCCACCTTCCTCCGGGGACCCTCAGATGCAGGCCTTGACGATGTTAGGGACGCTCCGTCAGACGAATCCTCCTCCTCCTCGTCCCTCCCTGTGTCTGGTGCAGGTCTATGCCTGGTGGTACAGGGAGGGTTTGCCAGGCTTTGGGCGATCTGACGGAGTGATTGGCTCACGTCCCTGTGCACCGCCAGGAACTCAGCCAGTCTTGCCTCCATCCGTCCTTGGTGTTGTTGATGACTGGCATGATGCTCGACCTGCAGGTTCTTAATCTCATCGAGGGTCCCCTGCATCCCGGAAAGGTTGGACACGACCTGGTCGATGCCTCTGGTGTCACGCCGGTATGAGTCCAGGATGTTGCGTATGTGTGATATACCGGTGTCCTGAGCTGGCTGGTCAGGTTCGCGCCTCTGCCTGCCTCCACTCCCACCACCCCTGCCCACTTGAGCCTGGCCTGCCCTTTTGGGCACATCGGGTCCACGGGACCCCTGAGGGATGGCATTTTCCGGGGTGCCTGCCTCCTCCTGGGTGCCCGGAGAACCTTGTCCCTCCTGGTCAGACTGGCTCTGTTGTTCAGTGCGAGCAGGGCTCCTGGGTGTGTCCTGGGATGTGGCAGGAATGGGGGTGGTGGTTGGCACAGATGTCCCTGACGCAGGTGCTGCAGCTGCTTGGGCACCAGAGGGCCAGGTTGTTCGGGGTCATCCACGGAGGGGTGAGAGTCGTCGCTGCCGGTGGGATCGTCTTGAGCCTGGGACAGTGATTCTTCCCCCCCAGTGTTGGGGGGAGATCGACGACATTGCCCTGTGTGTGAGAGAGAGACAATGTCAATGGTGTTTCCTGCCACATCTATGTTTCATACATATTCAGGTTGACACAGTTCCTCCAGGTAGTTGGTTGGCCCCAGCATTCCTCTCAATGTCCACTTGGGTATGGGTATGTTGCGGGGGACATATTGGGATGTTCTCCTGAGTGTTTGACCTGTAGATTGGTGGCTCTGATGCTTATTTGGCTCTGGATTGGTGTAGTTGTGTCACATGTCCATTGTGGGAGTGTGTAAATCCGTTGCCTGCCCCGGGGGTGTGTGCTTGTGTTAGGGGGGGTGTGACCGGGCGTGCTGTCATGTGTAGTGTGAGTTGTCATTGGGTCTCCCAGGTGATGTGTCTGTCCCCTCATGGTGCATGCTGGCATGACAGTGAGTGTGAGTTCCTGTGCTAGATACCTGTGCTTGTGGAGTTGGAGTTTGAGTGTACAGTGGTCCCAGGAGGGCCTTGTGCTGCATGCAGCAGGGCCCAGTGTCAGCTACCTTGTCAGTAGTTTGCCAGTCCCTGTGCATTGTGCATGGGTATGTACATATGCCATATGGGCTGAGGGCATTGTTGTCTGCGTCTCATTTCCACAATGTGTTGTGTGGTGCCCAGCCTCCCGGACATCCAGTCTTGTGTTTGTGGTTATTGTAGCCTTGGACATGGCCTTGCCTTGATTTGTGAAGGGTGCATGGAGACGTTAGTGGCATGAGCGTGGTTTGTGAGTGTGGTTGTGCACGGTGAGTGCTTGGGGGAAGTTGCGTGCATTTGGTGTATATGTTGTGTGGACCCCATTGACCCCATGTTACGTAAGTTGTTTGTGTACTCACCAGGCTCTGCGACTCCTTCCACTCCGTGTACTCCCACCGGCGGTAGCAGGGCCATCACCTTCTCCTCCCAGGGATGGTAGTGTACGGGTCTGCAGGGCGGCCCACCTCCAGTGGTGTTAGTCTGGGCATATTCTTCATTCATTTTCCTCTTGACCGCCCGGCGCAGATCGTACCACCTGGCTTGGCATTCATGCCTGGTCCTTCGGACGGGCGCAACAGCATTCACCTTGTCGACAATCCTCTGCCACATGGCAGATTTTGCAGATATGCTGGTCTGTCTGACCAATGTCCAAACAGCTGTGGCTCGACTCTGATGACTTCGTTGACAAGGAGCTCCAGCTCCGCCGTAGTGAACTTTGGATTCTTGTCTGTGGGCATGGTGTGGGTGTGGGTGTGGATGGTTGTGGGTGTGTGGGTGTGTTTGTGAGTGTGTGTGTGTGTGAATGTGAAGAGGGGGATGTTTGTGGTTGAGGTTGTGTGAAGGTGTGTGAGTGAAGGTGTAGTGAAGGTATGAGTGATGTGGAGTTGTTTGTGTGTGGGGTCTGGCAGCAGTGGGTCTGTTGCAAAGGCTCATGGGTTGTGTGAGTGTGCCCTTTTTATTGGTCCATTTTTGGGTGTGGCTGTGTTTGAATTTTGGTGGGTGTGTTATAAGAGGTGGTTGTGATTTGGGGCCTCTGTTTGGCTGTTTGGATGTGCCAGGTCAGTCATTGAGATGTATTTTGTCATGTGGATGTGTTTGGTAGTGTTGTGCGAGTCGAATTGACCCTCCTTGTGCTGTTTTACAGTGTCCTGGTTCTGTATGAGTCTTTTTCGCGTAGGTGCGATCCGTACATACGCGATGCTGGATGTGGGTGCTGGGGTACGGTGTTGGAGTGCGGCACATACATGCGGTGGGGGTATGGTGCGTACACGGGTGGACCTGGGGTACAGCGTGTGCATGCGGAGGTACTGCGCGTACAGGGGGGGACGGCGCGTACATGGGGGGGTGCGGTGCGTACATGTGGTGGGGGCAGGGGGTACGGTGCGTACATGCGGTGGGGGAGGCAGGGGGTAAGGTGCGTACAGGCGGTGGGAGGGCGGGGGTTTGGTGCATACATGCGGTGCTGGTGTTCGGTCCGTACATGCGGTGCTGGGGTACGGTGCGTACATGCGGTGCTGGGGTATGGTGTGTACATGCGGTGAGGGGCAGGGGGTACGGTGCATACATGCGGTGGGGGGGCAGGGGGTTCGGTGCGTACATGCGGTGCTGGGGTACGGTGCGTACATGCGGTGCTGGTGTACGGTCCGTACATGCGGTGCTGGGGTATGGTGCGTACATGCGGTGAGGGGCAGGGGGTACGGTGCGTATATGCGGTGGGGGGGCAGGGGGTTCGGTGTGTACATGCGGTGCTGGGGTACGGTGCGTACATGCGGTGCTGGGGTATGGTGCGTACATGTGGTGCTGGGGTATGGTGCGTACATGCGGTGCTGGGGTACGGGGCGTACATGTGGTGAGGGGCAGGGGGTACGGTGCATACACGCGGTGGGGGGCAGGGGGTTCGGTGCGTACATGCGGTGCTGGGGTATGGTGCGTACATGCAGTGCTGGGGTACGGTGCGTAAATGCGGTGAGGGGCAGGGGGTACGGTGCGTACATGCAGTGGGGGGGGCAGGGGGTTCGGTGCGTACATGCGGTGCTGAGGTACGGTGCGTACATGCGGTGCTGGTGTACGGTCCGTACATGCGGTGCTGGGGTATGGTGCGTACATGCGGTGAGGGGCAGGGGGTATGGTGCGTACATGCGGTGGGGGGCAGGGGGTTCGGTGTGTACATGCAGTGCTGGGGTACGGTGCGTACATGCAGTACTGGGGTATGGTGCGTACATGCGGTGCTGGGGTACGGTCTGTACATGCGGTGCTGGGGTAGGGTGCGTACATGCGGTGCTGGGGTACGGTGCGTACATGCGGTGAGGGGCAGGGGGTACGGTGCGTACATGCAGTTGGGGGGCAGGGGGTTCGGTGCGTACATGCGGTGCTGGGGTACGGTGCATACATGTGGTGCTGGGGTACGGTGCGTACATGCGGTGCTGGGGTACGGTGAGTACATGCGGTGCTGGGGTATGGTGCGTACATGCGGTGAGGGGCAGGGGGTACGGTGCATACATGCGGTGGGGGGGCAGGGGGTTCGGTGCGTACATGCGGTGCTGGGGTACGGTGCGTACATGCGGTGCTGGTGTACGGTCCGTACATGCGGTGCTGGGGTATGGTGCGTACATGCGGTGAGGGGCAGGGGTACGGTGCGTACATGCGGTGGGGGGGCAGGGGGTTCGGTGTGTACATGCGGTGCTGGGGTACGGTGCGTACATGCGGTGCTGGGGTATGGTGCGTACATGCGGTGCTGGGGTACGGGGCGTGTATGTGGTGAGGGGCAGGGGGTACGGTGCATACATGCGGTGGGGGCAGGGGGTTTGTTGCGTACATGCGGTGCTGGGGTACGGTGCGTACATGCAGTGCTGGGGTACGGTGCGTACATGCGGTGAGGGGCAGGGGGTACGGTGCGTACATGCGGTGAGGGGCAGGGGGTACGGTGCGTACATGCAGTTGGGGGGCAGGGGGTTCGGTGCGTACATGCGGTGGTGGGGTACGGTGCGTACATGTGGTGCTGGGGTACGGTGCGTACATGCGGTGAGGGGCAGGGGGTACGGTGCGTACATGCGGTGGGGGGCAGGGGGTACGGTGTGTACATGCGGTGGGGGAGGCAGGGGGTAAGGTGCGTACAGGCGGTGCTCAGGTCCGGTGCGTACATGCGGTGGGGTGCAGGGGGTACGGTGCGTACATGCGGAGGTACGGCGCGTACATGCGGGGGTGATGCGCGTACAGGGGGGGACTGCGCGTACAGTTGCGGGGCTGGGGTACAGTGCAGACAGGGTGGTGTACGGTGCTGACAGAATTAGGGGTGGGGGGCTGTACGGCTCGTACACGGGCATAGGTTTACCCGTGCACATGTGTGCTACTGCATTAGCTCCGTATGGGCCTTTTTCCGTGCGATTGTGTATTCGGACGGACAGTCGGGATCGTACTTGCGCGTTCGGACTTGTGTTTTACGGTTTGCACGTACAAATGTCCTGCTCACTCTCGTACACTTTTCCCGACGATATTCGGACGTAACAAATTTCCGCCGCACTCTCGTAGACTTTTTCCGACGCTATTCGTAGATATTTTTCGCGTACGGATCGTACTTGGCCGGTTGTACGGTACTTGTACGACTCGTACGTAAATAAATACGGATACGAGTCGTACGGTATTTTTTTTTACCGGATCGGAATCGGCACCTTAATGGTCCAATGATTACCAACTTGCTCCACAGAGTGTCATGATGGTGGCTCAGTTATCCTAACGCTCCGGTCTGTAGAAGAATAGGGGCCACAGTCAACCTAAGAGGTTCATTTCTATCCCGGGGTAAAATGTACCCATCCTCCGGCGTGGAGAGACCGGGTGCCTTTCTTTGCTCCTTACTGGTTGGACCACGCCCTATCTTCCAGAAATTAGAGCATTATTCGTTGAATGAGGACAAACAAAAAGAAAAAAGTATACCTTACTTATTTTTCCTCAAAAAGAATTGTAAGCACAGCATAATTGAGGTTACAGCCCTTAAACACTCCGTGACAAGTGGTGCATCAGGAACTGCAAATGGTATCTGCAAAAATTAATGCAACATTGCCTGGTAGAGAATGCCTTTGGTATCCCGCTAGCTTTCACTATGACTATTACGGATCACTGACAGAATATCGAGTACAAAAATATTTTGTTACCAAAATATCGGGACATAAATATCGATGTCAAAAATATCGACCTCTTATCTTCATAATGGTAAGTACTAAAATATCAAAAAAATATATAATTGTTAAAAATATTGGAGTGCAAAATATTGTTTCTTTTATATTTAGAAAAAATAACTAAAAAATATTTAGAATTATTTGTAAATTTTAGCAATTATAAGTAATATATATAATGTAAAAATAATTTAAACCATTTTGTTATAAATTAAAATATTAAAATATTTATCCTTTTTTTTTTGATAAACAAGTTTTTATTGTTTTGAGTGATACAACATAAAAACTTTGAGCCTGTCGAACCACCATCATACAACAACATAGCATGAGAACACGCCACATCCCCGCCCCCCCCGAACCCTCTCCCCCGTCCCTTCCCCCCCGAACAGCGCGCTCATAGTACATTGCCCAACCATTTGCCCCAGACCCTTCGGTATTTCTTGTGGCAGCCCCTTGCCTGGTAGAGAGTCCGTTCCTGTGTCGCACACCAGTCCACTCCGGTGCTCCATTTGGCCAAGGTAGGCGGCTGCGGTTGCTTCCATGCCGCCGCAATGTCACGTTTCGCTACCATTAACGCTGTTGTGAGAAATAACTTCTCTGCGCGTATGCCATCCAGGCCCTCAGTGATGCCTAGTAGGGTGTGTCTAGGGTCATGTGGCACCTCCCACCCCAAGACCTCCGTGAGTTCGGCTTCTATGCCCCTCCAGTACCCCCCCCAGTTCCGGACAAGACCACACCATGTGGATGAAGTCGGCCGGCTCAAAGCCACAACGGGGGCAAGCTGCGTCAGCGGAGAGGCCCGCGCGGTGCAGGCGAGCCGGTGTGAGGTAGGCAGTGTGGAGGTAATAAATTTGAATAAGCCTCAGTTTGGCGGAGGCCTTCACCAGCCTGGGGACCATAAGGGCATCCCGCCGGTCGGCCTCGTCCAGGGGACCCACCCATCCCTCCCAACGTTCCTTTAGGTCTTCCCGGGACGTGGGGGTATTGTTAATAAGAGAACGGTATATCCTGGAAATACCCCCCCTCCCCAGGTTGCCCAGCATGACCTGAGCCTCTGGAGGGCTGTGGTCCGACAGCCTAATGTCCAATGGGGTGTAAGTGCGTATGGCGTGTCGCAGTTGGAGGTATCTATAAAATTGGGATGAGTGTAGGGAGAAGCGCGCCTGCAGTTCTGAGTATGAGCACATGCGTTCCCCCCGCCAGACATCTCCCAGCTGGGAAATGCAGAGTAGATCCCATGATTTAAAGCCCTCCAGTTCTGCAACGTCCCGCAACCATGCCCCGTGCCAGAGGGGGGTGGCGCAAGTCAGCTTCCCGGTCCACCGGGTGTGGCGCAGCGCCACTCGCCAAGCCAGGAAGATCGCTTTGGTGATGTCTGGGCAGGAGGCGGGGACGGGGGCGCCGTACAGGCGGTCCTGAATACGGGAGAAACCTAGGTCCTCTAATTCCACTCTGTAGGCCGGGTCAGACCATCCCCCACCAAACCAATCATGAACTACCAGGAGGCGGGTGGCCAGGTAGTAGAGATAGAGATTGGTCATGCCCAGACCCCCATCAAAGGTGGGCAGGCGACACACCGACAGGGCCAACCGCGGCCTCCCACCACCCCAGAGAAATCTGGTCGCCATCCCGTCCAGCTCGCGAAACCAAGGCCTAGGAAAGGACAAGGGAGTGTTTTGCAACACATATAGGAACCGGGGGAGAATCATCATTTTGTATAGGGCCACCCTCCCCAGCGGATTGAGCGGGAGTGATTGCCATCTCGCCAGATCTACCTTGGCTTTCTTGACCAGGGGGGTCACGTTAAGTGCCCAGCTCAATTCCGGGAGAAGGGAGACCCATATGCCCAGATATTTGAAGGACAACCGGCGGAGGGGAATAGTGTCCTGCCAGTCGAAACATTCCCGGGAGGGGTGCAGAGGCACAAGGACCGATTTTCGCGGGTTTAAATAGAGGCCAGATGCGCTGCCAAAGCGGCCCAAGATGTGTAATGCGCGCGGTCCCGAGCGCGCCGGCTCACCAAGGTACAACAGGATGTCGTCCGCATAGAGGGCGATTTTGTCCGCCTCCAGGCCCGGCCACTCCCAGCTCTGAAGGAAAGGATCCGTTCTGATCAGGGCAGCAAGGGGCTCCATCGCAAGCGTGAAGAGAAGAGGCGATAGTGGGCACCCCTGCCGCGTCCCTCGGCCGATCCGGAATGGCCCCGACAGCGCCCCGTTATCCAACACTGGCGCGGGGGAGCACGTAAAGGACCCGTACCATTCCGACGAACTTGGGGCCGAAACCCACGTGGGTCAGGACGTCAAACAAGTAGGCCCACCCAACCGAATCGAAAGCTTTCTCGAAATCGGCGAGCAGGAGGATGAGATATGGAGGTAAGCGATGGCGGTGAGCCAAGGCCACGTGAAGGCGACGGAGGCAGTGGCGAGTGCCCCGGTTCGGCATAAAGCCGCATTGATCCGGGTGGACCAAGCACGACAAAAAGGGCCGGAGCCGCTGGACCAGGACTGCCGCGTAAAGCTTGATATCGGTATTAATAAGAGAGATCGGCCGGTAGGCCGACCTATCACTGGGTGGCGGCGTAGACTTGGGCAGGACCACAATCGTGGCTATGTCGGCTTCCGGAGGGAAGGAGCCGTTGTCGACCGCTTCCGCAAAAAGATCACATAGCCGCGGGACCAGGTGATCTTTATAGGTGGCATAAAACTCTTGGGGGAAGCCATCCGGTCCCGGGGTCTTCCCCGCGGACATACGCCCTATCGCATCCCCGATCTCCTCAGGAGAAATGGGCACCTCCAGACTCTCCCAGTCTCCTGGCCTAAGTTGGTTAAGTCGTAAGTTACTAGCGGCGAGCAGCGAGGCCAGGGAAAGGTCCGGCGCTCGAGCCCGATACAGCTGCGAATAGTACTGGGCGAAAGCTTCCGCCCGCGCCCGGCGGGTCCGAGCTCGCAAATTGGTCGATCTTTGTTTGGTGGGACGTTGCCGGCGGTTTCAGGCCCTTTTCCTTGCCCATGGGAGTACGTGCCGGGACTGAGGGTTGGTGTGGTGGACCACCAGGCGGCCCTCACCCGCCACGGAAAGCGGCCTCCAGCGCCAGGCCCGGGACGGAAAAATTGAGGAAAGGGGAAGGGTAGAGGTATGTCTTGTCCCCAGTGAGGGAGGGCCCAGAGTCCGCCGGGTTCGCCACCTCCTTGGTTTGATCCGGGCTGGGCCTCCCTCACCTCGCCGCAGGCACCTCAGTGTAATCCGCACACGTGGTGGTCACCAGTCGAGGCGCAGCTCACGGGCCGTCGAAGCACTGTCGCCCGCCCCGGCCCACAGGCCCTTCCCAATCAGCAGGTCAGCTCCGCATCCACCTTCGGCCCAGAGCAGACAGCCGGACCTCCCCGGGCGCAAGGGCCAGGCGGCGCCCCCACCCGTCCAACCGCAGTGCCGGGGGACCACCCCGCCCGGCCAAGAAGGGCAAAGTTCAAGGGGGGGGAGGGGGGGCGCTCCCTCCGGCACTGCCTCCCGGTCAGTGGCACAGGACAAGAGTGGTTTCAAGCGGCCTCCAGGCCCGGCTCAGCATCCCCCACATGCCGCCGCTGTGTGCGCCAAGGAAACGCCGCAGCCCCGTTTGTGGCAGCTGCCCTCAGGGCCCGGCGGGACGTCACCCAGTCAAGAGTTACCCCGTCGGATGCCCAGGATGGGGTGACAGGGGCCAGGGGGAGCCGGTGCTGATCCGCGGCCGGCAGCGTAGGCGGAGGGTGGGTGCCAGCGACGGCAAAGCTGGATCCGGCCTCTCATTCAGGCCCGCACAGCTCGGGCCGATCTGCCCGTTGGACAGGGCCTCCCTGCTACAGTTCGTGGGAGCCCACCCCGTGGCGGCTCTGGGGGGCGCTCACCAGCCGCCACCCCTCCCAACTCACTTGAAGTCCGGTAAAGGTGTGGGCTCCCCTCCGCAGGCTTCCGCGATGGATGGCCGGCCGCCGTCGGCCACGTGGCCCTCGCACCTCGTTGCACGCCTCGGGCTCATGTAGCTCGTAGTGCCGGCCGCGGAACCGGCCGGGTGCGTCCCTCTCACCGGTGCAGCCAACGGGCCTCCTATCTTGGCTCCGGGAGCCAGAAATCAGCTGGAAATCGCACCGAGGGTAGGGCAGCAACTCCTCTATAAGCGGTGACCGCTGGATCGTACCTAGGACAGCTATGACGGATGCAGGTCGGATGCGAGGGGTCAAGCATCAAGGAGCCTCACATCAGTGCGGCCATCTTGGTTAGCGCCACCTAGCGCTCTAACCATATTTATTCTTTTTTAAAAGTACATTTTACACTACATTGAGTGCAACAGTAGGGAAAGTGTTGGATAGCATAGAGGAAATAATTACTATTCTCACTCCAGTGAGTGCAACAGTAGGGAAAGTGTTGGATAGCGGAGGGGAATAATTTACTATTCCCACTCCAATTAATGCAACAGTAGGGAATCTTTTGGATAGCGAGGGGAATAATTTACTATTCCCACTCCATTGAATGCAACAGTGGAGAAAGTGGTGGATAACGTAGAGGTGAAAATTACTATTCCCACTCCGGTAAGTGCAACAGTAGAGAACGTGTTGGCTAGCATAGGGGTAAAAAATTACTATTCCCACTCCAGGGAGTGCAGCAGTAGGGAAAGTGTTGGATAGCAGAGGGATAAAAAATATTATTACCACTCCAGTGAGTGAAACAGTAGGGAAAATGTGGAATAGCAGAGAGAAATAATTTACTATTCCCACTCAAGCAAGTGCAACAGTAGGGAAATTATTGGATAACGGAGGGATAAAAATTACTATTCCCACTCCAGCAAGTGCAACAGTAGGGAAAGTGTTGGATAGCGGAGGGGTAAAAATTACTATTCCCACTCAAGTGAGTGCAACAGTAGAGAAGGCATTGGATACAGAGGGGTAAAAATTACTATTACCACTCCAGCGAGTGCAACAGTAGGGAAAGTGTTGGATAGCGGAGGGGTAAAAATTACTATTCCCACAAAAAAAAAATCAAATTTAAAAAGAAAAAAAATATCTACTACAATACAAAATAAAATTTAAAAAAACAAAAACAAAACATATATAAAAATATCAAAATTTACAAAACATAGAAACATAATTTAATGTAGTAAAATTTCAAAATTTACCACAAAATATTACTTTTTTAATTTAAAAAAATACAAATAAATAACTATCTTGTAAGAAAAATGTATTTCATTTCAAACAATTATAAATTACATTAGAGAACATTTTTTTCTACTCTATAACACCACACAATCTACAACACACATCTAAATAAAAAAAAAAGTGTTCCTCCATAATTAACACAATTAATTAATGATTATACAAATATTGATAATTAAAAAACACTTTTAAAAATGTAACAATTAATGTAATAACAAAACATTACAGCTATAGAACAGAAATACCCAAACAAAATAAAAACTAATCAATTAAGAAAAATATTTATCAATTAATAAATGAATAATAATGATCAAGTAATGATTAATTAATTTAAATTAAATTACTTTCCACCCTATACCCCAATACAAACCAAAACACACTCCTAAAAAATATTTACACAATTAACATAAGTAATTTTACATTAATAAATTATTATCAATTCAAAACAAATCATTAATTCATTTAAAAAATATTTACCTACCAGCATTTACCACTTTAAACCCCACAACTCACACATCGAAATTATTACACAATTGACAAAATTAAAATGTAATTAATTAATTAGCATCAATTAACAAAGATTTAATTAATTAAAACAAAAATTCCTCCCACCAAATTCCCCTATAAATGCCACCACCAATTTCGTTAAAAATTACACAATTAACATAATTTATTAACAATTAATTAAACAATTACCAATCAAAATATAAATATTTATTAATAAATTAATTCACACAATGAACACTATAAAATAATAATTAATAAATATGATATAAAAAATATTTTTCATGTATTACAATTAAATTACTTCCCACCCTACTCCCCTATCAACCCACAACCCGCTCCTAAAAAAATGACAAATTAATAAAAAATAATAATAATACATTATTTCCCACAATTAGCAATATTAAATATTAAATAAATAAATATTAATTATGACAATTATGAATATTCTAATTATAATTAAATTACTTCCCACCCTATTCCCTTATAAATCCACAATCCGCTCCTAAAAAATGACACAATTAACATATTTACCAATCAATTAATCAATAAAAATGAACAGCCAATTATTAATTAATTAATTACCATAATTAACACTATAAAATTAAAATTAAATAAATACAATTAAATAAAAAAATGATATTCAATTTATTTTAATTAAATTACTTTCCACCCTTTTTCCCTACAAACCCACAACCCGCTATGGAACTAAAACGCAAAACTGAACTAAAATAAAATTAGTATTCAATTTATTATAATTAAATTACTTCCCACCCTATTCCCCTATAAACCCACGACCCGCTACGGCACTAAAACGCAAACTTTTATTTAAATAAAATTAATAACTTCTAAAAATGTAACACATACATTTAAAAAAAATGCAATACTTAGACAAAAGTATATAGCACATACATTTAAAAAACACACTAAAATACATTACACTAACTAAAACAACAATATTTTTTACAACTATGGGGCCGATTCCGATCCTGTATTTTTTTTCCGGTACGACTCGTATCCGTATTTTTTTCCGTACGAATCGTACAAGTCACGTCCGACCCGTGAAGTACGATTCGTACGGGAAAAAGTACATGCGGATCAGCCATATCCGTACGAATCAGATCGGGAAAAGTTGTACGAGACGTACCCGGACACTTTTCCGAACAAATCGTAAAAATGCAGTCCGACCGTACTAGTACGATCCGGACCGGCTTTCCGATTTACGATTTGTACGGAAAACGTCCGTCCTGTACACGGGGAATGATTTGTACATATGCAATGTCTGTGTATGCACCGTACAGTAGCAATGTCGGTGTACGCACCGTACATAAGCGATGGGGGTGTACGCACCGTACATAGCAATGGGGTTGTACGCACCATACATAGCAATGGGGGTGTACGCACCGTACATAGCGATGGGGGTGTTCGCACCGTACATAAGCGAGGGCGGTGTACGCACCGTACATAGCAATGGCGGTGTACGCACCGTACATAAGCGATGGCGGTGTACTCACCGTACATAGCAATGGGGTGTTCGCACCGTACATAAGCGATGGCGGTGTATGCACCGTACATAGCAATGTGGGTGCACGCACCGTACTTAGCGATGGGGGTGTTCGCACCGTACATAAGCGATGGCGGTGTACGCACCGTACATAGCAATGGCGGTGTACGCACCGTACATAAGCGATGGCGGTGTACGCACCGTACATAGCAATGGCGGTATACGCACCGTACATAAGCGATGGCGGTGTACGCACTGTACATAGCAATGGGGGTGTACGCACTGTACATAGCGATGGCGGTGTACACACCGTACATAAGCGATGGCGGTGTATGCACCGTACATAGCAATGGGGGTGTTCGCACCGTGCATAGCAATGGCGGTGTACGCAGCATACAAAGCAATGGCGGTGTACACACCGTACATACACAACGCATGGGGGGGTGTCTGTACGACTCGTACCCCTATAACGTACTGAACCACGGACACTGTAAAACAGCAAAAGGAGGGTCTATTCGACTCGCACAACACCACAAAACACATTTACACTGCACAAAAAATGGAAAGGACTGACCTGGACACATCCAAACAGGCAAACAGAGGGGCAAACTCACAACCACCCCTTATAAAACACCCACCAAAAATTCAAACTGAGCCACACCCACAAATGGACCAATAAAAAGGGACCACACACACAAACCAAGAGCCTTTGCAACAGACTCACTGCAGCTACAGAGCACAACAACAACTGCACCCATCCACCTTAACATATACACCTTCACACAACCGCCTTCACACATACCCCCTCTACACATTCACACCCACACTGTCACATTCAGACCCACACACCCACAACCATCCACACCCTCACCCTACACCATGCCCACAGACAAGAATCCAAAGTTCACAAGGGAGGAGCTGGAGATCCTTGTAAATGAAGTCATCAGAGTCGAGCCACAGCTGTTTGGAACATTGGTCTGACAGACCAGCATAGCTGAAAAATCACGCCTGTGGCAGAGGATTGTCGATAGGGTGAATGCTGCTGCACCCATCAGAAGGACCAGGAATGAATGCCAAGCCAGGTGGTACGATCTGCGGAGGGCGGTCAAGCGCAAAATGAATGATGACTACGCCCAGAGCAACATCACCGGAGGTGGTGCGCCCCGCAGACCAGTACATTACCATCCCTGGGAGGAGAAGGTGATGGCCATGCTTCCGCCGGTGGGAGTATATGGACTTCAAGGAGTTGCAGAGCCTGGTGAGTACACAAACAACTTACGTAACATGGGGGTAATGGCATCCACACCCCAACTACACCAAATGCACGCAAGTACCCCAAGCCATCACCGGCCAGAACCACAGTCAAAAACTACGCTAATGCCAATAACATGTGTATGCCCCATTGAGATAGCAAGGCCATGCTATGTCCCATGCTACATGAAGCACCAACCCAAGAATGGATGTCCGGTATGCTGGGAGGGTGGGTGGCACAAAACGCATGTTTGAATCATAAATCAGACACAATTGCCCTCATCCCATATGGCCCAGCTACATACCCATGCACCATGCGCAATGCACAGGGATTGGGAAAGTACTGACAAGATAGCTCACACTTGGCCCTGGTGTAGGCAGCACAAGGCCCTCCTGTGACCAGTGCAAACACAAACACCAAGACAACAAGGTCAAATATCTAGGACAGGAACTCACACTCACTGTCATGGCAGCATGCTCCATGGGGGGACAGCTACATCACCTGGGAGCCCCAGGGCCAAATCACACTACACCCACCAGCAGGCCCTGTCACACACACCCCTTACACAAGCAGACACCACCAGGACAGGCAATGGATTTACCCACTGTCACAATGGACATGCAACACAACAAGACCAATACATAGCCGAAGAAGCATCCAAGCCACAAATCGACATGTCAAAGACTCAGGAGAACATATCAATCTGTCCCCCGCAACATACCCATCCACAAGTGAACATTGAGGAGAATGCTAGGCACATACAACTACCTGGAGGAACAGTGCCAACTTGAATGTGTATGAAACATGCATGTTGCATGAAACAGCATTAACATTGTCTGTCTCTCACACACAGGGCAACGTGATGAATATCCCCCCAACAATGGGGGGAAGAATCACAGTCACCGGCTTGTGAGGAACCTGATCCCACCGGCAGCGATGCCTCTCAACACTCCACGGATGACCCCGACCGACCTGGACCCTCTGGTGTCCAAGCCCCTGCAGAACCTGGTTCAGGAACATCTGTGCCAACCACCACCCCCATTCCTGCCACATCCCAGGAAACACCGAGGAGCCCTGCCCGCAGTGAACAACTGAGCCCGTCTGACCAGGAGGGACAAGGTGCGGCGGGCACCCAGGAGGAGGCAGACAACACCGCCACTGCCATTCCTCAGGGGTCCCGTAGACCCGATGTGCCCACAACAGCAGGCCAGGCTTGTGTGGGCATGGGTGGTGGGAGTGGAGGACGGCGGAGGCGAGAACCTGACCAGCCAGCTGAAGGGACCGGTATGTCACACATCCACAACATCATGGAGGCATACCGGCGAGACACCAGGGAGTTCAGCCAGGTAGTGGTGACCCTCACAGAGATCAAGAACCAGCAGGCCGAGCAACACGCCAGTCAACAAGAACACCAAGGACGGATGGAGGGAAGACTGGCTGAGCTCCTGGCCGTGCAAAGGGACATAAGCCATTCACTCCGTTGGATCGCCGACAACATGGGCAACTCTCCCTGTGCCACCAGGCGCAGACCACCACCAGCCACAGGGAGGGAGGAGGAGGAGGATTCGTCCGACAGAGCGTCCCAAGCATCATCAAGGCCTGCATCTGAGGGTCCCGCGAGGAAGGTGGGTCGTCCACGGAAAAGACCATGAGAGGCAGCGGCCCATCCACATCTCCCAGGTCACCTGGCCTGGCACCTGGCCTTCATGTGCGACAGCATCACCTCATTGACTGACATCATCTGCCACATGGACTTGCTGATCACAGTCTGACCAATGATGCCAAACACTGTGGTCTGGACTCTGTGACTTCAAATGCCAAGGATCCCATCTCCCCCTGTGAACTTTGGATTCTATGGTCCCTGCATAGCACCTTTTTCTGTGCACAAATCACGCCCCAGAGCTATAAATAAAAAATTAAGACATTACATTTTATGTTGCAGTTATTTAGCATGAGTCCACAACATACGTGTGGGGATGTGTCGAAGTATGCCTGAGTGTGGAACAAACTCCAGCCATCCATACACTTGCATCTGAGTTCGGTCGAGGACACACATGGGTCACAATGTTTCACAAAATACAGACATGGAGCCCAATACTCACCCGTGATAGCCTCAAGCTGCTGAGGGGGTACCTGCAATACTGCTCAGACAGACCAATTTGGAAGAGTATCATGAAGATATAGAGGTCATGGGTCATGTTGATGTGCCCGGGGAGGGAGTCCCAGGTCTGTTTGGCTAGGTGGGAGAACTATCTCCTGCATGCAGTTTTTATGTGGAAGTGATGAATGGTGGCCAGGGCAAGGTGGGCTGCATGGAGTTAGGCCAAAGGGGTGTTGGATGACAGACATCCAAGGTCGGTGTTGGGTCTGGAGTTGTGGACTGCCTCCTGAGTGTGGTTGAGGAGTCTGAAGGTGATCCTGCAGCACACAGTGAGCCATTGTGCCTATCTCAGGTGGACGGTGATGTGGCTGGGGCGGGGGATGTTGCAGATGAGGTGTGCGGATGCACCCTGGATGTGGACAACTTCTCCTGCAGATTTGCTGTTGTTCTCCATAGAGGCCGGTGCTGTAGTTGAGCCGGCTGGTATCGTGGACCAGGGGGACGGTCTGTCTTGTCTTGGAGTGGATCCATCTGTGGGTCATTTGCAGCATGTGGAGGGTGTTGCAGCATGAGGTACAGATGGTGGTGAGTTGCATGGTAATTGTGAGCGATGGGTCCATGATGAACACCAGCTTGCGTGCGTGGCCACTGGGTGCTGGTGCGGTGCACAGACCAGTGGGACACAAGGAGTTGACCCAGCTGTAAGGGGACAATCCTCAGATGATGACCTCTGTCCTGTCCAAGTCCAGCCTCAGGTGGCTGATGTTCAGCCATTCCTCAACGGATCTCATGCCTTCTTGAAGTTTGGATCTGGCAATGGCTGGCTCTTTGGTGAGTTTGAGGAGCAGCTGGGTGTCAATGGCATACGAGATGATGATGAGGTCGTGTGCGCATGTGATGGTGGAGAGGGGGGTCATGGAGATATTGAAGATCGTCACGCTGAGAGAAGAGCCCTGTGGCATGGGCCACATGACCCCAGTGTACTACATGTTGCAGGGTGGAGGCAGACTCCCTGGGCCTTGCTGGTGAGCGACTTTCTGGATACCAGTGTTGGAGATGTGTGAGCTGACAGTGCGGTAGCACATGGTGTAGAATGCCATTGAGAGGTCAAGGGTGGGGGCTTCACCATTGTTGAGCATGGCAAAGTTGTCGTTGGTGGTGGCAATGCTGATGGTTGCAGTGGTGTGATTACTGTGGAAGATGGTCTGGTGCTGGTTGCCTGGAGATGGTTGCATGGAGGAAAATTGTCATTTGCTTGTTGAGTGTCTTCCTGATGACATTTGCTGGGTAGGGAAGCAGGGTGATGTACCAGGAGATCCTGCGGTACTGCCGTCCGTTGTTTAAGAAGGGCCTGGGTCTCTGCATGCCTCCTGCACCCATAGAATGTGGCAAACCCAAAGGAGACATTCAGGACGCGCTGGACGTGGGTTTCAAGGATGTGGAATGATGTGGTTTAGATGTTGTGTGGGAAGGGGCCTGATGGAGAGCCAGAGTGTATGTTGCACATGAGCCAGGTTGTGTCATTGCTGCTGATGGGAGTCCATAACCTGATGGGGGTTTGTCCTGCGGATAGTAGTGCTGCCTGCCTCTGGGTGCCAAGGCTGTCGTGTATGCCCATGAGCTTGAAGTGGTACAACGTTGCAAGGGATGTGATCTGCCTTGCAAGGGTGGGGTGTCTTAGATGGAGATCTGCTGTCAGTTCACTCACAATGCTGATGAGCTCCTTGATGTTGTGTGTTTGGGTGTCTCGGCACTATCTGAAGGATCTCCACTTGTCCTTGCTGATGATATGGTGATGGCTGTGTGTGGTGTTTACCAGGGCTGTAAGGCAAATGATGGCTCTTTGTGTTGCAAGGTTTGCACAAGAGTCCGGCTAAGTCTATAGGAGTACAGTAGGTCTGCCTTGTCCCAAGTGCCTTAACTGTTGTTGTGCTTCACAGGAAAGTCCGTCAATGTGGCAAGATTGTTGGAACAGTTGCTGATCCAGTGCGTGAGGCTGCAGGGTGTGGCAGGGGTGTTGTTTTGAGCGTCCCACACAGCTTGTCTGTGGTGACTTACATCAAGAATCTTTGGGGGATCGGTAGCGGGGTGTGGGGCAGTGTGTTGCTTGTCGGAGACATGGATTCAAATGTTGATGGACCAATGATGGATGGTGGGGTGGTTCCCCTCCAGCAAGAAGTTACTGGCCCCCAGCCACATGTAGCCCGTGGAGGTGAGGGCGTGCGTGCAGATGTACGTGTTGATGGCTTAGCGGAATAGTGGATGTAGGCCTGCAGATCTGTAGAGGAGTGTTACACTGACACTGACACACTCAGGAGTAACGCAGACGCGGGTATTCCCCAAGCCCTCGTCCTACTGGATTTATCTGCCACGTTCGACACGGTGGATCATAACATTCTTCTCCACCGTGTCGGGCAGGCGGGCATCCAGGGCGTTGCTCTTGAGTGGGTCAAATCCTTCCTCACGGGAAGAACACAGGCGGTCCGCCTAGGTCCTTATACTGCAAATAAGACCTACACTTCTTGTGGTGTCCCCCAAGGCTCCTCTCTCTCCCCGCTCCTCTTTAACCTCTATCTTCGGCCCCTTATCACCTCACTTCTGAAATGGGATATCGTCACCTATAACTATGCTGACGACTTACAAATTATTTTCTCTCTCAATTCACCACACGCTATTAAAACCTTTCACGGAGCTATGACACACATCCAACTCTGGATGAACCAGAACCAATTAAAGCTGAACCCCGGCAAAACCGAGCTCCTTCTTCCCGGACTCAGCCACATCTACTGGGGCCCTCAGTTCTGGCCTCCAGAGTTCGGCTCCCCCCCTACCCCAGCAAAAACAGTAAAGAGTCTAGGTGTCGTTATTGACACCGAGCTCTCTCTCAGGGCTCAAGTTGGAGCGGTGGTCTCCTCCTGCATGTATCAACTCCGAAGGATCCGCAAAGTCCGTCACTTTCTGCCCCCAGCAGCACTCACTCAAACCATCATCTCGTTGGTACTTTCCCGTCTGGGTTTTTCCAACGCCATTTACCACGGTTTGCCACAATTCTTGATTCAACGCCTACAGGTTGTGCAGAATCAGGCTGCCCGCCTGATCCATGGAACTCCCAGATGGCAATCAGCCAAGCCTCTGCTCACGAGCCTTCATTGGCTCCCAATCGATCGTAGGGCCGCCTTTAAGGTGGCATGCCTTACTTTCAAAGCACTTTACTGTCTTAGCCCTGCCTTTTTAAAATCCCTCATCTGCCCTCACTGTCCCACACGCAATCTCCGATCTGCTCACCGCGATTTACTGACTACCCCAAGGAGTAAAACCAAGAGATTCGGCGCTCGTCGTTTTTCCTACCTAGCTCCTGTGCTTTGGAACCTCCTCCCTCTCCCAATCAAATCCTGTTCTTCCCTTCTGAATTTCAGGAAAATGCTAAAAACCCATCTCTTTCCCACTTCTATTTAGAATTAATCATTTACGTTCTCCCCTCATTTGTTCTGTTTATCAGCACCAGGAAGCTTCGGTGTCAGTGCGCTTTGCAAATCACACTTAACATAACATAACATAACACTGAGGGTTGCCATGAAGTTGCTGCAAACCCGGATTTGTGACTCTGAGGGTGTACTTGTGAATAAATAGCAATTCATCCCCCGGGATTGGTGTTGCCGTCCCTGCGGGTGATCTTGTATCCGTCTGAGATGGCAATGAAGACGTCATGTGCTGAGGATGCTTTTGTCCAGGTTACTGTCATGAAGGTGATGTGTGGGGCTGTTGTGTTGAAGAGGTAACAGAGTCCAATGGCGTGCTGGTGGACGGAGCGGGTGTGGAGTAGGAGGCACATTACCTGGTTGTTCTGACAGGGTCTTGTATGCTGGGCAGCGCTGTGTAGGCAGTTGGAGTAGCACACTCAGCATGCGAAGGTGTCGTGTGTGTGCTTAGGGGTTGCCTGATAGCAGGAGGATGATTGTCACGATGACATTGCTTGGAGAGTGGCTGCAGCATGAGCCTGTTGTGTGACGTGGGTCATGCAAAGACTAGAGGGTCGTGCACTGTGCATGTTGCAGGCGCAGACGTTCCTGCCTTTGGCACGGCGCTGGGGCTACAGTGGCACAGAAAAGCTGCTGCCTGCATTTCGAATGGGTGGAGGGGGAAGGGCAGAGCATTTTTGAGGCGTGGGGGTTGCAGAATCAGGGCACTCGGTGGGGCAGTGCCGCAGGTGAGCCAGCAGCAGGCGGAAGGGGTTAGAAATTAGGCAAAAAGTAGCACACAAAGACAAGGTCTGAAAGGCACAGTGCAACAGGTGTATGTAAAGGAAGGAGTGTCAGGTTACTCATGGGTCACTACGAGAAAATGTATGAACAAACACCATAAATTACAGCCACAGGATCAGGCAACAAAATGCGGAGATGCGCAAAGGAGTCACACCATCAGCAGGCGTTCACGTCCCGTTGTGGGGAGCAACCTGCACAAATACATACCCAACCAAGTACTTCATGCACAATAGAGATCATTAGCCATAAAGCACTGCATGCATGTTGCCAAAGTACACATACACACAGATGCTCAATCTTTGACAATTATGCCATAGATAACGCATGCAAACTGTCAAGAGAGCTGCAGTGACAGAGATGAGGCACTTTGGATTGTGCTGAACACCTTTATTCCACATACACACACAAAGGGATATGCATCCATATTAACAGACTCACAGGTCAGTTGACAGAACATGTGGGACATACGCTGGACACCCCCTCACAACACGGATCATGAAAATCCCAATGAACTGGCACACAAGTTAAGGGGATGAGCCAAACACATCCTGCTGCACACGGAGAGACTGCAATTCCCCATGGAGCCTGTTGTTGGTATGTCCCCACTATGTCCACCCGTAGCATCTGCAATCTTTCAGAGGCAAGGTTTACACACATTGATGCCTTTATCAGACGTCACACTCCACTACAGATGACTGTCAAGAAGGGTGACAACCATGTCATGGGAGTGATGCTACATGTTATATGCTCCATGGTGAGAAGACATGTATGCATGGTACCACAACATGCACAGAAGCAGTCCCCACACATTCCAAACCCGTACTACCACAAAAAATCCTTGCTGGAAACATTACCAAGGCTGACCTTTCCACATGTCCGTGCATGGAATGCTGATTCAGCACACGTTGCAATCCTCATGAGGAATAGCAGGAGGACAACGATGACACGAGCAGACAACAGGCGCGAAATACCTGGGAATGACAGACACACAAGAAGTCACCTAAAACAATTCTCACCGCACACATGGACATTTACCAAACATGAACTATGTTTGACACATGTAAATTGCAAAGAAAGTCTCTCCGCAAAACTGTGTGGCATGACATCATCACTCGAGTGACACATCAGAACACACATCCAAGTCACTTTGCATTCAGTCAGCTGGACACACACATTGCAACACATGCCACTCAATGCTACAAGCTTGCACACTCATACCCAGTGACTCACCATTATGAGAAGAAGTTTCGTATGAGCTGACTCCGGATATCATCCTCCTCCTCCTCCTCCTCCTCATCACTAGCCTCGTGAGCAAGCCCTTGATCCTCCACGGGTGGATGTTCCTACTCATCCGGATCCAGGATGAGTGGCACTGACTTCTCAACTGCCATGTTGTGCAGCATGCAGCACACGAGGAAGATTCGGCAGACCTTCTCCGGGGCATAAGGGGGGGACCCGCCTGTCTTGTCCAGGCACTGGAATCGGCTCTTCAGGAGGCCAAACGTCCTCTCAATCACTCGCCTGGTCTGCCCGTGTGCATTGTTGTACCTGTGATCTGCAGCTGTTCTTGGGTTGCGGAGAGGTGTCATTAGCCATGGCATGTTGGGATATCCAGAGTCCCCTACATGGAAACATCATGTAAAAAAGTGGGTCAGGAGATGCCGTAGAAGCCAAAGATACCGCAACACACAGGACAAACAGAGTATACCCACCAACAAGACATGTTCGTTCGTTGTGCAGCCGCAGCATCATTTGTGGCACCCTGCTACGCCTCATGATGTAGGCATCGTGTGCTGATCCTGGAAAACGTGCACAGACATGGGAAATCAGCATGTTAGCAAGACACACCACAAGGGCATTTATCGAGTGGTAATGTTTTCTATTGCGATAGACTTGTTCCTGTGCCTGTGGTGGTACCAAAGCCACATGTGTACCCTCAATGGACCCAATGACATGGGGCATCCCTCCCAGGGCATAGAAATCACCCTTGACATCTGTCAACTCCTCAGGAGTAGGAAATGTGATGAATTCATCAAGGTGCTCCAACATGGCTGCTAAAACATCACGCAGGACACGGTTGAACATTGTCTGTGACATGCCACCAACATCAGCTATGGTGAATTGAAACGTACCTGTGGCAAAAAAATGTAGGGCTGCCATCATCTTCATCTTTTGGGTCAGCGCAGTAGGATACCTGTGTCGCGGTTGGAGGTGTGGTGCCAGCCTGTCGGTCAAGTCCTCAATCAACTGTTGAGTGAATCTGTAACATCGGATGCAGGCACGTTCCCTCATGGCACCCAAGTCTGGCATTGGTCTCGGGACAGGCGGTGCCCTGCAAGACATTGTTTGTAAGAATGAAGATTGAGAGTCTGCCATTATCAATGTCAATGAACATAGCACATGCTACACTGCTAATACACATTAGGTAACTATGGAGTCTGGTGTGTGGAATACATACAGGACACATATGCCAGCTTACTGGCACTCCTACAAAAAGGCAGATACACCTGGTGATTGTCAAGTCAACATGCCATGCCCTGAAATGATTTGGGGGCCAGTTTAAGTGAAGAGCCACAGATATCACCGGAGTGACACACAACCACATAGCTGCATTGGAAGGATGTCATCTCATCCAGATAGCTGACTGAAAGGCACACCCACAGGTCACATGGAATGTCAAATGTACATATCAAACACAGTGCGATGAAGGGGTACACGTGACAACACAAAGACACAGCCATTGAGACAACGCAGACATGTATGACTGGGAAAATATGATGTCCGATGCACACAGACCCTACAGCCGTGTGAATCCACATGTGGCATGGTGTGCGTAGATGTGTTCCATGCCCATCTCCACACAGACCCCTGTTGGATGTACCAACAGCAGATACAGTTGACGGGACACTGACATCAAGCTCATGGGAACACATGACACACCTGACATAGTCCCAAAGGGGCACGCTGATCATGACAGGTCAGTTGATAGAGTGTCCCTGTCCCTGGCATCAGGAGACAGGTGTGGGTGTTGATGACTGTGCCATCCCACTGCTGCTGTGCATGACACAGTTGGACTACAGACACACATGTGGCAAGTGTCAAGGTGATGTGTGCCACATAGTGCCCCATCACACATGACATGTGTCCACAGGTCATCACACATCAATTGTGCAAATAGATGAGATGACCTGGGCAATATCACTGGCTAACACACCTAGGGCCTGCACATGAAAGTATGCAATGACAAGTACTTGATGGGCATCCTTGTGCAACTGGTAGCCCTCCATTCCTGGCATGTGTACGCCTGTATTACCATTGTAAGCCTGTGAAATGCATACCTGTACGTGTATGCACTAGTAGTACATGTACGTGTACTACTATTGCGTACCCGTAAGGGGATCGCAATAGTAGTACAAGTACGTGTACTACTAGTGCGTACCCGTAAGGGGATCGCAATAGTAGTACACATTCCTGTAAGCACTAGTAGTACACGTACATGTACTACTAGTGCGTACCAGTAAGGGGATCGCACTAGTAGTACACGTACCTGTACGCACTAGTAGTACACGTATGTGTACTACTAGTGCGTACCCGTAAGGGGATCGCAATAGTAGTACACGTACCTGTACGCACTAGTAGTACACGTACGTGTACTACTAGTGCGTACCCATCAGGGGATCGCAATAGTAGTACACATACCTGTACGCACTAGTAGTACACGTATGTGTACTACTAGTGCGTTCCCGTAAGGGGATCGCACTAGTAGTACACGTACGTGAACTACTAGTGTGTACCCGTGAACTACTAGTGCGTTCCTGTAAGGGGATCGCACTAGCAGTACACGTACGTGTACTACTAGTGCGTACCCATAAGGGGATCGCAATAGTAGTACACGTACGTGTACTACTAGTGCGTACACGTACGGGTACGCACTAGTAGTGCATGTACGTGTACTACTAGTGAGTACCCGTAGGGGGATCACACTAGTAGTACACGTATGTGTACTATTGGTGCGATCCCCTTACGGGTATGCACTAGTAGTACACGTACGTGTACTACTAGTGCGTACCCGTAAGGGATCGCGCTAGTAGTACACGTACATGTTTTACTAGTGCGATCCCCTTACGGGTACGCATGTACGTGTACTGCTATTGCGATCCCCTTATGGGTAGGCACTGTGTACTACTAGTGCATTCCCGTAAGGGGATCGCACTAGTAGTACACGTACGTGTACTACTAGTGCGTACCCGTAAGGGGATCGCAATAGTAGTACACATACCTGTACGCACCGTTCCCGTAAGGGGATTGCACTAGTAGTACACATACGTGTACTACTAGTGCGTACCCATAAGGGGATTGCACTAGTAGTACACGTACGTGTACTACTAGTGCGTACCCATAAGGGGATCGCAATAGTAGTACACGTACCTGTACGCACTAGTAGTACACGTACGTGTACTACTAGTGCGTTCCCGTAAGGTGATTGCACTAGTAGTACACATACGTGTACTACTAGTGCGTACCCATAAGGGGATTGCACTAGTAGTACACGTACGTGTACTACTAGTGCGTACCCGTAAGGGGATCGCAATAGTAGTACACTTACGTGTACTACTAGTGCGTACCCGTAAGCGGATTGCAATAGTAGTACACGTACGTGTACTACTTGTGCGTACCCGTAAGGGGATCGCAATAGTAGTACACATATGTGTACCACTAGTGCGTACCCGTAAGGGGATTGCAATAGTGTACTACTAGTGCGTACCCGTAAGGGGATCACACTAGTAATACACATGTGTGTACTACTAGTGTGTACTTGTAAGGGGATCGCACTAGTAGTACACGTACGTGTACTACTAGTACGTACCCGTAAGGGGATCGCATTAGTAGTACACGTATGTGTACTACTAGTGCGTACCCGTAAGGGGATCGCAATAGTAGTACACGTACCTGTACGCACTAGTAGTACACGTACATGTACTACTAGTGCGTACCCATAAGGGGATCGCAATAGTAGTACACATACCTGTACGCACTAGTAGTACACGTATGTGTACTACTAGTGCGTACCCATAAGGGGATCGCACTAGTAGTACACGTACGTGTACTACTAGTGCCTACCCGTGAACTACTAGTGTGTACCCGCAAGGGGATCACACTAGTAGTACACGTACGTGTACTACTAGTGCGTACCTGTAAGGGGATCGCAATAGTAGTACACGTACGTGTACTACTAGTGAGTATCCGTAAGGGGATCACACTAGTAGTACACGTACGTGTACTACTAGTGCGATCCCCTTACGGGTATGCACTAGTAGTACACGTACGTGTACTACTAGTGCGTACCCGTAAGGGATCGCGCTAGTAGTACACATACATGTATTACTAGTGCGATCCCCTTACGGGTATGCATGTACGTGTACTACTAGTACATTCCCGTAAGGGGATCGCACTAGTAGTACACGTATGTGTACTAGTGCGTACCCGTAAGGGGATCGCAATAGTAGTACACGTACCTGTACGCACCGTTCCCGTAAGGGGATTGCACTAGTAGTACACATACTTGTACTACTAGTGCGTACCCATAAGGGGATTGCACTAGTAGTACACGTACGTGTACTACTAGTGCGTACCCGTAAGGGGATCGCAATAGTAGTACACATACGTGTACTACTAGTGCGTACCCGTAACGGGATTGCAATAGTGTACTACTAGTGCATACCCGTAAGGGGATCACACTAGTAGTACACGTGTGTGTACTACTAGTGTGTACCCGTAAGGGGATCGCACTAGTGCGTACCCACGTACGTGTACTACTAGTGCGTACCCGTAAGGGGATTGCAATAGTAGTACACGTACGTGTACTACTAGTGCGTACCCGTAAGGGGATTGCAATAGTAGTACACATACGTGTACTAATAGTGCGTACCCGTAAGGGGATTGCAATAGTGTACTACTAGTGCGTACCCGTAAGGGGATCACACTAGTAGTACACGTGTGTGTACTACTAGTGTGTACCTGTAAGGGGATCGCACTAGTAGTACATGTACGTGTACTACTAGTACGTACCCGTAAGGGGATCGCATTAATAGTACACGTATGTGTACTTCTAGTGCGTACCCGTAAGGGGATCGCAATAGTAGTACACGTACCTGTACGCACTAGTAGTACACGTACGTGTACTACTAGTGCGTACCCGTAAGGGGATCGCAATAGTAGTACACATACCTGTACACACTAGTAGTACACGTATGTGTACTACTAGTGCGTACCCGTAAGGGGATCGCAAGTGCGTACACGTACGTGTCAAACGCACTGTACAACAGGTGCCGTAGGGGTACGTGTGAAACGCAGAGTACCTGTGTGTGGATTTCAAAATTACATAGGGGACACATAAGGGACAAATGTTAGGCCATAAATGCATGCTGGTTGTCATGGATACCAAGTTTTCTGTTGAAATTTGTCCATCAGGTGTCCTGGAAAAGTCAGTTGGCCACAAAATACAATGTTGCAAAGTGGTTGTTGACTTGACATGATGCTCAAATTTTGAACGTTGCAAATGCTGTTACTGGTGTATGTTTAAAGGGATTGGAGTAAACATACGATGCGAATGATTCAGACCAATCACTATGTACTCCTCAAAAAGAATGCCCCTCAGCAAGACAGACAGAAGGCAGCCAGAACCCATGAGAGGGCACTTGCCTGCACAACTCAAGAGTCAACAACACTGCTGCTGTCTCTGCTTCCTCTGGCCATGTCACGTGCTGTGGAGAGGGCCCAGCCATTCACCCTGGAGGAGAATGAGGCCTTGCTGGACGTCCTCCTCCCACAGTACACCAGCCTGTATGGGAGACCAGGGGAGCAGGTGACTGCTGACTTCACTACCTTTGCCTATGCACCTGTTGTGTGACAGTCAATATAGTGTCCAGGTGGGACACACATGCAATGTTGTTTAGAGTGTGTCCCGGGGGGCGGGGGTCATGCTTATGGCTCTCATGCAGAGCATGATGTAGTTCCTGTGTGCACTCCTCACTTGCATAGTGCTTACAGTGACTTTCACTGCATAGTGCATGACACATTCAGCCTGGCAAATCCTTGGTGGCTTTTTTTCTTGTTGTCCTCAGGTGATTCAGTGGTCCCCCCAGTGTGACAGGTGACTGTACCCACACATGTGTATGAGTTGAGTGGACCTGTGGAGAGAGTGTCCAAATGATGTGTACGGCCTCATGGACATTGATGTGTGTGAATGTTCCTTGTCATGTGGGTGAGTGTCTATGTGAATTGTTGCACCACAGCTGCATGGTGGAGGCAACAGATCTACCCATCTGATGTGACAAGTAAGCCGTGCTTTGTGTCTGACTTGCAGAGCTAGCATGACATCTGTGACTCCCCACTGGCAAATGGCACATGTGCAGAGTGAGGGTTGTATCCGCTGTTGTCAATGACAGGTGAGTGATCTGTGCCTGGGTGTGTCTGTCTAGTCTGCTGAGGGTGCGTCAGTGGAGTGGGACATGTGACTGCTTGGCACGTACTGGCCATCAGCCTGCTGTTGCATGTGCTGCACAGTGTGTGGCATGATCAGTGAGTGTGTTGCACCCCTCATGCCACCTGTTGACTTTCAATGCCATGTAGTGCATTGGCGCTTGCACACAGGGCTATTTCTTGTTGTGAATGAGGCAATTCATGTCAGCATCCTATGCCCTGTTCAACATTTCAAAGATTTTCTAATGTGTGTCTCTGGGACATGGAGCAGGTGTATTGATGTAGTGTCACTTTGTCATACTGACAGGTAACTGCCTACGAGAAGGGGGTGATCTGGAACAACATCGTCAGGGCCATGAGATCTGCGGGGGAACGTAGTCGGCAGCTGCCCCAAGTGCGCAAGAGGTGGCAGGACATCCGGTGCTGGACCCGGCGGATCGCCCGGGTCCAGCTGGGACTCGACAATCCTCGCCCCCATGGTGGCCGCCGACGCCTGACCCCCCACATGAGACGTGTCCTGGCGGTGGTCTTCCCTGACCTCGATAGGCAGTTACTGCAGCAAGGAGGGGGTAGGTACATGGCTTTTGGTCGTGTTATGTGTCGCCTGCTTTTGAAAGTGCTCTTTCTCATGAATACACTCCCAGAGTTGATATGTGCAGTGCATTTTCTGTTCCCCAATGTCACCTGGGGCTCTTTTTCATCCCTTCCCCTCCTTGACATGTGTTCCCTGGTCTGTGTGTAATCACATTTGCACATGGTCATCTAGGGTGCCAGTAAATCTAAGTGCACATAGCTTTCTGCATCATGTTGGAGGGTGGTGTGTGACTTGTGTTGGTACCTTGCCTGTGCCATGACCTGTACAGAAAATCAACATGCAGTGCCCCTGTGATGGTGTCCAGTGCTTAATGTTCGTGCTTTGCAGCCTGTGTCAGTTTTTTACAAACATGTATCGTGCACATACATTTTTTGCACCTGTCTGTGGTTCAGATGCAACGCAGTTTTGACTTTGTGTGCTGACATCTGTGTGTACATTCTGGCTTGCCATGAGGGTGTCCCCACAGTACAGCTTGGCTTTTTTTCAAACCAATTGCAGGCCCATTAGCTTATGCATTGTCCTGGGTGTGGACATGTGTGCCACTCCAGATGGCAGGCAGTAGGTCATATGTGTAGCCAACTGTGTAATCAGGTGACGGATAGCCATGTGACAAATGACATAATTCAAGTTGTTACTCTAAATAAATTGTACCTTGGCACTCACAGCACTTGTCAACAGTTCTTCATGTCTTAAATGTGGTAATTTGATGATTTGTGTTGAGAACAATGATGTGCCTGCATGAAATATATCTCCCAAGGAAGTGCACACCAAACGGCATATCCACTTTCATTGAACACACTGGCACCTTTTCAAAGAAGCCACTTTTAGAATTAATTGCTGTTGCATATTCTCCATATACATGTTCCCACAGTGGTCTGGATTTTGTGAGACTCCTTTGTTGTTGGTGATACGAACTAACGAGTGTCAAGACATCAAGACCTCCGTGGGCACATGTATATGTACTTTCTGCAACACCATTTATTTCTAACTGTGGCTTCTTAGAAAATGTGTCAGCTTCTTCAATGACAGGGTAAATGTACTTTTGTGTGCACTGCCTTGTGCGACATATTTCATCCAGGCACATGAGTGTTCTTTTCACGAGATGGCGAATTTCCACATTCAAAACATGTCGATTGTGTAAAGTATTGTGAGTCCCAAAGTAACAACTTTTTTTGTTTTGTGTTCCAAAGTACTTACAGGTCTCTGAGTGTGGTGACACCTTGAGTATTGAGGTGTGTTAGTTTACCTTGGGTGCACCACTACTTTTTCTTTCAGGGTAAACAAGAGGTGGCATGACTTCATTGTATTGCTGTGCTCACCGGTTCACAGACACTAGCTTCTCAGTGTATTTCTCATTCAAGTTGTGGCCTGGTGTGTTCTTTTTTTCATGGTGCCCAAGTGGCATAGTGAGTCTACCAACTGGGCAGTACAGGACATACATATGTGCGCAGTAATGTAGCTGTTACTCATGATTCATTGCCGGATATGCACTGTGACCAATTGTTTTGTGCTCATGTGTCAGATGTATACAGGTGACTGATGCATTTTGGTTTCTTATCCTTGCCCACAGCATCATCAACCGAAACCGAGGGAGACACCTGCATGGACCTGAAGGAGGGACCCAGCGCCAGTGCCGCCAGTGCTGTGGAGTCAGCAGGAGCCAGTGGCACGGAGGGTGAGGGGAGTCAGTTGGAGGACCTGTCTGGAGGCGAGAGCAGCTACGACGCCGACGGGTCCGAGGCTGAACTCCCTGAGGAGGCGGAGGCTGCAACACCAACTGGCAGCATCCCCACATCTGTCCCCGCCTCCTCCATTCCCATCTCCGCCCTCCCAGTTGCTCCCGACCCTCCTGTCCATGCAGCATCCCACCATGTCTCCTTCGTGCCAGGCACCGCACCCCCTGCCCCTGTCACCCCTGCTGCCCTCAGTGAAGAGTCTGGGGACATACTGCGGGAGTTGCAGGTTGGGCAGGCATCGATGCTGAATGTCCTCCATGACCACACTAGACTGCACACACAGGTGGTGTCGTTCATGGAGGGCATGTCAGCAACACAGGATTCTGCGGTCCATGGACTCTTCACTGACGGCAGCAGTTACTGCCCTGCAGCGCTCCGTCACCCCCTACCCCAGACTCATCCACACTGCCCTCTCCTATGCCTGCCCAATGCACACCCAGACAGTCATGGGCACGCACCCCAACAGACACATCAAGCACACCCACAAGTAAGGCACAGCGCACACATCCTGGCACGCACACTCAGGGGGATGTAGGCACACCCACAGGGTCTGGGGGAAGATGACAGACACGCAGCCACAGTCATAGTTCGCAGTCCTCACAACCCAGTTCCTCCAAAACCACTCCCCTTAGCTCCCCTGCCAAACTGTCACCCAAGGACATCTACAGGGCTGATCTGGCCCTCACCCCCACTATGACACCACCCCACAAGTGGGCGAGGAAGTCCCCGGGCAGGGAAGTTGAGTCCCCCCCATGTCCACCCTCTCCCCAAAGAGCTCTGCACCCCATCCCTCGGCCACCACACCCTCCATTGCCCCTGGGGTATCTTCAGGTGCAGGGGTTAGGATGGAGGCCCTAGCAGAAGTGTGCAGCGCCGTGTTCACCTCCACCTTTGGTGCTGCCCCACCCCCTGTGGTGGAGACGTCCAGCCCTGCACCCACCACACCTACCCAACCCCCTCCTGTCCCTGCGGTGCCTGGTACTGCCACAGATGATGCCCCCCCTGGTCGACAAACCTTGAGGTTCGTTTGTGCAGGCAAGGTAGGGGTGGACGCTGTCCCCTACGTCCACCCTTGGACTCGAGAAATGGACTGGCCATTGGCCTTTTTACATAGTATTATTAATTTATTATTTTTCTGTGCTGAATAAAGCCTTTTCTTTTACTTCCCACACTATTGCATTTCAGGTACTTGATGTTGGTGATGAGGCTCATGAAGTTGGTATTCTGGTAATGTGTTAGGGTTCTGAGATATGTTTTTGTATGATGGTCATGAAGTGGACCATGGTATCTGTGTGCCATCACAATGTCTGTGCAAATAATCATTGGTAGTGTGTGTTCATTTCCTTTGGAGACATTGTCCCAAGGAGTGTTCCTTCCTCTGTGGCACCTGACATCGTCCCTGAAAACAGTTGCACAATTGTTGTGCTGACCTGTGTCCACATTTCCTTTGTTGGTGACGAATCCCTTCAACAATGGCCATGCCTGCTCACCGATGTCTCCTGCTGAATCGTCTGAGCCATCCTTGCTAGTCACTGTACTTGTGTTTTGGGTATGTAGGAATGGCATCAGGGACAAATTGTCCCTTTTCAGCACTATGCATGTGTGTAATCACGCCCTAACACACAAATGGTACGTGTTATGCAGGGTATTTGGGCACCTGATTCACAATTGTGGGCATTGTATCTAGTGGCATTGAACCCTATTCCTTCCATGAGAGACAACATCTTGGTGGCTGGACCAGCACCTGGACATTCCTATCAGTCCTGGGATGTGCGTGACAGTGTGTGTTCCCTTTGGCTATCTTAGTTTTGTATGCAGTTACATGACTATACAGTCTGTTGGCATGAAATCAGGGTGTGTTTTGTGCTGCATCCGCCAAGGGTGGGTATGCATGTGTTATATGTCCTCACACCCACATGTGGTGTGTCATGCAGTGTGTGAAAGACATCCATCTTCCTGGGAGTGGGACATTGCTGGGAGTCCTCTGCACCCACCCCTCATATGTCTGTCCACTGCTGGGAGTGATATGCACCCACCCCTCATATGTCTGGACACTGCTGTTAGTGATATGCACCCACCCCCATATCTCTGTCCACTGCAGGGAGTCTTCTGCACCCACCCCCATATCTCTGTCCGCTGCTGGGAGTCATAGGCACCCACCCCCATATGTCTGTCCACTGCTGGGAGTCATATGCACCCACCCCTCATATGTCTGGACACTGCTGGCAGTGATATGCACCCACCCCCATATGTCTGGACACTGCTGGTAGTGATATGCACCCACCCCCATATGTCTGGACACTGCTGGTAGTGATATGCACCCACCCCTTATATGTCTGTCCACTGCTGGGAGTCATATGCACCCACCCCCATATGTCTGTCCACTGCTGGTAGTGATATGCACCCACCCCATATGTCTGGACACTGCTGGGGGTCATATTCACCCACCCCTCATATGTCTGGACACTGCTGGTAGTGATATGCACCCACCCCCATATGTCTGTCCACTGCTGGGAGTCCTCTGCACCCACCCCCATATCTCTGTCCACTGCTGGAAGTCATATGCACCCACCCCCATATGTCTGTCCACTGCTGGGAGTCATATGCACCCACCCCCATATGTCTGTCCACTGCTGGGAGTCATATGCACCCACCCCTCATATGTCTGGACACTGCTGGTAGTGATATGCACCCACCCCCATATGTCTGGACACTGCTGGTAGTGATATGCACCCACCCCCATATGTCTGGACACTGCTGGTAGTGATATGCACCCACCCCTCATATGTCTGACCACTGCTGGAAGTCATATGCACCCACCCCTCATATGTCTGTCCACTGCTGGTAGTGATATGCACCCACCCCCATATGTATGTCCACTGCTGGTAGTGATATGCACCCACCCCCATATGTCTGTCTACTGCTGGTAGTGATATGCACCCACCCCCATATGTCTGTCCACTGCTGGTAGTGATATGCACCCACCCCCATATGTTTGGACACTGCTGGTAGTGATATGCACCCACCCCCATATGTCTGTCCACTGCTGGTAGTGATATGCACCCACCCCCATATGTCTGTCTACTGCTGGGAGTCATATGCACCCATCCGTCATGTGTCTGTCCAATGCTGGGATTCATATGCACTCCTTGAAATTAGACTAAGTGGGGGGTAGTGTTCGGTAAGCCTTAAGGGTATAGGACTGTGTGGGGTGGGGGAACCCACATTGGTGGAACTAAAACCCTCACACACCCAGCAAGCTAGGTGTCATGCTTCATCATCTGGGTTTTGCTCCTCGTCGGGTCGGCGCTGCAATTCCCGACGGGCACCCAGGGATGGGGCTCTTTGGCGGAGATCTTTTGTTCCTTGCCGAGGGTGAGTGCAAGTGAGGGCCAGGGAGGTGTAGATGTTTGTGAGTGTGGTTAAAAAGGGTTGGTTAGTCTGGATAATAGATTTATTTGGTCAGTAAACCACCCTAGTAAAATGAAAAGAGAGGCGGTAGTCTTGACTAGATGGGTCAGGGACTACTCTACTCTGCTCTGGTGGTCGACATGTTTCATGCCTACAAGGTCAGGGGGATCCAGCGGCAATTCATCAGGACCAGTGATTACAACTATCTACAAAAATGTGAGGGTGTGATACTAATTATTTACAGTGATGTAAAAACTACCCTAAGTAAGTGTCGGAATAACTAGACTCTTACATACTGGACAGGCCTATAGAGAAGGGAAAAAAAGGGGAACAAAACAAGCACCAGCGTACATTAAGACGCACACTTAGTCAAATTAATTCATTAAAAACAAGAAACAGGAGCCAAGGACTCCTCATATGCATTTTTTGCTAGAAAAACAATTTTGCGTTACATACTGGTGATCATGCATAGGTGGATGCATGGTGCAGAAACGTGTCAGGTGATCAAATCTGAAATAAAAATATTTATATTTAAAACCACTCAGAATCTTACGTTTACGTGCGGTGATGCTCACCTAACGTATTAGAAAGTGCCACTCCAGTCGGTACTTGGCGAGCCTCTTGGGGATGCGTACTTGCCTACTGTAGATAAGGGTACAGAGTGAAGAGGCGAGAGGCTCATGCTCTAGGGAGATGCATACTCCCTATTCGCTATATACAAAAAGAAGGGATGGCAAGCTAACCCTCAGGTCCCGTGACAAGCGAGGGGCTCATGCTCAGATATAATGCATACTGCCAAATCGCTGTGTCCAAACAGGACAGGAAAGCTGGCAAAAACACCCCGTGGGGCCCGTGACCGGAGGAACCACGACCGCGGAACGCTCCGTCACCCAGTCCCAGGCGTCTCAAAGAGAGACAGGAAAGAGACTGGGGACGGGTCGTCCCAACAGCCGCGGCGCGCCGATCAACGAGACCGAAGGAGTCTCAGCGCATGAGGTAGAATATTAAGAAACACGATGTAACTACTCACAGTTTAGTCGCCCAAGGGTGGTTTATAGACCTACCCCGCTCCGCCGAAACCGGGAAGTAGAGTCTGCTTCCCGCTGCTCAGTTTAAGAGTAAAACTCGTAAGGCTAGGTGGGTGCTGATTGGTCACCGGACACCGGCGGAGGGAATAGACAAATAGTCTAGTTACAAGGGTAAACACGGGTGCCATCTTGGAGAGGGGTATTTCACTATGATGTGAATAGTGTGTGTGGCGTGATGGAGTCAAGGGGTCCTACCAAATATTAGTAACCAATGGCTTAAAATATATGATCATGTACTATATCCTTCTCAACATTATTGGATAGTAATGCTCGTATGTGAGGTCGTATGAATTAGACTACCACCAATATATATGGTAATATGTCTTATAAACGAGTGATGTAAGAGGTGTAGCAAGTTGATATTACCACTTATCATCTAGAGCTAGCAACGTCAGGCTTGCAAGTGGATAGGTGAATGAGGGACTGACATGATGCTGCCGGCGGCAGTCTCGTCATCAAGGACGATTGTAGGCGCCATGTTGGAGTGGGAAGATATGTAATGTGATATTCCTGAGGACATATATAGCAAGGCGCTACAGAGCGTCGTTCTCCGGTGCGAATCTCACGGCTAGTGTTCTGATGTCATGGGAGAAACGTGCTTGGTAGTAAATATATGTGAGGTTACTCCAACCTGGCGGTGTATACCAGAGAAGTGTTGTAAGGTATTCATAGAATTACCCAGTTACTGTCACTAGTTAGGAGATGGCGCCCCTTCCTTTATGAGATATTACTCGCTGGTAGGATACAGTGGAATAGAGGTGTCAAGGGAGTCTGGGGATATGCCCTCTCACTCTCAGTGTTGTGGGGTGAGGTTCCTCCCTTGGGATCATGGGAGTATAGGGATATGCCCTCTCGCTCTCAGTGTTATGGGATGATATTCCTCCCTAGGGTCAAACTAGCTGTTAGGGACTGACATATAGGTGTCGTGTGAGTTTAGTGAGTTAAAGAACCCCATGGTATGTCATCATTAAGACCACGTGTATCCGAAGCCAGTTTATGGACCCATCTTTGTTCCAGTCTGAACAAAGAGTGTGGTGGCATGCCTGGATGTGATTCAAGGACAACCCATCTCAAGGAGTCTGCTGTGTGGTGTAGATCTTTAAAATGACAATATAATTTTGTGGTCTCCTTGGAGCATCTGATATTACTTTTATGCTCTGTGATGCGTGTCTTAATTGATCTTGTCGTCATCCCTATGTAATACAAAGCACAAGGGCATTGTAATAGATAAATGCAATTCTTAGAATTACAATTCGTGTGACGTCTCAATTTCCAGGTTAAATTGTCAGATAAAACCAATTCCTTAACGGTCATCGTCTGATGACAAGATGTGCAACTGCCACACGGGAAATGTCCTGTGACTGGTGGAAGACCCCACAGGGTCGCCTGGGT
Source organism: Triturus cristatus (assembly GCF_964204655.1). Lineage (NCBI taxonomy): Eukaryota > Metazoa > Chordata > Amphibia > Caudata > Salamandridae > Triturus > Triturus cristatus. The sequence continues at coordinate 166,031,075 of NC_140580.1, read as the reverse complement.
GTTCTGCGCTGCTTTTTTGGGTCTCGTGTGGATCAGAATATCTTTGAGGTTTTGCGTTCTCTTAAAGGCAAACCTTGGTTGTGGTAAAGTCAGATCTCCAGCCGCCAGAATCCCCCAGTGTTTCTTAATGACTTTTTTAATGTTGTTGGAAGATGGAGTAAAAGAAGTCACACAAGTCAGGATATCGGTTTGTTCACGGGTCCTTGTCTCTAGTAAAACCTCTCTAGGGTTATTCCTTGCCCGTTTCATGGCGTTATTGATAGTGGCGGGGGGATACCCTCTCTCTTGTAAATTATTGGCCAGGCTATCTGCCTCTTTTTTGTAGTCCAACACAGAACTACAATTTCTCCTTAATCGGAGAAACTGGCCGAACGGCAGGTTGTCCCTCAATGCTTTGGGGTGGTGACTGCTATACAACAAAAGGCTGTTTCTGTCCGTTGGTTTTTTATAGAGACTAGTGGTTAAGACTCCTGACTCCAGTCTGATATCTAGGTCCAAGAAGGCAATGTGTGAGGGGGAAATGTGATTGGTAAATCTCAGGTAAGGATTTTGGATATTAATCCATTGGCAGAACTCTTCACATCTGTTCATTGGACCCTTCCAAAGGATGAGGATGTCGTCAATGAATCGCCTCCACAACATCAGATTCTCATTAAAGGGGTTGTTTGGACTCTGAATGATTTCCTCCTCGAAAGCTGCCATATAAAGGCAGGCTAAACTAGGGGCGAATGTACTGCCCATAGATGTCCCCTGGCATTGATGGTACAGTTCATTCCTGAATCCGAAGAAGTTCTCAGTTAATGCCAAGGATGCTAGGTCCATGATGAAGGACACCGGAGTGGGTGATATCCATTCTTCCTTACGTAGGGCCTCTTCGATCACCGTAAGGGTGGCTTGTTGTGGGATATTAGTGTAGAGTGCCTCCATGTCGAGAGTGACGAGGAGGCTGATATCCCCATTAGGTGCCAACCCTTCAATTGTTCTTAAGATATCACTAGTATCTTTGATATAAGATGGTATCTTTTGGACCAGAGGTTGCAGGTAGTGGTCCACAAATCTGGATAGAGGCTCCAGGATAGAGCCAATACCGGACACAATGGGCCTACCTGGGGTGGGAAAAGTTCCCTTATGGACTTTAGGCAAGGTGTAGAAATATGGTGTTATGGGATTCAGTGTGTTGAGGAAATCAGCCTCTTTCTTAGAGATCCATCCATTGGTCTCAGCCTCGAGAGTTAGGCTGTTGATGGTGTCCTTCAGTCTGGGAGTAGGGTCTATAGTAATCGGAGTATAGTATTTCCGATCACTTAATTGCCTCTGACATTCTCTCTCATAGTCAGGGGTGGACTGGATGACTGTAGCCCCACCCTTATCTGCTTGTTTGATGGTGATTGAGGGGTCATCTGCCAGGGCCCTGGCTGCATTCATTTCCTCCTTTGAGAGATTATAGAAGGTGTTAGACCTATCTCGTGTCATGGCTAAATCCTTTAGTATTGCTTTCTCAAATGTTAGTACTTCTGGGGGGACCATGCCAGAGTTAGGAGTAAAGGTTGAGGGATTATGTAGCCCAGTATCTGTATATTCAGTATCGTCATTAGATTTGTTGTGAAAGAAAGCTTTGAGGCGGATCTTTCTAAAGAAACTGTGCAGTTCGCAAGCTTCCCTGAACTTTTCCCACCCCAGGTAGGCCCATTGTGTCCGGTATTGGCTCTATCCTGGAGCCTCTATCCAGATTTGTGGACCACTACCTGCAACCTCTGGTCCAAAAGATACCATCTTATATCAAAGATACTAGTGATATCTTAAGAACAATTGAAGGGTTGGCACCTAATGGGGATATCAGCCTCCTCGTCACTCTCGACGTGGAGGCACTCTACACTAATATCCCACAACAAGCCACCCTTACGGTGATCGAAGAGGCCCTACGTAAGGAAGAATGGATATCACCCACTCCGGTGTCCTTCATCATGGACCTAGCATCCTTGGCATTAACTGAGAACTTCTTCGGATTCAGGAATGAACTGTACCATCAATGCCAGGGGACATCTATGGGCAGTACATTCGCCCCTAGTTTAGCCTGCCTTTATATGGCAGCTTTCGAGGAGGAAATCATTCAGAGTCCAAACAACCCCTTTAATGAGAATCTGATGTTGTGGAGGCGATTCATTGACGACATCCTCATCCTTTGGAAGGGTCCAATGAACAGATGTGAAGAGTTCTGCCAATGGATTAATATCCAAAATCCTTACCTGAGATTTACCAATCACATTTCCCCCTCACACATTGCCTTCTTGGACCTAGATATCAGACTGGAGTCAGGAGTCTTAACCACTAGTCTCTATAAAAAACCAACGGACAGAAACAGCCTTTTGTTGTATAGCAGTCACCACCCCAAAGCATTGAGGGACAACCTGCCGTTCGGCCAGTTTCTCCGATTAAGGAGAAATTGTAGTTCTGTGTTGGACTACAAAAAAGAGGCAGATAGCCTGGCCAATAATTTACAAGAGAGAGGGTATCCCCCCGCCACTATCAATAACGCCATGAAACGGGCAAGGAATAACCCTAGAGAGGTTTTACTAGAGACAAGGACCCGTGAACAAACCGATATCCTGACTTGTGTGACTTCTTTTACTCCATCTTCCAACAACATTAAAAAAGTCATTAAGAAACACTGGGGGATTCTGGCGGCTGGAGATCTGACTTCACCACAACCAAGGTTTGCCTTTAAGAGAACGCAAAACCTCAAAGATATTCTGATCCACACGAGACCCAAAAAAGCAGCGCAGAACACCCAGGCGACCCTGTGGGGTCTTCCACCAGTCACAGGACATTTCCCGTGTGGCAGTTGCACATCTTGTCATCAGACGATGACCGTTAAGGAATTGGTTTTATCTGACAATTTAACCTGGAAATTGAGACGTCACACGAATTGTAATTCTAAGAATTGCATTTATCTATTACAATGCCCTTGTGCTTTGTATTACATAGGGATGACGACAAGATCAATTAAGACACGCATCACAGAGCATAAAAGTAATATCAGATGCTCCAAGGAGACCACAAAATTATATTGTCATTTTAAAGATCTACACCACACAGCAGACTCCTTGAGATGGGTTGTCCTTGAATCACATCCAGGCATGCCACCACACTCTTTGTTCAGACTGGAACAAAGATGGGTCCATAAACTGGCTTCGGATACACGTGGTCTTAATGATGACATACCATGGGGTTCTTTAACTCACTAAACTCACACGACACCTATATGTCAGTCCCTAACAGCTAGTTTGACCCTAGGGAGGAATATCATCCCATAACACTGAGAGCGAGAGGGCATATCCCTATACTCCCATGATCCCAAGGGAGGAACCTCACCCCACAACACTGAGAGTGAGAGGGCATATCCCCAGACTCCCTTGACACCTCTATTCCACTGTATCCTACCAGCGAGTAATATCTCATAAAGGAAGGGGCGCCATCTCCTAACTAGTGACAGTAACTGGGTAATTCTATGAATACCTTACAACACTTCTCTGGTATACACCGCCAGGTTGGAGTAACCTCACATATATTTACTACCAAGCACGTTTCTCCCATGACATCAGAACACTAGCCGTGAGATTCGCACCGGAGAACGACGCTCTGTAGCGCCTTGCTATATATGTCCTCAGGAATATCACATTACATATCTTCCCACTCCAACATGGCGCCTACAATCGTCCTTGATGACGAGACTGCCGCCGGCAGCATCATGTCAGTCCCTCATTCACCTATCCACTTGCAAGCCTGACGTTGCTAGCTCTAGATGATAAGTGGTAATATCAACTTGCTACACCTCTTACATCACTCGTTTATAAGACATATTACCATATATATTGGTGGTAGTCTAATTCATACGACCTCACATACGAGCATTACTATCCAATAATGTTGAGAAGGATATAGTACATGATCATATATTTTAAGCCATTGGTTACTAATATTTGGTAGGACCCCTTGACTCCATCACGCCACACACACTATTCACATCATAGTGAAATACCCCTCTCCAAGATGGCACCCGTGTTTACCCTTGTAACTAGACTATTTGTCTATTCCCTCCGCCGGTGTCCGGTGACCAATCAGCACCCACCTAGCCTTACGAGTTTTACTCTTAAACTGAGCAGCGGGAAGCAGACTCTACTTCCCGGTTTCGGCGGAGCGGGGTAGGTCTATAAACCACCCTTGGGCGACTAAACTGTGAGTAGTTACATCGTGTTTCTTAATATTCTACCTCATGCGCTGAGACTCCTTCGGTCTCGTTGATCGGCGCGCCGCGGCTGTTGGGACGACCCGTCCCCAGTCTCTTTCCTGTCTCTCTTTGAGACGCCTGGGACTGGGTGACGGAGCGTTCCGCGGTCGTGGTTCCTCCGGTCACGGGCCCCATGGGGTGTTTTTGCCAGCTTTCCTGTCCTGTTTGGACACAGCGATTTGGCAGTATGCATTATATCTGAGCATGAGCCCCTCGCTTGTCACGGGACCTGAGGGTTAGCTTGCCATCCCTTCTTTTTGTATATAGCGAATAGGGAGTATGCATCTCCCTAGAGCATGAGCCTCTCGCCTCTTCACTCTGTACCCTTATCTACAGTAGGCAAGTACGCATCCCCAAGAGGCTCGCCAAGTACCGACTGGAGTGGCACTTTCTAATACGTTAGGTGAGCATCACCGCACGTAAACGTAAGATTCTGAGTGGTTTTAAATATAAATATTTTTATTTCAGATTTGATCACCTGACACGTTTCTGCACCATGCATCCACCTATGCATGATCACCAGTATGTAACGCAAAATTGTTTTTCTAGCAAAAAATGCATATGAGGAGTCCTTGGCTCCTGTTTCTTGTTTTTAATGAATTAATTTGACTAAGTGTGCGTCTTAATGTACGCTGGTGCTTGTTTTGTTCCCCTTTTTTTCCCTTCTCTATAGGCCTGTCCAGTATGTAAGAGTCTAGTTATTCCGACACTTACTTAGGGTAGTTTTTACATCACTGTAAATAATTAGTATCACACCCTCACATTTTTGTAGATAGTTGTAATCACTGGTCCTGATGAATTGCCGCTGGATCCCCCTGACCTTGTAGGCATGAAACATGTCGACCACCAGAGCAGAGTAGAGTAGTCCCTGACCCATCTAGTCAAGACTATCGCCTCTCTTTTCATTTTACTAGGGTGGTTTACTGACCAAATAAATCTATTATCCAGACTAACCAACCCTTTTTAACCACACTCACAAACATCTACACCTCCCTGGCCCTCACTTGCACTCACCCTCGGCAAGGAACAAAAGATCTCCGCCAAAGAGCCCCATCCCTGGGTGCCCGTCGGGAATTGCAGCGCCGACCCGACGAGGAGCAAAACCCAGATGATGAAGCATGACACCTAGCTTGCTGGGTGTGTGAGGGTTTTAGTTCCACCAATGTGGGTTCCCCCACCCCACACAGTCCTATACCCTTAAGGCTTACCGAACACTACCCCCCACTTAGTCTAATTTCAAGGAGAGTATCCTCCACTCTCTCCTTTACGAACAGAGGAACTGTATACCCTTTCCGTTTAACCAATTCAGGGCCTGTATACTGGACCTCATTAAATATAGCCCATCTGTCTTCAATATTTTATTCTTCCTTCATTTGATTGGGATTCATATGCACCCACCCCTCATATGTCTGACCACTGCTGGTAATGATATGTACCCACCCCTCATATGTCTGTCCACTGCTGGGAGTCATATGCACCCACCCCTCATATGTCTGTCCACTGCTGGGAGTCATATGCACCCACCCCTCATATGTCTGTCCACTGCTGGTAGTGATATGCACCCACCCCTCATATGTCTGTCCACTGCTGGGAGGCATATGCACCCACCCCTCATATGTCTGTCCACTGCTGGTAGTGATGTGCACCCACCCCCATATGTCTGTCCACTGCTGGTAGTGATATGCACCCACCTCCATATGTCTGTCCACTGCTGGGAGTGATATGCACCCACCCCTCATATGTCTGTCCACTGCTGGGAGTCATATGCACCCACCCCTCATATGTCTGTCCACTGCTGGGAGTCATATGCACTCACCCCTCATATGTCTGTCCACTGCTGGTAGGGATATGCACCCACCCCCATATGTCTGGACACTGCTGGTAGTGATATGCACCCACCCCAATATGTCTGGACACTGCTGGTAGTGATATGCACCCACCCCTCATATGTATGTCCACTGCTGGGAGTCATATGCACCAACCTCCATATGTCTGTCAACTGCCGGTAGTGATATGCACCCACCCCCATATGTCTGGACACTTCTGGTAGTGATATGCACCCACCCCCATATGTCTGGACAGTGCTGGTAGTGATATGCACCCACCCCTCATATATCTGGACACTGCTGGGAGTCATATGCACCCACCGCTCATATGTCTGTCCACTGCTGGTAGTGATATGCACCCACCCCTCATATGTCTGTCCACTGCTGGTAGTGATATGCACCCATCCCCATATGTCTGAACACTGCTGGGAGTCCTCTGCACCCACCCCCATATCTCTGTCCACTGCTGGGAGTCATATGCACCCACCCCTATATGTCTGCCCACTGCTGGGAGTCATATGCACCCACCCCTCATTTGTCTGGACACGGCTGGGAGTCATATGTACCCACCCACGCACCCCCTTGGAGCTGTACACTGCTGGCCTGGACCTACACACACACCAATATGATGTTAACATGCTGGCCCAGTCCTCTAAGCCCACATTCATGGCGTGTGTACGCCTCTTATCCCAAATATACTGATGCCGTAGGGGTACGTGTGGTACGCACCGTACCCACACATGAATGCGTTGGTACGGTCCGTACCACTGTTGTAATGGTGCCGTAGGGGTACGTGTGGTACGCACTGTACACACACATTCATGCGTGGGTACGGTCCGTACCTGAATTGTCATGGTGCCGTAGGGGTACGTTTGGTACACACCATACCCACGCATTAATGCGTGGGTACGGTGCATACCACTGTTGTAATGGTGCCGTAGGGGTACGTGTGGTATGCACCATACCCACGCATGAATGCTTGGGTACGGTCCGAACCTGAGTTGTCATGGTGCCGTAGGGGTATGTGTGGTACGCACCGTACCCATGCATTCATGCGTGGGTGCGGTTCGTACCTGAGTTGTCATGGTGCCGTAGGGGTATGTGTGGTACGCACCATACCCACGCATTCATGCGTGGGTACGGTCCGTACCACTGTTGTAATGGTGCTGTAGGGGTATGTGTGGTACGCACCATAACCACGCATTCATGCGTGGGTATGGTCCGTACCACTGTTGTAATGGTGCCGTAGGGGTACGTGTGGTAAGCACCGTACACGCCCTCTTCCATTGTTGCGGTACGTAGGGGGTTGCTGGACAAGCCCCCCCAAGTGACCAGAGCCTGGTGGTAAAGTGTGGCCTACATATTATAAGTTTGGGTTTGTGTATGGGGTATGTTTTCTGCCCCTCTCCCCCACCCTGGCCCCTGGGTATTGTTCTCACCTTCTGCGGCATGTGCGTCAGGTACGGTGCACCAGGTCGTAGGCCAAGAGGACCGGGATGACACGTACGATGGGGTTCATGGCGTGTACGTCGCGTACCGGGGCTCCGCTGCGTAGCGGTTCACGTCGAACTCTGCTTTTTCGGCTGTGTTTGACTCCCGTAAAAAAAGAGCCGTACGGAGTGACGTAGGGACGAATCGTACTTGCTGGGCCGGAAACCGCTGCCTGAATACGTCCGGACGTCGCGTACAAGCTGTTCTGGATCAGAATCGTAGGTTTTTTTTCCATGTACGGTCTTTTGTACGATTCGTACGGAAATAGGCTTTCTGTACGAATCGTACTTCTTAGGCTGTAGGGACAGTTAACCGGGTGCGAGTCGTACGGAGAAAACGCTCCGTACGACGATTCGTAGGGCCTTTTTACAGTATCGGAATTGGCCCCTATATTTTTGCAAACAACATTAATGACTTTGATGTTTTGAAAAACGTTTTTTTTACCTTAAACTCGATATTCTTGACCACGATATTCTGGAAGTCGATATTTCTGTATCACTATATTTTGCATTCGATATTAGTGCAAGGCGAGATTTCCTACTGGATATTCTGACTGTTTACCGACTATTACATGAGCACCTTGATGTCTACTTATTTACTTCCACCTTTCTTTGTACTACAACAATTGTTGTACCAATCCTTTCTTGTGCTATTTGTACATCTACATTCTTGGGCCTATTACGATGGTGGGCGGATCGCCATGGAGCTAGGGACCAACCACCGAAGGGGCGACAGTCCCACCATGTGCATTAGGATGCGCCCGCCACACTGGCGGGCACATCCTGGGACGTATACATTGCGGGCATACCACTCGCACTGCATACTTTCCACATGCGCCTTACAACATGTTATATATTTTTGCGGTACCCCTTGCACTGTACACTTTATACCGTTTTTTATAACGACACGCCACACACGCTCCACAGCGCGTTATATATGACTTCTGGCACCATCGGCTTCACACATTCATTGTGTCTCTCTAACGGCATGTAGAGGGCTCACCTTCTTGATCTTATTTGTGACCTTTTGGACTCGAGATTGAACAGAATTCACCATCGATGGGATTACCTACCAGAATAGTTGCACAATAAGACCAATGTTTTTTGATCATCTTGATACCTTTCTTTTGTTGGTATATTTCACACGCGTTAGTACCACTAGGCACCATTTGAACTAACCTATTTAGGCATTTGTATACAATGTTTTTTGTTTGACATGGTCCCTCATTGTGACACCTATCTTTATTTTCGTTGTTTAGATTTCCCTGATGAAGGGCCCAGTGTGCCCGAAATGCATTGGGGTCACGCTTAATAGCGGGGGTCAAGCTTAAAAGCTACTCAACAGCTTTTGGATGACGTTTTTTCTTCATTCACCCCATGGAATACCAATAAAGTTTTGTTCCATACTTTGAAACAAGGCAGTATCAAATTCATTGTTTTAACTTTTTCAACATTCCATATTCGCCAAATGCGAAGATCCAACGTAGCGCCCGGAGGGACGTTGTCTAATGGCAGACAACGCATGATGGATAATTCCAAGAACCATCACAATTTGATGAAGAATGCCAACACAATCTTTAGCAATTAGCTATAGAGATTTCGATCAATATAGATTATTCCCTCGAAATGATAACCATCAACAACTATTACCTAATAATACAGTAAACATGCAGCATGACATACAACAAACAGAAGTTATATTTACCAATTGAGTGTCACTTAGGTAAGCAACACACAGTAGCACTAACACAAGCCCCTTTCCATTGAAAGAAATTAGTGATGAATATGTTGGAGACCTCAGATCTTTCAACTTTTCCCTTTCAAACAGTATATCTGTCCTCTGTTAACCATGCTCCTTCAGGTTACAGTGAAATTCATCTGCTGGCAGTGGCAGTTTATGTTTGGTGGTCATATTGTGCAGGGCAATATTATGGTTAGGAGAGTGCATGAGGTCACTCCCAGAGACATGGAGAATTCTGCCATGACTTTTCAGCAACATAAGAATGAGAAATATAATTGCATGCACTTTTTGTATGCAATTATATTTCTCATTCTGATGTGGGCTCGATTATATTTCATTTACTGATATTCTGGGTTGAAGTATAGGGGTAAGCAACAAAGCCTTAAAGGGATGGACCTGACCCTCTAATTAGGAAAGACAGATCATATCACACCTGCTGAAATAGTACTAACACATGCTGCACTGCACACATGGAGGCCCATTAGGATGGCGGCCGGACTTCCATCGGCCCGCCACCCTAGCGGTGCTGGGGCCGGCCACCGGCAATTAGGAAGCCAACGCCACCGTGATGGTGGCATCCTCCATTCCCTGGAGTGCTGTGAGCACCGCCCGCCACAATGCTGGGAATGCACTGCGTGCATTGTCATACACAAGGTGACAGGCACCGTGAGGTGCCTGCCACCATGTCCATGACAATGCAGGGGGGGTACCATAGGTACCCCCCTGTGCACCCCCCTCCCCCCCAATACCCTGGGGGCCCGCAATGGTCCCCCGGAAGAGAATTCCACATGCTTGAAAGGCATGTTTCCGCTCCCATGCTAATATGGATGGCGGTGTCTAGCAGACACTGCCACCATATGAAACCCTTTTCCGCCTGGTCGACTTGTCGACCGGGCAGAAAAGCGGTGGACGGTCTTCCCGACCACCGCTGAACCCCCCGCCATACTAATGTGGTGGGGGGAAAATGGATGGCGGGTGGGGAAGGATGTAGGGTGGATCGCCTCCCCCAGGCGGGCGGAGGCGATCCGCCCTACATCCTAATGGGCCTCATGGTGTCCGGTATGCTGATGGAATCATCTGTGGAGCCTTGGTAGTTAGCAAAACAATGTGTAATCAACAGGCCAGCATTGCAAATCATTAGTACATTCAAGAAGTATGTAATTTTGCTATATCAAAATATTTTCCTATTGGGAACATAACTCCACCATCTCTAGAGATGCACCACTAGCCCCATTTACAGCTGTGCAAGAGACGGATATTAAATTAGAAATCCTATTTTGTAAATTGGGCTCTCCCCTGGACAGCTGTTCATTAGCATCTATCATAGGGTGTCTAGGTTCTTTCACCCAATATTTGTTCAATTAGAAAATGCCTCCATTTGAATGCTCAATCACAGCAATTTGGGAAAACGTGCTAGTAAGCCTCTGTTAAAGATTCCAGACCACAAGGATCTGGTCTGCTACCAACCCATTACCCTTTTGCCTTTCTCTACTAAAGTACCAGAAAAGTCAATCAACAAGCAACTCTCATCCTACCTGGAAGCAGAGACTCCATTATATTGTTCTCAATCAGGTGTTCGCCCTGGACACATTACTGAAATAGCCTTATTGGTTCTTTCATAACACACTGATGCCGATTCCGATCCGGTTCGGAAAGCACTCCAACCGAGCCGGATCCAGAGTGTTTTCTGACCGAGCCGGAGTCCTGCAGTCCGACCGAGCGAGTATGATGCGGCCGAATGCTGCCAGACTCGGTTCGGTCGGACTCCCATAGAAGTCAATGGGAGCCGGTCGTACGACGCACACATGGGCTGAATGGGTACGTCTCGCACAAGGGCGCCCCCTACAGTGGGTATGCGTCGGTGCCATCCGCACCGTACATGCCTGTGTTGGGGGACCCTTGGGTCTCCCCCTGTGTCTGAGTCGTAGGGCTGCGGGTGACAGGGGGTCCTACGTGGACCCCCAAAGGCAACCACCCAGACGTTTTGCGAGCCGGACACTCCGGCTCGCACAGGCTGTCCGACGCGTGCATCGTACTGGCTCGGTCGTAAATCGCATCCATTACACGCCACAGTTAGCTTGCGACCGAGACGTACAGAGTGGTTCGGACCCGGAAACGACTCAGTCGGTGAATTCCACGTAGCTCGCATCGTACTTGCTCGCTCATACAGCTGCACGAGTCGGGCGGAAAACACGCGTACGGCTCATCGTTTTTCCAGCTGGATCGCGTTCGGTGCCCTTCCCACCCGGATCGGAATCGGCCCCTCTGGTGTTACCCTTGACCAAGGCCATTTTCTACTACATCTATTTTCAGCATTTGACACTGAATCTCACTCCATTCGTATAGATTGACTCTTCAATTTAGGAATGTGTAAATCTGCTTCACAATGTATAGGTTATTTCCTGAATATTAGATCAAAATCTGTTATTCTAGATCGTTACTCATCCTCCTCCCCTGCATTCTAATGTGGAGTGTCACAAGGATCCACATTGAGTTCCACATTATTCAATGCCTACATGTCACCAGTAGCTGATTTAGTCAGAACACACGTCTTTCAGATATTTTCATATGCTGATGACACCCAGTAGTAATAATCATCGCCCTGAACTCCACCACCACTTCAGGAAGGCTTAAGACCTGCCTAATCGAAGTGGCAGAGTGGATGAAAGCTGATTGTCTCCAGTTAAATGGGAAGAACACAGAAGTATTGATGTTTGTTAGTCAAAACTTCATCCGGTCCCAGCTTTTGTGCCCAACCGTCCTTAGCAAGGCCCCTCAACCTTCAGAGACTCTGCATTTGCTTTAACCTTAATTTTTCTTTTATCTCAAAGATTTTCTGTTTTTCATCTACCTGTTTTGCTTAATAATAAATGCCTTCCTTTCTTGACTTTTGCAGTATGTAAAAGGGTGGTTCCTGCACTCATTACACAGACTGAACCATGGTAATTCCTCATGCCCTAGATGAACAGATTATCTTCTCAATCCATCGCAAATTGCTCAAAATGCAGTAGCTAAAACTCTTCTCGATCTACCTTGCAGACAACCATTTCCTGTCTATGTACAAAACTGTACTGGCTCCCAGTTAGAAAAATGAATTCGGTTTAAAACACTATTGGACTGATTATGAGTTTAGGTGCTATTTATCGCTCCTCATAAATAATGATTCCCCAGGGTACGTTATTTATCGTGGGCAGAAAACAGAGCTAATTACGAGTTTGGGGGGAATAACATGCAGATTTTAGTGTTTAGTGTACCAAAATCCACATGATGTAATTAATACCTTATACTTTTCCCTGTTAAATTTTGACAAGTTTTGCCAAAATTTAACAAATGTAGAGGTATTTATAACCATCCAGTAATTATCGAATGCATTATCGAATGCATTAAATCAACCAAACTAATATTCAGGGGTCAGACAAAACGACCCACTCGTAACCAGGCCCTGTGTTTTTTCTTTAATGCTTTGGACAAAAATGATCCCACCTCCCTGTAGCACTTGACTCTGCTTTCTTTGTTATTTATTTATTTAGTTTTATATAGCGCTGGCTAGAGCCAAAGGTATCAGAGAATGACGAGGGTCAGTCATGCATTTATGACAGCAATAAAGTAGACACAGGGATAACACAGTAAAAATATATCAATCAAGTAATAGGGTAATGGGGAAAGGGATATGTTTTGCATCAGCATAGTCAAATTGTCAGTGGACTTCCCTGACAGGAATAGTTTGAGAGGTTTGTGTCTTGGGAGGCGTATGTCATCACATGTTCTAGTTGAAATAGTTGTTGAGTAATAGAGATTTGAGGTCACGTTTGAAGCAAGAAAAGGAGGGGTGTTTCCTGAGAAGGAGCGTGCCTGTGCTAATTTTTTATTAAGTCTAGGAGGTATGAGAAGGAGCTTCTCAGAGCCCAGCCTTTTCCTGCTAGCGATAGTTTAGATTCTAGATATTTTGGGATTTTAGCATGGAGGGCTTTGTGGGTGACACATGATGTCTTGTAGAAGCACCTTCCTTCAATGGGGAGCAAGTGGGTCTCTTGAGAGCTGGGTAGATGTGGTCAACAGTGGCGGTGCGTCCATTGGGGCGTTGGGACATAGCCCCCCCGCCCGCAGCGTCGCCCGCAGCATCGGCGTCTTCTTTGAACTTAAGTAAACTGAATCAGTTTACTTAAGTTCAAAGAGAAGAACTGACAATCATGTCAGTCAGCATGACGTCGCCCGCCCACCTGGGGGTGGGCGGTCTGACGTCATGTTGACTGACATGATTGTCAGACAGACCAGGCAGGGACAACAGGCAGCAGCACAAGTGCGCATGATTGGGGAAGGTGAGCGAATTTTCGCTCCGTGCCCAGTCATGCGCACTTGTGTCTGCTCTGGCTGGCGCATGCCCATTAGGAGACCAAGGGTTGAGCAAAGGCTCAAACGTCGGTCTCCTAATGGGCAGGCGGGCGAGCCGTAACCGTGCCCTAAGCCAATCCTGACACTGCTGGCAGTGCCAGGATTGGCTGAGAGCCTGAGAGGGGCTGTACCGCTGTAGGCACCAACGGTCGGACCAGAGGAGGCGCGGACATGCTCAGGAGTCAGACCTCAGGTAGGATAAGGATTTTTTACAATTTATTTACACCCCCCACGCACGATACCCCCCCGCGCGACACATACCCCCGCGCGACACATACACCACCCCCCCCCCCGCCACGAGCCGCAACTGGGTGCACGTAGGGATTGATGGTCGAGAAAACTCAACTCTACTTCTCTGCCTCAATTTAAATGGCTGTGGTACGCAGTTTGAAATGAATGTTAGTGAGTTTTCCTGTATTAAAATAGCGGCACTTTTCCGCTCGTTCACACCTTTGTTTTGCTGAAGATAACAAGACCAAGAGTGGGCGTTAGTGGTCCTGTCCTCCCAAAGTTCAGCCCCTCCCTTGGGAGCGCAGCGCGCTAAAGATAGAAGCCCAGCATGCATGGCTCCATCCAGGAACAATGGGCACGACACGCGCTCCGGCACACGCGCCTCCCGGCTGGCGCCTGGACGCAGGAAGCCCTCGGACGTGGAGAGTGGCTCAGCGGTCAGCATACATCACAGGCACCGTAGGTATCGGTGGAGAGCAGACTGCTGCAGTCCGACACGTTCACTACTGAGGAACACACGACGTAAACTGTGTAGGTAGGGAGGAAATGGGCCTTTTTGGTATGTTTAGCTCCTTAGCCTCTCGGATGTGGCTGAGAGGACTCTGGCAGTTGGCACCGCTCGGTCTGAGCATTATCATTGCTTGCCATGGGTTACTTGGTGTTTTAATCTCAAGGTTTCAGAGCTGGCCGAAATACAGAGAGTGTGGGTTTATTTATATTGCCCTCCCCCCCTGTCCAGCCACTGATTCCCACTGGTGAGTAAATGTTGGTGGTAACTATATGAAAATCTATACTGAAACCACATATGCAAGAGTATGTTAATGGCACACTGCTGTATATAACTGCCAGGTATAAGCAGTTTGTAATAGGCAGCGCAGCCCGATACACAACTCTACACACCATGGAGTGCAGACGGCGCTAGACCTACAATTCTGAGCCTATACTACTTAATAGCCCTTGCTGGGTATAACGTTCTTCTGGGTACACACAGGTCAGCCCTTTACACGCTGCTGGTGCACAGCGCTGGATACACACACCTGTGGTAACAATTACTAATTAATCAGGATATTAAACATCTCTCCTGCTCAGCGCCTCATACTTTGTTATAAATGACAGCGCTATATCAATAATCAGGAGTGCACGCACCTGGAGAGGCAGATGGACTGCGGTATTGTGTTTAA
Source organism: Triturus cristatus (assembly GCF_964204655.1). Lineage (NCBI taxonomy): Eukaryota > Metazoa > Chordata > Amphibia > Caudata > Salamandridae > Triturus > Triturus cristatus. The sequence goes on along the minus strand of NC_140580.1, from coordinate 166,015,926 downwards.
ACAAAGCCTTCTGAGATTTGCTCTGCTTTATTTAATCCTGTTGGTGCTACTGGCGGCGGGCACTTTAAAAGCATAAATAGTTAAGCAATGCACATGGCTGGAAGTCATGAAGCGCTGCAGCTGACTGCTGCCTTAGCTATGATCCACAATAAGAAAATCTAGACAAGTGTCTAGAAAAACAAGTGCACTACTGGTGCCCAGGTGGGGCATACTCATCTTTAAACATGAAAAAGTAGCTTAACCCCTTCCATGCTCATGACGGAACGGTTCCGTCATGAGCATCGGTTGAGCTGTGCTCATGACGGAACCGTTCCGTCATGGCCCCGCCCGCGCTCGAACCCTTCAGCACCGCGGAGGAATCCGCGCAGCGCTGAAGGGGTTAAATATAACACATGACTCGCTCAAAAGATAAACAATTGTTCACAAATACACCATAATAGAACAGCAGAATTGTACATGTACTAATTATGACAATCTATGATGTTTTTTTTACAATTGATACATTTATTGTCCGTTTTTATAGATACCCCTGATGAAGGGCTGAATTGTAAGCCCGAAATGCATTGGGATTTGCTTCATGAAATTGTGAATACAGACCTTTTTGCTGAGAAAAAACAAGCCTTTTTTTCGTCATTGACTAAAATCAAAAGGATACAAGGATTCAGTTTCACTGTCAATTTGTTTTCGACGTGTGGAAAATTATCTATGTCTATGTTTCTAATGTTTTATTATGGTGTATTTGTGAACAATTGTTTATCTTTTGAGCGAGTCATGTGTTATATTTAAGCTACTTTTTCATGTTTAAAGATGAGTATGCCCCACCTGGGCACCAGTAGTGCACTTGTTTTTCTAGACACTTGTCTAGATTTTCTTATTGTGTTGTTCTACATAGGTGGCTGGCAGTGCCACTTCTCAGGTGCACACTAAATTAGTTGAAGCGCTTATTACCTTTGAGTAAAATCGAGATTATATTTGGAGTTTGGTGTAATTGAGTGCATACCCAGCTGCTTTCGTTCAATTAGCTATGATCCAAGCAGGATATCTATATTCGCTTTTATGATGTTGCACATGTAAATTAATTTTTGTCTGTTTCCTGTTTCACATAAGTTTATTTTTTTAAATAATTATTTTCCATAAAACCAACATTGGAATGACTGAATTTTTGCAGGACCGAATCAGAATGCTATAAGGGTGTTATCATTTCCACTGTTGTTTTAATGCTTTGTCTATATGGCACATTATGGTCACCGTGAGCAATGTAATTGAAGGAATTCTCTGTATATTGTTTTTTTTTTTTTTTTAAATAGTATCACAAATACCTAGACTGTAATAAATTAAACCTATTGAGTGCAGTGCAGCGAAGGGTGACTGATGTCTGTGTGAGTGCAGGTTGAGCAGTGTGCCTGTGAGAGTCCAGGGTGAGTGATGTGGATGGGTGAATGCAGGCTTAGTGATGTCAGGGAAGGGTGAGTAATGGGTCTATGAGTGTAGGGTGAGTAGTGTGCCTATGTGAATGCAGGGAGAGTGATGTATCTGTGCAAGTGCAAAGAGACTTGTCTGGCTACTCCCAGAGATGTGTTTGCCAAGCCACCTCCTTCGCAAATTTGCTTTAGAATGCAACATTTGCCCCCCACTTTTTTCAATATTTTCTCGGGGGAGACCCCCTGAACCCCACCGTAGGTGGTTCGGGCTCGCTCGCCCGCCACAGTATTTACGCCTCACCACTGTCAAATGTCACTAGCCGCCCCTGGTGGTCAAACCTTTTGGTTCCTGTGATGACTCTTGCAGCTGCATGAAGGATTGAGGTTAGGGGCTGAAGGTGACTTTTGGGAGTTCCTGTCAGGGTGGCATTGCCGTAATCAGGTTTTGAGAGGACTAGGGACAATCCATCTTAAGATCTTCAGGTGGAATAAATGGTTTGATTTTCTTGAGATGTTTTAGTGTGAAGAGTATTTATGTGCCAGACCGGTCTCTCCACTCCTATGATATCACACATCATCCATTTCCCTAGAGTTTAATGATCCAGGGGTGTAACACAGGCCCCCGCAGTGTGGGGGGGCCCCAAGCTCCAGGGGGCCCCCTAAGCACAGCACTTCAGCCAGAGAGGTTCCGTAGGGGGGCCCTGCCCGTACCTGGCAGGGGGGCCTCCTCAATTATCGTTACGCTGCTGTAATGATCTAGAAGAGGAGGGAGGTTCTTAGGGGTTCTGGCTTCTACTTATTGAAACAAACTCCTAGAATATTCGAGAAATCTTAAAACCGAGCCTATCTTTAGAACGTCAATGAAAGTATGCCTTTTGAAGACCCTTTAAATGACAGGCCTCTCTGCCGATTTTTACTTTAGCGTTGAAGCACCTGAATTCTTGGGCATCAGTCACACTCTATACAACTATCATTCATTTATGTATCTATTCATACATTCAGCCTAACTTTTGGTGTCAGGATGCAGATCTGGGTACAATCCCCCCCCTTCCTTGCGCCCCCTGGCCAGGAAATGACACAGTGCATAAAATCCACACTGCACTGCGTTGACCTCCAGGAAGTCTGTTTGAAATAGAAAGTGGTGTTAAGAGTCAGCCAACTGAGTCTCCTGGACGAATATCTCTATATGCGAAATTATATAGATTGAGAGATAGATTGGGAAATGCCAGAAGATGCTCCAGTTAATGTTCATAAAATAGTAGGGGTCATAGTCAAAGATGGTAGTGTGACAAACAAATGCTTATGGTGATTTCCAGCAACGTGCTGCACAACACGGAAAATCTGTCGCTTGAAGACTTTTTCAGCACAAAGCAAAAGTTATCCATTAATCATATTTACATTATATTCATCTACTGTGATAAAACTTAATGATATAGATACCGAGCTACATACATATTGCAGGACATCGACTAAACATACATTTGGGGAAATGTCTTTAATTTTAGAATGTGAAAATGTGTTGAATTGAATTGCTGTAAGCATTTTAAATGTATCTGACTGTACATTTTTGCAGGTTATCGTAAATGTGAGGTCTTGTATGCTGTGGTTTTATTTATCATAGTTTGACCTCTTTTAAACGGAAACATATTGGCTAGAATGAATCTGGACTCACGGGTCAAATATCCATTTGTGGGAGCACAGCGGGGCACCCTGTCGTACTTTAGAATTTGGGACCGCGTAGGAGGCAGGGCCCTACCCCTGTCTATCTCGGTAATAGTGTACCGCGAATGGTTAATGCGGTATGTACAAGTGCTTTGTGTAACGTTTTAGGTATGAATGCACTGTGTATACGCTATTTCACATCACTACGTGGGTTCCATTTTGTATCGGTGGCCATCTTATGGTTGCCCTCACATAGGCTATATAGCATGAAGCGAAAACGGGTCTTTTAGAGCACATGTGCCTTTCTTTGACTCCTCTGTGACCTGGGCAGCTTGGCTCCGCTGCCCCAGGTCAAACTGGTCTCACGAGTTCCCCGTCCTCTGGCCACCTGTGATTAGCATCAGGGCTTGACACACCATAAAGTCTTTTCATCCTACACGAGCCTCCAGCTAATCTCTTTCACACCTGACTGTTCCTGCTTTATTGCTTGTTTCCCAAAACAGGAGATGCTCATGTTTATTGGGGCCTATCGATATCTGATGTGGGATCTGAGCTTTGCTGTGTAAATAATTGCGGGCTGGCTTAACTGGAATGTGGGATGGTCATCATGACTCTGCCTTTTCGTTTGAAATGTATACATGTAATGGCCATATCATAAACTAAAGAATGTATGCCTGAGGCAGGAAATTCTGTATTTAAGGAGAAGCCCGTTTTCTGTGATTTTCAGCAGTCTCCTGAGAACATACATGCTGTTGTACTTCTAGGACGCCTGTAATTGGTCTGCAGCCAATAAACTGATCTTTGACTTCACACAGAAGACTCTGTGTTTCTGTAGGTCTGAAACAGGAAGAACCCCGAAGTCATAGGGTGTGTTCCCCTGCACCGCTGGGCTTAAAATACCCAGTACTTCAGTTGGCGCCCAACTCGGCGCGTTTTCAGCGGTACCGGTCCAAGCCAGAGGTTCGTGAGGAGCTTCGTGTGGAAATTCTGGAGGAAGGCCGCCACTTCATCGACCCCTGCATGTCGACGTGGTCCGAAAGTCTTTTCTGCGAGGTTCTCCGCGTCCCGACGGCTACGAAGGACTGCTGCCCTGCTTAATCGCCCTGTTTTGGACCCTTGACGATTTTGGTAGAGCGAAACAATCGAGAGAGTCTTCTGGTGACGCCATTGATCATCGATATTCAGTTAAGTATAAGCGGAGCGTCTCCTAATTTGTTTGGTATCCTTCGGGATAATCTTGGTTTATTTGGAGTTTGCAAACCCCAAAGCCAGAGTACTCGTGTATTCACGAGACTATCGTAATCGATAATCCTCTGAAGTTGGGAACTAGCCTAGTGAGCGAAGATGCCTGGTGCTAGTGTATTTGGAAGATTGTTTTGTCTAGGTTGTGGAAGGGATTTCCAGTTAGAGGATTCATGTCCGGTTCCTCCAATTGGAACTCCAACTTATGAGCTTTATGTAAAACATGGCGTGGGCCCCATTGCATATAATGAAATATGGATCCGATATACTAGAAAGGATGGTGTTTTAAAATGGCCCCAAAATGGTAGTTACGATACAGATATCTTAGATAATTTGGAAGTTAAATTGTTTAAAAAGAAATCCCGGCCGGCGATGTTTGATTCTTTCCGCCTATGGCGAAAGGAAGCCAAACAGAAGGAAATTAAGCTAGCGAAAAGGGATAAGAGAGAGAGAGGTATGTCAGGGATGCAAGCAGCTGTGCAATTTAAAGATAATGAGGAGGAACAAATGAGGGAACAGTTGCATAGACAGCGCAAACTAGGGATTGATAAATGTTACCCTGCTTTGTCACCCCTTGTGCAAGATGACACAAAAGAGAATGAGAAAGATTCCCTAATGTCCCATTTGTTAAGTTCGCCACCCCCATATGCGCAAAATGCCACAGCACCTCCACAGCTTGTAAATGTGCAGCCTCCAGTAAATATGCCGCAAGCCTTCCCGCAGCTGCCAGCTCCTCCTCAGCTGGCTCCTATCCCTGCAGTGCAGCCCTCTCAAGGGCCGCCGGTTTTGTTACCTGTTACCCCCGCGCTTCCTGCGACTTTGTCTAACACGCCAGTGGTTTCCACTGGCACTCCTTCTTCTACTACCCAGGTACCTGTATCTGAATCTGTTTTTCTTCCCTCTGTCTATCCCCCCGTTTTTGCCTCAACTTCTCCTTCAGCACAACGACTAGCTAATGTAGTTACTAGTCCAATGTCGCCTCTCTTTGGGTCATCTAGTACGACTCCTGCCTTACAGCGTAAGCAATTGCGCAGTCAACTGCCTGATTCTGACGAGAAAGAGGTGTTAGATCATCTGGCGCGTAGGTGGATTGGTTTCCCTTCATGCTATGATGTGGAATCAGTTGTTGATGTGTTTCAGCAATGGGATGCCCCGAAACAGAGGTATGTGTTCGAGAAAATGTGTGAAATTCTCTGTGAGGAATTGGATAATCATGGTAGAGATCCAAGCCCGCAAGAGTTGTGTCAGGTGAGATTCGATTTTGGGAAAGGTACGATTGTGGGCCCCGATGTCAATAAAGCAGTTGCGATCTTGTTATCCTTGAGGAACGATGATTGTCAACAGCCGTTGTTTACACAAGATTTCCCTGTGGGGAAGAAGGGAAAAGCGCGACAATACCCTATGAGAGAAGTCCCTCCGGTATGGAAGGAAGCTGTTGCGGCTGATGCCGCTCAAGGTATTGCTGCTGCTCCAGCACATTTTCAGCGTGTTTGGGTACATGTCCCATGGAAACGATCTGAGGTCTTAGCGCTTAAACAGACATTGCCTGATCCCCGTAAAAACCCTGCAGGATATTATAAGGAGTTATCCCAAACTGCAGAGTCGTGTGTAATGAATCTAGCCGACATAGATATGCTGTTTGGGAATGTTGTTCCACAGCCTTTATGGGGATCCATTCGTAATGTAGATCACGCTGCAGAATTGGGTGACACATGGGCTAATATCATTGCTGCAGACGCTAGACAAGTTGGCGGTGCAAAACCTGAGCCCCTCATAGCAGTGCTCCCTGGTAGAATTATTACCTACATGAAAACCATAATGCCCGCGATGCGCGTAAATTGGGACAAACTATCCGCCTGCAAACAGAAGAAAGATGAGACAGTGTCTGATATCTTCACCAGGTTTGAAGAAACGTTTATCGACCACAGTGGTCAAGACATGAGCACTGAAGGTGGCCAACGGTTATTCGTTGATAAATTTGTGCAGAATCTACTTCCCGAGTTGTGTAAGAAATTAAAAGACTCAGAAAGTTCTTGGGCTGTTTCCTCTTCAGCGCAAATACTGGCTACGGCACAGTATTATGAGAATAGAGACAAAGATGAGAAGGATAGAACAGATAAGAAAACAAAAGAACTAAAAACAAAGGCCCTCTTGCAGCAGGCCTATCCGCCACGTGGAGGACAGAATAATTATAGGCAAACACAAGGTATCTATCAGCAGCCCCAACAGTTTCAGAGTAATCAGCCAATGAATGGGTATTATCAACCACGAATCCCTGTAGGTCCCAACCAATGTTCATATTGCAAAGAGGAAGGTCATTTTAAATATAGTTGCCCTAAATTAATGCAGCGTAACAGTAATGCGTATGGCGCTAGAGGTAGAGGTGGTCTGCAAGCTCCTAGGGGTAGAGGGCGTGGAAATGCTCCCCAGAACGCGCGTCCTCTTCCACCACAAAATACCATAAATAGCTTTGATCAGCAAGCCAATGCGTCTGGTAATACGGCTCAGTACTACAATAATGATTATTATGCAGAAGATGACAATGTAGAAGATGATGATTACTAGGATCGCCGTAGACAGAGAGAGGGAGTTGTTTCAGTGCCAGTGGATCAGAGCGGACCTTATGTTAAAGTAACTACAGCAAATGTAACGGAGCCCTTTCTGCTAGACACCGGTGCTGCAAAGAGTTCAATCATGCATTCAAAACTCCCTGGCGCGCCTTTGTCTGGCGAAATGAATGTTTCAGTAGGTTTTTCTGGCGCCCCAGTTAGGAACCCGATTTCTAGTCCTATGTCTCTTTCTGTTGGACCTTGTGAGCTAAAAGCACCCCTCATTCTAACAACAGGTTGTGGTGAAAAATTGCTAGGCTTAGATTTGCTAAAAAGATTGCATGCAACGCTATATTGTTCTCCCTCAGGAGTACAACTTACATTAGGCAAGAAAGTGATTTCCCCGATGTATTTGTCTAAAAATGCAATGCCACCTGAATTGTCATCCCTTCCGGATGTCCTTTGGGCTACTGGTCCCAACGATGTGTGTCTTTTGGAAATACCGCCATATGTGGTCACTTTAAAGGCCAATGTCGGATTACCACGTATTCCCCAGTACAAGATCTCCAATGAAGGTCAGAAAGCATTGTTAGCAATTGTCAGTGATTTGATTAAAAAGGGTGTAATTGAAGAGACAAAAGGCAACGTTTGCAATAGTCCTGTTTTACCTGTCTTAAAACGAACGGACCCTTCACAGCCACCTGTTTACAGATTTGTGATTGATCTTAGAGAGGTTAATAAGATTGTTGTGCCACAGTTTCCAGTTGTCCCTGATATAACTGCCTTGTTAACCATGATTCCAGCCTCCGCTGCATGGTTCTCAGTGATCGATCTAAAGAATGCTTTCTTTAGCATCCCAATTGCAGAGGAGAGCAGAGACATTTTTGGCTTTAGTTTAGGAGGTCGCAGCTTCCGCTTTAAACGCGCTCCTCAGGGCTACTGTGAAAGTCCATCAATATACAGCCAAGCTTTAAAAGCGCAGCTTGATGCACTTGTTTTACCTAGTGCGCTATCCTCATTCAGTACGTCGACGATTTACTGATCGCCGCGGATACTGAAAAGATTTGCAAACACGCTACCTTGTCATTGTTGCGTCATTTGTCTGCCTTCCATCACAAAGTGTCTCTCTCAAAGCTGCAATATTGTCGACAAGAGGTGACCTACTTAGGTCATCTCTTATCGAAGGAGGGAAGGAAACTGACCCCAGAGAGAATTCAAGCCATTGCACAGTTGAGTGTGCCAAGAACACAGAGAGAAGTGCGTGCTTTCTTGGGCATTACTTCATACTGTAGGCATTGGATTCCTAATTTTTCCTTGTTGGCAAAACCTTTGTTAGCATTGACATGCAAAGACACACCGAATCCTATTCCATGGTCTGAAGAGTGTCAGAAGAGTTTTTTGGAATTGCGTAATGCATTGTGTTCAGCTCCTGTGTTGGGTACCCCTGACTACAGCAAGCCTTTTACATTGTATGTTCATGAGAAAGATGGTTGCGCATTATCAGTGTTAACACAGCTTTTTGGCGACAGACCGCGTCCATGCGCGTATTTTTCGTCAACCTTGGACCCTGTAGCGAGGGCATTGCCAAGTTGTCTGAGAGCCACAGCCGCCGCAGCTATGTCTATTCGGCAGTCTGCTGGATTAGTAATGGAGAACACATTGATTGTTATGGTTCCACATGCTGTGGACACATTGTTAAACAGGACCAAGACACAATACTTAACTAGTGCGCGATTATCCGGTTATGAGCTGACACTGTTAGCAAATCATATACACATAAAGAGATGCAACACGTTGAATCCAGCTACACTATTACCAATTCCAGCAGACCTGGATGAGATTGAGCAACATGATTGTCTGTTCAGAACAGAAGAAGAGACGAAAGGGAGAGTAGATCTTAAAGATACTCCCCTGACTGAGTGTGATGGTACTTTATGGGTGGATGGTTCGTGTTTCAAGCTTCCGAATGGTGATACGACTGCTGCATATGCTATTACGACTTTGCACACGATTGTGGAAACTGCGCGTGTGCCACAAAATTCGTCTCAAGCAGCAGAATTGATTGCCCTTACGAGAGCATGCGTGTTGTCTGAAGGAATGAAAGTGGACATATACACTGATAGCCAGTACGCCTTTGGCGTGGCTCACAGTTTTGGGCGATTGTGGAAGGAACGTGGGTTCCTGACCTCGCATGGAGCTAAGATTCAGAATGGCAAGTTGGTGAATGATCTCCTTGAGTCGCTGACCCTACCGTTGCAAGTTGCGATTATGAAATGCAGTGCGCACAAGAAAATCACTGATGATGTTGGTCGTGGTAATGCGTTTGCTGATGAAGTCGCGAAAGAAACAGCAAAAGATGTGAAGACTCGAATATATGTTGCAGGCCCTGCCAGATGGGTTGGTGATGTTGGAATGTGTGAAAACACAATAGAAAGTGTAAAGTCCCTTCAAGCTGAAGCCACAGAGAAAGAGTTAAGCAAGTGGAGAGAAAGTATGGGTAAGTTAGATCAGAATGGTTGTTGGATTGATTTGTCAGAACATAGGCGATGGTTGTTACCTGATGCATATGTGCTTCCAGTAGTTACTATGGCACATGGAATGGCACATATCAGTACGAAAGGAATCTGTAAGTTGTTGGCTCCATTATGGCAGAATGCTGGAATTCCTAAGTGTGCAGAGAATGTGGTCAAGAATTGTATGGTATGCTTCAAATACAACCCTGGTAGGGGAACCCCAACTCCAGCTGGTCATTTTGCGCCTCCATCATACCCATTTGAAGTTTTGCAGCTAGATTTCATCCACATGGAAAGATGCAACAACCTGAAATATGTGTTGGTGGTTGTTTGCACTTTCTCAAAATGGATAGAGGCCTATCCTCTAAAAGATAACACTGCCCTGTCCACAGCCAAAGCCCTTGTGAAGGAATTTTTCCCTAGGTTTGGAATGCCAAGAATGGTGTGGAGTGATAATGGGAGTGAGTTTGTGGGCCAAGTGATGAAGAATGTGTGTGAGGGACTAGGTATAAGGCAGAAGTTTCACGCTGCAAATCACCCCCAATCAGCTGGATTAGTAGAGCGCTACAACGGCGCTCTAAAACTAAAATTGGCCAAAATCCAGGCAAGCACCGGTCTTAAATGGCCTGACGCTCTGCCTCTAGCACTCCTATCCACAAGAATGACCGTGCACTCACGAGTGGGACTTAGTCCCTACGAGGTCGTTTTTGGCCGCCAAGACCGACGAAATTCAGTTAAATCGAACATCCAGTACTGCCTGATTACTTGTATGATTTGACGGTTAAACTGCGTGTTTTACACCAACAGGTGCATGATACTCTCCCCCCGGCTTCTAAAGCTCCTGGACACCCTATCGACCCTGGCACGTGGGTCTTGGTGAAAAATTTTCAGCGGAAAACCAATGATGAGCCCCGCTGGATTGGCCCTCACCTCGTACTACTGTCTACAAGATCAGCTGTTCGAGTGAAGGGGAAGAAAAACTGGATCCACGGCGCCCACATCAAAAGGATCCCTTTGCCTCTGCCGTATGACCAGTGGGTCCAGGAGGGTATCGCTGACTCTGAAACAGACACTGTACCTCGTTTTGTGCCGTTCTGTGATGCACACATAAAAGGCACAGCTTCAGCGCAGGAAAGTGACGATATTTTGCAAGAAGCTGTGCCACCGTCAATTCGATTGGACACTACAGAGCCTGAACTTTTGTTTCAAGATCAAACAGTGCCTGGCCGTTTTCGTTACAATCTAAGGCCAAGGCCCATGGACAAATAAATATTCTTTTCCTTTTACCTTTTTATTTTTTTTTGATAACCAGAGCTCTCCCATCTGAAGGACTTTCTTGATTTTTGTTTTTCGAACCACCATCCGGGTTCAGCCGCAGGGTCGCGGTGCCAAGACTTTGGGGTACAGGCCGAAGACGTTAGGTCGACGGTCCTGGTTGGTCTAGGGCGTTCCCTGGACTGACAGGCGTACTCCTTAGCAGAAGATACTCACCCGCCGCGAGCGGCACGATTAGAGGATGGAGTTTTGTAAGATGGAGAGACTCACTGAGGAAATGAACTTTAAAGCAAGAATATGTAAAATAATGAGGAGCAAACGTTTTGTATTTTTATGCCTGTTTGTATTATGTAGTATGGTAGTGTTTGCTGTAGGATTTGTATTCTTCTCCTCTCAAGAGCCCATTGCACCCACTGTACAGCCTATACCTCCTCCTACTGTCTCCTCACACTCTTTTCACCCTCTGCCTGAACATGAACAAGCTAGACGATCAGAGTTTGTGAATAACTCGTTTATTCAGCTCCTGCACCAGCACCAACTAGTCATGAATACAACAAATTGTTGGGTGTGCGGTTTAATGCCACATACCATTAATAAGGGTATTCCCTATCTGGTGCTGCCGTATAGTTACAATGGATCGTCATGGGCATTCCAGACCATGTTTCTCTATGCACTAGATGCGTACTCCCCGCGACAACCGTGTTCCATCAGACCTAGCACCAATAACAAAGCTTTAGTGAAAGGAGTTGCCGATATGAGTAGAGATATCAACGCATACTCATCCATTCCCAAAGAAGAGTTGAGAGCTTATGTAGGGTGGAACGCGACGGGGTATAGTATTAGTCTGGGTGAAAGACAGCGGAAAATCTCATCCCCAATCTGGGTCGTACCCCACATAGGTCGGTTCTGTTTACAAGGTAATGGTCAGAATCCTAGAGCTCAATTGGGGAGAAGTGACTGTACTGAAACGTACACTTTTCCATCGCAGTTTTCCCCTGCGTTTTTGGCTGCCAAGGGTACATATTTTATCTGCAATGATCGAGCATATACATGGTTGCCCCCTGATTTCTCGGGCACATGTTATATTGCAAATCTGCTACCGCCAACATTTACTGCCGCCTCTGACTATCACAAGACCAGAGTTGTGAGAGGCGTGATTAGTAAGGAGGATACTGCCGGTCAGGAAGCAGGAGACTTTTTCTTGGGTTTCCTGCCGTTTTGGGGACCTATGGTTAATAGTAGGAACCTGAGACAACTGACTCGTGTGGTTGAATCCACTGTTAATGTTACGGCTGGTGCCCTTGGTAATTTGACAGCTGAGCTCCAAGCGGATCGCCTCATGACTTTGCTGAACCGCATGGTTCTAGACGTTATACTTGCAGACCTTGGTGGGGTATGTAAGGTTATCCAATCCAGTTGTTGCATTTTCATACCAGACAATGCTCCAACAGTTTATCAAGCCATCTCCAAACTACATAGAATATCTGAGTCCATACACGTGGATAAAGGAGATTGGTCACTGGTGGGGTGGTTCTGGGAACTGATATCTGCCTGGGGTTGGAAAGTTCTGATGGTCATTGGAATGATCTTAGCCATCCTTTTCCTGTTCTGTCTGTGCATACAGTGTGCTCCTACATTTTTGCAGGTTATCGTAAATGTGAGGTCTTGTGTGCTGTGGTTTTATTTATCATAGTTTGACCTCTTTTAAACGGAAACATATTGGCTAGAATGAATCTGGACTCACGGGTCAAATATCCATTTGTGGGAGCACAGCAGGGCACCCTGCCGTACTTTAGAATTTGGGACCGCGTAGGAGGCAGGGCCCTACCCCTGTCTATCTCGGTAATAGTGTACCACGAATGGTTAATGCGGTATGTACAAGTGCTTTGTGTAACGTTTTAGCTATGAATGCACTGTGTATATGCTATTTAACATCACTACGTGGGTTCCATTTTGTATCGGTGGCCATCTTATGGTTGCCCTCACATAGGCTATATAGCATGAAGCGAAAACGGGTCTTTTAGAGCACATGTGCCTTTCTTTGACTCCTCTGTGACCTGGGCAGCTTGGCTCCGCTGCCCCAGGTCAAACTGGTCTCACGAGTTCCCCGTCCTCTGGCCACCTGTGATTAGCATCAGGGCTTGATACACCATAAAGTCTTTTCATCCTACACGAGCCTCCAGCTAATCTCTTTCACACCTGACTGTTCCTGCTTTATTGCTTGTTTCCCAAAACTGGAGATGCTCATGTTTATTGGGGCCTATCGATATCTGATGTGGGATCTGAGCTTTGCTGTGTAAATAATTGCGGGCTGGCTTAACTGGAATGTGGGATGGTCATCATGACTCTCTCTGCCTTTTCATTTGAAATGTATACATGTAATGGCCATATCATAAACTAAAGAATGTATGCCTGAGGCAGGAAATTCTGTATTTAAGGAGAAGCCAGTTTTCTGTGATTTTCAGCAGTCTCCTGAGAACATACACGCTGTTGTACTTCTAGGACGCCTGTAATTGGTCTGCAGCCAATAAACTGATCTTTGACTTCACCCAGAAGACTCTGTGTTTCTGTAGGTCTGAAACAGGAAGAACCCCGAAGTCATAGGGTGTGTTCCCCTGCACCGCTGGGCTTAAAATACCCAGTACTTCAACCCCTGCTACAGCAAAAATAGGAGCCTAAGGGCCTCATTTATGAGACTCCTTACGTCTCCGGAACGTCACGTTTTTGTGACGTTCCGTGGCGCAGAAGCCTGTGTGATATTTATCAGGCAGCACTGAGCCACTTTTTTTGGCTTAATGCTGCCGATTAATATCGGTCCCTTTAACGCAGTGTTCTGCGTTAAAGGGGCGTGCAATGGGTGCTGCTGGGGGCGTTTCCAGCAACATCCATGGCTTTTTGACACTGCCCCAGATTTACAAGAAATCGCAAATCTGAGGCAGTGTCAAAAGCTTACGCCTCCCCAGGGTAGACGTAAGGGAAGCACAACGAGGAGAAATATCTTTATTTCTCCTCGTTTTTCCTTTTTCTATGTGTGCTGCATTCTGCAGCACACATAGAAAGAGGAAAATCCTCTTGTGAATATTTTTGTACAGAAAGGTTTCCCTTCCTGTACAAAAATAATCAACCCTGCAACGTAGGCACCCTTGCACCATGGTGCAAAGCTGCCGGCAGTCCATTGTGCGCCGGCGCAGGGGAAAAGGACAGGAATGCGCTGTGTCTTATAGATAAGGCGGATTCCTCCCCCTTTCTTTGCCGTAGGGAAGCACAGCAGGAAGGCCTGCTGCGCTGCCCTACGTTAAAACCTTATCAATGAGGCTCTAAACATTTTAGTTACTTTGACTTGCAGATTTTATCAGTTATTCTGTGGACTGGCTGAGCTGTTATTTTGTGATTAGGCATCTTGAGCGTCGTGAAGCGCTTGGGACATGCACAGAGATGAGGTGGAGCACATAGCAATATCGTTGCACACATTGCAGATTTACAATGAAACTGACTCAGTGCATTCTCCAAGCCATTTGCCTGCGCCGCGCTGAGTCACTTTCAAAGCACAGGGATGCGACATATTTACAACAATATGTCGCATCTCTGTGCTCCCCCCTGCGCTGGCGCACAAACTGCTGCCATGCGCCGGCGCAGACACCCTTGCACAATGGTGCAAGGATGCCTGCGTCATGGGGAGATTGCTTTTGTGCAGGAAGGGGCAACTTCTTGCACAAATACAATCACTACAGGCATTTTCCTCTTTCAATGTGTGCTGTACAATGAAAGAGGAAAAAACGAGGAGAAATGAAAACATTTCTCCTCGTTGCGCCTCCCTAAGCCTCCCCAGGGGAGGAGAGGCATAGCATTCAGATGCATTTCCAGATTTACAATTCCTTGTAAATCTGGAAATGTATCTCTTTCCATGGGTGTTGCGTGGAAACACCCACAGCAACACCCATGGAACGCTCTTTCACGCAAAGTGCTGCGTGTAAAGGGGCCATATTTACAAGGACAGGGAAAGCCATGCAGGCTTTCTTTGTCCTTGTAAATATGGAGCTGTAATATACGCCACCAGTACGTCACAAAAAGTGACGTACAGGTGGCGCAGGGGCTTGTAAATATGCCCCATAGTATGGTGTTGGTATCCTTCATTTTTACAGACAATATGATAACTATGAGAATTTTTACAAAGTGATGGCTGAGTCCTTTACACAATAGGATACTATCACTTTAAGGACACCTTTACAAGCAATCCGTGGTGTTTACATACAATACTGACACTTCTCGTAAACAGTGAGGAACCACAATTATAACTACAAAGGCAGTGGGTAGATCTACACAGAGAAACGGCCACACGAGGCGATTAGTCTTGACTGACAATGGGAACACAAAATTATTCTGATGAGGCATAAGGAAAGAATGCAGGGCAGCAGAATCACTCTGCAGCAAAACTCAAATGTGAATTTGAAAGCATGCACACTGCAGATTTATCTTCTAGGGCCAGATGTTCGCGGTAGCGGACCGTGGTGCCGGGCGCTGATGTGGGGTGAGGGAGGGGCAGGGTGAGGGGTAGTGAACTACGAATTACGGTCGATTAGAGGTAAGTAAACGTTTAAATAAATAAAACAAATTTTGTTGCGCCCGCTGCATCGCCAAATGCGATGCAGCACGCGCAACAAAATTTGTGTCCAACCCAGGCTCCATCGTGGTCGGCTTTTACTTTTACTTTTGACTTTGCCCTATAATCGTACGACCAGATACCGGTATTTGCAGCTTCAATCTTTTAGGCACTATTTTGCACTAAAAACATTAAAAATTCGTAGCTTCAGTTCTACTCGCTGTCATTTTATTCATTAAGATATACTCTATTTTTCAAAATTGATTGGGATTTTTTTGTGCGTTGTGTTTTCTCTTTATTACTGCAGTGGGTTGCCAAAAAATACTTTACACATTGTCTCTAAGTTATGCCTGGCTGCTTTTGTGACAAGCCACCAGAGAGTTGCGTACAGGTTAATTTAGTGGTTTACCCTGGTAAGGACTGTGGTTGTTGCTTTAATAGGGCTTTCACCCCCTCAAACAAACACTCAGCTTCTTATAGTATATACACGTTTTGGCTTTTTGCAAAGCCTTGCTCATAATGGCGAGCACCATCTCAGAATGTTCATGTATCCCCTAAGACACCTAGAGGGCCTATTAAGATGCGGCCTGAAAATGCTCCGAACTGCGGTCAGAGTCTTTAGGTCCACATCGCAATGGGATGCTTGGTTTACTTTCTGACCACCTCATTATGTTAGAGGTGGTGGGAAAGTAAACCAGCCAGTCATTCCAGCTGGCTTCTGAGGGGTTCGGAGAGCCCCTCATCCAGTTGGAATCAGGCTAGGAATCTCAAGGGTGGGCCTTTACGCCCTTGACATTACAATGCACACTTTCCGGTCTGTCTGAAATGGAAATCATGTCGGAAAGCATGTTTGGGAGCCCCCAGCAGGGCCCCCTTTGGTGCACAGCCTCCGGCAGGGATGAACTGCACTTCCGTTTCCTCAATGGGAGCTTGTGTCACAGACGGTTTATGGGCCGTAACACGAGCTCCTATTGAGAAAAGGGAGCATGTGACCGCATTGAAATGAGTCAGTCAGGACATCCGACCGGGTGTCGGGCGGTCCCAGAACCGAGTTGGTATCGGGCGGAAGTAATTCCGACCAACATCAAAATAAGCCATAGAACAAGTGCTTATAAAACCAAAATTAAATTACAGCATCTATTTTTTGTGTGCAATTTAGCTTAAAATCACTTTACGTGTCTTTCCAAATAAATTAATACATTAAGTCAAAACGTAATTTGCATAATCCCGTTTTATTGCCCTTTTAAATTTAAATGCTGAGGAAATTCGGTGGATTGAACTTGGTTGACACCTGGTTTGTAGTATAATGTTATTATTCAACATTTCTTTCTTCCTATTCAAGTACAGGTCTGCATATTACATGTTTAATTGTGTGAACAGGTGCCATGTTTGTTTTTCATTCTTGTGAAGCCCCAAAGGGAAAGTACTCCTTCTTTACCAAAACACCTATAAAACAGTACAAAAATCTTTATAATCGTACTTTACACCTGCATCATCAGCCCTTTGTTCAAATTACTGATTCTTTCAATTTACCAATTAATTCTCTTTGTAAGAGCGTAAATCGTCTGCCAAAAAACAGCACAATAAAACAAATCATATTTTTCCCAACACGATTCTTCAGTTCCTATAGGTTTTCTGGCACAGCACGTTATCCGCTAAAACTCATAAATGCACAAATAGTTCAATCTTCGCAATTCTTTGTCCCTGCCACCACCTCTAAATCGTTTTGGGACTCTAATATACTATATTTTAACAGACTATTGTCACCCTCATGATGCTTCCACAAATGCCTGGCTACTGGAAACACATTATCTCTGTGTTTAATAGCCCTTAAATGTTGCAGTATTCTCTTGTGAATTGCTAGTTTGAAACTTCTGATATATTTCTTCGGACATGGATGTCATAACGTGAGCTGCATAGTCCCTTTTACAAGCGCAAGTATCCTTCAATCGTTTAGATGAGCCTTTAAAGGTGCGCTCAAGATTTGTATATTGACACTATGGGCATCATTAGAATGGCGGACGGACTTTGCCCGCCCGCCATCCTGACGGAAAACGGGACCGCCCGTCATATGTGCGGCGGTCCCGTGGGGGATATTAGGATGCGCCCGGCATACTGGCGGGCGCATCACACATTTTTAACATTGCGGCGGGCGGTGCTTTCAGCAGCACCCAACGCACTGCCAAAAGTGCATGTTGTGCATATGCATGCACAACGTGGCAAGCACCGTGCAGTGGCTGCCAGATTGTGCATGCACATGCAGGGGGGTACTATAGGTATCCCCCATGTGCCCCCCCACCACCTCAACATCCTGGGGGCCCACAACGGGCCCCCAACTTGAAAATCCGCATGCCTTTCCGTGGCGGCGGGCTGCCTCCCGCCTTCATCCTGATATGGATGGCGGTTTCTAGAAGACACCGCCACCATATTAAACCCTTTTCCGCCCGGTCGACTTGTCGACCGGGTGGAAAAGCGGCGGACGGTTTTCCCATCCGCTGCGGGGGGAAATGGGTGGCAGGCTGGGAAGGATGTATGGCGGATCGCCACCGCCATGTGGGCGGTGGCAATCCGCCCTACATCCCAATGGGCCCCTAAGTTTTCATGTTTTGAACTTCATGCACCTACACAAGCCTGGATTTGTTTTCAACCACATGGTAGTTTATTTTCCCATATCACTTTTTACCAACTAATCTCGCATAAATCTTCATCTCCTGAATGCTAGTGCGGGCCGTTGTCCTAAACTCTTTTCAAACACTGGATCATTCCTCAGTACAGGGCAGTGTTTACTTAGTACAAGTGTCACTTGTTTGTGTTGAAGGCTGTCTGACGTTATAAACCTGTGGGTTACCCCCTTCTTCTCTTTCTCATATTGCCGTGCAATAACATTTCTTTTCTCTTTTTGTTGTTGACTCGCTCTATTTCCCTGTTAAGTGTTCCGTCTCTATATCCTCTATCTCTGAATCTCTGGATAGTGTCTGTCCTTGCTATTTTGTATGCTGCTTCAGTACTCACATTTCCTTTTGCTTAAATGAACTCGCCATATCAGATACTCTCTTTCAAGGGTATGGGGTGGAAGCTACTGGCATTTATTAGGCTATTGCCTGCTGTTAACTTTCCATACATGTGGGTGCATACTCTGGGGCATATCAACAACAACCGGCGATAATTATCGCTGAGCGCACTTAGCGCTCGGATAATTATCGCCGGCTAGCGCCGCTTTTTATCGCTGAGATAGCGTGCTATTAGCAACGCTTATCTCATCAGCTTTAAAAATCCTAGCGCTAACTGGCTAACGTGAGATTATCGCTGGAAACCCAGCGATAATCTCCCGTTAGCTAGTTGATAGGGACTCACAAATTTAGCCATGATATCCACCTTCCATAGGATATCATGGCTAAATTTGTGAGTGGAGAAGTGTGGCTCAATGGTTAGAGCGGCAGACCCTGATGCAGAGATCTAGCCTGGGACCAGGGTTCAATTCCCCGCCTCGGCGGGTCTTGGGCTCAAAAATTCCACGGACCTGATAATTCTCACCTCGGTGCCATTCCAATCATGGAGTCCCACTCTGCAACTCTGGGCAATAGCTTGCTTAATCTCCACAACGGCCCCCACAACGCTAAGGATGCCTGGCCTCCACCTTGGGGGTGCCCAGGAGTGGACGCCTCACAGGGAAAGCCAGGATGGGTTCCACAGCGGTATTCGTACAAGCGCCTTGAGACCCTTGCGGGTGAGTAGTGCGCTATACAAGTATCAAATTTACAATTTATTTATGGCTAAGTCAGTCCTGAAGCAGGCGTAAGGAAAGTAGCGATAACAGGGGTTATCGCTACTTTTCCTGACGCTATGTTTCATAGCGTTAGGCTTGCTGATAGGAGAAATGTCACTTAGCGACATTTCTCCTGTCATGCCAGGTCAGGAACGCCCACTTTGCATCTCATTAGAGATGCAAAGCTGGGCGTTAGGAATCCTGACTCTAAAGCAAGGTTTTACGCGTTAGTGTGACCTTGCTGATTAGGCGATAAAATTATCGCCGCTTTTTGGCCGAAAACGGCCGCAAAAGCGGCGATAATTTTTTATCGCCTGCTTGTTGATATGCCCCTCTGTTATTTAACCTGACCTTCACATCCAAAAACTCCACTTCCTGCCTACTGATGTTACGTCATCGTTGATGTTAGTTACAGGTACAAGTTTTCAGCAGTCCCCCTTAATCCTTTCTATATCACTAACTGGTCGTCAATGAAACATACCAGAGCACCAACAGATCTGACCATGTTCACATCCCTTTGACCACCTTCACTTCAGTCCAGTCCACATACAAATTCTCATAGCTAGATGCATTGTCGAATAAAATAAAATCATTTCATTCAAAAAGTACTGCATCATTTCCTTGAGTATTATACTATGTTCATAAAATTTCAAGGAATGGGACCTTAAATAATGCTTATATGCTCTGAGTCCATCCTCGTTTTTTATGCTGGTATGTGACTGTAAGCGTTATCAGTAGGAAACCTCTTCCCATGCAATATCAAATATATGTTTAAGGAAATCTGAAGTATACTGTACATATGATGAGAGACAGTGTACATATGTTCTTAAAAGTTTGTCAGTGTACTTGGACGTATTTGTGGATAAGCTGCCTTTTGCCGATATAATACGTCTCCCCGATAGGTTTGTTGTATTCCTATGTATCTTAAGTATCAAATACATTACCGGCACTTTTGTATGTTCCGTTCTGAGAAACATATATTCATCATATTTTAATAGAGCTTTTTCCTTCCAAGTGGCAAGTTCAAATGATATTCCTTTTGTACCTTAAGGTACTGTGTCTTAGATATCCTCTCATAATAAACCACATCGTTAAACTGTTTGCAAGCTTCTTTTAGGTACATATCTTTGGATCACAACACAATATTCCCACCTTGGTCGGAGGGTTAAATTACACAATATTTCTATGGTAAATCTCCTTCATTATCGGGTGTTACTGCCTACTCTTCTCTCTGTTCTCATTTGATCTTTTGCTTAAAACTGCTGCTATTCAGCTTTTTTGAATCATTAACCACACTTTCCAGAAATGCCTCCAGGGCATCATGCGGCAAGTCTGGAAAGAATCTGTATTGTAATTTGAGGGTACTTCCAGAGTCATGGGTTGCCTCCAAATTAATTTTTCTATAACCTGTTCCGCCAGCATCCAGGGTTCTGGATCCCAACCTCTCTCCTTCATCCAAGGCCATCAGAGTACCCAATGTATCCAAATCTCTTATTTGTAGATTTTCTCTATTAATGGCTGATTTCTGCAACTTCCCAAATTCTTTCTTAGCTTTTATTATTGCCCAAAACTTAAATAAACATCTATCCTAGTTTGCTTAGGATAAGACAGGTTTTGGGGCATTATGATAAACCCAAGGATAAAATCTGTTGTTCTGTTGTGGTCAATTTCATAGTAGATAAATTAATTAACGTTTTGTTTTTCTGTTCCCTAATTGTGACATTTTCTTCCCTTCTTTCTCCATTTCACTTCTTGGTGTTTTTCAATCCCTCATGTTGTGATTCTTTCTATTTGGTGTGGTTTTTGGATCATCCTTGGCCATTGCTTCACCCTTCTGTCTAACCTTAAGAAATTAAAATCATCCATAATTGAAGCTGGTTCCCCCATTGTGCCCATTGCATTTTCACATTTGTTATTGTCAACTTCTGAGCGTGCATCAGAACTTAAATCTTAAATCTGTTGTCACAGCCTGTTTTATCTATCACATTCCGTAAGTTGTTGTCATCTTAAAATATGTGTTACAGATGGGGTTTCTGGTTGGGTAGGGTATGCACCTAAGCCATGCAGAACCCACCACTCTTGTCAGGGTAAGGGAGTTACACACAAAACAACCCCTGCTCACCCCATTGGTAGCTTAAAAGAGCAGTCAGGATTATCCTAGAGGCAATGTGTAAAGCGTTTCTACAACACACACACACCAGCGACACACTAAGTACACAACAAAAGAGACGCCACACAAAGTTATGTAAAAATATTTCTTATATTGTATATAAAACACATAGACCACATTCACATAAATCACTTTGACAACTAGTCACTTGTCATGACAATACATGTAGTTCAAAAAGGTAATTACCTATAGGTAGCATAATTCATAAACATTGTGAAAGACAGCATTACTGTGCATATCATACAGTTCCTGAACATAATACTTATTATTTTGTCTTTACCAGGATTCAAACCACATGAATCATAATATCAGGGCATATATGCAGCCCTTAGGTAGGGAGAGAAACAACATAGATCCCCCTAAACATCACCAGGTAATACCAGTTATGCAGTTATAATCCTTAGGCCACAGGAGCCCCTGTGCGCCTACTACGGGTCTTACGGTAATTTGAATAAAAGTGAAATGCAGCAAGTTTCTCTAACCGACCTAGGGCCTCCATCTAGGTTCCACCCTGTAGTGCAACACTCAAGCAAATGCCCCAAGATAGGTGTCAGGCTGAGGGGCATACACGCACTGCCACCATCGGCGGGGAGACCTCGCTGGGTCTCCCGCAGGCAAAATCAGCAGATGGGGCTGCGGCGAACACGAGGTGCAGCCCTTGCCACCTGATTCTCGTCGATCCTCAATGCCTGAGGAAAGCAATGTCAGAGACCTCCACTGGTCTTGAGCAGCTGTGCTGCTTTGCCACAATGCTTGGGGCAGCTTCTGGTGTGAGAGATTTCTCTCGGTCTCTCCATACGGCGCTGCCTGTGGAGCCAACCACCCGCTGGCCGCTGAGCTGTTTGATCTCCTCAGTGGTTGGGACCCGCCCCTGGGTGCAGCTGACACCGCGTCGGCTGCCAGGGAGAGGGAGTGCACTTCCTCCACACCAAGCTCTCCCTTCCCGCTGATCCAGACACGATAAGTAGACACAAGCTGATTTCCTTTAGATTGAGAGTGCTGCTCTTCAGCACAGTGATCCAACATGGATTCCAGCAAAAATAAAATTGCAAACTGGGCTGCAACAAAAGAGCACTTCTCATGCACTTTCACTTTCTAAATCAGGGTTAAGAACAGGCCAGTCTTTCTCCTGCAGGCCAACCCACCCCTCACACAGCAGGGACAGCACTTCTCACACAGCTCTTCAGTTTTCCTTTCAGGCAGGTTACCCTTAGATCCAGCAAGGATCTTTCTTGAAGTCTTTTATCTCCCTGAGACTTCCAACAGGAGGCAGCACACACAAGCCCTTGGAGATTCTTCGCAAGCAGGATACTACAGCAGGGCAAAAAGAGTCAGTCCTTTTCCTCCCTCTCAGACAGAAACAGCAACTGCAGGCCAACCCACCCCTCACACAGAAAAGGTAGCACTCCTCACACAGCTCAGCAGCTCTTCTTCTTGGTAGGGTCCTCTTGTTTCCAGAAGTAATCTAAAGTCCTGGGGTTTAAGGTCTCATATTTATACCTCCTTTTCCTATTGTTCTCTTTGCTGCAGAGTCTCTGAGCTTAGTCCAAGCCAGTTCTGGCCTCCCTGATCCAGCATGTCCAGAGGGGGTGGAGACAGCATTGTTCAAAGGAGACACAGCCTATTCAGGTGCTAGCAAAACTCCCCCCACCACTCTAAATGCGGTCTACATCTATTCAGCCTAGCAATGAGTCACCCAGGCAAGGCAGGACACATCTCACCCCCCTTTCGACTGTCTATAGTGAATGCACATTTTCAGCTCCTGTACTCCAAAACCAGGCGGTGAATACACAACAGGCAGAGGTACACAGAATTGTAAAGCAAGAAAATGCCCCCTTTCTAAAAGTGTTATATTAATTGGGCAACCCGATATACCCTTGTGGGCTTGGGTAACAAAATACTTTCTCTGGTAAAAGGTGCCTACAAGGGATTTTATTTTAATGTATGAATACAGTACTTTATGTTATCATTTGTGAGTGTCCAGACTAGTAACCTCAAATACATACATTTAGTAAGTCAATTTATATAATCAAAAAATGAATAAATCAGAAAAACAAAGCAAGAGTGTATTCTTTTTTGAAGAAATTTATCATAGATTACATCAATTTGAAGGGTACAAAACTGTACTCACATGTACACTAGTGACAGTGATTAACAATCTTTAAATTAAAAAATCTTCTTGTCACTTATGTAAACAACCCATTTCTAATACCTATTTACAACAGGATTTTTTTTTTATACATTAAGTAAAAAACTTCTTCTAGGTCATTCATCAAAAAAAAGTCTCGAAATTTGTGCCACCTATGTGCTGTCAATTGTTGGCATAACTTGAAAAAAAAAGCGCAGAGAATACGTTTCCGAGATGTCGCCGTACAATCAAACATATCAGTGGCAGTGTTTTTATTGATTTGAAGCGCCGTCTTAGTTCAACGTCCAAGCATGGTGAAACACACACTTACTAAAAGTGGGATTTTGAAACACACAATTTAAAAACCACCAAGTTGTGTTATTAAATTCAGAGAAACTAAACTCCATCTCTCCATCTTGTCTCAATTGAAAGTTACACATGTAAAATGTTACAGTACAGCTCCGATGTTATCCTATCTCACAGACAGCCTTTCAACAGTGAAAAACAAAGTACACAGTATTTCACAATCAAGACATGTAACACACATCAGCACATGTCCCACCTTTCACGTACACCTCACCCTGCCCATGAGGGTACAATGGGCCTACCTGAGGGGTGCCTTGCATGTAAGAAAAGGGAAGGTTAGGGCCTGGCAAGTGGGTGCACTTTAAAACTGTGCATGCAGACACTGCAGTGGCACGTCTGAGACACATTTACAGGGCTACTCATGTGGGTGACACAACCAGTGCTGGAAGCCCACTACTGGCATTTGATTTACAGGCCCTGGCACACTCAGTGCATTTTACTAGGGACTTACCAGTAAATCAAATATGGAAATCATGGATAACCTATCACAATCACTATTTACACAGAGAGCATATGCACTTTAACACTGATCAGCAGTGGTAAAGTGCCCAGAATCCTACAGCCAACAAAAACACCGACAGAAAAATAGGAGGCAAAAGGCAAAATGTTTGGGCATAACCCTGCAAAAAGGGCCAGGTCTAAAAATATGTACATATTTTGTTAATTTATAAAACCGTCCATGCTCAGGATCTCTCTTATCCCTTTGGTACATTTGTGCTTTTTGAGTTTGATTGTTTCCTTTCAGTTTCAGTAATCTGTTGTTCATGCCTGTTTTGACTTCCACATTTCTTTCTTTGTCCTCATGCTTTTCAATTTCCAAATTCACCTTCTTTATTTTCTAGAGTAACACCTCTCTGCCCATGTCAGCATATTTTAACAGAATTTCAGGCATTCTGCATGATGATTTTGAATTATTATCAGCTCATTCTCATAACATTTCTGGGTTAGGCCTTTCGTAACAAGATATGATCATTACTTGTAATCTTCACGGGCTCAACTGTTGCATTGTATTGGAGCATTCTCCTCTGCTGCTCTTACCCAATGTAGTGATATTGCCTCCATCATCACATTCTGCAAATATTTTCTATGCTGTTTCCTACCTACAACGAACATCACTTTCCGCCGTGTTAAACTGTGGATTATTATAACTGTTTCGCTCAAAATCTGGGAAGAACAAGAAATTATATTCAACTTTAAATTCAATTTTGGGTTAAAATAATTCAGTCTAATTGAACTTAATGCTAAATTGTATTTGTTTTAATTTTATAATACACAATGGTTTAAAATAAATGTGATTACATTCTTAACTCAATAAGTTTAAGGGGTCTATTAGGATGGCGGGCGGATGGCCGCCGCCGGTCTGGCGGTGGCAACTGCCGGACTGGCGGCGGCCATCCACCCACGATCGAAACCCGGAAAACCGCCGGTCCAATTAGCATTGCGGTTGTGACCGCGGCGGTGTGATTTCCCGCCTGCCACTTTTCCGCCGGTACCAGTCCGCACGCATGCCTAGCGGGCGGAACTGGACCGCTACAATTGTGGCAGATCAGGGTCAAGCACCGCTGGCATGATAATGATGCCGGGGGTAGCCAGCTTTCCGCGGCGGTGGAACCGCCATAGAAAGGCAAGCGGATAATGTTTCTGGGGGCCCATTGCGGGCCCCCAATGTGTTGGGGGGGTGTGTTGGTGCCCTGGGGGGATACCCATGTCTCTGTACCGGGTGCTGGCACTGTGCAGTGTCTGCCATGCAGTGCAGTGACATGCATGACATGCTCCTTTTCACACCGCGGCGGTGCTGCTGGCAGCAGCAACCGCCACAATGTTAATGGCCAGAATCCGACCGCCGTGGTCGGATTTTGACTGCGAAGCATACTAATTGGACCGGCGGTTTTGCCGCGGTCTTTCCGGGTGTCTTTTCCCGCTACCGTGGTGGTCGGGCTGATTTTCCGACCGCCATCCTAATAGACCCTAAATATCTTAAAAACTGATTTAAAACATGACTCATAACCAAGCTTGTTTTACATTAAATAAAAATGTCACTCAGGGTGGTTGAGTTTAATTTTAAAGTATTGTTCCAACAATAATATTTAGAAAATTAATTCAAGTAGTCAAATTATTTTACAATGTATGACAAAGTAAATTTTAGAAGGTACTGTGTTGTATATTTTTCTTTAAGTAGTTCCTTGGTTAGTATTATCTTTTAAAAATTATTTTACATTTTTATTTTACATCAAATTAAATTCATTGTTTTTTTCCAAAACAATATTAATCTTTAATGAATTTACCTTTAGTTTTCTATAGGGAAATCTCCACTCCGATGGTGACGATCTCCACAAAAAGGTGGAAAGTGATAGTAATTTTATAGTCATAAATTCAGTCCTAAATGAGGGAGATGAAGACTCTTAAGTAAATTTCTAAATGAAACAGTAAATATCAGAAAATGTGGAGACTTACAACTAGGTGTAGCGGTTGATAAGGCTCACAAGGCTCACAATTAGACCCAGATACTTCCCAAAAAAGTGGCCCACATTACTAAATCATGCCCTTTCATGCAGGGGGGACAAAGTGAAATAAAACAGCCGAAAGACCACATCACCTGATATGTCTAGGGTTGCCATCCGGTCAGTTATTCACTGGCATAAGTGGTATTTTAATGTCCTGGCCAATACGGAAATAAAGAAAAACACCTAAAGTCAGTATTTGTTCCTTCGAAAGGCGAAAGCACTTTAAAGTGTGTTTGAAAGCTGCCTTAATGATCCATGATTTATAGTTAAACTACACAAAGGCAGAAAGGCCATGTTATA
Organism: Triturus cristatus; assembly: GCF_964204655.1. Taxonomy (NCBI): domain Eukaryota; kingdom Metazoa; phylum Chordata; class Amphibia; order Caudata; family Salamandridae; genus Triturus; species Triturus cristatus. Next base: position 165,989,430 of record NC_140580.1, on the reverse strand, counting down.
AAAAGAATATGGAATTTTTTATATAAAGAGCCCTCTTTAATTATCACGGTCCAATCTTTGCAGGATCTTAAAACATGAACAAATCAATGGTTATATATATTTTGTTTTTATAGCGTGAACACGACCCAAGGGCATTGGAGCAATTTACTCACCCCCCCTCCCTTGCCCTCCATAGCCTGAATGTGATGGCCTTGCATGGGAGGAATGAACCAAAGGAGTCAGGTGTTGGGACAGCCTTGGGGTGTGTGTGGGCTGAAGTGAAGATGACCCAACAGACACATCACCAGCCCCCCCCCCAGTAAGGCTGCTGTCCTCACCCCAACCCCGCTTCAGTTTGACAGCATGACAGGGGAGTGGGACACTGCTTCTGGGGCCCTGCACTAACCTCACGGAGGCCAAGCTGAAGTCTGCCACCGCCAGAACAATACTAGTAAAGAGACGCCACTGCAAACTCCTGCCCTCTTAGAGCCCACTTGCCCATGATGATGGCCCCACATTACAGTCGCCTGGCAAGGACCAGGAAAGACAGTAAGGCTCTGTGGGTGGGTTGACAGAGACCCTAAAAAAACTAAGTTGAGCCTTGGGCTCCGCCCAATTGCCCAACTGCCTGCTTTCCCAATCTGTTGTGGATGTAAACTTCTGTGGACCTACATATTATGCAAACATATATTTGTGAATTGACCCGATTGAAATTTGACCAACTGTAAATTTGCATCTGCTTCTGGAAAGGGAAAATAAATCAGAATACTAAAGTAAAAATATTCATGGGCCCTTACATTTTTGCATTTGAAAATGTGCATTAACAAACTTCCAATTAAGTCAGGAAGAGTCATATTAATCACAAACTATTCACAGCAGCTATCAGTACTAACCTCACTTTGGGGTACAGATGAGATGCTCACAGAGAATTATGGATGCTTATGATCTGGTATTCTCTGCCAATTAAGCAGTTCACATTCTTTGATGATGGCAATTCAGAAGGTTCAATGTGATTTTAAACCCCTTTTAAAAATTGAACAGGACCATTGGGACAAATCATACTCGCTATGATTTAGGATTTTGGAATTATTCATTCAGGCTGTTGACCTGAGCAAACAGATGAAATCACAAGAGTAGTTTCAAAGTGTGCTTGGTAAGGACGTATGCATATCGGATGCTCTCTGCATGTACAAGGAGGACCTAATTTTGAGGGGAATGTTCACACAAAAATGTGTGCTTAGCTGGCTGGTAGAACAAACCTCAGACAAAATCCCAAAAGTGGTTATTTTGCAATACTGATTTTAGGTCCGTTTTTTTTAGATGTTAAATAAGTAGTCTGTAGAGCTGATTTCCCTGCATAATATGAGAAACAAGATTTGCGTATGCAATACATAGGCTTTGCAACTAATATTATTTAATTCCCACTCCGGGTGCCAATTAATCCTTACAAGACATTGCTGAGAACAGTAACGGTTATTAAAGACCCCAAACCCAAATTATAGGTCTGAGTCACGAATATATGATGTTACAACGCATGCAATTACAATGCAGTCTTTACATCACAACTACATTACATTGCATGATTTTACACTCCATGCCATCACAATGCATTTTAAAAACTACCATTACAATGCATTCCATTACAACACATACCATCACAATGCATACCATTGCAATGCATAATACTTTTAGGGCAACAGTAGGGTACGTGTTGGCTAGTGTAGGGGTAAAAAGTACTATTCCCACTCCAGTAAGTGCAACAGTACGGTAAGTGTTGGATAGTGTAGGGGTAAACATTACTATTCCCACTCCAGTGAGTGCAACAGTAGGGAAAGTGTTGGATACTGTAGGGGTGAAATTTACCATTGCCATGTACCCCAAAACCCATACCCACCCTAATACTAAAAAAATCTCCATTACTTACCTTAAAATGCGTTGTAATTGCATGCATTGTAATGGTATGTGTTTTAATGGCATGCATTGTAGTGACATGCATTGTAATGGCATGCATTGTAACTGCATGCAATGTAAAGGCAGTTGCGTTGTAAAAGTTGCGTTGTAAAGGTAGGTTGTTGTAATGACTGCGTTGTAATGGATGTTTCCCCTGAGTCAGAGATGAGTATACATAATGAGGTAGAAGGCCTTTGACAACTGTTATAGCCTGAGGCAGATAGACCTTTCCACCTACTGAGAGTAGAATGTTCTAAAATAAACCACAATAAACTGAAAGGCAAACATTTGAATCTTGGAGCAGAAGATCTGCATCAGCCATTATTGGCTGTGAGCACTACATTATCTTCAATGGAGCGCCTAACATTCCAATTTTCTAATGTGATAGGACAACTATGCTACCAGTATGGAAGTTACATGGTCAGTGCAAAAGAATCATATTCTTTGTTTACCATGAAAGTGATGCAATCAATGGGTATATTACCTCCTTATTTAATTCCGATTGCCCCTGCCTCACCCTCTTAAAATACTCGACCAGAAGTAGAAAAGCACAGCATTACAGAGTGCACGACTTCAACAGCCACATATCAGAGACACTTGCCTGCTGTGGTCTAGGCTCAGTATGATTTAGAACCAGTTCCAGAGATGTGGAAATGTCACGGGGAGGGTGCAGAGAGCACAGAAGGAACTCTTGTGGAAAGCCACACTGAATCTGGGATTATGTAGAAAATGACATGAATATGCAAATTTACCGAAATGCTAAATTCGTTTAAGTAGGTCTTTGACTGAAGGATTAAATATACATTGCCCTTCAGAGGGTGATGACAAGTGTGCATGTCACACTGACACTTAGTTCCTATATATGGAGACTTTGTGACAGGAGAGATGGTAGTTTTATGATGTACATGTACATCGACATTAGGCACACAAACCTATAGGGATAAAAAGTGTCAAAAGCCGCTGTCGTTTCCAAATTTAAATATTATTTCATTATACTGAAACCAAAAAGGAGATTCACTAATTTTGGAATCAATAGCTTGTGGATGCAGGAGAAGTAAAGATAGTTTTTGAACATTATAGATTCTGAACATATGCTTAACACATCAGCATATGGAATGTCTATTTTTAAGTGTAACCAAGGCGAATGTGAAATCGTGTGCATCAGTTAGGATGTTGGTCATTTGCAGCTAGGACGGAAAAACGGAAAGTCAAATAAACCTTGAAAGCTACAATTTATTCGAGCTTTGAAACTTCTTTCTAGGGCAATTTCTGAGAACCTGTTCATGAGCTCTCAATTGAAAAACGCCATTCTATGAAAAAGGCCCACAAGCACACGCACAAACAACTGACGCCAAAATGAAGTGAAGGGTGGGAAATTGAGTTTTTGCCATTCGATTTATTGAGCATTTTGCGAAGTCAGGCTTTGGGAACAAAATATGGATTGCCAGCATCTTGAGTGATATTTTTCAATCAAGGGCACATCTTATGTAAAAAAAAAAAAGAAAGGCATGTAAGATACGTTGTATGTCAGAATATTGAGGACATAAATATTGTACTACAAAAATAACGTCGCCAAAATATTCACAGCTCTACATCTCTGTACCTTAAGGGTAATTATATCCTCAGGGTATGTACATGTGGAGCTAAGTATAGGTGACTTATACGGGCCTATTCATACAAACCTTGACAATATTTTGGTAACTGATGTTTTTTGCTACAATATTATGACACTACACAAAAGACCTGTTTGAACGCAAAATTCCTGTAATTTAGTCACTTTGTGTGAACCAGTCTCCAGTGAGAAATAATTATGTGAAAGAACATAATGTGAGATTACAAGAAATTTAGCAAATTTTGACTAAGGCGAAATTTTGGAATTTCAAGAAATTTGCCCATATGATTTTAATTTCACTCAGGTACAATACCTGCTAGCAAATCTCAGGTCATATCCCTAAACATACTGAGAACGGGCACATGTTTATTTCATCAGGAGAATTTTGCATCAGTTCTCCTTTCTGAAAAAAGTGACAGTTATGAATGATTATGTATCTACATGACTAGATTATTGTGAAAAGTGTTACCTAGGGATCCCGATTATCTACCTGGGTGATTCTCCCATCTTGATGATAACCTGACTTTTCAACAACAGATTAATAAGGTTTCATCTACGGTCTTCCGGACTCTAAAGACAATTAGGAAAGTTTGGTCTTTTATTCCACAAAAGTCAGTAAAAACACTTGTGACAGTTCTAGCCCTGGCTAGACTCGATTACGGTAATCCCCTGTATATGGGCTTACAAAAACAACAGATGATCAAACTACAGTTTGTGCAGAACGCAGCTTCTAGATTGCTGTTAGACATTCCGAAATTCCAGTACATTTCCCAGGGATTAAGAAAGCTACACTGGCTCCCAGTGAAAAAAAGGGTAGACTTTAAATCCTTATGTCTAGCTTTCAAGGCTTTGCACGCAAGTGGTCCTCAGTACATGAAACAACACCTCACCCTGTACTCTCCAGCTAGAAATCTAAGATCAGCACAGATCAAACTCCTCCAACCGCCAGATTCAACAATGCATGTTAGGGATGAAGAAGCTCTGTGCTGGGCACAGTGAAACTGTGGAACTCACTCCCAACTGATGTAAAGAACAGCCCAACGTTGCTTTCCTTCAGAAAATCACAAAAAACCTGGTTGTTCTCTAACTAAACTTCTCTCTTTATGGGGTTTTTTCTGGAAACTTACCACGCAGCGCCTAGACCCCTTAGGGCAATCGTGCGTTATATAAATTTCCAAATCAAATCAAAAATCAGTTCAAATCAATAGATTACAAGCAGGTCAAAGTTGAGCAGGCAGGCACATTTCAAATCTGGGAACTAGAAATTCTATTTCACAGGCCCTTGTGACATTACATAGGTTACCAGTAAACAAATGGATCATCTTTAAGTCGTTATGCTTGGTGCATAAAGCAATCCACTCTTAGAGACATAGGGGCATATGTTCAAGGAAGTGGCGGAGTGAGCCGTTAGCCGTCATGGCTAAACACCTCACTCTATGGTACTGGAGGGGGCAGAAGTGAGGGTGGCTCTGGTTGTAGCAGTGGTGGCCACAGTAGCAGATGTTGTGGCCTGTGATTTTTCAGCCACCACAACGAAGGGCTGAATTCTATGAAGATGTGGCCTCCATTGGGACATTGTGTTCTTCTGTGTTGGTGGCTTCACCTCCTGATTCTCAGTCGCCCTCTTGATGGTCCCGAAAGTGTTTCAAGCATCTCCCTTGCTTGCTGCAGAACAAACTCAAAACAGACATGCACAAATCAGTCACCCAGAACAGTGTGAAATAACAAAATGTACATATATCTAATGTCTTCAAATTTGACTGTGAAGGTTAATAATCTAAAGAAAAGGCCCCAAATGTGACATCATAGAGTGTTGGATTTTGAATTAGGTGAATGGGTTACTCTGAGTGCATTATATCTAGGGCTCCTGGTTTTCCGTTTTTACGGATTTATACATATAAATACAGACGGAAATCTATATTTCCTTTGTCTGTATTTATATTTATAAACGGCAAAATACTAGCAAATTTGGCCACGCTGCCGTCGGGTATTTTGCTACCGACGAGGCACTTGGAATGGAAGATAAGGCGCTTGTACCCGTGGCAGACTGTGCTGGATGAAGCAAGGCACCCGGCACGGAGCGAGACTGGGAGAGTTGAATGAATGATAAACAGGACAGCTTCCGTGCTGCAGCGCGGTGTGGGGGTGCCCTGTGTTCAGTGACTCGCGGGTCACGGTGTCTAGTGCTGGCGAGGACTTTGGAGAGCAGGGCACCGGGTAGAAACAAAGGGACACAGACAGACGGAAGCAAAGTGTGGCTAATGGACTTGGGATGCCTGCTGTAGTAGAAGCTTCCCACACTTGCAGGAAGGTAGTATGCTTCCCACACTTGTGCTCCTAGCTGCGCTCGAAGAAAATTCATGTCACTCTGTCAATTAAAGCCTAAATGGCTCCCACGCCGCCTTTCCATTTCATCATTAGCCATTTGCCACATTTACATTTTCTACGGGTGTCAGGCTTCCTGACGAGGGTCGTTGTTTAGATTGCTGTCCTCCAGGTTCACGGCACTCATCCCGTTTCCTTTCAGACCAGGCATCTGAGGGCTGTGTTTCTTTTCTTTTGCAAACAGCACCGCAACTGTTTGTTTAAATAAAAAAAAATATGGGCACGTAGCTCCCACCCGTGTCCCGTGTAAAAGGCAACTCTCACAGGGGGTAGACACTGCCCGCAGTCTGGTAAAAAGGGGTGAAATAAACAACAAAGCCTCGTTAACATGTGAATGGTCTTTTTAAAGACCTGTGAAGTACTCGGGTGCGGCTTGTCAGCTTTGTTATCTCGCACTGTAAGAAACTCCATCTGATTTGAAGCACAATCTTTTGGAGCTGTTGCGTCGCCTTTAGGAGTAAGGGATACATAGTCAAGCAGGAAGGAGAGCAAGAACGACAAAGCAGCACAGCCCACTAATTAGCCATCCAAGAGCTATCATTTTTTTGACCTAATTTTTTTATTTATTTTCTAGTACAATATAAACTATATTGTATTAGAAAACGAATAAAATTGTCAATTTAAATAAATGTGGAAAAATACTAGCTGTAGCGTCGTCTTTTGCTTGTGGCAAAAATAAATGTGGATAAATACAGAAAAAATGCCCAAAAAATAAATATGGATAAATACAGACGGAAATGGCAAAAAAATAAATACAAGAAAACCGGAAGCCCTAATTATATCCTATGGCACTGCTAATAAAGCTGATGGGATATCCCTCACGTTTGTTATGGAGTAACCTTCCTCAAAACTCTAAATCATGTCTGATACCTGTTAATGTGTAAATTTAAAGCTAAGCTATAATTTACAGTAAAGTATGCAGAAATGTTTACAACTAAGAAAACACTATGTCCCCTGCAGAACTTTCCATTCAAAATACCTCACAGCTTCTTCAGTTGCATTAACTCCCTGATGACATTAGGGCATCTAGGGGCTCAGTATTATTCATATAGGGCACGAAATTAGTTATTGCTGCATTATATGCTGTGTTGTGATTTGCTGAGCCTATGCATCTTTTTAATTACTGTATGAAGCGGCCTCTCTATATAGTGCACTAAAAGAAGTATACTGTTTAGAGAGTCCAGTGGATCCCCAATTAGTCTGCAGGGACTAAAGTAGATAATACCAACACTCTCTTTTGTGGTAGTGTGGGCGAATAGGTACTCTTATCAGAGGGTGGTGCTAAGCATTTGTTGTACTCACAGAGGCAATAAATGAGATGCACACTCAAACAATAAATCCGGGATCAATTTAGAAAAATAACAATTCTTTTTATATATGTTTTAAAGCCAAGAACTTCGTTCAAAGATAAGTTCTGTTTTCAAAAGTAATACGTAGAGGTAAGTAAAGATTTCAAAGTTGTGCGTCTTTACTCCCAATGCAATCCTATGGAAGGAAACATTAGAGATGCATAAATGTAGGTACAGTTGGTTTCAGGTGTTCACCTTCAAGGTTAGGAGTTGTGGTGGACCAAGGTCCAAAGTACTGCCAGCAGTTCTTCGAGAACGACCCGGGTTCCGCTGGGAACAGGGTGCTGGTGAAGTTGGATGCTGGCACTCTACGGAGAAGCGTAGCCACCAAAAAACAGGCTGCACAGGGGGTCTTGGGGTCAAGTAAGAGACCTCACACATGGGGGCTTGGTTCACAAGGGGTCTTGGAACAAGGGGGCACAGCCAGTTCATCGGGACCTGGGCTGTGCGGCTCGCTGCAGAATGATTAGGTTGGCTGGGTGTGCAAAGATGCTCCTCGTGGTCAGAGACAAACAGCTGGCAGGAACAAAATCAAGGCAGCTGGGCCACTCAATAAGTGGGTCTCAGTGATGCTGACGTCCTTCAATGGCTGCTTGGTCCTGGTGCATAGGGAATCTGGAATGGAATCTCACTGTTGGTGTTTGGTGCAGGGCATCTGGCACCCCGGGGGGTTGGTGCTGCATGACTCCTGTTGGTCCTGGTGTCTTCACACCAAGTGGGGAGACAGATATGACCTTGCAGAACATGAATACCTACTCCTGGTTGTCTGTGGCATTGGTCAGGCTGGGGAGCTGGAAGGCAGTGGTCCGGACTCTGCTTGTCGGTTCCTGCGGACTTCAGGGGATTAGCTCCTCCGCTCCAAGGGAGACTGTAGGGGATTTTCAAAGTGCTGGCAGGCTACCCAAGGCTTTGGTAGTACTCCAGCTCACAGGATGAGTCATTTTGTCACAATTGTCGAGAGAGGGCTGAGGATGGACAGGGTTTTCCACCAAATGTCTAGAGTTCTTCATCCATCTACTCTTGATCCGTTGAATCTGAGTTCCTGAGCTCAGCGGGGCCACCTAAATACTTAATTTTAGGTTGTATAATGGCAGTGATAGGTAGTAGTTAATGGGCTACCTACCTTGAGGGTGTTGACACCCTCTATAGGACCACTTCCTGTGAGAAGTGGTGATAGCCTTGACCCTAGAATGCTAATTACATCCAAAACAAGATGAAGACATTTGAAAGTTGGAGTTCACATCAGCTGGCCCTCCCTGGGGCTGGTTATGGCTGAATATGGGCACATCTCCTAATATTACTAATTGTGCCACCTGTCTTGCCACCAAAAGTGGGAGCAGGACAGGGGGTTGGCATCTCCACTATCTGGAGGGTCCTGGGTCGCATAATGAAAGTGGCAGGGCCTTGGAAACTTCCCACCCGCGAATGCACATCTTGCATGCAGGAGGTGTGAACACCTCGGCCCAGTTCAGGCTTTGTTTCTGGCCTCTGAGAGAGAAAGCTCTCACCTCTGAAAGTCAAAAACCCTTACTATGGTGGCTGGCTGGTTGAGTCTAGTCAGTTAAAATACTAGTAGTCAGGGTTTTCAGGGGGCATCTCTAGGGTGCCCTCTGGGTGCATTGCTTAATAATTTCAGCACTGGCATCAGTGTGGGTTTATTAAAATGAGGTGTTTGGTACCAATGTTATATAAATCTGGCCGATCATATTAAAAGTGTAATACACTTTAATGCACTTGCAATTTGGTGGTTCTGCCATGTTTGTGATGAAGTATCAAATGTGCAGAACTCAAAATCAGGCGCATAATGTTACCTTTTATTTATTTATTTTACATTTTAGTTTTAGCATTGCTCGCTTATAGTGTATACTCTTAGCTCATGTCCTGCATTCTCATTTGTATGCATCTGCTATCACACTTTACATGCTATTTGGACCTAACCCCAAGCAAAACTTATGTGTGTGGGATGGGCTAACCCATAGTTGTGACAATGCTGCGCTCATACACTTGCCCAGGACCTGGATGTCCACTAAAAGTGTTCCCTTAAGTAATGGCTAGCAATGCTATCCATGTTACAGAATACTTAGATTAGCATGGTAGTGGCAGCAAATCATTTTTATTAGACGCCTGTGGATGATCGATACTTTTACCTGCTCCACTGGAGTGTGTAACCTATGAGACACATGATGAAACACCTGTTTTTAAGTTTGATGGACAGGATAATCCATAAGTAATGTGACAGATATCCCACCTACCATGTTGCAAGTCCATTATTGCCCATGTTTCTTGTAATACAGCAGATGGAATAGCATTCATGTTTGCATTGGCAAACAACATCCTCATAAATATATACAATTAATTATATTTGTTTTAATTCATGCTTGCTAGGTAGCCTACACCTGCATGTGTTAGTACTCATATTAATTTCCAGATACGTTAGCTTGCAAAACTGGAGCCCGAAAATGATGTGGTGTGTTAAAGTCCAAAACTCAGCCTTGATGTTATCAGCTGTAACCAATCTGTAGTCATTTGGTGTAACCTATGCCTCCTCTGAGCATAATATCAATGGAGAACATGAAGACAACCCTAAGTGTGGCTGAAGACTGCCATTAGGGCTCCTAATATATTCAGAGGGCCAGTTGTCACTAAGTAACACTGACTTTATATCTTGTACTTAGATGTATTCCTTACATACCGTGTTGTGGAACAGACATATTTCATTTTTCATGTTGCCTCATACTACTTCTTCTGTTCACGTCTGTACTTCATGATGTTATTTCTTCTCTTAATGCACTGTATGTACATTTTGTTGATTTGTGCTGTGCTTTTGGATTCTTCACACTTTTAGGTACATTTTTATACCAGAATTGCTGTTATTTCACATACTGATCTTATTTTTACTATAACTGTTTGAGGTGGTGAAGTGTGTTCTGTGTGAGTAAACTATATGCCTAACAATCATTTTAACTTTGATATGAACCATGTCTTCCCTGGACCGGAAACAAGCATCCTGGGACCGGTTTCTGGCTAATCAGCCGTCATCAGCCAGGCTAGCTTGAATCCAGAGGCACAGTGAGCAAGGGACCCACATCTGGGCATACCCTGCCAACTTAGGGGGAACAAAGCAAAACCAAAGGGGATGATGGACGGAGTGTTCAACATAGCAAGCACTCACCCCCAGTCAACTGATTTGGGTTTAATCCATCATCATTCTTTAGCTCACTCCGCCACCCCAGTTCAGACATGGCCATATGCAAATCAGTCTGACCCTGTGCCTCATGGGAACAGCCCAGCCCGAACTGCCAAGCCATGTCTTCCCTGGACCGGAAACAAGCATCCTGGGACCGGTTTCTGGCTAATCAGTCGTCATCAGCCAGGCTAGCTTGAATCCAGTGGCAAAGTGAGCAAGTGACCCACGTCTGGGCACACCCTGCCAACTTAGGGCAATTGAAGGCTTGGAATCTTGTATCTTCAGGCGGAGTGAAAAATGCAGTTTAGGCTAATGACAGTGATCTTGCTGCGCCATCTTGAAGGAAATAATAATAAATTACGACTTTTCACAAATTATAGTTCTTATCATACAAATTGCTATGGTATGCTGTTGAACATTTGCCCTTTATGATGTTTAACAACAGCACAATTTTAATTTCCCTCAACCTACTGATGGGCTAGAGGGGTCTGATTTTCTATTTATTTATTTATGTAAGAAATATTGAGTGGCCCATCAATACACGTGAAAGCAGGGCTAGATTAGTGTCCCTCTGAAGCGCAGCCAGGGTTGTTTGTCAAACTTATCTCAGGGTCCATCAACTGCAATGATCTCACCCTCATCACAGTTAGCTAATTTTCTTAATATCTGAGTTGTCTTCTCCCAGATATATACATAAATGTTTTGTATTCTTATTGTGGGTGGTGCATAGTTAGTGTGCTTTGAGGATAATCTTTGTAGAGTGAGCTGCAGGTGTTGGTGAGTAGATTTTCAGCAGATGTTTGTTGATATATTCATCTGCCATTGGAAATTCCTTCTGCCATTGCTGTCACCCCTCATGATGGTTTCTCTGTCCCACTCTGACAGCAGACAACTGTGAGTATGGCAGACAGATACCCGCAACACCAACACGTAATAAGTAGTATCAAATGACAGAGGCCAGGGAACTGACAACAGAGGGCTGAAGGACAGTTGAGGTCCTTCATCTCTCATGACAGGCTGTCGGCTAAAACCCTAATATACCGCAGATGGTTAACTGGCCTGATGAACAGGTCAGTCTCCTAACACAAAGGAATAAGGTCCATCCATCAAACTGTAAATTAGACTCTATGGGCCTTATTTATGAGCCCTGTGCGCCACCGGAGCATCGCTTGTTGTGATGTTCCTGCGGTGCAGATTACCGAATCATATCTATGAGGCCACGCAAAGCCTATATGGATGGCTTTGGATGACCTCATAGATATGGAGTAAAGCAAGTCAGTGCCAAATCTTTGTGTCACCCTACTCTACGCTCGGGAGGCATTCCATGGGCGTTGCAGTGGATTTTCTCACGCAACACCCATGGATTTCTATGGTGCCCTAGATTTACAAGATCATGTAAACCTGGGGAGGAACTAAATCCTTAAGCTGCCCGAGGTGTGGCATAAGGAGGAGAAATATCTTTTTTTGTCCTTGTTTTTTCCTCTTCCTATGTGTACTGCAATCTGCAGCACATGTAGAATGAGGAAAATGCCCATTAGGAATGGTTTTGTTCAGGAAGGTGTCCCGTCCATGATGCAAGGGTGCCATCATCGGCGCTAGGCTGCGTAAACGGCACCAGTGCAGGGGGTAAGGAGAGGAATGCACCGCATTGCATAAATATGGTGAATACCTGCCCTTTCACTTTGGTGTAGGGAAGCACAGCAAAGTGAGTTGCTGCGCTGCCCCACGCCAAATCCCCATAAATGAGTAGCACAGCCAGTGATCACTTTACCTGACGCTTCATCCTTTTCTGATCATGATCAAATAACAGGGCCCTGCTTGCAATTTTACTAATATCTGTAGAGTACAATTAGGAAATTATGTATGGGATATATTATTCCATTTCGAAAATGGTGTAATACAGTACTATGTTGTATTTCAAGGTGTTGGATGATTCAATGATGTAAACAGCGCCCACGTTTAGATGAAAATCCTAAGTTTGCTCCTAATTAATAAGGAAAAAAGAGAGATTGGAGAATAGACTGTAAATTGTAATGTGTCACGCATTCAGGTGGATGTTACCAGTGGATCTAATAGAAAAAATAAGTATAATTTTAGCTTTATTCAGATACAATCTCACCTCGTAAACAGAGGTTCTTCATTGTTGTGTAGTATGGTTTAGACATAATAAAACACATCTTCCAAATGACAATCTAAAAAAACAATAGCAAATCCAATCTTGCCTTTAAATGGCTAAGCTATTGGCCTTGCCAAAACATGTGTTCACCGGCATGCGTCAAGACACAAGCGCAAGAATATGCAGCGATCTTGAAATGATTTTCATTTTAAAGGAAACCCATTCTAAGCAGTCACCCATGTAGCATGATGCATGCACATACTCACCATGCTGCATATGTGGGCATGCATTGTGACATGTATTTCATGATGCATGCATAGATATGCATGCATCATTATGCATGTATGCTTATGCTTCATGACATTGCAAACACAGACGTCACGGAGTAGATGCATACCGTTCCAAAAATGCACACTCCAAACTTGGATTTAACTGTGAATAAAAGTGCATTGTATGAAAGGGGAGACATGGCCCTTCTGCAGGGTCACCCTGAAACATTTTGACTTTTACCCCCCACTTTTTGATGAATTCGCTTGTGTTGGCCTTAGGACTCCGCACTTTACCACTGCTAACCAATGCTAATGTGCTTGTGCCCACTCCCCTTAAACAAGGTTGCATTGACTTAGAAGGTCCACTACCCTCTGCTGCCTGTCTACCTGCTGCCCTCTGTTTTGCCTTTTCTGCTCATTTCCAGCCCAGTTTTGCCCTCTTCTGCTCTGGTCTGCCTTTTCTGCAAAATTTTCTGCCCTCTGTTTTGCCTTTTTCTCCATGTGTTTCTGTCCTCTGTTTTGTCCTCTTCCGATCTGCTTTTTATTTCTTTTTTTTCTGACCTCTGTTTCACCTTTTACTGCTCATTTCTCTGCCCTCTGTTTTGCCTTTTCTGCTAGTTTCTTCCCTCTTACTGCCATTTACTCAAGACCTGGCATTTCAAGGGAGACCTCGCACCCCAGGGCTCAGATACCACAATTGGTGACAGTGACACACTCTACAAATGCTGATTGATTGAGTGATACCCATTTGGCATATTTAATTTACCTGGAAGTCCCTTGTAGAGTGGTATTCTATATTTCAGGTGTTCACAGGCTTGACTTCATTTTTAATTAAGCACAAGGTCATAAATTCCTTTTAAAGTTAAGGAAAGGCTGTCTTCATTTTATATTATTATCATCAGGCTATATATAGCATGGCCTGATAATGAGCAGTGCAGTCAGATTTATGACCCAGGCTGGGACTGGCTCACAGAGGTGAACAACTGAAGCAGTGAGGTATTAAAGTTTGAAATACAATTTCTTGTCCATTCAAAATTGCAGCTGTGAACAAAATGTTTCTGAAGGCTTTACAATAGGAGAAATTGAAATTAAAAGTTACCTTAATGATTAAGTTAACTCTTCATTTTATTTTTCCCCCATTTCAAAGGCTTACATACAGGCCTCTTGCTCCCAGTGGCTAGCACACACTGTATCATTAGTATAACTGAAAAATACAACCATTTTAAATGAGAGATAAAGTGCAGAAAATTGTTGCATATGTTGAATACTTTTGGAGAAAATCTTTTTGCATCTTAAATTTCTCCCATTTAAAAATAAATCATTGTATGTATTTGCTATACTTGTAGTTCTGTCACATATAGCGAAAGGTATGACCTATACTGCAAGTACATACAACACAGGCTCTCAGTCACCTTTACAAACATATTTCATTCATATGCACACATGCTCAATGTTAGATCTGGCACCATTGGGGTGGGTCTCCCTCCCATTTTTTGCTTTAGCCTCCTATGTTTTTGCTGTGTGTTGGACTATGTTTTGCTGGTCTAGATGCTTTGGGAACTTTGCCACTGCTGTTCAGTGCCAAAGTTCAATTGCTCCCTTTATAAATTGTCGTTATGGATTAGTGATTCCATGATTGATATATTTGATTTACTTGTCAGACCCTGGTATAGTGCACTATGTGTGCCCAGGGCCTGTAAATCAAATGCTGCTAGTGGGCTTGCAGCACTGATTGTGCCACCCGCAGAAGCAGCTTGTAAAATGTTACTCTGGACTGCCATTGCAGAGCCTGTGTGCAGTCTGGAACTGCCATGTCGACTAGGCAAGTACACACACTTGCCAGTCCCTAAACCTCCCCTTTTATACATAGTAGTTACCCCTAAGGTAGGCCCAAGGTACCCCTGTGGGCAGGGTGCATTGTTTGTGAAAGGAAGGAAATGCCCTGATGTGTGTGGCATGTCCTGATAGTGAAATGCTGCCAATTTAGTTTTTCACTTTTGCAAGGCTATATGCTCTCATAGGCCAGAATGGGGAGTTTGTTTATAACATCTTATAAACATAACTGACCCTGGGAACAAGATAGGAAAATAAAGTTTAGTATGCCTGAACTCAGAATGTTAAGATGCATCTTTTAGTGAGGTAGATTTTTACATCCTGTGCTTGAACATACCACTTTTAGAAAGTAGGTATTTTCTTGCCAACCATCCAGTGTGCCTCTGCTAGGTTTGTGTATTACATGTCTGGCTTTTGGATGACCGAGACTGGAGGAGGGCATCTGCTCCAGAAGTCTGAAGAGTTAGGGCATGGCTGAATAGGCCTGGTCTGCATTTGGAGTGGTGGGAGGAGTAGCACCTTCACCTGAATAGGGCTGTGCATGCCTTCCACAATGTCGGCTCTGCCCCCCTCCCCAGTGGTGTGTCTGAAGCCGGGGCTCACACTGACAATGGAGGTTGTTGTGCACTTGCAAAGTGCCCCACAGAACTGGTTTTGGCTGGGTACAGATAGTCTCTGCCTTCAGAGAACAAAGGATTTTGGTGTATAAAAAGAGGGGCCCAGACCCAAGACATTTAGATCACTTCTGGGAAATCAAGAAGAAACCTTTGCCAAGGAGAAGACCCAAATAAGCTGAGGATAAATACTGCCCCTGTGCTGTTTGCTGTCTGGGACTGGCCTGCAGTGGTTGCCTGCTGCCAAGGAAAGGAGAAAAAGGACTTTGCTGTTTGATTTGTCACCTGTCTGAAGGAAAAGATCTCCACGGGCTTGAAACTGAGCTTGCCTCCTGTTCTGAAGTCTCAGGAACACAAATACTTCACCCCTTCTGTCTCTCTGAATCTGGATCTGCTGTTTGAGCTGCTACAGAAGGAAATTGCAACACCGATGTCAGACGAGCCACGCCGCATCCTGCACTGAAGCTGTGAGCGCTGCTCCGACTTGCGACGTAGGCCAGACGCCTGCTGCCATGCCTCATCGACTTTGAAGCCGACTTCATCATCGTGGAGCTGATCCTTGACGTGGGTGATCCCCGAAACCATCGACATTGCACCATCGTAAGGAACAGTGGTTTCGATGGCCTTGTGAAATCAACTACCCGACCCAGTAAGGAACTGTTGTCTCGCCTCCCCTGCGCTGCTGTAAGGAACAGAGGCTGCACCTACCCTGGGGTCATAAGGAGCCGATGCCGCGCAGCACCTACGAAGCCACACCTCCCCGATGCCGTGAACTGTCTTTGCTTTCATCAATTCCAAGGTACTGTTCTTTATGCGTCTGCTTGACTCCGGGCCCGACGCTGCGCACCTCGCGGTCAGAGCCGTACTTTGGTATTTCCACCGGTCACGACATTGTTATAACTCCAAGTGGAGTTATGTGTTGTTACAAGCTTTATTTGAGTGAATAACCTGTTTTTGAAGGTATCTTGATACCTATACTGTGGATTTTTGATGTTTGGACTTGTTTTGGTTTGGGTAAAGATTACTTATTTTTCCAAACTGGTGTGGTGTCCATTTTTAGTGTTTTCACTGTGTTACTGTATGTGTTCTCAAATGCTTTACACATTTCCTCTGAGATAAGCCTGGTCTTGCCAAGCTACCAAGGGGGTGAGCAGGAGTTATTTCGGAAGTGTATCCCCTTTACCCTGACGAGAAGCAAGAGCTCATCTGCCTGATAACACTAAAAAGTACAGTCAGTGGGTGACCATCAATGGCCATAGTGTGGAGGCTCTGAGAGACACCGGAACCAGTGTCAGTTGTTGGCTGCTGTCTGAAGAGGAGGTGGTCCCCGACGCAGCCTACCCAGCAGTTGCCGCTGACAATTCAGTGTGTCTCTGTAAAGTGGCACAGATTCAATTTGAGTGGGGGGTCTCAGGTACCTTGAAAGTAGCTGTGAGGCCAGCCATGCCTGTTGACTGTCCGCTAGGCAATGATTTGGAGAGCTCCCCTTGGGCGAAGGTGGAGCAGAGGTCTCATTTAGAGATGATGGGTCTGCCTGAGTGGGCGTGTGCGACCGCTCGGTCAATGGCAGCCGATAAGGGCATTCAAGAGAACCTGGAGCCTGAAAGAGTGGCCCAGGTGCCTGCCGGAAAGAGAAGAGGCAGGGGACGTGGTAAACCGGCCCGAAGTTCCCACGGTCCAGGAGGAGGCAAACCTTGAGGCAGATGCCCTGGAGCCTACAGTGGAACATGTGGCTGAACTGGGGACCTGCCTGAGCTGAGACTCATGGGTTGCAGGGAGGCGGCCCCTCCAGGGAAGAGTTCTGTGAGGAGCAGAAGAAGTGCCCTTCTCTTGTCGGTTTGTGGCAAAAGGCAGCAAACCAGGCAGCAGGTGATCAGTCCAGATCACATTGGATATACTAGGAGAATGGTCTCCTGTATAACAAGCCTAAGGTTGTTGAGCCTGGGTCATGTGCTGGTGATACCCCAGTGCTTCAGAGCCTTCCTACAGGGTCTGGCTCATGATGTGCCTTTGGTAGGACATTTGGGGCAAGACAAGGCCTTTGAAAGGCTTGTCACCCACTTTTAATGGCCCCAAATGTGCCAGCATTCTGATGCTCACTGTAGGTCTTGCCAGACTTGCCAGGCAAGTGGTAAGAGTGGGAGGAAGTGTAAGGCTCCTCTCCAACCTTTCCCTGTGGTCAGCACCCTCTTCGAGAGGGTGGGCATTGCCATTGTGGAGCCTCTGTATCCCAAGACAGCCATGGGCAACAAGTTCATCCTGGTCTTGGTGAACCATGCCACCCGGTACATGGAAGCCATCCCTCTCCAGACTGTAACGGCCCCCGGGGTGGGTCGTGCGTTTATGGGGATTTTCTCCCATGTAGGGTTCCCCAGAGAGGTGGTGTCTGACCATGGTACCAACTTCATATCAAAGTATATGAAGTCCATGTTGCAGGAGTGCGGTGTTACTTATAAGTTCACCACTACTTATCACCCTGAAGGTAATGGGCTGGGTGAGAGATTCAACCGGACCCTGAAAGGAATGATTGTGGGTCTTGGTGAACCCATGAGGTGTAAGTGGGACGTTCTCTTGCCATGCCTGCTGTTTGCTTACAGAGAGGTACCCCAGAACTCCATAGGCTTCAGTCCCTTTGAACTACTGTACGGCCATCCTGTAAGAGGACCTCTGAGTCTGGTGAAAGAAGGCTGGGAGAAAGCTCCCTGTAAACTTCCCCAGGATGTACATAGCTACATGCTGGCCTTCAGAAACCAGACTAGGCACTTCAGGAAACTTGCTCAGGTGAACCTCAAAGTCAGCCAGGAGGAAATGAAACACTGATATGATCAGAATGCCTCTCTGATCGAGTTTCAACCGGGACAAAAGTTTTGGGTCATGGCCCCATTGGAGCCTCCAGTGTGCTCCAGGATAAGTGGACCGGACCATTTGAGGTGGTGGACCGCAAGAGCGGCGTCACCTACTTGGTGCACTTGCAGCCTCCTAGGAACCCTTTGTGGGTCCTACATGTGAGCCGCCCGAAGCCCCACTTGGAGAGGTCCGAAGTGGGCATGCTCCTGGCAACAGATGCGGGGATGGAAGAGGAGACTGAGCCTCTACCTGACCTCCTGTCTGCAGAGGAGCAAGATGGGTCAGTGGACGGTGTGAACCTCTCTACCGCCCTGACCCCTGATCAGCAGACTTACTGTCGCCAACTAGTGGGGCAGTTTTCTGACCTGTTCTCCCTGACCCCCGGTGTCACTTAGTGGTGAGTCCATGATGTGGACACTGGGGACAGTCCTCCAGTAAAACAAAATTTACTGAGTGACTGACAGGGTCATAGCTTGCATCAAGGAGGTCTCCAAGATGTTAGCGCTAGGGGTGATTGAGCCCTCAGACAGCCCTTGGGCCAGCCTAGTGGTCTTGGTCCCAAAGGCTGCCGCACCCGGTGCCTTGCCAGAACTCCAGTTCTGTGTGAACTACAGAGGGCTCAATTCAGTCACCAGGACCGATGCGCACCCCATCCCCAGAGCGGATGAGCTCATCGATCGGCTGGGGGCTGCCCAGTACCACAGTATGTTTGACTTAACGTCTGGGTACTGGCAGATCGCCTTGACTGATGGGACAAGAGAGAGGTCAGCATTCTCCACACCAGATGGGCACTACCAATTCCTGGTGATGCCCTTTGGGACGAAGAATGCCCCAGCCACCTTTCAGAGGTTGGTCTACCAGGTGTTGGTTGGGCTGGAGGATTTCAGTGCTGCCTACCTGGACGACATTGCAGTGTTCAGTGCCACTTGGGAATAATATGTGCACCACCTCTGGAAGTGTTGAAGGTGCTGCAGAGGGCAGGCAACACGATCAAGGCAAGCAAGTGCCAGATTGGGCAGGGTTCAGTGGTGTACTTGGGACACGAGGTAGGAAGTGGCCAGGTGGCGCCCCTACAGCTAAAGATTGATACCATTCTGGCTTGGGAACCCCCCCAAGACCCAGACAGAGGTGAGAGCCTTTTTAGGACTCACAGGGTATTACAGGAGGTTTGTCAAGGGGTACAACACCATTGTTGCCCCCTTGACAGAGCTGACTTCCAGGAAGATTCCAAAGCTGTTGAGGTGGTCCATTTCCCTACAGGGGATAGACATTATGGAGGAACGCCGCTCTGGTACACGCCAATGCTGATGGTCTGTCCAGATTTTTCCACCTTAGTGAAGAGAACTCCCAAAGGGTGGGTAGTTCTCCCAACATTTCAGCTGGAGGGGACACATGTTAGACCTGGCATCAATGCCACGTGGGTCTCCCTTCCATTTTTTGCTTTGGCCTCCTATGTTTTTGCTGAGTGTAGGAATCCATTTTGCTGGTATAGATGCTTTGGACACTTTGCCACTGCTGCTCAGTGCCAAAGTGCAAGTGCTCTGTTTATAAATTGATGTTATGGATTAGTGATTCCATGATTGGTATATTTGATTTACTTGTCAGACCCTAGTACAGTGCACTATATGTGTCCAGTGCCTGTAAATCAAATGCTGCTGTTGGGCTTGCAGCACTGATTGTGCCACCCACAGAAGCAGCTTGTGCAGTCTGGGACTGCCATGTCGACTTGGCAAGTGCACACACTTTCCAGTCCCTATACCTTCCCTTTTCTACACATTAGTCACCCCTAAGGTAGGCCCAAGGTACCCTTGTGGGCAGGGTGCATTGTATGTGAAAGGTAGGACATGACCTGATGTGTGTGGCATGTACTGATAGTGAAAGACAATTTCGTTTTTCACTATTGCAAGGCTCTCTGTTCCCATAGGCCAGAATGGGGAGTTTGTTTATAACATCTAATAAACATAACTGACCCTGGGAACAAGATGGGAAAATAAAGTTTAGTATGCCTGAACTCAGAATGTTAATATGCATCTTTTTGGTGAGGGTAATTTTTACAACCTGTGTTTGAAAATACCACTTTTAGAAAGTAGGTATTTTCTTGCCAACCATCCAGTGTGCCTCTGCTAGGTTTGTGTATTGCATGTATGGCTTTTGCATGGCAGGGACTGGAGGAGGGCAGCGGCTCCAGAAGTCTGATGTTTCAGGACTGGGCTGAATAGGCCTGGTCTGCATTTGGAGTGGTGGGAGGAGTAGCACCTTCACCTGAATAGGGCTGTGCCTGCCTTACACAATGACGGCTCTGCCCCCTTGTGGTGTGTCTGAAGCCAGGGCTCACACTGACAATGGAGGTTGTTGTGCACTTGCAAAGTGACTCACAGAACTGGTTTTGGCTGGGTACAGACACACTCTGCCTTCAGAGAACAAACAATTTTGTTGTATAAAAAGAGGGGCCCTGACCCCAGACTTTTAGATCACTTCTGGGAAATCAAGAGGAAACCATGCCAAGGAGAAGAGACGGAGGAGCTGAGGAGGAATACTGCCTGTGTGCTGTTTGCTGTTTGCTGTCTAGGGTTGGCCTGCAGTGGCTGCTTGCTGCCAAGGAAAGAAAAAACAGGACTTAGCTGTTTTCTTTGTCACCTGCTTGGAGAAAAGATCTCCAAGGGCTTGAAACTGAGCTTGCCTCCTGTTCTGAAGTCTCAGTGAGCGCTGCTCCAACTTGTGGCTTAGGCCCGACACCTGCGGCTGAGCCGCATCGACTCCAAAGCCGACTTCATCATCGCGGAGCCGATCCTCGACGTCGGTGATTCCCGAATTCATCTACATCACACCATCGTAAGGAACAGTGGTTTCGGCGTCATAATGACGTCATCTCCCTGACGCAGTAAGGAACCGTCGTCTCGCCTCCCCTGCACTGCAGTAAGGAACAGAGACTGCACCTCCCCTGGGGTTGTAAGGAGCCGACGCAGCGCAGCGCCGATGAAGCCCCACCTCTCTGACACCGTGAACTGTCTTTGCTTTCATCAATTCCAAGGTACTGTTCTTTGTAGGTCTGCTTGACTCCGGTCCCGACGTTGCACACCTCGCGGTCGGCGCCATACTTTGGGATTTCCACCGGTCACGACGCCGTTATATCTCCAAGTGGAGTTCTCTATTGCTACAAGCTTTATTTGAGTGAATAACCTATTTTTGAGAATATCTTGATACCTGTACTGTGGATTGTTGTCATTTGGTTTTGTTTTGGTTTAGATAAAGATTACTTATTTTTCTAAACTGGTGTGTTGTCCATTTGTAGTGTTTTCACTATGTTACTGTATGAGTTCACAAATGCTTAACACACTGCCTCTGAGATTAGCTTGTCTGCTCGTGCCAAGCTACCAAGGGGGTGAGTAGGGGTTATTTTGGGAGTGTATCCCCCTTACCCTGACTAGAAGAAAGGGTCCCTATTTTGACAAAGGTGCAAACCATTGACAACTAGAGACCCCCATTTCTAACACTCATACATCCCTATAGAACACACTCTCATTGACACACATGGCAGCCCTGTCATAGTGTCCCAAGTCAAAGCATTTTGTTCTAACCATAGTATCTGGCTCTTTGGACAGTAGGCTTAAATTCAATGAAGATCAATGGATTGTTTAGTCATTGTTAGCTCACAATGATTTTCATTAATCAGAAGTAGCTCTCACTAGAGAAAAGCTTGAAGACCGCTATATACCTAGGCCTGTAAATTAAATGCTACTAGTGGGTCTGCTGCACTTTTTTTGCCACTCAAGAAAGCAACACTTTAAAACATGTGCAAGGCCTGCCATTGCAGCCTGAATGCAGTTTTAAACTGCCATGTCAACTTGAGATTCACATCCCCTTGCCAAGCCACAAAATCCCCTTCTATTTCATATAAGTAACCCCTAAATTACACCCTAGGTAGCCCACAGAGCAAGGTACTATGTAATTAAAAGGTTGAATGTGTACTTTGAACTATTACATGTCCTACTAGTGAAAAACTCCTATATTCATTTTCACTACTGTGAGGCCTGCCCCTCCCATAGAATAACATTGGGGAATCCTTATTACTTTTAATAAGCTGCAGTTTCTAATTGGGTGCTGGTATCTATTCCATGTTTGGTGTCTTTGGAATAGTGGCAAAGAGCACTATTTAATGGTAAAGTCAGGTTTTGGATCACACACTTTTATAAAGCTGTCTTTAGCCCTCTTGTGCCTATACCCTGGCCTGGTTCACATGACTGGGTGTAACTGACAGACTTTGTGAATTCCTCTCAGACAGTCAAACTGTCCTGTGCACTGCGGCACACAAAGGGACTAACAACCCTGCATTGTTACTTCTGCCAACTTGGAGCCATGGCAAGTTAGGCAGGAAATTTCACGCACTTCAAAACCACTGTCTAAAAACTTCTCCCACCTTCCAGAACCAGGGCATCAGGGTATAAAAGCAGGACCTCACACTCCAACTCTTCAGTACACTTCTGTACCTGTGGATAGTCTGCCAGGAAAAAGGACTGCTGAGCTGCTAAAAGGACTGCCACTCTGATGGACTGCTGCTCTGAAGGAACAGCAACCCTGCTGTGCTGACCACTGCTCTCTTGCCTGGGAAGGAAGAACTGGGCCTGCAACAGCATCTTGAACCCAGAACTCCTGCAGTGGCTCCATGGTCTAGTCCGATGGCCTCCTGATCTGAGCCTCAGGGACATTAAAGGGTCCCAAGCAACCTGCACCAGCCCCTGGACCAAGCTGCTGTGATTTCCTGATCCCAAAATGGTGCCCCTCTAGACCCTCAGTATGGCTCAGTGAGCTAAAATCAAGCTTTTGGGCTCTTTGCAACTATGAACGAGACCATTCGCATGAAGACCTCACTACTTGCACCAACCCGCCGCTCTGCAACCTGACTCTTCAAGGCCAGCATCGACTGCTCACGGCGACCACCTGCACAAAGCTCTAGCAACGCCCGCCCGCGATGCTGACTGAATCTTTGCACTATACTGACAGCCTCCCTTGACAATCTGCCTGCTCCTCTTGACCATCTCCAACGGAACTCCTGGCACGTACTTTGAGAAGGTAAAATTCAGGCCAAACCTGGGAACTGTATCCTACCTGCACTCCATTCCGATTGGCCTGAGAGTGTGACTTTGACCTGGTCCAGCGCAACCAAATATCTCTTTAAAAAATCATAACACCTGTTAGAGTGGTGCAATGAGGAGAAATACTTTTATTTCTCCTCGTTTTTTGCTCTTTCTATGTGTGCTGCATTCTGCAGCAGACCTAGAAGTAGCAAAATGGCATTAATTATTGTTTTTGTGAAGGAAGGTGTCCCTTCCTGCACAAACACAATCATCCCTGCAACAAAAGCAACCTTGCACCATGGTGCAAGGGTGCCTGCACTGGTGCTAGGCAGCTTTTTTAGTGCTGGAGCAAGGGGTGCACCTTTGTCTTGTCAATACGGCTCATCCCTGCATTTTTTCAAATGACACAGTGCAGCACTGCTAAATTGCTTACAGTGCTGTGCCATTTAGTTGTAAATATGCCCCCAAGTGTTTTCACTGTTTTACTGTTTGAAGTGTTCACAAATACTTTACATGTTGCTTCTAAGTTAATTGTGACTGCTACCAGGGGTTGAGCATTCAATATATTGAGGTTTGCTTGAGCCTTACTCTGACAAGGATTGTGGTTGCTGCTTGATCGTGGCTTAAATAGGCCTGGGCGTAGTTCGCAGAGTTTTGCTAAGCGGAACTCCGCAAAGTTACAAAAAAAACTCTGCGAAGTTCCGCGAGTGGCAGAGTGCAGTGCAAACTGCAGTTTGTGTTCGTATTCCTGCCGCTCAGGTAGAAATTCTGTGTGAGCGGCAGTTCGCGCGTGTGAACTTACTGTTCGCGATCACGAACTTACCATTCACGATTGCGAGCGGGGAAAAACATCCGCTGCACATCGCGAAGCGGAGTTTTCTGCACACCACGAGCTCTGCGGAGTGCAGAAAACTCCACAAACTTCACGAACGGAGCGAAGTTCACCGCCCAGGCCTAGCTTAAATCCAGTCAATCAACAACCCAATTTTTCCTAATAAATAAAAACCGATGTGACATGAGGGGAGGGGAGCACTCGTAGACTAGATACAGGATGGGGGGAAGTTAAACACCACCTATTAGTGAAGCCAAGGAGAGGAACAACAAAGGAGCTTGCTGTAATGTTAAAAAAATACTTTAAAAAATAAAAACCCAAGAGTGGCAGGGAAAGCAATGTATGAGTTAGGGGAAGAAGAATGTGAGAGGGGAAGCAGTACACAGGAGAGAGAGGTGGAAAATACATGAACTGCGTGGAGAGCTGACAGAGAAAAAAAGGAACCCCTGGAACTTAGCAATGGAAGGATAAAATTCATCCAATCAGAGCAATGTGAGACCAACAAGCTCCTGATCAGGACAAACTCAAGAATAGAGAGTAAAGTAATTGAATCAGTTGCAATAAAGTGAGACAGACAAAAAACACATCCAATCATGAGCAAGTGGCTTGCCGAAGCCAACTTGAACGGTAGTCACTCTTGATCCAATGGGCCTCCTGGAGGAATCGATCCCCGGGGATAATTGATGGCAAAGTCAGAGGCCAGCCCCATGAAAAACAGCAAAGCCTGATCATAGTTCCCAGTAGGAGCTCTACCTCATCTTCCTTTACAATGGAGTTGCACAAAGAAGAAGAAACACTAGCACTCATTGAGTGGATTAGGAGCAACAGGGCATTGGTTTCAAATGGCTTACCAAACGCCATATTTAGGGCTGACCCCAATATGAGGTCATTGGTGTTGTCTTCCCTCTACAACTAAGTTATTTTGATCTAACTATTCCAGTGTTATGGTTGTGACGTATTATGCTACTTAGCTATAAGAGCGGCCCTGCAGAATCACCCAAAAACTATGGTTAAATTGCTCCATGCCTCTCACCTATTCGAGGAGCTTGAAGATTGGTCAGTGTTGAACTTGGCCCTTTTTGCAGGGTCATCCCAGGACTTTTTGCCTTCCTCCTGTATTTTTTCTGACCTGTTGTTGGTGGTTTTATGACTGATCAGTGCTAAAGTGCATATGCTCTCCCTGTAAATTGTTGTTATGGATTGATGATTCCATGATTGGCATATTTGATATACTAGTCAGTCCCTAGTGCAGTGCACTGTGTGCGCCCAGGGCCTGTAAATCAAATGCTACTAGTGGGCCGGCAGCACGAATTGTGGCACCCACATGAGCAGCACTGAAAAGGTAACTCAGACCTGCCACTGCTGAGTCTGTGAGCATTTTGTAACTGCCATGTCGACTTGGCAAGTGCACCCACTTGCCAGTCCCTAAACGTTCCCTTTTCTACATATTAGTCACCCCTAAGGTAGGCCTAAGGTACCCCTGTGGGCAGAGTGCATTGTATGTGAAAGGCAGGACATGCCCTTGTGTGTGTGGCATGTTCTGATAGTGAATTACTGCCAATTCATTTTACACTATTGCAAGGCTGCCTGTTCCCATAGGACAGAATGTGGAGTTTGTTTATAAAATCTTATAAACATAACTACCCCTGGGAAAGAGATAGAAAAAGAAAGTATAGTATGCCTGAACTCAGAATGTTACAATGCATCTTTTAGTGAGGGTGATTTTTACATTCTGTGTTTGAAAATACCACTTTTAGAAAGTAGGTATTTTCTTGCTTAGCCATCCAGTATGCTTCTGCTAGGTTTGTGTATTGCATGTCTGGCTTTAGAGTGTCAAGGGCTGGGGAGGAGCAGTGGCTCCAGGGAGCCTGATGAATCAGGGCTGGGCTGAATAAGCCCGGTCTGCAACTGAATAGGGCTGTGCCTGCCTTCCACAATGATGGCTTGCTCCCCCTGTGGTGTGTCTGGTGCCAAGGCTCACACTGACAAAAGAGGTTGTTGTGCCTTCAGAGAATAAAGATTTTTGATGTATAAAAAGAGGTTTCCAGACCCCAGACTTTTAGATCACTTCTGGGAAACAAGAGGAACCTTTGATAAGGAGAAGGGCCGAAGAAGCTAAGGACGAATACTGCCCCTGTGCTGTTTTCTGTCTGGCGTTTGCCTGCAGTGGCCACTTGCTGCCAAGGAAAGGAGAAAATGACTTTGCTGTTTGCTGTGTCCCCTGCTTGAGGAAGATCTCCAAGGGCTTGAAACTGAGTTTGCCTCCTGTTCTGAAGTCTCAGGGACACAAAGACTTCACCACCAGCTCCCCTGAACTTCATTGCTGGGAGTTCTGACTTGCAAAGAGGTACCTGCTGTTGTTTTGGACCTCTAGAGACTGTTTTCTGCTGGGAGCTGGAAGAATCCACGCATCGTCCCGGATCGTCGCATTGCATCGAGGCGCCAAGTTTGTCCATCGCTGGCGGACTCAGTAAGAAATCTATGTATCACCTCCCCACGCAGTAAGAAACTGACGCATCACCTCCTCTCCGGTAAGGAACTGACGCATCACCTCCCCTGCTCAGCAGTAAGGAACCGACGCATCACCTCCCCCGGAGCAAGGAACCAATGCATCACCTTCCCTGAGTGTAAGAAACCAACGCATCACCTTCCCTGTGGCCCGTTTTGTTTGTTTGCGTGACGCATCCCAGGTACTTTCTGTGAAAAGTGCTGCATCGGAAATTTGCTTTGAACTGAACTATTTCTATCATCTGAAAGTCATATTTTTTTACTGTATTGTTGATTGTTGTCATTTGGTCTTGTTTTGGTTTAGATAAAGATTACTTTTTTTTCTAAACTGATGTGGTGTCCATTTGTAGTGTTTTCACTGTATTACTGTATGAGTTCACAAATGCTTAACAATGCCTCTGAGATAAGCCTGTCTGCATGTGCCATGCTACCAAGGGGGTGATCAGGGGTTATTTTAGAAGTGTATCCCCCTTACCCTCTCTAGAAGCAAGGGTCCCTACTTGGACAAAGGTACCTACCTCTGCCAAAAAGAGAACCCCATTTCTAACAGTCAGCTACAGTAAAGCTAATTCCACTGAATCGGACTGGATTTCATAGGGGCCTTTCGACCTCTATCAATCTGCTTGCCATGACACTCCTGGCTGAGACGCCATATCAACAAAGCACAAACTATACATCTGTTTCATTGATTTAAAGGCAGCCTTTGACACTATTATCAGAGATCTTCTCTGGCAAAAGCTAGCCACACGGGGTACACCATCAAAACGTCTGGGCGTCATATTAAGCCTTTACATGAATACATGGGTCCTGATCAAGTTGGGGGAAGGAACATCTCTTACCCAGAGAACTGAAGCATCAAATGTCCTAAAATAGGGGTGTGTTTTAGCCCCCTGTTTATTTCATTTCTTTATGACAGATCTCTATCAACATTTGGAAAAAAATAAATCCCACACTCCTAAGTTGTTCCTAGAAAATAACTTCATTATGCCAATGATACTGTTTTATTTGGTCAATCACCTATTGGTTTGCAGCATTTAATTAACCCCTTTGACGAATATCTAATTATTTTGAGCTTAACATTAAGAAAACTGAGGTCATGTCAATTGGCCCTGGTATTCAAGAGGGAAACTAATTAAAACAGTTAAAAGCTATAAGTACCTTGGCATTCTGTTTGAAAAGAATCTCTTTCAGAAGCGATTTTAATTTACTCAGAACCAATGCTGCTTCCAACATTTGCATCTTTAAGACTCTTTGTGAGAAATTGTCATGTCCATCTTTTGTCCATCTTGTGAATATGATGTCAGTGTTAGAAATTGAGTTTCTGGTTGGCAGGGGTATGCACCCTGTCCAAGTAGGAACTACTATCCTAGTCAGGGTAAGTCTGATGCACACCATAAATTAACCTGTGCTTACCCTCTGGTAGCTTAGCACAGGCAGTCAGATTTAACTTAAGATAGAAAATGTGTAAAGTAATTGTGCAAGTAGTAACATAGTGAAAATACCACAAAAAGAGACCACACCAATTTAGAAAAACAGATTATGATTTTATAAATAAAACAAGAATAAAATAACAAAAATCCAATAAGTAGAAGTCAAGATATTAATTTTTAATGAGTAAATACAAAAATAGTGCCTAGAAGCAGTAAGGCCTATAGTGTTAATTGGTTGCCTTGGACTGGGCCAAAATCAAGAGTTTAGAACAACCCTGATGGAGCACGGACCGGTTACACTACCCACACAGACCCCACTGAGCAAAAATGTGTTAACCCTGGTAGCAAACAATGAGATGCGGATGCAGCAAAGTGATGCATCAGTGTCGATGCGGCAGTCGAGGAGATGAGTTGTTTTTCTATGAGACGCATTGGTTCTGAATCTGATGCGCCGGGATTCTCCACGCAGTCGAAGGGATATGTCAATCATCTTTCTGCAGTGGCGGCAATGCGGTGGTTCCAATGCGGTGGTAATGATGGCAATGCACTAGTTCAGAGTGCCATGTAACGGTTCAACAGAGGCAATGCGTTGATTCTGCTCTCGTAGCACTTGGGTCCACTTCCAATGAACCAGGCACAGGAGCAGGATGGAAGACTGTGATGTCCCTAAGTATTATAAGAACAGAAGGCTTTTCAGCAAGGCCATGGAGCCACTCTGGGTCAAGTTATGAAGGTCTAGTCAGAGAGGGCAGCAGACAGCAGGGCAGCACAGCAATACAGTAGTTTTCCAGAGCAGCAGTCCGGCAGAGAGGCATTCCGTAGCACAGCAATTCTTATTCTTGGCAAGTTGGTTTCAGGTGCAGATGTGTACTGAGTTGGTAGGGTCAGAGGTCAAGTAATTATACCAAAATGTGCCTTTGAAGTTGGGGTGACTTCAAAAAAGGGTCTTTGAAGTGCACAGAGGTCTTTTCTTTCTGTCCTGGGTGCAGACTCACTACAGGGAGATGCAAATTCCCTTTGTGTGTGGACCGGAACCAGGCTTTCCTGGTATGTGTGAGGCTGTACTCAGTTCCTCCCTCCCATCCTCCCAGGAAGATGCATGAAGACACACCCAGCCTCCCTTTGTGTGTAGTTATCTAGAGAGAATACACAAAGTGAACTGTCATCCATCCTGACCAGTGATCAGAGACAGGCAGCAGACAGCAAATGGCTAGGAGCAGGGAAATGTCCAACTTTCGAAAAGTGGCATTTTCAGAATGATAACTACAAATCCAACTTTACCATTCAAGAAGGTTTGTTATTACCATTTCAGAGGTAATAAACATGACAACTCTACCATCTCTCAATTATTAATTACAGCTTATTAAATGTAATAAGAAATCACCAATGTTGTTAACCCCTTCCATGCTCATGACGGAACGGTTCCGTCATGAGCCACGGTTGAGCTGTGCTCATGACGGAACCGTTCCGTCATGGTCCCGCCCGCGCTCGAACCCTTCAGCACCGCGGCGGAATTCGCCCAGCGCTGAAGGGGTTAATCTAAGAGGGGTATGCTTTCAGAAGTGAAAAACAGGTTTGGGGTTTTTTCACTGCCAGGACATGTAAAACTTAAAAGTACATGTCCATCCTTTTAATTACACAGGAGTGACTTATAAGTCATAAAATGGGAGTTTAAGGCTTTGCAAGTGGTTTTAAATGCCAAGTCGACATTGCAGTGTAAATTGCACACACAGTCTTTACAGTGGTAGGCCTGGGACATGTTTATGGGCTACTTGAGTGGGGGACAAAAGCAGTGCTGCAGTCCCGCTGGCATTCCGTGAAACAATGGTTTCCCATGTGAAAAACATGGAACCAAACAGAACAATAATATACAGTACATAGATGTAAAAAAACATTTATTGATATAAGGGCACAGATTTATTATATGCCCTGGACATACAGATACATATTTGGTTGTTTGTCGTTCTGTGGAATGCATACATTTATGTTGCTTTCTTTGTTATATGAATGTACTGTATATCATTGTTATGTTTGGTTCTGCTTTTTTCATGTGAGACACTATGCACATGATATATATATATATATACGATACGGGGCGGACACTTGTCTGTATCTACTTCAATGATGAAATAAATCGATATCATGAAGTAACCCCCTTCGTTTGGAGTATGTATATATATATATATATATATATATATATATATATATATATATATATATATTCACTGAAAAAACCATAGGTTTCACACATGTTATAGTTAGCGGAAATTTTACTGATAAAAAACCAATGAAATTCCCCCGTTATAGTTAGTGCAGGCAACTATAACTCACGCGACCGCAATCCTCTGCTGATGCTAATACTGTATTTAGACACTTATTTGCCCATGTCTTCTTCCATACATTTTTAGCTATACATATATTACAAATATTTTTTTTTCATAAAGACACATATGTCATCAGCAGAAGATTGCGGTCGCGTGAGTTATAGTTGCCTGCACTAACTATAACGGGGGAATTTCATTGGTTTTTTATCAGTAAAATTTCCGCTAACTATAACATGTGTGAAACCTATGGTTTTTTCAGTGAATTTGCAAGGTTTTTTAAATGCTAATTCCTAACTATAACGTGTGTGAAACCTATGGTTTTTTCAGTGAATTTGTACGGTTTTTTAAATGCTAAGTTACTGT
The DNA here is from genome assembly GCF_964204655.1 of Triturus cristatus. NCBI lineage: Eukaryota > Metazoa > Chordata > Amphibia > Caudata > Salamandridae > Triturus > Triturus cristatus. The sequence continues at coordinate 165,958,757 of NC_140580.1, read as the reverse complement.
ACGCCATTCGTGGCGTGCGCGCCCACTTAACGCAGTTCATTCCGTGCACGCACGGTGCGCTTCGCGCACCGTGCGCACACAGTGAGAACGCGGTGCGCTTCGCGCACCGCGCGCCCACTTTACGCAGTTAGTGCCGTGCACGCACGGTGGGCACGCGGTGCGCTACGCGCACCGCGTGCCCACGTTACGCTAGATGGGCCATGTACGCGCGATGCGCTTCGCGCACCGTGCGCACATGGAGGACATATGATGCACTTCGTTTTGAAAGGTAATATTTTAATTTTTCGTAATTTTTATAAGCCATGCACAAATGGTGCCCTTCGGGCACCATTTGCACACGGGGTGGAGAGAGTGTGGCTAATTTTTTCTTTTATTATTTTTGTTTAAAATATTGTGGTTTTTCACACCTCCAATAAGCCCTGGGCATTTGGTGGCCTTCGGCAACCAAAAGCACAGGGGGTGGGGAGAGTGTGGATAGTGTTTTTTTTTATTACATTTTTTACCGTACGCGTACGGTAAGCGTAATCGGCGAAATTAGCGAAAAAATAAAAATTCAATTTTTGGCCTTGGGGGGTCTTTGGGGACTCCCTCATCATGGCTATGTGTGTGGGAGCTGTCTAAACAGCCCCATTACATGTTTATTGGTTTTATTTAACAACCTAACTCTCAGTGCGAGAGAGAAAATGGCGGCCGCCGCTTCCTGGTTTCGGCCGATTCGAATGTTTACTAAGATCTAAGAGCCAATCAGAATCGCGCTCGCGCACGCCACCGTACGCGTACGGTAAGCTTACGGTAAGCGTACCGTAAGCTGGCTCAGATATATATATATTGATTTAAAGGCTATTTTCTCAAAATCTACTGAACAGATTTACACCAAACCTACAAAAGGCACTTCCTTGACCTGAGGACTACCTCTCTGCCAAATTTCTAGTAATTCTGTTCAGCCGTTCGGGCTGTAGCCCTGTCTAAAGGTCCTATGGAAAAATGCATGGGAAAAACGCGTTTTGGGACCCCCCTTTTATCTCAGCCCCCGCTTGACGAACCCCCCGAGATTTTCAGGGTAGGAGCGGAGCGTAGCGCCCCACCTATTTTGAGAAATTCGCGAGGATTCGTCGACCGGCGCCAAAGTTATTCCAAATAGAATGTTGCGGTTTTCCTATGGAAAAGGGGTCCTAACTATAACTACCTACTGGCGACCGCCAGTAGGTAATATATATATATATATATATATATATTCACTGAAAAACCATAGGTTTCATGCATGTTTGAGTTAGGAATTGGCATTTGAAAAACCTTTGAAATTCACTGAAAAAACCAAAGGTTTCAGGGGCGTTATAGTTAGGAATTGGCATTTAAAAAACCTTAGAAATTCACTGAAAAAACCATAGGTTTCAGGGGTTTTATAGTTAGCTGGACATTTCCCTCGTACAAAACCCTAGAAATTCACCTGTTATAGTTAGTTCAGCTATATAACGGCCCTGAAACCTTTGGTTTTTTCAGTGAATTTCAAAGGTTTTTTAAATGCCAATTCCTAACTATAATGTGCATGAAACCTATGGTTTTTTCAGTGAATTTCAAAGGTTTTTTAAATGCTAATTCCTATCTATAACTCATCTCTGAAGATATCATGTTTAATGATTTTGATTGGATTTGTATATTTTTCAAATTCAGTGTGTCAATTTCATTAATTACGTTTACGTTTTATCACCATTTTTTAAACGTATTTTTTCAATTAATACTTTTAAAAATGAAAAAATATTATTTGAACTTAATGGGTTTTTCAAACATATTTTTTCATATTTTTCAAAATATTTATTTAACTATATGTTCCAAACTTTATTTGATACATTTTTTCAATGTTTTTGGATCCGCGCACCCTTTGCGCACCGTTCTCGATTCCTACGCGCTAGCATCTGTGCATGGTATGTGTCAGGTACGTGGTTAGTGCGCGATTCCAATGCGACTGGTACGCGACTCCCAGCCTATACGCGACACGTTCGATGTACGTAATGCGACGTTTACGCGCTTCCGCGATGCGTCATCTGCGTCTATGACGCGGTAGGTGCGCAGATCCCGCGAAGTATTTAACATTTAAAAAAACATATATATGTATTTCATGTGAATATTAATTGAAGACAAACTGTAAACTAGTCTTAAAAGTAATATATTTTTACATCTAATCCTATAATTATTTTTTATTCAATTTCACGGATGCATGCTGGGTGCATGCTGCATAAGCGCAGGGTGCGCGGATCCCATGTGACCTGCAAAAAAAGAGATTTGATTGGTTCATTACACTTCCTCTTCTAACTATTGAAAGAACCCACCCATTTCAATCATTCTTCTTTGACCTTCTTTAGAGAACCATCTCTTTGGAGAGAAGAAGATTTTTTAGACTAAGTTTACACTTAGCTCTAACTTTTTTCAACCAAAAATGGCTTCAGGGCAGCAGGCATCACCTGCATCTCCTCATATTTCTGAGGATGAGTATTTGGAGGAGGCACCACCCAAAGAACGATTTTCTTCAGTGGTGTGGAAATTTTTTACTTTTCCCGAGGGGCAGAATAAGACCAATGCCACCTTGGTCACGTGCAAGGTTTGCAAAAGAATCCTGTCGCGAGGGGATCCTAACAAGAAATACTCGTGCGGCACGGCAAGTATGATGAAGCACATGAGGACCCTTCATCCGAACAATCTTGCACGAGAAGAGTGCCGATGGATGAGAAATACTCCTGCGCCTTCCACCTCATCGCAGCCGAGCACATCAAGAGGGCATCTATCAGCCCAAACCTTTGACATCCGTCCTCAATTTCAATTTTCAAAAGGGCTCTGCACTAAGTGCAATGTGACTTTGTGCTATGGTGAGCAGTCGATCGATCTGATCTGCCGCCGGCAAGAAAGTCACATTCGCTAGTTTTTTTTTTGTTTTGTTTTATTGTTCCCTGGAGTTCATTGTTTGGTTTCTCCTGTTTTGTTTTTTGTTTGTTTTTTGCAGAAAAACCAAAAAAAAATAAAAATTGTTCAGAAAACCCCCAAAAAATTATAAAAGTAGAAAGAAGAAAAAAAAAGGTTCTTGTAAGAACTAACTTTCCTGGTTTAAAAAAAGAGCTAAATTTATTTGTTAGTGTGTGAAAGTTTAGATGAATGTATGTGTAGTACGTAATTGACTGAATGAATGCATTAGTATCGTATCATGAATGTAAGTGCAGAACTATGAAGAAGTGCTGCAGCATCACACAGCAACCTCTTTAACTGCAGTGTTCTGTAGTACTTCCGAAGCACAGGGATGCAACATATGTACATAAATATGTTGCAAATCTATGCTTCTGTCTGCACGGCTGCTTAAACTGCAGCCATGTGGTAACACAAGCACCCTTGCACCATAGTGCATGGATATCTGTGTCATGTGCTGTTTCTTTTTCTACAGGAAGACACACCTTCCTGCACAAAAACAATGAGAACATGCATTTTTCTCCTTCAATGTATGCTGAACATTTCAGCATGCATTGAAGATATAAAAATGTGGAGAAATTAAAACAATTCTCCTTGTTCTGCTTTCCTACACCAATTTTAGAATGGTGCACCATTCACACACATTTCGAGATTTATGATTTCTGATAAATCTAGACATGTGTCTTGTTCTATGAGTATTAAGTGCAATCATGCACAACAGCACTTATAGAACACCCTTTCAACACAAAGTGATCTACATGATGAGGTTGAATTTACATGGAGTATAAAAAGTGCACAGTGCCTTTTCCTCTCTTTGTAAATATGAAAGAGTATCTTACACAATAACTATGTTACAAAAAGTGACATATTTCTGTTTTTAAAATTCCTTGCGAATGATAAAAGGTAAGCACAGAGTTTTGTCTGCAAAGATGTTCAAAGAAGAATGATTGAAATAATTGCGGTCCTTCAATAGCTAAAATGGGAAATATTATGAACCCCTCAAATCTCTTTTTTTGCAGGTCACATGATATCTGATTATGGTCAGATTTCAAAAGTACATAGGTATAAACAGAGTGTTTTTAGAAACATGTTTCAACTTTGTAGCTTCTTGCAGACCTCATCATTCTGCATATTGAGACTTAGTTAAACTTACCTTCACAGTAATAGGAATAAAAAATGGTACAAATTTTTTTCACATTTTCATTCCAATCTAAATTCATAAAAATTGCTTATTTTAAAATGTTGGATCTGTGAAAGAAAAGGAAAAAAAATTATAACATGTAATAATACATTTTTTACAACACAGCATAATTTCCACAAAGTATTTTTTTTGCCTTTTTTGCTGTTCTCAGAATATATCAAATTTCACTAAAAATAGTGATTTCAATCGTACTCATCACTTAACAGCGGGCAAAAAAAAAACAATCTCAAAGATTGTTAAAAAAAACCCAACATGCTATTCTCAAACAAAAAAACAAGATACAAATCACAGATATATAAAATGCATACAGCTAACAACATTTTATAAGTTTAACTTACAAAAACTGTAAATGTTGTTGCTTTAAAATATTCACCGAATCTAAGGATGAATTTTTGGAGGATGCACCACACCCACAACGTTTTCCTTCAGTGGTGTGGAAATGTTCTACTTTTCTCGAGGGGCAAAAAAAGACCAATGCCACCTTCGTCACGCGCAAGATTTGCAAAAGAGTTCTGTTACGAGGGAATCCTAACAAAAAATACTCGTGCGGCACAGCAATTATGATGAAACACCTAAGCACCCTTCATCCAAACAATCTTGCACGAGAAGAGTGCAAACGGATGAGAAACACTCCCGTTCTGTATCTGTAAAAAAGAATCACAAATAAATGTATAATAATAACTTTCAAATTTATACTATTCCATTACTGTACAAACACATTTTATATAAAAACTGACTAAGAAACTATAGCCCTGAACCACAAGTGTGACGATCGTTAAAACACTACATGCATAGTGCATACTACTTTGAAGCAGTTCATGCCCTAAGGCCTACCTCACTAAAAGACTAAATGCTAACTGACTAAATGATTACAGTACTATAAGGAGACACACTGAGTGAGTGACAGGGTGTTTGCTAGAAGTGTATGAATACTAACTAGGGAATTGAAGGTGTGAAAGACAACTGTGTAGGTGATAAGAGGACTGCATCCATACTGGATAGGCATTTAAAGCAGTCCATGTGCTAAAGCCTGGCTCACTGCATGAGTACTTGGGTACTGACTGAATGATTAGAGTACAGCAAGGAGAGTGCCTAGGTGAATTTATAAGTGGTAGGCTTTTCGCAAAGGGAGTAGATTAGTACTTGGTACTGAATGGGTAACTAGAGGAGTGCAAAGGGAGTGACAGGATGTTTGCTGGACTGTATGGATACTGACTAGGGAATTGAAATTGTGAAAGACAAGTGTCTAGGTGGTTAGAAGACTGCATACATAGTGGATAGTGGTTTGAAGCAGTCCATGTGCTAAGGCCTGGCTCAGTGCATGAATACTTAGGCACTGGCTGAATGATTAGAGTACTGCAAAGATAGTATCTTGGTGAATTTATAAGTGTTTGGGTTTTGGCACAGTGAATGGATTAGTACATGGTGCTGAATGAGTCACTAGAGGACTGCAAAGGGAGTTACAGGGTGTTTCCTGGAAGTGTATGGATACTGACTAGCGAATTGAAAATGTGAAAGACAAGTGTATAGTATGTTAGAAGACTGCATGCATACTGCATAGACATTTGAAGCAATGTATGTGGTAATGTATGGTTCACAACATGAGTACTTGGAAACTGACTAAATCATCAGACTAATGCTAGGTTAGTGCCTGGGTAAAACTTTAAAATTTTCAGTTCTGGCACAGTGAAGAGAATAGTACATGGTACTGCACTTTAGTGTCAAACCCTGACTCATTTTATCAATGCATACGCAAAGAATAGCTTCTAAAGCTACTAAAACTTGACAACATAACCGATTTTAAAACAGTTATCTGTCATCAAATACACTATGTTACCAAATGCTTCTCTCACAATCCTTACCCAAATGTACACAGACTCACAGTGTGATTTTAGACAAGCAACACTATCCCTAGCAGTTTACCAAAACTCATTCACTAGTCTAGAAGAGGTAATGGTACTGCACACAATCTACCTATTTAAGTACAGCACATTAGTGTCAAAGCATGACTCATTTAATCAATGCATAAGCAAAGACTGGCTTCTAATGCTACTGGAACTTGACAACATGACAGGTTTTAAAAGTGTTATCTGCTAAAAAATACACGATGTTACCAAATGCTTCTCTCACAGTGGTTCCCAAATGCACACAGGCTCACAGTGTGATTCTAGACAACAACCACTATACCTAGGAGGACATTTTCTACTTTTCTCGAGGGGCAAACAAAGACCAATGCCACCTTCGTCACGCGCAAGATTTGCAAAAGAGTTCTGTTACGTGGGGATCCTAAAAAAAATACTGGTGCGGCACGGCAAGTATGATGAAACACCTAACGACCCTTCATCCAAACAATCTTGCACAAGAAGAGTGCAAACAGATGAGAAACACTCTTGTTCTGTATCTGTAAAAAAGAATCACAAATAAATGTATATTAATAACTTTCAAATGTATACTATTCCATTACTGTACAAACACATTTTATATAAAAACTGACAAAGAAACTATAGCCCTGAACCACAAGTGTGACGATCGTTAAAACACTACATGCATAGTGCATACTACTTTGAAGCAGTTCATGCCCTAAAGCCTACCTCACTAAAAGACTACATGCTAACTGACTAAATGATTACAGTACTATAAGGAGACACACTGGGTGAGTGACAGGGTGTTTGCTAGGAGAGTATGAATACTAACTAGGGAATTGAAGGTGTGAAAGACAACTGTGTAGGTGATTAGAGGACTGCATCCATACTGCATAGGCATTTAAAGCAGTCCATGTGCTAAGGCCTGGCTCACTGCATGAGTACTTGGGTACTGACTGAATGATTAGAGTACAGCAAGGAGAGTGCCTAGGTGAATTTATAAGTGGTAGGCTTTTCGCACAGGTAATGGATTAGTACTTGGTACTGAATGGGTCACTAGAGGAGTGCAAAGGGAGTGACAGGATGTTTGCTGGACTGTATGGATACTGACTAGGGAATTGAAAGTGTGAAAGACAAGTGTCTAGGTGGTTAGAAGACTGCATACATAGTGGATAGGGGTTTGAAGCAGTCCATGTGCTAAGGCCTGGCTCAGTGCATGAATACTTAGGCACTGACTGAATGATTAGAGTACTGCAAAGATAGTATCTTGGTGAATTTATAAGTGTTTGGGTTTTGGCACAGTGAATGGATTAGTACATGGTGCTGAATGAGTCACTAGAGGACTGCAAAGGGAGTTACAGGGTGTTTCCTGGAAGTGTATGGATACTGACTAGCGAATTGAAAATGTGAAAGACAAGTGTATAGTATGTTAGAAGACTGCATGCATACTGCATAGACATTTGAAGCAATCTATGTGGTAATGTATGGTTCACAACATGAGTACTTGGAAACTGACTAAATCATCAGACTAATGCTAGGTTAGTGCCTGGGTAAAACTTTAAAATTTTCAGTTCTGGCACAGTGAAGAGAATAGTACATGGTACCGCAGTTTAGTGTCAAACCCTGACTCATTTTATCAATGCATACGCAAAGAATAGCTTCTAAAGCTACTAAAACTTGACAACATAACCGATTTTAAAACAGTTATCTGTCATCAAATACACTATGTTACCAAATGCTTCTCTCACAATCCTTACCCAAATGTACACAGACTCACAGTGTGATTTTAGACAAGCAACACTATCCCTAGCAGTTTACCAAAACTCATTCACTAGTCTAGAAGAGGTAATGGTACTGCACACAATCTACCTATTTAAGTACAGCACATTAGTGTCAAAGCATGACTCATTTAATCAACGCATAAGCAAAGACTGGCTTCTAATGCTACTGGAACTTGACAACATGACAGGTTTTAAAAGTGTTATCTGCTAAAAAATACACGATGTTACCAAATGCTTCTCTCACAGTGGTTCCCAAATGCACACAGACTCACAGTGTGATTCTAGACAACAACCACTATACCTAGGAGGACATTTTCTACTTTTCTCAAGGGGCAAACAAAGACCAATGCCACCTTCGTCACGCGCAAGATTTGCAAAAGAGTTCTGTTACGTGGGGATCCTAACAAAAAATACTGGTGCGGCACGGCAAGTATGATGAAACACCTAACGACCCTTCATCCAAACAATCTTGCACAAGAAGAGTGCAAACAGATGAGAAACACTCTTGTTCTGTATCTGTAAAAAAGAATCACAAATAAATGTATATTAATAACTTTCAAATTTATACTATTCCATTACTGTACAAACACATTTTATATAAAAACTGACAAAGAAACTATAGCCCTGAACCACAAGTGTGACGATCGTTAAAACACTACATGCATAGTGCATACTACTTTGAAGCAGTTCATGCCCTAAAGCCTACCTCACTAAAAGACTACATGCTAACTGACTAAATGATTACAGTACTATAAGGAGACACACTTGGTGAGTGACAGGGTGTTTGCTAGAAGTGTATGAATACTAACTAGGGAATTGAAGGTGTGAAAGACAACTGTGTAGGTGATTAGAGGACTGCATCCATACTGGATAGGCATTTAAAGCAGTCCATGTGCTAAGGCCTGGCTCACTGCATGAGTACTTGGGTACTGACTGAATGATTAGAGTACAGCAAGGAGAGTGCCTAGGTGAATTCATAAGTGGTAGGCTTTTCGCACAGGGAATGGATTAGTACTTGGTACTGAATGGGTCACTAGAGGAGTGCAAAGGGAGTGACAGGATGTTTGCTGGACTGTATGGATACTGACTAGGGAATTGAAAGTGTGAAAGACAAGTGTCTAGGTGGTTAGAAGACTGCATACATAGTGGATAGGGGTTTGAAGCAGTCCATGTGCTAAGGCCTGGCTCAGTGCATGAATACTTAGGCACTGACTGAATGATTAGAGTACTGCAAAGATAGTATCTTGGTGAATTTTTAAGTGTTTGGGTTTTGGCACAGTGAATGGATTAGTACATGGTGCTGAATGGGTCACTAGGGGACTGCAAAGGGAGTTACAGGGTGTTTCCTGGAAGTGTATGGATACTGACTAGCGAATTGAAAATGTGAAAGACAAGTGTATAGTATGTTAGAAGACTGCATTTTTATTTTATTTATTTAATGCGTTTCATATAGTGCGGACTTTACCCGAAGGTGTCAGAGCACTTCACAATAGGAGCAGTAATGATACATAAGGAGAAAAATGACAAGTGAGCCTGTTACAAAATCAAACGGTATGTTACATGAGGCAATAGTGACAATTGTGCAAGTATCAAGAGCAAACAGAATACAAGAGGTAGCAAACGATACGTTACAAAAGGAAAAAGTGACGTGTGCAGGTTAAAAGAGCATACAAAGTGCACGTAGAGGTAAAAAAATTGCAATAAATGGCAGACACTCAAAACACTAAAACAAAAGTTACGTTACATGAGGCAGTGGTGGCCGTTGTGCATGTATCGAAAGCACACAAAATACAAGAGGTAGCAAACGATACGTTACATAAGGAAAAAGTGACATGTGAGCATGTTACAAAAGCGTTCAAAATGCAAGTAAAAGTATAATTCTGCAATAAATGGCAGACACTAAAAACACAAAAACACACTGGTAAGGCATTTCTAGAGGCATGGAGAACAGAATTTCCTATAATGGAAGGACTTCCTTCAGAAAATAGAGGGCGTGAATTAGATTTGGAAGTGTCTTTGAAGGAGGAGAGCTTTGAGGTCAGTTTTGAAGGCCTGGGAAGAGCTGGTGGTCCGGAGCTGAGGCGGAAGTGAGTTCCAGATTCTCACAGCGTTGCCTGAAAAGGATTGGGCCATCGATCTTTCCTTCTTGAAAGTGGGAGGTTCAAACAATACATTTTCTGCATTACGTGATGGTCTGGAGCCTCCAGAGAGTTTCAGTTTATCCGCCAGGTAGCGAGGGGAGGAGGAGTGCAAGGCTTTGTGGGTATCTTGTAGATAGATCTTGCCTCTATGGGAAGCCACCGGAGGGTGGATAAAATGGGTGTGATGTGGTCGCTTCTTTTGGCCACATATATGAAGCGAGCTGCTGAATGGAGAACGGACTTCAGGGGGGACAGGTGGGATTTGGGGAGGCCAGTAAGAAGAGAATTGCAGTAGTCCAATCTGGAGAGAACCAGCGATTGGACCAGGGTTTTAAGGTCGTGCTCCGGGAAGAAGCGACAAATCCCCCAAAGAAGGCGCAGTTGGTATCGAGCAGACTTTGCAGTGGAATCGATGTGGGAGAGTAGATTGAGTTTTTTGTCGAGTATGACACCAAGGGATTTTGCGCTCTCTACAATGATGGGTTTATTGTTCAGTAGATTAATCTGATCCATCCATGAATGCACTGGGGGAGGGGAAAGTGAGGAGGAGAGGAGGAGGAATTCAGTTTTGGAGGGATTTAAGATCAGTTGATGAGTTAACATCCAGTTGTGAATGGAGTCGAGAGTAGAGCTTAGGAAGGAGAGATCGTGAGTGGAGGCCACCTTAAGGTAGATTTGAGTGTCGTCCGCATATAGATGATAGTGGATCCCGGATTTGCTCAGGAGATTTCCCAACGGTTCTAAATAGAGATTGAACAGTGTGGGTGCAAGTATAGAGCCTTGAGGAACACCTTGACCGACCGCTAAAGGAGATGAAAGACTGTTCGCTATTTTGATCATTTGGGATCTATCAGAGAGGAAGGAGGCAAACCATTTGAGCACAGTGCCCTCCATGCCCATTCTCTGTTGAAGAGTGTTAAGGAGAGCGTTGTGATTGACAGTGTCAAAGGCTGCAGAAAGGTCAAGAAGAATTAGAAGACAAGACTCCCCTGAATCAAGTATCCGCAGCGCGTCATCAATCACTAGCAGCAGGGCTGTTTCAGTGCTGCAGTTTTGAATGAAGCCGGACTGGAAATTGTCCAGAAGATCATTGTCCTTGATATGGCGAGAGAGTTGTTTCGCTACACATTTTTTCTGTGATTTTCACAAGAAAGGGTAGGTTAGAGATGGGACGGTAGTTGTTGGGGTCGTTCGCATCAGTGGTGGGTTTTTTAAGCAGAGGGGTGACCTGCCCAGTTTTGAAGGAAACAGGAAGGGAGCCTTGACTGAGGGAGAGGTTGACCAGAGTGGTGCAATAGGAAAGAGAATGGGTATAGAAGTCAATGGCAATGGCACTAGGGATGGGGTCAAGAGAATGGTTAGAGGGCTTTGTATCGAGGATGCATTTAAGGAGGGCATCATCAGAGATGGGGTCAAAGTTTTGCCAAATGATTAAGGATTTGCGCTCCTCTGTAGGGGTAGGATGAATGACCTGATCTACAAGTGATTTCACCTTTTCGTCAAAGAATATAGCGAATTCCGCTGCTTTCTTTGTGGAATCCTCCAATTTGGAGGTTGGGGGAGAGATGTTTGGGTTCTTGATGAGGTCGAATAGTTTTTTGGGTCTATTTTTGGCTGAGTCAAGGAGGGATTTGAAGTGCGACGCTTTACCAAGGAAGATGTGCTTGTGGTACTTGGATCTTGCTGAACGAAGCGTGGCCAAATTTTCAGTGGAGGGCGCTTGTCTCCATTTTTTCTCAAGGACTCTTAGGTACTTCCTTTCTTCATAGAGGGATTTGTTGAACCAAGGTGCTGAGGGAGTGGGCCTTTTCTTTTTGCTTTGGAGAGGAGCGACATTATTGATTTCGACTGCAAGGACTGTGAGGCATTGGGAGGTGAGTTCGTTAACATCGAGGTCCGGGTCTAGCCTTGGAAGTGATAGCAAAGCAGAGTCACAGAGGGTACTGAGGTCAATATTTTTAGTGTCACGGAACCAGGAAGTAGCCCTCTTAGGTTGGCCAAGAGTTATAGCGCGTGATAAGTGAAGAGATAATGGGATGAGGAGGTGTTCAGACCAATCTACATGAATAGGGGTAGCGATGGTCAGCAAGCCTGCTTTAGAAATAACAAGGTCCAGGGTTGAGCCCTTAGAGTGTGTTGTTTCAGTGCAGTGTTGGATAAGATCGTTTGCAGAGAGGAAGGTGGCCAGCAAATTCGCATAGGTGTCTTGAGGCGAGCCCCAGTGGACATTGAAGTCACCCACGAAGATCTGATTGTCACTTTGCGAGTATTGGTCGCTGATGCAGTCCGTGAGTTCCTCCATAAACGAAGGGCTGCTACCAGGCGGGTGGTAGATAACATGGAATCTGAGAGGTGAGCGGTGGTGCAATTGATGCTCAAGAGATAGGCATTCAAGAGTGTGGAAGGAGCTGTTAGGAAGAGCCTAAAGTTGAAGGGAGTTTCTAAAAAAGACTGCAAGACCTCCCCCAACTTTGTCAATTCTGTCATTTCTAAGTATAGAATAGCCTGTGGGTACAAGGAAATCAAACATAGAGTGAGAGGTATCGTTGAACCAGGTCTCTCTGAGGAAGAGCATGTCAATATTGTGCAAGTTGATGGTATCGGAGATTTCAAGTTTGTGTTTTATTGCAGATCTGCAGTTGTGGAGCATACAGCACAGCTCTGTCGTGACTGTTTTAGTGACTGGGGCACTTGGGCTATGAGGGGTGATGGGGATATTGTACTTATATGAGGGCGCTCGGGAGGGTTTAGGTGGACGAGTGGTTCTGACAGAGGAGATGGTCGGAATAGTGTAGATAACAGGGTTAGTGGAAAGTGAAAGTGGAAGAAGGGTGGCGTTCGAGTGCTTGTGTGAATTTGCAGACGACAGGCTATGCTTAGCTATTATGGGGTGTGGGGGCGAGGTGCATCTCGTGGGAGGGAGAGTGTTTTCCAAAGGAATTGAGGTGTATGGAAAAGTCGAGATCTTGGAGCTTAAAACTAAAATGGTAGCTTTAAGTTGGGAGATGGAGGTGATTAGAGAGCCTAGCTTATTTTCCAGAGAGAGTAAGGTAGAGCACGGCATGTTGGGTGGCTCGATGGAAACAGGAGGGGGTGCACTTGGTGGTGGAAGGCAGGGAGAGGTGGGGGAACGGGAGGGGAGTAGGGGTATTGGGTTCAGAGGTGGGGAAGGGTTTTGGATGAGGGCAGGAGTTGGTGCACCAGGGGTGAGAGGAGAGTTGTCGTTGTTGGCGTTGCAAGAAGGATATGAATTAAGGACAAAATTAGGGGGCGATAGGAGAGGAGTGCGGCGGTGGGACGGAAGGAGAGGGGAGGAGTGTGAGGAGTCACAGGGATGAAGGAGGTTTGGGAGGAAGAGAGGGGAGGGGGTTGGAGAGGTCCTGGTAGCTAGGTGAGGTGGCTGTGAGGGAGCGGGTATCAGGCAGTGAGGGGGGATTGGGAGATAGGGAAGTTGAAGAAAGAAAGTGGTTCTGCTCGGTCCGAGGGAGGGAAAGGGTTACCAGGGGGGGAAAGGGGGTAGCACAGCATTGCTGGAGGAGAGTGGGGAAGGAGAGAGATGGAATGTATTTGTGGGGAAATCGGGGTACATAGTGAGGGGAGAAGTGGGAGGAAAAGCAGAGAGGAGGAGGAAATAAGGGGAGCATAAGGAAAATTAACTAGGGGAGAGGGCTGGAGGAGAGGTGGTCTAAGAAGGGGGGCGTCCGGTAGGGATAGGGGGAGGAGAAGAGAATGGAGTGCCGGGACGGTGCCGAATGGTGTGTTAGCTAGAGGTAAGGCTGAAGTGAAGAGGGGGGGGATACTGTGAGGGGGAAGAATGGGAGGGGAGGGCAGAGGGGAGAAAAGAGGGTCGACCTGTGCCTCCCAAGGGTGCAGCCTATTGGAGAGTGAGCGGGTCAGGGGAGGAGAAAGGGAGTAGTTGGTGGAGCTAGATAAAGAGTCAAGGGATAGCCTGGTCGCAGGGGAGGGGAGTAGGGAAGGGAAGAGGTGGTCAAAGAGAGAGAGACAGGTGTCTTTGGCTTGGATCATGACAGTACCGTTGTTATAGAGTGAGATAGTGAGGATGCCGTCAAAACCCGCAGAGGGGGACATTTTTAGCTGTTTCCCATGAGGGATAGAGGAGGAGGAGGTGGCGTTAAGGGAGTTGTAAAAGCTGGTAGACCAAGAGGGTATGTCGTGCGTGAAAAAAATGAGATCGTTTTTGAGCCTCCCATAACGACCATTGTAAAACTGATCAACAAAAAGGGAATCAGGGAAACATTCAATGGTGTTATGCTTGAAACGTTTTTCTGCAGCTTTAGTCAGGTTAGAAGAGTAAATGATTTTGTAGCAATTAATTCCAGACTTAATTCGAGTGGTGGCCATGTTGGGAAATTGTGGAGGAGGAGGGTGGTGGGGATATGAGAAGGGTGTTGCTAGGAAAGCAGTGGTGAGGAGGAGTATGAAGACAAGAAGGGGGCACATAATCCAGACGTCGGGTGAAGGGAACTGAGCTATTGTGGAGTCAGGAAGGTGAGGTGATTAGGAACAGGTTGTTACTTCAGAACAGGACTGATACAACAAGATAGGAGAGAAGATGGAGTGGTGTAAGAGATAAATCACTGTACTTAACATCATCCTGTGACATAAACCACATTATGCACAGCATCACAATAGGCCCCAAACGCATTGTACGCCCCAAATCTCAGCAGTCTAATATTAGACACTTACCTTCTATGTATCTCCAACATTAGGGGCATAAAGCACAGGGTGGAGCATAATCTCACTAGCATAAACCAAAGTATGCAAGACAAACTCAAAATCATACAAACACATTTAGAGGTAGTCAGAACCGGGTCCAAAAATCAAACTACAAGAAATACATTTCCTAGCACCACAATTACACATTGGGGCCTGGCGCCCTACAAACCTCCCGGTCCCCCTGGTCAACTGGCCATCTCAAAGGGGCTCAAATGCCCTGTGTCCAGAATTTCGGGCTGCTGCCAATGCAGCGAAAGACCAGGGTGCGTACTTGCGCAAATCTAAACGTTGCAGCTGGCACTAAGTGCTGCACAGCTGTGAAGAAATGGGGCAAGGAGTGCATCTCACTCCTAACTCAGGCTGAACTACCCCCAAATACCCTGAGAGTCTAGAGGAGGACAACTTTCGTCGGTTCACCCGTTGGGAGAGGAATTATCTGCCCTTATTGTCCCTTCAGGGCCCCAGACTTGCGCCTCGTTCTGCCTTCCACCCTAGTGGGGGGTTTCGCGTGTCTCCCAGGGCCTCTCAGCAACACGGGTAAGTCCTGGGCTCCCCATGTTCTTCCCCCTTCGGCATGCCACAAGCCAGCGCTCTCCGTGGGCTCCCGTGCTCACCACCGTTGGGGCCCTCGGCCGGTTCCGATCCCCCGCAGCTAATGAGAGATCCCCGGGTCCAGGCTCTGAGGGCAGTGTGCAAAGTATATTGTCAGGGGAGCGAGTGCTGGACAATCGCCGCTCCCGATCTGCGGTCTGTAACATTACCGCAGACCGCCTGGAGCTCCCGGCGCCGCCATCTTGGGGTCAGGCTGCCTCTGCAGGGCGCGCGTTATGCCTCACCTCACCTGTGCACAGTCCTCAGCCGTCATGCGGGCAGACTCAATGTCACAGCCTTGCAGTGCACAGCGTGATGTCTGCGGGTGAAAGCACTGCTCAGATCTGGGGGTCGCAGGCCCGACAGGGTCAGTGCGGCAATCTTACCTTCGAGATGGAAGCACACGATGAAGATCAAACAGGTACTGCAATGGAGGCCACCATCTTAATTTCCCCAGCGTCCTCCTTTATTTTACAAGTCTTCTCACAGCCCTGCTAGTCCTACTCGGCAATTCCCACAACCCAATCCACACTTACAGCATGTAGGGCTGCGATCATAGATGGTTGGTTTCGTCGATGCAGCTACATTCCAGGCAAGGTTTCCTTTAGTGTCTCTCTGATTTGCAAAAACAGCAATAGATGGCGATTTTTTTTGTTGCTTGTTTTTTTTGTTTTTAAACAAAATCAGTTCTGGTGACGCTACGTACGATTAATGATGATATTCTGAGCGTTAAAACATAACTCCAAACGCGCCTTCATTTTTAGGGGGTTGATTCTCTTTTGATTCTTCACCATCCTTTAAGTAGAGTACCTCGTCGGCCATCTTGGTTCGGTACCATTTGAGAATTGAGGGACCGGTAGTCACCCTTACTGTTAGCGACACAGTTGCAGTGCCGGTCTGACGACAGGGCGCAGACCTCCAGAAGTCGACGATTGCTCCTCGCTGCGGCACGCTTTCTGATGCCTGACTGCTGAGCTCAGTGTTGCATGACTGGCCCCTGTCTCTGGATGTCCTCCTCACCCCCCTCTGTGGCACCACGGGGTGCCCCTCTCATACAGCAGTGGGAACCGCTGGCGCCGCTGCCCACATCTGCTCCCGGAAGAGGGATTTCCTGCCGCACCTCTGAGTCTTCGAGAGTGGAAGGAGTGACTCCGAGGAGCCTGCCTGGGGCTGCCAGACCAGATACTGCATAGACATTTGAAGCAATCTGTGTGGTAATGTGTGGTTCACAACATGAGTATTTGGAAACTGACTAAATCATCAGACTACTGCTAGGTTAGTGCCTGGGTAAAAGTTTTAAATTTTCAGTTCTGGCACAGTGAAGAGAATAGTACATGGTGCTGCCAAGACGCCCACGGGCATTCGCGCGCTCTACAAGTTGACAAATCAAATCAAATCAAAACCAAATCTGCACTTTCGTGTCAAATCCTGACTCATTTTATCAATGCATAAGCAAAGAATAGCTTCTAAATCTACTAAAACTTGACAACATGACCGATTTTAAAACAGTAATCTGTCATCAAATACACTATGCTACCAAATGCTTCTCTCACAATCATTACCCAAATGTACACAGACTCACAGTGTGATTTTAGACAAGCAACACTATCCCTAGCAGTTTACCAAACCTCATTCACTAGTCTAGAAGAGGTAATGGTACTGCACACAATCTACATATTTAAGTACACCACATTAGTGTCAAAGCATGACTCATTTAATCAACGCATAAGCAAAAACTGCCTTCCAATGCTACTAAAACTTGACAACAAGACAGGTTTTAAAACAGTTATCTGTCAGCAAATACACGATATTACCACATACTTCTCTCACAGTGGTTCCCAAATGCACACAGACTCACAGTGTGATTCTAGACAAGCAACACTATCCTCAGCAGCTTACCAAAACTCATTCACTACTGTGCAAGGGGTAAGGAGACTGCACACAATCTACATATTAAAGTACAGCACATTAGTGTCAAAGCATGACTTATTTTATCAATGCATAAGCAAAGACTGGCTTCTAATGCTACTAAAACTTGACAACATGACAGGTTTTAAAACAGTTATCTGTCAGCAAATACACAATGTTACCAAATGCTTCTCTCACAGTGGTTCCCAAATGCACACATACTCACTGTGTGATTCTAGACAAACAACACTATCCCTTGCACTATACCAAAACACATTTCTTCATCTAGAAGAAGTACTACATTTTAGTATAGAAACATAACATAACTCAATTCACAAATTCATAAACAATGAGTGGTTTCTAATTCTACCAAAATATAAAAACAGCACAGTTATCTGTCTGCAAACACATGAAAAACACAAATGCTTATCACAGAATGGTTTCTACATGCACACACACTGTCAATAAGATTGTAGAGAAAAAAAGTACTCCCTACACTTTAGCAGGAGAAATACATTAGTCTGATTAAAATCAAAATAGTCTACATACATCCCCTCACAATTAAATAACTCACCTTTCAAGTTGTCTTGTAGATTAAGAAGTATATCAGTCACACACCAGATTTTCTTTTACAGAATCTCTGCACTGTGCACCTCTCAGCAAAAACAAAGAATGGAAAAGTTTCCCTTTCATTTTCCACACATATACCTGTAAACATCAAATCACAATCCTTCGCACATAAACTCAAAAGCAAACACACATTTCTATTGGTTAAACATTTCAACCCTTTCCAACTGAAATACATTTCAACCCTTCCCCCAATCTGCCTTCTGCCTCTTACCATAGAAACAGGTCATGAAACACTGCACTGAGCACACAGGTCACAAATTCAGCACACAATGTTGCTAATCAAGACAGGAAGTGTGCTAGACTTTTCAACATATCAGCTTATCATATATAATGTTCCTTACAATCTGTTTTTGTTAACCAATAAGAATTATACCTTTAAAAAAATCAGAAATATACACCCTACTTTCAGTGTAGAAAGTAGTGATACAACCAATGATTTCTTGTCTTTTTAAAAAAAAAAAATCTGTGGATCCGCGCACCCAACGCGAGAGAATCCGCGCACTGTTCGCGCATTTCGCCATTTAAAAAAAAAAAATGGGGCCCCAGGGGGTCCTTCTAGGACTCGCTAAGAACCTCTAGAGGGTCAGAGTATTTCCACTCTGCCCCCTTTAGATGTTTTACACACTTATTCCCCTTGCTTCTTCAGCCTCGCTTCTACCGAGGCAGAAAATGGCCGCCAACAGTTCCTGGTTTCGAATGTTGACAGACACTCGATAGCCAATTAGCATTCAGCGCGCGATCGGGAGGGTGTGCGCTCGGTTCGGGGAGGGTGTGCTCACGGTGCGGGTAGGGTTCGAGGATCCTCCCCGGCCATAGATATTTATGTACTTTTAACTCTAATTTTCTCCTGAACTACTGAACGGATTCACACCATTTATGCAAAAGGCACGAGTCTGAAATGAGGACTACCTCTTTGCCAAATTTGGTGTCATTCCGTTCACCGGTTAGGGCCGTAGCTGCGACAACAGATCCTATGGGAAATTGCATGGGGAAAACGCGTTTTGGGACCCCCCTTTTTTCTCGGCCCCCGCTTGACGAATCACCACAAAACTTTCAGGGTAGGAGCGGAGCTGGCCAAAAGTTTGGAAAATTTCGCGAGGATTTGTCAACCGGTGCCAGGCTTATTGGGAATAGAATGTTGCGGATTTCCTATGGAAAATAGGTCCTAACTATAGCTATCTACTGGCGACCGCCAGTAGATAATATATACTTAATCCAAAACCCGGAAATACGGAGCTTTCTCACGGCGGTCCTGGGCGGGCTCCGGCCGTCCCATAAATCAAAAATTACTTCCACATTCAAGATGGAAGAAATCCAGGACTCCCAAAGGCGATGCTTTTAGAATTTATTTCAGGCACAAAGCACCTCACCAACGCGTTTCGCTTACAGCTTGGTCACGGTGATAACAAAAGCTTTATTCAGTCTCATTTTAAGAACAGGTTTCGTTCAAATCCACGAAACAAAGGTTTTGGGAGTCCTGGATTTCTTTCATCTTGAGTGTGGAAGTAATTGTTTACTTGTGAGCACCTGTAGTGGAATCCTTGAAATCTTGTGAACCATGTTTTAGTGGAAAAGCACATGCACTTTAGCACTGGTTGGCAGTGGTGATGTGCTCAGAGTGCTAAGGCCAACAAAAAGAATAAGCACAAATATGAAGAAAGCAGCCAAAGGTTTGGGGGAGACCACGGTGAGGCTGTTAGTTCTAACACAACAAAATTACTTCCAGCTTTAACTTAAAGGTTCATTTATTTTTAGAGGGAAAGATGCAAAACTATTGGACCTGCTACAGGTCAAAGCAATAACATCCGTTTTTAGGATTCAGACGAATATTGGCCAGGAACAAATTTGACTGGAGTTTGGCCTTTAAAAGTAGGCCTTAGAGTGCCAATCAGTATTTCTGAAATGTTTTCTTGGCTTCATCGGAATCTGTCTCTCTTGCCAACATGTGCTGGTTGGCAATCATCAACTCTGCCCGCACTGTCATAGGGCGGGTCTACATGAATCAATCAAGAAAATGTATTTTATTCTATGAGGACGAAGGAGTAATTGCAGCTAAAAAGCATGCTTGCTCAATCACCAACTCTTATGAAACTTTGAGCATTCAGTCTTACCTGACCACACATTTTTCTCCATGTGTGCGTGATTCATTCCCAAGGCTGAGACTTGCTGCTTCTCCAATTAATGATGGGAGTCCAAAAAGGTTACATGATTGGCCAAATAATAAATGTAGGCTTTATGGCTACTAGGAGGAATCACTATTGCATAAAGTATGTATTTGCCCAAGTTTATTAAATTCCCATCACATTTTGCTTGACATTTATCCTTAAAAGCAGGGGTAAGAACATGCTGTCAATCCCTTATTTTATGTTTATCAGGCAGCTGTATTGCTCTTATCTTCCAGTTTGTTTAGTTGTTGATTAATGCCGAAAAAGAACTGTCTGTTTCAATTTAACTTGCTTTTTAATTGAGAACATTGCTGTTTATTTGTTGATAGCCAATTACCAGTATCAATTATTCCCTAGGATCACTAAGTCATTGTATTTCTGCTGAGTTTTTGTTTTATTCAAGGGTTGAATAGGGAAAATCACTCAACAGTATGCACTTTCACATGTTTGCACATGTTTTGTGAATGTTTTGCCCGCACCTCGCTGTTTAGTAATACTTGATTACAATTTAGTGGGATTAGAGCTGTTGGCTCATGAAATGAATTGGCTATGTTAATTACAGCAAAGTAGTACAATTTATTAATTCACTGGTTTCAATTCTGCTGCCAGGTAAAGTTTAAATCATCTGTTCACATATATGCTCTTTGCACTTTTTTGATTTACATCTGTACATTTTATCCTCAGGGTTGAAACTTTGAAAAAATGTATTTTGCTTGTCAACCCTGCCTATAGAAATGTTACATATCTGATTGAATTTGTTGAAGGATCATCAAGTCATATTATTTGAGTCGTGTCTTTGAGTTATTCAAGCATTGATTAGGAAAATAATTGAACAGTATGCACTTTAGCACATCTGCACATGTTCTGTGAATAATTTGTCCACGTTCTGCCGCTAAGCAACAACGAATATAATTTAGTGGATTTGGGGGCATACCAGCAAGGGAGGTATTGCCGCTTTAGTTGCACTTTTTGCCGATAAAGCGGGGTATTTTTATCGCCCTATTAGCCAGCTGTCGCTAACAGCTGTTAGCGACAGCTTAATGGTGCTAGCGGCCGTTTTTTTACCGCTTTGCATGTAAGCGATATTTATCGCTAATGACATGCAAAGTAGGCATTCCTCACTAAAAGTAATAGGAAGAAGTCTCTAACACAACTTCACCCTATTAGCAATGCCCGCGAAGCAATAAAAAAACTTGCGCTAACCGTGATTATCGCTAGATTTTAACACCTGCTAAAATCCTGACTTAGCCATTGTTTTCTATGTGAGGTGGATTCTACGGTTGAATCCTCACCTGCCTATTAGCAACCTTTTTCCAGCGACCAGCGATAGCCGGTGATAAAAAATACAACGCTAAGGGCGCTTTGTGATCATTATCGAACTTTCATGGTAATATGGGCCTTAGAGATTTGCGACTCATGAAATTACTTGATTACTGATACCTGCCCCTAGAGAGGGGCTTGTCCCATGTAATGAACTTGCCCCTTGCAAAACAAAATCTCCTAGGTCCTTGAAACTGAAAGAATTCCAGAACAGCGCCTCCATGTTCGATATAATCAGCCCTACATAATGATCCCCTTGTAATTTAGGATACGAGTGGCTTGAAAGAATCTGATAAAATTTACCCAGGGCCTAGAGCTGATCGCGAAACCCATAAAGGGACTTATACCTGGTCTTCTTGGACACATTTGCTGTTTTAATGAGTGCTGTAAAATTTGCGGACTCCTGCATTATTTTGGCTACAAAAAAATCATACAGTACACCTCTTCCTTCCAATAATATCATAAATATATCCATTAATGCTGCTTGATAATACTTCTGCATACAGGGGAGTGTCAAACCTCCCTGACCCATGTTTAGTTGCAGGACAGAGAATTTCACCCTTCGGCACCTTCTTGTTCTAAATCAAGCGCCTGAATATAACTGTTTCTAATACTGATTGGTATATTGGAATAAGAGAAGGGGTAAAATGGACATCTTAATTAGAGCAATCCTCACGATCACTGTCAAAGGAAGTGACTACCCTTCGAGTAGCCCATTGATTTTCTAATACATTGCCATGTAATTTAACAGGTATAACTGGGAGAATCGGATGATATGAATTTACAGCCATATGAATTTTTTCCATTTTTAATATGCTCACTGTAGTGGGGGGGGGAGCCTCCTTCTCCTCTTGTATATAATTGAATAAGTCCATTAAGAAAGGTACCAATTCTTTATCGAATATTTTATAAAATTTAAGAATTGCCTCATCCAAAGAGCTTGTTAGTTGGGGTAGTTGTACAGAACTGTAATATTTTTCTATGCTGGACAATGGAACTGAATACTGAGACTGATATATGCTTCTGCAGTGCTGTAGAACAACCTGAGCGACTTCGTCCTGCTCTATTACCATCTTATTAAAAGCTGAATTCTCAATTTGCCTGATTGATGATGTGTCCTGCTTAATTCAAGTGGACATGGTCAATAATGTGCCTATATGCTAATTCTCCTCATAACGTTGCTGCTGTTATGCATTGGAATTGTTTATTTCCTCGAGTCTGTTATAACCTCACTGTCATATTTAATGCTACCCAGCCTAACTATATCCTAGCTGCTCAGCCAGAGTGAGAGATGGTGATGGAATGTTGGTGTAACTGTGATGAATGGAATGCATGGGTGCCTGTGTGGATGAGTGGATCACAGTTGGAGAAGGGCTGAACAGCAGGGAGGCTGCTCCTGGTGGGGCTGGAGTATAGGCTGGAGAGATGGCTGGCAACATGAATAAGGACTGATGTTCATATTCACTTGGAACCAATAAAGAAGTCTTCAAACTCTACCTGGCTACCTGTATCAACCTGTGCGTAAGCAAAAGACACACAATTGATGGATGGAATGCACAACAAATCAAAACATTCACCTCCAGTCAAAAGATCTGGGTTGAATCCATCACTCTTTTGCTCACCATGCCACCCCAGTTTAGACCTGGCCATATGCAAATCAGTCTTGACCCTGTGCCTAATGGGAACAGTTCAGCCCGAACTGCCAAGCCAGGTCCTCTGTGGACCGGAAACAAGCATCCTAGTACCGGTTTTGGGGTTTCACCCCTCTTCAGCCAGGATAGCTTGATTTCAGTGGCAGAGTGAGCCCAGGACCCACGTCTGGGCATACCTGGTGCACTTAAGGCGAGAAAGCAAAAGACACACAATTGATGGACGGAATGCAGAACAATTTAAAACAGTCACCCCAGTCAAGAAATCTGGGTTAAATCCATCATTTTTTTGCTCACCATGCCACCCCAGTTTAGACCTGGCCATATGCAAATCAGTCTTGATCCTGTGCCTCATGGGAACAGTACAGCCCGAACTGCAAAGCCAGGTCCTCCCTAGACCGGAAACAAGCATCCTAGGACCTGTTTCATGGTTTCACCCCTCTTCAGCCAGGATAGCTTGATTCCAGTGGCACAGTGAGCCCAGAACCCATGTCTTGGTATAACTGGTGCACTTAGGGCGAGAAATCAAAAGACACACAATTGATGGACGGAATGCAGAACAAATCAAAACATTCACCCACAGTCAAGAGATCTGGGTTATATCCATCATTCTTTTGCTCAGCAAGCCACCCCAGTTTAGACCTGGCCATATGCAAATCAGTCTTGACCCTGTGCCTCATGGGAACAGTCCAGCCGAAACTGCCAAGCCAGGTCCTCCCTGGACCGGAAACAAGCATCCTAGGACCGCTTTCAGGTTTCACCCCTCTTCAGCCAGGATAGCTTGATTCCAGTGGCACAGTGAGCCCAGGACCCACGTCTGGGCATACCTGGCACACTTAGGGTGAGAAAGCAAAAGACACACAATTGATGGACGGAATGCAGAACAAATGAAAACATTCACCCCCAGTCAAAAGATCTGGGTTAAATCCATCATTCTTTTGCTCACCATGCCACCCCAGTTTAGACCTGGCCATATGCAAATCAGTCTTGATCCTGTGCCTCATGGGAACAGTCCAGCCCGAACTGCCAAGCCAGGTCCTCCGTGGACCGGAAACAAGCATCCTAGGCCCGGTTTTGTGGTTTCACCCCTCTTCAGCCAGGATAGCTTGATTTCAGTGGCAGAGTGAGCCCAGGACCCACGTCTGGGCATACTTGGTGCACTTAAGGCGAGAAAGCAAAAGACACACAATTGATGGACGGAATGCAGAACAAATTAAAACATTCACCCCCAGTCAACAGATCTGGGTTAAATTCATCATTCTTTTGTTCACCATGTCACCCCAGTTTAGACATGGCCATATGTAAATCAGTCTTGACCCTGTGCCTCATGGGAAGAGTCCAGCCCGAACTGCCAAGCCAGGTCCTCCCTGGACCGGAAACAAGCATCCTAGGACCGGTTTCGGGGTTCAACTGTTGTTTTTGCATTTGTCACCCCGAGTGGAACGGGTATGCCCAGACGTGAGTCCCGTGCTCTCCATGCCACTGGAATCAAGCTATCCTGGCTAAAGAGGGGCAAAACCCCGAAACCGGTCCTAGGATGCTTGTTTCCAGTCCAGGGAGGACCTGGCTTGGCAGTTCGGGCTGGACTGTTCCCATGAGGCACAGGGTAAAGACTGATTTGCATATGGCTGGGTTCAAACTGGAATGGCATCGTGAGCAAACAAACAATGGATTTAGGCGCAGATCTCTGTACCGGGGTGAATGTATGACATCGTTCTGCATTATGTCCATCAGCTGTTGTTTTTGAACCTGTGTTTTAGGGCACAACATACTTTGGCGGCGACTGGGCCTGGACTCAAGCGTCCTTAAAGATTTAACAGCTGTCTACATATGGTACAGTATCCAAGAGAACAAAGAAAGCAGAAAATAAAGCTCAAAGCGTTGTGATTGGAGCAGCAGGCAAGGCAGCCCCACTAGTGTCCTTGACAAAGGACAGCCCAACCACCATTGCCCAGCCTGAACATGCTCCATTGGACTTACAGTAAGGATTAGTGAGTAGGTGGTGTAAGGAACACCACTGCCACAAGTGGGTGATCCGGCCACGTCTTTTTCCTGTGGTCAACAAAGAGTGTATTGATTTGGTGAGATGGCATCATATGTTTTTTAAAGTCATCTTCATGGATATTCCTTATGGGCTGTTTCTCTTTCATTGTGTGTGCCCTGGTTCAGGATGTTTCTACTCTGGGAGGAGTGGCTGCACAACATGTGATATTATTCTGAAAGCCCTGCACTGTCGTGTCTCTGCAAGTTTTGTTCTTCAAGCAAGTGAGGACATTTTCTGTAGCTGGGTCTCGCTGCCTGCAGCAAATGGGGTACATCAAGGTGAGACTAATGCTTATTTTTGTTTCATTTTTTTCACGTGAAATGACTTGCCTACACTGAGGCATGCGCATCTGTTGCGCATCGCTCTGATTTTAAATTGTGACATGAGCTGGTTCATGCGCCTCTTTCAACAATACTATGAATATACTTTTATGTGGTTTTCCCTGGGTTTTTATGTTTGGGCAGCAATGTCAGTTCAACTACAACAGAGAATTTTAAAATAGAACGCGGGAGCTCAAAAACCTTCATGGGGATCGCGCGTTGTTTCTTCAGTGACGTGCTGCCATCACGTTCTTGGAACCTTCAGTTGTGTCATTCGTCATGGTTTCAGCTCGGTGTTAGGGCTATGGACGTTTTGGTGCACGGACGCACCGTGAGCCACTCTGCATCAATGTGATTTAACGTGCCTCCATCTTGGGATTGTGAGCTGTTTCAAGCTTTAACAGTCTTCAGTTTGCCAATCACGTTTTCATTGCAGTATGGCGTTTGTTTCCATGAGTAAGGGACTATGGGGCATATTTACAAGCCAGGCGATAAAATTATCGCCGCTTTAGCGGCAAAAAACTGCCGCTAAAACGGCGATAATGGGCTTGATAATATGCTCTATGGAATTCCAATTGAAACCCATGTGAGATGTGAAGGACGTCTAACATGGGCTTCAATTGGAATTCCATAGAGCATATTATCAAGCCCATTATCGCCGCTTTAGTGGCAGTTTTCTGCCGCTAAAGCGGCGATAATTTTATCGCCTGGCTTGTAAATATGTCCCTATATTACTTATGTCCGACACGTGAAGTGGTTCTTGTAGAAAAGTGCCTGAGCATCCACTCAATGGTATGAATCACACGGAGGCATTCAATAGTTGAAGCAGCGAGGTTTATTCCAAGTCATCACTCCAAGGTCATTTCAATAATGCCATCACAACCATCGCAACGTTCCCACCTCGAGCCCCACATACTTGAAACATCACAATCCGCGTGATCGCCACGAGCGTGAAGGAAACGCTCGTGAAGGTCACGCTGCACATAAGATATGATTAATGTATATGCAACACATCTTCCCCCTTTCATTTATTTATTTTTTTTAATTTTTTTTTCCCACTAACACATGGCATAATCCTTGAATCTTTCTGGATAACGATGTTCACGTTTTCCCCTTGAATCCCCTCCCAAATTTGGACAATGAGGGTGCTGTTCATTATGGTCTTCAATTGATTGTCGACTCATCCCAATATTTCTAGCTGGATGAGAAACCCCTTTGAACAACGAAATTCTATTCAAATTCCAGACACTTCCTCCCTCTATTCGCACCGCACTATTAAACACTTCTATTACCCTCTTAGGATCTGACCAACACTGTGAACCTTTAGGAACACTTTCCTTCCTCTTCACCCGAACAAAATCACCAACCACAACCTTCACTTTACTACTGGTACCTCTTTTCTTATCCATGAATATTTTCATTTTTCCTTTTTGCTCATTAACCCTTTGTTTCACAACTTCATAATCAATGGCATTGAATTTCTTATCATTCCAATCCTTTTTTAACCACCATGGTACAAGACTGGTACTTGGTTTACGTCCCCTTAACAATTCAAATGGACTAGCTAGTGTTACGGAATTTGGAGACGTCCTGTAAGACAGTAACATAGATTGCAATGCAATGCTCCAATTTAGGCCCCCTTTCAATGACAACTGTATCGCTTCCTTCATAACACGGTTAAACCGTTCCACCTGACCATTTGCTTCTGGATGGAAAACAGCTATTCTCCTATGTATTACATTACATTTCTCAAGAAATGCCTCCATCTCCTTGCTGATAAATTGTGGCCCATTATCCGTGACTATTTCTTGCGGAATACCTTCCCTACAAAATATCTCATCTAAAAATTCAATAACGCTTTGTGAGGTGACTTCTTTTACCATCTTAACTTCAGGCCACTTCGAAAAATAATCAATAAGCACAATACCAAAACATTTATCCTTTGGCAAGACTTGAAAAGGACCAATGATATCAAGGCCTAATTTCCTCCATGGACCACCGGGATAAGCTATAGGATGAGATTCTACACGTAAAGGAACAGCAGATTTGTCACTACTGGAACAATTACTGCATTTGCTTACAAATTGTTCAATGGAAGAATCTATCCCGGGCCACCAAAATGCTTCCCTAACTCGTCTTCTGGTAAATGAAGTTCCAAGATGGCCCTCATGACCGATCTCCATGACCGTATTTCTAAGTCCAAAAGGTGGAACCATTTTGTCCCCCCTCATAACCAATCCATTTTCAATTGCTAATTCTTCATGAATTTTCGAAAAACTCATCATGTCACCCGACAATTTCCTTACTTCCGGCCAACCTTGCACAATGTATTTCTTTACAATTTTTAATTCATTGTCTTTCTCCATTTCAAACATCCAATCCTCTTCTCTTAAATTTTTCCCTTTACCATGTATTATGTTTAAATCATGCGTAGTAAATGCCACTTCACAGTCATCATCTTGATAATTTTTCTCACCATTAACGGGTAGCCTTGACATACAATCTGCATGCATATTTGCTTTCCCTTGAACATACTCAATACTGAACCGGAATGATTGTAATCTTGAGGATAACCTTGCTAAACGTGCTGACATTGATCGACCTCCCCCAGGAGACATTAGAAACACAAGAGGCTTATGATCAGTTTTGATAATAAACTCAGTCCCCCACAGAAAACTTCTAAAATTTTCTACACCCCACACACAAGCAAGGAGCTCTCTTTCAATCACAGAATAATTCTTCTCTGCATCCCTTAATGCTCTAGAAGCGTAGGCTACGATCCATTCAGTACTATTGTCTTTTTGTATCAAAACACCTCCAAGACCCAAGTTGCTTGCATCTACCATGACCATGCACTTCTTACAAAAGGTTTAAAACAAGGTGCATTTTCTATGTACTTTTTCAAATTCTCAAATGCCTCAGTCATGTCCTCTGACCATATAAACTTTGCATTTTTTTTTTGTAAACATCTGAAAGGATCAACCTTAACTGAATAATTGGGAATAAATTTTGCATAAAATTCAGTTAGCCCTAGAAAAGCAACTAACTGTTCTTTTGATGATGGTACTGGAGCATTGATGATACTTTGAATATGTTTCTTCTTTGGTTTGATACCTTTCCCGCTAATTGTGTGTCCTAAATACTCTACTTCCCTTGCTTTCAACTTGCATTTATCCTATCGCAGGGTAAGACCTTTCTTAGCTAGTGCTGCAATTACATTATGAAGATTCTTATCATGCTCCTCATCATTCCTCCCATATACCAGAATATCGTCCTGGAATGCTATTGCTCCCGACAATCCCTCCAAAGTTTCTTTCATTAATCACTGGAAAACTGAAGCCGCACTAGCTAGACCAAATGGCATACGACGAAATCTAAACAACCCGTCTGGAGTAATGAATGCTGTGAAATTTTTAGAATCCTCTGAAAGAACTACTTGATGGTATGCACTCGCTAAGTCAATGCATGAAAATACTTGTGCATTTCCTAAACTGGATACCATTTCATGCAAATTAGGAAGAGGATGAGCATCAACCCAAATTACGCGGTTTAAACTGCGTAAGTCAACACACAACCGGAGTTCCCCTGAAGATTTTAACGAAATAACTATGGGAGAAACCCATGGGGAAGATTCTATGGGTTCTATGATACGATCATTGCAGAGATTTTTTAACATTGCACTCAATTTATCCCTGTAGGAGAGTGGGACATTCCTTACTTTCTGCCGGATGGGAACAGTATTCTCATGCAGTTTAATCACATGTTCAAATCCTACATATTTCCCAAGTTTCCCGCTAAAAACACTTGGAAATTCACTGATCAATTTGTCAACCAAATTGGACTCACACCGGGAACCAGAATCTATTGCAAAAACAGGAGGATTTGCTCTCGGGTCAAGTCTAATGCCCAATTCGTGTTGATGTGGCCACCCTAGGAGAGATTCTCCTGACTTTGCTACATAGATTTTGCTAAATGTAGATTGACCATGGAACACTATGCCAGCGTTAAAATAACCTATTAGATCTATTGTATGCCCAGTATAACCCTCTGGAGATACATCAGGGTGGGTTAGTAACCTATTAGGCCAATTCTCATAAAACACTCTCGCTGATATAATAGAATACAAGGCACACGAGTCAACTAGAAATCTCAAACTTTTCCCATCAACATTAATTATACACGATGGAAACTTTGATTTCCCATTCTCACTGCACATATTAATCACTGTATTGATTTCATTTTCATTTTCATCATTACTGTAAGAATTATAATCATCATCTATGCACTGTATGTGGTTTAATTTCCTCATAACGGTTTTGCAATATTTACTGAAATGCCCCTTCTTACTGCATTTTGAACACACTTTGTCAAAAGCTGGACAACCCTTAAAATTCGCTAAATGATTTGAACTCCCACATCTAAAACATTGTAAAGAAGCATTCCGTTTATCTGGACCAGTATTTTGATTCTTATATTTGTTCTCATTTTTGTTAGGATGGTAACTTTTCTGGCTTGAATTTTTTTTTTTGCTTGACGTGTTCTTTTGCATCTTTGTTGATACTGAATACGTCTCCTTTTTCGTTACCTCTGATCTCTTTTACGAATTCTTCTGAATGTTCAATAGACTTAGCGATATCGATGGCAGCATTTAACGATAAATCAGAAGTGGACCATAATCTCTCTTGAACCTTCTTACTATTGATTCGCATAAGAATTTGGTCTCTCAATACTTGTTCGTAGGAAATACATTCAAAGTCACACAAACTTGCCAATGACCTCAGAGCAGAAACATAGTCCTCAATTGATTCGTCAGGACGTTGTTTCCATGAGTAGAAGATGAATCTTTCCATTACAACATTTTTTTTCTTCCCAAAACGAATATTTAATTGAGATGAAGCATACTGGTATACATTTATTCTGCCAGGACTGATTAACGCAGGAAGTGCTTTAAATTCCTTTAGACCAAAACCCCCAAGACAATGTTTTAGTAAAGATAGTTTCCTTTCTGGTTCGCAATCATCCCCTTCAAAGACTTCAACATAAGCCAAAAATACTGGTTCCCAAACTTCCCATGGCATGGGAGGGTCACCTGATGACGAAAGGAAAGAAGGGGGTGGTACAATTCCTGACATATTTATTTACACTTAGAACTGTCTTCAATGAAAATGTAGATGCACTTAGTTTTTTTTTTTTTTTTAAAACAGAAACGAATTAAATCCTCCTTCAACTTAAACAAATTTGACACGTTTCATTAACTGTTCCTTTCCACATAAAATGATATTATTTACCTCCTTCTTCGAAATACGAAGCTCACTTCCAACGTGGTTGCTCAGTTACCTTTAGAAATAGCCTCGAAACACTCACGTTTCTCTTTATTTTCCTCCGTGTATAATTATTCAAAATGGAGGCGCAAGGTCGAAGGTGATGTTACATCCGGTTGTGATGGTAACGCGGCATGACGTAATCGCGTCCCATCACGTGATCGGAACAATAATGTGAAAGAGAATCAGCGAGAACTTCGGAATGGAGCGGATCATAAACTTCCAGGAAACTGCGGGCGCCGCTTTCAACTCAAAACAAACTGCGGCAGTGTTCCATCTACACATGGTAGCTGTAAACAAAACAACTTCTGCTGTTCCTTTCTTTATAATTTCCGCTTTTTTTTCCTTTGAGTATTTTAAGTATTCTGCGCATCCATCAGTTTTTTTTTTTGTATTCCATGTCCTTTGTGATCTCTTTCTCTGCTTTTCTTCCCAAATTTCGCTATCCTTATCTGTTTGCAGGGAAACCCTCGTAGCCTGTAATTATTTCATTTCCCGATACATCACATCAGGGTAGGTGGGCACACAGGATTCTTTTCCTTTTTTTTCCCGTATATAATTCTTGTTAATTGTTTTAAATTCAGAAATCCTTTTGAAAATGGCCCGATTCCTTCCCGCTCGTCGCCAGTGTAGAAAAGTGCCTGAACATCCACTCAATGGTATGAATCACACGGAGGCATTCAATAGTTGAAGCAGCGAGGTTTATTCCAAGTCATCACTCCGAGGTAATTTCAATAATGCCATCCCAACCATCGCAACATTCCCACCTCGAGCCCCACATACTTGAAACATCACAATCCGCGTGATCTCCACGAGCGTGAAGGAAACGCTCGTGAAGGTCACGCTGCACATAAGATATGATTAATGTATATGCAACAGTTCTCATGGTCTGCTGGTTTTGTTTTTCTCGGTTTTCCTGCTGCACTAGAGGGTCATCCTACGATCTCTGAGGACTGTTGGCTCAATGCACGGAGGCCACTGGATGCTGCTTTGAGTTCCGGTGGTGAGTGGCAGTTTGTTTTTCTTCTCTTCGGCTGCCATCTGGTGACAGAGTCGAAATTGAATGGTTGCCGTTCTACAAGGAGTTCTACTCACACTGGTCCTCGGTGTCAAGTTTGTTTGCTGTTGTTCTAAAATGTGAGGCACACAATCCCGGTGATAGGCACACCATGTACATTGACTGCCTGTGCAAATGGGGATTTAGCAAGTCTGAGGTGGGAAGCTCAAATTGCCAATGTTACTGTGTTTGGGTTTGTCCCGATGTCCATTGCATATTGCTCTTCAAAGTGTATATGTTTTGAAAGTCATCAATACTGTTTTATATGAATGTTTTTTTGGGGTCTACATGTTTAGTATGAGGCAGGTTACATATTCGCTCTATAGTGATTGTATGAAGGGTGGATCTGGCTCAAGTTTTCACTTTTGCACTAATGTGTCAGGCTCACTTCATACAATACATTGGTATTTGCACTGCTACTTTTATTGTGAAATTTCTTATACGTGGGATTGTGTCATGGGTTTAGTTGTCCGTGCTTTTCGTAAGCATAAGTTTCCTTATGAAAGGGTGTTTCTTGCTGAGTAGTACTCGGGTGAGAGGTCGCTGACCGGCGTGGGTTACAGTTTATATGTACTACTATTGGAATTATTTTTGCATGACTTATGGAAGAAATGTTCGTGTTTCGTGATGCCACAGTTTACGATTCCCTACAGATGGGTGGTCCATGTATCTTAGTGTTTGGTAGTCACAGTTTTCTCCCTTACATGAGGGATGGGTTTGGGTACTAGTCCCTTTTTGACATTTTACATTAGGTGACCTCTGCATGGTGGTAGGCTCATGGGTTAGTTCCCATTTACACATGTTTATTATGTTAACTCTTACACAGGGTTGGGTTATGGGTTTTGGCCCATTTACATGTGGTTCTGTACACAGGTACATCCCTACTTAGGGTGTGTGGTTATGGGTGTTAGCCCCATTTTCACTTTGTGTGTAAGTCGCCTTGCACCTCACATGCTGTTCTGTGTAAGTCGTCCTGTGCTTCAGGAGTTGTGTTTAAGTCGCCCTGCATCTCACTGTGTGTACTCTATGTGTTGTTCACCTTGTGGCACAAGTGTATTTTTCATGTTGGTTTCACCTTTGTTGCCTGTTGCTGGCCATGGGTGTTTTGTCCTGGGGTGTGGTCCACCCTTCTCTACATTTTTTAATTTGTTTATTGGAAAGGATGGGTATATGGTTTGACAATGTATTTTCTTGCTTGCCATTATTATCCTTTTCCTTATAGTACTCAGCGTTCTCTCTCTTGTGAAGTGGTATTTAGCTTTGCTTCCCTGAGTTAGAACCTTTTCTTGTTTTGTAAATGTATGGTTTATATTGACTCCCATGTTTTCCTACACTTTCATTTTTCTTTTAAAAGGAAGGGGATAATTTAATATCCTCACTGATACAGAGCTGGAAACTGGGCTGAAAGGATGTCTGGCAACATGAACCCGGACTTATGTATTGACTTACTTGGAACTTGAAGACGTCAATGAAACTCTACCTGGCTTCCTGTATCAACCTCTGTGTAAGAACACAACAAAGTCCCTAAGATTTAGTTTCCCACGTCCTAATCCATCCCCAGAAAGTCCCAAACCTACTGCCCCCTTACTGACCCTTGAAGCATTAGCCACTGCTAGTTGTAATTCCACTGTTGGCCTAACCCATTCTTTATCTTGATTAGTCTCAAAAGCAATGATACGTCCTTGTGCAGTGGCCTTAAAGGCCTCCCAAACAGAAAATAAACGAAGCTGTACTTCTATTGATGAATAAGAACTCTACAATGAAGCCTCTAATTTCTCCCAACCACTCTTGGTTTTGTAAGAAGGACCTATCAAGCTGCCACCTCAACCTAATAGACCTCTCTCTACCAATGGTGCCCAGATCTAATTTAATAGAAACCACTGAAGGATTGGAAAAGGCTATTGCCTAGATATCGGACCCACACCTTTTAATTGCCCAGGAGACGAAAAAAAAGTAAAGCTGAGAAGTAGTTTTAAATTGATGTGAAAAGCAAGTGTACTGTGAAAAGCCCAGGTGGGATGAACACCATGGATCTTTGAGTTGAAAATCTTGCTTCATAGAATCCATCACTTTTTTGTCTTTGATTTAAGCTGTTTTTTAGCTTTATTTGACATATCTAATGTCAAGTTCTGAATGTAATAAAAAATTTCCCCAAGGATCAAGGCCACTCTGCCCCCATTGCAATATTATGAATCTGTAATAATACGTCAGTATCGTAGCTGACTGTGCCATAATAATTGACCAAATTGTGAGGGGCCCCATTGGCAAGAACTTTACGCCATAGCCACCTCCTTTGGGGATCCCAAATCACATCCCTTACAACCCAATCAAACCCTCTCCCTAAATAAATTGCTACATCCTTTACAGCCAAACCTGCTGAGGAAAAAAAGCACTTGGTGGTATTTCTTTAGAATAAAGATCTTTGGGGCATTACTCTTGAGTTGAATCTCCTGTGGGAAAAAAAATCACCTCAGGCGCAAATGACATCAACCATTTTATCAAGCCCCTATATTTGCAGTTATTTAAAATACCATTATTGTTGCTGGAAAGAATCCTAACCTTCTGTGCAATTCAATGAATGAGTTGATAGCTGAGTTATAGTGCCGCATGTACTCTTCATATTCCTACCGACAAACACTTCCCAGCCTGTTATTTCTGGTCCTTTTCACTGAATGTGCACCTCCCAACCCTGACACCCGCTCTTATATAACCCAGTGATCCCCTGCACTACCCAATAAACCACGGGGGAGGAATTGCTCACACTAACCCCACTCACACCCATCAACAAAAATGGGTGTCATGGTGCTGCCCCTTACAGCACTCGCAATCCCAAAAAAAAGCACAACTCCCCCCGATCAAAACAACAGAAAAACAATCAAAAAGACAGAGAAAAACATTAAAGATCAGAGCCCAGCATTAGCTCGATATTTTCTGGGGAAACATCTTTTACCAAGCAACCATTACAACGCGGTATGGTTACATCGTGGTTTTAACAACGCAAGTCGTTACACCGACTTGCACTGGAGGGCGCTGTAGGCTAAGGAATAGTGTGAATTACTATTCCAACACCTTCCCTACTGTACGTAGACTGGAGTTGGAATAGTAATTCACACTATTCCTATGTCCACCGCCCTCCAACGCAAGTCGATGTAACGACTTGCGTTGTTAAAACCGCGATGTAACATACCGCGTTGTAATGGTACGCGTTGTTACATCATACATCCTGTTCTCTGCAGGAATTCCTGAGCCTCTCTAGTGCTAGCAAAAAGATGAAATTGTCCCTTCACTAGCACATGTAATTTGTACTGTTGGGCAGTGGATGCCTGGGCACCCCCAGCTCTGAATGAGCCGATCATCCTTATAAACTCCTTCGACGATGAGCAGCAGATGCTGCCATACCTGCAAAAATGCGACACTGGGGTACGGCCGAGGTTGAGAAGCTTTTCTTCTCAATTGCCTGATTCAAAATACGCTCCTCGATACAATAGTCGGCAAAGTTCAACAAAATGGAGCAAGGGTATTTTGAACTGGAGGAGCGCTGATCTGGAGCACGATGGGCCCTAGTAATAGTCAAATCTACAGCAAATGTGTGCAGTATATTGGCTAGATAAAATAATCAACCCATTGGGGTAATTGTAAGCCTTCACTCCCCTCTGGTATACCCATAATTCACAGATTAGAGCACTGTATGTAGTTTTCAAGCTCCTCAATCTTAGGGTCATATTATCAAGGTCCGGCGTTAAAATTATCGCCGCTTTATCGGCAGAAAACTGCCGCTAAAGCGGCAGTAATGGGTTTGATAATATGACGCAGAGAATTCCAATAGAAGCCCATGTTGATACCAGAACATGGGCTTCTATGGGAATTCTCTGCGGCATATTATCAAGCCCATTATCGCCGCTTTAGCTGCAGTTTTCTGCCGATAAAGCTGCGATAATTTTAACGCCGTACCATGATAATATGCCCCTTAGTTTAAAAAAAAACGTTTTCGTTTCAATAAGGATAGAGTATCTTTTCATGCCTACCACTTTACCCTCAAGTTCAGATTTTCTGAATTCAGCCTCTTTCAATCTCGCTACAAAATGTATCATACTATCTTTGCTAGCCTCTCATGCAGGGCTGTGATCTCAAGTGTCTGCGAGACCTTAAGCTCCATTATGTTGGCCAAGATGGTATCAAGCACAGTCTTAAGTGAATAATCCTCCTTGCAGCCTACCCCTCTTGCTCTCATTGTAAATCTTGAGTCTTTTTTCTACACTCAGCTTAGGAAGAAGCTGGCCTCAGCTGCTGTAGGATTCAACTATTAACCCTGAGTTTGATGGAGGGAATGCAGGCAATGAAGCGAGGAATGAAAGAACAGAGAAATCTTTGGCAACTAAGTCCAAACCTGTTGCTGGCAATACCAATGTGCCTGTGCCTCTGATGCTGTCTCTTGTGTTGAGGATAGACTTGAGGCTATTTAAACAGGCCTAGCAGACTTTCCTTTACAAAACAGAGGGTATTCCTTGGGCTTGGCTTGACCCACTCCTACCTCCAATATGGTCCTTGCTCGTGTTTCACTGTGCAAGTCTAATGGCTTAGTCTGCGTGCAAGAATGCCATGAGTCACTCACTGCAGAGTCTACCACTACACTTTGATTATTCATAGCCTTTTCCGCTTTGGCCTCCTTTTCAATTCCACTCTAACTACCGATTGCCGTAGTACTGAGTGCCACAATAGTTTTAGAGTACATTCTCAATTGTACGCTGTGATTTGACCGAGCTGAAGCTGGCTTTGTCTGCAATGTGAGCCTTTTCACTCTCTGGGAGGTGGTTGATGAAGCATTGGCTGTGCCCGTGGTGTTGGCTGGTTTTGAATGTAGCTTTGTCATGCTCTAGCTATTCTCCACAGGTAGTAGTGTCTACTGTAAGCAGTTCGATGTAATTACATAATTGTGCTCTGCTGCATTTCCTCAGCTTCCTCAATTTGTGTAGTAACAACCTCCTGTCACCCAAAGGTTACCCCTCCACCCCACAACTGCTGGCCACTCAGCAAGCGTAAGCCCACCCCGATTCCTCTCTGCCAGCCGCACTTACCTCAATTCATGGAAATTTGGTCAACGAGGTAGGAAGAAAATCTCTCCTATGAGATACTGCGTTCTCCATTGCGGATTTTCAATTAGTTTAAAAGCGGTCCCTGGGCTCACACTACTAGCTGCCGACGTCGTCTCCGTTCGCCAACTTGGAACAGAAACACACAGCTGCAGCTCCACGTGGCGTCCGTGACCCGGATGTCAGCCACTTCCATGTGGGGGCAGGCCAGAATGCAAAGTGCACTCGCTGCAGGTCATGCGGGTTACGCATGCAGAGGGTAGGCACTTCATCGCTCGCATGTTTTTGTCTAGCACCGAGAAACCCCTGGGTGAAAGTGTTCTCTGTATGTATAATTAACATAACATAACGTGCTTTACACCCCAGAATACCAAGGGTAAATCTACTCATCCTTATTAGAGACAATAAATATGGTTCAACTTCTCATTGAGAGATCATGCAACACTTTGTACTTCTTTACTTCGTCATTGAGCTACGTCAGGAGCATGTTGGTACACTGCCAATGTGGAAACTTTTATGGCAATGTGTACTACATTGGGGTACTGTGCAAACTTGCGATATGGCAGTATCTGCAACCACAAAGGATGGCACAGCTACCTGAACCAGTATTATGTGTGGTACAAGACCAGAATGTTAAGTCACTACAAAGGCATCCTGAGCAGTCATAGCAACATGAGCAGCCCGGCAGGTTTTGAGCAGCAGCACTATCACACTGAGCATCCTTATCATGAGTAAATCATTCTCTGACACTTGGCTTTGTGCAGTAGATTTAATTCTATGAGCAGCACTTCAGAATGTTTGAGCATCACTCTGAAATAGTCAAGCATATTGGAAGTATTCTGCTGTAAAATGCCTGCAAATTTAGGAATAATCCTGTCCACGATGCCAAAAATTATATTCCAGCATACACATTTTTAAAGACGGACCACTGGAATGGGTAGAATGATGGGCACATTATAACAGGCACTACTTCTCATGTGGCGCAATTATTTGTTTTTTGTACTGTGGAAGGCCTGCAAGCATCGGAGTGTTCCATAAATGTCCCTTCTGTACGTTGTGTAAAATCTATGGGGCAGATTTACAAGCCCCTTGCCCCACTTTTGCGTCAGCTTTCCTATGTTAAATGTGACGCAAAAGTGGCTCAAGGGGCTTGTTAATCTGCCCGTATGTATCACTAAGTACTTTCTTTGAAAGCAGCTGGAAGAAGTTATAGTGAAGCCTTATTGTCTTAACATTTTCTAGAAGAGGGAGGCACCCTCCCCCCAACATCTTCTTAAAATATTCTATTGGCCTGCTCTTTGTAATATGAGGATGGCATTTGTGCCCTAACTATCTCAGCTACAAACTGAGTCCCCTCTACATAGTATCTGCTGTGACAGACAAGGAAACCAGGGCATAGGGAGCTGGCTTGAGGAATGCACAGTGTGGTGAACCAAGGTGCAGGATATGAGCACATTAGTATGTAGCTACTATAGCATACTTAATCCCATTCGGACACAATTTCTTTACCAGTGGTGAAAGTGTGGCACTTCACAAGATTAATATTGTTTAAAAAAATAGTGGTGATGATACTTCACGTCTTGTTGAATGGACTCATTTGCATTTGACATCCCTTTCAAAGTATATGCCTAAAGATTCTTTGCGTAAGGGCTAAAATATAAAATATTAAATATTTCATTTTTAATACAGCACTACTCACCACCAGACCCTGAACCTCGTTTTGCAAAGTAATAACACCGAACTGTTTTAATATAGCCTCTACTGATGCTCTGTGTATAACTTTCTTCTTCTGCCCTATGGCATTCCTATACTTCTCCCTGGGTATTTTGTGCCAGGCCCCTCATGGCTTCACATGGGACTTGCCCTTCAACTTGGGAGAATGGACCAGTCTCTTGCAACTCCCATCAAGATGTGTTTCAATTATCCTCCTCACAAAAAAAAGAGAACATTCATGCTCCCTGAACTGCTGAACATCTGTATCTCTTTGAATCTATTTTTGTCACTGAAACTATATTTAACATTGTTGGGTGGGCCGCAGTGGTAAGGTACATTAATTATGAGGGGCAGACTTGGCGGATTAGTGATGTTCGGGGGGGCCCTCATTGTACCTTGAAGGGGCCCCCTGTGTTTTCATTAGGCCAATGTATACCAACACAATCAGCTGACAACACATTCTACACAGTGTTTATATGCTATCTCACCAAATAGGACTAACTATGGTGCATCCTAAATCCTGGATGGACCATGCCTTGATCCCTTTAATAGTGGCTACCAACTGAAACTGGCTGTATTTAAAGAATTACTGCCCCAGAGTTTGACCCAATGAAAAAACTGAAGAAGTGTTTCAGTAAGCAGGTTGTGAAAGTCCTTCATATTGATTTAGGGTCTCATGACTTTGGGGGTCTCAGAGCGGGGCTGCCGTTCTGCTGCCCGCTCTGAGACCGTCAAAGCCATTGAACAACTAATTGTAACTGTGGCGGGTGGTTCTTTGGCAGTCCCACATCAAAGGCAGTTCTTGCAGAGCATGGACTATTAAGTCCATGCCTTGCAAGAACTGGGTATGCATGCACACAGGAAGGCACAACATGTACCTCCCTGCATGCACACCATGACGCACAGGCAAGAGGGGGCCCTGCAGGGCCCCCTTTGTTTCCTCACTACCACACTTTTCATGGTGGTCGCACAGCCATGGAAAGCGTGGCAGTGAGAAAACTCTGAATATGCTTGGCGGTGCCACAGCGGCACCACCTTCATATTAG
Source organism: Triturus cristatus (assembly GCF_964204655.1). Lineage (NCBI taxonomy): Eukaryota > Metazoa > Chordata > Amphibia > Caudata > Salamandridae > Triturus > Triturus cristatus. The sequence continues at coordinate 165,919,229 of NC_140580.1, read as the reverse complement.
GGTACTCAGACCGCTGCACCACCACCAGGGATTGGGGATCCCTGGCGATTGCAGCAGTCCCGTGGCAGTCCAATCCCACTGTCCTAATGCATCTGGCAGACCGCCAGTCTGGCGGACAGCCACCAGGGGTTTGGTGGTGCATTGGGTCCATTGGACTGCAAAACTCATAATAAGGGCTTTATTTTTTATCTCTAGTGAAAGCTGATTCAGAGATACTTAGGTATAGCCTTTAGATAAAGCTCCACAACCGTCAAAGCAGTACCCACCTTAAGAGACTAGAGCGCACTTCCTAGAGTTTTCCCAGAGTTTTTGCTACGGGACACAAAAGCCCAAGTATTCCCAGCCACACCTCGACCTTTCTGGAACATAGATATATACCAACAACACACAAGCAAATCAGTTACTTTTTAACATATTTATATTGCACCATTAACTAGCACCACTAGCAATATTAAATATTGCAAGTGACATGCAGACATAGGGGGTCATTAAGATTACGCTTAATCCACCACCGGCAGCCTGTCGGTGGGAGATTCACTGCAATCATGGGGCCAAATTCTGCCAGCCAGATTTCGATGGCAGGCGGTGTGTGTGGCGGACGGAAAATCGGTCAGACACAGGTCCGACAACAGCAATTGTAACGATTGCTGCTGTTGGACCGCTCCCATCGATACAAGGGTGGCGGTGCCTAGCAGGCACCGTCCATCATATTACGATGCCAGCCTTTCCATGGCGGTGAAAATGCCCACCAATGAAAGGCTGGCGGGGATGTTCTTTGGGGGCCCTTTGTGGGTCCCCTTGTGCTAGAGGAGTTTGGAGTGTACTGGGGGGCACCTATGGTACCCCCTACATTTCCCTGCACTAGGTGGCAGGCACCGGGTGGTGCCTGTCATGTAGTACAGGGAAATGCAAACAGTGCATTTCACACATTGCGGTGAGTGCTGCAGCCAGCAGCACCCCCTCAATGTTACAGATAGACGATGTGACCGCCGCGGTGGTGATCACATCGTAATCTCATGTGCGGGACCGCCGCCTCACAGGTAGCCGGTCCCAAGCCCCGCAGATCCTGACTCTAAAACAATACCTGACAGCTTCCACAGTTGATCTTATGTTTTCTTTGTTAAACACGGAGCATAAGTATTCTTTCCTTAAATGGTTTAGAACAAATACATATAGTGTGCAGCAGGGATTCAATTGCTAGCCCACATAAACAACAAACAGTTTTAACTGTAAAAGCTGGGTTCCACTTACCTTCAAACTCAATTAATTTTTAACATAGCCGGGCACATTTTACCCTAAATATTCTTTACTCTGCAAGGTGTAGGGATAGGACACAAGGCCCATATGCTTGTAGAGGAGAATTTTCCAGGCTGATTGGTTCATTTGCCCCAGTGTCGGTGAATCAGGTAAATCCAGTAAGCTGTGCAACTCTAAATCCTTATATAGGTTTACTCAGTTATTGGTTTATTAGTTCTTTTAGTGAGGATGGGTCTGCCTTTGCACATTCACAGATGTCATTCATGGTGCTTCTGTTTTGGCGTGATAGTACAGATTTTAAAGCAAATGCTAGTCTTATGACACGGTGGGGAGTTGCTGTGCGAAGATGTAATAGGTTGCGTACACTTTGCAAAAATTTTTACCAAGACTAGAAATGGCCTTGTGATTAAATGCCAGAGAAGCAGACAGCAGATATGTAATCAATTTCATGTTTAACACTTTTAATGATTGTCTAATTGTTTTTCCTTAGAACACATTTGCGAATCTTAGGACCGATTTGGTGATCATTGTTGACTTCAAGCTCCTAGTGGCCAGATGGTTCGACCATGATATCTTACTGTTGAATTGACATTTAAAATCATGATCTTTGTGAAGCAAACTAAATCTGTGAGATGGGTTCTAGTAGAGACTTCAATTGAAACAGTGAAACAATATGACTATCTTGGAGTGACTCAGGTCGGAAGTTGGGTATAGATATTTTTTTAATTAATGCGCAGGAATACTGTCTCAATGAGGTCTCCCAACGAAAAGAGGAGTGGTGGATAATAGAAATGACGACAGTTCCTTCACTGTGTTTTCTATCAGTTTTCTTCCCTCCCGAAATTCTCGGTTCTGTGTGACGCTTGTCTTCATGTCCAGGTCCCACCTGACAGAAGGGTGTGTCCCTTGGGCTGTGGTGCTCCGGTGTCTTGCCAGAGGAAGTCTCACCATCCTCCTTCTCTTCTGGACGGCTGGACTGACTAGCAGTGCATTTAGGCGGTTCCTCCGTGGATTCAGCTTCTCGGGATTTGGTGTCTTCCTGCTTTTCCTACGGGCTTCCGGCGGCTCCCTGTGTGACTGGACACTTTTGCTGGTCGTCGAGCCGACCACTTTGCTGTCCTCTGGTGCGTTCGCTTCCTTTCTCCTGCTGGCATCTCCTTCTTGCTCCTCCTCTCCTGACTCCGCGCTCACCCTTCGACTCGGGAGCACTTCTGTAGCTGACACAATCACGTGTTCCTAGACTGCTGGACCAATGCCTTTTTTTATTCCCTGTGGTGTTTTGTGACTGCCATCTTGAAGATCCTGCTTGTAGGGGTTGTGGGTTTACACTGCCCCTCCACCAAGAATGGACACTCGGGCCATACAGAGACTGGACATCGAGACAGGAAATCCATGTTCCCTGGGGCTTGCCTGGTGCATGGAGGGCCTGAAAAGAGAAAGTTGTATGGACAAAAACCAACGAATAATCTTCAGGATTGTGTCCTTGTGAGTGGCGAGCTAAGTTAAGAGGGCATGGTCTGTCTTGAGAAAGAAGGTAAGGCCTAACAGATAATATTTGAGTGCATCCATGGCCCATTTGATGGCTAAGCATTCTTTCTTTATTGTTGCATAGTGTGCCTCTCGGGAGAATTAATTTTGGCAAAAATATGATAGGTCGAAAATGTCCCTGTGGGTCAGGCTGTGACAACACGGCCCCTAGTCCATAATCTGCAGGACAAAGGGTTTTGTAAAGTATGGACACATCAGTACTGGGGCGTGACATAAAAGAGATTTTAGTTCTTGAAAACTGTGTTCTTGGACGTCAGTCCATTATAGCTGGGTATCTGAGTGTTGGTGTAAGTCTGTGAGAGGACTGGCTTCTTCTGAAAACTGGGGAATAAATCTCCAATATTATCCAATACTATGTGGTTAGTGGCAAGGGTGGGTTTTTTCAGGTTCATGGTGAGCCCTGCTTCATGTAAAGAGGAAAAGATTTGATTCAGACGTTGCCTGTGTGTTTCCCAGTCAAGTCTGTACACAACAATATTGTCAAGGTAAGCCCCAGCTTATTGCTGATGTGCCCTTAACAAGATGCCCATCAACCTCTGGAACGTGGCTGGTGCACCATGAAGGCCAAAGTGCAGGAATTTAAAAATGGCATAAGCCTGAGGGTGTTGAAAATTCTGTCTTTTCTCTAGCAGCAGGACTGAGGGGTATCTGCCAATATACTTTTGTTAAATAGATAGTGCACATTGCCCATGCTCCTCCCAGACTTTCTATACGCTCGTCTACTCTGGGCATAGGATAACTATCGAATTTCGAGTGGGCATTTAGTTGGCAAAAGTGAATACAGAACCTGAGACTTCCGTCAGGCTTGGGGACGAATACGACTGGTGAACACCAGTTGCTCTGGGAAGGCTCAATAATAGCATCTATTTCTTGCTGTACGGCCTGTCACCTAGTTGCAGTGATCCAATAGGGTCTCAACGTTGTCATTCCCTACCTCCGTTTTAATGTCATGCATGATTAGGGAGGTTCGTCAAGGATTTGCTGGAAATTAGTCCTGGAAGTGGTTCAATATTTCGTACGACTGCTGTTTTTGGGGTTGAGTGAGATTTTCTCCTATATCCTACTGCCAGCTCTCTCAATTTAGTACCTTGATGATAGTATTTCTTTTGCTATTGTTGTGCCCTCTCCTCATTTTGGTGTTCTTTGTCCCTGAGAGTGGACAGTGTCCTTTTTAGTGAAGTGGTAAACCATTACAGTGGCTTCACCTCATCCTCCTCCTCAGTACACTGCTCAGCTGCCATTTCTAGGAGAGTACAGGGTTTTCTACCAAAGAAGAGTTCATATCGGCTAAAACCAGTTGTTTGTTCATGGGTTCGGATGGCAAATAAAACAAAGGGGAGTTTACGATCCCAGTCTTTCCAGGTTTCAGTTATGCTTTTCTTTAGGATCGTTTTCATGGTTCTGCTGTATCATTCTACCAGTCCATCTGTCTGTGGGTGGTATACAGCCATCCAGATCTAGCGAACTCCAAGGAGCTTACAAATTTCCTTCATTACCCGGGACATAAAGGGAGTCCCCTGGTCTGTTAATAGTTCATAAGGAAATCTGACTCGTGAAAAAAAGGATACCATAGCATGGGCTATGGAAAGAGTAGTCCTGCTGGTAAGAGGAAAGGTGTCTGGATAACGGGTGGCGTAGTCTATTAGAACTAAAATATACCAGTATCCTCCAGCTGGGGGTAGGAGTGATCCTACCAAGTCCATCCCCACCTGTTGGAAGGGTACATCAATTATGGGCATGGGCATGGGGTACAAAGGAGTCTTGGTTTTGCTGGAGGGATTCACCAGTTTACACCTTGTACTTGAGGCACAGAACCTAGCTATTTCTTTAAATACCTCGGGCCAGTAGAACCTCTCCAATAGATATTTAAGGGTGTGCTCCTGTACATAATGCCCATCCCCAGCCTGGCTATGAGCAAGGTGCATAGTCTGTTCCCTAGATGCTAGAGGCACACAAAGTTGTTCTATTTGGACGTCTGGGCCCCCACTGATCGCATAGAGGAGTCCCCATTTGACACAAAAATAGGGGCCTACCTTATCAGGGTCTTCTTCTTGTGCTTAGCTCCAAGCATTCATCAGACTGCTATCTTCTCTCTGCCTTGCTCAAAAGCTCTGGGATGGTGCAGTATGTCTTCTGGGAAGGAACAACGACTGGCAATAGAGGATTGAGAGGACATCCTGTACTTCTCTTGCTCTTTTCTGACTTGGTTTTCTGTTCCTTCGTTTGTGGTATCTGTATGTCTGTCGTACAGAGAGGGACTTGTTGGACTTGGCCCTTTTTGCAGGGTCATCCCAGGACTTTTTGCCTTTTTCCTGAATTTTTCTGACCTATTGTTGGTGGTTTTATGACTCTGCGCACTTTACCACTGCTGATCAGTGCTAAAGTGCATATGCTTTCCCTGTAAATTGTTGTTATGGATGGGTGTTTCCACGATTGGCATATTTTATTTACTAGTCAGTCCCTAGTACAGTGTACTATGTGTGCTTAGGGCCTGTAAATCAAATGCTACTAGTGGGCCTGCAACACTGATTGTGCCACCCTCATGAGTAGCCCTGAAAAGGTAGCCCTTGTGTATGTGACATGTCCTAACAGTGAATTACTGCTAATTTTGTTTTTCAATATTGCAAGGCTGCCAGCTCCCATAGGACAGAATGGGGAGTTTGTATATGACATCTTATAAACATAACTACCCCTGGGAACGAGGTAGAAAAATAAAGTTTATTATGCCTGAACTCAGAATGTTAAAATGCATCTTTTATTGAGGGTGATTTTTATATTCTGTGTTTGAAAATGGCACTTTTAGAAAGTAAGTATTTTCTTGCTTATCCATCCAGAGTGCCTCTGCTAGGTTTGTGTATTGCATGTCTGGCTTTGGATGACAGGGGCTGGAGAGGGCAGTGGCTCCAGAGAGCCTGATGAGTCAGGGTTGGGCTCAATAGGCCTGGTCTGCATTTGGAGTGGTGGGAGGAGTAGCACCTGCACCTGAATAGGGCCGTGCCTGCCTTCCACAATGATGGCTCCACCCCCCTGTGGTGTGTCTGGAGCCAGTGCTCACAATGACAATGGAGGTTGTTGTGCACTTGCAAAGTGCCCCACAAAACTGGTTTTGGCTGTGTACAGAAACTCTCTGCCTTCGGAGAATAAAGGATTTTTGGTAAAAAAGAGGGGCCCAGACACCAGACTTTAGTTCACTTCTGGGATATCAAGAGGAACCTTTGCCAAGGATAAGAGCCGGAGAAGCTGAGGAGGAATACTGCCCCTGAGCTGTTTGCTGTCTGGGGTTGGCCTGCAGTGGCTACTTGCTGCCAAGGAAAGGAGAAAAGGACTTTGCTGTTTGCTGTGTCCTCTGCTTGAGAAAGATCTCAAATGGCTTGAAATCTGAGCTTGCCTCCTGTTCTGAAGTCTCAGGGACACAAAGACTTCACCATCAGCTCCCCTGAACTTCCTTACTGGAAGTTCTGACCTGCAAAGAGGTGCCTGCTGTTGTTTTGGACCTGTAGAGACGGTTTTCCGCTGGAAGCTGGAAGAATCCATGCATCATCTGGATTGTCGCATTATATCGAGTTGCCAAGTTTGTCACATCGTTGGGGGGATGCAGTTAGAAACTGATGCATCAGCTCCCCACACAGTAAGAAATCGACGCATCACCTCCTCTCCGGTAAGGATCCGATGCATCACCTCCCCTGCGCAGCAGTAAGGAACCGACGCATCACCTCCCCCGCTGCAAGGAACCGACGCATCACCTTCCCTAAGTGTAAGGAACCGTCTCATCACCTTCCCTGCGGCCCATTTTTTTGTTTGCATGACGCATCCCAGGTACTTTGTGTGAAAGGTGTTGCATCAGCAATTTACTTTGAACTGAACTATTCTACCATCTGAAAGTGATATTTTTATTACTGTATTGTGAATTTTTGCCGTTTGGTCTTGTTTTGGTTTAGATAAAGGTTACTTATTTTTCTAAACTGGTTTGGTGTCCATTTGTAGTGTTTTCACTGTATTACTGTATGTGTTCCAAATGCTTTACACACTGCCTCTGAGATAAGCCTGTCTGTTCGTGCCAAGCTATCAAGGGGGTGGGCAGGGGTTATTTCAGAAGTGTATCCCCCTTACCCTGACTAGAAGCAAGGGTCCCTATTTGGACAAAGGTATTCACCTCTGCCAACAAGAGACCCCCATTTCCAACAGGACTCCATTCAGCCAATCAGAGTCAGGGGTGTGTTTAGTCTCTTTTGCTAAGTACTCGTCAAAGTGTGGGAGATCAGTGCCAAGGAGTCTCTTCTCTGAGAGTACTGGTACCACTCCTACCTTTTGTACCTGAGGATCCCCTTTTATTTCCATTAAAACCTCTGTTAAGGGACACGAACGTACGTCTTCACGAACGCATGAGACTTGTATCTTTTCTTCATTTAGTATATGTTGAAATGTACTAGCTCCCTACAGACAACACTGTAGTCATTACCTGTGTCTAGCAGGGCATCCACAGGACTGCCGTTCAGGCATATGGTTTTCTTATAGGGTTCTTGGGTTTCTCCGGTGACTAATACCCTACCCCGAGAGAGCTTCACTTCCATAGCTTCTGTACCGTCGCTCTTGAGTAGGCAACTCCTGGCAAATATGTCCCCACATTGAGGCCCCCATCTGTGTACTGGATGGGTTTTTGGGAGGTTTCAACATGGTTTTATGTAATCCTGGTTTCCTGCTCTCTCCTCCTGGTTTAGAAAAGGACTTATGGGCATTAAGTGGGGCTTTTATAGGTTGGACTTTAAACTCCGGCACAAGCCAAATCTGCAGCAGACTGTACCATCAAGTGGGGGTGTTGTTTTAACCAAGACCGAGTGTTAGCAGGTAAGGCTTCAAGAAATTGCTCCATATATATTTTCTCAGTGACCTCTTCCATGGATGCAGAATTGGGTTGTAACCATCTATTCCCTAGATCCCTAATCCTATAATAGAATGCCCTGGTGTTGTCACCTGCCGTCCACCTTTCCTTACGAAACCTGTAATATTCCTGGACATGACCTAGTCTCTCAAGAATAGCTTTCTTATTGTCGGGATAAGGAGTGGCCCCGGCAGGGTTGGCAGCCTGATAGGCTGCCTGTAGTACTCCAGATAGGAGAGGGTCTATATATTGGCCCAACCTCCCAGGGGGCCAAGTGGCAGTTGTTGCTACCATTTCAAAGCCGACAAAAAAATAATCAGGATCATCACCCTCCTGAAGTAGGACTGAACTTGGAATGTTTGGTTGAACTCTGGCAGTGGAGATAGCATCTGTCAGGTGCAGAATGGCGGTATCCTGTATTTGCTGGTTGGAGGCATCAACCCAGCCTGTTCTTTTAAATCAGCCTAAAATGCCTCCCTTTCATGGTGTTTTAGTTTTGCTGGTCTATCAATTATTGTAAGTTTTGTTGGCCTTCAGTTAGTTAAGTGACCATGTCCTCCATAACAATGGGTCGGGTCATGTTGGTCTTTAATGATAATATCCCACTTCTGACACCACTGTGGTCACAAGTACATATAGGATGCTCAGGCCGAAAGTTGGGTATATATATTTGTTTAATTAATGAGTAGGAGTACTGTTTCAGTGAGGTCTTATAAAGAAAAGAAGGTGGGGGCAATAGAAATAAAGACAGTTTCTTTACTGTGGTTTCTATCAGTTTTCTTCCGTCCAGGAATTCTCGGCTCTGTACGGGGCTTGTCTTGACATCCAGGTCCCACCTGACAGAAGGTGGTGCCAATGGGGCTAAGGCCCTCCAGGGTTGTGGCAGAGGGAGTCGCACCGTCCTCCTTCTCTTCTGGATGGCTGGACTGGCTAGCGGTGCATTTAGGTGGTTTCTCCCTGGATTCAGCATCTCAGGACGTGGTGTCTTTCTGCTTTTCTTCTGGGCTTCTGTTGGCTCCCTGTGTGGCTGGACTCGTTGCTCTCCTCTCGCTGGTCATCAGGCCATCCACTTCGCTGTCCTCTGGTGTTCCGCCTCCAGTCTCCTGCTGGCGTCTCCTTCCTGCTCCCCTTCTCCTGACTCCGTTCTCGCCCCTCGGTGCTTCCTTACCTGACACAATCACGTGTTCCTAGACTACTGGACCAAAACCTTTGTTTTCCCTGTGGTGTTTTGAAGCGGCCAACTTTAAGATCCCACTTGTAGGGGTTGGGGGATTGCAGTGCCATTCTCAGAGCCTGTCAATTATTTGCTTTGAGTGGTGGGAGGATGCCATTCAATCTCGAGATAGACAATGAGAAGTTCAAGCCTACATTAACGGCTAGGGGAAGACAACATCAGTTTCCCTGGGTTTTTTGTAATAGGAAACTTTTCCTATAAGTGGGATCTCACCTACTATGTTTTAACACAAATTGTCTTCTAGCAAAGGTGAATTGGTGTGTCAACATCTTCCGATGTCAGTTTCCCTCCACGGTCCATGAAGAAATGACATCAAATGTATATGTAGTGGGGGTTCTCTTCCCCTAGATCTCTTTGCCACTCAGAAGGATGCCTTTCTTCATTTGTTTTGTTCAGTGAAACCCTGTCCCCAGGCCTAGAGTGTAGATGCAATTTTTCTGGCAATTTTAAACAAAGAACTTCTATATGCATTCTGTCCGATTCCTCTCCTACTGTAAGTATTTGAGATGGTTAACTCAGAGCAAGCAAAAGTAACTCAGTAGCACCTATGTAGACTCAAAAGCTTTGATTTCCAGTTCTCATGGAATTTGCAGAGAGTCCTCCTTGGTTGTTGCCAGTATCTCCTTCATGTCTCCACTTTCCTCTCCTATCATTAAGACTCTTTGGTTCTTTACCTGAAAGTCTGGATTAGTTGGTCTATATCGCTCAGGTTGTTCCAGAAAGGTGACTTTGGCTCTTCAACAAAACTGATGTCTGTCTACTGTATACTCCTATGTAAATCATGAGGGCTCTTATGCTTCCTTGTTTATATCTATAGGACTACACCTAGGAAATTGCGATCCATTAAAAATTCTAGATTTTTTAGATATTGATTCCTTTTGGGTATAGTGGCCTCCACACCTGGAGTAGAGAGGGCTTTTCATTCTACTTAGTCACAACTTTCCACCCTAACCCTTTTGCCTTCCTGTCTGTTGTATAGTTTTTCAATTGGAGACCTGTAATTCTTTCCCCTCCTACAAAGTTGGATCTTTGTGGTTTGCAATCAGAACCTTTTGATGCTTTAGATTCCAACTCATGAGCTCTCTTATGGGCTAAAGATCTTTTACTGGCAGCCATTACTTCCACTCATAGAGTGGGAGAGTTGGAAGATTTCTCTTGTCATGACCCTTACTACGTATCTGGAACGTACTTTTGTTTTTCACAGTGCTGTTGTTCTATTTGTCAAATTTGATTCTTCAAGAAAAGGAAGGAACCTTGCTATCTCTCCCTTGAGCTTATGGATATGGTTAGCTTTTTCATCAGCATATGCCTCAGCTAGAAGATTTGTTCCTGGACCTATAGCGGTTTGATGTACAAGAGGTATGATTGCCACATTGGCAGACATATATGGGGTAAGTTTATATGTCATTTGTTGGGCAGCCTAATGTACTGTTTCAGACACATTTGTTAGTTATTATAAAGTTAGAGATCCCTGCTTTGCTGATTTTGTGGGGTTCTAAGGGCAGTTTTTTCATTCAATGTACCTCTGTTTAATACATTTTACTGTTTTGCAATATCCTTAGGTCGGCGTATTCTATGTGAATCAAATAAGTTTAAGTTGCTTGGCATTTGAAGGGTTGGTACGAGGAAGCCAGATAATGTGATAATTATAATATTGAGGTAACGTCTTGATAAACTTCTTTACTCCGAGGCTAGGCTTCCTCATCCCAGTCCTCACTCCTCCCCCCCCTCCCTTGGCTTTGCCTCTATGTTCATTTGGCATTTCATGAAGTAATCAGGGAAGGCAGGAAGCCATAGCCTGAAAAGAGAGGAGACACAGGGGAGAGGGAGTGCAGAATATTGCCTATAAAATGTAATCAATACTGATTCTAATCTGCCTCAGGCTCCAACATGAAAAGTGCATTTTAAAATGACACATAGACAAATTGTGCAAAATACACCAGGCCTTAACTAGACTTTTGCATTAATAAATAATGTTCTATAGGAAACCCTGAGCCATGCACAGATGTAGTCGTTAGTTTGACCTAATTGTGACTTACATCTTGTCCTAACTGTAGAATGTGTCGAGTTTATAAAATGCAGTACAAAAACATACTTGTTAATGTAAAGCTTAAATATGCCTTAAACAGCTTATTAAAATAATGGTTTGAATAAAAAGAAAGTGCAAGGATGTGCACGCTTGAAAAGCTGACCTCAGCTTAGCCTTGTCCTTTAGCAAAAAGATTTCTTGAAACTCTATATTGTTTCAGTTAACATAGAAAGGAATGTTGCCATTAATTTTGTGAAATAATGAAGACGCTTCACATAAATTACAGCATATAACTTTGAACTTGACCTCATACTTTCTTCACAGATATTGTGAACGATTTCTTTTGGCATATTTTGTTTCGATGAAAAGTTGTTAAATATTATTGTTCACACAGTGAACCATTCATAATTGACCTAAACTTTATTTTACTGGCTGAGGAAAGCAGAAAACACAGGTATTACAGAATGCAGTGCTCATGTTAGGACCTTTTCTTTTAACATTTTTGTTTCAATTCAATTTCCTGCTTAATAATATCTTCTCTTCCTTGGGGGTTACTCCGCGTCAGTACCGAGGACCGAGAGTCATACAGAGTTCCAGTCACAAATATTAAGCATACCTGATACGCAAGTCGCCAAGCATTTCTTCATATAGTGCATTCTGTGATATCGTTTCTTCTCCTTTCTTCTCCATGTGGCCAGGATAGATTTTACTGGTCATCAGCCCTGAGGAAGTCGCGGGCACTCCTGGGCGACGAAACACGTGTTGGCTGGACCAATGAAAATAAAGAGAAGACATGACATGATACATCAAGATACTATTGTGCATTTGTTAATAACACATTAGTGTTTAATTCATAGGTGTGCTCGGGTCATGTTGTACATTAATGTGTGATCTCTAGGGATTACTAATTGGGAAGGGTGGATGACCCTTCTTCCCTTGAGCACCTTTTACATTCAGATTTATTATAGACTGGAATTGGGTAAGCGCCATCACCAACCAGGGATCTTTCATCCATTGTTTTTGATAGCATGATCTTGACCCGAAGGTATCAGGTATCAGAGCGCTTTACATAGCAGCAGTTGCGTTACACGAGGACACATTTATTTTTTCTGTAGGCACGGGGAGATTACGTGATTTGCCCAGAATCACAGGATGTTCAGCGTCGTGTAGCTACCTGACGGTAAAGCTTTCATAATATTTTGGCTTTTTAGCCACTCCTTTTGTACAACTGATATTCTGAACTCACATATTTAAAAGTCCATGTATACGTGATAATGAAGAAAATTGAGTATTGGTAAAATAAAACTTTTGCCTAAGATCGCACCATTTAAGTGGGGTAGCCATGATTTATCAATATTTTCTGGTTTCGCTTTGTATAAATCGGCCACTAAATGAGTATCTATTTGTCATCCATTATGTTCAGGCTTTGTTTTCAACCTCTTTTTGCAGTTTTTATATACCGCAAACTCGAACCTAATTAATAAAGCGCTTTATGAGCATCAGTCACATTACACAAGATCACATTTATTTTTTATAGACGTGAAATTAACTGATATGCCCAGAAATGCAGAAATGCAGACAATTCAAGTCAGAATTAAACCTCGTTCCCCAGTTACTAAATAGGCAGCTCTGGCCATAACATCACATCCTGGGTGCAGAAAGGGTGGCAGGCTGAAGAACTCTGGGCCTGATTCAGACAGGGCCTCCACACTGTATGGGGCTTTGGAGCTCGAATATGGAACTGTAAGCACATCGAGGATTCAAAATTAAAAGTCTCTTATAGTTTTGTGGAGATTGTAAATTTAAAAAATCTGTGAAGGCCCAGAGTTTTTTTTAAATACATTTTGCTGCTACACTCAGGCCTTTCCTAAACTGTCACCCAGGCACACATGCTCAGTGTGCAACGCCTGTGCATTTCAACAAGAAATTGCTTGGACTTCAGATATGAAAATTCAGGAGTCACAGCCTCACAGGTATTCCTCCTGTCCCATTGCCTTTCACCCTCAATCTCTCCTCCTCCCATCTGCCAAACCACTCGCTGTGTAAAAAAATCGCTCCTGGATTGAAGTGATTTGGGAGGCAGTGCTCCGTAAAACATTTCACACTAAAGCTGAAAATACCTGCAATGGCACATTTTTTCTCCAGGCCAACCACCCTACACTCTTTCATCTTTGAATTCTATCTACTTTCTTCTCCAGCCACCCTCAACTTTTGACTACATGCATGACTTTTGTTCAACCTAAAAACCAGTCTTCCTTGAATATTCTCAAAACGTTTGGTCTTTGATCCTGCATCCACACATCTGCTTTTTTGACCACTCTGAATCCCAGTCCTCCTTCCCATCCAGCATCCAATGTATTTGTTAAATCGCCCTTCCATTCTCTATTCAACTATTTTCCTTCCATGTTTTTGTCTTCATATCTCTCATGACCTCCTCGACTCGCCACTAGCACCCTTGAACTGTCAACCCTCATTGCTTTTTGTCCTCCACCTTTTATAAACTCATTTTTTTCATATTTGCATTTATTGAGAAATACAGTACTTGATGATTGGATTTACCAATAATGAAATTGCTGTCAGGTAATCCCAATGCGCATACGTGAATTTGTGTAATTTCTGTTGCTCTCAACATTGGTTTTTCACTAAGTATATTAACACAAATAAGGCTCTTACGCTGCAGTTGCAGGTATGATTATCTCCCCCAACCAAGCCTATCATCTATCAGTCTACCATTAAACATCTAACACATGGTTAACTATTCTTGCAGACACAGTGACGTATGGCCTTTAACACTGGCAGCTTCACCCTAACTGGTTGTTTATAAGTAAACTATTTTATAGGTAACTGACTTAGTCACAACCTTACATGCACCCATCACGGTTTTTGTCAAAACACATAGGAAAAAGACATTGTAATTTACAACGCCAATAGCCCTAACTCTCGCAAATGTGAGTCCTATTGCATTGCACATGCTTGTTGATTTTAACTGCAGCTTTCACAAATCCTGATGTGAAGCAAGCTAAGCGGAAGTTATGCAATCCAAGTGTAACATTAGGTCAATGGAAAAGTTTAGATACACATTTTTCTACCTGTAAAGTTACTGTAAAATTTCAAACCAGCTTGGTGCTTTGTGAAGGGATTTTAGATTTTTCTAGTACGAATCAACTGGGCTTTGGGCACGAGTGACGAGACAAGATCAGAGAGAGTGCCTGCTTCAGCCTAGGGCAATATTGTTTGTTGGCACCCTCCCCTCCCATGGTCTACCCCAAAAAAAACCTTCTCCACAGAGTCCCCCCCACTACCACACTGACACTCCAACATTGACCCTTATCTCTGCATAGCCCTTGTCTCATGCAATTTTGTTTTATACTGCTGTGTGTAGTGTGTACACTGTAGTTGTAGTGTAGGCTAAGGCGACTGCTAAGGAGTTATATATTTTAAAGTGAAGTAAAGGTGAAGACCGATGGTACGTTAACGTATGCATATTCTACTGTCAAAATAATTACACAATATCCAGACTCTAAAAGCCCACAACAATGGTTTCAATGCTTAGATGTTCAAATCGTTGCATCAGTTTTGTACACTTTTATATTTCTGGTCTGGATGTGTGACTCCTGCTGTGGTCTTTTGAATGGTGAACTAAATGAGTCAACAATATGCATATCTTCTCTTATTCCAACCCCCCCATGGCATGGGATTTGCCAGGTAGAATATCCTATCCCCATCATCAAAAGGCAGGCAATACATTAATCCTAACATTTCTTCTTGAATGCTACTAGTTTGTGACCTGTTTAGTTGGTTGTTTGTTAAATAAAAAAAATCTGTGAGGTACTCAGCATTGTATCTCGAAGTCTGTAATGAAGCGCTGTGGTTATACTGAATAAGCAGCTACCTATGTTATTATATGATATATCTTTATTAATGTAATAACTGGTCTTTTACAATTGCTTTATTAACCTTCTTCCTTTCTCAAATTTGCTTTAAAATGCACCATTTGCCCACTCTTTTTTAAACATTTTGTCTGGGAGGGGGAACCCCCCCGGACCCTCCTTAGGTTGTTCGGGCTTACTGGCTTTGCTCGCCATGGTGCATTACAAAACAAATTTTACAGCTCACCATTTTCAAATGTTGCCAGCTGCCACTGCGGGGAGGGGGCCCCCTACACATAACTTTCATGGGGGCAGCCTCAAGTTTTGTTACGCCACTGGACAAAATATATATATTGCTGCTTGGCAAAAGTCAGGATCCCCAGTAAAGAGAACACCTGCTAGATTTAGGAGGAGTTTTTGTGAAAGTAAATGAAAATCATAGGTGCGACTATGCTTGTTATGGATGTCAGTGGGAACGTATATTTTCACCCACTTTCAGGAGCATTTGTAATAGGACACCAGATTTGATTATGACTAACTATATAGTCAGGCGAGGTCCACTTTTGACATCTTTACAAGTGCAATAATTTACCTGACATTTGGGAGAAGTGCATTCAGTACCCAAGTTACATAAATTTCCCAAAATGAGTCTGTGGTTTGCAAATGTCATGCATGAATCAAGTTAGGAAGAGTCTCCTGACATACCTGTCAATTTTCTAGAAATTAGATTGTACGTATGCAAAATTAATAAAACCCCTAAAACATGGTGATGATAGAGCAAAAAGTGGCACAACCAGGATGGGAAGACATATGAGTGGTTGCCATTCACAAGGGCGATAATAGCAGAGAGAGTAGTGGCAGCCCATTGGAATCATGAATGTAGCTGCTTTCTGAGAGGTTAAATGCCATACAGTATTTCAGCGAACTCGAATGGCAGTTTAAGAACAATTTAAATGAGCAAAAATATTGCCTCATTTGATCCACTCAAAGGAATGTTTTGCGGACGAAAGAGACGCACATTTAGGAATAAGTCATTAATACCAGTATAGTTACAGCCTGGAAGCAGCTCAGGATACAACATAAAAGGAAGCGGTAATAATAGATGAATCTGATTCTTAGTGTCACGAATGTCGAAAAAACACACAATGCACATTTATCATAAGAACACCACAGTGAACATTAATCACAAGAGCCCCAATCTGTCGGTAGGAATGTTGTACTTATGCTCACTTTATCTTCCGAGAAAGCAGGTGGGATGGCAGCAGCTGCGAAACCTCCCTCACTACTACGCAGGTTCTGCATAGGGAGCAAGCAGTAAAACATGCTGCATTCACAGATGCGTCACTTTCTTGTAAATCTGCCCCAGAGAGTCTATGAACGTGGCGCTGTCAAATATGAGAGGCATTCATATTTCTCGCCAGGGCCACAAGATTTAATAAAAGAAAAAACGTACTGCCCCAGAGGTAGCCTGACTAGTTCTAGGCTCCTTTTCCTTTGAGTAAAATCTCGATAGTGACCGGGTCTGTACCACTCCCCAAGGGGGGTTTCTCCCGCACAAACCCAGGCTCTGCTTGTAGGAGATACTGGAAAATTGCCATTTTGTCTCTCCTGAGGCAGTGTCCAAGCGACGCCATCATGCTGCACGGCACAGCTCAGTTTGAAATAAATTCAAAGATACACACATGCAAAACAAACAAGTTAAGACATCCCACAGCCAGACAGAACCCAAGACAGATTTGGAAATCTAGGGGCCCCATCTCACAGCTGTGGCTCAGGTCTGTGTTATGTCCTGTTAGGATACTAATCCGACCTCTTAGCCCATTTGGCTCCAAGGTTTCTACTACATATCCCACCCTTAAATATACATGCAAAAACAACAAGGTGAAGGATGGAATGCTCAAGTATTGACCCTGCTCCTCCTGGGAACAGTCCAGCCCAAACTGCCTAGCCAGGACCTCCTTGAGCTGGAACACAAACAACCCAGGACCAGTTTTGCCCTGTATAGCTTGGTTCCAGTGGCACGGTGAGCTCGGGACCCATGTCTGTGCATACCTGGTGCACTTCGGGTGTCATATTTTTTTGGATACTTTAGTGTGTCCCCCTAAGCTGGATGCTCCCTTATTTTTAAAATGGTGTTACTCCCATGGCTTCTCTGTCTGTTGCAGCACTACCTCTTTTTGGATTTTCTGTTCTTTACACAACTAAAAACAATGCTCAGTGGCTTTTTTGGGGGTGGAAGAGTGCTGTGAATAGCTATGAGCAAATGGTACAATACACTGTTTCATGGAGCACATATCTTGACAATTAACCTATGGCTACACTCTGCCCCTGATGACCCTGCATTCGCCATTGAATGATGGGTAATGGAACTTCCAATTCTTTCATTATCCTTATGGCGGACAGATCCCCTTTTCTGTCCTGCCTCTGATGCATAGGTCACTGGAGCTGTGGAAGGAGACTCTTAGAGGCCTGGGGTAGCATGGGGGACTTACCAGGGAAAATCTGCTCTGGGTAGGCACTGCTCATTGAGATGTTGCAAAACGTGAGGGATTCCGGGTCTGGGATTTGATAGGCATCTATGCTTTTGGGGGATGTAGTGAAAGGAACTCAACCAGTCCCTTTTGGCCAATTGGGGGCTTTCTTTAGTCTACATAATCAACAGTTTCTCCATAACCTCCAGCTCTGTCAAACCCTACTCTAGCACATCAGGGGTTCGGAGATTGTTCCAGAATTCATCCTTTTGGAGGCACAGCTTCTCAAGTGCAAATTAGGGCACAAACAAATATCTCTCATTTATCACACTATTGTGAATAATTCACCTGACACTTGATTTACTCAGGGTGACATGGGAATGGGACTTAGGCGCTTACTTGGATGAGGACTGGTGGAAGCCCCTAGAGTGATTGCTATTGCCACGCAGTATTGATTGTTCCAATTATGTATTTTACATTGTACCTACATCACTCAGTCTAAGCAGGTCCTATGTTCTGATTGTCTGAGGTGTGGGAGTGGAAAAGATGATTTTCTGCATACTATACGGTCTGTCCAGAGCTGGAGTGCTTTCGGGGGAGGGTACTGACGACACTAGCCAAGGTGCTGGGTTAGTACCTGCAGTTGGACACCAAGCTTAGCTACTGCATATCACTGAGAATCTCAATTTCAAAAAGATATGAGGAAGCTTTCCTCCACTTGAAGCTGATGGTGGTTAAAACACACAATTGGCAAGGAATGGGAGAGCTCAGTATGTCCTTCTCTTGTGAGGTGGGTCAAGGAATTGGACCACTGCATGACTCTCGATCTGCCGGTCTATGAATCTAGACACTGTCCGAGCAAACATACCAGGATGTGGTCTGCAAGGAAGACCCATAGTGGTATTGTTGTGGGGTTGGGGGTCCATGGGGCTTGGGTGGGAGAGTCATACATGATGTTGACTGCTTAGTGTTGACTCAGTATATGATCTGTGTGATGAACACTGCAGAGCTCCTTTATGGGACTTGTGGTCTCAAAGGCTCCTCTTTAGTGCACCTTTACAATGGGAGCACTTCTCCATTTGTCGCTGGGAGCTGTTTTATTTATGTGCTCTGTAAGGTGTTAATTTTCTGAAAATCCTGTAAGAATATATTATAAAAATGTATACTGTTGCTGAACAGCGGCAGTATTCACAGCGAGACATGACTAGTTATCTTTGCATTGTTATGTGGAATATCAATGGGCTGATAACGCTTCTAAAACTGGGCAAGTTAAGGAGAGGGTAAGGCATGTTTTATGTTTGAAGAAACTCATGATTAAGGAAGTGGTGGAGGCAATTATTTCCCTTACGCCTAACAAAGCTGCTGGTCCGGATGGGATCCCAGGTGATTTGCTACGCATCAATCCCGAGGAATGGGGAAAACTCATCTCTGCATTATTGAATGCCAGCCTCAGTGGGGCCGCCCTGCCGACCTCCTGGAAGGGAGCTGAGGTCGTTCCCATTTTTAAAAAAGGATGTCGTAACGACCCAGCTAATTATCGCCCAATAAGCCTGCTAGATACCTCACAAAAAGTGGCAGGAAAAGTGGTTCTGGCAAGGATATTACAATGGGTAGAGGAAAAGGGCATTCTTTCGGACTTTCAGGCTGGTTTTAGATCAGGCACGGGGACAATAGAGCAATCCTTTCGCCTCTTAATGTTATACTGGAAGGTGGTTTTACTGGGCAAAGGCAGCCTGTACCTTGCTTTTATTGATTTACGGACTGCCTTTGACCTAGTTCCCCGTAGCCAATTATAGAGTGTGCTCAGCGAACAGGGTATCCCACCTTATTTGCTGAGTTTGTTGATAAATCTCCATTCGGAAACTTTTGCCCAGATCAGGTGGGGAAATCAGGGTCAAAAAACACCCCGCATTCCAGTAAATAGAGGGGTACGCCAGGGCTGTGTTCTTGCCCCCACTCTGTTTTCTTTGTATGTCAACGGAGTGGTGGAGCATCTGCTACAACATCCTGCAGATGCACCAACCCTGGCTGGCAGAAGAATCCCTAACCTTCTATTTGCGGATGATACCCTCCTGATTTCTAAAACCCCGGTGGGTTTGCAGAGTCTATTAACCAACTTCAAGTCTTTCTGTGATGTGAGAGGGTTAGTTATTAATACAGCTAAGACCAAGTATTTGGTCCTTAACCCCCCGAAAAGGTTGGCTAAACCTTCATCTTTGGACTCTGTTCCCCTCGATAGAGTGTCAGAATTTGATTATCTTGGTATCCGCCTCTGCGATTCCATGAGCTGGAAGTGCCACCACCAAAAAATGTTGCTGACCCACAAGAGGGTGGCGGGCGCCTTGCTTAAGGAACATCGTGCTTCATCATTGAAACCTATTGCTCCTGTCCTTGATATATATAGGGCAAGGGGGGTTAGCGCAGCTCTTTATGGGGCGGAACTCTGGGGCGTCCATAAGGTTGACCATCTGTCTCGCTCAGAAAACAAATTCCACAAAGATCTTATGGGGCTTCCATATAGTACCCCAACTCTTCCATTGCTTTTGGACCTGGGCACCCGACCAATTAGCGATCAGGCTAGGCTCCGCCCACTTCTTTTATGGGCGCGCATATGGAGAACACCTGAACTATCTAGCTATGCGGAGGGCCTTAATGAGGTGCTGAGGTTAACAGGCTGGTCCAAGATCTTTTGGCTGAGGGAGGTTAAGCGTCTCCTTGTTTGCCTTGGCCTTGGCGAGGCCTGGTCCAATAGAACTGCACCACCTAAGTCTGAGCTAAAAAAGATTTATTGGAGCTGGGTGGCGGGTACCAGAAGCAGTAATGCCAATCTGTGCAGGTCCACTCTGGATTTTCTTTTGGTTAAAGAAATTTATTTTTGTGAACCTTACCTGGATGTTATCTCTAATCGTAAAGACAGGGCCCTATATTTTCAATTTAGAATAGGTTTACTCCCTGTAGGAGAATTAACTTCCAGGTGGAAAGTCCCCCCTCAAACAAATTCCCTCTGTCCATTTTGTGATAAGCGGTCTGAGTCTGTCCCTCACATCTTGTTTGAATGTCCCGCCTATGCAGCCCCCCGGAGTAGGTGGTTAAAACCGCTTTGTAGAGAACTTGGTACCAGACATTGCATAGAAGCCTTACGAATATTAAAAAATGATTCAAGGCCCCTCTTTGCTTGTGGTTTAGCCAAGTTCTTAGGCTGGGCTTGGCGTATTAGGTCATCTAGGCTTTTGCTTGTTGTTTAATCTGTTTTTTAAACTTCTGTTTTTAGCTAATTTATTGGTGTTAGTAGT
This sequence comes from Triturus cristatus, assembly GCF_964204655.1. NCBI lineage: Eukaryota > Metazoa > Chordata > Amphibia > Caudata > Salamandridae > Triturus > Triturus cristatus. The sequence continues at coordinate 165,898,649 of NC_140580.1, read as the reverse complement.
AGGATGAACTGTCTAAATATTTTTCTTTGCACTGCTTCCCTTTTATCTTTTTATTGTATAAATGCTGTTGCTATGCTTTTTAAGATATATTTATATCGAAATAAAGCCTCTTTGACTGACTGATTAAGATAGTGTGGGTCATCTGTTTCATTTGGTTGGCAAAATGTATCCTAAGCCACTCAAGCAAGTGTAATACGGGGAGCAGCAATGCTTGTTGACTGGAAAAACTATATAATTGTTAAGGGGACAAACCATATAATGAATTGCTAGAAGACTAAGGACTGTGGATGCTGGGTCATTATGGAACTCCAGAATAGGGGATTTAGGTATGCCACATGTGGGACTAATCAAGGGAGTAGCCAGAAAACTAAAATACCCCCATCACTTTGAACCAAAGCTTTTCTGGCACCAAGCAAATGAAGCAGGTCCTCATGGCCCTTCCCAGAAGAGCTCTCCTATCTTCTAAATCCAAGCATATATCCATTAATCCTTTCATCCTTCCATCCACTGCTAATCTCCATAACTTCACCTTTACATTTTGTCATCCATTCATCCTTTCATCTATCATTCAGTCTTTCACCATTCCATCTGTCCATCCATCCATTTGGAAACCTATCCATCCATCTCCAAACCTATCCATCCAACCATCTATCCATCCATTCATTCAACCACCGTTTCACTCATCCATCTCTCCATTAATCCTTTCAATAATCCATCCATCCTTCCATCATCCATGCCTTCACACCATCTATCTATCCATTCAACTTTTCACTCATCCTTCCACTCTCCCACCCACCCATCCACTAATTCAACCATCCATTTACCTTCCATTCATTCATCCATCCATGCTTCTACTCATTCATCTATCCATACTCCCTCCCTTTTACTCATTCATACATTATTGCAATCATCCATCAATTCACCCTTTCATCCATCCAACCTCCCTTTCATTCATCCATTCTTTCACTCATCCATTCACCCACCTTTTATACATCTGTCCATCCACCCTCCCATTCAATCATCCATCCTTTTACGCATCTATCCATCCATTCACTTATCAATTGTTTCCCCAATTCAACCATCCTCCCTTTCCCTTGTCCCATACATTCTCCATTTTACTCAGCTATCCATCATTTTACTCACTCACTCATCCATTCATCCTCTCATTATCCATCATCCACCCCTCCTTACACTCAGCAATCCATCCTTTCACTTATCCATCCATTCATCTCCTCATAATCCATCCACCCTGTCCAATCATCCGTCCATCCACCCACTTCCCTTTCATTCATCCATCTATTCTTTCACTCATCCATCCTTACAGCCACTCTTCCACTCATCCATTCATCCTTTCACTCACCCATCCATACACTCTTTCACTCACACATACATCCATCCTTTCACTCACTCATTCACCTCTGTCTGCCAGACAGAAGAGGGTTATCAAGAATTCCACCTCCCACTGCAGCTTTAATAGTTGGGGGTTTATGACACCCCAGTTCCACCCTTTCACTCTTTCATTCGTGCAGTAGTACGCCCCGGCCATTGAGGAAACTCGGTACCTAAACACAGCATATCTATGGAAGATAGAATGGACTACAATTCAAAGACAGGTATTGTATTGGCATGACAAGGCTTGTCAAAGTACTACAGTCAAAGAGGGGCAAAGAGGACTGACAATATGAACATTTCCGACCAAGAAACCTAGCTTCACCACAGTAAATGCAGAGGATGCCTTAAAGAGTAAGCTTTTCGTGACCTCAAAATGTATAAAAACAAGCGCACGTGCCTCGTGCGGCAGCAGGGGGAGGGGAGAGAGGAGGGGGTCTGCGCGGGTTTCCCTTGCGGGAGCGAGCAGCAGGGCACGAGAATTGTTAACATATGGCGCCGCTGCTCGCTCTCGCAAGGGAATCGCCAAACGTGCATGCGTTGCTATTAAAAGCAATGCAACGCGTGCACGTTTTTGGCAGAAAAAGGGAATCGATTGCTAAAGGTCTTTTCCCTATGCAGTGCATGCGTGCTACGTAGGCCAGACCTAAAATCGGACATTCAGTTTGCTAATCAAATTACAGGTGCCAGTAATGTGGAATTGGGTTACTTTGTTGATTAGAACATTAAAGAAATAATATAGTTATGATATAGGTATGCTGGCGTTTTTCTAAAAATTCCCTCCATGATTTGTAAATTAATTTTATAAATTAGGTGTTATCAGATAGGCTACCCTGCAATGATATGTTTGCGGAGAGTAATGAACAATGCGACATGCATTACTTTGGGAAACACACAATGGGTTGTTTAATTGGTGCAGTTAGTCGACTCCATGGTTTCCATTACATAGAATGTAAATGGATGATGTCTGAAGCGGCCCTGTCAACGTCGGTATATCTTGGCACTTGTACCCTGCAGTAGGAGTGGATCATTCTTTCAATATCTGCCACAGAATATACCTAATTTCCATGATTGAAACATGTAACCAGCAGTCTGCATGCTGAACTCCACAGCATGCACATTCACCCTCTGAGCTTTCTTACAAGGATTGAAACGTGTCCTTTCGTTTAACACTGAGATCTGTGCAGCAGGTGTTCAACCCACCGTGCTATATGCATCTGTGACAACCCTGTCTGCATCCCAGGGACTCCGAGTCTTTCCCCGCCACCCATCTTATTATGACTCATGGGTTTAGAGACGTGGGGGTGGGGGGTGGGGGGTGGGACTAGAGAAAGTGATGCTCTTCCTTTATATAAGGAGGGGACAAAAAAGATGGAGTGGTTGGATTGAATAAAACATTTTTAGAGAATAATTTAAACCAGTGCACACTCATAGAACAGTTAACAAGATGCGTAGGGCCAACACATGCCATGCATGCCAGGGCCATACACGTCCCCGCTATGAAATCAGAAGTGTCATTGCCTACTTCAGACTGCTTATAAAATCGTGCTATCTTTTACTTCCCTTAGCCCTCTCCCTTAGTCCCAACTCGCCCCCACCCCATGAATTCTCACCTTCAGTTTAGCAACTGAATAGGTGATTTAATGAGGCTACCATGAGGAAATGTGTGTTCACAGGCCGGTCACTGCACTGTAACAGGACCTGACCTGTGGACACAAAAGGGTAGCCAATTAGGATCAGCAATGGGAAGCTGGGAATGGAGAAGGGGTGGAGGATGCCGATCACGAGGGGCTAGGAGGTCTTGCGTCTAGCGCCTAAACTTGGTCTCTTCAGGTACATTTGTTAGGATGGGAGACACTTGATGTGGATGGCTTTTAGGGCCTCTTTGCTAATGTTATTTGCTTAATAAACCAGATACAAATAAAGGGCAGCAGGCAGTGTGGGTTTGTGGCCCGAGGTAGCCCTGCCCCCTGGTCATTATGAGTCCGAGCCGCTGACTGCGGATTAGTCACGACCAAACGGGCATGGAAGGGAATGACTCAGCACATTAGCCCTATGTTTGTCACTTGGGACAATCGGGTCCTGTTTACCCTTGCTCCTTCACCAAAACTGCAATTACCAGAATGCATTGGAGTAGCCTACAATATCTGAAGCCCTGTGAGTCCAATGGGTGTTGCGCGCCTGGGCATGGGCTTGGTGGGGGAGAAGAAACGGGATGGGCGGATTGAGGGGAAGAAGAAACAGAAATTTGGGCGGGTGGAGGAAGAATAACACAGACAGGGGCAGGAGGGAAAAGAAGCAAAATGGACGGGGAATGGACGGGGATATGGTAGATGGCCTGAAAACACGCATGAAGTGCTTGCAAAACAAAAATGTGTTAAAACACCCAAGATCTATTCTGTAAGTTAATGTTATAAAAGCAGTGACAAGCGGTACTGCTGTAAAATGAAATGTGTTAAAAGAAACAAGACCTGTCCAGGGGGGGGGGGCAAGGAGGGGCGCTTGCCCCCCCCTGGACTGCTCCTCCTTGCCCCCCCTGTGGCCACTTATGCTTTTACGGACGCCTTTTGTTCGGGATTACGGGCCCTGCAGGGAGCAGAGGTGTTCCCTGCCAGAGGCCTCAACTCCCTGATGGGGGTCCTTGCACGCCTCCTCACAGCCGCTCCCGCCCATTGTCATTCTGTCTACGGCTGATTGCCACAAACAGAATGACAATGGCCGGTTTGAGCTGCGCGCCACAAGCACGAGTGGTTAGGTCTGGACACAAAGACCTCCTTTTAACACTCTCAGGGCCGGCTTTAGGGCGGTGCAACTGGTGCCACCGCACTGGGTGCTGACTCTTCAAGGGGGCGCCTATTTAGAAGTATTTTACGGTTTTAAAAGCACCTGCTGCATTGCCGGCCGCCGAAATTGTCATTCAAAAATAAAAATGTCAAGATAACTTGGTGATTAATGTTCTTCCTGGAGAGAAAAGGAGTTTTGTGAAGTGGAAGTTTTAACTCATTTTATGTATCACAGAGGGTTAATGTGTGTGCTGCAAAGAATGTGTACCATGCAGATCACAAAATGCATATAGTTTAAATAGGTCAGTGCTTTTGTCAGAGAGATCCTTTCGGTAAAAAAAAATCATCAACCATCGGGTTCTGATTTACTTTCTGAGTCTGTGCTTCTCCAGACCAAGCACTCTTAAACTATACTGCCTACCAGTATGGATGACATGCAACTCCTACACCTTGTAGTCCTCTGTATTATGTAACATTTCCTATACACTGATTTACACACCTATGATTGATTGCATCTGAGTAGTGTTTGCGATGTAAAGTGCTCTGACACCCTAAACTGGTACAGGTGGCACTATTAAATACATCTGAGAGAGAGTGATTATGGAGACTTGAGGGGGTACTGTACTGTTAAAGGGTAGTAGTGTGGGAGTCTGTGGGCAGCGCCCGTGGGGGGCGCCAACAAACTTTGTCGCACAGGGTGCCACCAGCGCTAAAGCCGGCCCTGAACACTCTGTAGCCTGAGAGCAAGGGGTCTTCTGAATGAAGTTCGGGGGGGGGGGGGGGGGTCGATGCATTATTCTCCCAAGTCAAAAACTGAGGTTGCAGCATAGCCCGGTTTTCAGATCCCACTAAAACATACACAGACTTGTGTCAATAACATATCTATCTGCCAGTATGCACCCTATCATGTCTGGCAGGACGTCCCGACCCTGTGTTTCACTACCTCATATCCCCCTGCACCCCACTCCCCACGCTCACTGCCTCATATCCCCCTGTATCCCACTCCCCGTGCTCAGGGCCGGCTCTAGGGCGGTGCGACCGGTGCCACCGCACCGGCTGCTGACTTCGTGTAGGGGGCCCTAATATGATGATTTTAAAAGCACCTGCTTCTTTCCTGGACTCCTAGAAACTTTCAGCCACCTATAAAAATGTCTAAATGACTGCAGTGATTAATGCACTTCCTTAGAGAGAGGGAGAGATCAAAGTTTTGTGTAGTGGAAGTTTCTACTCATCCTAAGGTAGCGCAGAGGGTTACTATGCTTGCTGCAAAGAACGTGCAGCTCACAAAGTGCGTATAATGTAATGTAAATAGGTCAGTGGGTCACACTTTTGTCAGAGAGACCATATTGTTGATAACTCTTTATGAGTTAAAATCCTAATGTGGAACAGTGAGCAAGTAACTTATCAAAGATGCATGCAAACTGGGCTAGGGCGTTATGATTTCCCCCCAGTTTTTCATTATCCTAATGTGGCAAAATGGGTTAATTTGGGTAGAAATCAATTCTTATTAACAAAGAGAACCCCCCCATCCATGGTGCTAGGTTTTAAATTCTAGGTTTCTGATTCTCCTGACCAAGCACTCTTAAACTATCCTGCCTACCTGTACGGATGACATGTGACTCCTACACCTTCTTGTCCTCTCTCTTATGTAACATTTCCTATGCACTGATTTACACACCTATGATTGATTGTCTCTATGTAATCTGTGTGATGTAAAGTGTTGTGACACCTTACACTGATAGGAGCGGCGCTATAAAATGAATTAAATGCACCTGAGACTGAATGGTTACGGAGGCTTGAGGGGCGCTGTGAAAGGATGGTTATGAAGAACCTGTAGTGGAGGTGGTCATTGGGGGTGCCAAAAAGCATTATCGCACTGGGCCCCACGAGCGCTAAAGTCGGCCCTGCCCACGCTCACTGCCTTATATCCCTCTGTACCCCACACCTCGCGCTAACTGCCACGACATATCCCTCTGTACCCCACACCTTGCGCTAACTGCCACAACATATCCCTCTGTACCCCGCACTTCGCGCTCACTGCCACATATGCCTCTGTATCCCACTCCTCACACTAACTGCCTGATCGCTCATTTTACCCTGCCATTCATCTTCTACGTGATCTCTCCCCTTCCACTCGTTCTACCTCTGTTCACCCCTTACTTCTTTTTGTGCCTTACTTCTTTCTCAATATCTCTACTTCTTTTCCACTTCAGTAACATCTGTGACACATCTCTGCACTTCCTTTATATCAACGCACCCCTCTACCTCACCAGTCTAATTCAGTCTTTATTATTCCCTCTTCCTCAGCTGTCTCTACCTGTCTCTGACACACCTCTCCCTCTCTCTACCTGGCCCTCTCTGGTTCTACGACTGCGTTATTCTCCCCTCTCCAGCTTTGATTTACCTGTCTCTGCTCCTGAATCTTTTACTCCTACACCTCACTTCTTTGTCTACCCTTCACCCCTCGCTACCCTTCTGTTTGCCTCACTACGGTCTTTACCCGACCCACCTTCCGTGCCTTTTCCCATTTCGCCTCCTTCCCTCACAGCGCTCTCCTAGCATGCATCTGTTTCTCCCCTCACCACCATGCCTGCCTCTACTCCTCCTTACCTTTCTAACCAGCCTAACTTTCTACTTTCCTGTTATTCCTGGTAGTGAACCATTCATTTCACCCCTCCGGTTGTATTATCTACGCATTCAAATTGAGTAGGTCATTGCAGTGCTCCCAACCTGACATCGAGACCCAGTCCCCTAGCCTCTCAACATGCCCAGATATAACAACAAGCATTGGCATAGCCAATTGGTCTCGCCTTTGGGACCTGCTGCAGAACTAAATACTTATACTGCCGGCATCATACTTACCCAGCGCCAAGACGCCTTGGCAGAAGTGCGCTATATAAGTTCTTCAGTCAGTGAGTCAGTCATAAGGTCCCAAAGGCGAGACCTATTGGCTATGCCAATGCTTGTTTTTCTCAGGTTGGCCTGAACATTACCCGATCCGGATTGTCTGCCATTTTAGCCCCGCCCCCATTAACATTAGCCACGCCCCTTCATTTGCCAGGTTCGCCCCCCCCTGGAAAAATTTCTGCGGACGCCCATGCCTGTCCTGGAAGTTAGGTTTAGATATGGAGTGCTGAAAGCAGCGGGGGGGGGTGGGGGGGGGCAGGAGGTGAACAGCCAACCGACACCAAACGCAGGCAGCCTTTGGAAGATTAATTGAAGAGAGGAGGAGAAAAATAAAACCTCACAAAGCCACCAAACACACAGTCCTGAAGGGGCGAGTGTCACGTAGTGATGTGTGGGGAGGAGAAACACACAGGGGGAGCACATTAACAATGGGGCTTGGGCTCCCGAGGCCACCAATAAACACAACAATTCTAAACCAGAAGCAGAAGCAATCGTAAAAGTAGTGCGCCGAAAGTAAAATATATGGCCGATCGTGAGATCATCCATGAAACAGGGCCAGTCTCCAGGGCGTGAACAAAACGGCAAAAGGAGGGACTAATGTAACCTAATCACTAACCAAACCAAGGTAATTTCGAAAGGCACATGAAGGAACCAATCACAAGCCATTGGCGTTCTGCTCCTCCATACAGTAGATACACCATGTCGAGAGACAGCGCATGCCCTGCCTAGGCTCGACCGAATGAGGATGCGACGGCACCCCTCCTCCCCACAGTACAGTCAATGGTCACCGGGCAAAGTAATGCCCCTGCAGGCCACTGCGGTCAAGAGTTCCCCAAATAAGAACCTGGGGGCACCAGAAGGCCTGGGGGTCCTGAACTAGTATCCATTTTATCCCTGCTTTAAAACATCTCTGAGTTGACGATATCTCGGTCAATGTATTGATCTGCATGCATACACTGAATATGTGTTATTTTTACTTTCATTAGAATGCCACAGCCAACATCAGTCCACGTTTGTTTACTTAAGATGTCATTTATCCTACAGAGTGGCTCTGAAGCATTGAGCCTTGTCCCAAATAAATTAGAGACGGCGTATTGGCTATTAATGCTATCTATGATTTAGAAAACTCTGAAAACTCATAGTCTGTGTGGTTTACACCTATGGTTGTTGAAGTTAAGGCTCATGATGGCTATATATTCAGTGTAGAACTTGTGTAATGTATACTAAAATATTACAAATAATTATGCAGGAAAAAAGCAGAGATGCACATTTGGGCAGCTGAAATGGGTGGCCCTGAAAACAGTAAAGAATTAAAAGGCTAGAGGCATTCTGAGTCATTTGCACTCCCTTAATGTGTGTGTCTCTGTTTCCGAGACTGTGCTTGTGTATAAATAGCCCATATTGAGGAGAAGCGCATGTCAATCAGAAGAAATCAATCCGGTCTGAAGGCTACACATATAATTAAAACCGGTGTGGTTAGTGATGTGCTAGCAGGGGAAGCATCTCTGAAGTGTTTTTCTCTTAGACCAGATGGCCTAACAGCTCCAGTGATTATATTTTAAACCTGGAGACCAAGGGTCACATCCTGGCTTCGATACTAGACCCAACATTGTGTGATTCTAGACAACTCACTTATTCTCCCTGTGTTAAACATGTGTAAATGTACTTGTGTAATCCCACCTAATCTGCACAGTCTACAATGCTCTCCCAACCGCTCATGAAATGTACAGAGCTCCTTTGCTTCACAGCTAGGTTTGTACTTTGTAAACAAATAACAATGCATCGCTCATCCTCCTCACACCTGCAAGATGCTCCCGTTACCATTACCAGCTAAATTACTTAATGGAGCACACACAGCTGTTTGTTCATGAACCCACATTCATTAACAATGAATCCCACCCTCCTTCCAGAGACGAAAGTCTTTACTTGAGAGTCTATATTTTTATTTCGCGCTCTTAGACACCATCCAAAACACGGCGTGCATGCGCATCAATAGAACTGATAGAGCGCGATTGTGCTCTTCAATTTGTAGGGGTGCATTATAATCACGCGTAGTTTGTACCTGCACATATTCTTTTGTTGTGTTAACATTTGGTTATTCAATTGTGAATTGTAATGATGTGTAAAGAATGGGATAGAAGACTGTGTAGCGTGGAGACATTAACATTGTAATTGTGTTCTAAATGGTGAAGTCTTAACGCTCGTTCTACAAGTGACTAATGAGGATCTAATGCTCTGATATGTAATGCACTGATTTAAACATGCCCAATAATAATGTTCATGTATATGGGTGTTTTAACAAAGCTCCACAGTGGGTCTTATGTCAGCTGAATTTCTGTAGGCCTTATGGATTTTTTCCTGGCTCTCATAAATGAAGCATTCGTAATGTTCGTGTATGTGCCGAATCTTTCCTTTCTCACATTTCAGTTGCAGGAGGAGAAACTCATCCTTGTTAGTTAGAATAATGCTTTTGTTTTAGGAGTTAGGCTTAGGGAGGAGAGGATACATTTGAACAAGGAGTGCTGATAACGTGAGACGGTGTTCTTTCTCACTAGAAAAGGTCTGGGAATCATGTTCATTGAGCGCGAGACTGGTAGAAACGAAGCCTCTTGGAAAGTTTCCTACGAGGAGGTGTCTAGCTGAAAGGAATGATCGCGTGATGTGAAGATGGGTGTGTCCTAGGATTTGGATGTTGGAATTAGGGACAGTGGCCGAGGGACTGGTTTAGGAGAGGAGATCTGATCGAAGGAGAAAAAGGAGCATCTCAGAATGAGCTCCGTAGCTTTATGCTGCTTGACCCATTCAACGTGTGTGTACTTCTTCTCAGGAAGTTTTCACATGCTGACACCTTTTCCTGAACTTGTTTGGGAAATGCTAAGTAGGGATGACACGTTAGTGGTAGTGTAGGGACAGACTAACGCTTTTTACTTATGAACCTCCAATGAAGTAGACTCTTGATGTCGGCGCAGTTATCTTCTGTGTCCTGATTCTCAAACTGATGATTCTTTGTATGCTTTATCGTCTAAACTTTGCCCGTTGGTTTAGCTTTGTATTAGAGTGGATGCACTTTTACACCCTCATATTGAGGTGTTTGTATGTCCAATTGTTCTTGGCTTCGTAATAAACTAACTAAACTTAGAACCTGGAGTCAGTGATTCTTCGGAGTCATGATTTATTGGATTTGTGAAATCTAATTGGATAAGATATTTCTCCCCTCTACACTTTTAAGCAGGATCCAATGGTCTGTCGCCCAGGGGTTCCTGTGTAAATCTAGAACATGGAACTCGGCCCTATAAGAACTGTGCAAAAGACAGACATTAATTGTTCAGAAAGAAGAGTAAAGCATTAACTTGTGGGGAGGCTGTAACAGGTGATCCGTTGTTACAGCTCGAGCTTGTAATATTCATACTGAGGAGGACACCACAGACTGAGGGTCTGATTCACAAAGAGCCTCCGCCCTTTAGTTTCTCATTGTGGAAGTTCTGCCACCACTGCAGAAGCTCTTTGTGAATCAGGCCCAGAATATTTTTCAGAATAGTGAAATCCTGTGTAACAAGGAATAGAACTGGTCAGTTGGTAGGGAAAGCAAGAAGACCAATTGATATGCGTGAGCATGGATCATTTATGAATTTGTAATATAGTAACTGCAGTATCAATCAGCCTGCATTCTCGGTGGTTTGGGGTTTAACAGTTGGATGCCGAGTAATGTAATGAGACAGCTCAAGGGGGTTAATTCACCTACAGTGGATATTTCTGGTTGTGCTGTCAAGTGACTGGTTAACTGAGTTTGCCAAGAGTCTAAGTACTGTGAATGATTTTGATCCGTCTAGTGCACACACAGAAGGCCCTGTTGCAGGGTAGCTCAAAACATAGAAAAAGACAGAGTCCTCCTGGCAATGTAAAACCAGCTCTTTAATGTCACAACAGGGAGAGTGACTGTCCCCACACAGGTAAGCAGTCAACCTCACAAGCAGCTACCTTTATGCATGGTCAGACAATACTTGTTACAAAAGATTAAACGTCATGTTCATTAACAGTTACTTATTGGTTACAGAAGCATTTTATCATCTATGTTTCTAAACTTTAACCTAATTCTATACATACTTTATTGCAGTTCTAACATGATTATTCTCATCCTAAAACTTTATTTTTGGTCACTTAGATCTTAAAAAGTACACCTCGCAAAATTAAACATGTAAACATATTAAAAAAGTGATCATAGATTAAGATACAAAAAAATAAGCACACAGGGCTGCCCTCCAAAAAGAGAAGCAACTGAGATCCCATTGACATAATACAAGAGCACTGGATAAGACTGGGTCAACTTGATGCCCTATCTAGTCATTTAGCGACATCTCAAAAGAGAGTGCATCCATACATGCACAATGGTTCCTAGATCAATAAACATGCAATTTGCTTTATATAAACTACAGAGAAATTGTTGGCAACCTCGACCAATCTAAAGAATCTAAAACGAGGCATAAGCCTTGTCATCGAAAAATAGACATCTATGCCTTTTAAAAATATATATTCCCTGTATAAAAAAAACTAACAGTAAAACAAAAAAAGGACCCAAAAATAGACGGAAGCCCCTCTCTGGATACCATAATTGGCATTTAAGAACATGAAAAATCAAATTCCATATTCAATGTGCATCACTTCATGGTTGGATAGACCCATCTCATAATATAAGACAAGGGAGAATCACCTCTTGACCAGGTCACACAGTATAATAGCCCTGTTCATTGAATGCACGTAGAGTGCCTTATCCAAAGAGCCATCAAAAATGTTGCCATACCAAACACCACAATTCTCCTTGTATCGGTGGTAAGGATTCTAAATGCTTCAAAGTTGTGTTGGGTGCTAATATTCCTACATAAAGGGACAACCCACTTTGACCTCAGATTTTTAAAGCAAGGACAAAAAAATAATAAATGTACCAAAGATTCAGAGCCTCTCCCCACTTCCCCGGCATGCTGGGCACTGGTCATCAAATGGATCTTGAGATTGCCATTTAATGAAAAACATTTTGGTGGAGAGCGCCCTGCACCTATATCTGTTCCATGCGGCGCACCATTCCCCGCTGTACGAGCGAATTTTACGCCTGTGAAAATCGTACGGCCCCCGGCCGCCCGATGCACACGCCCACCGTGACGTTAGACGGCCGGGGGCCATCCAACGCATGGAAAAGGACATTGAAGAAACAGTTTCTCCGCCATAGTCAGAACAATATCATCAAGGGCTTGTTCATATTGGGAACAAGGTTTAATATGAGTTGACGCTAAAGTAACATTAACAACAAACTAATTATTATTCTACTCTTGAATGCATGTGTATTTGATTTGAATATATGTGTCAATGTCCATGTTTATTAGTCATGATTCAGTTAGTTAAAACCATTGCCTGATATAAAACAACATACTCTATAACTTATTCATATTCTGTTAAAAATAAGAACTTTCTTAAAATGTAAACAATTCGAGAAATATTCTGGTTACACATATTTAAAGTGCAATCTTTTCCACCATGTGTATGTGCTTGTGTGTGTTCTCAGTGTGCTCCCAAGACCTCTTATCAGATTTATGTGTTCTTCTTGGCTAATTGAATCTCCTTCTCCTATTCTTTAGGTACATTCTTAATTTGCTGAGAACACAGAATACTTGCTTGTGTGCCTGTGTGCTAAGGCCATAAATTCCTTCAAGCTTGCCAAACCAAGTTTTCCTTTAAGCAGACCTTACAGGTCATGCATTCTGTCTTCAAGTGAACTCTTCACATCTTCAAGGAGATGTTATGCCTGCACTGCTCTTTCACCACTTATAGCTTTGTGATGCTCGCTACTGTTGTCTGCTTTTGCGCCTTGTTTTCATATTTAATTTCTTCCATAACAGCCCATATTGGCACGTCTTGCTGCCGTCATTATGTCTGCCATAGACTTTACTACTACTATTCACTGTTAGGGAACTTTTGTTTTCTTTTCTTGTTGGTTAAGCACTCCATGACAGTGCATGCTTTTTGCTGGTTTCTCCAGTGGCATAATGCAACAGGATGCGCCCCCTCCCCACAGAATGCGATGAGGGGCCCCAACGTCTCCCAGACTGCGCAGATATTCATTGGCCTTGGGCTCAATGGGAGCCCCCTGATGGGTTTGGGCCCCCTGTGGCACAGAGCCTACATTACACTCCTGCCTTGGAGATACGGTCTACCTTTTGCTGGGCCTCCCTCTACCAGCAATAATACATTACCCACAGTGTTGCTTTTATGTTTCTGTTTTTTTGGGAAAGCACAGTGGCTTTTCGGAGAGTTTTAAATGTTTCTTATTCCATGCCATTGCACGACTCCTGCCAGGCATGCAATGGCATGGCTTAAAGCTTGAGGGGGCCATCTCTAAAACAAGGTAGCCAAAGGGGCTTGAGGGTCTCCATTATACCCCTGACTTGCTCCCTCATGTGCTCCCTCCACATGCCCACCTCTGGGCCTCTATGTTGCTCTTTCACACAAATGCTTCTTACTCTATTATGTGCTTCTCCTCTGCCCTGTGTTGCTCTCTCGATCATGTGCTTCTCTCCCATGCTGCTGTCACTCTTTTGTCCTTCTTCCACACAACCCCATGTTGCTCTCTCCCGTGTATGCTCCTTTTCCCTCCTTCTCAACACCCTCCACCCACATGCTTGTTCTTTGCCCCCTACCTCCTGGTCCTTTAATATTTTAGTTTGTGCTTTCGCACTAAAAATTGCTAAATATTTTATTTAGCAATCCAAGTGGTGTTCATCATCATTTTGTACGATACTGCACAGCCACGGAAAAATACATTATGCATTACCAAAAGCGCATCACCATAAGGCATTGGCAAATTCAATAGATCCCAAATGCCAGACATATTGATGTTTACTGTGGTTGTTATCAATATAAATGATTGCCGTGACAGCATCAGGTGCATGTTTTAAAAACCATTGTTCCTTATAATGCAAATCAAATGATAGAGAAAGGAGGTTCATGAAGGGAGTAACATATTAAGGGCATGGGATAATTTGTTCATTTAAGATGGACAACTACACCATAGTATTATCTTGTTTTATAATCAGAAACAGGTTTAGGTCTGGCTTGGCAGAGCAGCTATTTGTACACCTTATGTGTTCAGTAGAAAAAGAGCTTTCACAAGTACTACCAAGAGAGGGCCTTAGGTTCCCTTGAGAACATCATTAGATTAGAACTAAGTTGTGTGCTTGCACTGAAATAGAGGGCTTGTATTACACTTTTTCCCTTGTGGAAAGCTGTTGCTCAGTACAGCAGGAATGAGATGGTTATGGTGGCAAGCCATTGATCAAGGTTATAGGCCTAACCTGCTTATTATGGAAAGCTATTATAAAGGCTACAAGCCTGATGTAGTTATTGTGAAAAGCATATAATAAAGTAAATCAGCATTTAAGGGTGGATTGTTATTTCTCTGGAATAAAACCCACACAGTGTTATTTTGCAGCATGGAATCTCAAAGATTACTTTAGTAGATAAGGTTGTAGGTGTTTGTCCCCCCATCACAAAGGGGGGAATATTAGACTTGTCCTGTGATAATCCTTGTTCGGAGATCTCAGATGAGATTGTGTTTTGCTTTGTCTACTTTAATTTTGTATAGATTTGTAATTTTACGACTGTATGCCTGATGGTTATTGTGTGGTAAAGCTTACACTCAATACAGTAGACCTGAGTTAGTTATGGTGAAAATGATAAATGCCGGAGCCCTATCTTTTTCACTGGGGAAAATTATGTCTCAGGCTGTTGGTCTGATCTATTAATTATGAAAAATTAAGGCAAAGTCAGTATGTTTTGCTTATTTCCTGTGAAAAGCATTTGTTAAAGCCAACATTCCTTTGACAGTCAATTGTCAACCTGTCAGGCTGTAGATGGATACATTATTACTTATAATCCCACAAATTACCGTAGTAGGCAAGGGTTATGGTGTTAGTCATCCTCCCAGACTAATTAAGTGGGTGGAATATGTTCACAATGATGATTCTTGTTTGGCCCTTTTGAGAGGGGTTGCGTATTCTTCTGCCAACTGTAATATCATACATATTGGTAATTTTATAGCCCAGCGCGGGGACATACTAGATAGTATAACCAAGCGCTATATAGACTTCTTTATTATTATTTTATTATTATTTTCTATACACGATGGTTACCAGTTTATGACAAGCACTCAATTTAATATTTGTGAACTGGGTCTATAAATCATTCCGCCAGTTAGCTGGCAAGAGAAGCATTCGTGAACACCATGAGTGAAGATCGGGTGCCTTTCAGCCTGTATATTATAAATCGTGCAAAAACGCAACAATGTAGGATTGTAACTGTATGCACACTTTTTCTTAAGGTAGAAAAGGATGAGAGTGTGGAACTCTGATGAATAAAGCACCACTTTCCTCTGTATCTGGATTATTAATTTCCTAGTAGTATACTGTTATTTGTGGGACAAAGGCTGTAAATTCTGTCATGAGTGAATGCACACCGCTGACGAAGAGAGGACACCTAAAATGCTGAATAATAAACTACAAGTTTGAGCTTTTTCTGCGCACCTGCAATTGTATGTTTTCTGAATTATTGGATTTTGTGTGTAAATGAACTGGATTGCCCTAATGAAGGACACCCTCAAACTATCAGCCCCCTTGTAGTGTTGCATGGATTTGTAATTAATACCATGTTTTGTTATCACCAGTATCCCAGTGGAGTCTAAATGGAGTGTATGGAAGTGTGTGGGTTATGATGCCGAATCAAGCAAGCGCATATCCTACCTGGCCTATCAGCCTCGACGGGGGTTCTGGGCGCATGTGCGGTTGCTTTGAGGCACTGTAGCTGTTCCATGAGGTCTAACCTGCATTGGGTGGCCAGAAAGTTCAGGTTGGTGATCGCTCTGTTCTCAATGTCTTGCAGGGCAGACTCAGCCTACTTAAGGCCCTCTAGTATGGATGCACATGTGTCAGTCTATGGGCCAGATGCATCAAACATACATTTTGCGATTCTGAAATAGCGATATTTACCAAATCGCTATTTTGTGATTCCTTAACAGTACCTAATAGCGATTCAGTAAATAGCAAATCGCTATTAGGTAATATGACTCCATTCACTAATATGGGCCTACAGGCCTATACGATTGAATGGTCTTGCATTTGCTAATTGCAATTACCAAATTGGTCATCACAATTAGTAAATGCAAAGCCAAGGGTGCCTGGGGGGCTAAGGCACCCCCCACGAATCATCCCAAAAAACAGAAGTGTGCACATGTAAAGCACACACATACCCTAGGGGCACTTTGAAAAATGCATTTTTGTGCATTTTTCAAAGTTCGCACATGGTTACCATCAACTTCAAGTTAATGGTAATTAACGTTTCCTAAATGCACAGTTCACATTTAGGAAAGGCTTCCTCCATGTGATTAGGGATTTGCAAATTGCGACTCCCTTTTTGCATTCACAATTTAGGTAATCACAAAAAATTGTGATTAGCTAACTTGCGAATGCCAAGCCTTTCATACATTAGAAAATGCCTTTTCTAATTCTACGAATCGGCCCATTTGCAAACGGAAAAAGGCTTAACACATCTGGCCCTTAGTGTGCAAAGTGGCTCAGTGAATAACAACCATGTACATCCCCCCACTTAAGTGTTATTGAGGAAGCAGACCCTGCAAAATCCTGAAAATCCTGCACAGCAGCCTCACGCAGAGTCTCTTTGAATACGCCATCTTCAAGCCATAATGTTTGCAATCTCCGGGTGGGTATTGGAGTAGGGACTCTGTTCCATGCTATGTATAACAGTATTGGATTATGGTATGGAAGACGCGGGCAGTATAATAAACAAAATATTCTTGAGCCAGCCTGTGACAGATACAACAGACCCCACTGGCGGTGCATGTTACAGTTGCCATCTTATTGGCAGATTTAAGATGCCCCATTAGATAGTGACCCAGAGATTATAAAGCCTAAAAGACATCCTATGTCTAGTTTTCACGTCCATGGGTCAATGTTCCTAAGATTGCTAGGGGAGGCGTTCTGCGTTATCGATAACGACCTGACTGACTACAGCCTCTCAAGATTGCTGTTTACGAGACCATCCAATTAACCAAGAAAAAGCAAAGTGGTGGCATTCATAGAGTTTGCTCATCTAGGGGGAGACCAGGTATCTAATGCGTGCAGGTGAGCCGTGAAGGATGAGCCAGCAGGAAGGCTGCTTACCGTGCCACAGAATGTGAATCTGTGGCGAGCCAGTCACTACTCCCAGCCAATATATATAGCAAGTCTTTACAGCCCGTAGACAAACATCCCGAGAAGTGACCCCAGAGCAGCAGATCGGGAGACAGCAATCCCATTTGGTGCAGTCCAGAACCAGGAGAGATCAAAAGTGGGCAAGATGTGAGAACCCACCGAAAAGTCAACATTGCATACCCCCCCAGCTGGGTCCAGCAAGCAAGGAGCCACGAACATACCCGGGCTCTAAGGGAGTCAGCAGATGTAACAAGGAAAGCAGGGTCACTGCCAGGGACAACTAAGAGTCAAGCAACTCTCCCCACAGAAGGCAAGCCTCGATGTGTGCATCCCACTCGTTTAGGCTGGCACTCACCAATCCAGCAACCGGAGGGCCCCCGTGAGGAGCACTGAGATCTAGCAGGCAAGCTCTCACCCAGTAGGACTTCCATGTCCCATCAGAATCCAACTGCCACAGGTAAGAGATCCCTCTGGGCTGCGGGACATCTATTCTCGAGATGTAGGCAGATGCAGGTCTCCAGCCACCTGCAGGGCCACACTGTAGACCCAGATCGTGCCAAGTCAGAGGAGCAGGTAGCGGATCTTGGAGGTCCAAAAGGCTACGTTGCATTCGCCACCGGGGGGATGTCTAACCAGGCTACGGTCCTCTCTGTAACCCAGGTCATCCCATTCACAGCAGGAAGCCCCAATCTCAGGGGGAGCCCCTCAAGCAATCACCTGCTGCAGGAACCTGCAGCAGACGTGTCCGCCCTCAGTAACTGTCAGGAGTCAGACAACCTCCCACACGGTCTGGCCTGGTTGCACCCACAATGGCCATCCACGGCCAGGAGATGATGCAAGACAGGAAAAAAGGTTAGCCCCAGTGGCTGCCCAGCTCGTCAGGGATACCTTCACTGGTCACTGGTGTTGTATAGACATTGTCAACAAGCTGCTGTGATGGACGATGGGGCATGAGCAGTCTTAACACGGAGTAGCACTATTCTGCATCTGCCATCTACCTAGGCTGGCCACGCCCCCAATCATGTTGCTGGTATTTTCTCCATCCTGACTCTTGTCTCTGTGAAACTGATCATAATATACAACGAAAATTTCAAATGAACATATTTACCATGAATTATCATCTCTAAATTGATAGGTTTGAGGGCAGCATTTTGATTATCAATGAGAATATAGTATTTAAAAATGCACGATTTGCTAAACTAATTTTCTAATGCCATCCCTTTCAGTAACAGAATCTGAAGATACCTGCCCTTTCAAAGCAACCAATTCACCCATTTCATTCATTGTCTGCAAATAATAATTTTTCTTCTTGGAAGTGGTAATATTCATAGTTTGGTTTGGTGGTGGGATTAAGACTTCCATTTTAAATGCTGTTCAATTTACAAAGCGACTTTGCCCCATAGTCTGATCAAAATGATTTCTGTTTCAAGATAGTCTAATATTTTTTGCACTCGCTGACGAGATTAAAATTACATAAATTGTGAAATGTTATTGAAATTCATTTGAATGGAAAGTATGTTCAGTTTTATTTGTATTCAAAACAAGACAATATTGTGGTTATCTTGTGATTCTTCTCCCATAATCTAGGCATGAACTGCATGCTTGGTGCATTTGTACTGTTCACTTGTGCTTCAATTCCAAGATTAACGTCCCTGAATATTAAACCAGGTTTACTGTGTCGGGTAAGATTCATCATTAATTCCTGTAACAAGAACTCATGTTTACAGTTGCAAGTCTGTTAATAGATTTGTATAATGTAGCTCTGATGGAAGCACCCCCCTCCCAGATGTCAGCACTGCTCACGTGGGTGGATTGCACAGTTCACGCAGAGCAGGGAGATCTGTGAGAGTGCCGGTGGTGCCGTTGTGCTCTAAATCTAAACTTACCTTCAGACGGCCGGCCCGCCAATGTTGTTCTCTACGCTACGTACCCTCTCCCTGGGGAGATGCCATTATCCGAGGAATAATATTTTACCCAATCAAAGATGGCTGTCACAGTATTGAAGTCTCTAACCCTTTCTCCAAATCCAATATGGACTACTGGGTATTTCCTGTCACTTTAGCCTATAAAAAGAGGGAAACTGGTTAATTCCTTGCATTGCATTGCATTTGTTCAGACCTGTCATCTTGTTCCTGCGCCCCTGACTGAATGGCATTTCTCTCCTGGGGATTTGTCAGTTCTCATCCTATCTTTTATCCCTTTGATTTATCCTGCTCCTCCAGTCCTCTCCTCTCCTGGTTCGTGTTTGGAATTGTTCTGGAAGGATTTCTTGTTCTCTAGGGGTGCCTTTGGCTTCGAGCCCTGGTCAGCGTTGGTCATCGTCCCTGTCCAGAAATTCTGTGTGCTCTCGCAAGTTGTTTGACTTTGGACTTTTTCCTCGATTTGTGGTCTTTTCCAGGAAGCACCTTCTGCTGAGGTGCTACCTAGTGTCAGAAGCAACGTGGATTTTGAAAGCGGTTGCCCATACCTCTGACAGACTAAGAAGGTGAAAACCTGGGACACTAGACTGAGTTGCAGTCAAAGACTCTCCCTCAGCTATCAGGTTCATGGCAGTTTGTGACAACCAAAAACCCGTCCTAGCACCAAAGACATTCACTCAGTTCAGATGGATCAAGCCCAGGGAGTCACAGTAGATCAGGCTCAGGCCTTATTTCAGACAGTCCAACAGCAGACACAGGAGCTACAGCAAATGAAAGATAAAAACTTTGCCATTTGTTAAGCCCTCACTTCCAGGTCCTCTGACATGCCAACAGTTTTTTCAGCTATTCCTGGTTTTCCTGGGGACCCAAAAAATCGCAAGAAGTCCTGGATTTGTTGACAGTCTTCTTTGCCTTTCATCCAGCTCAGTTCTCACAAGATCAAGGTGTGCTAGTTTAGTGCCATGCCTGAACCACTCCAGCATGGACACCTTCTGCAGTAGCTGCAGAATATCTCAGTTTGTCTAATTATTTGACTTTTCTGACAACTTTTTAATGAATTTTCAAAAGATTAGACCTGGAATTCTGGCCCAACAGGCTCTCTGTAAAAATCAGCAAAGTGGGCAAGATGTTTTGACATAGATTACCCGATTTTATCAGCTGACAGCTGAGAACGCCTGGTGAAATGACTTTTACTAATGATATTAGAGAAGACATTTTGTTGGTTCTCTCAGTCCAGTTGGGATCTTTTCAAGCACTTATGGATCAGCCATGAGGATCGAGTATCGCTTGCAAGAAAGTCCGTCAGAAAGGCCAAAGAGTCTGGGCTTCTCCGAAAGCTAGAGGACTTTCATTCCTTGCTCGGAACTGAAGCCTTTCCCAAAGAGCCATCCACATCTCCTAGGGAGGAACCAATGCAGATGTGGTTGGCTTATGGCTCCCTTTCTAACTTTGAAAGAGAACATTGATATAAGAATGGCTTATGCATGTAGTGCGGATCTCCTGAACATTTGATCCGCTCTTGGCCAGTCCACCCTCAGAAGCTTTCAGGAAACACCAGATCTCATAATTTTGTGAGGGAGTAAGAGATGGGAACACTTCAAATTTCCTTTGTTGGGTTGCCTGAACATTTTCATGCTCCACTTTTTCTTTTGCCAGTTTTAGTTAATTTCCCAGATGGAAGGAAAGAGAAAATCTTGCCACTACTTCATTGTGGGGTCAGTGGCTTGTACTTAGACGAGAATAGGCAAAAGAGAAAAATATTACCAGAACAACTAAGTAATCACCTGAGCAAATCAAAACAGTGTATGATACTCTCTTAACCTCTGGTCCAGTTAAGGAGATGACTGTGCCTTTAAGGCTGAACTCTGGTAAACAAAAAGGGGCATATTTATGGGGGTTTGGTGCAGGGCAGAGAAGCAAGAAAGGGCAGGAATGTGCTATATCTATTACATACAGCACATCCCAGTCTCTTCGCTCTGTGGTGGTGCAATTGTGGCAGCCTAGCGCCAGTGCTGGCACCTTTGCATCATGATGCAAGTGTGTCTGAATTACTTGCAGGATTTGTTTTGTGCAGGAAAAGGCACCTTCCTGCACAAAACCAATCCTGGGAGGCTTGTTTTCCTCTTTCTATGTATGCTACAGAATGCAGCACACATAGATGGAAGGAGGAAAAAAACTAGGAAAAAAAAGGTTATTTCTCCTTGTTGCGCTGGGGAGGCGTAAGGTTTTAGAACATTCCCAGGTTTGCATTGTCTTGCAAATATGGGATGTGTCAAAATTCATGGGTTTTGCGTGGGAACAACCATTGCAACACCCATGGAATGCCACCCTAGCTCAGAGTAAGGTAACACATTGAGTTGTGCTGCATTGCTGCACCCCATATCTATGAGGCCATTAAAAGCCACCCAATGTGACATTGCATGTTGTCATAAATAAGATTTGGTGGGATGCACTGCAGTTGCATCGCAATAACTGATGCTAGTGGCTCAAGGGGCTTATATATATGCCCCCAAGAGACTGTATCCTGTAACCTCATTGCTTCCCAAAATCACACTGGTATTTTATGGATTTTTCGGTTGGTTTGACACAATCTATTTATAAACTGAGAAACTAGCACAATCTCTCTAGCCTCTTAGTTCTGCCATAAGCATTGTTACTTTTCAGAAGTCTATTGGACTGACAAAGAAGTAGCTTTAGACCAAGTATCACATTCCAATAGGATAAATCTACTTCAAGGTATACCTGCTCAGTAACAAGAGTATGCAGATCTTTTTGAAAAACTCAAAGAAATTACACTGCCTCCCCATTGGAATTTGACTTTACCACCCCTGTTGAACACGGCAGCAACTATTCCCTTTGGAAGAGTTTATTTCCTTTCAGAGTCTGAAAAGGAAGTCTTAAAACAATACTTGTAAGAAAATGTACTGAATAGTGCAAGAACTTGATCTACCTCTCAAGACGTGCTTCCATGTTCTTTGTTTTGAAGAAAGCTAATGAGTTGAGACCCTGCATAGATTTTAGAGGGCTAACCGAGGTCACAATTAGGCCATGGTGGAATTTCAATTACGCTTGAGTAATTGTGGTAGTATCAGTAATTCAACATTACTCTTTGATGCAGATTATCACAGAATCATGCCTGCTTCTGTAATTAAGAATAATTTACAGAAAAAAATCCTACCAGATGATTATATTTAGAGTGCGTGATCTGTTTATGCTCTGTTGCATTTAGCCACATTTACTTAGTGAAAAATGTATCCTCATGTCCATTTTAGACACTAAGATGAATTTTGTGCCAAAAAGCTAGCGCTAAATGCAGAGATTAAGTTGGGGGAAAAATCCTGCCCCAATTACATATTCGCTACTCATGTTCTGTTGAATTCAGGGCTATTTAATGGAGCAAAATGCATCATTGCATTATTTAGATGCAAGATGCATTTATGCACTAAGAAACTAGCGTTGATGCAGAATTACTCCTCTCACAAAACTCACCATAATCTTGTTGAACTTTTGGGTGCTTGAGTACCACAGGTAAATGAAATTATGCGAGTTATGTCTACCCCTAGCCACAGTAAAAGACACATAGGACCTTCCCATTATTAAAGATATTTAAGAGTACTTTAGAGGTGCTAAGATGTTTACCAAATTAGATCTTCACGGGGCATATCATCTCCAAATAAAGAAAGGGAACAAATGGAAGATGGCCTTTAGAACGCCGCTAGTCTGATTTGAATATTGAGTTATGCCTTTCGGTTTAAGTAAGGTTCCAGCCATTCTTTAGCTTTTCATGGACTACATGGACACCTTCTGCTTAGGTGCAACCTTGTGTCAGCAGCAACGTGGCTACTGGAAAGGTTCACCCATACCATTGGCATACTAAAACAGTGAAAACCAAGACCACTGGGACCGATCCGCAGCCAGAGACTCTCCATCAGGTGTCAGCTTAATGACAGTGTGGATCAAAAGAAAACATTGAGAAAGAAGGATTTGCTCCAATTGTCTCTGGCAGGTTAAGGGACCCTATTTAGAATATGTCAACCCCACACAAGAGATCCATTTTCGCCACGTTTGATAGAAAACATTTACAAAAAACATTAGAAGGGTAAATAATCCCACCTCAGAATGCAGGTGAGCTATTTTTTACTACAAACAATGGTTGATGTTAATTAGCTAAGAAACATAGCCAAAGCCTATATTCATTCAGCTTCCAATGGTAAAAATTGTGAATTATACCTGTTTAGCTCTCCAAGTCCAAGCACTGAGTTACCATTGTATTTGCCTATCTTAGAGACACGGATGAAGCTCATTCTGCATTTAAGAATTACTTAAGGCTTTATTTATTGTTTGGCAGGTGAGCTGGCAACTCCTCTGTCATCCCAGCCACAGCCTGCCCATTAAATCGATCACCACTGTGGTGTTAGCAAAAAGCATTATTTGTTTTTGCACAACAAAAAATCAAAATCAAAGTCCCTGGCATTCTGAGAGTTTTCTCACAACTGCTGAGGGACATCTTTGCTTTTTCTCGTATACTGGACTGCCATGCTGTGAAAGTTGGTTATTGACAGAAAGAGAACACAATACATGGCATGGCAAGGCCCAAGGTAAACAGGCTGGCTTTTTGACACCATATCAGCTGGCGATTTAGGGCCACAGATGTCGTTTCTGATGGGGGAGCAGGCTGTGGCTCTGTTGTCAGAAACATAGCACTTCAACCACATTTAAATGAGGCAAGGAAGCCTAGAAGTTGGCAAATTGACATCCACCAATTTATGAAAGAATCAGTGTTAGACCCTACCTCTAAATGAGGCCCTTATAAAAGCAGGTTGCTACAATTTGTTTGTTCTGTTATAAATTGGGGTTTCTAAGCTTTTTTGGTGGTAATAGTTAGGTAAATGGCTTTGATAGTGGAGCTTTGATAATGAATCCAAACCATAGGATTTAAGTGGTTGTGTGCGCAGTCCTCGCTTGTTAAAGAAGATAGACCTGAAATAGGGTTGATTTGGCACTGTCAGGCTACCTAAAGGGTATGAGACACAAACTATTCAGACAGAATTCAAAATGCTACATGTGCAAATAACGAATTCTATAAAATTCCCAATACATTTCGTAAACTTCAACACTTCAACACCTCATCAGGGGTAGCAAGTGCTATATAAATGCAAACCTTTTTCCCTCTTCTATCCCTCCACTATCCTTCTCAATTCACATAACTGACTAACATATCCACCACTCAATTTACTTTCATAGTTCACTATACTACTTCACCACTAATTCTTTATGGTTTTTGGAGTAGCGTGCTACTCACTGAAAAAGCACTTTGACACCTCTTCTGGGCAGTAAGCGGTATATAAATGCAATTACAATACAATACAAACACCCATCCTTCATGGTCTATGAATCAATGAAGAGCAGTGCAAATTAATAAAGGGCAACCCAAAAAAGATGAATCGGCAAGAAGCAACCATGAAAACCTAAAAAGAAAAGGTTTGGATGTCACAAAACCATATACAGGAACTACATCTAAAGTAAATGCCGTGTCCTAAATATCATTAGCAAAAATAGTGTTCAATGGGTATAGGTTTTGTATTATTAGCTTGAATAAGGTGATATTTTTGGAGACAATATTTAGGACACAATATTTATGTCATACCTTATTCTGAAAATGATATTCTGGTATGCCTGGTCATACATTACAAGGGGTATCCTTTATAGGTAACTGGAATATATGGAGGAAAAACAGAGGGTCTGATTTACAAAGGTAAGCTTACACTTTTGTGTAAGTTTATGATTGTTTGCTATCCACAAAGGGATTTATGAGTAGTAACTTTACGAGTGTGGAGTTTCCGCACATAAATAGACCTATATTTTCTTATGTAGAGACTCCGCACTCTTAACAATGCTACTCGTAAATCCCTTTGTGTATAGCAAAAAAATTGTAAAGTTACACAAAATTGTAAGTTTACCTTTGTTAATTAGGCTCATGGTGAACGTATCTGGAAGGTGGACTCCTTATCGCAAGGGCAGTGCCCATTGCTTAGCACTGCTTTGGTGATTAAATAAGTGATGTTTCTTTATATAAATAGTACTCACAGAAGATGGGCCCAAGAGACAGTGTCTGCTGCAGATCATCAACTGCAGTCGGTAGTGTTGAAAACAGGGCCACATTGTCCTGGAATCAAGATCTTAGTGATGATATAAAAACAGCGCATTAGTTTACTTTTCAAATTAAGCAGTAACATGATAAAGTGGAACAGCATGTCTTATGAATTCAACCATTGCACGGAGGGAGTTAGGGGAAAATGACTTGGGGCATCCCTTCCAATTGACATTTCTTCTTTCCATCTGATAGATCTCTATTCGCTGTCTCAAACAATTGGATCTTTCTTTTTGGCGAGAACTATTGCTTCACTGCATCAAAGAAAGTTCACTACTTTGTTCGAGGTAACTATTTATTTTGGCTGTTTATCTAGCTCTGCTTTCATCTATAAAATAAAATCTACTATATGATTTATTTGTACTTGTAACTTCTTTATTATTGCTGGACTGTTGGTGTTTCTGAATGTTCTCAAAGGGATCTGTATTTACTGTTTTAGTCAACGGAAACATTGACCTTTCTTGGGTTTTTATTGTGTGCAAGTGTGCTCAGTTGAATCCTAGCCTGCATTTTGAGAATCTTGGTGCACTCTGTACTTATCGTTTCTAGTTTTCAAAATGGTTTTCCTCATAGGGAAGGTTTCAAAACGGTGCAGGTGCAATATAAGGGGATTAAAAAAAAGTACATTGTGGCTGTTTAACTTGAGTGCAATTTGAAAAAGTGTGTACTTTTGGTAGTTGTCATGCTTAAGCAAATATAATAAATGTGGGTAAAACATTGAGTCATACAGGTCGCTTGTTTGCAAACATTCTTAAAAAAAGAAAAATCAGTTAAAGCAATGATCGATATTTAAACACATAGCTATTGGTTTTAAATAACTGATGACATAACAAAACAATTGGAAAAGCGTCAAAATATATTTGATGGTAGACTCTTTGCACTTATAAGCCTTTGTCGCTCAGCTTAGGTCATTTGTATTGAAGTATGTTTTTTTCTATGTAATACTATGACTAAGTAAATATCTAAATTCTCGATGAGCCATGAACTAATTGATGTGCTTGTATTCTTTGCATTAATGACGCTCTGTTGCTACTTTATCCTTTGACTGCCTGCTGAAAGAATTGAAAAGCATTAACACAAGATTATGCTAAAGAATGGTTTACGCCTTTGTTTAGGTTGGTCTGTTCACAGTGATCTCCACAAATGATCGCCTGTGTCACTCACGTCTCCTCAGAGCAAATTGCATCTGCCCACGTGCCCCGGAAAGGTTACCCGTGTTGAATAGATGCAGCAGAAGGAACAGGGTCACTCACTTTAGCAGTAAAGGTCTCTCAAGACTTATTGCTTGTGGAAAGTGTAAATATGTTACAGTCAGAAGCAGTGAATGCTTCATCAGAAGGATTTTTTCTGTCTGTATTGGAATGAGTCAGGATAGAATCAACATTTCTAAGAAATGCACGAATAGACTGGCGCACACATGACACACGATGACGCATTGTAAACGCAGTTCCGGTAATAAGGAGAGCCGGTTCGCTCTAGTCGACATAAACATGAACATTTATAAAACATGGTCCATGTTTTAGCTTTAAATGGGCCGGTACTCACCGGTACTGAGTACCGACACTTCTGAATTTTCTGGCCCTCAGTACCGGCACTTCTCATTCGCCAGGGAGAGTACCGGTACCCTGGTAGATGGCACTGCAAGCTCCGGTATTTATCTCCTCTAGAACAGGGCAGATGCTGCTCTGCTTTTCAGGAGCTTGTAAGAGCGCCAAGCCTCCTGCAGAGTCCCTGCTGGAGATTCCAGCAGCGTCCATGTGAATGGCCTGAAACTGCAGGGGGCAGAGGGCTTACCCTGCGTCACGCTGTGACTAACAGTGCAGTGTCTAGACAGACCCTTCATTGTCAATCATGTGCCTGAGGACTATTCCACTGAAAGTGCTTTAGCCTCACCCCGCCCCTCTCCATCAGGTGTGTAAATGGGTTGGGACGGGCAGTCAGTCAGTAATCCAGGCTTATTTTAGGATACTGATTGCACAGGCCATTCTAAAGCAGTGACAGCCCAGCAACATCCATTACCTTCGCCAAAGCCGGTTTTCTTTTCAGCTTTTTGTTCAGGACAGGAGCTACTTCTCTTGGTGGACGGAAGGAGTAGGGATGAATGTAAAGACGTGAGGTGGCAGGTTGAGGTAGGATTGCCACTTATTTTCAGATAAAAATACCAGCTATTTGAGTATTCAAATCATGAATCGTCTCAGAAATTGTATTTTAACACACATTTCTGTAAAGTCAAATCTGGTGCATTTCTTAACTTTAGTTTTCTAGACGGCAAATTTAGGGGATGAGTACAGCATGGAGGGGAGAACAGGAGACAAGTATGGAAAAACCAGGGAGAAAATGTAAGACTTGTGGAGAGTAAGCAAAAGGTGGGAGGAAGAGGGGCAGAACTAGTGAGAAGTTTATAGGCTGGGTGAAGATTAGAGGCAAGTGAAGAGAAAAGGGAGAGAATCAGGACACTCAGTAGATTTTAGAGGGAACGTGGAGAGAGAGAGAGATAGTGCGTGTGTGTGCAGCTTGAGAGCATATAGTATTGTGCCACATAACAGTATGGCATTAAGAAGCAGCAAATATTACAAAACGATAAACTGTTCACATATCAGCCTTTTTGGGTTTCATTTTGTGTAATGAGTTAACCTGTTTCGGTTACATAAACACATTTCTCATGTGTTTTTCATAGTTGCTGCAACTGATATAGAAGTCATTATGTATCGTCATATGTTGCCCTAAGCCCCGCCCCTAGCCCCGCCCACTCACCACGCCTCTAGCTCATATTAATGAGTACCTGCACTTATTTTTCCCCATTTAAAGCACTGAACATGGATCCTCACACAAGTGCAAACCCATATGTCATTCCCATTGTTTAACAATGTTTTGCAGGTGGCGAGACATAAACATAATGAAAAGATGCATGGCTGTAGAAAAATATAATATACAATGCAAACGTTGGCAGAAAATAGAGCAGTCCTGGACTGGTACATCTAGTTAATTGACCCTGAATGACCACTAGTACACTAGTTTTACATTTTTGAGATTTGTAATTTATCCATTTTTCTGTACGGTTTGTTCTTTTCGCAAATTTAGACTACAGATGACTACTATTCTGATATCTGCAGATAATATGCCACAAGAAAACTAAACAAAAAGACTTCTAGAAAAAAGATAGAAGTGAGGGGCTCAGAGGTAAAAATACATTATAACCCTCAGCAGACTCATCTGAGGAGTGCCTTCTCCTGAGCATGTAACATTAACATATACTACCTCACTCAGTTCACCCCTCAGGCTTCAGAACCACCCTCCACCAGCCTGATCCTAGTCCAGAGCCAGCACTCCTGTGTAAACCTCTGCCCGCCCTCCCTTTGGCAACCTGCCCTCCCACACTGACCATTCCTTGGGTCTTGAGTGTTGCGCCCCTCACTATTGTAGGCCACACCATTGCTTTGTAGGCAGTATGCACTTTATACATACATCTAAATGCCTTGTTGTGGGAGACCATTTTTGGTGGTCTTTAGTAAAATGTAGATGGAGACGCGAAAAAGGCCTGTAAACTGGATAGAGTCCTATTTAGATTCGATTGGACTATTTGATCTCAAATGTATTGAGTTCAACCTGGGCAGTTTTCACTCCTGCTACTGTCGCCAAATCTTAGCAGGAAAACGCCAGAATTAAAGATTTACAGTTGCATGTTTGCATGTGTCCATTGCAAAACATGAGACAACGCTGAGTGTCATTGCATGCTCTGTTGTCTCTACAAAGATGAAGCTGGGATTATTGATTACTCTCACTGATATTACATAGTGACAATAATTCATGATGCACTGGTAGTTTGTTGTTCAACCTGGGGTGATCATGTGGTGATCACGGTGTTTATCACTAGACACTTGAAGAGCAATCAATTATTATTTAAAATATATGTTATTTGGGTTCAGTTGACCTGCTTATTGCACTGACACTTTTACAATACATGCTTACGTTTCCCATTTAGGTGTTTGATCACAAATCTTTTTATTAAAATATTTTTAATTTAATTCCAATCATGCATTATAATGGACCTTAGGTATGTTTGTTGACTCAATGTAATATGGTGTTTTACTGTTTTTATCGACTAAATAATCATGATTCTGAAATTTAAAATGAGTGCTCAGAAGATCTTCAAGATGCGTTCAGTGGCCTCTTAGGTCAGTGGAAGAGTGTTGACAGAACTGATAAAAAGCATTTAGCAAAGTTGATAAGGAAGACTTTAATATACCAATGTTATTAAACACAGACATTAACAAATTATGTTTACTTGTATTGCAAGCACAAATGCTATTAATCACATTAAAGCCTGCTATAAACAGCTTTGCCAGTGCAGGGAAAAAAGTAGCAAACAAGGATGGTCTAGAAGGCGCATAGAAGATGAACAACTGAATGTGTCAAACATCATGGTGATTGAGTGTAATTTTCAGATGCAAAATAGTTTTCTTATGCATTCCAACGGAAGCACATTTTAGAAGGAGGAATGATGTACCAAATAGCTAAGAGCATGATTTGAGGGACTAATACTCATCTTGGTGGAGCCAAATCCCACTCTGTATATCTTAAAGAATCGGCCATAATATGTCTTGCATCAGATGTGCTGTCAGCCAGAACTAAAAAGGATTTTTGTCCTAAACTCCTTCATATTGCATTTGTCAGATACTTAAAAATGGTGAAACCCTTTCTATTGTATTTCTCACATGGTTCAAAATGGTAAGCCCCTTCCCATGGTGTTTGTCTTGGCATTCACAGTGTAAAGCTCCTTCCTATTTCATTTGACAGAGGGTTAACAAGGTAAAATCCCTTTTTAGGTCTCGCCTGATCCAGCGCATGTGCTAGTCTGGCCGAGACATTTAGTAGCTGCTTTGAAAAGTGCTACCAAAGCGGCCACCAGCTTACTGTCACGCGCACAAGCACGTGCGCTGCTGCACGCACATCCCTAGCGTGCTTTAGCATGTAATTGCGATCACTTTCGCTTTCAGAGTGATCGCAATGACTTCCGCTTTTACGGCCGCGCGGCGTTACTTTTACTGCCGCGCGGCCAATGCTTGTTCGTTTTGCTGTGTTTATATAGTATTACTTTGAGAGGCTTTAAACCCAGCATCCATACTTCCACCCCAAAAGTCTGTCTCTCTCTTCTAACATTACCCTCTTCCCCAAGCCCAAATTCTGGCTGTCTCTGTTTGCCAAACTCTCTCTCACCCTCAAATGCCCGATCTCCCCACCTCTCCTCCCACCCCAAACTCCGTCCGTCTCTCTCTTTTAAATGGACTCCTCTCCGACTCCATTTGCGGTGAACTATCTGCTTTATTATTGCCAAAAGTGCATGTTGTCAAATACCACTATTTAAAGCAATGTTGTCTTAAGCTGTGAAACTGTGTGTGTACGGGTGAGAGAGACATTTGACCTCCGTTTCTAAAAGGCATGCTGACATCCGGTTTGGCTGTAGATTAAATGTTCAGAATAGAGGCAATTTCCAACCTGTAGCTGGAAATGAAAACACAAGCGTCCTTTGGTATTATTTAAGATTAAACTGTCTAACGGTTTTGTTTCTCTTTGTACCTTCTTCAGATAAACGTCTAAATGGTGTCCTTCCTTGTTCCCTTCGACACTAGTTTGATCCCTGCAGTACAACCTTACTAGAAAGGTGCGGTCACAGTGCTTTCCCTTGTATTTACTCTGTAACCCTGGGCTCACAGGCTATGACTCTCACAGCCTTGAACAGGAAGAAATAACTCTGTTTGCTTTTGTATACCTATATGCCTCTATCCAAACCCTTCCTCGTTCTCCCTCTCTCTCTGTCTCGCTCTCGCTCTCTCTCACTCTCTGTATGCACTTCTCACCATCCTGTCCATCCTTCCTTCCCTCCCCTGCCTGCCAGCAGTATTACTTTTTAAAGTTCACGTTTTCAGCAACAACATGTTTTCGCAAAATGCCCCCTAGTGTGCATTGCAGGACCGTAACAAATAAAAGTTAATGCTAAAGCAATATGTTAAAACAGACACAACACAGCGCACACAGGTGCTGGAAATGTGGAAAGGAGATTATTAAAAATATTACACAAGGAAAACACAGTACCTTGCTACAGCCAAACTTTGTGTACATTGCTCTTAGCACCGTCTCAGTCCCTTAACCTTGAAAGTTGATATATTGAAAACACCACACATTTTAGTAAAACATAAGGAACTCTGTATTGTTTTATTACACACTAACATGTTCTACAATCGTTGGGTACATCAAACGCTCTCTTTTCTAATTCGGCATATCTGTCCGCTTCGCTGACATAGCTTAAAAACATTGCCAAAGCCAATAGCTCTGCCTAAACACTCATAAGGTCCCAAAGGCGAGACCTATTGGCTTTGCCAATGCTTGTTTCTTTTGTTAGCGAGTTCACAATGTAAAGCCTCTTCTTATGGTGTTTGGTAAGAAATTCTCAATGTAAACCTCCTTCCCACTGTATTTGCTAGAAGGTTTACAACGTAAAACCACTTCCAATTGTATTTGAGAAACCCATTTCAAGAAATTCCAGGGCAGTCAAAGTTACTAGCTCAATAGTGTAAATGAGGGCCACCTCTGGTATTCTGGCGCCTCTGTACTTCGGACACTCACAGAGGGGGACACTTCTTCAAGGGTAACTAGTTAGAGAAGTCCAAGGCTGACTTGGCAAGTTGCTGTGGCCCAGAAACTCAAAAAATAGCAACAAACAAAATGAACACCTAATGGCCAATCTGTGCTCTTTCTTTAACCCGTTCGCTGCGTGCGGCGGCCAACGGCAGTCGCGAGCCCTACCTCCGTAGTGCTGCGCACGTCCGTTGGCCGACGCGGCCCCGCCCGCGCACGGAAACGCCCGCACCGCGGCGGATTTTACGCCGCGGTTAAAGGGTTAAAATAAAAATGCACACACAACCATATATTTGAATCAAAATGACAAATATTTACAAGACTTCAGGTGGAATTATAGATTGAAACTCCTCCTTTAGGGGCCTTGCATATTAACCAAGGTGCAAGCTATATACCCTAAAGAAATATCACAAGATGAAATTAACCCTGTAATTATAGTCCGCTCCTAATACATGTAAGTTACCACATGACGATTTGTGCACCAGGGGGCTCTACTCATAAAAACCAGCAATTGTCCCATATGGGCCTAGATGACAACAAGGGGCTGTTCACAGTCTAAAAGTGTAAGTGAACGTGCATTAGGTATTGTCAGGTCAGTCACAATGTAAAATTAAAGGCCTAGGGCCAGATGTACGACGCTTTTTAGCATGCGTTAACGGGTCCTAGACCCTTTTGCGCACGCTAAAAAGCATGGGCCCATGTACAAACAGAAGTTTGCGAGTCGAAAATAAATTGCGACTCCCAAAATACTGTTTTGAGACTCGCTATTAGGAAGGGGCATTTCCTTCCTAATAGCAACCGCAACGCTGTGTACCAATGTTTTGCGAACCCAATTGAGGTGGCAAAACACTCGAAAAGTACCACCTACTTCAACAAGGTGGTAATGCATTCGCATTTTTAAAAAAAGCTGCTTTATTTAAAAGCAGTCACAGACATGGTGGTCTGCTGAGCCCAGCAGGCCATCATCCCTGGGAGGGCCTGTCATTCCCAATGGGCTCGCAAATTGTGAGAGGCTCATTAATATTAATGAGCCTCGCCATTTGTGACCCCATTGGGAATCGCGAACAGTGTTAAACACACTGTTGTGCATGCCAAATAGAGCCTCGCAAATTGCGAGTCACAAATGCGACGCAATTTGCGAGGCGCTATTTGCCAGGTCATACATCCGGCCCCTAGTGCCTTTGTCAGCACATTTAAATTGCACAAAAGTAAGTCTATTGGCTTTAACATGAACATAAACGCCTCTGTTATTGACAGCCAGAACACATATTATGGAAGCTCAAAACATACATTGATATGAACTCAAAGTCTTCCTCTGAGACACCAATCATTTACTGTGCCAGACCATACAGAGACCTCTGTTCTGAACCCCTTAACTATTCTATTTTTCAGACAATTCAAAATTAAAACCTCATCTTATTGCATCTGTCAAAAAGGAAAGCCTCTTCCTTTTGTGTCACGGCATTCACAATGTTAAACCCCTGTAAAATTCCTTGTTGTCACTTTTTCTTAAAGTTCACAATGTCAGACCCCTTCCTAATGCATTTGTTATTGGGTTCACAATGTAAAGATCCTTCCTGAGGTGCAATGCAAAAGCCATTTCTAATGCATTTGTCAGAGTTCACAATGTAAAATCCCTTTCCTATAATTTGATAAATCTGGTTCAGGACGTTCCAAGGCAGTTAGAAGTAACTAACCCACATGTTGTGAATGAGGGATTTTCACCTCAAGTATCCTGGGGCCTTCTTACTCCAGACCCTCAAACTGAGGACACAGTGGTCCTTTCAGCACTTGTCTTGTAGAGTAACTAGACAGAGTAGCCCAGACTCCGGGAGTGACTGTGGGCTTCAAACTCAGAGCACAGCAAAACACAATATTAATCCTGAATAAATCAAAGTCCAGCTAGTGCTTTTTCTCTATACAGGGAAAGCCCAAATGCACATACAACTATATATTGTAATCAAAAGCACAAATATTTTCCAAGACATCAGTTGGAATTACAAATAGGAACCTCTCCCTCAGGGGCCTTGCAGATTAGCCTTAGCCAGAGTGCAACTCATATACAGTGGGGTGTGCGTTAGAAAATACGTGTCAGCAGGCCTCAGTGCAGTGTAATAACAACCTTCCCTAAAGGGCCTACTGGCTGTAACATATGCTTTTCACAATATAAAATCCAGTTCTACTGGCTTTTTTATTAGAACTACAGCTTAATCATTGGCTTACTACCTTAAACAGATCACTCTTACTGTATTAAGCATAATCTCTGCAAAGCAAGTACTCTTTTTCAATCGAAGCACACAAGTTCTGACAACTAAATCCAGTAGTCAGAAGATCAAAATGTGGAAGGAGTCAATACCCCTCTTTCAGAAATGCTTCTTACAGCTCTTTTTCTGTCGAACACCCAAGATGTGACAACAGTTGAGTTGTCACGCCACACCCAAAAAGTAACATATTTTTTAGAGCTAGTGTTATGTCTTTTACAAGATGACTCTGCAATCACGGGTGGGTTGACCTGCTGCAATATTATGATTTTGCATGGTAGGCTGTAGGCGGTGGGACTCTCATCTTCCTGAGCGTCAGTTTGGATCTGGGTGAAAACCAAGTCATGAAAGAGGTGAGAGATGGTCCAAGTAAAATCAAGTCCAGACAGAGACTACAGAGATGGTGCTTATTTTAATTGTTATCTACTTCTTATGCATCAAATGAAACATAAGAACCATTGCGATTGAGAGTCAAGTTGTGAACAGAGCACTGGATATGTGGGTCTGGGGTCAGGGACATGCCCACAGGTGCTTAGTTGTTGTCTGTGAAAAACAGATAGTGTCAACTAAAAAGATCTACAAATCAGCAATTTCAGTTGGTCTGTTGTCATGTTGCCATCCTTATGCCGCCATCTGGACCAGTACGGCTGGTGTGCAACTATTGTGGCTTTTTTGGCTGCCCGTCTCTAGTTCAGATCAGCTGAGGCACTGTGACGAACGAAGCACCCTTACTGTAACAGGAAACCTGGAGAAAGAAACAACTGTCAGATACAACCTAGCAGGATTGATGCTGTCACTGCATGTCTTGTTTGACGTGTATCTCGATCCTGAAGTCTCTTCCTTTGCTGTCCTTTCCTTCCTCTCCCGCATAGTCTTGATATCATGCAACCAGCACTGGACATTCTTATGCTATTTCCTTGATCCCTTGACAATCATTGTCTGAGTCTCCCTCTAACTATCTGTCTACCATGAATTGCTTCCTATGCAGCCTCTCTCAACTACACTGCATGAATAATGAATCCTGGTCCCCAAAACTGGCTGAGCCCACCACCTGCAAGCACAGCACTCACTGACCGGGTGTCAGTCAAACACAAATGGAGTGTAGGGTAGTTACAGTTGCTTCTATTCACTTTTTGAAAATCATTTCTAGCATACGGGGCTATGATTGAAAAATGTGCAGCTTTTTCTTTAAATGCTCAGTATGAGCATCATCGTTTGGATTATATTACCCAAAAGAATTCAGTTCATGCCCGTGGTTCATATCATGTATAGTAAAATGGTGTAATTAAAGTCTTCTTATCTAAGGTGTAACAAATGAACTGAAGTATCTACATAATGTTTGTGGACATAAAGCTATGAATAATTTAGCATATCAATTCTGTCTCTCTTTCCAATCCAGCAATAGTCAGAAGCATTTGTAAGATCTCCATCTCACGTTTGAAAGTTGTATGTGAAACATGGCTCCTTTAGGATCTCAAACATCACAGCGCAGGACAGCAACTGATGGAAAAACTAATGCAGCAGGAGGAGAACCTTTTTTATCAGTATCGAAAACTATATTGTAAAAATGTCTTCCGGTTGAACGATTTTAGCAACATTCAGCCACAGGGAATAAATAACAAACTGGGAAATGCGTTGTTAGGAAGCACAACTTGCAACGAGTTACCTCTCTTCTCTCGCTAGCCTCTCGAGTCCTTCTTTGTGTTATGGGGCTTGTCATTAAATATGACACAGTTCATCGTCCTCATCTTTTAATGCAGCCTTCAGCTCATTTGACCATGCATATGCATTATGGCCATTGTAGTAGTTTGCACAGCAGCACAGGTTTAGTGCAACTCCTGGGACATATGTTGATCTGTTTTAAGCTCTTGGGAGAAATAGAAAGCTAGTTTGAAAGCAGAAGTTCTGTCTCCTCTCCCTGGTGCATTGGCACTTTCTCTTAGAAGGCCATCATAGCAATACTCTCCAGTAAACGGGCGAAACCGATTGCACTCAAAATACACCTCTTTCCATT
The DNA here is from genome assembly GCF_964204655.1 of Triturus cristatus. Classification (NCBI taxonomy): domain Eukaryota; kingdom Metazoa; phylum Chordata; class Amphibia; order Caudata; family Salamandridae; genus Triturus; species Triturus cristatus. Next base: position 165,862,339 of record NC_140580.1, on the reverse strand, counting down.
TTTCACAATGGGACCTAGTCACAAGAGATCTATGCTATTATCTCATTGTATCTGTTTTGTGTTATAAGGTAAGAAACAAACATTACGGGGCTTATTTATGAGCCCTTGCGTCACTTTTGCGCCACCGGTGGCGTAAAAAGTGAGCCATGTCGCGCCATATTTACAAAGTGACGCATCTACCTAGATGTGTCACTTTGTAAACCCCTGCGTCACATTATACCTGCATCAGGTATAATGTATGCAGGGGGGGCGTTCCCACGTAAGTAAGCCTTGTAGAAGTGACGCAGTGAAATCTACGAGATTTCACTGCGCCACTTCTGGGACACAAATGCGTCAATATCTTACGCCTTTCACATGGGGCTTGCCCCATGTGAAAAGACACATTGCTGGAGTTGTGTCACTTTTGTGACACACTCCAGCAATGCGGCACTTTGCACCTACAGATACGTCAGAAATACTGACATCTGTAACTCCTTGCGACATGATGCGTCATACTGTAAATATGACGCATCCAGCATGTCGCAAGGTGGGCGCACTGAGAAGTGACGCATTGCTGCTTTCACGCAGCGATGCGTCACTTCTCATAAATGAGGCCCTACATTTCTTTCTATGCGACTGCTTTGCAGCTTCTCAAGGGAATTTCAAATACACTAGGGTAAGTAAGGCAATGTGCACCTGAAAGTCAGCTGTTTTAGTAAAACCAGACCATTCTTCCAGGGCCACAGATGTCTATCCTCCCTTACTGGCCTTTGCAACATGCAGTGCTGGCACTATGAAAACTGTAGGGGGAAATTCACGAAGAAATATTCATCCTTAAACATTTTGACTGCTGAAAATGTCTTCATTTACGGCTGCCAGGAATTCACTAATGGAATTGGCAGACGTAAATGGACTTACAACAGTGTATTTCTCTTCAAGGACTGTGGAGTAATGAACAGTAGTAACGTCCATAGGCCTGTACACTTGTGGGTGTTCAAAAACTCCAATTCAGGGGCATATTTACAATATTTTGGAATAGGGCAGCACCACAATCCTTCTAGCTGCGCCACCCTATGTCAAAAGAAAAGGGCAGGAGTGTACTGTATCCACCAGATACTGAAACAACATTAAAAAATGCCAATACTGGCACAAATTGTACACTTTTTAAGTGATTGATCACGACTCTTATTCAATGTGTTTACAACTCATTTCCTTTATTTTTTTATGGATTTTAATTAGAACAATCAATTCGATCAATGTAAAGGAATCTATCAAACATATAAAAACAATACAAAGAACATAACATACATCTTCAAATGCTTTTATACAATTCTAAAGTAAAGTGCTAAACCAAACTTAAGCAGACTTCGCTGTGTATAAAGCACAATGACTTACATAAAAAACAAACATAAAAGAACAAATCCCAGTTCACACAATTTTTTTCAACACCAAAAGAGCAGCCAACACTTTGCAAAATTAGTGTGGGCTCACTAATGGTAGAATGGAACGCGTTGACAAACTTAGAATCACGAGAAAGGCCTTTTTTCAGAGGTGTTTTGGCTTTAAGGGAACCACTGTTTATGGACACTTCTAAATGACTTTGATGTTTTGTCCCTTTGAAAAGCCCAGTAAAACTAAGTATTCTATTAATGCCCCTGGTGTTTCATTCTACATTGATCGAATTGACTGTTCTAATTCACATCCATTAAAAATAAAAGAAATGAAATGTGATCACGTTGAATAAGAGTCACATAATGCCAAGTGGACCAACATGTCCATGAGCCTCGGTCATGAAGCAGAAATCAAACTCCGAAGTGATTCCTTGTTTCTGCCAACCAAAAATCAATATCTAACGTATTTTATCTTGCGCATGGGAGAGATTGCGTTTTATCCTTTTCACGACATCCGCACTTGTCACAGCAGTCCAAAACAGGAAAAATTAACATTTGAAGGACTGCCTTAAATAGGACAGGCCTTCTGAAATTCCCAAAATCTGAGTTTGTGTATGTGTATTTTTGCTTGCTTATTTGTAAGATTGTATTCATTAAGTACATAAAAACAAATCCGGTTAGGTCTAATGAATATGTTTTTCAACTAGATATTTTTCCTAGCTTTCCCTTCAGACCTCCCTTTATGTTCCTAAAATAAAAAAAAATGGGCCTCATATAGAATTCTGATGTAGCTTGATCCCCAGAATAAACTGGCAGTATTCCCTCCCTGATAATCTCACAGTACCCCCTCTTTTAGATGCGAGGGAACCACTGGATTTATGATGGAGAGATACAGTTGGCTTCACCATCAGGAATCTTTGACAGTCAGGCTATCCACCACAGAGCCCTTCATCCTGGAAAGGTGGAAGGCCTGTCTTATTTCGGGCAGGCCTTCCAACATTCTGTTTTGCTCTCTGGGGCCGCCACATGCAGGAACAATCATCAATGGTCACGATGAGCAATGAGAAAACTCTATGTCCATGAGGGCCATTGCATTTTTAGCTCCACAGAAAGAAACTCTTGTTTTGGGAGTTGTTTTTGCAGGACAACACATTACCACCATAACAAGCAGCTCCAGCATTACATTTTTGATCAAAGTGGTCACGACAAGTGAGTTCTCATCAAAAATGTCTGTCACACCAGAGCAATGGGCTCCCCCAGTTCAGTATAAGATCAGCCAGCCTGCATGCATAAAATGAACTCATTTGCATAATCATTCTGTTTGTAAACATTCGAAGGCCGTTATATGACAAATAATATCTAGAAACTTGCGTTGCAATGCGGCAAAAAATGAAAATAGACCAGGACTGAATGGTAACGCAGTCTCATCTTCTCCATTAGCCCCCTGAGGCAGACTGTTGGAAAAAGGAGAAAGCTAAGAGGTTGTCTCGGCCCGCTAACATGCTTTTAAATGGATAGCACAAGTGCTTCTCGGTAAGAATGTTCTCATTTTAATAATGGACGGCTATAATTTAACAGAAGAGAAGGAGTACATGTTTTCAATATTTCTTTAATTGGCTGTGTATAAAATGCCTAGATGTCATGCTGGGGGCAAAGGGGACCCAACCACAAAAAATTACAAAGTGGAGATCAACTCCCAACCGATAATGGCAGATGTCAAAGAACGAGAAGGGAGTCTATCTGGAACAAACACGATGCACTCCCAAACCTGCACAACTACCGGGGCAGCCAGCAGCTAAAAAAGACCTGTCTTTTCAACCTGGGAGCCCAGTGGCGGTCGGCACAGGTAAGAGCGGTGAGGTGGGGGCAGGACAAGGTAGGGGTCGGGTACGTCGACATATGCCGGAAAAAATAAAATTAAATGTAAAAAAAAAAACACTACCATGCGCTTGCCGCATCGTTGACTCTGCATATGTCGACTTAATTTACTTCTCCCGTCGTATGCATGGGCGACCGCAGAAATGTTTCCCGGGGGGGGGGGGCAACATTTTAACTTCATCACCAACCTCCGACATGATTGAGCACATGTATTAAATACATAAAAAAAAAATCTAATAAGACAAAGAGTTTAAATAAACAAAGAAACCCATAGGGGGAAGACAAAAATCTTGTGAGGTGCTACAGCAGATGACCTGGCAACTACAATGAAACAGAGGGAAAAACTAAAAATGGCCAGAAAAAACAAAATAATTCTAAATCCGGTGATGTGGTTCTAGAGAGATCCACATCAGCAAACCTTTCAATGATGATACAGTGGACGATTGTGTCAAATTCAAGAGCTAGCAGGATCAGCCTTGCTAAGCCACATGTCCATAACAATATTAATGAAGCAACTCATTAGGTACCAAAGCCATGACTCACTGATTCCATCTATCTACTTGAACAGAAACTCACAGAGGAGTGTCCAGAGCATCGGATTCTTCAAGATGGTCAGTAAGTTGTTCAGACATTATTTGCTTTGTCTTTTTTTCTGAAGTGGGTGACAGCACCATGAGATCAGATTGATAAACATTTGGAACATCCAAACCATCTTTTGAAGGCAGATGGCTAACAACACTGGATTTTCAAACTTTGGGGACATGTCCAGCTGTGAACAATGCATTGATAATATTGGCAATTTCCTAGACAGTGGCAGTAGAAGTTCCTTGTAATATTCTCACACAGCACGAGTCATTGGGAAAGCCAGCTTTCAACATGGACAGAAGAATGCCTACCTCCTCTTTAGAGTCTGTGGAAAAGCAAGAGAGGGAGATCTCAATGCAGAAGTAAAGGCCATCCTTCATTGCCGATCCCTGATGAGTTGCACTACTCCTGCTGAAACAAGGCCAATGGAGGTACCAATGGGTGAGGAGGACTGGCCTCAAGGGACCTGTGACTTCAGTGACAGAGTCACTATTGCTCTAGGGTATGCTGCTTCGTAGGCCTACCTGCAAGACTGGAGGTGAACTTCAGTATGGATTGTGGTGGACAGACCTTAAAGGTGCTACGACACCAGGGCTTCTACGGTCTAGCTAGGGTTTCTAAGGTCTAGCATGGGAATGTGCTTCCTCAGGAGAGTGGCCTGGTGGACTGGTCATAAAGGCTAAACCTGGTTCCCTAGTACCAAATTCGGCAGCTCTGGCCATAGTGTCACATCCTTTCCCCCACTGATCACCATACTGTCGCACTGAGAGAAACTAGCACTGCCTTCAGCTACAACCCAATTGTGTCCTGCTATAAATTCCTGGATGCAGCTCAATTCAAGTTATGCACTAGAGTAATATGCTGCCTGAAAACAAAAGTAACAACATCCTGGAAAAAGCAAACCCTCATAGCGAATGCAAGATTAAGTAAAGCATGAGAAATGTAAGCAGAACAACGTGGTTATTACCTTGATACTTTTAGACTCATTATTCAGAATTCAATCACTGTTTTTACCTGAAATGTTAGTACATGACTACAGGGCCCAGAAGGGACCCGTTCAATGTCCATTGTTTAAATCCTTACAAAGCATAAGTAGTATGGTTTAAAAAGACCACATCGCTGAACAAAGAGCAGCAGTACACATTTTATAAACTAAAATAAGCAAAAGAGCTGATAAGGATCACAATAAACATATTCCACTCCAGTCATTAACCAGGTATTGCAGAAACTCCTGGAATGGTGCACTACCACACCCAGGAAAAAAAAATTGTTCAAAGAATGGCGAGAAAACAAAAGTAGCGCTTCAATGGTAAACTCTGTAAAAGTGGGGCTAATGTGTTTGTGTGGGAATAAAACCAATCTGGCCACTTTACAACTGCTGTGTAATGCGTTATTCAGTTATTTATTTGTCCTATTTTGCACTTGTTTTTTCTCTTGGTCCCGAGGCTGCACTTAGGAACAGAAATATGTAAGAAAAAGACGACATTTCCAACAAAAAGTGTTTCTTTCTTTTTTTGGATCCATTTCACATGGGGATGAATGAAGGAAATTAGAATGAAACAGAGGGTAAGAGACGTTTATCGAAGCACCGGTTTCAGCAAGTGAGGAGTTGAGAGAGAGACAGAAAGAGAGGGAATAAAAGGAAGAGGGGGCAATAGACAGCAGCAGCGCAAAAAAAGTGGACACTTCGTACATGATCTCACCTTAAAACACCTGCTGGGCACCAAGGGACACCCACGCACAACAGAAGCAGGCTGCAGGGTAGGCAATCCAGCCCTGCCTTGACTCTTGTGACTCCCTCTCTGGAGCTCCAGTCAGACCACAGCACTCCAAGTACGCTGCGTGCCAAGAGAGGTAAATGGTAAAGTTTTTAATTAATGATGACATGCCTGCCCCTCGCTAAATGATTGGTCCATTCTCTCTGGGGGCAGGTGATCAACAAGAAGCAGGGCCGTCATAAGTAGCGCGTTTGCGCTATGAATGATCGACCGCCCTTTTTATATATGATTCTCTGTGGGCTCCGCAGGATCTAATATTTTGGCGCAAATGTCACCTACTTATCCACATCCCGCCAGGGTAGTTTTTCCCGCACAAATGGGAAAAATTTCGTCCATTTGTGCGGGAAACAGCCCGATCTGGCAACGCCTATTCATAATTCACTGAGCACCCAGGAACCTTCGACCCTTCTTAAAATGTATATTTTACAGCATTTGTCTAACGGGTGGGTCGGTCGAGACAGATTTTTTAACAGCCTTATGAATACGATTGTAAGTTATTTCTCATACTAAGAGTTCTTCGTGTTTGTGTAATATTAAAGGAGACACCCTGAGTAGAAGAAAAAGCACACCTGTTTACCCACTGCAGCACCTCTAACAATCAGCAACAGCAGGAATGCCAGAATGTTCAATGGTTTGATGATGTCTGTGAAGGTTTGAAGCTCTATTGTGACATCATTCACAGGATGGCAGTGTGATATTGCGCACAACAGCATGAATTTACTACTGTTTGTGATTCAACAAACGTTTTATTACCCCATTAACCCCTTCAGTGCCCGCCCCTTTCCCCGCCCTGTGCCGGGCGTTTCATTAGCGGGCGGGGTTTATGACGAGCTAGTCTCGTCATGGGCACAGCGCAACCGCGGCCCATGACGAGACCAGCTCGTCATGGGCACTGAAGAGGTTAAGATTCTCATTACTAGGTGAGATACTTCAATTGGAGCGATAACTAAGGGGGAATGATCGAATTTGAAACCTCCAGACCCTATAGTTCCAGGCCCGGTAACACCAGTCCTGTAGGACAGGGGCTGCAGGCAACTCAACCTCTACAGCTTTATGGGGGTAGCAAAGCTCTCCCCAGACATGCACAAGCACCTCTGCCCCACCCCCTTCCTCAGCCCTCAAGACCGCGTAGGTACTCCGTCTCCCGCTGACACTGTGCAAAGTGTCAGTGGTTTTAAAACTTCTCAGTTAAGCACCTGGTAACTCAGGGTGACAGGGTCCGAGCATTCATTCCCCCTTTCGGTGGAAAAAAAACTTGTAATAGCTGGACTTTCATGTGGAGGTACCAGATGGTGATATAGATTCCGGCACCCGGTATATCTGCACCAACGTCAGTCCAGTTCATAATGAGTGCCTTAGTGGCAGTCACATTATCAAGCATTTATAAAATCTGTGGTGGAGAAGATACACGTGGTCCCGCAGCAGGTACTGAGCCTTCTGAGCCGTCTTTCATGGCTCTCGCAGTCAGACTTGAGCATCTCTGAACAAGTGAGGGGCACTCATGCTGTGCCCCTGGGGTGCAGTCTGGCTGTCATCGCCTGCCAAAACTAAAATAGCGGAACCTCCCAAATATGTCCTAATTTCACGCATTTCATTTAACTTATGCCCAAATTTTGCTGCAAAGTTTTCCATTCGGTAGCATCCGAAAGTCTGCAACATTATATATTATAGACAGTAATCAACCATGTCTTCGATGGACATGCTGCCTTTGGGAATAGGAGCACTGAGCACGAGGCATTCTTATCACAGCTCTGAGTTCCTGCCTCCTGCATGTCAGACCCAACACTGCAGGAGTGCCAGCGTTACAAAAAATAATGGCGCCTGGCCGCCGGCGCCGCACCATCCACTTCACCCCCAGTACGCCCTGCACCTGACGGACCGGTGATCCAGGGGGAGCAAACACCCCTCCTTGCCCCCCTGCAGACGCCCATGGTCGTATGTCGACTTACCCGCCCCCCACCCCACGGCACGGCTCTGACCTGTGCCAGCCACTACTGCAAGAGCCTGTAGCTCCTGCTGTCTCGAGAAGCTGAGTGAATGAAGTGATGGCACAGGCACCTGCCTTCCAGGCTGTGAAAAACAGGCAAGGGAGCAGAATGCCAAGTCCAGATGATCAAAGGTCATGACCACAGGGCCTCTACCGAGACGCAAGAGAATCAAGAGGTCATGACAGAAGCCCATAGACACCCATGAAGGACCAACAGAAAGGAGGGTGGAGAATTAGTTGCACTAGCAGGTCTGCATAAAGCAAAAAGGCATGTCCTAACTTATAAACAAAAAAAACTTAGAATACCGGGGAAGAGTTAAAGGAGTCCCAAAAGTGAAGACAACAAGGCCAAGGTGAGCAATTGTTTAAGTACTCATACCTAAGAAAATCTGCCAACTCACCCCTTACAAGGATGTTTGCCATCAGCCAGCCACGCCTCACTGGAATCTCCTGGCCTGGAAAGAAGCAGGGACCGTAGAAGCAAGCAAAAATAAAATTACAATAATGACCCACACCTCTGGCGATCTCCTCCTGCATTCGTCCAGCGCGTTGTTGAAGCAGGCACTCACTATGTCATATGGGCCAGTACAAGTGCCGCATGAGAAGTGGTACCAGAGACAGAATTTGACAACAAAGAGTTCAAGGCATGGAAATGCACATCAATAGTAATTAAAAGAGGAAAACATTCCAAGTGCAGAAAATATGGAACATAAGAACAATCATACGACCACTGTGAGAGTAAGACTTAAACTCTTAACATAACTTATGACCGAGATAATTTATAAGCCAAGCTAAAAGGCTGCTCATTTCTCCCCGAAGTAATTCTGGAGCCAGAAGGATGGAGCCTTTATGACATAAGCAACCATCTATTTATAATAGAAAGTATTTAAGCTCTTAGCGAGAGACCAGACTGTTAAATCAAACACTAGAAGACTGCTGCATAGAGACATAGGGCCTAATTTAGAGTTTGGTGACAACATGACGGGTATCATGTCTTGCACATCTTACACTCATTACAAGTGCATTACATCCAATGTGAATGTTTGTGACAGAGTAACCCATCCGCCCAACTCCAACTCAGGACTTTTAATGCTCGACCTCACCCAGCTAATTAACAAGCAGGGCCAGGAAACTGAGCAAAGCACTTGCAGACCAGAACTTGCACTCAGCAGAAGTTGCATACCTTAAATAGAATTTCAGCCACCCCATAAAAGGTATTCATCGGGGTAAAATTGAATATGCTTACTAAGGTGTTTACAACTTTCATCAGAGTTTTCACAGCAACTCAAAGTGAGCAAAAACAAAAGCCTGACCATGCACAAGGATTGTCTTGCAGGCACTGACAGGTTAGACGTGCAGAACTGACCAAAAGAAGACTGCTTGCTCCAACACACCTACGCAAATAGCATCATCTTTTGTAGACTCTTTAATAGCGTCTGGCAGCACCTCCTTTGCGTAAGTGCAATGAACCTGGAAGCCAACTAAAGGGAGCAAACTGGCCTTGAAAGAAGGCAGTTGTTCACCTCCAAAAATCATAGATCGAACTATCCCTGGCATCAACAGCTGGAATGGACCGGTTGGGCAGCATGAGCGATACTAAAAGTCAGATGAAGCATCAGATCTAGGTAGGCAGCCAAGGACATCATTTACTTATAAAGAGGCTTTCTTTATTCAAACTCAACGAATACCCTTCAAATAATCTGCTCAAAATCAGAATCCCACAGAGCACACCATACCACCCCTGAGCCATGAAAGGAGAGATTGGACAGGGGTGAGGATGGACACCAAAACCCATCAATGTTCTCTGTAGTTCCCTCTTCAAACAAGGGACAAGAAAATCAGGATGATGTTGGACATGCCAGAATGTTTGATGGCACCCATTAAGGGTGGTTAGGGCTTCATTTGCAGCTTTTCAATTGGTGTTTCCTGTCTCCGAGGTTAATTTCACCTCACAAGCAAGACATGAAGAGAAAGATGGACGTAGAGATGACGTGCTAGTATTTTATGCTTTATGCTCTCTTCCCACCTTTAATTTTCAAATTAAGTGACTCTTTTCTATGCCTTTTAAATTTAAACTGACCACTGTTGGTGGTAGTTTTGACTTTGATCAGGTATGAAGAGCTTCCACTCGGTTATCATCAACATATTGGGCTAATATTTGGGGGTGCCACATTTATGCCAGACACCAGTCTCAACTAATACTCCAATTTCTTACGACTCTTATCACAAAGACCTTGACATAGGTTCTTAGTCTATAGAACACAAGGTAAAAAACAGAACAAACATTCCTTGCTTTTTATTCAGTCCTCCCTCCTGTGGTCACATTATTATCATTGGCAAGGTTAACTTTCCTAAATTTTATTTAACATTGGATTTTTTGAACTCACATAAAACCTATGGTGGCTTTCCACACTGGGTTTTAGGTCTGAAGCATTATGTTTGGTAAAGGAAATGACTGGATCTGTTGTTGTGCTTAGTAGATGAAATTCTGCAGACAACACAGTATATCTGACTCCTAGGTCAGATGATATTCCCCCCAAAAATGATTTAAAAATAGCACGGGGGACGGTCAGGAATGCTTCTGGGATGTACACATAACAAGCCATGTTATGGTAGTAACATTCTTTTGCCTCTTTGAGCCCTTTTCCAGATTTGTCACATTTAAAAAGCTGTACCTTTTACTGTGGCTGCTATTTGTTGTATTCCAGTCAGAGGGGTCCACATGGCAACACAAAGACAATTGATATTCCCACCGATTATATCCCAATGTGGCTGGGTCAAGAAATTGTATCTTTGTTTGTTCCTATTTTTCCTATTTACCCAAAAATTCTGTGAATGGTTAATCTCTAGATATTGAACAGAAAATTGACTCTGCTTCTTAAGAAAAAAGCGCTCATTATCCTATAATATAGGCCCATCATAGCTCAGTTAGCAAACTGTAGTTCAGATCCAAAATAATCAAGAAAATAGGATTGAAGCAAATGTAGAATCTTTTGTTCACCTTTTATAGGTCTGTACCAATCCACTCCAGGACATGGGGAGGACATTCATTTAAGGGTTTTATGGGATGAGTGCCTAAAAACTATTGTTCAAGTAGATTGACTGTTCTTGTCTTAGTAGATATATTTCCTGTATTTGCATTGGAAGTTCTTTTCATGCTACCCCTTGGCCTCTTGCCCTTTGTTGAGATTTACAAACTGCCAATTGGTAATACGAGTGAGATACTCTTGAGTCCTGTTGATCATTTGACCTACTGAGATGTGGTGTAATGTAGGGGTCTTCTGCTTCCACATCATATTTAACAACTGTATGGTGCCTTTTTTTTTTTACACCATTCAGCTGTGTGGTCTAGATTTCCCTTCTATGCTGGACTTCCCTTGTTCCAAAATCGTTTATTTGCAGGTGTCATCTGTAACTGACTGCATGTCTTTCTGAGAAGACTCTCTTAGCAGCACAGAGGCCTAATTTGTGAAAATGGGCATGGTACTTATTTTCTTTTAGGGACATATCCTTGATTTATGATAAACATATTGGGCCTGATTCACAAAGTAAAAGTGAGACAAAAGTCTATCTTTACGACTTTCGGTGTTCACAAATGGCATTTACTACTCATAAATGCCCTTTGTGAATACTGAAAGTAGAAAAGTAAGAGTTTCATCTCACTTTACCTATGTGAATTGGGACCATTGTTTCATATCCACATCTGGTGAAACTGATGCTCAGTTTGTTATAAAAATGTAAAGGAAAAACATTAAGAAAAAAAGTAATGCATGTGTTGAGAAAAGCAAAAATATTATCAGCTAAAACTGCGCATGAATTAATTTTAGCTATGATATCTCTAAAATATCGAAATCACATTCCTAGTAAGAGCCTTATGACCACTACATGTATAAGGGAGTTCTTTGATTGTGACAGTCTAATTTCTATGCCAATGCCACAGTGTGCAGTCATAACAAGAGCAGGGTCGTACTGGGAACCAAAACCGGCCCTTGCGAAGTGCTCGTCTGGCCCCCCGGGGAGTTTGGGGAAGCAGCGGAGCTATTTGCCACAGCCGGTTTCGGCTTATTTTGTTACTGGGGCTGATATTGCAGCTATGCTGCAAAAACGTTCCTGTAGCAAAAACGGCCGCCCCTGGGCCCAAAACCGGCCCCCAACCTGGCGGCCCACCGGGGAAATGCCCGGTGCTCGCTACAGCCAGTCCGGCCCTGAAAAAGAGACCTGAGAGAAATCAGCATTTAGCGATAAGATGCTTGCTGACCAGAAATGCGGGAAGGAGACCCACTTCATGGTTGTCCTCAGAACTCAGTGCTGAGTTGGAGCAGCTGTGCTTTCACAGGAAGGAGTGTTGTGAAAGGGGAAACAGCATGACCACAGGACAGGCCATAATGAAGAAAGAGGAGGAGTCCCAGTAAAGAATGTTTACAGGTGACAGTTGATGATGGGAAGTGATATGGCGGCCCCCAATAAAAACAACTCTTTCTTTAGTTTAAATATTTTTTATTTTTATTTTTAAATACAAAATACAACAAAAGACAGGAATACTCATCTGCGATTCGATTACAACTCCCACCCCATTGTCTCCACACCCCTTTGTCCCAATTCCCACATACCCTCTCCTGTTCTCACCCTAAAACTCTGCACTTCCCAGAAGTGAGTCCCAGAAATGTCCTTCAATGACTCTACCTTCATACAACCTGTTTTGTCTCGCTCCAGCAGGCCCAGCATTCTGAGAGTCTTGGTGCATGTTAAAACTCTATAATTCTGGTTTTGATATGTATGTATCAGCTCCCACAGTTTGCAAATCAAGTGTTTGTTATCCATTGCACAGTATGTCAATTGGTCATAGCCCAACAGTAACCATAGCCTATGTCTCCAAAGTTCCATCGTTGTGGGCTGGTCTTTTCCTCAAAGACTCAAAATCACCTGTTTAGTAGCCAAATGAATCTGAGAGACAGTTTCCCCCTTGAGGGAGTACAAAAGGGCAATCTGTTTTTAAACAAAAAGTACAGCATCAGTAGGCATATAAAAAAAAACACCTAGTCACTGATTTAGAGTTTGGCGTACAGGGTAATCCATGAGAAATGCAACGGAGTACCCTGCGCCCCAAACCCTCACTACGCCCGCCTCATTCTGAGATGGGCAGCCGCTAAGCTTCCTGTCAACCGAGCCCCTGTTGGCTCCATTGAAGGAGAGCTTCCTTTGATGGCCTGGCAGAGCAATGGTCTTCAGAGGAAAGGTATTTCATTGCTCATGCTGTTTAGGGTGGATAGTGTAATGGTCTTTTTTCTGTCCCTCACAGCCAGGTTAAACAAATAATGACCTCCACATCCTGGGAGAAAACTGTGAGGAGACTCCAAGGGTGTGGGGGGTCATTAGTCTTTTATTTTTCAGAAACACACTCCAACTTTGGGATCTCGCATCCGAAAAACTAAAACTTTGTAAAAGTTTGGTAGATGGATATCAAACAGATGGTGTCTGTCCACCAACGTTTTGTACCTTGAAAGGAGATTCTGAGACAGCAGTTCCTTTTAATGTGCAGAGAAGGACACTGTACCGGCAAGCATTTCTACATTTGGCAGACTGTAGTCTGTCAGAGTCGTGGAGATAATACCCTGTACCACCATGATGGATGGAACAGCTTCCACCAAAGCCTAAACAAGGCCCTTAATAGTTCCTTCAGTTTGAAAAAATGATTTCTGTTTTACATAAAATATTATGGGCACAATATTTCTGGATCTAAAATTAGGTAGGCTACCCTTCTGTCTGAGACCAATTTGCATAGAGCCAGGTTTGAAAGCTCCTTCTTCGGCACGCAATACACTACGTTTTCAATGATATGTGATTAAAAATATGTTATACAGGTGATTTATTGCTCCATAAGATTTTAATCCCCCTGCATATGTCTGATACATTCCTGTACTTCCATCCAAATATCCCTGAAAATGTGCTACCTAGATGATACCTGGGGCAATATTATGGTAAGGGTGCACTTCTCCCATTTATCCCATAGTGCACATTTAACACAGCAAACTCATGGCTCCCGTGGCAGCAGCCCTTCATAGAAAGGTGGAACAGTTGCTTGAAGCAGCCGCTCTGTCTTTCACTGTGCACTGCCTGCAATTCAGAGGCGGCACAGAGATCTCCCTTCAGGCGTGTTCATTGAGTGACTGTGCCCATCTGGCAGGGGTTGTTTGTGAAGGGTTCTTGGTACCCATTTACCTGCTCCAGAGGGATGAATTCAGGGGGTGGATTGACTGTGCACCATCTTTTTTTGGCACCTAGTCAGTGCATCTCTTGACAGACTCTTTTCATATGCACCTGCATGCATAATGCAGAGGCTCAGTGTTTCCCTCATTAGCATAGGGCTACCCATGTCCAAATAAGGCAATGTCCATTAAGAGAGCTCCAGTGCTGTATGTTTGCCAATGTTATCAGTATTACGGAGAGGGCCGCACAAGTGTCTACATCCCCTTCTGGGGCCGTATGTTGATGAGCTTATCTAATAATAATAATAATCCACACTTGTAAAGCACGAACAATCACCCGTAAGGGTCTCTAGGTGCTGGGGGCCATCGGGAAGATTAAGCAATCTATTGCCCAGAGTCTATGGTGCTGGGATAATCTGATGCCGACACCGGAGATTGAACCGTGATCCCCAGATTCCGGAGTCAGTCGCCCTGGCCATGGCGCCACACCTCTTCCTCGACAGCGCAGAGTTTTTACGCACCTGCAATGTGTCAAGTGAATTTATTTAACCCAATATTTCTCTGAGTTTGTGCTTTCATTTCAGACATTACTGTTCTGAATCAGAAAGAGGCAATCCATCCTCCCTGCATATTTGTGGCACTGTCTGTAATGCAGCCCATTTCCTTTTGTTCCCTTTTATGTTTCATTAACTGTACTTGCCACCTCTCAGTAACTCTGCTACTGTGTTTGTACCTTTCCACCCCAAATGCGATGACTGTCTTTCTCTTTGTTATATTCCCTATGAATATTGTTTTCTTTTTGTCTACACCAAAGGCCTACTTCCGAAACTTGAAAAGCTGCAATCAGGTTTCCCTGTGACTACTGGGCAAGTGTTTATGTGTTTATCTTCCATCTTTGTTAAATACATTGTTACTCAGAGTAGATAGGTCTTTGCTGACACACTCCTGAAGAAGCACATTGAGATTAAGGACTTCGTGTATCTAAAAACTACCTCTTAGGCAGAGAAATATATTCTAGGTGGCAGATCAGCACAATACAATCGTTTACTGGCTGTAGTTACAGCTTTATGGCAGCCTTTTGCGCAGCTCACATTTTTAACAAAACTGAAGATGCAGCAGGACTGTCAGCAATTTCGAACTGGAGCAAAACTTTCTCTGGAGTAAAGAATCGCCTGTCAAAGAAGCATCAACAACAGCAAGTTATTGCACCTAAACCTGCAGCAGGTAGACATTGAGCAAGCAGAAGATAGTGATGGTTACTGATGTTCTACTGAAGACAGTCACTTTTTCCCCCTACAGCAGTGGTATGCAATAAACAAGATCACCAAGATACTTTTTCTGTTTCCCTGCACCAGAGAAAGTCTTTGTGATAAAATGTGCCCGTAACTGCTCTTAAAACATGCATTTATCTGATATTATTGTTTTTTGGGATTATATAGAGTATTAAGTCACCACATCCTTAGAGAATGCGCTCCTAGCGCTTCAGGGCATTCAAGGCGATGACATTCTTCCTCTTGGTGTGCTCAGTGGTGTAACCCAACTTGAGGGGCCCCCCTGAAAGGTACACGGTGGGGGACCCAATGCCGCGGACCAAGTCAGGAGGTCTCCGGCCAGGGGCTAATGTTTCGCCACCATGCGCACACCATGAAGGTGACGACATCCTGAATCACATTCTCCAGAAAGACCTTGAGCACACTAGGGGTCTACTCATAGATGTGGACAGAGCTGCACTTGACTCCTCCATGGCAGGGTGGGTGACGCCCTGGATGTTGTCCCGAAGCACCTTTCTGTGCCTCTTGGCGCCCTCTGCCGATGCGTTCCCCTCATTATCCTCTTCCAGACATGGTCTTTCCTCCTTAGAACAGAACTGAGAATTGTCCTGCATTTTTTAAAATAGAAACACTTGAACATTTGAGGGGCTTTTTCATCATAACAAACTGTGAAATTGCCAAAATGTTTCCCTTCACAGGCCGCTATGAACAAGCTATCTTTTGCTTTGCATGACTCATTCCTGCATACATTGATTTTCTTCCGTGACACTACGGTAACTTAATTTGCAACTGTGGCTCTTTAGTTGCTGTTTACAAACCAGTGCTTGCTTTGCAACCATTGTGATTAAACCAATCTGATATTAACCACAGATTATCAAAGATATAGCCTTGGGTTAGCATTGCCCAAAGCTAAACCTGTTTTGGGATTAACAAACCAATGAGACTTTGTATCTGCGTTGGTTTGCATGGAAAAGTAATGCAAACAGCGTGAATGTCTGCTTTGCATTACTTTTCATCAAGGGCTTTTTACATGGGTGTTATAAGGGCGTTCCCATGCAACTACCCATGCTTTGTTACACTAAACCCTATTCATTAATATTGGTGGATAGGGTTTAGCCCCAAAAATGAACGCTGCTGGAAAGCAGGTATTAAAAGGAGAAATGTTGCAATTTCTCTTTACCTTTCCTGCTTTGCATGCATGTTGCACTGTGCAGCATACATACAAAGGAGGAAGAGGTTTTAAACTTGTCTAGCCATAGTATTTTGTACAGGAAGGGTGCCCTTCCTGTACAAAACCAATGGTAGACACAGGCATGCACCCCAGCACAATAGTGCTAAGGTGTGTGTCTGGTGCATGGCAGTTGAACTCAGCACCAGTGCTAGGGAGAGGGGCGAATATGGTGCTCGACTGTTTTCTCCCTGTCACACAACACAGCACAGCCTGTTCGGACGCTGTGCTGCATTGTGTGACACCTTTCAGAATCTGGGCCTTAGGGGCATATTTACTAGAAAATTGTGCAGCTCGGCCATCTTGCTGCGCTAAGCTGCGTCCATTAGAAAAGTGCAGGGATGCATCAGATTTAAAGCAATAAGATGCATTCCTGTGCTTTCCTCTGCGCTAGCACATAATTGGCTGCCTAGGGCCAACGCAGGCACCCTTGCACCATGGTGCAAGGGTGCCTGTTTTGCAGGGATGATGGTTTATTTGCAGAAAGGGACACCTTCATGTACAAAAAGAATAATTTTCCTCCTTCTATGTTTGCTGCAGAATGCATCAAAATAAAAGGGCAGGAATGCACCATATCCACAAAATAGAAGCATATTCCTGTCCTTCTCCCCAGCACCAGCACACAAACAGCAGCTGTGCGCTAACTCAGACACCCTTGCGCCATGATACAGAGGAGCATGCAGTGCCGAGATGGCAGTTGTTGTGCAGGAAGGCACACCTTTCTGCACGAACAAAACTATAAATGGTGTTTTGCTCCTTCTATGTGTGCTGCAGAAAAGTGATGCAGCGGCTGTGCAATGGGCTTGTAATGAGGCCCCAGTGGTGTAAAAGTGCTGCAGGTGCATTGTAAATATGCCTCTTGGTATTTTAGTAGATGGTTGTATGCACATATTCTCTATGAATACTTGAGTTTTGAATTAAAAAAAACCCAGAAATAATAGTACCTAACATTGGAGTTCACTGGTTCTGTGCTGGTCCTGTGCTGTCGCTTACAATAATATCACTGGGATGAAACCAAATGTTATTTTGACTTTTATGTTTACAGTCACATTTATGAAAGGAAGTTTCACACTGCAGAGGGATATTCAAATTGTGCAGGTACATGTTTGAATTCTCTTGCTCTCGCTTAGGTTTTCTTCCTTTTTAGGGGTGTGATAGAGCAGAGATGTTACCTTTCAACTATTTACAACAATTTTACACAGAAATGGTTTGTGACTCAATTTTACATAAAAACGACAAACTGTGTATCAGGCTTCATGTATCAAACTACATGCAATGAAGTTCTGATTTAGATACTACATATTAAAAGCATGCAGAATGTTAGAAGTAGTTTTCTGATAACACATCACAGTCAATAAGTAGATGTGCAATCTGACATTTTAGCGGCACACTTTCTTATGTTTTGATAAACGTGATAAATACATGACAACACAGAAACCTTCTATGCGAGAATAAAATGCTGCATTTGTTAGAAAAAGGATAGCAAAATATTAGAAAGTATAAACGTGAGCATCAACATTGACAAAAAAGTAGGTGCCACATGAGGTTATTTTATAATTGCATTTTGTAATGTTTATCATTGATGTGCCTTTAACTCCTGTATAATGTAACAACCTATAAAATGCAAAAAAGACTTTCAAAACTATATGTGAAGTGATAGTGTATATTTAAAAATGTTGTGGGAAGCCGCAGTCCGTGCAGGTAACAGCGGTAGGGTGGTGGGGCCGGTTAAGCGGGGATTTCGAGGGACAATGCAGAGGGAAAATTAAATAAATAATAAATTTTCCCTCTGCATCGGCCCTCAAAATCCCCCCTTACCCTGCCCCACCGCTGTAACATGCATGGACTGCGGCTGGTTGTGGGTACCTTATACTTACATGAACTAATTGCAATTCAGAATGATAATAATATGCCTATTTGAATAATTAATGTACTGTTCTATGTAATGAGAGATTCATTTTCTAGCACAATTTCAGTGCATGTGCTGTATTTCATGAATGCCTCACATTTTGCTTCCTTTCCTAGTATGAACTTATGAATTGAAAAGTCTGAAGCCTATGGGAACCTTTCGTAAAGTTACCACTTGTGTTCTAATACTCAATCCCCTTCTTTGACGTTTGTAGCTTGCTTGACTAGACTTGCAACAAAAGTGTTACTTCCTAGAACAAATGCTTGAGAATGGACAGACAAGGTATGAGATCGACAAATCGCCAACTTTCTAAATGCAACAAATAATCGAATGACTAAACTACAGTGGCTCTAAGGAAATGGCGAGTAGCGGATGACTTAATTCTTCCGGATCTGTATACTTTTACCTACTACATCATCTCATCGTATCATGAACAACTAATGGGATTGAGTGGTCCGACAAATTTGGTGATGTCAAGGGGTGTACATCTGGAATCAATGGAGTATAATTACCTACATTTTGAACTAAGAGGCATCTCCCCCTCTAGGCATCTCGCGATACACAGATTGGCAATTGGGACTTACAGAAACAACACAAACTGTGAGGAAATACTGCAATTTGCTGCCAGCTGGTATGCTAGTGCAGTGAAACCTTTTTGGCTGAAAGGGTTCGCGTCAGAGCAGCTGTGGCATTAATGCTGCAGTATGGACAGAGGCAGGCGATTTTGTCCATAAACTTGAACTGGTCATTTGGAATTTACCGAACTTTCCTAATAGGGTTGATATGAGACACACCTGATTTCCCTACTAATTCACTCTTCTTAGGATAAAAATCTCTCTCGGCTTTGGAAGATAGTTCCCTCTTATCCGAATCTCACAAAACTTGCAAATACTTATTAAATCTGATCTATTTTAAAATTAGGTTGTATGCTAAGTATTGGATCTAAATAGAAATACAATTTAAGATAAATTGCTCTGCTGATTCTGTTTCACTATTTATTTGTGGCTAAGCTCAATTTGATTTGGTGGTTTAACTCAAACTAGAGGAGGGATTACTTGAGAGTTTACACCCAATACTGAATGTTAACAACTATCTTATTCCAGGTCCTCATATAATAATTGTTCCTCCTCTGAGCATTCTGGTCCCTTTCAGCACATAACAAGTTCCATCGGACGACCTTCGAGATTTGGTGTGGTAGCTGAGTTTGATTAGGGATAGGAGAAAAAAATAATTAAATTATAGTTTGTAAGGCCCAACACGTAAATACTACAATAGTTTTATTGGCAGCAAGTCAGATGGTTTACTGTCAGACAAAACTGGGATATAAAGGGGATGTATATTAAGTTTACTATAGGTTTTCACAGCCCAAGTGTGATTCTCAATAGGGCTCAGTAATATTGTTGTTTAAATGTGTTACTAACAAGAATTGGCTGAGAAATGTTTTGGTGTTTTCTGTAGAATAGGGTATTGTTGTATTGAAGTTGTTATTAGGTCCGAAGTAGCCTAAAATCACAGGATATATACTTAAGGGTGGTCTCAGTGTAGCATACGCTGAGTAATTTGACTGCTGTTTTGAAGGTGCTGTATGTGATACGTCATCCGCAGTACCACCACAGAAGGAAACTTTGTGAGGGTGTGAAAATTAAATTGTTGGTATTTTTCTCAAGTGCACGGAGATTAATCGTAAGGATCTTTAGGTAAAGTTGCGCTGGCCTGGATTTAACTTAGGTTGGATGAATAAATTCTGGTTGTATGGAGATCTATAATTTCTTTTAGTGAGCAGACAAGAAATTGTTTGTGTTTAGTAGAGTTTGGATAAGTTGGATTGTAAAGGATAGGTCAGTTGCTGCAGAGAGTTGGCTTGATGTCATAAGAGTGTCGCGCTGCAATAGGACGGTTGATGTAAAGCTGCGCTAGGATTTGTCAAGAGTGTCAGAGGGAGCTGCGCAGTGATTGGGAGCTAGAACAATAATAGGGAAGTGTATTTCTTTGGAAATATGAGTTAAATAATTGCAAAGGACATAAAAATATGTTATTCGGAAATCATAAAAAATGTAAAGAGCTGAAAAACATTAAAACACGGCTATGTGCCTATACTTACTAAAAAAGGAGTACCAATAGCACCTGAAGGCACGCCTCCTTTTTATTTGACTTTAGAGAAAGGATATCATACATGTACGTGGTTAGAGAATTGGATGAAGTATACTGAGAAAGACAGACCTTTAGCTTTCCCTCAATAGGCTACCATTAATGTATAAAGTCTTGAAAATGTAAGGAGATAGATGAATGATATTAAGCCACCACCAAGACCTATACAATTCGAAGCTCTTGGAAAATGGGAACATGTGGCCTATCAGAAAAAGAAAGCGAAATACCAAGGAAGATATAAGAGCACTCTAAATAAATATGTAGAGAGAGGCTAATTGGGGCGCTCAACGGAAAATGTGGAGAAGGAATATTGCAGAGGGAGTGTAAATGTATCCCGTATTAGTTGCAGAACAGAATGAGGGACAAAAATGCACAGAAAAGAAGAAACATCTTTAAAACTCTCAAGCTCTCAAGTTGACTGATGAGAGTGGTGATGAGATCGATGATGAATTTTTGAGTGAATTGTTGATATATGAACCTCCACCATATACTGAAGAACAGTCACAAACAGGGTCAAATCTGTTTGTGGGAATTCAACCAGATGGACCCATATTGCCAAATTGCTTAAATTCTGTATATCCTTTCCTGATAGAATAGCAAACTCCAAGAGGAGTAGGATTTAATTACCCTACGATACAAAATGCTCCAGATGCTCTTTCAGTTCCAGTAATCATAGGACCTATGGTTCCTTTGTATCAATCAGGTATGGGAGGACAGCAAGTACATGCTTTAACTGTTCCCACTGGATTGGGGGAAGCAAATACTGTTTCTCAGGAATTGAGTGGAGATCAAATAAATTCCACTTTGACATTCACAAATGTAAATTGCTCAAAACAAGAGAATGAGTCAGGAGTTAGTGCAGGGACCATTTGGGCTGCTGTATCCCATAATCAAGTGGAACCAACCCCATTATGAAGTACTGCAGAGGGAATCAAGGAAACTCCCAATAGAGGTAAAACTTTACGAGTTGGAACTCAAGGTTCAGAAACCTGTGCCACCCATCAGTTAGTGGGGGATCACAAGAGAGTGTATTAAATCGGACAGTAGGGCCTACCCCACAGGAACTTGAGGATTGGATTAAGGCTATAGCTCCTTCTACTTTTGATAAGAATGTGGAAGAACAGGGAACTATCGGGATGAGAAATTAAGTGAAAGACCACTTCATGTAGCTAAATTTAAGGTGGAATTGGAAGAGATGATTTTGGGAACTATTAGTCCCGGAATTATTGTTAGTTATTGGGATGATGAATTATTATTCGTATGCAAGGGTACCTGAAGAGCTAGAGATACTCTTGAGAAATTGGCTGAGGTTGGCCAGAAATATGGGCTGGACATACAGAAATAAAAAACATTACAACAACGTTTCGAATGGATTTCAGTGACGAATATTTTGAGAGTCTAAAACCATCAGGAAAAGATTATAGATTAAAGAGTTGCTGTTAACCCGTAAGAAATGGGGTGAGTTAGATAGATGGGAAGGTAGGTGGGCTAAAAAGAAGAAAACCGAAAAGGCAACTGTGCCGAGGTATCCAATGTTTGAAGGGAAAACTGTGCCAGGAGGAAGGTATGTTCATGCTCGATGGACTAGACCAGATATATTGTCCTTTACAAATCATTTCCCAAAATTGAGCAAAGAACCAGTTGAGTGGTATAAACAAGTTGAGAGATTTGTGAAGGTTTCAAAAATATTATTAAAGGTTTTATGTACCTTGTTTGACATTGTGGTCCCAAGTGACCTATGAACTGAATGCAAGATTTTAGTAGATTGGCCAGAAGCAGAACCTGCGAGAGATTCGAAAACTGGTGCACCATCACCTGAAGTAATGTAAAAATACAGCCAGGTCATTATTGATTTAAAGGGAAACAGTTCTCCATTTTGTAGGCATTTTAGCAATGTCGTGGAATGGAAAATGTGTCACTGAAAGTTATTGGACATTTTGTTATCAATTTGTGTATGGATTAAGACTCGAAATAAGTGCAATGATACAGCAGCATTTGATTTGTTGTCAAAGCAAACCCACAGATGAGATTCTTCGGTATACAAAGTATTGCGGAGATGAAGTGGATTCCAAGCATAAGAGATTGAAGGAAAACGTAATGTTGGCTCAGATGAAGGCAGCACAAAAAGGTTTTATAGGAGTTGGTGCAGTTTGTTCTGTTTTGGTACAGAGAAATGGTCAAATAATTACTGGTATGCGAGGAGTAGCAGGAGGTCAACAACAAAATGCGACAACTCAAGGCAGAGGTATGGCAATAGAAATGTTGAAAAAGACTAACCCATGCCATATTTGCAGCAAGTTTGGGCATTGGTAGCATAAGTGTAGATTTAATCCACTGAATCAGATGAATGGGTAGGTAATGAAGGGTAAACCTATACAGGCCCAAACGATGCCATGCATATGATGCAGAATCAGCAGACTAAAAGGCCGAAAAATTTCTATTTGAATATGCCTCAAGCTCCTATGCCCCACATGAATTGCCAGGTACATAAATATAATGTGAACATAGAATTCCATACAAATGATCAAATTGACACAAACCCGTAGGCAATTCAGCAATACTTGATACAGATTGATGACAGTGATGCTGATTTGTCCCAATGAAGGTGCCTGAGAGGGGAGGAGGAATGCATGCTTGGTACATCCTTAGAGGTAGACCAGAGGTTTCCTTATGTGGATGGCAAGGTAAATGTAACACCTCTTTTGGTTCTTGTTG
The DNA here is from genome assembly GCF_964204655.1 of Triturus cristatus. Classification (NCBI taxonomy): domain Eukaryota; kingdom Metazoa; phylum Chordata; class Amphibia; order Caudata; family Salamandridae; genus Triturus; species Triturus cristatus. Next base: position 165,839,264 of record NC_140580.1, on the reverse strand, counting down.
ATACTGGTGCTAACTGTTCCACTGTGAGAACAGTGAAAGTTCCCAGCCTACCGCTCTCTGGAGAAAGAATCCAAGTTGTAGGAGTCTCTAATCCATTAATTTCAACCCCTGTAACTGAGCCTGTCAAGTTACAAATTGGATCGTTTGAGGATCTGCACAAATTTGTGATATTTGATTCCAGTCCAGTGAATCTTTTGGGTTGAGACCTGTTGTGCAAATTGAATTCTTCTATCTATTGTAAAAGGAATAGTGTTTCATACCACTGATGAAGATATTGTATTCAAAATGGCAAAACAAAAGACTGAGATTGAAGGGTCATTTCCTTTATTGACAAGTGATGATTTACCCTTAGAATTGAGAGACACTGGGTTAACTGAAGTTTGGCATTTCACGGGAAAGGATATTGGACTGATCAAAGTAGTGGCTCCAATTCAGATCACTTTGAAACCAAATACAGAATTTCCTCAAATTCCACCATATATTCTGGGCCCGAGACCATCAAAGGTATAACATCTCTGATTGAGTCATTGAATGAACAAGGAATTTTGAGGGAGATTATGGAGAGCACATGTAATTCACCTATTATGGGAATTCAGAAACCAAATGGGATGTATCGGATTGTGCAGGATTTATGCAAAGTTAATCAGATTGTGATACCATGTTGACCAATTGTGCCAAATCCATCCCTGATACTATGTCACTTACAACTTTATCCTTGTGAACCCCAGCCAGATGCTAGGATTAAGGAAGGAATGAGCAGATGCAAAGGGAGAGACTATGGAGATTAGCCATCCAAGGGGTGTGTTTAGTCAGCTTTTCTCTCCCTGATGAAAAATCAGCCATTATGAATTTGGAAGAATTGGTGCACTCTGGGACAAAATAGTGCCACACTCTGCAGGAATTGGTCAGACCTTTGGTGGTACCCTGCAGCCCATTGGACAGGAGTGACTACCTGCTTGACCCTGAGAAGTTGGAATAAGTATCTGAGAAGGACAGGGCCCCTCATATCTGCTGCTTGAAATGTAAGAAAGCAAGAGGGCCATGCTGGGAGTTTGATGTGCATTTCCAAAGGCCTGCACTCTGAAGACTGCACCTTCTGCACCATCTGAAACTACTGGATTACTTTGCAGTAAAAGAACTAAAGAGTGGACTCCCTGTAAGCCACAGGTTAACAGAGCTCACCTGGCACATCACCACCAAGGATCATCAACCTGGAGAACCATCAGTGGATTTGTAAGGGTTTTGTCCAAATGGATTGTGGGAACTGAAGTCCCCAACTTTCAAGGACCATCTTGGAGCTTTCAGACCCTTTGAGTGAGTTTGAGACTCTTTGGGACCCTTTGGGGAACTTCAGGAAGAAGTTCCAGAGGTTTGCAGAACTTTGGAGCAACTTTGGGAAAAAGCTCCATGAGAGGACTGACTCAATCTGGCCAGCCAAGCTGCCTGCCTGCCGTCCAGGTTTGTCCCACTGAAAAGCTCCGTAGGTCCTACTTCCAGAGTTTGACCAAAAGTAGAAGAAATCCGAGGCCAGTGAACCCTCACCAAATCCAGCCTGGTGAAGAGCATCGAGGGACCACGCAAGAAAAAGCTCCATAAAAGTTTTTAAGTCCGAAAAGGTGACTGGAGCAACCGCGGAAGCCAAGCCCCCTGCCTTCAACCACGTGTCGGCCTGGATCCTTGATTTGTCCTGCTGGAACGCTCTGGGGGTCGGACTTCCATACGTTTTTACCGGGAGCTCATCACAAGGCAATCCGGCAACCCCTCAGCGAATCCGGACTGGGAGAGAGCTTTGAGAGACCCCAGGAAGAAAAGCTCCAGAAAAGTTTCTAAGTCAGAAGGTAAAAACTTTGACCAAGACCTACCGCGAGGGGTAGCCGCCCAGAGCTCCATCACGGTCGGCCTGAAACTCTGACTTTGATCTGGTCTATCGTGATCAGATGTCCAGATAAGGCGCTACAGGTTTCTATGTGCTATATAGTGCTAAATCTTTACAAATTCATATCTCCTGTTCCCTACATTGGATTGTTGTCATTTCTGTGTCATTTTAAAGATAAAACTATTTCCTATTTTTATAAATTGGTTTTGGATTTTTATTTTGTCTTGTGCCAGCTGGTATGCCAGTGGAGTGAAACCTTTTCGTCTGAAAGGGTTCACGTCTGAGCATCTGTGGCATTGATGCTGCAGTACGGACAGAGGCAGATGATTTGGAATTTACTGAACTTTCCTGATAGCGTTGATATGAGGCATAACTGATTTCCCTACTAATTCACTTTCCTTAGTATAAAAATCTCTATCGGCTGAGGAAGTTAGTTCCTTCTATCTGGATCTCGCAGAGCTTGCAAATGCTTATTAAATCTGATCTATTTTAAAATTAGGTTGTATGCTAATTATTTAATCTAAATAGAAATATAATTTACGATAAATTACTCTGCTGACTCTGTTTCATTATTTGTTTGTGGCTAAACTCAATTTGATTTAGCGGTTTAACTAAACCTAGAGGTGGGATTACTTGGGAGTATACACCCAATAGTGAATGTTAACAATTATCTTATTCTAGATCCTCATATTTTAATTGTTCATCCTTTCAGTATTCCGGTCCCTTTTAGCACAGAACAAGATCCATCAGAGTACCTTAGAGATATGGTATGGTTGCTGTGGTTAATTTGGAATAGGAGAAAAAATAATTACATTAAATAGTTCATAAGGGCCAACACTTAAATGCCTCAACAGGTGTGTGAAACTGCATATTTATTTCTGCTGAAATCTCTAGCATCTGTTATCAGCAGTAAGCCAAAGCTTCAGTTGTGAATTAGCGCTTTATGGTTGGTTTGCTATGCTACTTAACCTGAGCCTACATTCACTGTGGTTTTAGTAGCTGTCATTGCTTCCCCACCTACCAAATGCGAGGACTTGGCTTAGAATACTCCTGCACTATCAGAGCCTGTAATGATCAGCGATCGCAAAAGAAAGAATCACTGACTTAGCTTCGAATTTTGGGTAAAAAAGGCCATAATCAGTGTTATATTTTCTGTCAGCACAATTCTACCAATTGATTTGTTCAGTGGAAGGATAAAGATGATTGATGTCAACCTACCTTTATTAGAACATTGGAAGACAATGGAGTGCTCCAGGCTTCTAATGGCTGGTAGAAGCTTGGAGCGTCAACATTCCAATGTTTGTTCACAGCGGTTGCTATGAACAATGGCCTCTCGGTGCCTGAGGGGATTTCATCTTTGTTGGGCTTCTTGAGGTCTTTGATTGACCTCTCCAGGGGCAGAATGTTCTAATAGCCTTACAGCCATCCATAGCTGGCTTTAACGACAATTAAAGGCCCGCCTCCTTGTCACCTTCAACTCGAGCCTTTAACGCATGAACGGGCCTTTAATGGCTGGGAGAGACTGCTACGTCGGGCTCTGAGGCTATATTAGAACATTGGAATGTTGGGAGCCCCATTGAAAACAATGAGTGCTCCAGCCTTCTAATGACGAGTAGAAGCCTGGTGCTCCAAAATTCAAAAGTTGTCCTCACAGCTGTTGCTGTGAACAAAGGCCTCAACGAGCCCGAGGGGTTTCAATCCTCTCGGGCTCCGTTAGAACAGTCTGCCCTCTAGTTCTAATAGCCTTATAACCCTCCATAGCTGGGCTATACCGGCATTAAAGTCCAACTCCCCTTTTAAATGACCTTGCAACTCTGGAGTGGGCCTTTGATGGTCGTTATAGCCCGCTACGGCTGGCCATAAGGCTATAGTAAACTGATTTAGCACTTTATATTCAAATCATTTGCTGAGCCACTGTCAAGCAACCAAAACTGTGACTAAGCAAATTTTTGTGTGGAGAATCGGAAAACAAGCATTGGCAAATGTGATAGGTCTCTTTTTGTAAAACCATATAGTTGGGGAACCTGCTGGACATGCATCTATATATATAAAAAAAGAACAAAAAGTTGGCTAAAGGCAAAAAATAAATTTGCCCCAGGCAAGCAAACACACATTACAAATGTATACCTTGGGACTGTAGTTGACTAATTTGTGTGTGGTGATGCTCTTTGTAAAAAGGAAGCATGCCAGCCATATTTCACAGTGAATGTTGTCAATGGCTAAAGTTGCCTGACCAATTTCCCCATGATGTATGCTGGAGTGGGTGGAAGAAAAATGTGAATGACAAAACAACAGACTGATAAAGGAAATCTGTCTGAAAACCCCTATAACTTACTATGTTATAGACATCAATTAAGTGAAACCAAACAGTCTTTGCTAATACCAGACCTAAAAAATCCAATCAGTCTGCATTGGTTGTTAACCTCTTGCCTTTTCTAATGCTTTTTTTTGTAATCCTTTTGTAAAACTTGATTACAGATAGAGACTCTTGCAAAGACAGACAGATGAAGTTGCAAAGATAGCTAAATGGACAGACAGATAACTAGATATATAGACAGAGAGATAGACAGACAGACAGACAGACAGACAGACAGACAGACAGACAGACAGACAGACAGACAGACAGACAGACAGACAGACAGACAGACAGATAGATAGATAGATAGATAGATAGATAGATAGATAGATAGATAGATAGATAGATAGATAGATAGATAGATAGATAGATAGATAGATAGATAGATAGATAGATAGATAGATAGATAGATAGATAGATGGATAGAGAAAATCCTAGATGGACTATAAATTGGCCCCTCTTGGTAGATGCCGGAATTGGCCAGGTTTTGGGCAAAGCAAGTTAAGAGTTTTTGGGAGATAATATAGGGTCTGCTCCCTCAGCTACTGTATGGCACACTTATAAAGTCTATATTTGGGGGATCTTGCGAAATCAAGCAACCATTAGGAAAAAACTGCCCAAGAGAACAGTTTCGTTCTTTAGAACAAGAAATTGGGACACTCAAGACAACCCAAGAGGCGCAAAATACTCTTGTTGCTAGAGATCAAACTCTTAGGAGACTGGGAGAGCTACAGTCTAAATACAAAACCAGGGTTGAGCTAAAGTGTAGAGAGATAGCAGGCTAATTGTTTAAAGCTCTTTGAGTACAGGGAGAGGTGAGGGCATTATTGGCCTGGAAGGCAAAATCGGACCGGTCAAGGAATAACATTAAAGAAATGATCATTAGTTCCCAGGGAGATATCTCTAATAAAGTTGAGGAAATGCAGGAGCATCCGTTCCCCTTGTTTGCAACTCTCTGTACTCCAGAGGTTTATCCAAATTTAGTAAAGTTAAGGTTGAGGTTGAGGGGCAAGGGTCTTCCCCTACTTACAGATATGGGGAAATATTCTGTACATGCTCAGATGACTGAGGAAAAAATTAGGGAACATCTAAAATCTAGGCTAGGAACAGGAAGGCATCAGGTGCAGACACCATTCCTTCGGAACTTTACAAGTCTTTAGAAAGAGATGGTCATCCTGGTATGGATGGACTTGTTCAGCTCTATATTTCTTGAGAATGCCCAGATCCCGGATTCGTGGAAAGAAGCCACTCTGGTTTAATTTTAAACCCTGCTAAAGATCCCAAGAAGGCTGACTCTTATGAGCCAATCACACTTTTAAACTCTGACTATAAGGTTTTTATTAGTATTCTTGCTAGTAGATTGGCCAAGTTAGCACCCCAACTAATCCATCCTGACTGGAAAGGGTTAATCCCAAAAGGCAGATAACCAATTTTTTAGTAGGCTCATTTGACCTTGCATCCATCTATTTGGATCCATTAGCTGTTGTGACAATCAATTCTGCCAATGTTTTCAACAGGGTTTCCTGGGCATATCTCTGGGAGGTCCTGTCAGTACTCGATTTTTGTCCCAACTTTATAGTGACCCTTCAAAAACTGTATGAAGCCTCTTGTCCCCAAATTCTTTTTAATGGATCCTTAACTAGGAAATTTAGTCTTTTTAGAGGCACTACGGAGGGTGCCCCCTCTCTCCCCTTCTATTTGATATTTAGATTGAGCCGTTGGCCCACTCTCTTAGTATAGATCCTTAAGGTTTTCCTTTTGTGTCTCATGGATTTAAAAATAAGATAGCTCTGCATGCAGATGACACTTATAATCTATACTGCAGACCCCGTCAAGATCATTTGTAGAGTGGAGGAGTTAGTGGATGAGTTTGGGTCCTCCTCCAGGTATTGTATCAATAAGGCCAAATCAGAGATTATGTATTGGAATATAGCAGGCTTCAACAGGAAAGTTAAGCTGATACTTAAATATCTGGGTATTTCCATCACTTATTCCCTGGACGTAATTCCAACACACAATCTGGGGAAGGTGGCTAATAGACCAATTGCTCGCCAAGTGGTGGGAACCTTCCAACTTTATACAGGTGTGTCAACTTAATCAAAATGTGTGTCCTGCCAAAGTTGACATACTTTTTAACTGTATACCACTCCCCTTCTCCAAAACACTTATTCCAAAAATTCAACGGTAGCGAACATGCTTTGTTATGGTGTGTAAGGCAATCAGTCTTTCCTGGAAAAAGTTGAGGCACAGATTGCAAACGGGAGCCTGGTTCTGCCAGATCCGGGGCTGTATTATGATGCCTTTCAGTTTAAGAACCATAGGGTGCTGCTGGTCTCCCCGGACACTTCAACCTGAAAGAGGTGTGGCGCAGCGGCCAGGGTGCCTGACTCCAGACCATGCGGTTCACGGTTCGATCCCTTGCTTCAGCGGCAGGTTAGCCCAGCACCATGTGACTCTGGGCAATAACTCACTTAATCTTCCCGACGGCCCCAGCACCGGAACACCTCTACAGAGTTAGCTGTGCACTTTACAAATGCTGGTATTATTATTATTATAGGCTGTTCACAGCAATGACTAGGTATTTTGGAACACCTGATTTCCGTTGCAAACGATTTGGCCCTACGTTTGTTTTTAAAAATTCTGGTTGGTGGTTTGAAAGTTGGCCCTCAGTCTTTAGTGTAGAATCAGGAAGATGTTGGGCATGAAATATTATTCAGATTTTCTCCTATCTGGGGTTCACCTGGCATCCCAGAATGTCTACTACATAGTTTGAGCGCTCCCCTGAGGGATGCTGGTATCACTACCTGTGGACAACTTTTGACAGTTCAAGGTCTGCTACCATGGGAGGGGCTTGTTGTTAGGACTGACTGGCATATAGCCAGATTTAAATATGCTCAGGTGGTCTCTTGGTATTCGACTGAAAGGCATGACATTAGAGGACCCTGTGATTCGGCGCTGAGGATGCAGGATACAAGGCCTTTAAAAAATGAGGTTTCCATCTTGTATTGGGAATACCGCGATGCTAAGCAGGATAATTCTAAGGCTCTGTATTTGAACTGGGAGGGGGAGATGCCGGAGATGGAGCTATGGCACCCATGGCAAGCATCATTGAAATTACTGTAAAGCACTGTTAAATTTGCCTCATTAAACATGAACCACTTTTATACCCTCCATAGGATTCATTGGACCCCTCAGAAGATTGCAAGGTTTGCAAACAATCAGGTCCTCGGATGCAGAAGGTGTGGATGTCTGGAGGCTAATTATGAGCATATGTTCATATCCTGCACGTTTCTCTCTGCCTTTTGGAAGACTGTAAGTAAAATCATTTCTTGAGTCCTCTTGATTACAATCAAGTTAAACCACATCAGTTTCCTGTTTGTTGTGGATACTCCATTATTTAATCTCCTTAATCGCTCTCAGCAGTGCTTGTTGTTACTTGCCAGAAGGGAGATTTGCAAAAATTGCTGAATCCTTCACTTTCTTCCCCCAGGTTGTGGTTGAATGGTGTCAAGCAGACATGCAAATTAAATGTCGAAGGCTACCCTAGTAGAGCACATACCAATTGGAACAGCTTTTTGAGTTGGGAAGGTGGGTCAGTTACATACAGCAGCACAGACCTATGATTACACCATTGCGCTAAAGCTATTCGGGTCTCACACCCACCTCATTCTGATTTGGCAAATTTAATGCACAAGGCTTGTGGCCTGGGGGATATGAGGACAAAAAAGTAGTCCTCAATTAAAATACATACCAGCTTGACATATAGTAGTACAGTTTTAAATCCACTTCTTTGCTTGAATACTAAAAAGAGTATAACTTTACAAAGAACATTTTCAAATGGATACTATCTGGAATGCTGAGAAACAGCTGAAGTGAGATAAAAGCCATTCCAAAATAGTTGTACATCAGCAGTAGCAGGAGAAAGGAACTGCTGAAGCTGGCCCTGTGCTCAAATCTGTAGCATGTTTCCTGCTATCACAGCAGGCTCTAAACACAAAGTATAAACAATAACACAGGCAGAAAAATAAACTACCTTTTGTGCGGATGAAATATAGCACTTTACACCACATGCGTTTACAACGCATGCAATTACAAAGCGGTTGTTACAACGACCGTGTTGTTACATCACAGTACCATTACAACGCAAGTCGTTACAATGACTTTCTCTAGGGGGCGCGCTGGACTTAGGAATAGTATAGTTTACTATTCCAACCAACTTCAGTGTGTGCAGCAGTAGGGAAGGTGTTGGAATAGAAAACTATACTATTCCTTAGTGTAGAGCGCCCCCTAGAGCAAGTCGTTGTAACAACTTGCGTTGTAATGGTACTGCGATGTAACAACGTGGTCGTTGTAACGCATGCGATGTGATGGCTGATTCCCATGTGGATGTGCTCCTTGTGAAAGAGCAAAATGCAGCCACTCAAAGTGGAGATAGTGAGTGGCTAAAGTGGGCTCATCCCCCGACCCCATGTTAAATGATGTAGTGGGTAGAAGCAAAATGTGAATGGCACACCATTAGATCAATGGATAAAAACAGCTGGATGAAAGCCCCTTTAAATAAGTATATGAAACATATGCGTTTTTTAAAATCAAACGCTCTTGGCTAATGCCAGACCTAATAAGGCGCATGGCACTTTATCAGGTAAATACAGCCGTCTCCTATTGATCCAGAAAGTCAGAAATGGACAGCCGCTCTACTCTCTAAAGTCAGAAAATAGCAAGGTGGTGCTCCTCTACTGAAGAGGAACTGTAAATATTCACACCTGAAAAGGTTTCCTGGATATGATGTCACATCAAAGCATACCTCGCTGCTAATTAATAATGGATGGTGGTACCAGGTGATTAATTTGATACTTCACCACCTAGCACAGCGCCCAACATGCCATATGGATGATAGGAAAAATCCATCTCTTACCCCTCACTTGTGGGAAAGTCATCACGTCTATGCTTTTCCCATTGGCCCAGAAGGTCAGAATCTTGAAGGCCCTCAACTTCATATAACAAACAAATACACTGCCTTGCTCCTCTACCAAAAGAACTATTTTAATGCTCACCCCTAAATAGATTCAGCAGATATGAGATTGCATCAGGGCCTAGCCCTTGCAAAACATTGCTTTGCTAACGTGACTCAGCTGCTAATATCCCACCTTGGTCTTGGTAATCTTATTCTGACCAGCACTGATGAAGCCCAACAGAAGACAATGGGTGATTTTTCTCTCTTGCCCAGTAGCCAAAGTACATGACCACGCAGGTGACAGTCATTGGAAAATGAATTGCCCTGTTGTGCTAATTCCCTTGAAACCATCTTTGAACATGCCTACTGTAGACACCACAAGCAGATATAATCTGCACACACTGTGCCCCACTGCCACAGAACCCTCCCACCGCCTTCCACCCCAAGATTAGATGCATCCTCCCAGGAGAGAACTTTGTGATGGGATGGATTCACTGTGGGTTGGTAAAGCCTCCTAATTCACATGTTTTAAGGACCCTTACCAGATATCATATACTTCTAGACTTCGGGCCCAATTTAAATCTTGGCAGATTTGTCTGGACCACCAAAAACTGATGTTCCATCCATCTGCCATCAGGACTGTTCTGCTGCCTGATTTATATGTTGGCGGTTTGACGGTTGAAACTCTGTCAAACCCCAGCCGTCTCTGTCATGTGCAGACTTCTCATTGATGAAGAAAGAGCCCAAAAGTGGGTGACAGACATTTCAGCCACCACTCAGTCTGCTCAATCACAATGTTTCTTACTGTCGGCGTAACCATGACAGCCTAACCTCCATACCTGAGCTGGTGGATTCAAACCTATAAAAGAGGTAGGCTTAACTGTACCTACCTTTTGAACCTGACTTTGTCAGATGAACCTGATGTTGCACGCTGTTGCTTACCTGCTGCTTTTATGGATGACAACCCACCACATCACCGTCGTAATAGGCGATATGTGCACCTAAATGTATGGTTTTATTTTTAATTTGCATTTAACTTACTTTGCCCTCTCTGAAGTGTCACCCCATAAAGTTTTCCCTTCACCTCTCTTGTATCTGAACATGTCTCTCATCTTTAGAATTCTGGTCTCTTAACCAGTGTTAAAGTGATTTACATCACACTTTTGCCTTACACCTAAATGAAACATTTCATTTCCCAGAAAACTGTCACTCAATTTACCCAGAAACTGTCCATTTAATGTTACTAGCTGGTCTGCAGCACTTGTTGGGCTAGCTGCTTCGGTAGGCATTTTAAAAAGGTCTTTGGTCTGCCATTACAGGCTCTGTACAGTTAAATATTGCAAAATGTAAGTTGCAGAATTACAATTATGGCAAACTTAAATCATTTATTCATGTATGTGGTTTAGCCTGACAAGGATATTGTTTCTTGCTTGAGTAGGTTGACAATGCCTGCAAGCACTCACCCAATTCCAGACAAACAGACGTGGCCTCAATTTAATGTAAAGATTAGATATATCCTCATAAATTTAGTTTCAACAACACTGCTATCTTGTTGTAAATCCAGATTACAAAATGTCATGTTAATAACCCAAAATATATAAGTCTGTACACACTGTCAATGTAGCAAAATAAACTACATTTGAAGCATGTGTCTGTGTTCACAAGAAAACTAAACATGCTTTAAAAATCTGTTTTAATAACTTTGAGATATCTCTCTCAAAATGTTTCTCAATAAATCATATTACTTGCTAAACAAAAAACAAACAACAACAGAAAGACAATCCACAGCTGTGGTAGATTGACTCACAGCTCCAAAACGTGCCCCGTAGGTCCATGGTACATAATATAACCTCTGGGGTGTATGTCACTCCCTGAGCAGCCGGAAGCCAGGTACCTACAAAAATAACCAGGGGAGCATGGGTCGCTTTTTAAGGGGGTTGGGATGAGTAGTGGTGTTTTGGGTGGAGGAGGAACGGGGGATGGGGTGGGTATAGTGGGTGTTTGAGAGGTAGAGTGTGTTGGAATGGTTGCTGTGGTTGTGGAAGTGTGTGTGTTGTTATGAAGTTGAGTGTGTGTCAGAAGTATTTGGCTGATATGTGGTTGTAGATTTGGATGTGTGTTTATGTTTGTACTGTACTTTGAGTGAGGGTTTTAATTTGGGCGAAGGTGTGTTTTTTGTGGATGTAGTGTCTTTGGGAGTGTGTTTCTCTGATGTAGTGAGTTTGGGTAATGGTGCGTACTTTACTGAGTGTGTGTGTTTTTTGTGGGGTAATTTGTTTGGGTGATGGTGTGTATTTTGCTGAGTGTGTGTTTCTGTTTTGCAGTTGGTTTGGGTGACGGTGTGTTTTTTGCTGAGGTTCTGGTGGTGGCTGAGGGTGTGGTAGCGGATGAGGGTGTGGTGGTGGATGAGGGTGTGGTGGTCGGTGAGGGTGTGTTCGTGTTTGAGGGTATGGTAGTGATTGTGGGTGTGGTGGTGGTTTAGGATCTGGTGGTGGTTGAGGATGTAGTAGTGGTTGTGGGTGGGAGCCTGATTATTGATATTATGGGTGGATGGATGGGTGTATGCGTGTCTTTGTGTGTTGTGGATGATCCTGTGGTAATGGAGATTGAGGTGCGACTTTGTGTGTCTGTGTGTTGGTTTGTGCATAAGTATATGTTTCTTAGTAAGAGTGTCTGTGTATGCCTGTTTGTTTGTGATTATCTAACTGTCTGTGGGTGTGAGTGTGTACACTAGTGTCTGATTTTGGGGTTCTTAGGACAGAGGTGCCTCGTGAGAGGATGATGGTCGGAGACTGGATTTGGGAAGAGGAAGGATCTATAGAGGAAAGGGGAAGGTGGGGTGGGCAGGAGACAGTTATGTCTGAGGGGGATCTGAGGCTGGCCATGCATCTCTGTATAGCACAACTTGCACTCTGTGTGCCATCCTGGAAGGCTAGTAATGGGGCGTGTTTCTTTTGGCAGTTAACTATAGAATGTCCAGTGGGGGCCAGGAAGTGACGGGTCAGGCAATCAGCACAGAGAGCATGCAGAGTTGTGCTTGCATTCGGAGCTGGGAGCCGGGTGCCAGGGGCTGCAGCGAGAGGGGCTAGTGCAGTGTGGAGTGTGAAAAGAGGTGAGGCCCCCTCACTATCGCCCCCTTACTTTCACTTGGTGCAAGCGAGGTTTACGGCGGTGGTGGTGGAGGCTGAGGAAGGCCAGGAAAGCGGAGAGCAGCAAGTGCGGAAGCTGCAGCAGGCTGCCCCAAAGCGTGGGCCCGAGGCCCCGTGGAGATGGCCCAGTCAGACCGAATGTGGTTTGTGGCTTTCCAGATATGCCCCCACTTGCCTGCTCGCTCCAGGCATCTTCAGACACCACCCGCTCTTCAGAGTGTGCCAGCTAGTGGCGGCCAAGCGGTGCCTTTAATTAGGCCAACGGCAGCCCCGATTTCAGCTCCAGCCCTACAACCAAGAGCCGGTAAGTGCAGACCCACTGCCATAACTCTACATCTCAGGTCACAGTTGACCTTTTTCAAACCTTTATACCCCACTGTCCCCCAGAAAAGCAAAACAGACCCGGTGAGCGAGTGAGTGTGTGAACGGCACGAATGGTGAGTCCATGACCTGTAGGACCTGCTAGCTCCTTGCCCCCTACTGCAGAGGCGTACAACCTCACCTTATCTCACCCTTATCTCACCCTACCTCGTACATCACCAGGCAAAAGGGGGATCAGCCTGGTAAAAAATCCCAGTCAGCCCTGTGGGTTTCTAATAGGGCTAGGCCTCTTTACTTCCGAAGACAGTATTCAGCCCCTTGCAGCCCACATTACGGCCCACATTACGGAAGGTGCTTAGAGCTAAATTCACTAAATCCAGCAGACGATGAGTCTGGGAAAGTCAGGAAGGACCCAGCCAAACCCAATAACAAGAATCTAAGGCTGGAGACTACCCTTGCCATTACGGAAGCCATCATGGACGCCGCCATGGTCACGGTGGTGGCCACATCGCACCTAGAAACACTGCAATCTGTCCTAACACCAGGCCAAGAGCAGCACCATCCCTTGCTCCCTCACAGCACACAAGCCTCACAAGATTCATCGGGGGCGACATTAAACCCGACGAGCAAAACTCCGGTACGTGTGCCTCAGCAGTATTCTGCAGTATCCACCACAGAGAAAGTGACACTGAGGGTCTATTTCAGGAACACTGTAGTGGCGTTGGATGCCGCCAAGGCAAGCTCAGTTTCAGCCCTACCCCAAATGCAGGTTCAGGCTATGATCCATGGCGTGCCCAGTGGGACAGGCTACAGCCCACCCCCGTTTTGCAAACCAGCAACCACTGAACATCATCCAAAAGAAGATGCTGTGGGCTGTTTATCACTTCAGACCCACAAAGACTCTGTCTATGACCTACTAACTGCGCATTCACATCGGCACTAGTTTCTCTGCCAATCAGCATCCTAAGTGAGGACCCACAGTCTTTTCCCCAGCTCATTTCCAACCCAAGCCCATTTCCTCCCATCATATTTAAATCACGAATAAATTCCAATGTCGGCGGAGAGCAACATAACACCCTTCCCTCAAGCCGCGAACAGGCAATAACTTCACCGAATTTAACTGCTCGGTGCCACTATACGGCGGCCTAAGCAGGGGTAGCAACACTAAGACCTATACCACCCTAGACTTGTCCTTTTTTACCACCGATCTCAATAATTCTATAGAACAGGAAAATCGCCCGCAGATCGACACAAATCTGCTCTGGTCCCAACTCCTGCAAACTCGTCAATCAATGATTTCAGCATTAAATTATCATTCTGACAAACTGTATCTACAGGTTGACCTTTTAAATACACTTGCCATGTACACTGCCAGGATCGACCAAAAACTAGAGGGGCTTAACACAAAAGCACAATCTAAAGTTCAGCTAGCACAAGCAGTATGCTTCTGCTATCCAATCATTGATTCCATGTCCTCGCTACCTCAATTTCTCTTATCAATGCTAACAGGAGTTAAGAAGTTACCATAGCTGGGGCAGGCCCACATCCCGCAACAGGTCCTTCCCCTGGAAGTAGCTCCTGAATCGTCTGTTCAGAACAGTTACACCGGCTGCAAAGTTCCGTTGGTCAGTTCGACATCAGCCAAGCAAACAGTTTTCCCAGTCCCTAACTCCATTCTCGAAAATCAAAACGCCACCCCAAAGAGTGAACATATGTCAGTTAATGTAGTCTTAAATGCTTCAGGGCCAGCTCAGGTGACCGCCCAAAAACGGACACCCCCAATCATTCACCAGTAGTACAGTTGCAGACAGCTCCAGGTTACCCATCGAAGTCCATTTTCCCAGCGATACCAGGGAATGGTCGATTGCAACCTAACGTGGAGCTGGATCTGTCCAGGTGCAAGCCCATGCTATGAATCATCTAGTGATAAGCTTAGGCACTAGCACTTCCTCATTACCATCAACTAGCAGGACCAGAGCAATGCAGAGATTGGGGGCCTCAAAACATCCAAGGCCATAAAGGAGCTGGTCCAATCAAAAGCCAACCAATGCAATAACTGGGGCATTACACTAACAACGCCCAGCAATCTCCGGTATCCCTCAATATTAGCAACCACCCAGGTGACCCCCAGAAACCCAGTAACTCTTCCCTTTTCAGTATTAAAACGGCCCGAAACCACTCTCCAGTGGGAAACGACAAGCCAGTAGTAAACCGATTGGACTTGGCTGCCAGCCGCCCTGTCCAGGGGACTGAAAGACTGAAATAACATCAATACCAGTGTAACAATATGCTCCTGGAACATCAACAGCTTCCCCACGAAATCTCAATCTTCGAATACGCTTGAATTCTTAAAAAAATATGACATCCTATTTCTTCAGGAATCCGCGAGGAGGGCTCTCGATCTATGTTGCCTGCAAATTATCTTTACATACTTATCAGTTAGAATTCGACAAATAGTGGACTGCCGGCATTAAGGTTGGAAGCCCCAACTCATGCATACATCTGCTCTTTTTCAAATTTTATATTTCTCCCTACACCAGCAGGAAAAAGCCCAAATTAGACCGTCTGATTGAAATTTCATGCAACCTACTAAGCGAACATGGTAGTATACCCTGCTTAATCTCAGGCAACTTCAACATAAACCTCTTTCAAAAAACAACTGAGGATTTCGTCGATACATCCCTAGCAGTTCCATCACACCTTGCGGTGTACTCGATAGCCGCAGGTAACAGATCGACCAAACTGGGAGAATATACTGTTAAAAAATTCAGCAATGTGGGTTTTACCAGACGTAATGGCTGCTTCCCCACGGACACTCCACCAGAGTGGACAAGAACAAATGGTCACACCTACTCATTTCTGGATTTTACTTAAGGCAACAACGAAATGCTCCCTTTGAAAGAGAATTATTGCATCACAACACCGTGTGAGAGCTACCATCGTCCCCAGAAAATAAGTCTATCCCTTAACGCCGCCCATCACTTGGCCATCAGCCACACGCTAACTGGCACCCACACAGATAATCTAAGAAGATTGAAATGTACAGACCGTTCTATTCCCACAACAATGGAAAAATGCAGATCTCTGTTATGGGTCTGGCACAAAGTGGTCGATGCACCAACAGACGTATGGGATGCTCTAACAAACCAATTACTTAGTGAATTCCCATCACAAAACTTAATTATACTCAATCAATTACGTATCTCAACAAAGACCAAAAAATGGAAAACTCAAAGAAATTCTGCTCTCAGCCATGTCCCAGGAGACGCCTTTTTATTCAACAATTACAACCAAGGTCAAAAAGCATTCAGAGAATCTATTCACAGAGACAAACAAAAAGTGTCTGACCAGTTTTGGCAAAAATTAATACACGAAAGTGAAAACTGTAAGCCAAAGTTATTTTGGTTGCTCGTGAATAGGAGGTCACTGGGCCAATGCATCACAAATATAAGTGAAGAAGAATGGGCCCTCTTCTTAGCAAATCACTTTAAAGAACACATAATCAGAGACGACTGACCTTCCAGTCACCAGACCTCCGGATCAGCGCAGCCACTGTCAGAACCAAAAAGCAACGGGAAGCCAGCAGTACAAGACAAACCGGTCATCCCTGTCCAGGCTGTCGCTATCATCAACACATCGAACTGGCTAAACTATTTCCTGACAAAGACCATGGGGGATTCAGAAGCACTTAGAAATAAAATTGCACACACCTTCAGCAAAGCGCGGCCAGACAGAGCACCTGGCCCTAATGGCCTTCCACAGGCCTTGTTCAAAGCAGACTCCAAATTGTGGTCTGAACACTTGGCCCCCCCTGTTTTCATATTGCTGGCTCAACTACAACATACTGGAGTCGGGGTAAGGAGCCTTAATTCATCCCATCTACAAAGGTGGCAGGAGAAATGATCCTAAAAATTATTGATGATAGCTCTTCTAGACATCGAATCCAAATATTACGCCAGCCTACTGCTTGAAGAACTATCGTCCAGTGCACATGCAACTCAGCGTCTACCTTTCAATCAGACCAGCTTTGTGGCCAAATCAGGTACCACAATTACCTTACTTACATTATCCGTACTGATGGAAAAAGCATTGGCACAAAGAATACCACTACACTGTCGCTTCGTTGACTTCAAAGCAGCCTTTGATCAGGTGCCGTGGGGTCGGCTTTGGAACAAACTGCAGAAATGGGCTATACCCCCGTTCTTTTAAAGGCCATAATCCAACTCCACTCAAACACATGGATCCGTATAAAGCTGGGAGAGGGATCTCACGTGTCAAGAAAAATACATACTTCTAATGATGTTAAACAAGGGTGTGTGTTGGCTCCCCTCCTTTTTAATCTCTTTATTTCCGATTTATCTCAATGTATGGACAACGTTATTTCCCATCTCCCCCCCAATTGGGTGGAATTCGCATTACCAACTTGCTATATGCTGACGACTTGATTCTACTCAGCCACACAAGTGTCGGACTATAAAGACTACTTGATCAGCTGCTCCCCTCTACAATAAGCAATGCCCTGGAATTAAATCTATCAAAAACAAAGTCAATAACTTTTGGGAAGCAGAAGCAGCTGGGTGGCCGGTGGTTCTTCAACGGAAAAAACTTTGAAGCAGTGTCATCCTATATATACCTGGGGATTTTCTTGAACTCCAAAGGAACCTTCCTAAAACAGAAAGAAGTGGTCAGGGCAAAACCCCAATCACTTGAGGCTGCACTAATGAAGCTTGCGAGGAAGCTACTCGACCCGAGCCTATCCCTGCTGTTAACAGTAATGAAAGCGAAGATTACTAATTATTTATTATACGGTCATGAGATAATTGCTGGGGCCCAACTTTAACATAGTGAACAAAATAACAAACAGAATCTTCAAGCGAGTATGGCACCTCCAGAGATCTTCTTCACCAGCCCAGGTTAGGCTTGCATTCGGACTATTAGATCATCGAGGCACTGAGGCCGGCGCGTTTATCAAGCTGTGCAATAGACTGCGCAATTCCCGGGAAGGTAGCCCGGAGGCCAGGTTGTGGCACAAAATATCGACTGGCCAAACTAGACAAAAACATTGACGCCACCTGGAACACTCCCTCCAACTACTCAACGTTGAAGAACACTGGGGAACAAACCCAACTCAGCAGCCCCTAAAACTCCTAATCAAGAGAAGTGTTCGACTCTGGTCCTTTCACTCAGACACGGCAAAATTGTCCAAAATAAAACACGCTTGGACAGGTATCTCGGAATTTAAACCAGGGGCTGAAGCACCTTATACATCAAGCATCTATTCACTTTTATGGAAGAAAAGGTTAATTGCACTGAGAATGGGTGAATGGCCTTTTTTAGGACACTTACCTGAATGGGGTCGCTCAACTGACAACACTGAGTGCAGGGGGTGCGGCTACCATTCAGAATCAACCGAGCATGTGGTTTGTGCCTGTCCCGCTTTGTTTAATGATAGAAGGTCTCTGTTGTGGGGGGAATGGAACAAACTTGGAGTATGATCATGTCGTCAAGCCATCATAGCCACTATGAACCCAGAAAACACGATGCTCAACATCCGGTTCACCAAATTCATCATTAGAGCGGCCAAAAACCTCGGACTGATAAGCTTGCAAGCACCTCTGCTTCAACCAGAGCACTTATGATGTCACCAGTGCCCTGAACAAACTCTTGAACCTTTTGAACTGATTTGATAATGCTGCTTTGTTTTTATTGTCTTACTCATCTTTACTACATCTTTTAGAATGTTAACGTTTGGTTATTTCTGCCTGTCTTCAATAATTATGATACTGCTCTAGTCAGCTTACGTTTTACATCCGATAAACTGGAAAACCAGACAATCCTGATCAATTAATTACCAGGGACATTTTACCCTAATGAACTCTTTGTAAGGACACCACATTTTTTAAACTACCTTGTATTAATGTCTCGCTTTTTAAAATTATTTTTATATATATGAAGAACTGTTTTAATTGTCATGATTTTAATTGATCAAACAATAAAGAATTCCGCTAGTAATTAGGTCTCCCCTGGATGGCACACACCAGAGCAGTCTGGCCTACAGAGAGGCTATACAGCAAATCAATAGGCTTCTCAGGCATTCCTGCTGGGTGGACGGGTAGGAGTAGAGATACCTGGGGCAAAGGAGACCACAGCCCTTTTAGGGCATAGGTGTTGGCCGACTTTGGTGAGAACAGGAGGGAGGATGCTGGTGGTGAACGATGATGAAAGTCCATGAGATGGTGCAGGTCCACCACCTCTTGGGGCTTGTCTGGTGTGGAGGCCCCTGAATCTAAGAGCTTGTGGCCTCCTCTCCAAACCTTCACCCTCCTTGCCGCTTGGTCCCTTGATTTCGCTGGCACCACCTTCCAAATCCTAGTGGACATCTAGCTCCCCACCTTCATGGCCAACATTCTCTTCGTTTGCTTGGGAGAATGCTCAGAAGCAAAAGATACATTTATCAGGCTATATGTGTCTTATTTTCATAACATAGGGCCTGATTCACAAAGGTAAATTTACACTTTTGTGTAAGTTTCACAACTATTCACAAAGAGATTTACGAGCAGTATCTTTACTAGTGTGGAGTCTGCACATAAAAGATAGGTCTTTTTATGTGCGTAGACTCTGCACTCATAAAGATACTATTCGGAAATCACTTTGTGAATAGGAAACAATCGTAAACTTACACGAAAGTGTAAGTTTACCTTTGTGAATCAGGCCAAATTGGTTTTTCAAGCACATTTTGTAATTATAAGGGATGGAGCTGCTGTACATACATGAAAAAAGCCATTATCACTTCATGTGCAATTTATTGAATTGTATTATAATCACAAGTGACTTCTGGTTTACATAGTGGTTGGTTAATTAGGTTGCACATGTGCCTGATAATGTGTTAGTCACTCAACATTTATCAGATGATATAAACTATGTGTATTAAGGTAGACATAATATCGGAAACCATTCTGAGGAATGTATGCATCCACTATCATCAACAATAGAACTTACACTTACGTTTATAACTAAATTTCAACAACAGGTTTGATTGTATAAACGTTCCAAATTATGCACACATCATTTATAGTACATGCATGTATGTGTTTTATGAGTAACTAACACCTGTACTGGGAACATAAATAAATGAGGTCACATAGCATTTTTTCATTCAATTATTATATTATGAGTTATGTTGACTTCTTATACTTCTCTGCCTATTATGTACGCATACCTCAAATGTTCATCAATTTACCTATCATACTATAACAATCACCTACTCCATACATCTTAGGGGCCGATTCCGATCCGGATTCGAAGGGCACCGAACGCGATCAGGCCGGAAAAACTACGAGCCGTACGCGTGTTTTCCGGCCTACTCGTACAGCTGTACGAGCGAGCAAGTACGATGTGAGCTACATGAAATTCACCGACCAAGTCGTTTCCGGGTCTGAACCGCTCCGTACGACTCGGTCATAAGCTAACCGTAGCGTGCAATGGATGCGATTCACAACCGAGCCAGTACGATGCACACTTCGGACAAGCTGTGCGAGCCGGAGTGTCCGGCTCGCAAATCGTCTGGGTGTTTGCCTTTGGGGGTCCGTGTCGGACCCCCTGTCACCCGCAGCCCTTCGACTCGGACACAGGGGGAGACCCATGGGTCTCCCCAACACAGGCATGTATGGTGCGGATGGCACCGAAGCCTATCCACTGTAGGGGGCGCACTTGTCCGCGACGTACCCATTCAGTCAATGGGAGCCCATGTATGCATCATACGACCGGCTCCCATTGACTTCTATGGGAGTCCGACCGAACCGAGTCCGGCAGCATATGGCCGCATCGTACTCGCTCGGTCGGACTGCAGGACTCAGGCTCAGTCGGACAACAGTCCGGATCCGGCTCGGTCGGAGTGCTTTCCGACCCGGATCGGAATTGGACCCTAAATGTTGTACCATTCCTGGTATTGAAAGTGTTTCCTGATATAAACGACATCCTATTGTTTAAAAAAAATTGCAGACAGATTTTATATTTAAATTCTGCTCTAAATCGAATAGCCATGTGATACATAACATATGCATCTTCTACAACAATCTATTTCTTAATATCAGGATCCAAATATTTGTATGTGTATAGGTATGTACTGGTAATCTTCAAAGAATAGGCATAGAAGTATTTTGAAGATATGGGTTAATGCTTGATAGGAGTATGCTATGTTGTCCTCGTGGGTATCATTTCTCTTTCAATTAGGTCACTTCATGTTTCAAAGCGTATTAATATTTGACACCCCTGCCAACTATACATTGGGACTCCCTTCAGGGATATTTCATTACACAGTTTCTACACTAGCACCACTCTGAAGGCCAATCCCAAATCTAGTTGCCTTCACCCCTTCAGTGTTCATAAGCCATTTTTGTAAGATGTCACAAATCTGTGCACATTAGGACTACTAACCAATGCTAAAGTGTTTGAGTATGCTCCTTGAATCCTGCCAAAATTGGCTTACTCAATTGGTACATGTTATTTAACATATACATTCCATTCCAGACACTCTAAAAATTATAGTAGTGGTCCTTCATACATGCCCTGCCTGTGTTGACTCTTTCAATGGGAAACCTACTTTGCACACGTAACATTGGTCTAAGCATATGCTTTATTTTTCATACATATGTCACCCCTGAGGGAGGAAAGTAACAGCATATAGTCCAGGGTGCAGTATGAATGAAAAATTGGACAGGTAGCTACCATGTTAATGGGTAGTTGGATTTTACATGAAATATATGCAAATGTTTCTCAACTAATGGAAGCTTACTATCATAACCATTTGGTACCTCCAACCTATGTCCTCTATCAGCTGAGTGGGAAAAACATTTCAGCTGAGTTTGGTTTTTAAACTCTATAGTAGTGTTCTCTTTTTTTGCAAAACCGACCATCTTTGTTAGGTGGATGTGTTTGATATTTCCCATGGACATAATACCTTTAAAATGCTTTTTTTTAAACACAATTAATAGGGAACATTTGCACTAGTGTTTTGTGACCCTAACAATTGTATATGCTGACAGAAAATGAAAACAATTTGGCAAAACCAGTGTGGGTTCATGTTTGATGTTGGACACTTTTCCTTGTCTGACAATATCCATATTTGCAAGGGTCATTTTAGTAGAGATGAAATAAACAACCTTCAGACAGTTACACAAATTTTTGCTGCTTTCAAATATTGTACAGATGTTTCTAATGACTTCATCACTTCTTCATGCAAATTGAATGGATGCAAATTCACACTGGACTTTTAACTACATATCAGGGATATCTGCAGGTTCCAAATATGTGTTGCTTTGCACACCTTGCTCACATGAACATATCTGTTAGCTTCATTTTACAAAACATTATCATAGTAGGGGTTATTTGTTTGCACTTCTAAATATAAAAGCTGAATTATTTGACATTCCACAATGTGCATATAAAATACTTACACCTTAAGAACAGCAATTACTCCTACATATGTATTTGCTTTGAAAAAAAGAATATGAGTCATACAACAGCCCACACAAATGACATTGTACTTACTGACTTTCTGCTGCTCTCTGGCCTTCAGCTCTTCAAACAGTGGTGCCTTCCCAACGTGATTTTTTTTAAATAGTGACCATAGCCCATATTTTTTTGCCAATGAAATCAGTATGTTTAATAAATATTTTCATAATGCAGTAGGCAAAGGGTACCGGAGTTGGGGTGCTGTGGTGCTCATTTGTATTGGAAAAGGAACCATACATATTTGTCATGCACTCTTTGGTCTATGATGACCCAGCAAGGCCTTGAAGCAGATCAACATATGGAATATGGCAATTATTTGTAAGTGGCCATTAGTTTTTCAAAACATAGGGGCAAAACCTTCCTCAGTTAAAACGTGTTATGTTGCCCTATGGTTGCAAAATTAGTTGGTGTAAGTGCCTCACATACGGAAATGTTGATCGTTAAGGAATATTACTGTTGAGTGTGTCAACTATTCCTGATCAGCAAAAGTCGAAGGGACAGATTACCATTGTTGTAGTACCATGTACCACAGTGTATTGTCATGCAACCCTCTTTTATGGGTCGCCATCCGATAAATCCATATTTGTTCTTTTTGAAATAGCAGACCTTCTGTGTCCCAGTGGTCTGTTCAATGTGTTCTATGACCGCTCACTTCATATCATTAGTAGTGGGCCCAGTCCCAGTTTTTAGGAAGTGGTTTGTCATTCTTGTAGTGTTTCTCTTGGATCATATATTGCTGCAATGTTCGCAGGTTCATGTTTTTATCCTTCTGATGGTCATCCCCATATATCGGAAGTTGCATGGGCAGGTTATCAGGTACACCACGTTCATGAAATTGCAATTGGCATGATTTCTTAGTGTCCAAGTCTTTCCTGGTTCCAAAATGAAGGATTAGGTAGTGCTAGTGAGTTGACACACACTACAGTTACCTCGGACAAAATGGCCAGTTACTTCAGGTAGTCCCCAGTTGTTGAGCACTGTTGTTCTTGTATATGTGTTCTTCTTCTGTTTGTGGGTTAATACAAGGCTGTCTTTTGGCTCTTAGCCTTCTTAAATGAAAACAAGGGTTTTTCTCAAGCCAGGTTGCCTGTGTGTAGGATCCTCCAGTGTTTGTTGACTACTTTCTTCACTTCATTGGGGATAGAGTTGTAAGTACTCACACATGTGAGGAGGATGGACATGTCATTGCAGATGGTGTTTTCCAATAGAGCCTCTCTGTTTTGGTTGCTTGCCCCTTTACATATCGTATTTTTAATTCCTTCGGGTAGCCACGGTCTCTCAGTTCTTCCTAAAGAGACCTGGCCTGGATGTTGAAGTCCGATTTCTTTGCGCAATTACTTCTCAGAAATTGTTGATACAGGAGGTTTTCCTTAAGTGTCCGCCAGTGGAAACTGTCAAACTTCATAAGGGTATTTTTGTCTGTAGGCTTCTGGTAAGTTCTGGTGCCCAGCTTGCCACCGTCTGCATAAATCATCACATCCAAGAAAGTGGTGGATTCTTAATCATCATGTGGGAATTTTAAGTTGGGATCCCATTCGTTGATCCGCGTTATGAAGGGGGCGATAGAGGTATTATCCCTTTTCCAGATCACCATGAAGTCATCAATGTAACATCTTCATAGTAGTATGTTCTTCCTAAAGGGGTTTCTGTTCTGTAATATGTGTTTAGTTTCAAAGCTAAATACATATAGTCCTGCCACACTTGGGGTAAAGCCATTGCCTATCAATGTCCCTAAGGTCTGTGGGTATAAGGTTCACTCAAATTCAAAAAGGTTTTTCTTAAGTGCAAGTCATGCACAATCGAGAATGAAGTGCTTGGACATAGTGTATTCCCACTCTCCCTGGTCCAGGGCTTCTTGAATCACTATCAGTGTATCGTCCTGCAGGGGTTTGTGTATAAACTTTCCACATACAAGCTAAGAAGTAGGTTAATCTCTGTGTCATACTCCATATCTGGTAACAGACATAGTAATCTTTCATGTCTTTAATGTACATGGTGGTACCCTGTACCAGTGGTTTCAAATAGAAGTCACAAAAATGTGACAATGGTTCCAAAAGAGAACCTATTCCCGACAATAAAGGGCATCCCGGGGAAAGCCTATTCTTGTGAATTTTTGCTGGTGTATAGAAAAATGTTGTTTAGGGGGTGGTGGTCATAAAAATTTCTGCCTCTTTTTTAGAGATCCATTCATTTTCTTCCGCTTTCTTCACCAGACTTTTAATCTTCATTTTGAGTTCTTGTGAAGGGTCTGTGTAGAGGATCTGGTAGTTCTTTCTTTCATTTAGAAGGTGAGGACATGCCATCCTTTAGGTCTCTTTATCTTGCAGGACGATGACCCACTTTGTCCACTTATTTTGAGATAATCCTCTCTTCCTCTCTTAGTTCTTTCAGAGCCAAAGGCACAGCTCGTCATATTATGATAGATGGGTTTATCTCCCTCATATAATAGTTCAATGTAATTGAACACTACCTGTGCAAAGGTAAGAACCTCAATGGGGATCGAGGCTGAAGGAGGCAAAATGCAGATTTCAGTTTCAACCCCATGTCACCCCTCTGCACCGTGTCTTCCAAAGGTTCTTTTTTTTCAAACATGGCCCTTAACTTCAGTTTTCGGAAGAATTCCATCAACTCCCAATGTAGCCAAAATTCATCCAGATCAGACGTAGGTACAAAAATCTAACCCCTTGTTAAGAACCCTCCATTGTGTGTCTGTCAGGAGAATTGAGGCTAAATTAGTTATGATGTCATGCCTCTGCTCGTCCCAGCTTGGTCGTCCCTCAACATGCTCCTAGTGTTCACCCTTGGTTGGGAATCCTCCCAGTGTGCCTGGTTGTCCCTTCTTTTTCTCCCCATTCCTCTTCCTCCCGTCCATAATAAAGGAAATTGCTGGTTTTGGGGGAAGTTTCTTGGTGTATCTTAAGAAAAAGGGTCTCTCCATCCAAAATATTGTGGGTGATGTGCTTGTTGATGGAAATGTTGTTGGGGTATTCCCATCTGATTCTGGAAGGGGTTGAATCCCTGCCATGTCTCTGGCCATAGTCTGCCTATATTCCTGCCTCAGGAATTTCTCCCTGCTCTACCAGCTACGCACGTCTGATGGCCCCTCATCTGAAGTGTAATTATCTGATGAGTATCCTTGTTTTTCTGTACTATTATTTTTGGGTGGTAAGTAGGGGTGGGCGGAATTTGCGTAATCTCGTTACGCAAATCTCCGCGAAACGGTAAAAAATCTCCGCGAACATGCAGAAATTCCGCGAACACGCGGAATTGCTTGTTCGCGATGCTTTTTCCTGTTCACAATTGCTGTTTGCGTGCTCGGGGAGAAATATCTCGCGAACACGCATTTTGAGAACGCAAAAAAGCAAAAAATTTCGCGAAGTCGCGGAAAGCAGAATTTTGGGCAATTTCGCGTTCTCCGCGGAACGCGAAATTACCCAAATTCCGCAAATTCCGCGAGCGGAACGGAATTTACCGCCCAGGCCTAGTGGTAAGTAGGGGTTTACCTTCACAAGAGAGAATTTCTTCAGATCCTTCTGAAATTTCTGGGTCGTGGATTGTGTTAGGTAATCCCTATATTCAGTTATCTCTCTGTTGATTTCATCTAATCTCTTTTTGTGCGAGGTAATGGTTGCTTTTAGATGGCTTTCAGTTAATTGGATTTCAATCAGCATGGCCTTCGAGAGGCGTTTTGTGGTTTTGATGATTACAATCAGCCAATCTTGAGTGCAATGTCAGGCTATTTGTGCACAGTCTCTCCGGAAGGACAGATCTTCCAGAAAGATTCTGGGACGTTTGTCACTATTATTCCTCTGGGAATGGAACAAGCTCTTAAGTGTTCTGTTATTATTACCCAATGTTGGATTATTCTGATTCTGTTCCTTTTCTGCTCAGTAAGGGTGTCCCAGTCTTTAGCTTGTGTAATGGTTTGGGCTACATTAAGTTCAGATAATAAAAGTGGTCCTGAGAGGATGTGGTTGACATCTGCATCTGTAAACGTCAATCCTTGGATTTCTGCCACACTAAATGTTAATATTACATCACCTTAGTTAGCACCCCTATGTTATCACAAGGAATGTTATTCTGAAACAGGGATCTTCCCCATGTGTAAGTGTATTACCTGAAAGAAGTTCTTTCAAAGAGCCAACTCTCACAGCTGTGCGCTGTAATCATACAATAAACATAAGAGAGAGAGAGAAGGGAACTTGTCCATCTTCCCTGAACTAAATCAACATAATAAAAAGGAACGAGCTTGCTACCTACCTAACCGAAACTATTGAGGGGTCTCTAGCTCAAGACCAGGTGAGGGGGGAACCATAGTTTTTTTTAAAGGATCCCTTACTCACGCACTCGAAGTAGCAGACCTTATCGATTCTCATAAATCTGCCATTTTATTTATCTAGGAAACCTGGGCCACTAATACTTCTATGTCTGAACCTTTCGCAGCCACGCCTTCTGGGTACCGGCTGCATAGGCAAAACCGTCCGATTAAAAGAGGAGGGGGACTCGCAGTCATCTACCGGGATACATTTAGGGCCAAATTCATTATTATACAGTCTGAGGACTGTGAAGCACTGTCCTTCAAACTCGGGCTCACAAATAATTACGCCTTCCAGGCTCTCTCATTTATCGCCCTCTCAGTTCTAAAGCCGGCTTTTTAAACTCCATTACCTCCTTAATCAAGGCAGATATCTGGAATGCCAATTTTACGGTCCTTGGGGATTTCAACTTTCACTTAGAACAAATGGAAGACAAGGATACAGTCTCATTTATAGAAATTATGGATGCCTTTAATCTTAAACTCCTCAGTACGAATCCCATTCACAGTGGGGGTCATATGCTTGATGCGCTGTTCTTGAACAACAATGATATATCTGGCCTCAAAATACTTCCACTGATCTGGTCCGATCACTTTTCAATCTTCTTTATGATAAATTGCCCTACAACTAATACAGCGCCGAATAAGAGGTCTATATCAGCCCAGCAAAGATCCTGGGCAGAAATTGATCAAAATCAACTAGAGCAACAATTGATTATCTCACGCCCCCAGGGGGTGGACAATACTGAACTCGCAGCTGAGAGTTACTCCACCTGGCTCAACTCTGCCTTCCCTCATTGAGTCCAGACAAAAAAAGGTGCCCTAAGCAGGACCCCTCCATCTGCTCCCTGGTTCTCAGAGGCCCTCGGATTTGAAAAACAAGGTTGTAGACGCCAAGGGAGGAAATGGAGAGTCCAATATGACTCCCATGAGAGAGAAACTTACAAACGCTTGTTAACTAAATATAAAGGCCTATTGGTTACAGAAAAGGCAGCCTACTTCTCATCGCAAATTGAATCTGCCAAAAACTCAGCTAAAGAACTTTATCAAGTCATCAATAAACTCACTTAACACCTGAAGATTGGGTTACTCAGTCATTTTACAAAGAGATTGCTTCACATTTCAGGGATAAAATCGACTCAATTTTTAACTCATTTGGTCACCGTGGTAATCTTCTGCCATCCACCGGTCAAGATAATGTCCTGGCCAGTAATGGCTTCGAGTTATTTTCCCATGCCTCTACGTCACAAATAAAAGATCTTATCCTGACCACCGAGTAAGGTTCTCCAGACGATCCCTGTCTGCCCTCAGTTATTAGCTGGTCCCCAACATTATTGCAGTCCATCCCTCAAACCTGTTCAATAACATGTTCAGAACAGGTACCCTTCTCAACAAAAGAGAGGGGCTCTTTGTATCAAAGAGATAGGGACCAAGGTCTACAAAAAAATAAAACCCCCATTGGCAAAAAAAAAAATTAAACTCTCATACATACACACAGAAGTTCAACCAATATCACCAAAACATAAATATGAGCTGAAGTGTGTGAATATATATACAGTGTCGGACAGTTTTCTTTAGACAATTTCATATGTATTCTTTAAAACCACAGTACAGAGAATGCCATTATTAAAATCAACAATTTTTCAACGTAATTAAAAAAGAGCATAAAGAAATACATCATATTTAGTATTCACGTAAGCACTAAAGGACAAAATATATCATAACTAATAAACCCTCATCAAACAGAAAACAAAGCAGGAGAGTACATTAAACAATTTTATCATGTCATTAAAAGAACACCAGTCTGTAACAAATCATTTGTTTAGTCGTAATATTTTTTAAGTTTGATTCTCATATACTGAAAAAATGTCCCAAAGATCTAGTGTATCAAATCTATAAAGCATCAGATGATGCTTTATATAATTGTATATATATATTATTCATATAATTGTTGAATGTACTCTCCTGTTTTGTTTTCTTTTCGATTAGGGTTTATTAATTGTGATATATTTTGCCCTTCAGTGATTGCGTGAATAGTAGATATGATGTATGTTTTTTATGCTCTTTTTAATTATGTTGAAAATTGTTGATTTTAATAATAAGATTCTCTGTACTGTGATTTTCAAGAATGCATATGAAATTGTCTAAAGATAACTGGCCGACACTGTATATATATTCACACACTTCAGTTCATCTTTATGTTTTGGTAATATTGGTTGAACTTCTGTGTGTATGCATGAGAGTTTCATTATTTATTTTGCCAAAGAGATTTTGATATTTTGACCCAGAACAGGTATCTTTCCATCCCAATGGAAGTGAGCCTCCATTCTGCCGTTATTGAAAAAAGTGAATCTGTACCCCAAAGACCCGGCTAATTATTAGCCTGATTCTAGACTTCCCTTCCCAGCAAAATAGTCAAGAAAGTGATGAACACTCAACTAAACCAGTTCAACAACGACTCTAACTGTCTGGATCCCACTCAATTCGGATTCAAATCTGAACACAGTACAGAAACTGCCTTGATCAAATCCACTGATGAGCTTAAATTCATCCTGGAAGAGGGGGGGTCAGCCGCTTTTATCCTGTTGGACCTGCCTGCGGCGTTTGATAAGGTGGACCATTCCACATTGATCCATCGTCTAGAAGCAAAAGGTATAAAAAAAATCTTGCCTTCCCTCATCCTTCCTGTCGAACAGGGACAACATAATCAACATCAGGGAAAACATAATCAACATTGATGCTTCTTCTTCAATCTCGTTCCACCTGACCTGCGGGGTTCTGCAGGGATTCTCTCTTAGCCCCACTCTTTTTAATATATACGTTGCTGATTGGGCTCTTCTGGTTGAATCCTTATGCAGGTGATATGCAAATTGTGTTATCAACCTCCAACAATGCCAACCACACTTGTCTTCACATCCACGATTTGCATGAAATTTATTTATGGCTGAAATTTATGGCTGAATGAACAAAACACCGCCTTAAGCTCAATGCAGAACAGAGTGATTTTACTCAGCAATAATCCCAACTTTTGGATTGCTCCTTGCTGGCCAGTTGACATGTGCCCTCTTCCTGCACCCACCAGGAAAGCCAAGAGTTTAGGTGTCATGATTGACAATCATTTACTCCTAGGCAATCAAACCAATGCAGTGGTCTCCTCCTCCTATACTTCATAAAAATATCAATCCTTCTGCCCATCTCAGTCATGAAATCAGTTATTTTCACGCTTGTATCGTCCAAGATCGATTACTGCAATAGCCTCTAAATTGGCCTACAAGCTCAATACCTGAACAAATTGCTAATTCTTCCAAATTTGCCTAGGCACCACTCTGTTTATTCTGCTCTTAAGGATCTTCATTGGCTGAGAGTCAAAAACAGAATCAAGTTTAAGGCCCTCTGTCTGACATATAAAGCCCTCCACTATTCAGGACGTTCCTTTTTTAAGAAAGCCTTATCATGGTACATTCCAACAAAAAACCTAAGATCAGCAGGCTCCTTCAGAATAAATCCTAGGAGATTTAAAAAAATCTCAAAGGGGTGGTAGCAGCTTTGTGGTTAGAGCAGCTACATCTTGGAATCTCTTTCCACTCAATCTTAGGTCAGCTCCTTCCCTGCCCAAGTTCAGGAAACATTTGAAAATGTGGCTCATCAGTAGGTCCTCTCTTCGGCCCATCGCTGCTTATAGAATCAGCGCCAAGACACCTTTGGGTATACGCTGCACTTTACAAATAGCTTAACATAACATAACTCACCAATCAAGTTGGTGACATGCTTCATCATTGGGTTACCACCCTGGTAGCCGAATACTTCCAGGATGTGCTTCAACGCCAGAATACAGCGGAGTTGATA
Organism: Triturus cristatus; assembly: GCF_964204655.1. NCBI lineage: Eukaryota > Metazoa > Chordata > Amphibia > Caudata > Salamandridae > Triturus > Triturus cristatus. The sequence goes on along the minus strand of NC_140580.1, from coordinate 165,808,934 downwards.
TTTTGTGTGTGCAGTTCAGGTGTAAGGGGTTTAAAATTGGCTCAGGGCCTCCTACCTCTAGAGGTATTTTAATAGTGGAGGCCCTGATCAAGAATGAAAAACAGTGACGTAGAGGGGTTGTGGCTCAAGAAGGTTCAATATGTGGTCCAATATACCTAGCTTGGACAAGAGGAGAGGAGTGGACGTTTATCTCAGGAAGGGGTCTGCCAGTATCTTCAATGCATCATGAATGTGGGTAAAATGGTAATGCATGTAAAGCATCCATATGTCAGGGCGTTGTTTCTGTCATGGCAGAGAAGGCATGGCTAGGCTGTAGCTATGGGCCAGGCACTGTCAGCAATGTGTGAAGAGGTGGTTATGGTAGAGGCAATTTGTTGATGTGCGCTCGATAAGAAGCATGTTGATGATGAAGTATGAAGCATAGCCAACCTTCTGTTTCATATTTCATAATAATAATGTTTGCTTTTCAGAGCAAATAGTAAAAACTCAAATTGATTGCCCTTTCGCTTTTAAAAGTGCTCCAATGTCCTTGAAATTATATTACTGGTAATGCAGTATTCAGGGAAGGCAACAATGCAAAATAGTTATGTCATTGAAAAGAGTAAACTGACAATCAAAGTTAAGCAATATAATCTTTTACATATAACTGTTAGTGTACTCACCATAGGTAGGATCCGCTCTTTGCATGCAGGTGCAAAATGTAAAGCATCCTGTAGCCAAAATCTATTTAGGCCCTATTTCAGGTTTCCCAGAGCGTTATCCTTGAGAGATAAATCTTCTGCAATTCAGGTTTTCACTTGTTTCTAGACCTGGAATTACTGGGCCAGCTAATACCGTTCCAGTTAATCCAGCGGCCAGAGACACTGGACTCTGACTAAGAGAGGACTTACTGGGCTGCCGGCAGCTTGCTGCGCCTGAACCCCAGTGGCCGTCTCCTGCAGCATGGGGTAGCAGCACGAGGAAAGCTCTCCCCAGGGTCGGACTGGGAACAACAACCGGCCCTGGCAAAGTACTCGGCCGGCCCTCCTCCCCCTCGGGGTGGGGGGGTGGGGGGTGCCAGCAAGCTCTTTGCCATGGCCGGTTGTCGGACGATTTTGTTACAGGGACGATTTTGCAGGCGCACTGGGGGATTGCCCGGTGCCCGCTACGGCCAGTCCGGCCCTGGCTCTCACCTCCCTCTTGAGATAAAACAAAGGCCTACCACCAGTTTACCCCAACGGGTACAGGTTTGGACCCTTCATATTTCCTGGAATGAGAATTGACCCGACATTCCCTGCTCCATATATTATTCCCTATTCAGGGAAAAGTAACTTGTAATCCTGTATTTTAGTGCAGGAATACTGTCCTGCAGTCTGGTTTAGGAATCCCTACGACAAATTATGGGGAATTTGTGATCAGGGCTTTAATGCTTATGTCTTCCGAAACATTTTGCCCCAAAAGGTGCCAATGTGCCTGCACGGTCGATTAGGGAGTTTCGACATCATGACAACCCGCAAAAGAGAACAAATGGCATGACTACATATATTGCACCTGTGACTCTGCAATTTTGAATCAAAATTTGCACTATCTGGCAGGTGTAAAAGCATTATTTACACAGACAGAGGGAACATTATATTTGGCATCAGTCGCTTGCTCCAAATTTATGTGCCAATTTCAGTGCAAAGTTGCAGGAGGCATCTGCACTTGACTATAAATGAAATATCAAGGCAAAATGACACCTGCTCCGTTGGAACATGTAATCTTACTCAGATGCAAAGAAAACTCATCCGTTCTTCAACCTTGGAATATAGTTGATCTTGACTGTACTTGACAAGGAGGCATTTGTCATTTATAATTCCATTCTGGTTGCTTTAATAGGAGGCAGCACGACTGAGCTTAAATTAGTAAACAGCAGTGGGTATCTATCGACTTGGAGACGCAGGTATAGAATGTCATTAAGAAACCCATATTCGAGAAGTGTAGGGCATATGATTTATTTGTCCTTCTCACTTCCAGATATTGAAAGAAAGGTTTTATTTCTGTAGATGAAAACCTTATATTATCTAGAGGCAGCAGCTTAATTAATTTCCACGCTGAGAGCTACTTGTATTGCTACACGAGTGCATGATCGATTACATTTCAGATGTTTTTCAGTTTAACCAGTGGCCATGATTTAGTCTATCAGTCCGTGAGGGAAAGTGTTATTTCTCCTAGTTTCACAACTCTCTGCAGACTGATTCCCCGACAGGTGCATAGCTTGTAAATCTCTTTCCCATTAGTTGCAAATTGTACAATGGTACATCTGTCAAATACATCATAAATCTCCCCATGAAGGATAAGGCAGTTCCCTCTCTTCATAAAAGAGGCCATTTCACCTGCAAATTTGATATTTTGAAAAGAGGTAGAGTTTCATGTTAAAAATTAGCAGAGCAGAATGTTTAACTAGGTTTACAAAAATAAATACTAACGGCAATTTTGAAAATGTGGTTCAAAATGCGAATATAAACAAGGTGTGGGCTGAATCGTACACTCAAGATCTTGCGTGCTTCAGGGTGGGACTGGCCTGTAGAGCAATCTGGAAGTGCCCGAAGAGTTGGTCTGACAGGTCATTGTGTGGGCCAGTTTTTGGGGTGTTTGTGGGCCGGTTTTAAGGTCTGATGGGCCAGTTTTTGTCTAGTATTGCCACAAACATTGCCGGCAGTAATCACACTCCTCTTCTGTTTATGGGTCTTCCATGGGTTCTATGTAGGGAGATCACCAAGATGGATGCCGATCTTGGGGGTACCACAAGATGGAGACCTGGTGACCTCGGGGACTGTGCATATAGGGCCGTTTATGCTTGGCAGGGTGCAAAATATAAATGTGGTTTGCCAGGAGGGATGAAAGTCTAGGAGGATACACTGAGTCGTCCACTCTACACAGTCTCATCCACTAGTAGGCCGACATTCTCTACATAGACAAAGGGCCGCCGGGTTGCTTCCCTTCATAACCGGGCATAAAGTGCTTTCCGACATTGGGGGCAAAGGGTCAACTCTGAGGCTTTCCAGTTGGCTGTTCGCTTCCAGAAGGAAGCATACAGCATACAGCTAAAACACCAACCTCAGCAATCGCCAGTCTCCTCGGAGCCGTGTTCAAGGCTCTGCAATCTGAGTTTCCACTTTAAGAGGGAAGCGAGTGTCAGACAGCCCACTTCATCTCCAACAGGCAGGCTCTCCAGCAATGTGGGAGAGCATTGGTTTCAATGCTTCAAAGCCTGAGTCGTGTATTCTGGTGGAGGCGCTATTATCCTCATGGCTGCCCAGACTACCCAACTGCTGAGTCAGGGGCTGGAGTTTCGAAATGGGAGCAATGCCTCAGGTCCATAGTGCCAATATAGGCAACCTCCCCAAACAAGAAGAGCATTGCAGGCACAGCAATACCATAAACACACAAGACATGTTTGTTGGGAAAATTTTTGCTGCAGGTTTCTTTCATAGAATAAATGTATGCCAACGTGGTGGGTTAACTTACGGGCGATCCAAGGGCAGGCAGTGGTGACTAACCTAAGCTGCCCTGCCCACCTGATGAGCCAACTGCACTGTGGCCAACCCAATCGGTGCTCCCATTTTGTGGGAACTATCCCCCTTAAATATCGTTGACCACCAGTCCATCCCTTTACTCATGCCTTTTTAGGGGTGGGGCATGTCCAGGCAAGCCCCCGGTTGCTCAGACTTACAACCGTCCGAAGGACCAGTGAGGCGCCGTTACTTTCCTCCAGGATCCTGCTGTAAAGACTCCTGGGGTTGTTTGTCTTCTGCACCCCTATTTTGCTCCTGAAGAGGGTACCCCTATGTACCATTCAGCGTCTGGATCAACCTGTAACTCCGCCAAAGCCCTGGATGTGACCGCCGTCATATCCTGAGCCCCTCCACCCAGGCAGGCTCCATTACCTCCTGCAACCTGCAGATACCAGTCCTTCCAGCTGGACCAATTCCCTCTCAACCTCTGGCAAGTAATGCCCATCCCTATGGGGGCCCCATGTTGTGTTTGCACTAAAGAGGCCATGCCTAATTAACCATGCCCTTCTTATTTTAATAAATTTTGAATTTGCGTTGAACCAAGCCCTCCTGCTTGGTGGGCTTGTACTTGGCTTAATTTACCCTTCTGTAGGAAAGTTCGATGGCCTCCACAGAATTTGGGAACAACTGTTCTCCTCTTTAACCACAGTTCCAAGATATGTCCCTCTGGTGCCCTCTTGTGCTAATGGGTCGGATTAAAACACGCAATCACGGCCTCTCTACACATTCTTATCTATCTCCTTAATGAACTCTTTACGAATTATTGTCTGTCATTCGTTTAAGGAGGCTTTACAGAAGCAGAGCACATGGATGATGTCCACAGGAGCTTCACCGCAGAGTCTACATTGATCTCCATAGTCCATTTGAACAAACAGATTTCTTGATAAAACTATGATGAACAAATTAATGTGTTGAAACCGGTTCCCGTGAATGTTTGTCTTATGTGAATCTGCGAGTACAAGCGGCTTACAGTGTAAGGGTTGTCAATTTTGCCGGGCAGTAGTGCAATACCTTTGCCCAAGCAACACCTGCCAAGCTGTGCCGGTGCAGGTAGAAGTCAAAAATATCCAACCCACCTTGCTTCCACTTTTCCAGTTATCTGTGTATAGTGCTTGTTGGAGCATAACATAATTGTATATTCGTGGAGCGCACGTGCTCCTGTAGGCATGATGGCACTGAATAACAGATGTTTATAACCCCACTCACAATTTTTTTTTACAGATTACTTGCCCTTTCTTAATTTGTGGGAATGCTGGATGGTTTCTAATAACTGTGGCCTTATTGCTCTAACCCAGTGTGCCCCCAAAACTTTGGAACCACAGCATACTTTTGGGATGACAAATTTTTAAAACCCGCCTGGCTACACTGCCGGTAAAGCGGGCAACCTGTACAACCCACTCGTTTAGCACATTCCTGTTGAAATGAAAGTTACACTTGCACAGACCGTTTTATTGCTAACAATTTAATAATGTTTTGATCTGGTTTCAGTGAATGTTTGTCCATTGTGCATCTGCCAGTAAGTACCTTGATTTGTTTGGCTGTATTTAAATTGTTGCTAGAGATTGGACGGCCTTGAGCCTTACTATAGACTTCCTGCAGAACTGCTTGTTTGAGGAAGTACATCTTGTGCAAAGTGAAACCATAAATCCGGGGTTAATAATGGCTCCCCTGCTTGACCAAAAGGTGTGATCCTAGGCAATTGTCTGAATTTTGCTTGCACCTTCATATGACATGAGGGCACCTTGAAATACATGCGGTCAAGCTCACCACTGTATGAAACTCTCTTGTGTTTGAATTATTAAACTGTAATGTTATCAATCTATCCAACAACCAACAATCCAGCGGATTCCTTGTGTTAACTGACTCTCCAGGGAGAAACGCTTTTTAATGAAATATACTTTTTAATTAAGAAGAGACTGTATATTCGGACGTTTGTTGAGAGATTGTTAAGGATACCAGTAATGCCCTTACCAAGAAGCTTCTGTATGTGTGGTAGAGTAAGGGAGTGTTTGCCGCTGATCCTGTTCAAACCCCTGTTTTTGAATTATAACAAAACATGTTTTTCCTAGTGCATTAGACCTTGCTCAATCATCTCAGCGCTAGGATAGCCAGATCCAACTATCTGTATGCGTTGCTGTCCTTAACCGCAACGGGGAAAGATGGCCAATCAGGGGAGCTCTTGACAAGCCTACAAGTATTGCTGGTGGCTGGGCTAATCACGTGTGTTTGTGTGCACGATCCCCTGGAGGGTATCCTGGCACTGACTACTGATGTTCCTTGGTAAAAACTCAGAGGTACTTGCATTATCGACCTCAGAGGGAAGAAAAACTGAGTAGAACTGTCAATATGTGAGCAGGCTGCGTAGCATGTCCCTTCCAATCTCTTTGTTTTAAGCCAATATTGAGGCATAAACTCACCCTCACCTGTCCTATGCCCTTTCGAATCACCATCTATCCTCCTTGCGCAAGTAGCTATTCGGCTAGAAGCCTAGTGGAACCTGGAAATGCAAGTTAACCCTCATGTCCTCTACACCTGTGACAGCACCACACATTGTTGCAGATGTCAAAGTACATGAGCAACCTGCTGGCCACACCTCACCACCCGCTATTCATTCTGTGTTGGTTAACAGTTCATAGCAAAAGTCCTTATTTCCAACATTATACACACTATAGGGGGAGATCTGATAATTACTTTAGGTCCTGCAGCTATATGAAATACCAAACCTATTGGCTTTGCCCATCATTGTTCATATTGTGAAGGCAGACATTTGAGCTCAATGCCCCAGTGTGCAACCCTCTGTATGTGTTTTCTGTCCTTAGCGCAGAAGGAGGAAAGATGGCCAATTGTGATTGACCTTGACTATGCCAAACATAACACATGCATTTGAGCACACCTTCACCCCAAAAGATCTCCTGGCTCTAATTTAACTGATGTTTTTTGCTACCCAACTTAATAGTACTCATTTAGTGACCTCAGAAGGATGAAAAGCCGAGTAGGCCTGCCAGGATCTGAACCTATGACCATGAGATCAAACAGAACCCTACAGTGGGTGCCCTAGTCTGCTAGCCGCTAGACCTCTGTCTGCATTTTATACTGAGAACTAATGCTTTTGTATTTCTAAAGCTAGGAATTTCCCCACGTGCAAGGCTCTATTACTACCTCATAATAATTATCTGCATTGGCAGGTTGAAAAGGAAGTTCAAGTGGGCCTTAGCTGCAAAATTGCTGTTGTGCTGTGCAAGGCTAATCTTGTGATGTCGTGGAGTGCTCAATTGTTTGCGCATCATGCACAGTGCAGGAGGGGCCTCCCAATGCAGTGGAGACCTGTGTTGCAATCTGGAGATTCAAGCTCAAATTCTCCTAATGGCTCCAACAGTCAACGAGCCTGCTGCACAGCGCTGCCCCTTGCCTTCGGGTCATCCTACCCTATTAAAGTGCCCCTTGGCAGAATGGGGACATTTGATCATGCTCTAATCTATACTTTGTAGCTTACACTGCCATACAACAGGACCTCTCAGACCAGCGGAGTAACCCAATGACCTATTCACATTAAATGTGCTTGTGATCTGCATTGTACACGTACCATGCAGCAGGCATGTTAACCCACTGTGCTACCATACAGGACTTAAAGCTCCCACTAGGCAAAACCTCTGAGGGAGCAATAGCTCCCTACACCATAATATATTGGTAAACATGACACCCCTGCCTGAAGTTAGCGCCCAGTGCGGCAGCAACGCTCCAGGGCCCGCCAGTTCTCAGAATCCCTCCCAGGGAGTCCCACCCAAACCATTCATTAGTTGCCAAATAAGACAACATGTGCGATTCGGACTACTTAACTATCCTCCGGCCCAATGCTTTGTTTAGTACGGGGGTGTCTGGATGTGACCAATAACCCACTATGTATGCGGTGCCTGAGTATGGATCATGAATGAATCTCTCATATCATTTTCAAAGGCATCAACATTCCACCAAAGCACAACAAAGACACAATCTGTAGTTTCCCAGATCCATGGGATCTGGGCCTCAAGGATGAAAAGGGGATAGGTGGGCACAACCCTGCTAGGTGCCATCATGCCGGTCCCTCTTTCATGTCTGGTGCACACCATGGGCGGCCAGGCCATGGCAGGCCCACTGACAATGCTCGAACAGCAATCTGCACATATGCGGCACCTCCTCCAAATGAGTCACACTGAGCCGCAAGTGCCACCTTGGTGGGCATGAGATATGGGAGGCATCCTTCAGCTCCAACATCCACTCCAAAACCAGTGAATTAGTATGTAAAAGAAAAAACGACCAAACCACCCCAGCCCTAGTTGCTAAAAAAGGATGGGACAGAAACCCATCCAATCAATACAGTGAACAAAACAGAACCAATCATCCATGTTCAGCCAAGCAAGCAACAGTGTCACCAAGGGGGATCAACACCCTATGGTACCATAGCAGTACAAATTTGGTTCAATGAGAGCAATGTTCATCCCCATGTCAAAGCAGATTGCCTTGCCCCACTCAAGCCACCACGTCGGGCACGCCCTCAAACTGAAATGCAACATGGGAACAGCCTCACCACAACGGAATGCAGACCAAACCTCTGCCCTGGGCACCCGGTCCCCCTTCCCCCATAGCCAGACAATCAACCCCTGCTGAATCAAAGTTAGCTCCTACAGCGAGGCCGAGCCAATGATGCCATCCAAAACGTACACATTACTTTGTGCGTATCTTTGTGCACACAAGTATAGAATATACATCCACAATTATCTTCAAGTCTGCAACAACGCCACGATTCGGCCCCTGCAAAATGAGTCCACATCACCTCCAAACCCTGCTCGGCTATGCCGCCCGACCTCTCAATCCCTCAGGTTCCCAGTACGGGTATATACCTGGAAACGTGCTGCTCAAATTGCTTCCACCCCCCCTCCGTGGCGCCAAGGGCAGGCATGCCCCCAAAACGCCTGGGGGTAGGTGCATCCAGCCTCAAAAGAGCATCTCCCAGGAACAAGGAAAAAATTCCCCCTGGGGCCCAGCTTCACCGCCCATTACTGACGGGGCCGCGAGCCACCCACCCCAGCTCCATTGTCCCCCTACAAACGTAACACCCCATGTACCTTCCGACCAGGGGTCGAGCAACCGGTCCCAAAGACTAGGGACAGCAGCCACAACCGGTGCCAAGGTGAGGGACAGCAGCAACAGTGTGTGGGAGGAGACACGCCCCAAGCCATCACGACTGCTACACACCTGAACATTTAAACTTGTCAAACAACATTATACCAGGCGGGTCAAAAGCATTAATAGTAAATGATCATCCCATGCTCCCTGACTAAGCTTGTGCTGACACCACGACCCCCATGGAGCTCCGGTGCTGATGGGCATCTAGCCCGGGTGGGGCACAGGCACGCCCGGGCCGCAGACCTCCCGTGCTGTGCTCCTATGCACCCCCCATGCACCGCTGGTCAAAGCACTGTCATGAGCAGGGCTGCTCTAGACTGCGCTGTCTTGCATCAGCACGACCAATGGGCCATTGGCAGCAGGCCCTCGTAACAGGAAGAGATAGAAGGCATCGGGCGCCCAGCAAGGGTCCTAGGGAACTACACAGGGCAGTCACTCTTGGGCAAGCCTGTCTTCTTTGTCCGCTGCTCAGCTGAGTCAGTCCTGCAGACCAGTAGTAGTGAAACCTTGTCGAGATTAGTCTTTTTGTCAGTTCTCTGGATGGTTCAGACAAGAGCCGGCACAGCGATTCTGCAGCCTACTTCGAGCCTCACAACCAGGGTGGCAAGGCAGCTGGAGTCACTTAATCCTCCAAGCACACAATAATCCTTATTTAATTCTGGTGTTTTCTCAGGGTGGATTGCTGGGGTATGTGAGAGATTTACACCTATGGTGATCCTGGCCCTTAGGCAGTCACAGAGAGTGCTCCTGATACATCGGCCATTTTGCATGTTTAACCCTGGTGTGAAACCCTTTGCGAGAGTGTTCAAGCAGAGTCTTTGTGATATGCAAGTGTGGTAGGTGACAGCCCCTCCCTCCTCATCAAGTCAGAGATGGCCTATCCTGTCAACACCTTTGACGCTCTGTCTCACTGTCTGTGAGCAATACTCAAAGATAAAACTGCGAGTTACACCGAGTCATGTGATTCGGGATACAGGCAGCAGACCCTCCCTATTCAAAGTTATCACTTATTAAATGCAATAAGTTAACTAATGATATACTATGAGAAAGGTAGGCCTTGTTCTGTTGAAAAACTAATGTAAGTGGTTTTCACCACCAGGCCATGTAAAAGTTAAAAGTATTTGTCCAACATTTTAAATACACTGCACTCTGCCCTTTGGGCTGTTTAGGGCCTACCCTAGGGGTGACTAATATGTATTAAAAAGGAAGGTTTAGGCCTGATGAAATGTTTATGTTGCCAGGTCGGAATGGCAGTGTAAACTGCACACACTTGCTTCAAAGGCATGCCTGAGCCATGTTTGAAAGACTACGTAAGTGGTGGCACAATCATTGCTGCAGGCCCACTAGTAGCATTCAATTTACAGGCACTGGACACATGTAATACCACTTTTCTACGGACTTACAAGTATATTAAATGTGCCAGTTGGGTGTAAGCAAAATCTACTATATTGAAAGTAGAAAGCACAAGCACTTTAGCACTGGTTAACAGCAGTAAAGTATGCAGAGTCCTAAAAAGCGGGTTCAGAAGACAGGAGGGTGCAGGAAACAATCTGAGGATTACCTGACAGCAAGTGCCAAGTCCAATATGCCTCAAATGCTTTGATGAGACAATAATGTAATCAAGGACAAATGTTCTACTAAAAAGTAATCTACCAAATCAAACTGAATTCTTTTCCTGCAAATGGTCCAGGGTAATATGTGGATTACCTCAATGTTTGATTGTATCTCAAGATATTTTTTTAATGTCTAGGCTACTTCCTGCAAAAACCATCAGTTCCCGTTACATCAGACCGAAACAGTCTTGAAGCTGCAAAAGGGACAGGGAGAATATCAGAAAATTGAGCTCCGTGTTGTATTTTTAATACAAGCACTGATGGGCCTCAACATGCTCTGACTTAGTGGATCTACGAATATATTATGGAGATATTGCTTGCCGACACATTCACTTAAAATTTCAGTTTGTAAAAAACACGGAGACTCCCATTTCATTCTATAAAGAAAGCGGAAAACCTTAGAATACTGTTTGACTCAAACCTGAGCTTCAAAGCCTCATCTGGTGGCTTAGTGGACTAATGTGTCCACCGTGGGGGTCTGTGTTTAATGTTATGGTCACAGTTTGACATCCCTGCGGCTCCACTTACCCATTCATCCTTCTGAGATCGATAAAATGAGTACCGCTGGGTAACAATAAACATCTGCTATTCAATGTCAAGATGCCAATGAGTGAACGTGCACTTTAAAAATACACATGTTAACTATGTCACTAAAAGTGTCATTCACATTCATCGACTACTCTGATTAGAGTCCTGCCACTTATGCCCGTAACCCACAGAGTAATTGTTCTGTAACACAGACCCTGTAACTTCACATGTGTTTTCTATATAATGTCATTTATACTGGCATCCCAGCTTTGAAAGTTCTACAGGATCCAAATCAGGCCAACCATTTGATTTTTGACCATCAACATTCCAACCAGTTTATTCTAGATTTGACTAATTTGCAGTGCCTAACCATCAAGCAGCTCTCATACTTATATTCTCTCTACCAAAACTCTGCATGTAAACTCTCTGAGCCGACTCACTATACTGTTAACAGATACCTAAATTCAGCATCCCTAAGCACATTAGCCATCCAACTGACTAAATGCAAATGGTTTGCTAAAATATCCCTCTCCTGTCCATGCTCCACATTTTCAGACCCCACTCCCAGTAAATTTAAACTTGAAGAATGTTGAGTCAGCTGTTTCAGGCTATATAAAGTCCATCAGTCCATTTTGATCCACGCTCACTTATACACTTATAACCCACCACTCAGATTGTTTGAGGGGCTGTTTATTAAAATTAGAGTTATTTATGAATGACAAAAAAGCATAAAAATCAATCTTAGTCTCAGGCCTTATCACTTAACTTTCCCTCCTCCCTATTGGTATTGCAGGAATCTAGAGGCCAATAAATACTGATCCACTTTACACTGCTACACTACACTGTTAGACTAGCTCCATGGATAGGAAGTGCTCAGCATTCAATCCTTTTTAAGCAATTAATTCCCTTTGTAAGGAACACATCATAGGCCCTAATCATGATGTATCTTCGGAGAAATATTTCTCTGGTCTATAAATGGGAATAGAAATATCCCCATAATTTGGAGATAAGCATGCAGAAAAGGAACAGGTAATCACCAGTCCCCACAGCTGTTCCCTTTCTGGGAACCTAAAACTTTTCCAGAGGTTGGGAGTGGAAAACAAACCATAATCAGCAATTTATAAATTGTAATCTCTCCCTATAAATATCCATGCAACTGGTAATGAAGCTTATAGTAGGTAAAATAAACCCACCGGCCCAGTGATGATGCCAAGGCTCCTTGGAAACTCGTATGGTCCAAGATTCAGTGTAGTCTAACTTGAGGGTCTCATATAAATATACCAGAAATGAAAAAGGCAATTAAGGTAATGTCTGGCACAATCAATAGTATTAGGTGATTCCCTTTTTTAGGTCTGAACTACAGATAGTTTTGTCACTGACCTATTCTTTCAAAGACCTTACATATACTTAGAGTAGGACTTCACCTTGTTATTCACTTGCTCTGACTAGATGACCTTTCTTCTATTTCAGGTTAGGTCCTAATTCAATGACTTTTTTCCCCATTATTGTGTTTGTCCTAGCGAGGAGCAGTTCGGCATCCCTATGTTTGCATTGGATGTCTTGTATCCTTCCATTGCTCACTTGCAGTGACTCTTTTTTCCTTTCCATTGTACTGCATGTATTTCCTTGTTTCTCTTGACATCCCTGCCATGCTTTCTGCTTTCTATTGCCAACCCCTTCCTCACCTGTTACTCCTTTTATTATTCAGTGCCCCACTCTGTGTGACCTCTCTGTTTTCTACCCTCAGCAAGTGCTAACTGTTCCTTCTTCCTGGTTCTGCTTATCATTCCCAACCAATTTTTTTGGGGGGGGGACGAGGGCTGGGAGGTGCAAAGTGCTACAGGACCATATGCTACTATTTTCACTCTCTTATGAAATATCTTTAAAACTTAAATTACTGTTCTAAAATGGTCGCCAGTGCTTCTGAACGCATGCACCAGCATTTGTCATGATGTATGCATATGCATAGTCAGCCAGCTTGCCATGGCTGAATGAGCATTTGTCACAACACATACACACATATGTAACTTCACACATGCATACTTATCAAGGGCCATCTTGGAATGACTTTTCTTTAGTAGAGAAATCCATTCCAAGAAGCCTGCCAATCCGTCCACCTGCATGCACGTGTCATAATGCATGTTTGTGCATTCTTCTTTACAAACCAGAAACTATTTTACCATTAGCTAATGCTGATGCGAACAAGAATTATAAAAGCCAATAGCTCGACCTTTTAAAGCTGTGGGCCATTGGCAGGGCCATTAGAATTATGCGGCGGGGGAGCACCAAATTATGCAACAGGGTTTCCTAAATTATGGCGCGAGTGAAGGCAAATAATCCCGTATGAACGGCGTTTATGCCGTGAGGATTATGATGTCCGTTTCCAACAGGCTTTTCATGTCGGGCTTTCAGACATAAAAAAGCCTGTCGTAAGTGACTTTGGGGGCCCCTAGCTGCCATGTCTCCACAGGCTCCGGTTGGGGGGTACCTATGGTGCCCCCTGTAAATCTCTGCACCAAGTGGCAGGCACCATGAGGCACCTGCACGTGGTGCATACCCCATGGCGCAGGGATTTACATAGGCTCCCATTTTGCCAAAGGAGCATGTGCTACGGCTAGGGTACGGCTGCAGTACAAGCTCCCATAGGGAAATGGTAGTATGCAACCTCACCATGTGCGGTTGCATTGTAATGGTGCCGTCGGGATCGCAGACTGGAGGTCGGTCGGTCAGTCCCCAGTTTGCGGCAATCACGTCTGCCCGACATTGTAATCAGGCCCTAAGTGTTCAAGGTCCTAAAAGCTGCATTACTGACATACATTACAAGTAAAATATGAATCAATGTGTGTCAACTAATGATGCAATGTTGAACCAATATTTCTAGAAACTGAAAGCCTGTATCCTTTGTTTGACCATTTCACAATGGTAACACTTACCTCAAGTAACTCAGGTATTGTACAAATGTACAACATATTATATTATTTCAGTTTTGAAGTAGCTTATCAATGTAACACACAATATGTATTTACCTATGATGTTGAAGACATGTAGACATATTGTCATTGTGGATTGACCAATGACTCCAGTAGCATAAGTAAATACATAGGGCTTGATGCATTTCTAATGATTAGTGCAGAGCAACTATTTACTCCCAAGTATCTCAAATTAGTGCAATGTGATGTTGGGAACATCCCCTGTATCATAACTGCATAGTATGCAATGACCCATGTAGCTGGCCTACCATTACATCATCAACAATAGTGAGAGAGCATCACACCTGACACAGCAAAGACTAGTGGCCTGTTTGGTACAGCTGTCCGTCATGACATTAATCAACCTGATGGATATGTGTAGTTTAGGCAGCCATGTGTCCGCGTAGAAAAGTCCTATGCTAGGGAACAAGCATCGGGGGGGGGGTCCTTTCCAAACCATTAATAGACAAAGCACATCATCATACACATTGTGCAAAACCTACACCTTGATAGCCAAGTAGTATTTTTTCAATCCATATATTATTCAACCCAATGCATTTCGGGTTAATCCTGGCCCTTCATCAGGGGTCTCATTAACATGTTTAAGACGGTGTGGTGAAACATCCTGGCTGAATCAACAAGACCCCTGATGAAGGGCTAGGATTGACCCGAAATACATTGGGTTGAATAATGAACTGCACTAGGCTGAATAATATATTATATATATGTTGCTTGTAAGAGACCCTTTAAGGTATACGCCAAACCTCATAGCATTGCCAGTACTTGCTTCGATATGTAATGACTGTTATTTTAATGTTTCTAAGGGAGTGGGGGATCTATGTTGAATGAAGTTTGTTTTATCTGTTTATTTCGAGTATTTGTTTAGTGCAGATCGAACACTCTGGGTGTTTGCATTTTATCTACAGGTGAGCCGAGCGGAACTCTGTGGATTTCACTACGTTTGTTTCCTACTACGCAGAATTTAATAAGTACAACTCTGTGAACTCCGCCCACCCCTAATTGTGATGCAGAATATCTAGCTCCAGCTCATGACAGAATGCAATAATATTTTGCCTATTGAATCTTTAATCTTTATATTATATCCTCTTCTTCCGTGGTTGCAAGGTGTGAAACTGCAAATGTAAAAATGGCATTGACTATTTGAGTTGTGTATGGTTTGTTATGTTCAATAACAATTGGACAGAACAATGTCACTAATTGAATGAAATACTAGTTGATAAGGTTTTGGTATTTTAATGCGTTGTCATGGAACACATTAGTGAGTAATGTTACCTACCTGCAATTCATTTATGAATAAACAATACTTTGGTTGTTTACATTTTGAAATGTATGATTGAAAGGAAAAACAATTAAATGAATACAGAAAATAACTACAACATCAGTCTTTACTTTGATTTCTCTTTTTTGCTTGCATTATACAAAAGCAATTAAAGTAAGAGTGGAGGTCAACCAAAATAATAAACAAAATAAGTAAAAGTCAGTCATAGTGAGTGAAACCATAATTGTAGGGCCTAAATTGTTCGCAGTCCAATGTCCAAATCACAGTTGGTCTAAGAAAGGTAAATGTGACCAGAAAATAGTCCACTGATTGAATGGTAGTCACACACTGGAGGTAATTAAATGCAGCAACTTTTGCTGGTGGTGGGGGTCTTGCCATCCTCTCCTGGTGGTCTGCATGAGCGTGTGCTCCTGCAGGTGGCTGGTGGATCCACAGTTTCAGGGACTGAGGTGGGTGCCGTGTTGCCTTTTGTGACAGGGGCCTCACTTTCTGTGGCTGAGGCAGATGTAATAGGCCCAGATGTAGTTGGGCCACAGAAAGAGACCAAGGTGTAGGAAAAGCCCTGCATATATGGGTGTAAATGTCCTGCAGCACCCCAGTTAGGGAGCCCAAATTGGAGTTCTGATTCTCCATCTGAACATTGTGCACCTTCTGCAACTGCCTCATGTTCTGGAGCTCCTTAAGGACCTGACCCATCATGTCTTGGGACTGATGGAGGGTTTCCAAGATTGTGTTAGTGGTGGCCTGGGTGACAGTGACCCCAGTGGCTTCACCTTGTTGGCCCACAGGATCCCTCCAATGATCCCTACCCCCACTAACCTGTGGCCTTGAGCCAGTATGCCACTTCCCACTGGACTCTGACTGAACTGAAGGTGTTGGTGGTGTTGTCTCACCACCAGCAAGGACTGGGGGGGCACAAGATGAGTGTTATGTTGGTTTGAACACAGGAAGTGGATGTTTCCAACTCCTGAGGTGTTGTAACAGCTAGGATGGGAGGTTTAGGTGTGGGTTGAGGGAGACTCACTAGAGCTGTCTGCCCTGGCAGACCAGATGGACCAGGCTGCTCCTCTTTATCCAGACTTTCAGGAGTGGAGTCCTCCCTAGAGCCTTGATCCTGGGCTGCGGTGAAGGTATCCTGAGACACAGATGTTTGGACACATGCTCTGGCTGTTGGACCTATAATAATTGTGACAAAAAACAATAATTAGTAAGTGTGGATAAGACATTGATTGAGTTATAAGCAAATATATTCAATAACCTAAAAGGGCAAAGGAATTGAATATCATGATTCAACCTTTCAGGGGAAATTAAATAATTACATGAACAGCTTATATTTCACACAAAACAACTTTTAAATAAACAGGTAAGAAGATGTCCTGAAATGAATTAAGATAAATTAATATGTATACATGAACTGTACCAACCATTCAACACAACACAGTAGAGAGGATAGATGTGAAATTTACCATTCCATGGTCTACCACGCTAAAAAGACTTTTGTACAACTTAGAGAAATGTTTATCATTAGTCATCATATAAACAGTGCAGAGCTCAGTTTTCACATAAGACACTTTTATTTAGCACACATTTTTACATGCCTGAAATTTTTAAGGTCAGCAAACTTTGATTTGTGAAACTAATGACATCAATTCAATTACATGATAAGAAAAGGACAACATAGAAAACTCAACAAAAACAATTTTCATAAGAGAGCATCAAATAGGGATTGATCAATAAATGAAACTTTACCATAGGTGAAAATGTGATAGAAAAGGGAGAATGAGCAAAATTAAATGGCAATATTACTATTACAAAACTGAAACATGGCATCATGATAGTTGTAGTTATTTCAATAAAACATTCACAACAGTTTCAAAGTTTTAAATCTGCATTAGAAAGAGAACAGACATTTTCTATGTGAAACACATATATGCAATTTGTTTTTTTGGAGTACAAACACTTGCAAGCACCATAGCATCATGTGAAATGTGATGGCTATTGAAACCTGTTACCTTAAATACAATTCAATACACTCAAACTAACAAGCCAAACAAAATGTTACTGATATATTTTGGTTTCTAAGGGAAATAAATTAGCAACTAACTTGAAAGCAGACAGGACATTTAGGTTTAGTGACACATTGAAAAGTGTAACTTACCAGTCTCCACTCTACCAGAGATTCCTGTCAAGCCTTCAGGATGTAGGATCTGCAAGACCATCTCCTCCAAGGGCATGTGATGTGAAGGGGCCTAGGAGAACCACCATCAGTCCTCAGGCCTCCAGATGAAGCTTGTAGGCCAGGGAAAGCCCGCTCCCCCACAGGTCATTCCACCTCTTACTAATTTTCTCCTGTGTGCACAGGATGTTTGCTACAGCATTCACTATGCCGACTATTCAGAACAACATTTGTATTTTCTGAGCTAGAGTTGTATTTTGGATGTGGGGTCCAAACAATAGTGGCTCTACTTTTATGATTACATCCACCATGACTGACAATTCCCCGTCAGTAAAACTGTGGGCCTTATTTATGAAGATTTGCATCACTTTTGCACCGCTGTTGCTTCACTTTCAGTGACGCAGCGGTGGCATAAATAATGTGCCATGTTGAGCCATATTTACGAAGTGACGCATCTAAACAAATGCTGTCACTTTGTAAAGCCCTGCGCTACATTATACATGCGTCAGGTATAATGTATGCAGGGTGGGCGTTCCCCCACAAGAAAGGGTTGTAGGAGTGGCACAGTGAAATTTATGAGATTTCGCTGGGCCACTTCTAGGAAGCCAATGCGTCAAAACCTTATGCCTGCCTCATGGCAGGCGTAAGGGTGATGCAGGCCCTTTCACACGGGGCTTGCCCCTTGTGAAAGGAACATAGCTGGAGTTTCGTCATGTTTCCAACACAGCTCCAGCAAGGTGCCACTTTTGCTCTGACAGATACGTCAGTATCTGTCATTCCTTGCGACATGATGCATCATACGGTAAATATGACGCATCATTCGTGTCGTAAGGAGGGTGCACTGAGAAGTGTTGCATCGCGACTTTCACGCAGCGATGTGACACTTCTCATAAATGAGGCCTTGGGATTTTTGGCCCTGGCATTATGAAATTATAAACTTAACTGATTGTAATTACCCACCCAAAAAAGATTTAGAAAAGAGAGTGAATGAACATGTATTGGGAAAAACAAAATGAAAACCTGACTTGAATGTTAAAAGCGCTGTGGATAAATGTTGTAGTGCTGTGGAATGACAGAAGATCATGGTCTGAAATGGAGTGTGTTTTATAGTGTGGTATGCAGATGCAAACACAATAGGTTTGTGATGCTAGCATCCAGCCTACAGCCGCAGGAATAGTCTAATGCTGATCGCGTCCCATAATGGATTCACTCCATCAGAAACCAGCCGCTAGAACACCACCATCACAACTGGGAAACCTAAATCAGCTAGGAGTAATCCACTGCCCTGATGACGACAGAGAACTATTCACCAGCATTGTAGTCCGCTGTGACAGAAGCGGAAGAGCCACATACGCGGCACTGAACACTCTGCTGACGTGGACAGAGAGTCAGCCAGCATACATCTAAGTAAAGCGGGTTGACCACTTGAGACCCCCGCTGCGGTGGGCCGGCTGTAGTACCGCCAAGATCTAAATCAGGCCTTAAATCATTTGAGGCGGCATAAATACATCGTGTTGATAGCCTCTCAAGGTTCCTAGAAATGTGGTCAACTTTTGAGACTTGTAACTATAGGAGCCCACTGTGATAGATGTATGCCTCTTGCATGTAGATCCAGTTTTGATCAAAATATTGGGGATCTAGTCATCGACCTCTTAAAGGGGATTATTCATTGCTTCCTATTTATCCACCTAGGCACTTTATGCAGAACTAGGTGAACTTGTTAGTTCTTGCTCAGTTGTACATTTGCACCAATTTAATTTCACATAAGCTCTTCGCTGCCTGATTTCATTTTTCACATGTAGATTGTCAACTGCAACATTGGGCCCAGCTCCTGATTCCAGGACTAAGGGAACTGGCATGTTACTGCCCAATAGCACTGCTGCAATTATTTTGTTGGACTTTTGTTTTTTGTTACAGTAAAGTCTGGGTGCTGTTTAGATTTACAGGGCTCAAAATGGATCGTATTCTAAATGTATGCACGTTTTACTTGGGTAAGGGCAATATGAGATCAGGTGTTATGTCTTTTTGATGGACAACGTATTTTGCATTTGATTCTCTTGGAACAGCTCATTTGTAGGCTGAAATGCATTGTAAAACAGGATGAGAATGTTTCGTTTGAGGCACTTATACACTTTGTCAAGATTATTACGAAATTAAGTGATATGGTTTTTTTTCTCCCCCTTTTAGTTAAAATGCTTTAGTGTTGTGTTTGTGAGGGTGCCATGTGCCCGATTCCCCAATATATATGCAACAAGTATCTTAGATGACTGAACAACCTAGTTGTGTATCTCGACATGGTGTCTTTAAAGTCTGAGAATTTATCATAGTGATACGATTTTTAAACAGTTGTTTATCGTTCTGCACTCGTTGCTCAGGTTCACAGAGGATGCCACGTAGATTGGATAGGTTGCCAATGTCTTGGTTATTGTCTAATTGTATGATGTATTGCTACCGGTCAATTTTGTATTCTATTGTTTTCTTTATTCATGAGTTCTGCTCAATAACAAAATAAATACATAAATAAATTATAAAGTTAAACAAAAACTATAAATTGAGGAGTTGGAGAAGGGCTGGCATGGAAGCATTGCAGCGTGGATGGGAGGTGAGAAGAGAGTGTACAGGGTGAGGGACGGAAGAGCAAAAAGCAGGGGGAGCCAGAACAAGGAAATATATATACTTTTCCAGGGAATACAAAATATAAAGTATAAAAACATTTAGTACACTGTGAGATTAAAATGCTCCGGGGTAGGGAAAACACAACAATAGGAAGGAAAGCTATTAAATTAAGAGGAGGCAGCTGAGATAGACAACAAAGCCATTCAGTCATGATGAAGGAGCTGACCCATAGGCCACCTAAAAAAATTGTCTAGAAATAGAACCATACCAGCTCTCCATTTCTCTCCAAAACCACAGGAAAAAACGTGTTTTAAAAAAAACAATAAGCTGGAAAGTGCTGATGAGATTGTTTACTGTGAGTACATAGGGACATAAAGGAGTCCACTCAGTAACTGCGCATCTGCTGGCTAAGGTAACACACTTTCTACATTTTGTTTTGGGTAGGTGTCCTGCCAGTACTATAGATTGATCGACTAGTGTACTACAGAAGAAGGTGGAGGACGGTGGGAATCCTATGCATCAGCCTGCCCTTCAATCTTTAAAACATAACCCTGGTGGAACAGCTTTTCAGCATTGTGCTCAACGCCATGGCAGGAGGAAAATGAGTAGCCCTTCTGAATACACAAGATGAGTGATTTATTGTAGGACTAGGTGAATAATTCTAATATCGATCTGCATATCATGCACAGCACACGCTTAGTTGTATCAAGGCTCTTAATAATAGATGCTAATTAATACGCAACTTGATGGCACTCAAGTTATCACCCTTAGAAGAATACATGTTTGAGTTAGTTCTGCAGGTTCTCAAACTTATGCCATCTACAACACATGCCAGTCTTTGCATCATGTGTATAACTAACTGAGCTGCCTTTCCAGCACTAGAATCTGTAAACAGTAACTTACAGTTGGATCTCCACAGCAACCCAATCAGTAGTTATACTTGATCCTTGCCCAGTCCAGGTCTCCTCTAGTGATCACCTTCAAATTGTGCTGCCCAATGGTGCACCTAACTACTGGGCTAATTTCATTCACACTAGACATATGATACTCTCATTCTGAATCTGTCTCCATTGGCCAGCATGTAAGATTGTTCAAGCAAGTTTCATATATCTTCATGAACAGACAAGTCTCCTCTTCTGTCATATTCATAAAATACTGGCCAACAGTGCGCTTTACTGCCAAAAAAGTGGTTGCACTCCATGGATGCATACAGTATTTCACTCTGTACAATCAACAGTCCACCATGGGCCCATTCTCATCACCCATTTTAGCCACTATCCTATCATTACCATAGTGCTTGTCTTATGTCAAGCTTACCTAAGTATGTTATTTTTGCCTTCTGCTAAGTTATGGTTTGTGTATCCTTAAGGCTGGGAAAATAGAAACACTGGCTGTAACATCATTGGTTTACATGGCATAGCTTGACAGCATTGCACATAGCTTTTACCAGAACAACCAACTTTGCTTTGGTAGAAAACTTAAATTTTATGGACCATATGTCATCACTTTGTACTATATTGTACTATACTGAAACCTTCCAGGATTTAGCAATTTTGGAAATTGCAAAACTACCTCCAGCTTGGAACTTTTGTGAAAATCCTTTGATTTTAACAAAAAAACAAAAAACATGAACTGTTGTGTTGATCCTCCGTTTGCTATTGACCCAACAGTGCCAGTCTGATAAGCAGGTGGCCAAGATAGAGGTGTTTTCATTATCTCTTTCCTGCTCTGTATGGCTCTGCATGCCTCCAAAAGGCTCAAGCAAAGTGCCAAGCCAGCAAAAACCAGGAGAAAATGATTGCTTGAGACTGGATAACAATAGGTATGTGGCTTTCCTGACCTCCTTTAGGAGTCTTTCTAACGGTACCCACACTCATTTTCCTGTCCCTTCCCCAGTGTTTTTGGTTCTTTACACTTATTTTTTCCATTCCTGCTCCCTTTCTATTAGTTGTGCACCTGTTGATTGCCCCCAGGTCATTTGTTTCCCACCCTTCCCCTGCCACCTGCCTCTGGCAGTCATCCTCCTGTCTGCCCTTCTCTTGTAACACTCAGTCCTCCCTGTCACTTGTTTTTTCCAAGCTTTCCTCTTAGGCAATTTATTTCCCAAACCTTGCCTTTCTCCTTTTGTCCTTTTTGTTCAAGCATTCCATTGTCACTCTTATGTGGCATTTTACCTCTTCCTGCCCCTTCCCAGTCACCACTTTCCATCCCTCCCGCTCCCCTCCTGCAACAGCCTCATGCTTCCTTAAGAAGCGCAAAATACATTTCATGGGAGGGAGCTGTTACATTACCGGCTTTCAACCACATTGTTGGAAAAGATCCACGATGTAAGGTGAGTATAACATCAATAAACTTTTTTTACAAGAAGTATCTGACGTGTCATCCAGTCCGTGCCATACAAACAAATGAATCAACTAAAAGCAACCCGCCATATATATGTTCCTCATAACGTTTAATAATTTGGGAAGAAAGGGACCCCTACTATAAACAATGAATCTTGCTAGCTGTAGGGAAACATATTGACCCACAAGTCTGCCCAATACAGTTAAGCTACAACTAAAATGATAACACAGAGACACGAGCACGCATACATATCGCGCTCATGTCCTGTGCCAGTGATATGCTGCATTATTCAAACAATGTGAGCACAAGCACGAGTGAGAGACACAAGCTCAAATGTTAGTCACTCTCGGGCACTCTACTCGTGCACACGTTGCACATGTAACATACCTTCCCCGTTTTGGAAAAAAAAAGGAAGAAATATATAAATATCCCTAACTATACTAACACATAATCTTGAAACCTCACAGAAGGTTTGCATGTCCTCACACTCCTAGCTACAACAAAAGAATCCATTCTTCTACCAGACCGCATTCCTCTAGGCCTTGAAGGATCTCGTGCCAAATCAGCTTCTCTTACATAAAAAAACACTATCCTGATACTCCACCGGGAAGGAATCCTGCCCTTTTTTAACAAAGACACTTGTCCCAAATTCCAAACACTACCACCTTCTACTCGCACAGCACTGTATATCACCTCAATGACCCGCGCGGGATTTGTCCAACACACTAAGACCTTACTGCTCATCCTCCCCTTCTTGAGACGCACCATATCATTAACATTCCCCTTCTGCTTGTTCCCAACACCTTTCCTTTCCACTAATGCATCCCTCATTTTAAACTTATACTCATCTACTCTGCACCGTATCACCTTGAAATCTACCTTCACCACCTAATCCACATTATTATACTGATTTTTCAACCAACGAGGGACCAGTTTCGTGCTAGGTTTATGCCCTACTAGTAACTCGAAAGGCCTCACTGAAGTTACTGAATTAGGAGAAGTTCTGTAAGACAACAACATAGACTGCAAAGCCTTCTTCAAGCCTCCACTCACAGATAACTGAATAGCGTCATTGACCACACAGTTAAATGTTCCGCTTGATCATTTGCCTCTGGGTGAAACACAGCAATTTGTCTATGCACAACACCACATTTCTCAAGATTCTTTTCCATATAATCACTCACAAATTGTCAGTCACCACGTCTTAAGGAATTTCTTCCCTACAAAAATCTTCATTCAGAAACTCCACCACCTTCTCTGAGGTGACCTCCCTTACCATTTTAATCTCAGGCCACGTTGAAAAATAGTTGACCGTGACTATGCCAAATGCCTCCTGTTGGGTAATACAGAAAATGGACCAATGATATCCAAACCCAACTTCCGCTAGGGAGCAACCGGTAACTCAACTGGCTGGGGATCAGATGACAATGCCCTTGCAGTTTTGTTACTCACTGCACAACTCCCACACATTCTCACATGATGTTCCACAAATGGATCAACTCCCGGCCACCAAAATGTCTGCCGGACCCACCTCCTGGTACATGACAGAGCCAGATCACCTTCATGGGCAGTGTCCACTATTGCCGTCATCAAATGGAAAGGAGGAACAAACTTGTCCCCCCTTACTTTAACACCATTTTCTACTGCCAATTCCGTTCACAGCTTAAAGAATCCTAGTAACTCTCCTCGAACCTTCGTGTCCTCTGACCACCCACTTCTGATGCATTGGATCACCCAGTCCAATTCGCCATCCTTCTCCATCTCCTCTTTCCACCTTGTCTCCTAGATCACAGGAACTCCAAACCGAATAAGTTAACACGCTGCAACGTGAAAGCTACTTCACATTTATCTCCCTCCTTGTTCAACTGCTCCTTACAAGGTAGTGGAAGCCTGGACATGCAATCAGCATGCACATTACATTTCCCCAGAACGTACGCCATGCACTGTTGGGAATTCTGCAATCTGGACATTAACCTGGCCAACCTTGCTGACATAGCTCGCCCTCCACCTGGTGCCATGATATGCTCTAATGGCTTGTGGTCAGTTTTTAAAATGAACTTGGTCGCCAACAAAAAAGTTCTAAAATGCTCTGAACTCCACACACAAGGCAACAACTCTCTCTATGATAGAGTCATTTTTCCCAGCATCACACCCCATCAAGCTCACAGCTGCTTGCATCAACTATTACAATGCACTCCTTGCCAATGACAAACAGTTTGAGACATGGAGCTTCAACAATCATCCTCTTAAGTGCACTGAAAGCTGCCATCATTTCTCCTGTCCATTCAAAATGAGCATTTATTTTTAAGAGACTCCTGAAAGGATCCACCTTGGATGCATAATTAGGAATAAACTTTTCATAAAACTGTGAGCCCAAGAAAAGCCACTAACTGTTCCTTATGGTTGGGAATGGGAGTTTTAATAATATTCTCCACATGGTTGCACTTAGGTTTGATGCCAGAGCTACTAAGACAATGCCCCAGATACTCCACTTCCAGGTTCTTGAATCTACACTTTTTTGTACGGAAGGTAAGACCCTTGGATGACAGTGCCCTCAACACATTCCTTAAGTTACTGTCATGATTCTCTTCATTCTTGCCAAAAACTAAAATGTCATTCTGAAATGCTATTGCTCCCCTACTTCCCTTCATATTTTCTTTCATCAACCTCTGAAACACAGATGCAGCACTTGACAGGCTAAATGGCATCCTGCAGAAACTAAAGAGCCCTTCTGGTGTAATGAATGCTGTTAGATTTTTGGAGTCATCATCAAGACTGACCTGATGATATGCACTTGCCAAATCAATACATGAAAACATGGAGATTAGGCAGAGGATGACCAACCACCCATTTCACACTGTTAAGACTGCGCAGGTCCCCACAGTCTCAATGCTCCTGAAGCTTTCGCTGAAATGACCATTGAATAAACCCTTGGTAACAACTCCACTGGCTCAATTATGTCTTTCTTACATAAATCTCACAACATATCCTTGATTTTGTCCCTGTACATGAGTGGTGCATTTCTGACTCTGTGTTGCATAATTTGATACAGTGCTTAAATCCCTGGAACTCACCAAGTTTGTCACTAAAGACCTGAGGAAATTGTGTTTTTAACCCCTGAATAAACATATCAAACTGTACTCCCATCTCATTCTCCCTCCCTTCAGAAGCATTCGAAATGATGTAGAGAGGAGGATCTGCTTTTGGGTACAATCTTATGCCCATCTCCTCTTGATGAGGCCAACCCAATAAAGAGTGACCACTCCTTGCAACATTCACTTCCCCCCACCACCCCAGTATGATGTTCTGAAAAATTAAAATCTGCCCAAAAATACCCAGCAAGGTCTAGTTTGTGACATGTGTACTCTCACGGCGACACGTCAGAAGATAGCAATTTCTTGTTAGGCCACTTCTCCTTCACGATGCCAAGAGACAAAATGGTATACCACGCACATGAGTGAACCAACACAGGATTCAACACACCATCAATGGAAATGTTACAGACTGGAAATTTAGTAATAGCCTTCCCATCACTGATGTTGAGAATAGCATTGGGATCTTCATCAAAACTATCATGCTCAGCTTCGTCAATATCCCAACACTGCACCAAATTCACTTTCTTGCATGCTGATCTGCATACCCTGCTAAAATGTCCCTTCTTACCACATTTTGAGCTACTCTTATCAACAGCAGGACACAATCTAGCATTGCCTAAATGTGATCCACTTTTGCGCCTATAACACACAGCTACAACCCTATTCCCATCAGTTCTTTGCCACAGAGGTTTCCCTCCATTTTCTGCCTCTCAGTTTGCCACATAGGCTTCACCTCATTCTTTTGCCCCAACTATTTTCTTGGCTTTGTCACCTTCATTTTTTGACACCACATGTACATCTTTGTCTCTATTCTCCTTAATTTCCTCTACACACCTCTCCGAACGCTCAATGGCCTTAGCAATTTCAAATTGCAGCATTCAATGACATATCAGATGTAGTCTAATGCCTTTCTTGTAATTCTTATTGTTGGTCCTCATTAACATTTGGGCCCTCGTTACCTGCTTGTATGTAATATGCTCAAATTCAATTGCCAAAGGTCTTAGTGTAGACACATAACCCTGTACAGTTGCATCCACTTTTTGTTTCCTAGAGTAAAAAGTGTATCACTTCATTAACACATTTGTTTTCCCACCATAACGTATATTTCATTGCTTTGCAACATATGAGTACACATCCACATTTCCAGGATTAACTAACACTGGTAAAAATTATTTTTTTAAATCTGTTTTTTATTTAAAACAACAACTTGCCACTCATGGTGACAGTTTACATCACAATAGCCAGGCGAGTCCCCCGTACAATATTGACTCGTAGACATGTCTCATATATTAGTTGACTACCCTCGGTTCATCCCTCCCCCAGTCCCCCTCTCAATCATACAGCTATATTGTTTCTTCATCAGGTCGAATTCTATTAACCACTCTGCAAAGCATCCCTCGATAATCGTTCAATTTCCCCCACATCTTAGTCCATTTTTGTGAGCAGCCCCTACTTTCATAGGCTGCCCTTTCCTAAATCATACACCAGTCCATATCAGACTTCCATTCCTTCAAAGTCGGAGCAGTCTCTGCTCTCCACCTGCACACGATATTACGCTTTGCGACCATGAATCCCAATGTTGCCCATAATCGTTCACTATTGCCAAGGTCCGAGTCTCCCGAAATATTTAGCAAATACAAACTCAATGATTTAACCTCCTCCACCTTATAAAACTCCCTCATGCTCTTCAATATTGCTGTACAGTACTCCTGAAGTGGTGGGCATTCCCAGAGCAGGTGGAAGAAAGAACCCTCCCATCCACACCCCCTGGGACAGAGCGGTGAGATCAGCACTCCCATTTTCACCTGGGTAGTACACGCGTAGTAGGGTTTGTGTAGAATCTTGAGCTGCACTAACCTAAAATGTAGGTGCATGGCCACCTCCTTAGGAGAAGACATGGCCTACAACCAGTCTTCGTCTTTCAGGGTGCCCAGGTCCCCCTCCCATTGGGCTCTCAACGTCAACAATGGGTTCGGGCATTGGTTGCGGTACACCAGGGAAGTCACTTTTTTGTCTAGATAATCATCTAATATTCTGTCCTCTAGTGGAGAAGCTTTGGGCAACACTGTCCCCATAGGTATTACAGCTCTCAATGCGTGAGTAACCTCGAGATACCTGAAAGTTTTAGACTGTGACAACTGGTACTCTTTCTGCCGAGAAGGTTTTGATTCCCCCTCCCACCCAGAGATTACCAACCCTGGAGATCCCGATCATGTCCCATTTTTCAAAGCTTGAGCGTTGTGCCGTCAAGTCCAGCCGTCCAGAATCCAGTGTAGTTGAGGTCTGTGTGTCGAAGGCATCGACGGCTTTCCCCCATAAAGCACCCGAAGATGGCCACCTGGCCGCACATTATGACAGGAAGACAGGTACATTCTTAAACGCCTTTAACTCTATACCTCCTAAACAGTGATTCAGTAAGGCTAAATGCCTCTCAGGTTCACAATCATCCCCTTTCAAGACTTCCAAATATGCCAGGAAAACTGCTTCCCGTGTCTCCCAATCCATTGGAGGTTCACTTGGCAAGTGAGAAATGAGGGAGGTGGCACAATCCCTGACATTTCCTCACCCAAAAGATACTACCCACTGCTAGTAAAACAATTCTACACAATAAAACAACAAAAGTAGTCACTGTTCTCTTGCAGGGACCCAAGCAACAGGCACGATCCAGAAACATTAAAAAAGGTGCCACAATAATAATATGACCACAAAAATAAAAAAGATAATATATAGCCACTGTCATCTAACTGGACATCGATATACCAACATCGTGAAGTATCAAATGGAAATATGAAAGCGCACATCACCATGTACACTATGCTCAAAATTACACTTCCTCACAAGTTGGTGTGAGCATCACCCTAATGCGCGTTGTATTGCGATGAAAACATGCACCAAAGCGACATCACACAGACTGGTGTCCGCATCACCATAATACGTGGAGCGATGCGAAAATGCAATGAAAAGCAAGTCACCGCCCACACCAATAATCGACGTGCTTCTTTACCAATGCAAATCACTTCCTTCTTGCACATCCACGAACGCAACGCCCTCCTTGCATTTCTACTATAGCCTTATAGCCCGCCATACTGGCTATTAAAGGCCCACTCCAGCGTTAAAGGTGCGAGCCGAAGGCGAGGGCCTTTAATAAGGGAGTGGGACTTTAATAGCCAGTATAGTCCAGCTACTAAGGGCTATAAGGCTATTAGAACATTCTGCCACTAGAGGGCAAAATGTTCTAACAAATAAAACAAAGGCATCTCGGAGCCCGAGGGGGTTTTAATCTCCTCGAGCTCCGAGAGGCCTTTGTTCACAGAAATAGCTGTGAAGAAAAGCAACATTGGAATGTTGCTCTGCGGGTCTTTACCAGCCCATAGAAGCACGGTGCACTCCATTGTATTTAATGGAGTGCTCCACATTCCAATGTTCTAATATGCAATACGGCCAGTGCGAATAACCTCCTCCTTGTACTATCACCAGTGGAATGCCCTCCTTGGACGTTAAACAATAAAATGTGGCTCCAAAAATCAATCCACCAATAAGATGCTACTCATTTCACCAATTAGGGTAACATGCAAACGGTGCACACAACCACTGTGACAGCTCCCGCAGTGCCTCTTGTGACCGGTACGATAAGATAATCTATACACCATGCAGGATTTACTCCCACTCCTCGCCAATGTTGGAAAAGGTCCACGATGCGTGATGAGTATAACATCAACAAACTAATTTACAAGAAGTATCAGACGTGTCATCCAGTCCATGCCATTCAAACGAATGAATCAACTGTAAGCAACCCACCGTATATATGCACCCTACAATGTTTAAAATATATAGACCCATGAGCCTGCCCAACACAGATAAGCTACAACTCAAATGATAACATAATGACACAAGCCTGCATACAGATCGTGCTCATGTCCTGTGCCAGTCATATGCTGCATCACTCAAACAACATGAGCACTTCTACACTCATACTTGCACGCGTTGCACATGTAACACTCATCCTGTCTTACATTTGTGTATGAGGAGGGTGGAAGGGTCACAGTAACTACTCCCTCCAACCCAAGGTACTTCACTCTGAAAAGTGACAGGTCAGGGAACGCACATCTGAAACTGAAAGCTGTCATCTCTCTGGAATCACGCCTGCTGCCTGGTGCTGGTTTGATGGCTGGACCGTAGGATGTTTTGACCCACTTTTTCCCTGGTGCTGTCCTAAGGAGGTCTATCAGTTGAATAAAAGGCATATGCAGAGAGAGGGAATGATGAAGTACACTAATGATAACAATGCTGCCACAGAGGGCTGTTGGAACTTCTCAGGACTTGTACTGAGAGCTAATTGGAAAGCTACCAGAGTAGAATTAAACGAAGGCTCCCAGTGTTGTAAGGATACAATATAGGAATTTTGGCATAGGCACCAACTAAGAGTAATTCTCGAACTTCAAGTCTACATGAACATGTCCAAGGCAACAGCACACGCCAACTACCCTCCTAATTCATTTTTTTTCAGGTTTGGCTTTAGAGACAGATTCAACTGTATCACTAGACCAGTGCATCCCAAACTTTTTTGAACCACATCCCAGTTTTCAGAACCACAAACTGTTGTGATCCACCTAGCTTTATTTGACATGAGGTGAGCGATTTTTTAAAGTAACCGAAGCCTTGGTAGCACACTGTCATTTACAGGCAGCATATTTTCCTTTCATATGGTAACTAAATTATTACAGACATTCAGTTTTACTTAGGAAATTATATTGCACACAAATGACAATGTGTAGAAATCGGGTTTCAGTGAAAACTTATCATTTGTGGATCACCAAGAGAAGTGTTTTAGGGGCATATCAGCAAGGCTAGGAGATTGAATTATCGCTGCTTTTGCGGCCTTTTTCAGCTGAAAAGCGGCGATAATTTTATCGCCAAATTAGCAAGCTCAAGCTAACGCCTGAAAACTTGCGTTAGTGTAGGAATTTCTAACGCCCAGCTTTGCATCTCTAATGAGATGCAAAGTGGGCGTTCCTGACCTGACATGACAGGAGAAATGTCGCTAAGCGACATTTCTCCTATCATCAAGCCCCACGCTATGAAGCATAGCGGCAGGAAAAGTAGCAATAACTACTGTTATCACTACTTTCCTTACGCCTGCTTCAGGACTGACTTAGCCATGATATCCTATGGAAGGTGGATATCATGGCTAAGTTTGAGGGGCTCTATCAACAAGCTAACGCCACATTGCGTGAGATTATCGCTGGGTTTCCAGCAATAATCTCACTTTAGGCAGTTAGCGTGAGGATTTTTATCGCTTTTGAGATAAGCGTTGCTAATAGCACGCTATCTCAGCGATAAAAATCCACGCTAGCCGGCGATAATTATCCTAGCGCTAGGAGCGCTTAGCGATAATTATCGCCGGTTGTTGCTGATATGCCCCTTAATTTGGTTTGGTTCGATTATTTTTAATGTACTTTATTTTTACTTTCCTAACTGCCGGGTGTGTATAGTTTATTTACATGGATTTGCATTTTAATAAGGGTTACCAAAAATTACATCCTGCAGCATTTCCTTGAACACTTCCTGTACCCCATTAAGATTAGCACAATTCTCTTTACGTTTCTTGCTCTGACTTCACAGTGAGGGAAGTTTGTAAACACAAATTCCCATGTTAAAAAAATTTGCAGCAATTTGTGAGAAATCCTTACCTGACATTTGACCTTCATCTTTGAAGCACAGCAAATTTGGCAAGATAAGGGTAACATTTTAAGGTATTGTTATGTAGTGCTTGGACTTTCGCGACCCACCAAAAATTCATCTTGCGACCTACAGTTTGGGAAACCCTGCTCTAGACAATTGGTTTTCCAAAAAACAATTCATACATAATACACATACATGGAGGATCTTTTTGTCAGTGAGTTTGACGACTGATCTGCTAAATTATCCTTGACATTTTGCCTCCATCCACCACAGCATACAAATGGGGGCAGTCATTCAGCCTACTTTATCTACTGGCTCCCTTCACTTTGAGTGACTGCAGTATCTTGTGCACATTGTTCACATTTACCTGGAAATAGTTTCTTTGTCTTCGTTAAAACAAACTGTAGAAAACATGCCTTTTAAAATGATGCATTTTATATTAACTTTACATGCAGGTTATTTACATTGCCTGCATTATTTTCCATCTCCTTTTGAGGTCTGGCCTAAAGACAACTTCAGGTGTCTTGCTAGACTTATGTTTAAAATAATCTGAATGAACATTTGTATGCGCTTCTACCAAGTGAAAGATGATTCGAACTCCTCCAGTGGTGTCTGATTTCAATTATACTGTGCTATGTTGGCCATAGAGCCCACCGGGAACAACAAGGGAAGAACATTCATGAGATTAATAAACTTCAACTTTGTACAATAAATATCCCACTAGGTTAATGTAAACAAGAATATGTAATAGAAAATTACATGTCTAAATAAATTATCCAATGAGCCCATCGTAGGAACCTTTATCACCAGCAACGGATGGTGCAGGTAAGCGTGGCGGGACAGGAAGGGGGGCAAGAAGTCGACTGATGACAGAAGAGGGAAAATAAAATAAATAAATCCTGTTAAGTCGTCTGTCGACACCCCCGCCCCACCCCACCACGCTTACCTGCACCGCCCGCGAGTGTTTATCATCATTACCATTGGTTGACTCATTCACAAATGTAAATGTATTCTTGTATGTGGTAAATGTGTTGCCTATACACAGTCAAAAGCCAGAAGAGTGCTTGACAGTGTCCAGTGCAAAGACAGGGACAATGTGTGTTTGGAGGGGTAGGTGGTTTCTAAGAGTAAAAGTGCATTCTCAGTGCATCATGATGTTGTTTTCTTTAAAAGGTTTACTTGAATTGGAGCAGATTTGTATCAGTTATGATTATATGGCGATGTCATTATTGATCCTAGGTGCATGGCAGGAGAAGGCCTATTTCTTTGCTTTACTTTTTTGCACGTCTCAGTCTGCAGTTGTTTGATATCCTGGCTGTGGGTGTGCCAAACACCACTGGTGATGGTGATCTTTTCAGCCAGATATGCAGAGGTGCTGGTTTTGTGGGGATGCAGTCTGGCAAGAACGGCCAGTGCAATTCCATCCTGATTGGGATTTCTTGAGGCCCTTGATGAAACATGCTGCAGCATGTAGGGTGCCCTTAAGAGGGGCCAAGTGAATGGATGCTATGCCCGGGAGAAGGACATTGCTAAATTGAGATGCAATGCTACAATGACATGAATGGCTTTCTGTGAGCAATGGTTGTGTTTGCTTTAGCAGAGAGCTTGCACCAAGCTATTTAATTTTCTTGACGATTTGTTCCTTGACAGTGGGATATGTGTCTAGGATGAGTCCAAGATATTTGGCATTGGTCATGGTTGGGATGTGTCCAGTTTCATGTTGTTGAGCCAAGTTTGGATTAGTTGTTGCTTGGTCTTGGTGAACAGCGGCACTTCTATTTTATGGACATCTGAGCCCAGATGAGGTACAAGCAGTGTCCAGGCTTTGGGTTCCTGGAGGGGAAAAAGGAGATCTTCAGATACAGCTGCTTGTCATCTGTGTATTGGTGAATGGAAACACCATGAATGGATGACATATTACCAGACAGATTTATAAGTAAACCCATCATCCTGAAGAAGCTCTTATGCCAAACAGCGTCACAACGAAAATCACTTTCAAGGGTTATGCCCGTTGAGAAATGTTTTCTTTAAAGGAAAAAGATTGGAAGGCACACTCTCAGCCACAGATTAAAGAACAGGACTCATATCAATATTTGTTGAAATGATTTGCCCCAGTAACTGCAATAAATCAGTTGCACATATTTGATTGTTCTGTGTTATAAGATACATCAAACATTTTCCCTGCATTATATTTCTGCAGTGTGCAAGCTTCGAATCAAAATACTTGATTTTTAATGATGAACAGTGTAAGAAAATAGAGGTTCCTCCTTTTTTACTAAGACGTACTCATTTTATAACTTTGAAATGTAAGACCTATTTTCCTATTAAACCACATACACATAAGAAAAATTTATATTAACTTCCGTCCACCATATATTAACTTCTGGAAGCAATCGTTGTTCAGCATGATGCATGAAGTTACAAGCAATTTCTACAATAAACCCAAGTGAATATAAATATTTATATTATTGTGAAGTCTCCCTACAGCCTACAACCGTAGCCCATCAAAAAGCATAACACCCTTGAACCCTCACAAAAATGCCGGGTTGGCTATAAAAGCAATCCAATGTAAGGCTAATTCAAACAGCAGTAAACACAATTTAAAGGAATCGGAGACTGATATAATTACACATGCTTCCAAAGTTCAAAAATAACAGAGCCAGCTAGCGGACCTTGAGCTCCAAAAAACAGAATGGATTGATTTGCTGTCAAACAGCCTTCCAGAGAAATATTGGAAATGGTAATTTAATTACAGCTGCATCACAAAATCATGGCATTTGTGAAGAGTGGGTACCAGCTTAGCAGCAGGGTGCAAGAAGACGGCTTGCACCGCAGAATTACTGCCTAGACAAACAAACAATACATACAGTAGAAACAAGGTCTTGAAGAGCAATACATCCGAATCATGGACTATGCTTTGCTAATAGATTGCCTAGGAGTAAATTGTCACAGCAAGTGATTTTGTTGCTGAAGATGATGTACTTGGCTAGTGTGTTGTTAGAGCCTTTTTTCAAACGACTCACATTTTACAGATGCTATTCTATCAAGTGATAAGTTGTGTTATTATTCATGCTCATTAATTTGCATTTGCTGAAAAAACTATGTAAGAAATGGGGTTACTGGTTGAGGGTCTCTACTCAAGCAGCAACCACAATCCTTGTTAGCTTGAAGTCTCAAGCAAACCCCAAATTAAACTGTGCTCAGCCCATTGGTAGCTTGGCCCAGAGCAGTCTGGCCTAACTCAGAGGCAAAGCATAACGTATTTTAACAAAACACTTTAAACAGTAATACTGTGAAAACACAACACAAGAAAAATCCCACAACAAATTAGAAAAATAGTATAATTTAAAAAAATAAAAACTAGACCCAAACGACAAAAACCCAATCGATACAATCAGACATATGAACATTCCAGTGATAATAGTGCCAAAAAGCACAAAGTGCCATCTGTGGATATCTGGCCGCAACAGACTTGGTCAAAGTGTCAAAGTCACAAGTTCAGACCAACTGAAATGGAGTACGGGCCAGATACCGGTACCTAGTTTGTCCCTATGAACAACAGTACCTTAAATCATGGTTACTGAGCGTTGCAAGGTCCTGTGTTGAGCATGCATCGCACAACTGAGGCAATGCGGGGTCTGGGTCGGAGATGCATCACGCAGTGTCAGTTCAAGGAGCTGTGACGCTGTGATGCGAGGTCCTACTTCGTGGTCTAGGAGGCTGCCAGCAAGGTGGCTTGCGATGCCGAGCCATACATTGTTGTCAAGAATGCCGGCGATGAAGGATTTGCAACGTGAGGGGCTGCGTCGAGGAAACATTGCACAGTGATGCTGCCGATAAGGCTGCGGGCTGCAGCGGCGATGCAGAGTCCTTGCAATTTGAAAGTCCACACAGCAGAGGCGATGCATTGTTCTGCTCGGGGTTGTGCTGCCCAGCAGAGGAGATGCATTGGTTTTACTGGGTCCGCAGAGGGTCTGACAGAGCATTTGAGGTCCACTTTCAAGTTTCCAGGACTTGGAGTCACTCTGCTGGTCCTGGGTATAGGTTACAGGGCCAGTATTACTCAACCAAGCAAGGGGGCAGCAGGTCAACAGGTCATCACAGCAGGGCAGCAGTCCAGAAGAGTAGCAGCCCTTTTAGTAGCACAGCAGTCTTTCCTGGCAGAGTCTTCCACAGGTCCAGAAGAGTAATGAAGAGTTGGAGCCTGAGGTCAAATATTTATTTATACCAGCTGCCTCCTTTGAAGTGTGAGTAATATCGGGCGGCTTCACATTGAGATATACAGGTTTCCTGCCTCACCTGCCTGGATAAAGACTAACTACAGGTGGTATGCAATCCTTTGTGTGAAGGCAGGAT
Organism: Triturus cristatus; assembly: GCF_964204655.1. Classification (NCBI taxonomy): domain Eukaryota; kingdom Metazoa; phylum Chordata; class Amphibia; order Caudata; family Salamandridae; genus Triturus; species Triturus cristatus. Next base: position 165,773,557 of record NC_140580.1, on the reverse strand, counting down.
ACAAATTATTCAGGTGTAAGTGGGGCTGTTCCTAACTTTGTTTTCCCATGTAATGTAATGCAATGCAAGGTATATTTGGAAAGTGCTGCTTGTCACCAATGAGTGTATCCAGGAGCTGAATAGGTGAGAGTAGACATGCGGCGAGGCTTGGCCTGAGTATAGGCAGTCTCGATGGGCCCAAAAGAAGACTAATTGAAAAGTCAGGCCGTCCGCCACTTTCAGAATTTAAGAAGTGAGGAGGAGGCCCTGATGAGTTGGGGGAGGACATGCAGTTTTTGGGGTTTGGTAGGAGAATGGTCAAACTCCTGTTCTGCTTCTGTGAATGTGGAGTGTGTATGCAAGTGAGACTGATGCTGAGCAAAGTTGTCTGGTGGGTTGGTTGAAGTGAAGCCGGTGCTTTAGGTAGGAGGGCCCAGTGTTCTGTAGTGAATTGAATGCATGTTTGAGAAGGTTGAACTGACAGAGTTTTTCAATGGTGAGCAGTGGAGCACTCCGAGGAGTGGTGTGATGTGGGATTGATGCAGGAGGTTGAGGACGGGTCTGGCGGTGGCATTTTTGAAGGTTTGATGTCTCTGAAGAAGAGGGGTGGGATGCCAGCGTAGAGTAAGTTGCAGTAGTCCAACCAGCTTGTGATTAGGACCTGTGTGATGGTATGTCTGGTGTCCAGTGGGAGCCATTTTAAGATTTTCTGTAACATGCTGAGGATGTGGGATCATTCGGAGGTGATGACATTGACCTTTGACTTCATAGTGAGGTTGGTTGCCAGGATGATGCCCATGTTCCTAGTGTGGTCAGATGGGGTGGGTGAGGGTCCGAGTTTGGCAGGCCACCATGTGGAGTCTCAAGGTGAGCTCTTATTCTCGAAGATCAGCAGTTTTGTTTGTGCTGAGCTTGACGCAGTTCTGTTTCATCCAATTGGCCACGCCGGTCATGCATTGTTTGCAGTTTGTCTTGATGGTGACACTGTTGTTTGAGAAGGAAAAAATTAGCTGGGTGTCGTCAGCATAAGAGATATGTTGATTCCACGGAATCTTATGATGTTAGTCAGAGGAGTCATGTATGTGTTGAAAAGTGTGGGACTGAGTGATGATCTCTTTGGGACTCCACAGATGAGGTCCTAGGGTTCTGATGTGAATGGAGTGAGCCTGACTTGTGTTTTTCCTAAGAGGAAGGAAGCTATCCATTTGAGTGCTGGTCATTGTATTCCAGCCATGTGTAGTCTTGCGATGACTGTGTGGTGAGAGTTGATGTCGAAAGCAGTGGAGAAGTCAAGGAGGATGAGGACAGCAGTGTGTCCATGGTTGAGGATGGTGCGTATGACATCTGTGGCAGTGATGAGGACTGTTTTGATAATGTGGTTGTTTCAGAATCCTGATTGCGAGTCATTCAGGGGTTTGTGGTATTGAAGATGTCAGAGAGTTGTCTGTTGATGGTCTTTCTATGCCTTTGACTGTGAAGGGGAGCAGAGAGATGGGTCTGTAGATACAGAGTACTTCAGGGTTTACTGAGGGATTTTCGAGAGGGGGGTGACTTTAGTGTATTTCCAGCTATCTGGTAAGGTGGCTGTCTTGAGGGAGGTGTTGATGATGGAAGTGAGTGCAGCGCTGATAGTGGCTCTTCCAGGTTGTAGATATGGTGGGGGCAGGAGTCTGTGGGCAACCCTGAGTGGACTGTCTTCATTATTGCTGCAGTGTCCTAGATGAATAGAGGGTTCCATGGTGTCAATTGGTAGTCTTTGGTTGTTGTGGTTAGCAGAGTGAGAAGGTCGATGGGGGGGTGGCTAGGGTTCGAAGTTGCTGTAGATTTTAGTGTGGAGTCGGAGATGTTGTTGCAGATTTCTTGTGCAGGGGTGACTTGTTAGTTCCTGCTGTTTGATTGCTGAATTCTTTGATGATGGTGAAAGATTCCTTACAGTTGTTTGAACTAGAGTCGCTTGTCACAGCAAGGGCCTTTTTCTTGGTCTCTTTCACTTGATGATTATAGTATCTAAGTGCGGCCTTGTAGGTGTTTCTTGTGGTGGTTGCTCGGGTGATGCTCCGTTTCCTTTCAAGTTGCTTGAAACCTCTCTTGGACTGTCTGATGTCAACGTTTTACCAGCTAGCTTGTTATCTGGATCTTTTGGGTTTGGTGTTTTCAGGAGTGCTAGGGTATTGGCATAGTGTTGATCCAGTTATTGAAGTTGTCTGTGTCATTGAAGAGGTCGTTGGTGGGGCCTGGGTGGTATAGTTAGAAGGCGTTGAGCCATTCCATTTCTGTAACTTTCTTCCAGCAGCAGCTTGGGGTGTTGTTGCTAGACCCCGTAGGGGTAGTTGGTGGCCTTGTTATGTGGAAGTGGAAAATGAAGTGGTCCAACTATGTGAGTGGAGTGATGTGTCCCATGCTGCCAGTGATGGGCCATCCATGCACACCCAAGCTTTCTATTGTGTGTGGCTGTCTATAAGGAATACACAAAGGTAACTGCCAACTAGACATAGTGAAGTGGCCAAGAAAAAAATGGCAACTTTCTTAAAGTATAATGTTCAAAATTGTAATTCAAAAACAGACATTACCATAAAAGACAATTTTTCATTACAGTATCAAAGAAGCCAAACATTAATGGCTACCTGTTCACACCTGGAAGTTATCCTTATTAAATGTAATAGTGTGAGACAAATGTTATCCAATGGGAGAGGTAGACCCTGCAACAGTGAAAAAAGAATTTAAGACGTTTTCACTATCAGGACATGTAAAACCTAAAAATGAATGTCCTTCTTTTTTAAATACACTGCACCCTACCCTCTGGGTTGTCCATTGAGTACCCTCGGGGTGACATATCTATTAAAAAGGAAGGTTTGGGCCTGGCATTCATTTTGCCGAGTCAACAAGGCAATTGAAAACTGCAAACTACAGTAGGGGTGGGCGATAAACTCCGCTCCGTTAGTGGAGTTTGCAGAGTTTCACCCACTCCTCCTTCTGCTGGGATCACGGAGTTCTAGCAAAACTCCACCTACCCCAGCGTGGTGGAGTTTTTTTCTCATACATGGCTCACCAACATTAAGTTGGTGAGTGAGAATTTGCATCCCCTAGTGCGATATTTGGGTGCTAGAAAGCCTCCTGGTGAGATTTCTCAATGCGGGCGTTCGCTGCAGGTCGCGACCGTTCGCGTTGAGAAAGCTGCTTCTCGAGTAGAAAATCTAGTCGAGTGACAGAAATAAATAGCACCCTCTGACCCGCCGCATGGTGCTGTTAGTGCTGCTATTACAGTGCGGAACTATCTCCTGGTGCTCAAAATCTGTGTACAATACACAGGCTGCAATGGCAGACCTGAGACCATTTTGCAGGGTTACTTAAGTGGGTGGCACAACAAGTGCTGAAGGCCCAGTTTTAGCATTTAATTTACAGGTCCTGGATACAAATCGAACCACTTTACTTGGGACTTATAAGTAAATTAAATAGGCCAATTGTTGCTAAGTCAACTTTACCATGTTTTAAAACAGTGAACACATACACCTTAGCACTGGTTAACATTGGTAAAGTGCACAGAGTCCAACGGCCAACAAAAAAGAGAATAGAAAAATATGACAGAATAAGGCAAAAAGGTTGGGGGAAGACCACCCAAAGACTGACAGGGTTAAAAAACTAGAGTACAAACCTGTTGTATTCCAGTAAATGACATGAAGAACTATCATCTGTCATAAATAAATATTTAAAAAAGAATGTCCCTTTTTCTATTATTAACTCCAATGGCATGGTATTTTCTGTACAATAGTCAGGACACTATACTTATGTCACATCACATTCTGACACTGATGTTATCTTGCCACATCTAACAGATGTGTGCTACTGATGACAGTCTGGTAAATTTCACTCCACTCAACATCTACTGTGATGCTCAGGCCAGTCCCTCTCACTTCTCTTACCTCCCTCCTGACACTCCTCTCACCCCATCAGAGAGCCTTTGAGCCAAACAATAGTAGACGTAGGTGTTGGCTGATAAGTGACACATAATGCCCCAGATAGCATCTGAGTCTGTTCACTAAAAGTAGGCTGCAGGCATCAACATGAGTTAATGAAACCACTGGGCACTGGGACTTTCTATGTATGTCCTTAATTAATTATTTATATTTTGGGGCATATCATATATTGCTATCATGCTGTCTTCTAGCTGATAAATCATTCATTCAGGCTGGCACTTGCAATATGGGAATTCCTCAATGGAGTCAATGAGGACAATGGAAGCTATCAGTGCTCAGTTGCATTTGTTGACATTTATAGAATGCACAGTTTTCCATTAAGATGTCCTTGCACCACTTTCAGGAGTGTGAGGGTACCTCAGCACATGATTCCATGGTTTTCATCACAGACTCTTGATAGAATCATCCTATGATGATTTGCTTGAGCTATTGTGTGCTGATCTTGTTCTGGTTATGTGGAAGTGTCATGTTCAGTGAGGTGCAGCCGTGTCATTTTGGTGTCTGGTCTGATAGAGAAAATTGGCACGTTGCTTAGACTTATCTTTGGTGGCTACCATGAGTTTTCGCAGTAATAGGAGATCATTTAAGCCTAGTTTTGCTAACTCTATGGATTTTTGTGTGTTTTGTGGGTCTTGGCGGCAAGTACTATTGAGTCACATGAAAGCCAAATTTAGGGCATATTTTCTCTGGGTGGGAAGGACTTTTGAAATTTGTGTCTATTTGCTATTTCATCATGATTAGTGTTTTGATTTCTCCTATTGTGATAACCTACCTCAAACCAAGACAGAAGTGTAATGTAGCATTGTGCGTGTGTTAAGACACATTTACCGGTTATTCCCCATCAATGGCAGGTTTCAAATGAAAAATTCATCCATGTATATGGCCTAAAACATCTCCTAGAGGGACACAAAATACTTTGAAGACCATTACCAGAACACTGCAAGAAGAAGCACTACATTTTCTTCATTGATCCTGCCACACTGTCTTAGATCACAATGCAGTTTCTATGTAACAAAGAAAGAGACTTACTTTCCTTCTGAGATTAGGTCATGGTGAATATTTTTTTGTGTTTGAATTGTAAATTTGCGGGACGTGGACAAACAGGGCTTGGGAGCCCCAACAACGCCTGACCTTACTCCAGGGGGGCCAAGAAACAGCAGGTAGCAGCCAGGAGTGTCTGCAACACTGCTGGGGTGGGACTCTGTCCCCCAGCAGGCTCCTGGGCACGCACGGTGCGGGAGGTGACGTCATATTCCCAGCGCCAATTTAAAAACTTGCCAGCACTCCAGCAGCGCGGGACGCGGACAGACAGGGCTTGGGAACCCCAACGACGCCTGACCTTGCTCCAGGGGAGCCAAGAAACAGCAGCTAGCAGCCAGGAGTGTCTGCAACACCGCTGGGGTGGAACTCGGCTCCAGCAGGCTCCTGTGCACGCATGGCGCAGGAGGTGACGTCATCCTCCCGGCGCCAATTTAAAAACTTGCCGGCATTCCCACAGCGCGGGACTCGTGAGGGCAGGCCCGTCTGCGCCAGGAGGAGGCAGGGCAGGGCCACCCCCCTTGTTTCATCTTGCCTTCACTGATCCAAAGGATAAGTCTCCTGACTCATTGATCCTGAACTGATTTATTGTCTTGAACTGGTAAACATTGAGCCAATTTGAAAGAGTCACTGCAGTCTTTGGGCCGTAACTGCTTTTCCACAGACTTAACAGAGGAGGTGACACACTAACTTAGAACTGGGACTAACATAAGGTCTGGATCCGTGTCCCTTTTCTTTTTCCCCATTTATCATCTCTCTTTTTTTCCTTCCTCGTTTTACCTGCCCTTCTACTCAAACATTTAATCAGTTGGGAACTGCATTTCAAAACAAACATAGACCGTGGCTGTGATTGTGTGAATCAATTTCCCTGTGACCACCATAGACTGGACAATTTTGCATTCGGATTATGACACATAGCCCCACGGCAACCCAGAGAACAGTAGTAAACCTCACGCTTATTGACCGCCTAGCATCAGGTTGTTTTCCTTCTGGTGAAATTTTGTATGTTCACTTCTCAACTCCCTCCAATTATTAGTAGAGCTGTTAGTAACCCCATTGGAGTCGTTTTGAGTGGGGGTTCTATAGTGGGAGGGCTGGGGCTTTGGCTGAAACAGGCTGCATAAAGGGGAAGCGCACATGCCTGGTAACACCAAAAGAGACTAGTGCATCCTCACTTCCACCAACCTCGATTGAAAAGATGCTGCAGAGGGCTATAGGGGTGGTCAATACAGAAATTGAGCTCACAGAGGGGCGCCTATCACTTACCCCAGATCTCTGTATCCCAGGATACGATCTATCAATTCAGCAAATACTCACTAAAGCCCCTCTAGATCTAACAACGACACCACCACCCTTAGGAGTCCCACCAACAAAAGCCCCATGTAGAGCTAGGAACATCATCACCGTCGCAAAGAATGGGAAGCGAAAGCAAACATCTGCGGCGGGTGCTAGAAGAAAAAAACTGTGTGAAGAAGTAATATCCAGCATAGAGGAGGATGAGAAGCAGGTTCAAAATCCTAAGGACCAATCACCCACCAGAGCAGATACGAATCCCGCTAGCTGGGCACTGACGTTTTTGTCTGAATTGAAGAGTCAACTAAGAGCCATTGTAAGAGAAGAACTGACCCCTATCCTCAATCTTCAAGATAATTTGATAACACTGGGGAAAACTAGACAAATAAACTCTGACACAACTTCAACCCAGATAAAAAACAATGAGGATTGAATCTGGCTGCCAGGTAGGCACTCTAAACCCAATATCTCCAGACGGGTTGGGTGTACAGACCAATGCTGGTCCCACCACAACTCAAGAGATAAGGAAATTGAGTGTTGACAATCACCAGGCATGCACAAGTACAAATCAAGCAGCCCCCGCTCCAAAGGGTAGGGACAAAAATAGCTCTCCTCCACATAAGTCTAGTGAGAATGCGAATGGGTGAACAAGGCTAGAATGCACTGTGGATGGGCCTGAACCACTGAAGCACCCAACCATTAATCTACCCTCTGCCTGTTCCCCGTATGTAATCATATTGGCTGGAGTCCCCAGACTTAGAACCAATCAGAGGGAATCACAACATGACCTCAGAAATAAGTGCCTGTTCTGGCTAGCAAAACACAGGCAGTTCAACTGCGGCAGGGCAGGTGAGATTTTAATGGTTCGTAGAGTAGGTTGGGTGGGAAAACGCCAAAAGACAGGGCAAGGTGACTGTATAATTATACATTTCAAAAATCCCATAACTGTGAGAGATTTACTCAAACAAAATACAGCCCACCAGGACCCATTAACAGGAATTAGGCTCCTCCCATTGGATTTTTTCTATACACACCACCAAATGATGGCATGGGGCTATGCAACCTTCAGCACTACAAGATGACAAGAATCCCTCCATTCGAGGGCAGATGGGATGTCCCTCCTAGGCCCCTAATGCGAAATACACTAGCAAACAACAGACCTGAGAGCATTTGGGATGCCCCCCCTGGGCCCTTACTTTACAACATACCAGTAAACAATAGATATGCAACCTTGAAGGAGATAGATTGACAAGGGTGGAAACCGACCCCTGATGAGAAACCTGGTAGGCCCTGGTCGGATAGCAAACTGGATGAGTGCAGTGGGCTCGGGACAATGGGTGATGACCGTACACTGGATGTATTGCAGAATACTAGGCCGGAAGGTGCTGGGGTGCGAATCAGAGGATCGTCTGATCCCATAATACCTGCCCCACTGAGTAAAACTTCGGCAAAGGTGTGGGTGCGAGGGAACCAGAGAGCCATCTTGTGACTCAATTGAGGGACATAAAAATCTCCAGCACCAGCACATTGGAGGCCTCAGGTGGGAATGGAGCACAAGGACACCCACTCAGGGTCCTTTCCTGGAATCTGGCTGGGTTTAAGAATAAGTTCTGTTGCCCAGACTGGGGGCTTTTTATGGACAGACATGATATTTGTATGCTCCAGAAAACCTGGGTTAGGGAAGACCACCAGAGGGTAGGCTTTGCCACATTCAACATTCCAGCTAGCTCAGGTGGGAGAGGTAGACCTTCAGGGGGCCTATCTATCTGGGTCGCTACAACCCTGGGATGCAGAGCTGAAAAGCGACCCACCCTCACGAGTGACGTGTGTTATACTCACCTTCCCCTCCAACATAAGAATCACTCTTATCAATGTTTATTCTCGACCTGTCGCCATTAGCCAAGAATCTCCCACTGTAGATCAATTGGCTCTTTTTATCCCTGCAATTGACACAGCCATATGGTTGATTATAGGGGGTGATTTTAATTGCCAATTTGAACCCCTTGTTGTTGCTTCCAGTTCTGGTGGTGAGAAGAGGACAGGAGCAGCTTTTTCCATTGCCGTGAGGGGAATAGTCGTCTGTCTGTTTCGCTCCTGCCATTGCCGTGAGAGAGACGGCTTGCAGGAACACCGCCATCACTGAAGCCCAGCCATGAGGGGATCGGCAGAGGGGAGGACTGCAGCACCCAGAATCCCCCAGTGCTTACGCCCCCTGTGATGCCGCCATTGCGCTAGGCAGCGCAACAAAAGCATCAACACATTCCCGCAGTACCAGGCGCGCGCGGGCGTGCCTGGGCCGTGCCCGGGCAAAGCCCGTGCCAAGGGCGGGTCCATCTGCGCCCGTCAGAGCCCAGATGAGGCCGGGCTTGGCCAGCCCCCTGTCACCGCAAGTGTGGAGTTCTTAATTTCAAGGTTCTGTTGCTGTGTGGAAATCCACAGTTTGCTACGCTCTGTATTTGCCTAGACTGTTTTATTTTTTAACTTGCCTGCCCTGCCGCACAATTCAGTCTTTCTGCTTTTAGCACTACGCCTTTTACTGATTGATTGACTTGTAAGCCGCCTGTGTCCCTGTACACCCTAGCCCTTTTGCACTTAGTATTATGCAATTTTACTGTTTGAGTGGAGTTATCAATAGTGAGGGGTATAGGACAATTACCCCCACACAGTGTTGTGAAGGGAGGCTGTCAGTGTTCAGTATTCAGTTTTTGGAAGGAGCACGGGAAGGAGCACCTATTCCAGCCAGAGTGGGAGTTTAGTACTACTTTCTACTCGTCTATTGTTTTGTATAGCCCAATTGGAACTGTCTCCGTACCACTCCGTATTAAGTGACTATATTACCGGTCTCTCTCCCTTAAATTGTTCGACATTTTGTACCTAGCACCACGTCACATTACTACTAGGGGTGGGCGGAATTTGCGAAATTCACTTTCGCAAATTATCGCAAAAATGTTAAAAATCTCCGCAAACACGCGGAAATATCGCGAAGATACGGAAGTTTTTTTCCCGCCCATTCGCGGTATTTTCTGCGTGATCGCGGCTCGCCAACTTACCCATGCGGTTGCTCATGGGCACGGCCATCTTGTTTTCACTTGTCTCGCGGTGCATGATCGCGAGAAGAAAGACGTGATCGCACGACGAATGACGTTACTGCGGGCGCAATCTGTCGCGAGACAGCGTAAATGGCTACCAACAATCCAACATCTCGTGGAGAACGCGACCGGATCGGGAAAACTTGTCGGCGAACGCGGGGATTCAGGTAAGGCGATCGCGCGCACGCGAGAATGTATTATTTTACAGCACGAGCAAGCAAAAAAATTCCGGTAAAATGCGGTTTGCGGAAATTTTGACAATTTCGCGCTCTCAGCGGAACGCGAAAATGTCAAATTATCGCAATTTCCACGAGCGGAATGGAATTTTAGCCCAGGCCTAATTACTACCTGAGTGGAGATATTAATAGCGTGGGGAGCACGCTAATATCTAGCGCAAGGGATACATTTATTTGTGCTCTGTCTACGTTCATGAGTAGTGGTTTTTACTCTCTCTTTTCTTTCTAAAGTGTGTGATGAGTAAGGGTAAGGGACTACCTGGGAAGGGGGTGGTGGGAACGCTTGATGCCTTTCTGACAAGAGCAAAATCGGCACTAATGCATGAAATAGCATTAACCAAATGCCGACTTTCCCTTGAACCTGTGAGTCCATCCCTGTAACTAATACTATACAAGACGTCAACACTTGAGAATTTTGGAATAAAGTTAGAGAGATCTTTACAGACTCATTAAAACCTGTGTTAAATATGTTGGGTGACATGGAGAGTCGACTGTCTAGCATAGAGAAGCGATTAAATACCCAGACTGTTACATTGACTGCAAAAAGTAATACCCTTGTAAACGTTGAGCCTCCCCAGTGCGCAGGTGAGCAAACCCCTATATCTCATTAGAGTAGTATTACTGATTAGAACTACCAAAATTACTCACAGTCAGGCCTGCATTCACAAATCGGAAACGATAGATCAGTAGGACTACCCCAATCTAGAAAAGGGAGAGAAAGGGTCATAGAGAATCAGAGAGGGGGTACTGACCATTCACAGTCAGTGCCCCCTGGACAAGGTCCTCTAGGTCGACAAATAGTCAGAATGAACCAGGAAGACAAACCAATTCCCCTTCTGATTAGGCAAAAGGCCTCACAGCCTTTTGCAGTTGCCCCAAAGTCTTTGCATCTCCCACCAGATGCAACCCCGGTGACGGTGGTGTTGGTTAATGTTCCTTCGCTCTCTCCTGGGGAAACGGAACACTGGTCAGCTTTGAGAAATAAAGCCTTGCACTTCCTATCCGGGAGAACGGGAATTAAAAACAGGCTTTTCTCGTAATTTAGAATGGCCAGGCGAATTGAATGGGTTGGCAATTTGGAGAAAAGGCTGCCCCGAGATAGTATTGTGTTATCTTTTTCCTCACAACAGTTAGTGCAAACAATTATGGAGAGGATAGGTAAGTGGCACTAGGAATGCCTGATTACAATAAAGCGCTTTTGCTTTTCTCTCAGTGCTTGGGCAGAATCATGGAAATAACCGCAGACCAGTTGCTTACTTTTCAGCCACATTAGACGCAATGGCTGCAGCATTGTCCGGATGTCTCAAATCTGTGGCAGCAACAGGTGTCAGCATAGAGAGGTGTGAGAATATTGTGATGAGCCCCCCTTAACTGTTAATGCCCTTCATTCCATTGAAATGTTGTTGACCAGAACAAGTACACAGCACTTTACGAACAGTTGCCTTACGAAGGATGAGCAGGTCCTGCTTGCGGCTGAAAATACAACTTTGAAGCATTGTGCTGTTCTAAGCCCTGCCACTCTGATGAAGGTGATGTTGAGCATGACTCGATGTCACTGAACGATGCATCAAGCCGAGACCAGACATACAGGATGAGCCATCAACCGAATCTTCTTTACATAAAGTCATGATTGTAAAAGATGATAAATCTTTTTGAAGGACTGTGACAGTCTTCCTTAATGACCCCAAAACTGCGTTAGATTTTTGTGCTCAACCAGATGACTGGGTGGCCCTCTTTAGTAAATTTTACACAAATAGGAATAATGGTGAGGAGGGTGATAGAGTGCCTCTAGATGAGAGTGTCATAGATGATTCAAGAACCTTTGCACTCTCATTAAATGAGACCTTTTCTGTGATCGATTCCTGTATTCCTGCCCACGGCCCAGGTCTGAATCAGATACCCAATGACCTGTACAAAGCGTATTCAGAAGTGTGGGTCCCACACATAATTATCTTATCTAACTCCATCCATTATGGATCAGATATTCTCTCCACATGGAAACTAGTGGCAATACTTCCAATTTATAAGCGGGGTACCGGGATGACCCTGAGAATTATAGACAAATTAGCCTCTCAGTTCCATCCAAAAAATCTTTTGCAAGCAAGTGCTGGTACATCTGCAGAATTGGATTTTGGAAATGTGTGTCCAGTCTGATTTGAAGTTGGGCTTTACAGCCAACGTTAGAACTCTAGATCAGGTATTTAGGTTTTCTTTTATTTATTGGAGGGAGGTGTTAATTAACAAGGCAAGTTTTTTTTTGCCTTTGTTGATTTATGCAGAGCTTTCTATCTGGTTCCAAGGGTGAAGTTCTGAAAGGTGTTGGAGAGAATGGGCATTCCTGTTCCCTTATTGAACATCTTGGTAGGACTGCACGCCAATAATATGGCCCAAGTCAGATGGGGGAGGATGGGTAGCTGACCAAACCCTTCAAGGTAGATCTTGGAGTCAGAAAGACACTGTTCTCCCTTCATGTCAATGAGGTGATAAAGCATCTAAGCAAGAATGGGTGTGACAGGCCCAAACTTGGGGTATGAGGGTCCTGACCCTCCTCTTTGCAGACAATATCCTGCTGATTTCAAAGTCACTGCAGGGCCTCCAGCCATTGCTCGACCTCTTAAATCCTTCTGCAACAAGCTGGGCTTGGATAGCTTCAAGACCAAGTGTCCATTATTTTCCAATGGCAAGGTGAGCTGCTGCATTAGATGTACGCTAGTGTTTAATACCCCTTTAGATCAGGTAGCTGCCTTCAATTACTTGAGCGTCATACTTACTCCCAACTTGAGCTGGGCCTCTCATTTGAGGAAGGCCCACTAGTCCCCTATCCAGCAGGCTACAAATATAGCCAAAATCATCAGTGGGACTGTATCAAAAAGGGTAGCAGCAGACCTTGAACTTTATAATGTAAAACCAATGGGGTCTGTACTGCATGGTGCAGAACTTTGAGGTAGTTCGAATACTGACAGTTTAGACATTGTGGGACATAGATTTTTTTAGATCTATATTAACCCTTCCCCCAAGTACTCCCCTCCCCTCTATATTTAGAACTAGTACAGAGAAAGATTTTGCACATAATAAAATGCAGACTTCTCACTTTCTGGCATCGGCTGCTGCCTACCCCTGAACTGTATCAGGAAGATATAAGTGACCTTATAGAACCTTAGTGTGTAGAGGAGATCCCCTGGTTTCGAACACTTATGTAACTTCTGCAGAAACTAGGGCTAAGCAACTACTAGTCATCCCCCAAAGTCGGTGTGCCTGTTAGCCTGAGATAGGATTAAATGCCTCTACTGGGAGTTCATAGACTTTGAAATTGTGACACAGAGCAAAGGAAGATAGCACTAAATTTCATTGATGTAATACCCTGTGCATGCCACAAGGCGACCATTGATGATATTGCTCCACCTCTAGCTCGTATGCTATATCTCAATGTAGATATGGTACCCTTCTCATTAAAGTGTTTACCTCTAAATAGCATGAAGAAGGCGAGGTGGATGATCAGTGTCCAGCATGCCATGGGGATGTGGAATCACTGGAGCACATTTTATCCTTCTGTCTTTGCTATCACAATCTCCGGCTCAAGTGGAATGTGCCCCTCTGTAAGAACTTGGGCACCAAGAGGTATTTAGATGCCCTTACAATCTTGCAAACCAAAATTAGCAAAGTACATGTGTTTGATTTGGCAAAATATCCGATGGCACTATGGTTTAGGCACATTAAGCATTTACATAGTAAGGCGGGTGGTTGAGTTACTGTCTTGTGTCCATGGGCAATATCTTTACATTACTCCAGAGAGCCAAGAGGGGCAGGATCCTCCCATACAGATGCAATTGCACAAGGCCAAAACTATTGTAACATGTACACAAGCATAAGAATTTGCTAAGATGCCTATTATTTTGAATACTGCTGTCTCATGTTACTGGATGCCCTGATTTTTTAATGATGTTATAACTACGATTTTTGAATCTGTGTTATACAATATAATATTTCACCAGTTCGTTGTGTGCCAACAGATGAACGTAGGTAAGCGGATTGCAGTAACATTGAGTCACATTGGGAGATCAGGAGGTCCATTTAATCTGATGCAATTGGAGTTTATTGATGCCTGTGTACAGTGGGTTAAAATATGTCCTGGTGATTCTGTGTTTCTTTTCCTGTGGGGTTGAGGCGTACTCAACCAGAAGGTATGACAGTCTCACAGTCACTGAATTATTGTTGGGAGAACTTATACCCAGGTTCAGATTTCTGACTTCTCTAGAGTCAGAACATGGAACTCATTTTAATAATGAGGTCCTGAGAATGTGGTTTGCAGCACTGTAAGAGGAACAGATTCTAAATTGTAGACCGAACTAAGGCTTCCAGAATAGTGGAGCAGGTCAATGGCATATTGAAATCCAGATTGGCTGAAGTGTGGGCTTCTATGTTCCTGAGGTGGCCTGATGCTTTGCCACTTGTGCTGATAAATATTTGCAGTGTTCCTGATTGGAAGACCCAAATGTCTCCCCATGAGATTATCATGGGGAGGGCTATGTGACTGCCAGCTGTTCCATGCAAATGTGCTTGTGAATATTACAGGTTACATGATTCTTGATTACTGCAAAGGACTGGCTGCTGTGCTGTGTTCTGTCTCTCATCAGGTTAAAGCAGCCACAGCCCCGCCTCATAAGCAGCAGTGCCATGACCTTAGTCCTGATGACTGGGTTTTGGTGAAGAAACATGCGAGGAAGAGTTGTTTGGAGCCCTGCTGGTACGGCCCTAATCAGGTGATTCTCAACACAATGACTGCAATAAAGTGTGGAGGTCTCTCCAACTAGGTGCATGCTGCCCATACTCGCAGAGTTCAGTGTCCCCTTCATGATGTAATAGCATCTCTCTCAGAAGAGCCAGAGGTGGTTGAAATACCACTGGAGCAGTTTAGTCAAGATGTAGCTGTAGCTGGCCAAAGTTAGTTAAGCTGTCTGGGACCAACCAGAGTCTGAAAAAGCACTTGTTCGACCTGAGGGAGGTGTTGATGAATAAACTGTTGGAGCTGAAGCAGGAGAGCCTTACCCTGAGTTGGTGAATACGCCAGATTCAGACCCTGATGATGGGCCTAGTGCTGTAGAACCGCAAGTGGCAGCTAGAGAATGTGATAAAGAGGGAGACTGAATTTCCCGGAAGAGATTGAACTCCAAACCATTCTAGAGAACTCTGAAGAGTCTGATCTGAGTGATGAGGAATGTGAAGAGACTGTACTTAGAAGATCAAAACAAGCTGGATTACCTTGTGAAATGTATTCTTCCTCTGGATGAAATTATTTTGCTGCAAATGACAGAGATAGAGAGAGAGAGAGAGAGAGAGAGAGAGAGAGAGAGAGAGAGAGAGAGAGAGAGAGAGAGAGAGAGAGAGAGAGAGAGAGAAAGGGAGAGAGAGAGAGAATACTGGGATAACGGTGAAGTTTCAACTTAAACTTTGGGAACTTGATCTTAAATTTTATCTTACTTTTGAATTTCCTTTGCTGTCAAGATTAAGTGCTTTGAGACATCTTATCTTGGATTTGGCTGAATTTCCTTTTCTGAATGTGAGTAAATTATCTGTGCTAGTAGACAAACTGAAACATTTAATTCTGAAACTGGTTGTCAATAAACTTGAACCATTCCTTATAAGAGACATTTAAATAGACTTTGTAGGAGAAGTAAGAAGAGTACCAAGCCAGAGTTGCTGAAGAAGTGTGAGGTTGTCCATTATAAGAACAAGGAGCAGGCATTAGTAAGTCTCACAAAGATTTGTAAATAATCGAGTTACTGCAAATCTTATGAACGTTTGCTTTGCTGTTTGTACATGTCGAGATCGACAGAGAAGGCTCTGCTGCTGCTATTCTCCACCCACTGGTCTGACACTTAGAGAAGTAATGGAAGCTAACTTTCGTTATAGTAGACGTAGGTACATAAAATAGATACATTGCTAGTCGTAGTAGTAGTAGTACTAATTGCGTTGCTTGTCGGGCAATATTTGTCTAGATCGAGTATAGCAGAGGGCTAGACTAAACCCACATGCAAAGCTTTGCCTGTCACTGACTGTAATCATTATTTATTTGATGACCAAGAGTTACACATGGATTTATCTAAAGTACATTATTTTTGAACTCCTATACTAGATTGCTTTATGAATATGTTGAAATGGTGGAGCAAGGAACTGCTATGTATGTATGCAGGTACCTGCATAAATGGCGGAAGGTGTAACTTATCACCATATCCCTTTAATGTATAGGGTCTCTTGTAGCCTTCTGTTGAGTCTTTTCAATGGACAGGGTAATTTCCTGTATTATTATTTGAACTATGATTTGTTCCTCTCAGAAGTTCGTATGTGCAAACATCTTAATAAATATGCCTATTCCCAACTACATGATACATCCAAAAGATACTTGTCCCCGTTAAAACATTAGAAACTGTTGATGCTCAAGTATTGATTAAAATTGAATCGCGTTTAGAATCTATATTAGGCTATCGAGTCCCACTGTCCCCCCAGGTTATAATGCTAGGGATTTGTAATCAGGATATAGGGGAGGCCAACAGGAAACTGGTTTATATCACAATGGCTGTATTACGATTGTGTTTGGCTACTATGTGGCTTGATCCGGACCCTCCTACGTTACATATGTGGTTTAGTAAACTAATCTATGTTTATAACTGGGAGATATCTGTGTTTAGGAGACGAGGAAATCAGACAAGGGCCAAAGGTGAAAAAATATGGGAACCATTAACCAAGTGGTTAAATAAGGTTGAATAGTTAATGTGTTGTAATGTACCCCTTTGTCTGTATGTTTATATTTTCTTTTAACTCATATATATATATATATATATATATATATATTTTTTTTTTTTTTCGCTTTCTCTTCTTCCTTGTCGGATCCACCGGGGTGGGGGGATAAAAAATGTTAAATTGGACATCGGATATGGTTTTTTTTTTTTTTAATGTATATTGTTTTATATTTATGTTATGTTTCTGATGCCCTAATAAAAATAATTAAAAAAAAAAAAAAAAAAAAAAAAAAGAAACTGTTGATGCTCATAGACACAACTTAACTTGACAATTATTAGAGGTTGAGAAGACATTTTTTAACCTAATGGAGGATAAATACAGATCAGAGATCGCAAATGTCACTGGTTTAACAAAGATACCTACAAGGTCACAGGAAGAAATGAATCATTAGATACCAGAGAATACAGGAGCGTTGACCTTCGATTGGAAACATAAAGGAAAAAGGTTTGTGCAGAATGGCAAGAACTGATTAGACACTGTATTTGTGGGAAAGAGTAAATGTGATCATACATTTGAAGCTTGAGCCAGGTGGGAATTATATTTAGATGGAGAGGATCTTGTGATTCCTAGAGTTTATTTCATTTGTGGAAAATGTGTTTATTTTAAGTTACACAAGAAGTGGTATGGTACATGCTATATAAGTGTAGTTTTCCTCTAAATGTATCATGTGGAAAACATTGATGAGCCTGTGTGGAAACAGAGGACTAGGCCCAACCGTGAGCTAGTGCCAGAGAAATTGTGGGAGAAAATTCCATCTGTTGGAATAATACTGAATGACATTAAGATTAGAAAATTGTTAACTGTGGTTTACAAGCTACCTACTATTACTTCAGGAGCTTTGCTACTTACAGATACTGAAGTGGTTGCTATTAGGTCCATGGTTTTGCAGAATAGACTTGCGTTAGGCATTTTTCTCGCAAAGGAGAGCGGAGTCTGTTAAATGTTGAAGGTTCATCAGTGTTGCACTTACATTCCCAGCAACAGTAAGGATTTGCAAACATATATTAAGAATATTACTGATTTGCAGAAAGATTTGAAAGGTTTGATAGCAACAGGTGCATGGGAAGCAGTGGAAATTGATTCAGTGTGGAAGGCATATGGTTTGGAAACTTGTAAGGGGAAATAATGGGTTATATCTTTTTGCAATATCTATACTCTTGATCTTTAAGGTGTAGCAATGGGTAAAGGTGAGGAGTAAGGGAGTGAAAAGAAAGAGAGCGGATGTAGATTTGGAGGAGATTTAGAGCAAATATTACAATGACATTAAACATCTGGGGGATTCTAGACAGAAAATTATGAAGACCACTCAGTTTTAGTTGAGTTCATCTGACAAGAGATCGTTATCATGATGTGATGGCTTGATTCACGATTGAAGGGGAGATTGAAGCAGTGTAATTTTAGACATCACAGAAACGCAATATACTCATGTGCAATTATCATTCTATATGTTCAGTGTGCCCTAATGAAATTACTGAAAGTGAAGTATTCAATTGAACTTCTAAAATACTTGATTGTAGAGTGTTAGAGATTTATAGACGTGTGCATAATAATGTTTAGGCTACAAAGGAAAATGAAGTTATCATATATAGTTACATGGATGTTTCAACATTTATTCAAACTTCTCTCAAATATGTAACCATGCTTCCTTACTTAAGTTACCTTTATATAATTGCATTGATTTTGTGACTGTATGTGCATATATATATATATCTGAATGTCAGGTGCACATGTTCTTTTCCCAAAGTTAGCTTAACTAAATGCCTTAAGCTTTTGGGCTTAAATGTATGGCTCGCTTTGCATGTTCTACCCTCTGCAATTGCAGTGTCAAGGCTTCATAAGTTAGTAAAAGGCCTATAGTGTGTTGTAAAGATCGTGAGGTGAAGGGGGAATCTATTGGCAAGAAGAAGGCACGTTAACAAAGTAGGAAACCAACTCTCATAGCTGAAGAGGATTCTCAAGGTTGCCCTAATGTTCCAACTGGAAGGTGGGAAAATTAAGAGTGTATCCAATTTCTGCAGTGAGAAGGCAAAATCGCACTGGAGACAATGACATTGATTTTGTCTGTTAATTGGTATTTGCATTATTAGTTAGGCAGCAGATGACTCTGGGAGGGTCAGACCTTTTGCTATATTTCCCATTGTGCAGCTTTATGCTATGCTTTCCATTTGATTCTGAGAACTTGTACTGAAGGCTCCACTATGCTGACATCTTTCTTGCTCCTTTGATTTAATTAGGGTTTTACCCATCCTTAGTTTAGGATAGGAATAATTAGATGACCTTTAGATAGCCTTGTGTAGGGACTGGAGAATCAAATCATCAGATTCTCTTTCTTTTCTGTTGTCTGGTAAGAATGGCCCAGTGCCCTCTCAGCTGGTAACCGAGTTTGTTGCATGATGAGTGATGCAGAAAGGCACCAGTAGCTGATATGCCGCAGGCACAGTCGGTGCACAAATCTGTCACTTTTTTTACCTACTCAATGCATACCAACAGCTCGAACCTGGAGGGGTGTAATTCCGAGATGGGCTTTGGTGCTCACCAACTGGACCTGTCTCTCTATTGTAAATCTTGCAAATTTGAAGAAAGAAGGAACATTATCCATAAGAATGACAGACACAGGCTAAAGTGTAAAAGTTTACTTAGAGAATATAAAGCAGAAATACCTAGGCTGGAACACCAATCAGTTAGTATAATAATACATACATCATAGGTACAGAAAACTCAGTAAGGTTTAACAAATCCAGCATAGACTCGCTTCTAAGGTGGGTAAAATGGGTCTCTCTAACAGTAAAATTGTACTTCCTTTTATAGGACTTTAGACAAAAGATGTATTAAATTCACTGCTCACGTTCATGGTTTCTAGGATATGCACTAGTAGGGAACAAGGAAGAAGAAACATTTTACTGCAGATTACATTTCAGGATTCTCCCATTAAACTATTACATTAAATTCAGTGGTTCTCAGAGTCTATTCAGGTAGCACGAGTTGATACAAAGTATGTAATACAGTCTGGGGCAGTCAAGCTGACCTTGGTTAGGAACATTGTGTTCAGTGTGACAGGGAAAGCTTCAGTATTTCAATGTAATAGCTCACGATTCTTTTTTACAGCAAGGAAAACAACAGTAGCCTTGATCACATGGTGTATTAAGATGTCACATTCAAAATGGAAGAAGGCATAAAAGTGTCATAAGTTAGTGTAAACTCGATTTCTAGTACATTAACCACTACAAATAAAAAGGCAGATCCCACAGCAGTGAGCCACAAGCTGACATAATGGATAAAAAAACCTTGGAGTTAGGGTTGGAGCAGAAAACACCCTTTTAGTGACCTAGTCACATAATGTGTGACATTCCAGGGAAAAAAGTGTGTGTGATGGAGAGAATAGCAGCCTCCCAGGAGATAACAGTACTAGCATTGTTGTAAGTAATTACACAAGAAATAACACTAGTACTGGCAGAATTAGTTTCCACATATAAGTCATCTTAACTCTTCCTCTTGGTCTCCTTCTGTATCACTGTTTTTCTATCTTTTCCTGTCTCTCACTTTCCTGTCTCTGACTCGCCTCTCACTATCTTACCCCTCTTTCTCTCCCTGTCATTTTACCTGTTATCGTCACCGTTTTCCTTTCTTCATTTCACCCTCTCTTTCACTATTTTATCAACCCTCTACTGTATTTTCCTTTTGAGCAGACTTAAAAAGAAGTGTAGTACATACTTCACTAATAGCTTCTGAAAGATTGTTATGAAGCCGAGCATTCAAGTGTTCAGGCTGATGGGACGTGCAGCACATGTATGTGTCACAGCAGAATGTTCTCAGCTGGGAATGTATGCACACTCTGTCCTGGCCAGGATCAATACATGCATGCTTTGATAACTAGGACGCTATCTTCATAACCCCTCGCTTTACTGCCATGCTGACAAGCCTGACAGGCGGGACCAGTCAATAAATCCCGACAACAAATGGATGTGGATTTAATTTGTTTGCAATTGTCCTAGTGAAGGTTGTTTCAAGCTCCGTTGGGACACCTGTCCTTAGAAAATGATGTAACAAGAAGTGCATTGGTAATTTAACAGCAGTGAACTCCTCCTAGAAAATGGAACTGCAGAATTGCACGTTCTGTCATACCATTATTCGCTTTATCATTGCATGTTGTCTTTTTTATACAGTGGAGACAAGTCTGCACTGCTCCAAGGACACTGGTCATGTGGGAGAGAAAGAGAGAATGAAGGAAATCCTGCTAATGGAGGCATAAACAACATAGTCATATTTTTTTTAGAGTAATGTAATAGTACTATAATGTTAGTAAATTGTGATGGAAACGAAAATGTTGCCCTAGGGTGCACAATTTGCTAACATGGTGTTATCCCACAGCATTGTATCTTTATGAAACTGAGCACAACTGGACGAAAATGCTATGCACTTATAAATGTTCACCTGATCTTTGCACAACATGTAAACATTGCAGACCTATCAATAAAGGGTGTTATGGTCTTTCTTTATATGGCTTTCAGGCGTCTCTAAACAATAAGAAAACTCAGTTTTTATCAGGCGGTGAGTAGGTTTGATGTTCAGGCTGTTGCTGTAATTCAGAAAGTCTAGAAGTCATTAAGAAATAAAGTCTTGATGAGGTGTGTACTGAGAAATTGAGTAGCTGTGTGTTCTAGTTTTTAAATCTGGGCGAACGACTAAAAACTCATATATGTATTTTATTGCAGTATGTAGTGAGGAGCCATCATGTGGTCAAAGGCCAAAGAAGTGGACGAGTGCAGTCATCCCTATGTATGACCACAATATTTCATCCTACGATTGTAACATCTGTGTCCCTTCGGAATCTGTCTTTACAAACAGGTAAAGGCCCTGCTTGATCAAACTGATGTTACCATTAGCTGCCAAACACCATGCTTCAGGGCCTAAATTGTACTTGTCACATCAATGCTATCAGATTTGTTAGTCCAATCCAATTTCTGGTTGCTAGGCAACTGCTTGGTTTTCAATGAATGGTATGCGCCGAGGTGAGTAGTAGAGAGCTGAGTTGATTGACAGTGCAAGAGTATGTCTGAAGGCGGTTAAAGGTTTCTGCAGTAGGTGGTTTTTACATTGTATTTGGACCCTGGCACAGTTTTGCGGTATTCGAATTAGCCGCCATTCTTCACTTCAATAATGAATACGACAAGCACATCACTTATACTCGTTAATAGAACTTTTCAATTTCTTTGTTTTCATGAAATAATTTGAAAACGGAAAGATTGTCAGGGGTATTTAACAATAAGTTCCCCTATTTTAGATCGTTATCATTTTTGTGGACAAATAAAAAGAATGCCTCAGATTCCGCGGATTTTACATACTCAAGTATGAATCGGCACTTCTCACAGTTTAAGTGCTGGAGCGAGGTTTTCCCTAAGAAACGTATACCTCCTCCATTTCATCATTTTGAATTAACATGAATAATTGATTAACATTAATAGTATTAATTGTTTGCTGTGGGTTTAATTAATCAACATTACTAAATCGAAAATACACGTGGGAATCGCATTTGCATGGCTTGATTGATACGTAAACTAATTTCGTACGCATACTAATGTCGGATATTTAGAAATTGCATGATATATGTTGCTTTGTAATGTGATTTGTGAATCGTGCTTTAAATTGTGAGTATAAACTGCAATGCGTGTTGCTTTTGCTAGATAAATGCACACACATAGAGGGGTTAGTGAGGGAATAACATTTTAATAGTCATTTCCATGTATTAATTACGTTTTATGTTTCTTTGCTTAAGTTGACCTTTCTGGAGTGGCCACAAAATGGCTGCCATCCCTATTCTGACGCCCCGACATGACACAGAAGTCACTGAGTGAAGTGCGCCTGCGCTAAAAGATGAGCAACAATAACCTCGTCCTGACCCCAGGCAGACTGTACCCGTGAAGGTTATCCTGGGAGGAGCGCCAAGCATCAAACAAAGAACTTTGTTGAACTATGAACTGTTATAAATGATGACACTAAGGACAACAACCCTGCATGGGAATCAACCTGCCCTGAATGGACTAGAAACTGTTGCAAATCAATTTACAAATTGAGAAGTTGCATCTAATGCAACGTTTAATATATGAGAAACAGGAGGAGTGATCCTGGTTAACCAATTAAAATTGTTCTGAAACATGTATTGAAACATTTGCCGATAAAAATTTATTATAAAAGTAGACTAGAGAGGGTAGGTCTTAGAGCACTCTATTCCTTGCACACCATCACTTTACTAGATTGCCCGACGTTATGCTGACGGAGAGGACGGTGACACTGCTGGACAGCTGCTGCCAGAGACTCTGATGGACTGATCCAATCAATTTACAACTGATTCCTTGATTTATGGGCATAGAGACGAAAGATCTGAAATTGACATAGAGGATGACATTTAGCCAGATTAGGTAAATATGCGAACCAAAAATATTGAATGCTATAAGATTTCCTTATGCTTTAATTAGATAAACATATTGTTGTATTTAAAGAACTGTGTTGGGCTATTATTTGAGGTATTTCAATGTATATTGATTATTAAGAATTAAGGGTTGCTATTCCCAGCAACTGACTGATCCATGGCCAATAGTATGGGAGGAACTGCTAGGTTATCATGTATTGAGATCCTGGTGAGGTAGGGAGGTATAGGTAAACTTGTCGATACTCATCAGGTGATCGGTGCACTCTTCCTCCCATTTCCAGTGCATGAAGTAAAGAAAGAAACTCCCTCTCTCGAGGACCATTAATGCTGAAAGTAGAATGAATTATTGGTGTTATGGGCCCCACCAGTGAATGAGTGAATGAAATGTGGTCCGGTCTGTAGCGAGGGGATTTGTGGTGTTCAGCGCTGGAGCATAAGCAGGCCTCAGACAGCAGAGCTATCGCTCCACTCTCACCTACACTATTCCAGTCATAAGGGGCCGCGCATATTATATTCAATGCGGCTCCGGCGGCATCTGCTATTTGTGGGACTAGGAGCCGGCACCCAGTTGGCCTGTAACATCCCCCGGAGCCGCTCTTTGCAATCTCCGCACGGGGTTCTCAGCACTTCCTTCCCTCATCCATCGTTATTCCGGTGTCCGATCTCTTCGTCATCAACAGAGCTCCTCGTGACAGCGGGCCTGTTCCGTGGCTGCCCCATCCATTACGTCCCCTTCACAGACCTGGCTGGCACCATCGTTTTCCTTTAAGTGCTTTATTTACCTAGATTCTTTTAATCCACGTATCCCTATCGCTAACAGTCTTGTTTTCCTTTTTTCACTACCAATGCTATTCACCCTATTCCCCCTAACACCTTTTGCATTAATTCAGCATGAAAAAAGCACATTTGTATTTTCCTCGGGGATTCTTCATAGTACTTTTCGCCCAAAATGTCACATCACATTTTTTTTTTATTAACGTAGTTTTCTGTTTTATTGCATTTGATATTTCTTTCAGCACGCTGATTTGGAACCGTAGGAACGGGTTTAAATAACTTATGTACGTTTTTTGTTTAGAGCTCTGTGACTTTGCAGCTACTGCAGAGCACTTACGGCGAGGGAGGGGGGCTGGGGGGACTGTAGGTGATAACTTGTTGAGTACAGGGATTTCTTTTAATCTCACACGGATACCTTTAGTCATTCCAAGGCTTTTTAAACAGGCATCACTTCAGACCCGGAGTAGCACTTCTGAAAACGTAGCATGCATGCTTGTTTCAAGAGAATACATAGCAAGCAGTAATGCTCTTATGTGGCACTCTAGAGATGAGGGGTTGAAACTGGAAAATGCATGAACTCGGCGCAGCAGGAAGTGTAGATTTTTCTTTAACATGCCTTAGATCCATCCACTTTGGAAATAAATAAAGTTATTTGTTTTATTGTTGGTGGACCGTAGCTGCTTATACGTTCTTTGTAATAGTTAACTTACAGCTTTCCCTCCTATGTGTTATGTTTCCTGGCAGTACTGACACACACTGTATGAAATTATAAACATTGTACGGGCAGACTAGAAGTATTTATGCCAATCCACTTCCAAAGTTCTAGATTTAAGTCAATCTAGTTGGTGTATTTGCAATCATTGTGATTTTACATTGCAAAGACCTCTTCATGCATTATGTTCCATTTCTGTGATCGCTCGCACCAGTGAAATGAGATTCCATAGGAGAACACACTGTCTTGTTGCAATTAGAGACATGTTTGTAAACCATCCTTTTTTCAGAAAATTCTTCGTACTAGAGCAGCAGCTCCATTGTATGAAAACAGAAAATTAATTTAAGGAAATAGTGTCATCATATTGATGTACAGCACTACACAGTCAATGGATGTATTTATTGTATAGCTAAAACCATTGCAAGTGTGTCAGTGTGTTCAAAAGTTAATATGGGCAAATGATAACATCAGCATACGCAAAGATTGTCCTCTAAAGCGCATACAAATTGGCAATTTCTTAAATGATAAATAATTCAATCGTACCTTCCTGCTTCCTCAAATTTGCTTGAAAATGCACCATTTGTCCACTCTTTTTTTTAAAATCTTCTCGGGGGAGAACCCCTCCACCCCCAACCCCCTGTAGGTTGTTCGGGCTCACTCGCTACGATCACTTGCCGGAGTGCAGTACGACTATAATTTTACGCCTCACCACTTTCAAATGTCACCAGCCACCACTGATTTAAAGCATGTGAAACACGGGGCCTTTGTAACTTTGCTGTTCAAATCCTGGCTTTGTAAATTTGGAATAATTTGGCCTCAACCCTCATTCTAGTGGCAAAACTTGAAAGTTTTGTGTCCCTTGGGGGATAGCACTGCTACCTAATGCAAAGGATACTAAGATTTGTGTGACGTAAGAAATAGTTTTCCTATCTATAGTCAAAGAACACAAGTGATGTCATTTAGGAGACAGCTCTGCTGGGTGAACCCTCAGCCGGAAAGCAGTGCCAATCTTGAGCTGTATTTCTGCTATGTACATAAGTAATGTCTGTACAATTTGTAAATGCTAAAGAATAAACATTGCTCTCTAACTAAGCCTCTTTTGCAAAAGACCTGAAAGAAACATAATAAAACATAAAAATAGGAAAAGATTCATAGGATCGACATTAAAGATCACTGGATACATGAAATATCAGTGCTCTTTTAGCAGTTCGCGGGTTTTGAAGCCGTGATGGATGAGCAGAACTCTTCTTTAAAGAAGAGGAGGATGGGACAACTCAGGGTGCTGCAGCAAAGGTGGTCTGGAGAGAGACATAGATAAGAGGAATAGACTAAGGGCCTTATTTAGAGTTTGGGGGGAGTTAATCCATCATAAATGTAACAGATAGCCTAGCCACCAAATTCAAGGTGCATTATAGCCTATGGCGTTTGTAATATAGCAGATGGGTTAGCCGCCACGCTTTTACGGAGTTTCTCATCCAGCAGACTCTAAATAAGTCCCACAAGTCTGCTATCTACCTTTCTTGGAAAAGATCTACAGCCAGACATACTTACATACTGATCGCAAAAAGGGGTTACAAATTGCGCACCAAATTGTTGAGACTAGCATTTTATTTTACAAACTAACCTGCATACCAAGGTGTACCACTGTGATTGACTGCAGCGACACGGATGATGAGCAGACCCTCATCCCTGCCCTGGCAGTTCGAAATGGAGAGTTTTCTTTTTTTTATATAGTTTGAGTTCCTCAATTGATCGGGCCTGATTAAAAAAAAAAAAAAAATCCATGTTGAAAAACTTCAGTGACAGTTGGCACTGGTTCCCTGGGCTTCTGCCTACCCTCTCCCCTTGTTTTTTACCACGCTGGTTCCCAAACAGGAAGGGGTCCAATGGGGGGGGACCTTCCTCTTTGCAAATCAGTTTCTAGTTCCAGCATAGGAGACCACAACTGATCAATGATCTGGGACCATAATTATGGTCCTTTCAAATTGTGATTCAGTAATAATTTCTAAACTCCTTTTACAATTCAAATAGAAAAAATGATTTTGTACATATATACATATATAAAAGGGTATATGTGGTCGCAATATTTTTTTTTTAACTGAACAGGAGAGTTTGCAAACATTAAACCCTTTGAACGTCTGTCCCCAAGTTCTCCCCTTCCTCAATCTCAACTTATCTCATCCTCACCAACCTGACACATGCTGGTCTTTCAGCTTCTTAACAGTACAACTCTGCCATGCCAAAACTCCAAATCCCAGCTCCTGGCAGACTGTTGCACTGCCACTGTGCTTTACGGGTAATAAACCAAATCTGTAGCAGCCATTCTGGAGTAATGGGAGAAGGTAAGGCATGCCGCAAAGAAAGTTGCTACACCCAAGTGTCACTTAGGGTGCTATGTCATGTCATAATTGTTGGCACTAGAGTGGGCAGATTCCACAACTGCAGCATCTTAAAGGTTAATTTAATTACATTTTGTACATGAGGTGTGAGGTCCCTAGTTCTCGTACTCTTTTACATGAATTCACCAATTATCATTCCCGCTGTGTTCTTGTTATAGTTCCTACTGCTTCCAAGCCTATCATGGAAACAGTGGTAGGTTCTGGAATATTGCTGTCACCTCGAACTGAGAGTTGGATGATCCGACAATTGGCAACAGGTTGAATACAGCAGTAAAACTCTATATACAGCTTGCTTATAATAATGAACCTTACTTTCATTAACTCATTTTCTATCATTCTCCTGCGCGGACGCTTCTGACATATGGCGACGAGCAGCACCCACCTTGCAGTTGATGTCTGCATTCTTCTGGGTACGGATCTCCGACGAACCAAGGCAACACGAGCACTACAGCATTCTTGTCTTGTCATCATATTTCTGGAGAAAGAAATTGCTGGACTTATTATCCTCAGATCCTGTTCCAGGAGCAAAGGGAGTATTGAGATGCACAGGTCAGGCACCGCCAGGCAGCAGAGGCCTAGCTTGAAATTGACCAAAGCTGACATCACGGTATGTGCTAGCATGCACCTTGAGGTTGATGTGATGAAACTTGATGCTGAGGGGAGGCACTGCGGATCTGTCTCTGCGATGCTTCCTTAATATACCAGTACCCCTGAAGACCTCATCTTTATTGGTAATGTGTGCCTAATGTGAGGTCCCTGTTCTCATAATTCAGGCACACAGAGAAGTGTGCCGCCCGGTTGAAGATGTTCTTATTATCGCTGGTGCTGCTACCGGATTTCACAAAGGAAGACTTCGTTTGATGCTATTTTTCTGCTGTGTGTGCACACAGCAGGGCATAAAGGAGGCTTGTTTTGTGCACATTTTTTGAAGTACATAAAGCTAGTTCCACTTCATCATATGAGAATGGTGCAATATTTATTTGGAGTTCATTCAAATTTGAGTGTTTAACTTTTTATGAGTCCTAACATGGAAAGTGAAAGTGCTCAGTAAGTATTTTTAGGTGTTCTAGGAAATCTAAATATAAACTGGAAGCGACAGCACAGTAACATTGAGAAATATACCATTGCCATGTGTATTGCACAGCTGCTTGGGAGCAGATGGTAAAAGGATTTTGAATCATCTATCTGAAATTGAGGCTGGCAATGCTCATTTCAGTCATGGAATGAGTATTTTGAGGCAGCTAAGTGTCCACAAAGTCATTTCTCCCAAGAACCCAACATTATGCAGGCACCAGTTTCTCACCAGATGACAATTGGTTCCTGATACAATCCATCACTATATAGCTGACTTATGCATTTTTCTTTAATTGTCTGACACTGAGGGCTCTACCGATCGGTACTGGCATGATCAAATTGTCATAGGCTGTTCTGAAAAGAAAGACATGAAGCAGTTAGTGTGCAGCAGGAATCTGCTTTTTGCTGGATCGATTGATATAAACAAAGGTATAGACCGGTTAGCCATGGCCACTGGGGAGTTCAACAAATTGGACACTAGTAATTCCTCTGCATGTTAGTATTGTCTCTAACTATCTAAAACAAAATTGTAGTAAAGAGGAGTTTACATGAAGAGACTAGACTAATCCAACTAATGGATATTATTAATTCTCTCCCATGGATAATGCTAGTTAATCAAGCAACAAGCGTGGGGTGCTGGTCACGGCGGTAAAGCGTGTAATGCCAATCTAGAGCCTTTATTAGCAGCTTGCAATTAGATTGTTTGGCTCAGAAGATATGCAAATTAGCATTACAAGTGGAGTAAGAATGACCCTTTGTGTGATACTATAGTAGACAAAACAACTTACTGCTGATTTTGGATCTCCTACCACCATATTATCAGACCAGTTGTTTTTCTCAGAAAGGCCTAACACTGACCTGCACCATCTGGTACAAATCTCATTGCTTACTGGGGAAGTAAAATTGATATGCTAAAATATTTTTAGGAGATTGCAGCGTGAAGTGTGCATACATTTTTCTTTATTTGTACTCTTACTCTCCTTAATTTTCTAACCGTACTGGGGCCTTTACGATTTCACAGTCTGAAACATTTCCATTACCACAGAGGCAATAATCCTCTGATGAATCTTTCTCCGCTGATAGGAGAAGTGGAAATTAAGGTGATCAAACTGCACGTTAGCTGTGCAATGAGGATCATTAATGACAGCCAACTGACAGATTTGAAATCAGATTTAGATATACCACACTCAAGACCATGTTGTAGAATTAAAGAATAACAACTGGAAGACTCAACCTCCTAACGAAGTTAAGTTGAGTGAGGATTATGTAAACCAAAAGCTCAGATGCTAGAGCTCATTGATTCTTCCTACAACACATTTAAAACATCATTACAATAGGACAGTTTCAATGGAAGAACCAACAGGACTCTATAATAGACTCAGACAAATTTAGAATAATTTGGTTATCGTATTAAAGAATCAAACATTCCTTTAAATAAGCAATTTCTTAAGGACTTCAGTCAAGAATATCACAGCTTGCATTAAAGCACCCAACATTTAGGCAAATCTTCATCAATGGTTATAAAAGTTCTACTTACAAAGTTACAGAGTCCTGCTACCATTAGGGCAGAAGGCTAGTTCAGATCTCTAACAGCTCAGGTACTACAAAAGAGGGAAATGTTGAGACTTAAAATCCATTAAGGGCAAGTCCATTAGCTTGAAGCTAAAGATATAAGGGAACATATGTAAATAAAAATAGTTTGGCAAAAAAGGTCTCAGTCTATCAGCTACCGATTGTAGTATCGACAAACAATCCAAGGAAAAGATCTATCAGCTTAGCAAATCAAAGGTGATTGCTGCCCCTCTTTTGGGGTTTCTTCTTTTATAAAGTGTTAGCAATGTCCAGTGGCATGGCATCACTCCACCATCAAAAGACTATCACATGTCCATAGTCACATATTGCCCCCCACATCGTTTGCAACATCAAGGCTGTTTCCCATGCGAGTCACGAGAAACTAAAGCTTGAGAGTACTCATAGACCTAACAGTAGACGACAAGAAATATAACGTTGCGACTTATAGCCATAGCTGGCATTCTATTTCCACTGGAATATTTCACTGTGAAGGTTGAAAAAGCATACCAGAATGTCAGGGTGTAGTCATGTACAGGACAAATAAGTAACATTTCATTTTCAAAGAACAATCCATTGTATTAAATCAGGGGAAAGGTCAACACCAGAGAAACGGCATTTCAAGAAGGCCTTCAAGTTAGCATCCCCTGTCGAAACGAAATGAGATTTAAGCTTTCCTTCGAATATAATGAAATTAAATCAATTCAAGAGAAGAATGAATACATTTTTACAAAATATTATTACATGGAAATGGCTAAAGTTAGAAACACCCTTCTACCACAAACTTTTACGATATTCATATAAATGCACATTTTTGAAATTTCACTGTACACAATTTGTTCCTAATAGTTCATAAACTATAAAGTCTCTAGTATCAAACTTCAAAACCTCAAGCTAATACTTCATTGCTACATATTTTTGCACCAAATTTTCTAGCTGGTGCATTCTCAGCAAAAAGCATGAAAAGCACTAGGCCACTTCATATAGCATCTCAATAAAACATTAATAAGCAATATGTGCATTAAAATTCATTATCTCAACTTGTTTATATGTATTCGTGTTGTCTTCTAAATGTTTTCTTCATCTCATATTTTAAAGCATGCATTTACAGTGCTTCTACTACATTTGTGTCACTGTGCAACGTGTACTTTCAGCTTTTTGTGTCTTCTATGTGTAAACATCTCTTGTACACAAAATTATTCTGAAATATTTGGCTATTGTTAGACTTGGCATCTTTTGGCTTGTTTACCCTGAGTTTTTGCTTTCTGACCTCCCGGTTTTGACTCTGTTTTTGCTGGTGTAATGATTCTGCGCACTTTTCTCACTGCTGATCAGTGGTAAGTGCTCCTGTGGTAAAATGTGTTATGGATTGGTGTTTCCATGATTGACCTATTTGATTTATGTGTCAGTCCCTAGTAAAGTGCACCGCTAGTGCCAGGGCATATAAATCAAATGCTGTTGGTGGGCTGCAGCACTGGCTTGTGCCACCCACGCAAACAGCCCGTAAAGTGTAACTCTGGCTTGCCATTGCAGAGCCTGTGTGCAGCCTGGGGCTGCCATGTCCACTTGGCAAGTGCACACACTTGCCAGTCCCCAAACCTTCCCTTTTCTACATGGTAGTCACCCCTAAGGTAGACCCAAGGTACCACTGTGCGCGGGGTGCATTGTGTGCGAAAGGTAGGACATGCCCTCGTGTGTGTGGCATGTCCTGATAGTGAATTACAGCCTACTTCGTTTTTCACTATTGCAAGGCTACCTGTTCCCCATAGGCCAGAATGGGCAGTTTGATTATAACATCCTATAATCCTAACTGACCCAGGGAACCCGGTAGAAATTCGAGTTTAGTATGCCTGAACTCAGAATGATAAAATACATCTTTTTGTGAAGATGGTTTTAACATTCTGTGTTTGAAAATACCACTTTTAGAAAGTAGGTATTTTCTGACCTAACCATCCAGCCTACCTCTGCTAGCTTGTGTATTGTCTGTCTGGTTTGTGAGTGACAGGGGCTGGGGGAGACTCCAGGAGACAGGGTGAGTCAGAACAGGGCTGAATAGACCTATCTGCACATATATGGGTGGGAGGAGTAGCACCTGGGTCTGAATAGGGCTGTGCCTTCCTCCCACGATGCTGGCTCCACCTCCTGTGGTGCGTCTGAGGACGCTGGCCCACACTGACAAAGGAAGAAGGTGCACACTGGCAGAATGCACCCAGAACTGGTTTGAACTAGGTATAAGCCCCTCTGCCTTCAGAGGACAAAGGATTTGCTAGTATAAATATTGGGGCCCAGACCCCAAGATTTCAGAACTCTTTTGGATCAAGAAGACTGCCAAGAAGAAGAGCTGGGGAAGCATGAGGAGGAACTACCACTTTGCTGTGTGCTTTGCTGTGTTGGCCTGCAGTGGCTGCTTCTCTCTTGGGCAGTGAATGGACTGGACTGAACTTTCTGCAATCTACTCTTGTGAGTTTCTCCACGGGCTTGAGGTAGAGCTTGCCCCCTGTTCAAGAAGTCTCAGGAACAGCAAAGACTTTAAGCTCAACGCCGTCTACAGCGCCACTGCCGACTCCGTGTCCTGAAGGCACACATAGGGCACCACCGTGACGCAGCACCGCAACCCTGGTCTCACCGACGACGCCTGCTGATGCCGCTACTGAGCCGCTGCTTGCACTGCGACCCATGGGCACCGCACTCCGTACCGCCTCGCTTCACGACAATGCCTTGGTATCCCCAACGCCGCCGCTCCACACCGAAATCGATGCCGCTGCTTGCCCCGTGGTTCGAGGGCACCGCTCGTAAAGTTACACGACGCACCACCCTCATCCCGCACCGCAGCCTTGGCTTACCGACGCCGGTGCCATTGACTCCAGTTCGTTCGCCGACGACTGCGCTTCGGCAACAATGACGCCGCTGCTTGCACCGTGTCCTGCCAGCACGTGACGAGCACCGCCTTCATCTCACACCGCGACCCTGGTCTCACCGCTGCCGCCATCTGACACCGCCACCGAGCCGCTGCTCTTACTGTGACCTGAGGGCACCGCATGCTCCACCGCTGTACTTCGCACCGCAGCACCCAACGCCTGCCGATGCCAGCGCTCCTGACTTTAACAAAGAGGAGTTCGATCTGCAACGCGTGTGACTTCGAGGGCCCGACGACTCCTGCACCGACCTCCGGAACCGACACCTGCAGACGCCGTGTTTTTGGCAGCTCAACGAGAGG
The DNA here is from genome assembly GCF_964204655.1 of Triturus cristatus. Classification (NCBI taxonomy): domain Eukaryota; kingdom Metazoa; phylum Chordata; class Amphibia; order Caudata; family Salamandridae; genus Triturus; species Triturus cristatus. The sequence goes on along the minus strand of NC_140580.1, from coordinate 165,740,978 downwards.
TCATCAACGCTCTACATTTCTGAAAGGTACTGTTTGCGGGTCTTACCGACACCGTAGCTGGCCCATGACGCCGCGGTCAGCCAGAACTGTTTGGATTTGTTTGCTCACAATGCCGTGATAGCCCCGGACGGAGCTATCGACATTAAGGAACTCTTTTTCAAGGATAATTTGACAACTGAAGATTTTTAAGTACTGTGGATTTTTATCATTTTGGTCTTGTCTTAAGTATATAAAAATATTGGTTATTTTTCTAAACTGGTGGGGTGTCCGTTTGTAGTGCTTACACTGTATTACTGTTGGTTATGTGCAAATACTTTACACACTGCCTCTAAGATAACCCTGACTGCTCGTGCCAAGCTACCAAGGGGGTGAGCAGGGGTTATTTTAGGAGTGTAACTCCCTTATCCTGACTAGGAATAAGGGTCCCTATTTGGACAAAGGTGCAAGCCCTTGCCAACTAGAGACCCCCATTTCTAACAGCTATCTTGGTGTGCCATAAGGTTAAGAATGTACCTCCGCCCGTACACCTCCGCTGTGAAACTGTTCAGATGTGGAGTTCCTCAAGGCTCTGCCATGAGCCCGCTACGTTTCAATATTTATTTGACTCCACTGGCAGCTCTCATCACTAGGAGAGGAGTCAAGGTGATATCCTATGTGGACGACACACAGCTGGTGTTTTCCTTTAAATATCACTGAGCTGCAGCTTTTGACTCTTTCAGAGACTGTCTTAAAGACATAACGATCTGGATGAACAGAAACTTCTTAAAACTTAATGCCGATAAAACGGGGGTCTTATTTTTTAACCGAGACTCCCCCCTGCCCACAGGCCTATGGTGCCCTGGAGAACTCATCGCCCCGCCTGCACCTAAAGACTGTGGAAGAGGTGTGGTGCTGCGGTGAGGGCGACTGACTCTTGAATCTGGGGATCACGGTTCGATCCCTGGCGCCGGCGGCAGATTAGCCCAGCACCATGTGACTCTGGGCAATAGCTTGCTTAATCTTCCCGACGGCCCCCAGTGCCTAGAGACCCTTACGGGTGATTGTTCGTGCTTTACAAATGTGGATTATTTATTATTTTATTATTAAACCTAGGTGTCAGGTGGGACAAAGACCTGACCCTTTCGGCCCAAGTCCGACAAGTCTTGGCTGCCTGTTTTGGAAAGATGAGACTCAAAACAGAGGAACCCATCAGTCCTTGACCCATGTATAACGGGCTGAGTCAAGGGTATGGTGGGACATTTGTAAATCTGTAATTTTGCAAGTTTGATACTCCCAACTTGGTTTTCATGACAACACAAAATTGCTATTTCTTGGACTTGGCCCTTTTTGGCTAACGTTCCCTAAACTTTTTGCCTCCCCCTAGACCTTTTTTCTGACATAATGTTTCCAACTTAGATGCTTTGGGCACTTTGTCACTGCTGATCAGTATCAAAGTGCAAGTGCTCCCTGTATAAAGTGTTATGGTAATTGATTGTCCATAATCAGTATGTTTGCCTTACTAATACAGTCCCTAGTAAAGTGCACTATTTGTGCCAGGGCTGGTAATGCAAATGCTACTAGTAGGCCTGCAGCACTAATTGTGCCACCCACACAAGTAGCCCTAAAGAGAGAACTCAGGCCTGCCACTGCAGTGCCTACGTGCAGTTTGCTAACTGCCATGTTGTCCTGAAAGTACACCCACTTGTCAGGCCTTACCTCTTCCTGGTTGTGGATTGACTGTCTGTATTTGAATGTGACAGGATCTGGGAAGTGTCTTGACCCAGGGGAGGTGTCGGTGAGACAGCAACAGGCTGACCTGCATCCGGAGTGTAGGGGAGAGGAGTAGCCCTTTGGAGGTGAAGAGGCCTGGGCTGCTGCCATCAAAGAATGGCTCCACCTTCTGCTAAGTGATTGAGGAACCAGACCCCCACTATCAAAGGAAGAAGGTGTCACTGGCAGGGAGACTCCCAGAACTGGTTTGGACAGGGGTCAGTGCCCCCTGAACACAATGACTTCAAAGACATTTAGGAGTATAACTATGAGAGTGAAACCCCTGGACTTTGGACTGATCAAGACTGAAGAGGATTGAAACTACTTGGCGGTCAAGAAGAACCTCTGCCAAGGAAGAACAGCTGAAGAGACTAAAGAGAAGGACTGACCCTTGCTGTGTGTTCTGGGGCTGGCCTGCTGATTTAACTAAGGAGAGGCTAAGGGACTTCGCTGTGTGATGTGTCCCCCTGCTTGAAAGGACTTTGCTGTGCGCTGTGTCCCGAAGTAACGTATCTCCAAGGGTCCGAGGAGAGCTGGCTCCCTGTTGTGGAAACTCAGGAATATCAAAGTTTCCAAGTGTGTCTCAGCTGCGCTTTGTGAGTGTGCTTTTTGCAGCCTGAGACCTTCGTAAGAACTGCCCCGTGATCGTGTGCACCCGGAGTCCAAGTGAGTCTCTGCGATGATGTGTGCGTGTGCTTCGTGCAGCCTGAGGCCTTCATGAGGATTGCCCTGTTATCGTGTGCACCCGGAACTCAAGTGAGTCTCAGCGACGCTGTGTGCGTGTGCTTTTTGCAGCCTGAGACCTTCGCAAGAACTGCTCAGTGATCCTGTGCACCCGGAGTCCAAGTGAGTCTCAGCGACGCTGTGTGCTTCGTGCAACCTGAGACCTTCATGAGGATTGCCCCATGATCGTATGCACATGGAGCTCAAGTGAGTCTCAGCAACGCTGTATGTATGCGTTTCGTGCAGCCTGAGACTTTCTTAAGCATTGCCCCTGGACTGTGTGCACACGGAGTCCAACTGAGTCTCAGCGACGCTTTGTGCATGTGCTTTTTGCAGACTGAGACCTTCGCAAGAACTGCCCAGTGATCCTGTGCACCCGGAGTCCAAGTGAGTCTCAGCGACGCTGTGTGCTTTGTGCAGCCTGAGGCACTTTGTGAGGATTGCCCCATGATCGTGGGCACATGGAGCCCAACTGAATCTCAGCGACGCTTTGTGCGTGTGCAGCCTGTGACTGCCGTGGAGTCCATGGTGCTGGTTGGAAAGTGCCCCGTGACTGCAGTGCCCCCGCAGCGTGAATCATCGTCCACGCTGCTGTGAAGCTGTTTGTGGCCTGAACCGACATCGTAACGGAGGCTGCAAATCAAGATCACCGCCGCCGGCCATGCCGGAATGTGCTGAAGGATTTCGTAAAGCTAAGGAAGTCGTGAGGTAATCGTGATCGTTGTTCGCAAGAGGAATCTACCAAAGATCATCAGCAACGGAGAAGGCAGCGCCGTAACCTGGCTGGCTACAGCGTCGCCTTGCATTGGAGCTGTGTTGTCATCGGAAGCGCCCAGCAGGACATCTGACGAGCGGGGAGAGAGAGAGAGAGAGAGCGAGGCAGCGCATCCCTCAGTTAAGGCTTGGACTCCGGTCAGGAGCCGCAAGCATGTGTGACCTGGGGAGGTGTGCAAGAGGAGTACAGGAGTGCTCCCGTCTCTCTCCTGCTGCATCGCATTAGACGCGCTGAGTCTTCGAGCGGCCCGGACCTGCCCGGCAGTACCGGGGCCGCCCTCGGAAGTTCAAGACTGTTGTCTGTGGTTGGGGCCTAGTGGTGCCCGCGCCAATCGCGTCGATTGGCTTGGTATTATTCCTGCATTACGTACTGCCTTATTACTTGCATTAGGGATTGTATCATTCCTGCATTACGAACTGCCTGATTACGTGCATTGAGGATTGTATTATTCCTGCATTATGAACTGCCTGTTTACGTGCATCGAGGATTCAATTATTCTTGCGTTACGAACCGCCTTATTACTTGCATTAAGTAGTGCGTTATATTTGCATGACGAACTGCCTGATTAGGTGCATTGAGGATTGCATTATTCTTGCATTACGAACTGCATTAGTCTGACAATAGGAACTGCATTACGAACTGCATAGCATTGCATTAGGACTGCATTTGAACATCGTGAATTGCTCAGTAATACAGCAAGAACCTACAAGTGTTTGTTGGCCTAATAACCGGCAAAGTGAAATATTACGAATACGCATATGTTGGATTTCCATCGTCTGGTATTACCGTATTTTTCTTCGTGATAAAGATATCGCTATGTTCATACATCAGTGTGGTGTGTCCATTTGTGGCGTTTTCACTGTGTCACTGGGAGTGTGGTTGCAAATACTTTACACATTGCCTTGAAGATAATCCTGGCTGCTCGTGCCAAGCTACCAGGGGGGGAGCAGGGGTTATCAAAGAGGGTGTCCCTCCTTTCCCTGACTAGAAGCAAGGGTCCCTATTTGGAATAAGGCAACTGCCTCAGTCAACTAGAGACCCCCAGGTCTAACACTAGTTATGAGCGTGTTACTGATAACTATGATACTCAGATACAATCAGGAATAAAAATTGCTCGCCCATGAGTTTACGTGTCACCTTTGCTATATCTGACTTCCTTATCCTTGCATAGTCTCCACCTTGTAATGGCATCATTGCCACGAACAAACACGGGTGTTGTGAATGCCACAATTTGTTTGATGTCAATAAATGCATGCGTGGGTGACCTTCTGCCACAATGTTTTTCTGAATGGTATACGACAATATGAATGCTTACCGAACAGGATGCTAGCAATATCTCCATATTTTTATTCCACTCTTTTCTATTTCAGGTCTCTCAACAACACAAGGTGCCACATAAACTTGTGCTATCAAGCCCGGCTGCCGACTTAATTAATTTGCCTAATACACACACTAGCCCTGCAGTAGTGTAAGACTTTTTAGGAAATTCACCTGTATGGTCCTGCCGAATTGCTAATAGACCCTTTAGGGGCTTACCTGGCAAGAAACATGTTGACCAAACAAAACTAAATAGCACCTCTGTTCAATAGGATCATTGTCCCCGATATGAGCAACATTGTTTTTGCTTAGGTTAGCAAGCCAGGATTAACAAAAATGTTTTTATTAAGAGTCTCCCTAAACCTATTTTAAAATTCTTCACTCACTACTCTACACACCTCAGTTCATATATCCTCACTCACCAAACAGCTTTATCAAAAGAACTCTGCCAAAGAGCTCCTTCACGGGTGCCTGTCGGCATTGCAGCGCCGGCCCGATGAGGAGCATGCCTAATGATGAAGCATGACACCTTCTAGCTGTTTGAGGGCACTTCCTCCATTTGGAGGTTCTCCCAGAGACCTGACCGCCACTAATACCCTTAGGAACGGCACACACATGTATTTGGAAAGTTGAGAACCATCTGAAAATTCCTGGACTTCCTGCCCTTGTGACCTCTCACCTTGACAATGCTAGCGACCTTTACCTGGGCTTGCCTAGGTGTCTGATCAGAAGGCTGCACATGGTGCAGAACGCTGCAGCAAGGCTTGTCTGCAAGGTCCCACTGTGCCATCACATCTCACCGCACCTCAAACAATTCCATTGGATCCCAGTTGCCAGGAGGATTAAATACAAGGCCCTGACGATTGCGTTTCATGTCAACTAGGGCAGGGGCCCTTGCTACTTGAGGAAGAGACTTCGCCCTTACCACCAAAAGTGGTCCTTAAGATCCAATCACCGACGCTACCTCACTGTCCCCCGCTTCTCCAAAGCTAGGAAGGGGGGGTAGGCCGTTCTCGGTGGGTACCACCAAAATGTGGAATGACTTGCCTCCCCACTTATGCATTCTGAACTCTGAGAAGGAGTTCAGAAAGACACAGAAAACCTGGCTCTTTAAGCTAAGGGATTAGTGGACCGGTTCTTCTTCTCTGCTGTCTTCCGCGCTAGCTCTGGGATACCTCGCTCGAGGTTACTGAGTGACAGTGCTTAATTTGTAAAAAATTAAGTGCCAGGGCTCTGACCAGGAGGCCACTGCAGCTTGCACCACCAATAGCCCCTGTCACCGCTGCCAAAACAACTTCTAACCATCTCTTGCGCATGTAAATACGATAGCTCAGATTATTCCAGGTCCCCAAAGCTAAAGAAATAGCTGGGGAGGCAGGTATTAGTAATTTGTTTACTGTACATTGTTTTCCTAAACAACTGGTATACTGCTCATCTCTAAACTATATGATCAGCACCACCGTGTGGCAGACTGCCCTAAGTGTGGTCTTGACAATTAGGTGCTGGTGCCGAGCACCGGAAACCAATTAAGTGCTGGTGCACAGCACCGGAAAGCTCCGGCTCAAATTAAGCACTGCTGAGTGCTTTACGAATGCCCTTTATTATTGTTATTACCTTTATGTATCAGAATGTAGACACAGGAACATTTAAATCAGCTTGAAAGAGATGGTGTCATTCAGCAGTGGACTCATCAAAATGGGTTGGACCAGTGGTGGTGAAGAAAACAAATCTGGATAAATCCAAATGTGTACCAATATCAGGTATCTAAAGAGGAACATACAAGTGGAGTGTCATCCATTAACAAATAGATTTTTTGCCCAATTGCTATTTTCCTATATTAGGTCTGAGTTTGAGTTGGGTAAAGAGACCCGGTCCTTGACTACCTTTATTACACCCTTTGGTGCTTATAGATCCTTAAGAATACCATTTGAACTTGCATCTGCTGCATCTGTTTTTCTCGATGTACGTGGCCTGAACGTCTTTCAGGACGATATCTTGATTCTTGAAGGTTCCATAGAGGAGTACATTGGAATTGGTGACCAGGTATTGGGTATTTTAGGAAAACATGAAATGACTCTAAAGATGGAGAATTGCAAGGTTGTTATTGAGCATGAGGTGTATTTGGGTCACAACCTGGCACCATAGCAAATTACAAACATAAGAGAATTTAGCATTACCCAGTTCTGAGTTACATCCACTAAGGAATGTTGAGCAAGTTAACTTCTTCCAGGGGTTGTGAGAATAATATTCTCACTTCAAGGGTGGTTTTGCTGTGATTACAGAAAAAATGAAGCAATTGCTTTTCAATGGTGCTCAATTGGAATGGGATGAGAGTGAAAACTAGGGTTTTGAACCAACTAAGAAAATGATTGTTAAAGCTCTTGCTTTGAAGCCATACCAAGAGGGTGAATTACTTGTGATTTTGGTAAATGCAAGTCCTCTTTTGAACCATTAAACCTGTATTGCTGAACATACAGGTGCTTGTGCATCAAGGTGTTTGTGGAGTGCAGAAATACAATGCAGCACCATTGAATGTGAAGCCCTGGCACGTGTATAGGCTGCAGACTATTTTGGACAATATGTTTGTGACAGGAAGTTTATACTATGCACAGATTATAAACCCTTATCCTATCTCCTTCCAAAGGAAGGCATGGCTTTCGTTCAATTACGCAAAATTTCAGGAAAAGTGTGTGAAATTACGTGTAAGTGAAATACAAATCTGTCATTTAGCACTGTATTTGAGCAAAAATGAATCCAACGCTAAATGTTTGAGACACAAATGTATTTCACACTAAAATAATAGCGCAAAATCACAAGTGAGAACAGCAGCTGTTCGCCTTATGATTTTTTACATAGTCCTGGCCTATAATTTTACCTCAACAGTGTTGTAATTACAAGACATTGCATAATGTATTTATTTAATTAGAAAAATTATTCTTAGCATAGTTTTGTTTACTTGACATAACTAGGCCACACTAGGCCACATTATGAAAAGTGAATGTTTAAATGTTGTGCATGAGCAATGTTTTTTTTCAGCATTTCAGAAAATCATTGCAATTCAACTGCAGCTATGGTTTGTCTCTGAAGTTTTAATGCTGGCTTAAGAGATGTGCTTTCCAAAGATTACAAGGTTATGTGCTATATCTACAGCAGCTATGTTCTATCGTTGAACAGTCCATTGTATTAAGTTGCGTTTCTCACTTTTCTTTCCAATGAAATTTATTTGTTGGTAGGTGTTTTTTAAAATAACTTAACTCCATTTTATTGGCTTACTGCTAAAGTAAAATTTCAGTGCTGCCTTTGCCACTTTTTAAGTAAAATCTTGCTATGAATTTATATGCTTTCTTTGTCCAAAACGTCATAAAAGTTGAGTCTTTAAGGGAAGAATTAGATCATTCATTTCAACTTAGTCTCTCTGCTGTTCTACTAGAGAGGGCTGAATGAAGTGTTGTCCTTTTTTATTAAAACTTGTTATCATTAATTAGATTTTTTGCTATATGTGCTATAGATACTTAATGTGTTAATAGCATATTGCATTATTTCATTTGTTAATACATTTGGCTTCTGATTCTACCTTACATTTTACTTTGTGTAATGATTAATTTGACATTTAAAGAAATGTACATACTGATAACTGAAAGAAGCATTCCAGTACCCATCCCCTTGAACTTGTTTTAATAGAAAAACTCTGTATTATCTCTATTTTTATGGAATAATAAGAGATCTTGCATGTCATTACTAAATTTAACACGACCAAAGTCAGAAGGTGTGTTAATTTTTCGATTTTCCTACTTCCCAAAACTTTTTTTTTCCTCAGCCAATCCTCGAGGTGGCTTTCTGAGTCCCCTCTGGATTGTCCTTTATGGGTTGACCTTGAGGGTTGTTATCTATCTCCTTTTTCATTTCAAGACTATTTATCTTTCACTCACAAACCACAATCTTTGTCTACTCCTATCCTTAAACACACATGCAAAATTTTAGAATCTGGATCATCGCTACCTCATACAGATCCAGACTCTTTTCTTATTTCCACAATATTGCATAATTGGATGGTACTGATTCGTGACAAACCCTTGTATTGGAAATATTGGCAACACAAAGGCTTAATTTGGGTACACCAACTTTTTCCACAGGATGGTCATATTTTTCCCAGAGGCCAGACGGATTTTTGACCTCCCCCCTCTTTTCAGTCCAAATATACTCTCATGAAACAGGTCCTCCACACTGAGCATGCTCAATCTCTATCTCACAGCCCTCCTACTTCCTCTTCTGTCAACAGATTACACACTCTCCTTCGTACTTGTCCTAGAGCTCCCGGCATTTATACTCCTCTGCGTACTTCTCATATTGCTAGAGAAAAAACAATGGTAGAGTTATCTTGGGAATGGGATTTAGAAGTTGACTGGCCATTTCTCCTAAGGAAACAAAATATGGACTAAAATCAGGAAATCCTTCAGAGTAGCAAATCCCACACAAACACTCTTTTTCATTTATAATAGACTTCTGTTATGTCCGGTAGCTTTAAATAAGAGACATACTGACATTCCCAACATCTGCTGGACATGTTCCTCAACAATTGCCGATTTAAACCATTTACTTTTTACAAGCCTGCATGTGTACAATTTCTGGAAAAGCATTTGGTCTCAAATCAACTCAATTCAATTCAATTCAATTCAGCTTTATTCGGAGCAAGTTAATGTCCATAAAAGCAATCACAGTCACATTCACAAATACAAAACATGAACACTTATAGCAGACATAATCACATTTCATATACAGTATTAATCATTAAAAAACATAATACACCTTAAAATTACATATCTACATCTAAAAAACACATACTTTTCCTCAGGTTGATGCATTTGTTTAAAAAGGAAGCGGTATAAAAACAAATATCAGCAGATTGTAAGTTAAAAATCAATTTCATAGCCTGCTCAACCGTCCGTGTACCATATTTAACAAACATGGGCTTTAGCAGAATAACACGGAAGTTAGAGTACAGTTTACAAAATAATATAAAGTGCATTGTGCTCTGCTTGGAAAAACCGTCACATCCACAAGGGCCTATAGGGTATTTTCTCATTACAGGATGTGCCACCAGATGATGCACTATTCCAAATCTCAATCTGGTTAGTACAAATTTATGTGTTGGTCTGGTGACAAGAGTTAGATAGACGGGAAATCCATCCATGGACAGATATCTGTTGTAAAACATAACAGTGGACAAAGAACCTGCAATTACTATTCTTTTCCTCTCGACAAAGGCTAGAAAAACCCTTTTCAGCTCAGTCTTGGGGATTGATAAAACAGCATTTGGATCAGTTACGATATTCAGGTTGAAAATATCCGAAAAGCACATAATAATGTATTTAATCCAGGGTATTGCTTTTACTTTATCTAATCGCATACAGTCCTGGATTATAGACCTAGTGAAAGATTTTTCTTCATTCAACCAAATTGATCTCCACAACATCAAAGGTCTAAGTGACAAAAGATCGGATAAATAGTTAACATTTAGTTCATGATGACATAATGCATTAGAGGCCAGGTGGGTAAACACAATACTTTTTTTAGGAAAGAATTCTGTTCCAGTTGCAACTCATGTACGCCACTGTAACCCCAAATTCCAGCCCCATATAATGCAATCGAAACACATCTAGCCTGATAAATTTTTACCATGTCTCTGGTCCTACGATCCCCAATTTTCTGTGCAAATCTAAAAATTCCATGTGCATTTCTAGCCATTTTATTGCGTATATTATTAAATTCATGTGTCCAATTTTTATCCTCAGCAAAGGTTATACCTAAATAACAGAATTTGTCCACCTGCTGCACTTTTAGCTTGTCTATAAAAAACCCTTTCGCTGCATGTTTAATTTTCTTTGGGCCACAGATCATTGTATAAGTTTTGCTTTTGTTGATAACTAATTTTTTATCTTCAATAAAAGATACAAAACTATCCATTAATCGTTGTAACCCTATCGGAGTTCTTGACAGCAATACAGCATCATCGGCGTATAATAACACCGGAACGGGGGTACCGTTAATCATTGGGGCATCTGCAGGTACTTTTTTAAAAATAGCATCAACATTATTTATAAATAAAATGAATAAAAGGGGAGCTAAAACACAACCCTGCCTTATACCGCGTTTAACGCTAAAGTTCCTGGTGCATTCACCCTTCCTGCCAAAACGTACACATGTTTTTAGTCTCTCGTACATTCTGGCAAGAAAATAAATTATGCCCTTTGGCGCCCCTAATTCTAACAAGGTCATCCACAAAATAGAGTGGTCGACCATGTCGAAGGCGCTACTTAAATCAGCAAAGCACATATAAATATGGCCAGATTTGGCTTCACTGTATTTCCCGATCAATAATTCTAAATTAATGCATTGATCGAGTGTACCCCTACCTTTCCTAAAGCCATATTGGCTATCTGTCAGAATATGGTCCTGTTCTACCCATTCTTCCAGTCTAACCAACATAATCCTACTCATAACTTTTACTGAGGCATCCAATAATGAGACTGGTCGGTAATTTTTTGCATCGGACCTAGATCCCTTCTTGTATATAGGTACAATTATAGACTCCTCCCAAGTTTGCGGGGGGCCTATACAGACCGCGGCATTAAAAACAACAGCCAACAACGGACCCCATACTTCTGGCGTCTCCTTGTATACATCACTTGGTACCCCATCTGGGCCTTGGGCCTTTCCTCCCTTACTTGCCCTTATCCCTCTTTCCACTTCTTCCACAGTGATATCAAGTGGTATAATAGGCCAGCTTTCTGACCCAACATTACTATTTTTATTAGAGTCAAAAATACTAGAGAAATGGGTAATCCATCCTTCACAGGAAACATTTGCTGTTAACTCAGGCATATTTGTTTCCTTAAGGAACGGAGAATTAACTGTTGTCCAAAATAATACAGAATTCGAAAGTTCTGCCGCCTGGTTAAGAGATTCCCACGCTTGTAGCTGCAGAACCTTCTTCCTTTCTTTAATAGCCTTTTTGTATTCTAGCCTCAGAGTAGTTATTAGTTTTTTATCCCTAGGTCTTATTGCTAGGGCTTGCTTAAGGTCGGTCAGGGCAGCCGAACAAATTTTATCAAACCAAACAAAGCCAGACTTCTTGCTGCCCCTACTACCGCTTGTGAACTTGTCGTTAATGGCATTGTTGATACCTTTAAAACTAGATAAGACCCGCTCATGATCTAATCTATTTTCTAAAATAAAGACAATGTCTGCTAAATTCTTCATGATAATAGACTTGGTTAATTCAGATGCTTTAGCACCTATCCACCTCAGCCTTACCCCATTAACCCTGTGTGCTTCAATGTTTTCAACCGTAGCCCCTACCTCTTCATCATTCTCCTCCCACAAAGTCATGGGCACAATAATACAATTGTGATCGCTGGTATCCATTATTTCAATTTCAAGTGGGCCAAAACAATCGGCAATACTGGAGGATACCAACACATGGTCAATTACAGAATTGGCACGCCAATTCCTAAATGTGGGGATAGGTGAACCATTACTATCCCTGCAACAGTCCAAAATTTCCAGGTCAAGGCACCCCATTAATGCATTCACTTTTTCCCCATACATATCATGCCCAAAATGTGGGGTCTCCCATCCAGCATTATTTGTAACCCCACAAGCTTTAGTGGATAATAATTCGCATAATGAGACATTGAAATCCCCACACCAAATGATATCAAATACTTCATGAGAAATCGAACTTAGGTCCTCAATAGCATTGGTCAAATCGGTGACAATTCTGCCCCTGGTACTATCAAAAATGTTATTATAATAATTGATCAGAAGGATATTACGACTTTTGCCTTCTTGGATCCAAATCATCTGTATTAGGTCACCTACCGGCACATATTTTATCACCGTCATCTGTCGGTGGACCGATACAAGGGTGAGTAAACCCCCCTTAGCTCTACCCGGTCCCTCTCCATATGCTGGCAGGTTATATGAAACGAACCCCTCATAATCAATATTATCTTTGCACCAGGTTTCCTGAAAGCATAGGATATCATACCTGTTAATAAAGGAGTTCCAACCCGGGTCCCTACTTTTAGATTTCAGACCAGCTACGTTCCAGCACACCAACCTGGAACATATACCTGCTCTGATCGTACTTCCACTAGGAGTACCTCGGGTATCTCCCTCCGTAATGCCAACCTCAGTAATTTTGCCCAAATCACCAGAATTCATACGACCATCTGGTATGGTCTCAGCCTCATCCTGTTCAGGCACCAATCTGGGGGTCAAAGTTGTTATACCAGAAATTACGGATATACAATCATCTCTATGAACCTCCAAATTCAGTTCCTCTTCCCTTCCCGCACATATCTCCGTCTCCTTTATACGTCAATCATTAGAGTCCAGAGTACTAAGTGCAAGAAATCTGTTCTGAGTAGGGATATCAAAATGAGGTTTGCAAATAGGTGGATAAGTAGAATTTCTATTGTTAACCCTCCCTTTGTCATTAAGGTGGTTATAAAAGTATCCCAGTGCTCGAGCACATACATTACCATCTAAGATTGGGAGAGATGCCGCTCTTAGGAGGACGGTAGAAACATGCTGCGGGTATCTGAAGTTAATAATTACACAGTCCCCTTTTAGTCTTTTCCTATCACTCCCAATCCAGTTGGCTCTTCTGGTTGTCAAGATATTGTCAGAAAAATTCAATGGGAAACCACATTGTCTGTTTAACCACGACAAACATTTGTTTTTTAAGGAATCATGAGTTTCTTGGGGAACCTTGTTGTCTAACGGTGGCACATTTGTGAGAACCACCACATAGGGAGCACACTCAGGTGGTAGGTTAACAGCACCCTTCATTTTGCTTCCCTCCCAACTGTTTATATTATCTATAACAGGCAAATTACTGCCTGATGGATCGGTGCTTATTTGTGGTATTGCCAGAGTAGCACTATCGTTCCCTTTGTTCCCTGTGGCTTTCTTAGCAGGGTCTCCCTGTCCTTGAATCTTACTTTGGGTGTTAGTAGTGTCGGTTACCACCTCTATGACAGGAGTAGCAGCAGACATTTCTCCCAATTTGCCTAAGGCCTTGTTTAGCAAGCCGCCCAATCTGACAACTTCTTCCGTTAACTCCTCTATTTTTAAAACCAGTGGATCTATTATATCCTTGATCTTGGTACCAATAATCTCCTCAATGTTACTAACAATACTATCCTCTATTCCCACCTTCTTAACTAAGCTCAAGGCAATATTCCCGATGTCTTTATCTGATTGGTCTGCAGATTTCTTTCCATTACATAATGGCCCCTTTTTAGACTGGAATTTCCTGCATGTTCTTACTGATCGTTTTTTTGGGGGAGGCGAACATTGTTCCACCCTGTCATGGCAGTCATCTATTATTAACTCCTTGGGGCTAATGTGTACAGAATCAGGTTGCCCCAGCTCAATTAACTCAACCACCTCCGGGGTAGTAGAATCAAAGTGATTGTTTGCATCCTCCATGCCGGAGGTTGATAAACCTCCTAAAGGGCTCTCTCGGGGTGGGGTACTAGCTTTCCCCAATGACTGTCGTCTTTCAGAATTTATCTTACTAACCCTCTGAACCAAATAGTTATCCATTGTACGTGGCCCCGAAGAGGCTTTAGATCTAGACATATTGTGAACAGTCACACCCTCGTCACAAGCCTGCTGAATTGATAGAACGTTATGTCCGTTAATAATTACTTAAATAACAGTTTTAAAACACTGACAATTATTAGCAAATACTCAATATCACCCCTGCTGCTTATTACAGATCTTGTGACCAGGACCAGCGTCTCTGGCCCAGTCCAGTCTCCTCAGGCCTCTGAGGGCCACAGAGGGCCCGCCCTTTGCCCGGGCTTAGCCCGGCGCCGCCCGCGCGCGTCCCGCGACGCGGAGGGAGCCTCGCAGTTATAAGCGCCTCAGGGCGCGCAGGGAAGCGGAAGCGGAAGATACCGCTAGGGACTCTGGGGGCTGTAGTCCCTTTCGCGGCGTCCAGCGCGGTCTCAGCGCGGTCTCACAACCTCCGACCCCCGGGCAATGCAGAGTGCGCAGCGGAGCGTCCTTCCACCAGGTAGGTTTGTTGGCAATGTCCCCCGCTCCACCGAGGGAGCCTCGCAGTTATAAGCGCCTCAGGGCGCGCAGGGAAGCGGAAGCGGAAGATACCGCTAGGGACTCTGGGGGCTGTAGTCCCTTTCGCGGCGTCCAGCGCGGTCTCAGCGCGGTCTCACAACCTCCGACCCCCGGGCAATGCAGAGTGCGCAGCGGAGCGTCCTTCCACCAGGTAGGTTTGTTGGCAATGTCCCCCGCTCCACCGAGGGAGCCTCGCAGTTATAAGCGCCTCAGGGCGCGCAGGGAAGCGGAAGCGGAAGATACCGCTAGGGACTCTGGGGGCTGTAGTCCCTTTCGCGGCGTCCAGCGCGGTCTCAGCGCGGTCTCACAACCTCCGACCCCCGGGCAATGCAGAGTGCGCAGCGGAGCGTCCTTCCACCAGGTAGGTTTGTTGGCAATGTCCCCCGCTCCACCGAGGGAGCCTCGCAGTTATAAGCGCCTCAGGGCGCGCAGGGAAGCGGAAGCGGAAGATACCGCTAGGGACTCTGGGGGCTGTAGTCCCTTTCGCGGCGTCCAGCGCGGTCTCAGCGCGGTCTCACAACCTCCGACCCCCGGGCAATGCAGAGTGCGCAGCGGAGCGTCCTTCCACCAGGTAGGTTTGTTGGCAATGTCAACTCAATTTTTGGTTCCAAAATCCCTCCGTCACTCACTGATTTTTGGGAAGCTTATCCCCTGCTTGGAATAATTGTAAATCTAATATAAAGATTGTAGACCTATTTTTGGCAGTTGCCTTTCAGCAAATTACCAAAAACTGGAAAGATCTCACCAAATTATCTTTCCAAGCCTGGTGGTACACAGTCTGTCATAAGCATAGATTGGATACAGCTTTTACATACCCTACTCATATTGCTATGAAACATTCAAACTTATGGTCACCTGTTACAATGTTCATAGATGCCAGTGCTAGACATGTTTTTTCCCTAACCCCTTTTCAACAAGAAGTTTCTCAACCTCCATAACTTTCCTCATTTTGGTATGTACTATTTTGGTTCTATTAATATCATTATTGTATTCTGTATATGATATGTAATATCTCTTTGATTATACTAATTAATTCTCATTCTTTCTTCTTCTTTGTTTGCTTTCTCATACCATTCCAACCATTTTACCCTGATATTTTTACCCAGTTATTCTATTTTGATGCTTCATCCCTATTTATATGAATATTTATTGCTTCACTGTATCATGTATTTAAACTCTTTCAATAAACTTACTTTTGAAATGTAGGAGTGAAAGCATCTCTAAATTTCAGGACGAGCTGTGTCTTTTGGATGGTACAGTATCTAGGGGGGAGAAGATTGTTTCTCCAGAGGTATTGCGCTCTAGGTTGATAGATTTGGTTGATGAAGGGCACCACTGGAAGATAGCTATAAAAACAGCTTGCATGAATATTAATGATAGTCCTTGAATCAGACTTCTGTAGAGTTATTTTATTGGTTAGTGTCAAACATGCCAAATGTTGATAAATGTCTTTCCTCTCAATACATCCAACTTTTGCCAGTAGAATTTCTCCCAAAACTGTGGAAAAATATTGCTATTGAATTTGTGGGTCCCATACACTGTTTCCTTCATGGCATGAACTATGTCATAGTACTTGTAAATTATCATTCCAGGTGGTTATATCACTCTTTCATGTAGGAGCCTACCAGACAAAGGGGCATATTTACAAGGAACTGACGTATCTGCATAGATGCGTCAGTTTCCTTGCGTCAGTGCTGAATGTCCTTGCGCCACTATGGATGCACTGTATTTACAATACAGTGCTCCATGGCGTAAGGATTAACAGATGCGTCAGAAATTCTGACGCATCTGTTGGCGCAAAAGTGGCGCATTGCTGCAGTTGCTCATGAAAGCGATGCACCTCCGACAATGCGCCACAATAGATGGGTGCGTCTCATTCAAAAAGCCCTGCGTCATTCCTTACGCCTGGTTTGAGCAGGCATGGGGATTTTGACGCAGTGAAGGCGTAGAGTGACGCAGTGAAATCTTGTAGATTTCATTGCGTCAGTTCTACATGGCTTTTTGCGTGGGAACATCCACCCTGCATACATTATACCTGATGCAGGTATAATGTGGCGCAGCGCTATACAACATGACGCATCTCCCTAGATGCGTCACGTTGTAAATGGGCTGCAACATTTACGCCACAGCCGTCACAAAAGTGATGCAACAGTGGCGCAAAAGTCATGCAAGGGGCTTGTAAATCTGCCCCACAGTGTTTTTGGGAAAGGGTTTAATTTTTGTCTCATAAAATGAAAGACTAAGGGGCATATTACCAACAAACGGAGAAAAATATCGCTAAGGTGCTTCTCGTATACTGGAACACGATTGAGTGCTGCCCGAAGAATTGGATTGACGTCCATCTATAAAGTTCTTTTGGCCTTCAGTGTTTGAACAGTTGGATCTGTAACTGATCAAAGATGGCCGGCACTCAGTAAATGATGTGGCTATCAGAGAACTTCAGGAGGTGCAATGCTGAGAGAAGAAATGGAAACTGTTGAGTGTAATTCTGTAACACTACAGAGTAAGGAACATTGTCTGCCCACTCAGCCACGCTTCTCAGCATGCAGTGCATAAGTGAGCAGGATAATTAAAAACATTAATCACAAAAGAAATAACAGTTCTTCATAAAAAATATATAGATGTTCCTCTGTGATGCCTCTTGTTAGGTGAGGTTTGTTCGTGTTCGCCAATATTGTAAAAATTACTTGTACTCATGTTTTACATAAAGACTTTTCATATTGAACAACCTAAAATTTTGGTATTGCAAGGACTCAATACAATCAATTTATTATAGCCTTATAGCCCGCCGTAGCGGGCTATACAGGCTGTTAAAGGCCCGCTGCAGCGTTAAAGGCCCGAGCCGAAGGCGAGGGACTTTAACAAAGCAGAGGGACTTTAAAAGCCGGTATAGCCTTGCTACGAAGGGCTATAAGGCTATTAGTACATTCTGCCACTAAAGGGCAGAATGTTCTAACAAAACAAAGCCTTCAGGGAGCGCGAGGGGATGGAAATCCCCTCAGGCTCCCTGAAGTCTTTGTTCACAGCCAGAGCTGTGAACAAAGACACATTGGAACGTTGGTGCTCCGGGCTTATACCAGCCATTATAAGCCCGGAGCACTCCATTGTTTTCAATGGAGCTCCCAACATTCCAATGTTCTAATATAGCCTTATAGCCTTATAGCCCGCCGTAGCGGGCTATACCGGCTGTTAAAGGCCCGCTGCAGCGTTAAAGGCCCGAGCCGAAGGCGAGGGACTTTAACAAAGCAGAGGGACTTTAAAAGCCGGTATAGCCCTGCTACGAAGGGCTATAAGGCTATTAGAACATTATGACACTAGAGGGCAGAATGTTCTAACAAAAAAAAGACTTCAGGGAGCCTGAGGGGATATGAATCCCCTCAGGCTCCCCGAAGTCTTTGTTCACAGCCAGAGCTGTGAACAAAGAAACATTGGAATGTTGGTGCTCCGGGCTTATACCAGCCATTATAAGCCCGAAGCACTCCATTGTTTTCAGTGGAGCTCCCAACATTCCAATGTTCTAATAAAAGATATATGTACTAGAGATAAGAAGGGATATCTATGGCAGTGGGTGTTGTTTGCAGAAACTATTTAAGATTTTCTTTTTTATTTTACAAATTGAGCATTGGCTCAGCGTAGGGCGAGTGAATGACTGCATAGGAACCATAATAATGTGTAAGAAAGATGTACACAGATTCTAGTTTGGAAAGGATACAGAGACAAGAGTGTACATACAAGGAGGATGTTTGTAAGTAGTGAAGAAAAAGTAGGCAAGAAGTCGTCAGGGAGTCAGCTCAGACAGGGAAGAAATAAAGAAATGTCATAGATAGGTATCTTTTCACAAACTTTGTCTTTCCAAATCTCCAAGGTCTGATGAAACTTTGTGTTTTTAGAGCGGACTTCCAATTAGAATCTATGTTACATATGCATAGAGCATTCAGCACTATTATGCATATCTTTCCATAGACAACTAACTTCACTGTTTTCTTTTTTGTTGACATAACAATTTTTATTGAACTTAAAGCACAGAGTCATCATTAAAATATCACAGTGCATTCCAAGGTACATATAATACAGTCCATCAGCAGTGGTACCATTCAACTATTAAGGAATTAAAGGGTCGCTGGGTCAAGGTCTCCTCATTGCCATATCTTCTGTTGGAGAAGTACAAATTTTACCTCTAAAAGCATTCCACCCTCCCCACTTTTTGTCCCACTTCTTGGGGCAGCCACTGTGTTTGAAGACCTCTTTCTCTGTGAGCATACATCTGTCCATCTCTGCCACCCATCCTATCGTCAACAGCTGCGTGCTGGATCCCCAATGCATTGCTATGGCCCGTTTCACAAGGAAGTATCCCAACCCCACCCATTGCTGCTCAATTTCTGTCAAATCTGTGGCTTCCCATATGTTCAGGATCCCCAATCGTGGCGACAGTTGGATGTGTTTACCCAGTGTGTCCGTCATTTTCTTGGTTGCTCTGTTCCACAAGGGCTGTATTTGGGGACACTGCCATAAAACATGACCACAGCTTAGAAGGCACAGCGCATCTGGACGGCTACCTATTTTGGCGAGGAGCACTCCAGAGTAATAGGATCTGTGGAGTATTTTTAACTGTATCAGGTGGAAGCGATGGTTCATCGCTGTTTACATGGGGGACATTATTGCGGTCTGTCAGTCTTCGTCTTCCAATAGACCTATGTCAGTTTGCCAATGGTCTCGAAGAGCTTGGAAGGGATCGGGTAGATTATTGCAAAGTTTACGAAAGGTATAAGAGATGGCTTTTGTCAGAAGTGGCTCAGTAAGCAAGCGGTCTTCTAGGGGGGAAGAATCTGGCAAGGAAGGAAGGTCTGGTACCCGTGTGAGGAGAGCGTGTCGGATCGGATTTTCAAATAACCATACCTTATCGGGGCCATCCCCGGGCTTCCATCCGTCACCATCGCGTCTTCGTATGGGAACTGCGCATGCGCGGGAGCCCACGCATGCGCATTCCTCGGCAGGAATGCGCATGCGCGGGCTCCCACGCATGCGCAGTTCCCAGAAGAAGATGCGATTTAGACGGCTGGAAGCCCGGGGACGCCGCCGATAAGGTAAGGTTATTTGAAAATTGCTTTTTTAATGTATTTAATACTGCGGGCGGGAGGCAGGCGGGAGGCGGGAGGTGCGTAATGGAACTATTTGGAGAGTGCGGAGATTGGTTACATCTCCGTGTCTCTCCGCGTAGGTCCCTTACGCACATTACACCCACCCTTAAAAGTGAGCCCAACCGCTGAGATGACCACAACGGCGTGGCTTTTGTGAATTTATCCGCCCACCCCAGGGGTTTGGTGGCCTTATGCCAGATGGTTACAGTTTGTGCCATAGGCCCCAGATACCGGCCTTTTCTGGCCTTGCTGTAAAGAGCACCCAAATACCCCTCCCGGCCTGTTTGATAGTGTTCTAGGTGGAAGGCCGGGTTCGTGGGGGATCCATAGATCCATTAATTAATTGCCACCAGTTGTGAGGCCCAGGAATAAAGGCGTAGATCTGGAAGAGCATTCCCCCCCTCGTACCATCCCTTTGTAAGTTTCCGGAGCGCAATCCGAGGTGCCCCTCCATCCCATAGCAAGATGCGGAGCTTACCTTCCATGGTGTTGAAATAGTTGTCAGCTATAGGGAATGGGCAGTTTTGGAGTGCATATAAGAATCTGGGGAGCGCAAGCATTTTAAACAGGGCCGCCCTACCCAGGAGGGACAAGGGCAGCATTCTCCAGTGCCTAACATCTTCCCGTAGTCGCTAAAGGGGGCTCACAAGATTGCGCTCATAAAACAATTTGGGATCTGGTGTGATGAAAATTCCCAGATATGTAAAGCCTTCAGATGCCAATTCAATCGTGTATCCACGTGGTAAGCGAGGTGGGGGGCCATGTAATACGTATAATGCAGATTTGGACCAGTTAATAGTGTATCCTGCATATTTACCAAAGTTTGTAATAACGTTAAGCAAACTGTTAATAGATGTTTGGGGGATACTAGATATATGAGGATGCCATCGGCATATAAGGACATTTTGTCCTCTGTATCTTCGCTCTATTGCAATCCCCTTATAGAGACATCACAACGTATCCAGTGGGCCAGTGGCTCGAGGGTCAACGCAAACAATAAGGGGGACAGGGGACAACCTTGCCTGGTCCCTAACTGTAGAACAAATGTCCAGGATGTATGATTGTTCACTCTAACCTGCCCCAACAGGTCGGTGTATAATAATGCTACCCATTGCTGAAATCGGGGGCCATACCCAAATCTTGTTAAGACTTTGAAGAGGTAGGGCCACTCTATCGAGTCGAATGCCATAGTGGCGTCTAGGGACAATATGACCGCATCCTCCCGTATGTAGTGCTGTCTACCCAGGACATTGTGAAAACGGTGAATATTCAGGGCAGTATTTCTTGGACCAAAGATAGAAGGACCACAATTAATCGGGATGCAAAAAGTTTGGCCAACACCTTGGCCTCAACACTGATCAAAGAAATGGGTCTATATGAGCCACAGTTGGTCGTCGGTTTACCCGGTTTGCAGATAACTACTATCAAGGCCAATCTCTGGTCTAAGGGAAGAATACCCTGCTCCAAACTCTCGTCATACATGTTTTTTAGTTGGGGAGCTACCTTAAGGGCCATCCCTTTAAAGAATTCAATGGGAACCCCATTAGGTCCCATGGCCTTCCCAGAATTAATGGCATAAATAGCTTTACAGATTTCTTGTCGGAATCTGATAGTGTGGGCAGAGCCATTTCCTCTAGAAGTTGACGGGAGTCTTCAGGGGTGGATTTAGTCCTAGAGCTATTGACGGCTTCCAGGTGGTCCGCAAAGGTTTCTGCTACCTCCCGGGGGTTTGTTACCCGCCTACCATATTCAAGTAAGATTTCAGGGACCCATCTAGCCTCCGGATCCCACTTTTCAAGCCATGCCAGCATCTTGCCGGCCCGTTCCCCAAGCTCATAAACTCTATGATGCGTTTGAAGTAGTCTCGCTTGGGCCCTTTCTCGCGCCATGGCTTTGTATTCAAGTTGTTTATTCAGGAGTTTACGGGCTGTGGCTGCTGTGGGAGAGGTGTCATGTTCCGATTCTAGAAGGAGCAAGTCGCTCTCCAATTGAGTCAGCTGTGCAGTGTGATTTCGGAGATATCCGATCTTTAAAGCCAGGGCGCTTCCCTTGATAACCGCCGTATAAGCCTCCCATATGGTGTTGGCCGAGTCAACGGATCCAACGTTTTCAGTGAAGTAATAGTGTGTGTGTTCGGCAAGGTCTTCCCTGATGTCTGGAATTCTGAGAAGCCATGAGTTGATGATTATGGGTCCTCGTGTGAATCGTCGGTGAAAAGTGAGTTCAAGCCTAAGTGGAGAAGGGTCTGAGATGCCTCGCGGGAGTCCCTGGAGACGCTGGAAGTGACCTATGTCTGCAAGGGATGTGAAGAAATAATCCATGCGGGACATACTGTTATGAGCCTTAGAATAGTGTGTGAAATGAGTTATGTCAGGGTTCAATATACGCCACAAGTCGACCAGTCCCATTGCTTGGGCAAATTCACCCATATAGGCATGGTGTCGGGGAGATGACCTTTGAGGGGGGTCTGTCAAGCGTGTCATCCATCGTCATGTTGAAGTCACCACCCAATATAAGAGTACCCAGGGGGATGTTAAGTAATAGCTTGCCAAGGTCTTGCAATGCCGTCTTTCCCAACGCCGGTGGGAGATAGGCTAAAATGATATTCAATGGCCTACCCTCCCAAGTCGCCTCCAAAACCGCAAACCGTCCCTGGGGGTCGGCCCAAGTTCAGGTGGGTATAAGGGCCAGGTTCTTGCGAATAAGAATACCAGTACCCCTAGATCCCGACGTGAACCCAGCATGGACTATAAGTTTGTAGCCCCATCTGTGGAGAGCTTTACAACTGTTACCCACTAGGTACGTTTCTTGTAATAAAATCAAGTCTGGCGAGTGTCATTTAAGGTATTTTATGACTACCCCTCTCTTTATTTTGCTACCTAAGCCGTTCACATTCCACGTCATAACTTCACCATTTTGTGATTTCAAATATGTTTTCTGATTTTCATCTTTAAAGATATGTCAATTACAACATAAGAAATGCACATTAGCATTATTGAATTCACCTTAAAAGCAATCATGTACCCACTTAAGTTGATACCTTAATATGAGAAGTGTCTCAAAAAAAAGGTCATCAAAGTCTGTACAAAGTTGCAAATCCTTTTTGCTACCCTCCTAGAAACAACAAAGTGCAAATGTAAGAGTTTATATTCTTTAAAGGATATCTCCTCAAATAGTGTTCAGTCACAAAGTTTAGATTGATAAACACAAGTCTCTCAGCTTAATCTTTTGCTGACTTCCAAAGATAATAACAAACTGCAATTTTTCAAAGTTCTAACATCAAAGTCCCACCTGTAGCAATTATGTATCTCAATGACCTAGCAAGGATGCTCTGGACAATCAGAAATATAAACTCACAGAGTTCAAGATGGCTGCCATTTGCAAACCTTTTGAGAGTCCTATGGGTACTACGATGTGTAGACTTCAGTCATGTGTCTCATGTGGTGCGTCCATCAGAGGCACGATGCCCCTTTCCAGACTATGCCACACTCTATGCATACCGCAGGTCTCTCTTGCTTGTGAAGTCATGTATATTTTGACAGTTTGGAGTATTGCATCTCCATGTGTGACCAGAATGGGTAGGTAAATGTGGGCTACGGATAACGACAACATTGTAGTAGCATGAAAACTCAGGAAAAGCCAAACCTTACAGATATTATGGAGCTGGAAATAAAATTGATAGCTCTGCTTTGAAATGGAGGCAACTGTAAATTCTATGTCTTCTCATGTATACATCTGCTATTTAAAACAAGAACGTGTTCATAGTGTACCCTAAGTGATGACTTAGCAGTCTAAAGCCACTGAGTCCTGCCCTGTGCCTCTTTCGCCCTTTTAGGAAAAGAAGCACAAGTATTCTTGCTTCCTGATCTGACTAGTCAAAGGGGGACAGCAAATATGTTGTGTCAAAGCCCTCATCTCTCAACTCGTTTTAAACCTATCCATAGCCTTTACATGGATATGGGATGCTCACAGAGGTCCCTGGTGAGGAGATGCAGCTTCATCAGCTTCATCAGCTTCATCTGCTTGATCTGAGGGTGTAGCATATTGACAATGCAAGGTAGCTAGTTCGGGTGGATGAGTCCTGACACTGGAGCCTCAGCTACTTTCACAGGCAAACCAGCACACCCTTTCCGGAATAGATACTAAAGCCTGAATAAGTCATAACACTCATAGGGAAGCCTTGTCCCCAACAGAGTTCAGTGAGTGAAGCACAAGGTAGTCGGCATGTACAGCCATGGGACACCTCATCCAGCCAGTGACAGCACATAGCCAAGCATTCCAAGTTTTGAAGTGTCTGCCCAACCCAAGTGAGAGAAACCAGACATGACTATGGCATACCTCCACACCAAAACTAGGAATCCTGCAATGGGTGATCAGAGGCTGATCTTGGCAGATAAAGGAAACCAACACTTTTACAATAGCACCAGCAGCCCCCTTGGTAGACCCAGGGTAATTGGCATTCAAGGGAAGCTCAGACAGACATCTCTCTCGGAATAACTTGCAGCCACAGGGTGTGTGGCATTATCACCAAATGCCTTAAAACTAATATCGCCCCTAAATCACAATGACAGTGCAGTGCTCTGTAGCCTTTGTTGGATAAGGACATATGATGCCAGGGCAAGCACACTTTTTTGGGGGGGGGGGAGTGTGGAATGGGGCTTCTTTTAATAATCTAAGTGCACCAAATGTTTATGGGGCAACTGGTGATAAATTATTCACAGATAATGGCCAGAGTTTCCTGAGTAATAGAGCAGTTTGATCACTTAAATAAATTAAAAGATTAAAGCCATTTGTTGTAATAAACACACCCAGTAATAAAACAAAAAACTTGGGAACAGCCCATCCCCCTCGAAGTCGTGGTAGAGTCATGTCTCATATTGCTCGCCGGGGCTTACCTTGTGCCCACAAGAAGCATCTACAAATGGATTTTAAGTTCCAGGGGGACACATCTAAAATAATACAACACTTTGGGCAAAATATTCATTTTTAAAACGTTACATCTACCTACTATGGATAAATGCATTCTTCTATTCTATCCAACTCCTTCCTTATTTTGCATAGCAGGGGTTCCCAATTAGATATTACCATCATTTCCAGATATACTTAATTTGGATCCCCAAATATGTAGCCTCTTCTGTAACCCTGGCATCATTAATACGTACTTGTTCTGTACAGATTATTTGTGTTTTTGCTATATTTAACTTAAATCCAGATCTTTCCCCAAATACAGCTGCTAGTCGTTCGATCGCTATCACAGTTTTGGCTGCATCTGGTGAAATAACAGCAATGTCATCTGCATATGCTCATATAGTAGCTCCCATTCCAGGCCAGGCCCCTAAAACATTTAACCTGGTTTCCAATAGGTTCCAAAAGGGGTTGATATACAGGGCAAATAATAAAGGGGCAACCTAAACTTAAGAGGGCCCCTGGAAATAGAATACAAGGGGGAGAAGGGCAGGGGAAATAATCAATATAGAACAACAAAGACTCCCCCTATTAATTTTTCATTGGTAATATATCCAAAGGATTATAGACAAAACTCATTTAGCCACAGAAAATAATAAAGGGGAGCAGGGACACCCTTGCCGGGTGCCCCTTGATATTACAACCAAATCAGAGTCAAGTCCCATCGCACATATTTTGGCCTTGGTGATTTATACATAGTCTGCAAAGCTTGAATATACCCAGGTCCAAAACCTTGCCACCGTATCGTAGCCAACAAAAACTCCCAAGAGACACGGTCAAACGCTTTCTCAGCATCAAGTAGCACTACTCCACAAGGTGTTTTCTGTTCATTAGCAAGGTCCAATATAGTGACTTCTCTGCTGACGTGATTGACCGTGCCTCTTCCTGGGATAAAACTGTGCTGATGGGCGGATACTATGGGAGTTAACACACGGGAGAGGCGTGTTGCCAGAATTTTTGCATAGATCTTTCCATCGCAATTTAAAAGCAAAATGGGTCAATAAGATCCCGGTAGCATAGATGGTTTTTATCTTTTGTTTTAAAAGATAGCTATACTTGCCTCATCCCATGACGCCGGAGCATCCCCTTTCTGTGCCTCTCGAAAAACGGTAAGCATATCTAGTTGTATTTCTTTGGAAAGTCTTATGAAATTCAAGTGAAAGCTTATCAGGCCCAGCAGCTTTCCCTGTTGCTAAAGATCCAACCACCTCCACTAATTCTTCCAAAGTTATAGGTTCTTCCAAATATGCAGAGTCATCTACGATTAATGTTTTAATATATGGATCTTTATAAAATGCTCTAGAACTATCCTGGTTTCCATATTCCTCTGTATATAATCCCTCATAAAAGTCTCTAAAAACTTCTAAGATCTCTGCCAGTTTTTCTACAGTTTTCCCATTAGCATCTTTAATTGCGGTAATTGCATCTTTTACCTATTTACTCCTGATTTTCTTGGCCAAACACCTTTCTGTGGTCTCCCCATGCTCATAGCATTCCCTTCGATATGTTTGATATTTTTGGGCATTATCTTTTGCCCATTCCTCATTTATATTAGTCTTATAGCGTGCTACCTCGGCTTGTGCTTGAGAGCTATCCATCTTCTCTCTGGCAACACGAGTTAGCTCATATTCATCTTGTTTGATACTGTCATACAATTCCTGAGTTAGCTGTCTCTGCTGCTTTTGAACGTATAGACCAAAACTCAAAGTTTCCCATCTAAATGCAGCCTTTAGAGCATCCCACAGAAGGGCATTTTTAGTGGTATTTCGGTTTATGTTAAGAAATTGTTTCAGCCACTGTTTTATATGGCTGACATACAGATCAATAACTTCCGATCCAAAGAAAAATCCCCCCAGGCTTGAACCACTCCTTGCATTTTGATTTTAATTATAATGGGTTACAATCCGAGGTTATTCTTGGAAAGGTCTGTATCTGCGCTTCGACTAAAATTATTTTAGTAACCAAGAAATAATCATGCCTTGCTAACTTCTGATGTGGACAAGAGTAATGCGTATATCCAGGATCTGGCTGCTTTAGTCTAAGCCAAGCATCATCCAACCAATGTTTATATATAAGTTGCCGTAAGGCCTTATAAACCTTGGGTTTCCGACCATAATATTTATCCCCAGAAGAACCCTGAGTGGTTTCTTCAAGCTGAATATTGAAGTCCCCACACAGAATCAAAGGTGATACCCAAGAAGCTAGTTCGGAATTTAAATAGTCTAATATCTGAGTTTTGTCATAATTTGATCCATTCACCGAACAAATTGTGAACTTTTTGCTAGCAATACTACATTCAACAATGACCCAGCGACTGTATTTGTCCGCAAGACTTTTCCCTACCATTAAAATGCATATTTTAGCCAATATAGCCACCCCTCTAGTTGTAGCCCTTGTGAGGTACAAGCCAGTAGTTTATACACTAGTTCTGATAGCATCTTGTGCTTAGACCAAGGAATATGAGTCTGAGTATGAGACAAATCACATCAAGGGACATGATTTTGATTTCTTGCACTACCCTTTGCTGCTTAGCTCTCTCATTCAAACCCCACACATTAAATGAACAAACTGAGAACATGTTCATCATTGACCTTCTTCATACTGAGAAAAACCAGCACCCTCTTGCCCAACAAATCAACTTACTTCTTCTCATTTGCATACAAACATTTATTGGCTTTTTTACCCCATTTTTCAATCCCTGTGCCCCCATAGCAGCCATTCCCCCCCTTGCGTCCCATCCTTCCCACCCCTCCCCACCCCTTTGTCTCTTCTGCTAGCAGAGACCTCCCCTACCCACCCAACCATGGAGGCTGCAAGACCCATGGGTCTTGGTTGATGGAGAGCACTGCCCCAGCACAGACCGCCTCCCCTTTCCCCCAGAATTTTCCGCACCCGCACAATACTAAGTATAAGTACTCAAACTTATTCCGATATACATTGGAATTTGTTGGTTGGGGAAGCTGAGGGCAAGGTAGAAGAGTCCCGAAATATTTTTCAGATCTTGCTGGGTTCAAAAACAGAGAGGAACTGTTTTCAACATTTAGAGCCTAGTTACTACAAAAAAAAACAGATTTAAGGTGCTGCAAGCTGCCCATAAAGTATGGCTACAGATTCGTAAATACTTGAAGATTGGTAAACTCAATTTTTACACACCTACCTCCTCCCTAGCACTACCTCCCTTAATTTGTTCCGACGCTGTCATGGTTAGATGGCGAAGAAAGGGTCTTATGACTCTGGGAGATTTAATTGATAATGGTGCCATAAAGGCCTACTCCTCATTGGTATCCGAATTTGATCTCCCTCAAGCTGATTTTTTTTTATATTTACAAATACAAGATAATCTAACAAGAACAGTAGATGTAACGGATTTGGCTAGGAAAAGTAATTTGTCAGAGATACTGAGGAAGCACGGTAGAATTGGTAACTTATATCAAAGCCTTATTGAATTACAAAGTGATAATCTCGAAATACAGAATCTTAAATGAAATAATAAACTAGAACAGGAAGGGAATATCCTATAGGGATCAATTGTGCTGGCAGATAAGCTTCTGGTATCCTCCAGTCTTAAATCACAATATTATAAAACCGTATTCAACTTGTACTATACGCCCGCCAAATTAGCACGGTGGTGGCGGCCAAATGAAGGTAGATGTACGCGATGTGGGAATGATCAAGCTGATAGTATTCACATATTTTATGAATGTCCAAACTTGAAGCAACTGATAAATAAAATGGAAGCCTTTTTGACAGAGGTGACAGGGGAACAGATCGTGATTACCCCTAAGGGGATGATGTTGGGTGTACTGGATGAAACATTAGTGGAACAGGGGATATACCAATTTAGGTATCTTATTTTTATTGCTGTAGCAGTGGCCAGACTATGTATTGCGTCATTATGGAGGGAGAAGGAACCACCATCTTTTGAATTGTGGAGGGGTAGACTTTATGCTATTTATAATTCAGAATATAGTCTTTATGCCCTTAAGGGGCTCCATAAGCGCAGGTTAGGCATCAAGATATGGGGGGCACTCGTGGAATACTTAAAATAATCATGATTTAGCCTAACTTTTGTGTGTTGTATCCTTTGGCGTTAAGATTTGGCTGTTTCCAGGGCTCATTGCTCCATTATGAATTTTATATTGTTTTCCTTCTTCTTGATTGATTTTGATTCGATGTTTGCCAGATTTGGATAAGTAATGACCCTTCTGCACTCTTGTACATTGCGTAAAAATTCTCTGCAGTGATATGTATATTGCGATCCCTCTCGACTTGTTTTTTTTTTGTTTGTGTAAACAAATTCTTTGTAAATGTTGATTGATTGTTTTTGGCTTACAAAAAAAAAAAGATTAAAGCTTTTGTTCATGGATCTGCCTCTAGTTTGAAAGATGGTCTGCTCACTGAGAGAGCCTTTTCCTTGATCTATGAGGTGTAGGGGAAGGGCAAACTCCCTCAAGGTCAACCCAATCTAACGGTGTCGCAACCAGAAGCCAGAACAGAGCTGGCACAAGACATGCACCAGGAGGGGAGCCACCGGTGGCTGGATGGTCCATAATTATATTCCGCATGACTGAGCAATGGAGGAAGTTCTATAGGCAACTGGTCAGTGGCCCAGAGGGATTGTTCCTCCTCTCTTCTATTCTAGGAGTCATTTATCATCTGAGAGAGGTGCTCTTAGTGTAAGCCCAGTGGGTGCAGGGTGCAAACTCCTCTGCTATACAGGCTTCAGCCCTAAGAGAAAAGCAGCCAGCACACAGTTCCAAACTTGGATTATGGACTGAGCAGTTGGCTTCCAGCCGGGATAGCATATTTTGAGATGGGTTCAACTTTAGACTCAGTGTGACCTGCATCAACCTCAGATTTAGTATAGTCTATAAGACCACCCATGATTAAGTGAATGACTAAATAGAGCTGCCTCTCTCGGATGGATAGGGGGTCGGCAAATGCCAAAGGTAATACATAGGGTTGATCCAAGCAGGTGGGCAAGTGGGGGATGTCGAGATCTTGATGAGGCATGCAGAGATCTTCAGGCTGCCCAACCAACCAATTTCAGCAGTGGTCGTAGAGTGAGCCAACTGCCAGCCAGAGTTGTCCTGGGATCAGATGATGAGACAATTCCAACTTTGGACTTAGTGAAACCCTCAGAGTTAGTGTTAGAATTTCCCAGGGAAGCCACCTGAGACTGACCATCTATCTGACTGACCAGACTTGTTGGCATTCAAAAGGAGGAAGGGTATACCATGTGCCACAGGGGACACTCATAGTTGTACCAGAGAAGAAGGGAGAAAAGGAATTGACTTTGACTTCAGCAGGACACATCAGTGCGGGTACCCTCTGAAGAAGCCATCTGAGACTGAGTGGCTAACCCATTAAAACTGCAGTTCTTCTGTGTTAACAGAATGAGAAAAGCACTATAGGGTTCACCTAAGGTTGTTTTAGGGTAAGAGATGAGGGGGCGCTGACGTCCAGGTAGTTGGGGCCCACAGGGATCTCAGGGTTGGTAATCCCCTGGCAACACTCCCAGTATCAAATAGACAACCTGAGGCACTATCTTGCAGGCATAGCACGTACTATGCACAAGGCGAGGCTATGTGTCCTGTGTCAATTGCATGCATATCATGACTGAACGCTATGTCCTTTAGATGCAATGACAAACAACAAGCTTATGGGAGGAATGCATACATTTGTCTAAATCACTGCTTTTTACTTGACCGCAACCCAGTCCATCATTTTCATCTACTACTCTAGGAAATAACAGCCACATGAAATTCAGTCTCGGTCCAATAGTACTCTTTGGTAACTTAGGCCATCAGTGAGGGCTGGGTTCCGACCCTGAGTAATTAACAGTGGCTGAGGTTTATTCACGCATTTCACCCTTTAGTTTTTCTCTTTAGATGCTAGGGACATGAGTAATTGGTGCAGAGT
Organism: Triturus cristatus; assembly: GCF_964204655.1. Classification (NCBI taxonomy): domain Eukaryota; kingdom Metazoa; phylum Chordata; class Amphibia; order Caudata; family Salamandridae; genus Triturus; species Triturus cristatus. The sequence goes on along the minus strand of NC_140580.1, from coordinate 165,710,240 downwards.
AAAGGATGCAGAGCACAGCTCAAGGTAATTGCCTACTTGCAAACTCAGGGCAGCATAGCAGGCCATTCACATAGGGTATTACACATTCACATACTGAGCTCTGTGCATGTGTAAATGATATGCCCTGTGGATATTGCAGACTTTGGTACTAGGCAAAAGCATGTCATAAGGCCAATCACACCAGAAGGTCATTCTTTGCAGGCTAAATGGTGACAAGGAATAGCTGAATAATACAAGGAAACAAACAAAAAAGGATCCTTTTCACTAAATTCTGAGGAAAAGTATGTTTTGCAAACCGGCAAAAACTATGGTCACATGATAATGATACAAGAATGGCGTTTCTAAGTTGAAAGGCAATGCATAAGCAATTAAAACCACAACAAGGTTGCACCATTATGTGATATAAGGCATCGTAAGTGAGAAAACACATATAGATACAATTTGAATATTTCGAAATATTTGTATTTTTCATAAAAACATAGGATTAATTTAAAACATTAAAAAACAATTAAGGATCCGGACCGATAGGATTTTAATACACACAATGTAGACCTCTTAAAAAACTTTTCATAGACACATTTCTATGCAATCAATGTAAACCAATACACGTAAATATTAGAAACGTTATATATATAGTGTGTTTCTTTCTTAAGAAAAGAGAGACACAAATGCGTTGAGACAATTTAAGAATTGATATGTGTCTATGAAATGTTTTTTAAGAGGTCTATATTGTGATGTGGTTTTAATTGCTTATGTATTGCCTTTCAGCTTAGAAACGCCATTCTTGTTTCATTACCATCTGACCCTAGTTTTTGCCGGTTTGCAAAACATACTTTTTCTCTGAATTTAGTGAAAAGGGCTCTTTTTAGTTTGTTTCCTTGATGTATACCCTGTCTCTTTTCCTTGGATTTGGGTAACTCTTTCGTGAGCTTCTTATAGTTGAATAATACGCCCTGATCCACGACCTAACTTGCATTGCTATGTACGAGTGGACATGACAGTGAAACTAAGATTAGGGTCACTTATAACATTAATACCAGGCTTTTTAGACATTACATCATAATCATCCTAAGGATTTCATTGACTAAGCATCGATAAATTGCCATTCATAATTATCTACGATCACATACTAAACTAACAAAGGGGCATATCAACAAGGGCTTTATCTCTGCTTTTTTGGCTTTAAAAGCCAAAAAAGCCGAGATAAAACTAGCACCCTATCAACAACAGGGTGCTAATATGCAAAGTTGCATGTTAGCACCCATTTACTCTATGCTTCCCCTTGCATCTCTAATGAGATGCAAAGGGGGCGTTCCAGAGTAAAATAATAGGAGAAATGTCGCTAAGCGACATTTCTCCTATTATCAAGAATATCGCTAACCCTGTTAGAGACAAAAAAAGCAGCGCTAACCGTGGGTAACGCTGCTTTTTTACATCTGGTATTTTTCTGACTTAGCCATGATATCCTATGGAAGGAGGATATCATGGCTAAATTTGTCTGTCCCTATCAACAAGCTAACGTGAGATTATCGCTGGGTTTCCAGCGATAATCTCACGTTAGCCACTTAGCATGAGGATTTTTATCGCTATTGAGATAAGCGTTGCTAATAGCACGCTATCTCAGTGATAAAAATCAACGCTAGCCGGCGATAATTATCCTAGCGCTAAGTGCGCTTAGCGATAATTATCGCCGGTTGTTGTTGATATGCCCCAAAGTCCCTGAAAAATTAAGTATAAACCTAAAAAATATTTCGGGGCAGTGTATAATTTCATCTGGTGGTTGCAGGTGGGGCACTTCGGTACTCATTTTTAGGGACTGGGACCTATTTCTCGTCAAGAGATTTTGCCTAAAACGAGAGAGAGAAAGGCAGAAAAAAAGAAAAAAGAAAAGGAGCAGATAAAGACATTTAAAATGTGGCAAATAGAGAAAGTATGGATAAAAAAGGATCTGCAATTGTGAGATCAAGAGATAGGGAGTGTGTGGAGGTGGCTGAAAGTGGCCTGAGGGGGAATCAAGACTAGACAGCCTTAGTATTTGGCACACCCAACATTCGTTGGCGCTGGCCACGAGTTTCTCAGCAAAACATTGGGCTGGCAGTGCTTTTTCAAACTTAGCACTGTTTAAGGCTAAAGGAAGAGTTCGGGGCCTCTGGCATCTGAGCGATAAGTGGTTTCTTCCCTTGTTGAAGATAGCAAAGTGAATTTCCTACGTAAGGGAGTGGAGACCCAGAGCAGCTCGAAGCTGTAAATGACTTTCTCTGGTACATACACAATGGATTGCTTAGCATGTCTTTACGGGGACTGTACACGTAAGAATGTGTGGGGCAGATTTACAAGAATGTGACGCATCTGTAGAGATGCGTCACTTTCCCTGCGCCAACATGCAAAACCCTTGCGTCACCATGGATGTGCCGGATTTACAATACGGCGCACCATGGCGCAAGGATTGAAAGATGCGTCAGAAATTCTGACGCATCTGTTGATGGTAAAGTCACGCATTGCTGGAGTCGTGTCGCAAGCACGACGCGCCTCCAGCAATGCACAGGGGCGCCCTATGCCTAACATGCTGCATCACTCCTTACGCCTGCTTCAAGCAGGCGCAGGTTTTTGACGCAGCATGGACGTAAAAGTGACGCAGTGAAATCTTGTAGATTTCACTGCGTCACTTTTACGGGGCTTCCTGCGACGGAACGCCCACCCTGCATACATTAAACCTGACGCAGGTTTAATGTGGCGCAGGGCTTCACAACGTTGTAAATGAGCCGCAACTTTTACGCTGCTACTGCGTCACAAAAGTGATGCAACGACGGTGCAAAAGTGACGCAAGGGGCTTGTAAATCTGCCCCTGTGTATTTATTCTGGGGCAGATTTACAAGAAAGTGACGCATCTATAGAGATGCGTCACTTTCCTTGCGCCACACAAAAAAATGCTTGCGCTACTATGGATGCGCCGTATTTACAATACGGCGCACCATGGTGGAAGGATTGACAGATGCGTCAGAAATTCTGACGCATCTGTTGGGGCAAAAGTCACGCATTGCTGGAGTCGTGTCGCAAGCATGACGCAACTCCAGCAATGCATTTTGTAGCCTATTCCCATTACACTGCGTCACTCCTTATGCCTGCTTCTAGCAGGCGTAAGGTTTTGACACAGTGGCGTCGTAAAAGTGACGCAGTGGAATCTTGTAGATTTCACTGCGTCACTTTTACGAGACTTTCCTGCGTGGGAACGCCCACCCTGCATACATTATACCTGACGCAGGTATAATGTGACGCAGGGCTTTACAATGTGATGCATCTCCCTAGATGCGTCACGTTGTAAATAGGGCGCATTGTTTGCGCCGCCGGTGTGTCAAAAAAAGTGACGCACTGGCGGTGCAAAGAGGCGCAAGGGGCTTGTAAATCTGCCCCTCTATGTTTTTTGGGTTTTTTTGTAGTTGGAAAAAACGGTCATTTATTAAATAGGGCTTCTAGTTCTATTTATTTTTGGCTAGTGAAAAACAAAACATTGTTGGTCATCATTTAATCTATTCGATTGTCACAGAGCATGGGGGGGTCAATGCAAGAGAATAATTAAAGCTTCCAAACAAGTGAGAATTAAAACAATCACTTTGTAAGATTTCCATTGCACAGCTATCACGGCTTGACTCCATTGAATGTGTTTCCTAGCACTGCCTTTCAGACCTCTGAACCTACCTTCTTTGCATCTGTTATTTTCCACTGTCAGCACCCTGGCGACACGTGGACCGGAGCCACATCAGTTGCTATGCAGTGCAGTAATATGTAAGGAAGATAGGACCTTGTCATCACCGGCTTAAGTGCTGCCAAGAAGAAATCCCAGGAATTGTAAAGATTGCCTTCTGCATCATCAGCTCTTGAGGCCTAAAGTCATCAACGACTTTTGCTCAGAGATCAGCGCAAGAAGTATGTGCTTTATTATGTGTGAACAAACACACTTAAGTTCACAGATTTATTTGCACAACTACCACACTCCGGGTTACATTTTTATAGGTTCTTTAAAGCAAATGATTATTGGTTGACTCTTGTGGTTTGAGGCCTTCTCACATATCTTGGTATAACATGTATTTTATAATTGAAATAATATCATCTTTTGTTTGTCGATGTGAAGGATATCTAAGCACTCTTCAGTAAAAACAGAACACTTTGGGGAACATTTATCAACACTTTGCAACAGTGAAATGTTATTCAGAGTGACACCACAGCTGCAAAGGCTTGATAAAGTATTTACTTTCCAGTACAACATTGTTTTTGCCTTGGCAAATTGCCATAAAGCTAACATGAATAGTCATTTGCTTTTTGTTACTCATGGTTTTTGCTACAACCTAAAATTCAGGAACAGGGCTTTGCACCCAATAATGAAACATCCTTCAGGCTCATATTACCAAGGAAATACACCACACAACCAATGAGTGCAAAGTTTTGAAGTTTGTCTAGGAACAGCATTATGCATTGGTGGATTATCCATTAGGGCATTTGGGCCCGCCCCCTTCCCTTTTGTGGCCTCCTTCTTCCTCCTCCTTAAATAAACATACAATCAACACAGTTCATTGATAACTCATGCCTGACCCTTGCTCTGAACATGAGTCATGCATTTTTGTAAACTGCACCTGTGAAAGCCTGTGGCAGATGCTGGACACTGACAGGGTTTACCCACTGTTAGAAATGGGAATTCTCATATGGGTGGCACAACCAGTTCTGCAAGCCCACTAGTAGCATTTGATTTACAGGCCCAGGCAAACTCAGTGCACTTTACTACGGGCTTACCAGTAAATCAAATATGGCAATCATGGATAACCAATCAGAATCACAATTTACACAGAGAGCATATGCACATTAGCACTGATCAGCAGTGGTAAAGTGTCCAGAATCCTATAGCCAAAAAACACTCGTTCAGAAAAATAGGAGACAAAAGGCAAAAGGTCTGGGATACACCTGCAAAAAGGGCCAGGTCTAACACCCACGCGCAGTCATTGGCGGTGGTGACATTATTTATTTATCTCCATGTACTCCTGGAATGCCAATAGTTCCCAGCCTGGGGTGTTTTACTTTTAACGCCTATGTCATACAGATCTGTACATCACTCAGCAACATGTCCCACTTTTCTTAAATTCACCCCTTCCCATTTTGTCAGGAGATGGGTTGGGATCATTAAGACAGCTGAAGAGAAGCACATTTAGAGTTTCAATTGACGAATGATTATGGTTGCATCTAGGAAGAAGTGCACTGCCTGGAAATAAGCAGGTAAGTTGGAACCTCTGAGCTTCTGCATCTAGGCATCTTGTTTCTATTCTCTCTGCTTCCCTATCCGATTGCTAATCTCTCTCCAGCTGCAAAGGGGTCAGTATTAGCTGCTTCTAGTTAGGACTGCTCTTCTTTCTTTTATTTCCCCCTGCAGATTATACTTGTTTAATGTGACAGTGTGACATCTAAATATTTCGCTGTCACATTGAAAAATGTAGCCTGCACGGGAAATAAAACAAGCATTAGCAAAGCTCCTAAGTGTAGCTTTGTGTTTTGAGGGGGAAATTGTATGCACTTGTGTGAGTAGGAGAGTCAGTGTTTGTTAGTGTTGGTATGGCCTCTAAGGCACTGCTAGATGGGCCAGCAGGACAGCACCAGTGTGTCAGCCAGATGTGTTAGGTCCTTTGCGCCATGGCAGGGCCACACAAATGTCCCACGCTCTGGCCCTTTCAAGGAAGCCCTTCTGGCAGTTCCAGAGTGCCTAGCATGCTGGTCAAATACTGCTGACTGCAGAGTTTTACTAAGTGTCTGGCTTAATATGAAGGACTGGGTATTTGAGTTGGGTGAGTGTCTGTTTGAAGCGCTGTGTGGATGCATGAATGTGAGTCAGTAGGTAAAAAAAAGAATTGGGTTGCATGAGTAAGTGTATGTGGATAGGTAAAAGCAATTGGGTTGGTGGGCCAAAGGCTAGTAGTGATGGTGAATGTTGACAGCCTTTGGACATGACACATCCTCTTGCCTCTTGGCCAGGTCTGAAGGATCCATAGACGCAACAGTTGAACTTTAATAATTCTTGGGAGGATGAAAGGCAAATGGCACCTGCTTTGTTTGAAACCTGTGACCAAGGGGGCAAACATAGCCAGGTCTGAGTGGATTGGGCTTGCTTGCTATGCATGCTTGAAGAGTGAAACCTTGTGTATGCACTTATGCCTCTTTTTGCAATCACTTTCATCACTGGCAGTTTGTGCTGGAAAGGTACCCCTTCAAGTACAAAACCTATGCTAGACATCACACACACCTTTGTACTATGGTGCGGTGTTGTGCAAAGGTGTGTGCAAGGTGCTAGTCATCCTGTTTGTGCACCAGTGCTGCAGATGGAGAGCAGCAGCACCATATATTAGAAGATATGACTCCACGCTAAATACATTTTATGGACACTTTATTAATTTAGCTTTCTTTCTTTAAAATATTTTATTGTTTTAAATTACTGCACGTGAGTTCATACTGTCCTGAAGGTATGACCCATAGTGGTGCTCCAGAGTGACGTGCACCTGGAGTAGACAGGATTCTAGTCCTATAATGATAAACCTTTACACGCATTATAGTCATGCAACAACAACCAATGGAACAATTTCCTCAAGACAGGCTTGTGCTAACCAATCTGGGAAAGTTACACACATCGTAAGTCTTAATTTGCACAAATGCAAGATTTTTAGAGGTTCCCTTGGAAAAGCTTTGTCTTGGATTTGCAGTAAATGTGTTTAAAGTTCACTGGGTTGAGTAACTCCAGTAAACATATGTGTGTACCCTGCATTTCACATGTTCGAATCCTGGCAGGGCAAATGAATTTTATTTTATATTTTTAATAGAGATGGTGTTATTATGCTATTTTAAAAGACTGAAACGTTGTATTGTCTGTGTCCTAAATAGTACATGCAAGATGTAGTGTGTTTCATATTTATAAATGTGACTTGCGCCCGTTGAGGCTACTTGGCGTGACAGCAATCAACCAACCAGACAGCCTTCAAACTACTGCCTAGGAAGTAATGTCTTCAGGAACTTGCTGAAACCATTAGACTTCCTCTGCAGTTTAATATGAAAAAATACAAAAAGAGGCAGCTTGCACAGAAAAAGTAGAGTCAGCAGAAAACCAGAAAATCGATGTACAAAAGCATCAGGTAGATAGAGGCATATAAGACGTTTTTGTGGGGCCTGGGTGTACAAACTGAAGTGTGCCCTTCATAGGAAAAGACGACCTGTTTCAAAGTTTAGTAAAATGCCGTGCAGGGAAAGAGAAAACAGAGCAGGTTCAGCATCTTGTGCCATTACCCTTATTAGCTGCCCCATCGTTAATGAATGCATCAGTTTTGCTTTTCAATAGTTTAATATTAATATAACAGGGAATAATGATAAGTGCTCCCGGTTTTGTGGCAATTATTTTTTTACTTTTCCATCTGTATTTATCAATATTCATTTTTTGCTAATTTTATCTAAATTTATCCATATTTATTTTGGGTTTTGTGATTTTTTTTAGCTGAAACTAGTATATTTCCATATGTATTTCACTGATAAATGTTCACTCGTGCTTAAATGCTTGAGAGATTTCAATTATGTCAAAACACAGAGACAATAACCTAATACACTTACATGAAAACATATGCATACCAGTATCAACCTTGTCACATCTGCTGCTGTTTATGCAACTTTACTAAAATTCCTTTCTTTTTTTAACAATCTTGCCTGTCAATCCGCACAGCTATACACTTGGCAGCCATGACTGACAGCATTTAGAATCACTCTAAAAACATCCCAATTTTCGTTTTTATGCACATTTAAAAATATATACACACAGGAAATTAAATGGGTTTCTGTCTTTATTTGTCTGTAAAAATTAAAAATCATATAAATATGTATAAATTAATAATGATCCATCTGCCCTCCGTTGTGATTTTACTGGGAATATGCAAAAAAAAATTAACTGCTATGAAGAGCAGGATATCATCATCATAAAAACAATTTTTGGCAAAAAAAAAGCTTATGTACTATTGAGAAGGTTACAGACAGTGGGTGCAAATTGCACACTGACTTTTTGCGACCTACCCAGTATTTTGCAATGCAGCTCATGTAGTAATTAGGTGTTCCACAAAAGGAATATTCACTTGAGGTAGCCTCATATGATGGAATAATGCAAGATATAATACGTGACCCCTTATGAATGTTAGTGATTGCTATGATGGAGCCCGTGAAGCAGAGCAGATCTTAATCACTACGGGGCATATTATCAAGCACGGCGTTAAAAATGATCGCCGGTTTAGCGGCAGAAAACTTTCGCTAAAGCAGCGATAATGGGCTTGATAATATGCCTTTGAGAATTCCAATAGAAGTCCATGTTCTGGTGTGAACATGGGCTTCTATAGGCATATTATCAAGCCCATTATCGCCGCTTTAGCGGCAGTTTTCTGCCACTAAACCGGCGATAATTTTAACGCCGTCCTTGATAATATGCCCCCACGTGTGCATTCCCGCTAAGCCAACTTTTTTTTTTTTAAACAATGCATGTCCTTTAAAGTGTCAGTTTCTGCCTATAAAAAAATATGAAGACATCCAGAAAAAAACATTGGGGAGAAACTGCACTGGTCCTTGTACCACTGTCTGCTCCCCCAATTTTTCTACAATAATTGCTTAAGAACAATCTGTCCCAGAGGGTCAGTTTTCACTTTGTCATTGAGTTATCTGCAACTGATCAATAGCTTTTGGTTACAATTGCAGTCTTAAACCATTGACACATACCTTTGGAACTGGCATGATACAGTGTCTGCCCCCTTGGAGCTTCCATGTTGTGAAGAACTGCTACACAACAATAATGTCCTCATTCCGAATGTTTAAAAATAAATATATGTTTTACAAAAACCACAATACCACGAAGTGCATTATTATTTGACATTGTTCTGCCATACAATCACAAACAAGAAATACCTGCAAAAAACTAACTGCATGATTTTGAATGCAGTGGGTTAGTCACAATGATTGCTGGAGGTTCCACCATGTGTGGGACATAGTTCATGGCTTTTGTGCCCCGCATGAGCGATGCAGATGTTCCATACTACCTATTGCTACCATGTAACCATAATGTCTCTCTCATTTTGTATTCCATAAACTGAGCATTCACAAAAGGTGATTCATTTTTATCATAAGTTACAAACTACTACAACAAAACAGCATGTCTTAGCTGATTTTTCAGTGCTGCTCGTGCTTCTGGCGCTGAATTGCTGCGCGAGCTGCATATTTTCTACCCATTGGCGGAACACCGGAGAATTTGGCGGAGTTTTTATGTAACTCTGTGGAATACAGCAGAGTGAAACTCTGCGGTTCCGCCCACCTATAGTGATTTCCCAGAACTGCACAATTTTCAGTTGCCAAGCTGGATTTAAGCCAAGGTCCTCAGTTCGACAGCCTAGCCATCAGACCAATCTCCTTTATTAGCTGATGTAATAAAATCTTAAAACAAGGTTAAGAATTCAAGGGCTCATTTATAAGCCCCCTGCACAGCCTTGTGCCGCCATTGCGTCACTTTTTTGGACAGAACGGCTGCGCTTCATTTGCTCCTTACTTACATGGATGAAGATGTGTCACTTTTTTCAGGTTATGTGGATTTTTCCCTGCATCAGATTCGGCTGCACTGAAAAAGTTTTATTTATGCAAGGTAGGCATTCCATCAGATATGCCTCCAGTAAAACTGATGCAGTGGTATTTGCCACCTTTTCAGTTTTTAAGGCATGTTGGGCTGCTGCAATGCTAATACGTCAGAATCCCTACGTCTTATAAACACCAGCGTAGGGATGGCACATTGTGTGACATTATGTGTGGATGTCACACATGCAAGTGGTTACTATGCCCACTCAGGACCAATATGTTAGAGCCCAAGGGGACTTTGTCACCTTTTCATGCTCCAACACATTGGTCCCCATTCTGGCGTCAGATTAAACTGATGCAGCCTCACTTTTTGGACGCATGCTGTTGTGTCAGTTTCCTTGCGCCATGGAGAGCTGCATCTTAAATTTGGTGCATCAATGGCATCATATGCTATTTTGACGCAGGCACAAGTAAACTGATGCAGCCTCACTTTCTTGACGCATGCTGTTGTTGTGTCAGTTTCCTTGCGCCATGGAGAGCTGTATCTTAAATCGGTGCATCAATGGCATCATACGTTATTTTGCCGCAGGCGCAAGTAAACTGATGTATCACTGCTTTAGCACAGTGATGCATTAGTTTCTTGTAAATGAGCCCCTGAGACTATAGTTGAAAATGCTTCAAACAATTGAGTTCACCTAACCAGAACCCTGGGATAGCAATGACAAGGTACCTGTTGTGACAAATCCAAAAACAACAGTTGATGGAACAATGTCATACATTCACCCCAGTACAGAGATCTGGGCCTAAATCCATCGTTTTTTTGCTCACCATGCCGTTCCAGTTTGAACCCAGCCATATGCAAATCAATCTTGACCCTGTGCCTCATAGGAACAGTCCAGCCCGAACTGTCAAGCCAGGTCCTCACTGGACTGGAAACAAGCATCCTAGGACCGGTTTCAGGGTTTCACCCCGCTTCAGCCAGGATAGCTTGATTCCAGTGGCACGGAGAGCACGGGACCCAGGTCTGGACATACCCATCCCACTCGGGGTGACAAATGCAAAAACAACAGTTGATGGACAGAATGCAGAACAATGTCATACATTCACCCCAGTACAGAGATCTGGGCCTAAATCCATAGTTTTTTTGCTCACCATGCCGTTCCAGTTTGAACACAGCCAAATGCAAATCAGCATTGACCCTGTGCCTCATGGGAACAGTCCAGCTCGAACTGCCAAGCCAGGTCCTCACTGGACTGGAAACAAGCATCGTAGGACCGGTTTCGGGGTTTCACCCCCCTTCAGCCAGGATAGCTTGATTCCAGTGGCATGGAGAGCACGGGACCCACGTCTGGGCATCCCCTTCCCACTCTCAGTGACAAATGCAAAAACAACATTTGATGGACAGAATGCAGAACAATGTCATACATTCACCCCAGTACAGAATCTGGGCCTAAATCCATCGATTTTTTGCTCACCATGCCGTTCCAGTTTGAACCCAGCCATATGCAAATCAGTCTTGACCCTGTGCCTCATGGGAACAATCCAGCCCGAACTGCCAAGCCAGGTCCTCACTGGACTGGAAACAAGCATCCTAGGACCGGTTTCGGGGTTTCACCCCTCTTCAGCCAGGATAGCTTGATTCCAGTGGCATGGAGAGCAAGGGATCCACGTCTGGGCATACCCTTCCCACTCTCAGTGACAAATGCAAAAACAGCAGTTGATGGACAGAAAACAGAACAATGTCATACATTCACCCCAGTACAGAGATCTGGGCCTAAATCCATTTTTTTGCTCACCATGCCGTTCCAGTTTGAACCCAGCCATATGCAAATCAGTCTTGACCCTGTGCCTCATGGGAACAGTCCAGCCCGAACTGCCAATCCAGGTCCTCACTGGACTGGAAACAAGCATCCTAGGACCGGTTTCGGGGTTTCACCCCTCTTCAGCCAGGATAGCTTGATTCCAGTGGCATGGAGAGCACGGGACCCATGTCTGGGCATCCCCTTCCCACTCTCAGTGACAAATGCAAAAACAACTGTTGATGGACAGAATGAAGAACAATGTCATACATTCACCCCAGTACAGAGATCTGGGCCTAAATCCATAGTTTTTTGCTCACCAGGCCGTTTCAGTTTGAACCCAGCCATATGCAAATCAGTCTTGACCCTGTGCCTCATGGGAACAGTCCAGCCCAAACTGCCAAGCCAGATCTTCACTGGACGGAAAACAAGCATCCTAGGACTGGTTTCGGGGTTTCACCCCTCTTCAGCCAGGATAGCTTGATTCCAGTGACATGGAGAGCACGGGACCCACGTCTGGGCATACCCTTCCCACTCTCAGTGACAAATGCAAAAACAACAGTTGATGGACAGAATGCTGTTGTAGCGTCTTCCTCAATCTGGTGCCCGCCATTGACTACGCCACACACAGAGCTGAGTATTAAAAGTCTTTATCCTGCTCCGTGTAACTGCGACTTCAACATTCTAATTCAGCCTTCATTCCACTTTAACAACTGCATCATAGCTCTTCAGAGTCCATCAGTAGCCAAATGGGTTAAGTAATTGATAACTAACAAGGCACTATATCTCACCCTCTGTTAAATGAAAAAATTACATTTTCTTTAGAATATATACATATTTATATGATTAAATATCTTCAATCAATCTTTTTAGCACTTTAATTGTTCAACCCATAACTTGTAAGTGGGAATTGTCACCATCAATGTCCATGATCTGTGTTGAGGTTGGAAAAGCAACAGCAATCACAGGTGCATCAGAGCCAGCCCTCCTTCAACATGTGGAACTGATAAACAAGGAGTTGAACGCCAAAAGTGAGAAGAATCTCTGGTAATAGACTTCCCAGGGAACGGAAAGTCACCATGTGTCCCTTGGTATACACCACTTGAAGAGGTTCTGCAAATAGAGCATCCGATTTTCTTTCCCGCAACTGGAGTGCTAGTACTCGATCTCCGCTCCTAAAGATGATGTTCTTCTCATGTCGTCTTTCATCAGCATACACTTTCATCTTATGTTTCTGAACCAAGTCCTTCTCACAAGTTGCATTCTCATTTTTCTCACTCTGAAGGATCCACTGAGGTATCTTTGTTGTCATTGCTCTCCTGCACATCAATGTCACAGGACTTTTACCTGTGGTCGAGTGTGGTGTTGAACAATAAGCTTGTAAGGTAAAATGTAATAGTCTTTAATCAAGCCTTTCAAGCGTAGCACGCTGCACTGCTTTCTTTAGCAAATTCATGAAGCGCTCAACTAGTCCGTTGGCCTGGCGCCACAGTGGTGTGCTCTTCTGATGCTTTATATTTAGATGCTCTAATAAATCTTCAAACTTACGACTGTTAAATGGCAGGCCATGATCGGATTTCAACACAGATGGAGCACCCCATGTAGCAAAGATGCCATTTAGTCTCTCAATGACTCAGGTGATGTCCATTGTCAAGTGGACCGAAAAAGTCAATGTCTACTCTCTCCCAGGCATGCTTCAGGAGTTCTGGCATGGGTAAGGTCTGTTGAGTAACTTAAACAGAAAGGCAGTTGCACAGATGACTGGCTTTTCATTCCATCTCATTCTGCTCATCGAGATATTGAAAATAGACTCAGTCTCGGAGAGCTCATTTTGTAGCAATGATTTCATAATGTCCTTGGTGGGCCACTTCCATAATTTTCTGCCTCAAACTCTCTAGAATCAGGATTCTTGACACTTGCAATATAACTCTTCCTGGAGTTATGGAAAGTTAATTTTTGATATTTTTGTTTTTTTTTATTCACCCTTACTGGTGAGAGGTTGAGGATGTTGGCTACATGACTGATGTGTGATTATAACTTTAAACTTTAGCATGCTGCTATCATGACTCATAGCTCGTAGCACTGATAATCTGGGCCAACGAGATAGCAGCTGGTGTATTTGATTTTACAATGAAATTGATATAGGCTTCAGCCTTTTTGGATGGATACTGTGATCTTGGGATCGGCACTCTGGAAAAGAAGTCAGCAGGGTTATGGTCCTTCCCTGAACGATGCACAATGTTAGAAGTGTACTCTTGTAAACATAATCATCATTCAATGTGAGGAGGCATCTTGGCCTTTGGATTGCCAAATGCAGTTTGGAATGCATGATGAGTAGTTGCTAGAGAAAAAGGTTTTCAGTTTAAGAATGCATGGAAATGTTCACAACCACATACCACGATTAAACTTTCTTTTTCAGGTTCTGAATAAGCTAAATGTATTTGCGAAAAACTCCTAATTACATGCCACAATATGAGAATTTGGATGACCGCTGTGCTGTGCTACGATTGCTCCTCACCCAACTGGTCTAGCATCGACAACAGCCTCTGCATGAAGCTTCAGATTAAAATACGCCATTTCAGTAGCACAGGCAGCACCGGAAGGTGAGGTGGAATGAATCTGCGAGACCCTTTGGCTCACTTCTTCTAGCTTTTTTCCCCAAACTGGTTCTCTTATGCTCTGCTGCTATGGCCTACCTCTGTCGTTGGTCTTTTTAATATTTCTTTTATTTGCAAATGAAATGCTAGTTGTGGAATAGCAGACCATTATCTACTCAAGTTGCAGTTTTTCCACAGACTGAGGCTTGAGATCTCAAGGATCTGACCTGTGGTTTGATCCTGAATGTTTTTTGAAGGAGCAGGTGGGTGAATGATGATTGGAGGTTACTTGCTGGGGTGTAGTCTGGGACCAAATCCTGTAGGTATTATTTTTCTTTGCTCCAAGAGGGCTTGTTAATGGTTCAGAGAACCCTAAATTTGATGCTATCAGGGGCCAGTGCAGAGCTTTCAGGATTATTGTCATCATGTTTGTGGAGTCTTGTTAACTCTATTCTTTGATTAGTTTGGAGAAGCTTATTTGAAGTTTGTTTAGTTTGAAGAAGTGGAAGGAGTACTAGAGCTGTAGATTGATATCTTTGACTACTGTTTTGACATGTGGGAGAAACGAGATGCCAGAGTCCAAAATCATTCTTTAGTTCCTAGCTTTTTGGATCATTGATGACAGCATTCCTAAATGTTGGAGTGGCTCACAAGATAGAGCGATGGGGTATGTTCCTTCCATAGCAAGGATCTCAGTTTTATCTTCTTCACAAAAACACTGCAGAGCACAAGGCATATGGACAACTCAACTTACCCAATTCTATATTTTTTCTGCATTTGGAAAGAAAAGATAGGATTCAGGACAGAGCTGATTCGGATATACCTGCCACAATTTACAGGTTGCGGAGCAAAAGGGACTCTCTTGTCTTTGTTCATGGAAAAGAGGAGGTCCTCCCTTATGATAGCTACAAATGGCTTCTTGTCCCTAGAGGGCCTAATTCCAGAATTATAGTCATAGCAGAACCAAATTAGCACAACATTTTCTTTGAGTTGTCTAGTCACACTCCCTTTGCTTAATATTGATGGGAAAATAAGGAATAGTTCAAGTAGTAGTTTGACAGGGTCCTGAGGTCAACGGTTTTGTTTTAGGAGGAACTGATATTGGCATGTTTCTGAGAGTTGAGTATAGCTTTTAAGCACAGAGATATTTTTATCATATTAGATGTGTCTCCAGTGAGAGAAGGGAGGATTTGTGACAAGTAGGAGGCTCAGTAGACGTTCCTCAACACATTTGATGTTTTTTCAAATAGAAACGTTTGACATTGTCCAGAAGTTGGAATAATGGAAAGGCAGTTTGTAATTGTGATGGGCAAATAGTTTGAAAGTGTGGCAGTTTCAGAATATGGGAGATTCACAAAGTGATTTTTAACAATTTCGGATTTGAAAAACTCAAATAGGTCTTCACAATAATGTTTGGATGCAAATGGAATGCTTTTCGGGGCCCATGGATTGGGCAATTCCTGGTGAATTTTAAAGAATTGCTTTTGCCTTGTGCATTTGATGAAGTAAGCCTCATTTTGGCTCTTTTTGAGTCATTTTGGCTGGCTGATGCCCCTCCTCCAGGTCACCAGGCTAGCTCAGTAAATAACCTAGGCATTACATTTGATGACCATCTTGCCTTTGTACCTCAGGTTAAAGTGATTGTACAGACCTGTTTTGGTCTACTGCGTGTGCTAAGAAAATGTCAGGTAGTATAGGCCCTAATAACACCAAGGCTTGAGTATGGCAGTGTGCCTAGGTCTTCCTGACTACCTCATCAATAAATTGCAGGTGGTCCAATATGCAGCCGCCCTTACCCTGTTGGGTCTGCCACTGAGAATACACATGTCTTTTCATTTGAGGGCATTGCACTGGCTCTCTATTAAGAAGAGGAATCTTTTCAAGACCCTAGTACTGGTTCAGGATACATCAGAGCAAGGGCCATTCCCTAGGTTTCATCTAGATGCCTTTGTTCAGTCAACACTTTTTTGGCGCTCCAGAGCTGGATAGAGATCCTTTTCCTTTTTAGGACCATCAGTATGGAACAAATTAGCCCTGGAGTTGTGGGACATGTCAGCCACTGCCAAGTTTTGGATGAAATAAAAAATGTGGCTTTTCAATTATGATTAATGGTTTGGATCTACTAGTCAGTCAACCTCTGAGGGCACTCTTTGGAGTAACAGAGCACCATAGAAGAGCCATTGACATTACACTTTTATTGTTCTTAGATGGCCTGTATGGTGTATCTAGTATTGAGTGTTAGCTTCATCATATCTAGACGAGAGTCACTGCCATTCCAGGTTTTGGTTACCAAATCTTAATTCAGCTACTTGCTTTGGTTTTTTCAGAGCTACAATGTCTGGGAGCACAAGGTGCTGAACAACATGATTTCAGAATCAGTTGATCATGGTTCTTGATCTGCACAATATAAAAAGTAGATTCAAAATGATTCCATGGCAATTTTCCGGAAGTGCCTTCATGAGATCGTAAGTTGGAGGCATTATTATGAGTGGTAAAAATTATAAACAAGATGGTTCATGCTTCTGAAGAGGAAGAAGAGATGCAACTATAACTGAAACTGAATGAGTATGTTTGATGATTATAGATAAACATCGGATCTAGCATGTACCCTGGAGCATGCATCAATTCACTCAACAATTGTAAGAAGCCTCGGACTTTCATATTCTTAAGGCGATTTATAACATATTTTTACCACATCCTATTGACTCATAGGTTGAAGTTACTCAAGATCAAGGTTTTTGTTTCTTGGACTCGAAGATGAAATATCATAATACATTCCTTGATGATGTTGGGAGCAAAGCTATGGGGACATAAAACCCTGAAAACTGTTGGGGTTGATGCATTCTGATGATGCATAAGATATGTCATGATGTTTGTAGCTATAAATTCATCATTGACTGCTAGTGCTACCTCTCCCTTTTTCTGCTCGCTCTGTTCATCAGGGTGGCTCAGAAGCATGGGATTACCGAGTTTAGCTAGAGAGTCAACTTCAATTCCTGTTTAAGTGATATGCCCCCTGAACATTGAAGCTAGAATATTGAGATAAGAAAATATTGAATCTAAAATATCAAGTGTCAGTATGGATTTACTTTACCTAACTCCACATATATGTAACTTCACGATATATGGAACTTCAAAGGTGTGCACCTTCAATATCAGATCCACAATACCAGTGAGGCAGAATATTGAGGACTGTATATATACAATAATGTGGTAAATCTGTCCAAGTTCTCTCTTTTCCAGACTCACATTGATTTGCTTTCTCTAGGTCTTTCCTTCTCTCCTTCCTCCAATTTCAATTACACACAGAGTCGTATTGATATTTTTAACTTTCCTGGAAAACTTAAGCTAAGAAAATGTTTGAAATGAAGCAAAACAAAAGGCCTCAGGGTAATGGTCAGACTCTACAGCCTTCAGCTCTGTGTATAAGTGATATTGATCATTTACACATGATATGTGACTTGGATGAGCACTCTGACCATCATGATGATCGTATTCTTAATCTACAAAATCTCAATATCCCACTTGATCTTAACCCCTTCAGTGCCCGCCCCTTTCCCCGCCCAGTGCCGGCCGTTGCATTAGCGGGCGGGGTCTATGACGAGCTGGACTCGTCATGGGCACAGCGCCACCGCGGCCCATGACGAGTCCAGCTCGTCATGGGCACTGAAGGGGTTAATTGCCCAAGTGAATTCATTAAAAAATGTGTGTTCATTCCAACTTTGTCCTTTGATAGCATTGATGTATTTGAGAAGGGAGTTATCAAAGATCTGAAAGGATTACAATCCTGCTCCAATAACAGACGTAGTAATCTGACAATGGTACTGAAACAGGCCCTTTGTGAGTTCCAGACAAATGAGGATATTGTCGTCCGCAATTCTGATAAAGGCGGCAATGTGGTAGCATTATCTAAAGAGAAATACTTGATAGAGGGGTATAGGCAGCTTGCGAATACTGCATGTTACTTACCATATAACAAAACCGATATTGACAAAGCTAATAAAACCTATTGGGACAATCAGATGGATTGGCGGGACCAGGGTCTTATTTAATGGGAGGAATACCAGTTTCTTTACAATAAATTTCCTAAAATTGCAGTATTATATTTACTCCCAAAAATCCACAAAGATCCGGTCAACCCACCCGGCTGCCCTATTGTTTCCTTAATGAATTGTTAACTTAAAATACATAAAGAAATGTGGATTACTTCCTTCAGCCTTTGGTTAAATTGCTTAGATCATTTGGTAAAGACAGTGGTGATTTTCTTAGAATTATTGAGGGAATCATGTGGGAAGGCGACTATCTACTTATATGGGACTCGATGTATGCAATTTATATACTTGCATTCCTCATGACCTTGGCCTACAAGTATGTCATTACTTTCTCAGTGGTAGATCACTTTAGTTTTTTTGCTAAATGAAATGAACCTTGACATTATTAGCTTTTGTTTGAGAAATAATCTTTTTCTTTTTTTAACGGACAATTTTACCACCAAACCCAGGGCAACACGATGGGGACCTGTTTTGCCCCCAGTTATGCATGTCTTTACATGGGCTGGTGGGAGGAACAGGTTTTGCCATCACTTCAATCTTATGAGGACATGGTGGTGCTCTGGGTCAGGTATATCCATGACATATTTGTCATCTGGCGTGGATCTGAACCTGTGGCTCACTCAGTAATAGGTCTTTAAAGTTTCTAGACCTCCAATTGGAGGCTTACAATTCATGTTTCAATACTGAGCTCTTTCGCAAAAGCACTGATGGCAACAGTACACTTCATGCGACTATTGGTCATCCCAAGAGCTTGATATGCAGCATCCCCTTTGGTGAACTTATTAGGGCTCGGAGAAACTGCAGCAATGATGACGCTTTTGAAAAAGAAAAACTGTATTGTTGGAAAGATTCCAATCTAGGGGGTATGATAAGCAGACACCAGCCGTAGCAGCAATTCAAGCTAGCCTGGCTAATGAAGGCTGTTAGCCCGACACCGGTCCCAGGATGCTTTTTGCGCAGGCGCACGCATAAGACGTACATCATAGTGTTAATTACAGAAGGACGAGGGGAGCAGGAAGGATAGCGGCCAGGCAGGGGAGGCTGCAGACACACAGGTAAGCGGCTTGTTAATATTTTTAAAGACTATGGGAGGAAGGAAGGAGCGGCCAACTCCTCTCCACCATGGAGGCGGAGTTTTGCCTACCTCTGCATCCAAACAGAGCGCAGAGTAGGCAAATCTCCGCAAACTCCGCTGGCGGAGCAGAGTTTCCCACCCAGGGTTAGATTAAACCCGAATTTGTGACTGGAGTGAGCGTCTGAAAAGTTTCAGCACCCCATCCACCATCTCCTTGTGTTTGCGTAGCAGCGAGGAAAGCTGACGGCATTAAGAGACCTGAGACATTGGTGGTTAGGCGTAAAGTTCCTGAAGATGAGAATGAACAGATCAGGGTGATCACCACCTTCAGTAAACAAGCTGGAACAATCAGCAAAATATTGACCAAACACTGGCCTGCACTTCACACCGAAGAGAGCAATGCTAAATATGTATCTACCCGGCCCAGTGTCACTTACAGATGTAATTTTAGCTTCAAGGACATGCTTAGCAAAAATATGATTACAAAAACCCGAAGCCAGCATGGTACTATTCGCACTCCCAGCTTTGTACCTTGTTTCAATTGGAAAGCATGTAGAGCTAGTAAGAAAGTGCTATGCTTTTTGATTACTGAATTTGGTGAGCATTTCACTATTTATGTAGGCCTTTCATGTACATCTGATTTCTGTGTTTATGCCTTGAAATGTCCATGTAATTTATTTTACATTGGTAGTACCATACATATGGTCAAAAAGTGTATATTGGGGCATATGAGAGCGATCACTAAGCATGACAGACAATACCCTGTTGCCAGACATCTTAAGTAGCACCATAGATGCTTTTGATCGGATCCCTCCAAACATACGTGGGGAATTCGGTTCCCTTCGCAGACTAGAATCACAATATCATATTCAATACTATGCACCATATTGGTTCAAATATGGATGAAGAGTTATCTGTTCACTTAAGTTAAACTATATTCATTTTGTAATACTCTGTATGTTTCTGTATACCCCAATGGATTGCTATCGAAATTTTAATGTATTTTTCATTACTATCCTTTTACACAGGTCACACGTGACAATAGGTGGTGACTGCGGATTGGCAGGAGATCTATTTTAGACTAAGGATGAAAACTACTTTTATGATGCATAAATTCATGTGGAGTTGCCAATTAGAATAACCATGAGTACTGGAATATTTAGAAGTAGTGCACATGGAAAAAATTTAATACTTGTTTGAATGCAATAAGATAGTAATTTTGATGAGTTATTAAATACTTAATTGTAATTCGTTGGATGGATTAGAGTTCTAAAGCATTTTTGTTATTAGCCTATGTGACTATGAGGTTAATTATGCCCATTTGGACTGGCTTTTTCTGCTATTAGCTTTTTGTTTTTTTTGTTTTGTATTGCTGGTCTTGTAAAACCGAAACCTTTATCTTGAATTTTAGACCAGCGGTAGACACTTACCAATAAAGCTTCTTATGTATACTATCAGTATCTTTGCCCACTTGGGCAGTGAACTACTCCACTTTGAAAATTGCCCACTTGGGCTTTAACATGCATTTTGACATAGGTGAACATGGTCCCACTATGTAATTATGCTTGTGTGAACTGGCACTGTTTGAAAACCAACACCCTGAGCACATACACCGTTAGTGTACCAAATAGTAAAAGAATAATCAGATTGTTGTCCTCTTGTCATCAAATCTTTGTTTTATTCAGGCATGTATTTCAGCCTCACACCAGCTAACACATGTTTTGTCTTCAGGTGTGGTCACCCTACGACTTCTTCAGGGATGGAATTGTCAATTAAAACAACATTGTCTAAGAATACATTGACACTTATTGGTACTGGCAACACCTAAAGCCTGGTGATGGTGTTACACTCAAGCCGGTGTTTGCCACATTCTCAATATCCCAGCGGCACCTCACTGCCAGTCAAAGAACCATTGTTAATAAAGTGAATTGATCCAAACATAATATCTGTGACAAATAAAACTCAACAGTACATGCATTATGTCCTAATTACATAAAGTCATTTTGCGGTGTTTGTAATAGCCACTACCACCAAAGAGACGAATACATATAGGTATATCCTCATGCAAAGTAAGCGTGGAAAGGAAGGAAAGCTGTGCATTATAATTAAGTCTCCCTGTTTTCCGTTTTTACTGATTTTTACAGATAAATACAGTCAGAAAACTATTTATTTTCTTGTCTGTATTTATTTTTAAATGTGGATAAAAATGTACTTCGGTGCATTTTGAGTGATTCTAAATACAGTTTGCCATAACTGCCAGGCCAATGACTGTGTGAATTGATAGGTAAGGGGGTTAAAAATGAAAGGAATTTTAGTAAAAAGGCGTAAACAGCAGTAGATATGCACAAGGCTGATACTGAAATATTCTTATTTTCATATAAGAGCATTGAGTTATCTTCTGCGGGTGTTCATATCACTGAAACCTGACAGGCATTCAAGCATGTCTGCATATTTATTGGTTAAATAAATGTGGAAATATACCAGTTTCAGCTTTATTTTTTACACAGTACCCATAATAAATATGGATAAATACAGAGGACATAAAATAAATATGGACGGAAATGAGAAAAAAATAAATACCATGAAACCGGGAGCCCTAATTATAATCCTATCCTAACTGAAATGTCAAAGGTAAAATACCTGTATATCTTGGCATTTACTGGATGAGGGAAAAAGGAAACATACATGTCAAACTTAAATGTGTCCAAACGTAATACTATGTGTTGGGTGGTTGGTGACAAGTAATAATATAAAATTGCTATCAGGACTAACCCCGGGCGGGGTTGGCGGAGCGGGATTACGTGGAGGTCCACGGAGTTGTGAACAAACTCCATGGAACTCTGCGCCGCTCCGCCACCCGCCTCCACCCCCATTGACAATTAATTAGAAATTAATTAAAACAAAAAAAACACTTACCTGTACTGCGGCTTCCCCGGGCTGACCTCCTCCTCTTTCTCGCCGTCTCTGGTGATCATTGGGAAAACTGCGCATGTGCGCATGCCCGCGCATGGGCATTTCTCGCCATTTCTTGGCATCTAATGGCAGCTGTAGAGGGGGAAATCATATAACCAACTGTGGGAGCACATACTATTATAAACAGTCACAATTTAATGTTGCTGTTAATGTTACATCTCCTCCTCCTCTCATCCATTATAGTGTACAGACAGTAATCTTGGAGTGTGCAAATTTGCTGTTTTAGTCTAAATTATACATGAGACTTCCTCATTTTAAACATCCTTTCCCACGATTGGGACTCCATTTCTAAACGTCTAGTGAAGCAAAAGATATGTTAGCCAACAATGCACGAAAACAAATGATCTGAAAACGAATTAACATTATTTTGCATGCCTTTATTTTTCATGACTTCATCCCTTAGGAATAAAACAAGCATGTTAAGTTCAGTTTATGTGCTGCATTCTATGTGATTCTTCTTCATAGGTCTACTAAATAATAAACTCTAAACAAACATTTAAAATGTATTTCAGTATCAAAAGAAATATTTTTGTAGAGCTAAGTGAAACATGTATTTAATGAAAACATGATCATGGAAAGGTCAATAATTAAACATTTGAAGCATGTATCAGCACATTTAAGTCAAACTACTTTCTGAACAAATCAATTTTAAACAGTTTTGAGGCCTAGTATGTGTAAGTGTGGTTTTTTGCTACATTTTGCAAATTTAAAACATATTTTATTAATTTAAGTCTGGATTTTAATATTACAAATATATCTTTACTATACTATTTTGCAAAAAAAAAAGCCTCTGGAATTCCCTCCTCTGATGGTTATCTAAACCATTTACGCATGTGATCCCCAGCTCACTTTCATCTTCAGTTGAGTCTTCTTCTTGTCTACCGGAATAAATAGACTGGTACTGCCTGACAAATGCGCTTTGTATTATACTTTCGTCTGTAATGCAGCTCTTAGTGATCCTATCGCTTAGTGCATGTACTCTATTCTGAGCTTGTTTGTCTTTTATTTGCCAGGTTAGGAACCTGCCTGTAAACTCGCTCTCTCCATACACTTCCAGGAGATAAGCGGAGTTCGCAGTGTAAACTTTAGCTTAGTAATAATCTGGCATCTTCTGGCATGCCTGCCCTAGTGCCAGTTTATCTCTGATGTTTTTATCCCTTAGATATTACTCATTTGCGTGCTTAACCTTGGCTTCAAGGTGGTTTCTCTCTATAGTCTCCGCCTTTCTAGTGGCAATCTGTTTAGATGATATAATCCCGCCGATTGTGACTTTAAAAGCCTCCCATGCATTCTCCAGCGAGGTCATACCCCAAATGATCTGAAAGAAACTCTCTATCTCCCCATGGATTTCCTCACACCAGTCTTCGTCCTGCAGCAGAATTCTATTAAATGTCCATTTTGAGGTATTCGCATTTCTGCCAATACCAACTAGTTCCAATTTTAATAATGCGTGGTCTGAAAAACTATTTTGTATATACGTACAATTAGCCTGTAATACTTCTCTAGGAATTAAGAAATAATTAAGCCTAGTGCCCGAGTTATGTTTTGCTGAATAGCATGAATACTCTTTTTTTTCTCTGTATCTTGACTCCCAGCAGTCTACTAAATTTACATTTGTCATGCATTCCTTTAATGCAGCTCCTACCCGTGTGTTTTTTTATTTCCTCAACCCTGAAGATGAATCTAGACCTGAATTCTGTAAATAATTAAAATCCCCCCCTAGAATAATCTATTCAGCCATTAGCAGTAATGCTTGATAGAGATCCATTAGAGGAGCGGGTTTATCCTCTATTAGGGTGTAAATCGTCACTATAGTCATCTTAGTGTTGTTGATTATACCTTAAACTAGTCCCCACCTGCCAGCTTTGTCTATCTGAGAGTATGTAATCTGGAAGGGGACGAATTTTCTGAAAAATATTGCTACCGCTCTTTGCGCTATGCCTGTCGAAGAAAGATGGCTACTACCTGCCCACTGCTGAAACATATTGAATGGGAGTTTCCTATTAACTACATAGTGGGTCTCCTGCAAGAGGACAATATCTGGGGAGTTGCCTTCTAGCCATTCTTCCACAGCCCGCGCTTTAATTTTATTGTTCAGGCTGTTGGCATTAAAGAAGAGTATTCTAACACAGTCTTTAGCTGCCTGTTGGTTCAGTGCCATTACTGGTAAGGAAAAGTATTCAACCTAAAATACACCTGTATGCTCCCTTGGCCCATTTGTAGAATTAATCCCCAATAGATCAAATAAATATAAAGTGACAATGCAGGTAAAGTACTCAATAGTGTTGAACAATAGTATGAGTAACCTCAATATTTTTTGCACAAGACTGAGTTAAAAACATGATTGATAAGCAATTTACAGATAAAGTGACAATACAGTTAGAAAGAATAATTAGTGTAAACATCTTCATGGTTCCCTGAAGGCACACACACTCTTGGCACTTAAATAACTTTATCTGGCGGCAAAAGAAGATATGACTCGACAAGGTGCTTAATCTATAAGTCATATAAATATAAAGTGACAGTGCAAGTAAAGTGCTTAGTAGGAATAAACAAAAAATACTTCTCCTAAAGGAAATTACATACTGCTGTGCTAAAAGCATGGCTTGTAAACAGTTGACAATCAAAGTGACAGTGCAATAATTAAAGTGCTTATTCGAGAACAGACCTATAATTTCCTGATGACATACCACCCCTTGATCTTCTAAACACTCTATTGAGTATCTTAGAGCTTTCCTAAACAATTATTGACATTGGGAATCGTCTACGAGATGGCTAGCATATATTACAATACTAGAAAATCTACCAGAAAAATTGCCCATGCATCAAAAGTCCAAGTAACTTGAGCATGAAGTGCAAATAGCGCCTAAAGGGTGTAGAAAGAATACGGCACTACCTTGAGCTCTTGCTTGATTGTTGTAAATTTATTTACCTGCCATCTTATGGGTATCTCCAGATTTAAAATAACTATCTAATTTTTTTCACCTATGCTTCCCCTTCACACCATGTGCACCCCCTCACCCTTCATGTGTTCCCCTCCCTGTGTGTGCTGAAGTGTAGCCCATGTCTCCTCCCATCACCCCTTGTGGTTGCTGGGTGCCATTTAGCTGCACTCTTTTCCCTCTGCGCTTCTACGGCCTCCGGGTCCCTGGCTGCCCCGGCACGGGTAGTTCAAAAGCTATGAGATTTGATTTATAAGGAATAACTAATCTGAGATATTATGCGTTTAATATAAACCCCCCAAAAAAGTAAGATATAAAACCCTTCAATGGAGCATCAAACGGAAAAAACAGCTGTTTAGACTTTACTCGATCCCCACTTTAAATGTAGAACCCTTTCTCTCCGACATCTATGTAGGCCAAGATTTATTACTAGACCCAGCAATTACGGCGAACTGGAGGAGTCAGGGCTTTAGTAAAATAGGAGACTTTCTGTGGGGAGATTGGAAAACCTGGTTTGAAATAGAACCATTACTTAAACATAGCAAAATTATTATGCAATTGTCATTTGTCAGGATTAAAGGCTTTTTGTCGGAACTTAATCCCAGTCATATTAGCGAAGTGGCTGGGTCTCCCTGTTCCGGACTCGAGGGATAGATAAACTATACCAGAAAGCACAGCGAAAGTGGGAAAATCAAGAAGGGTTGCACATCTCTAATATAGATTGGAATCAGATTCGTTTTCAATAGCTCCTTGTTGAAAGCGGCTAACTTTACATGGATGCAATTTTATTCTAATGGTTGCTGTACCGCACTCCGGACTTCTTGTAGAAAATTAATCCCCAGATCTCATCAAACTGCTTTTGAAGTAACTTAGATACTATCTATGGGTGCCTGAAATTAGATGGATTTTGGGAGAGTATTAACAGATACCGCCAGGACACACTGAAAGTCCCACAGATACTGGATACCCAGACAATGGTTTTAGAATAGTCCACAGATTCAACAGCAACTATCCTATAAAAGACCCAGATATTTATCTTGGTCCTGGCTGTTTTGCCGCTGATCCTGCAAAGGTGAAGACAGGAGGATATTCCAACATTTACAAAGCTACTAAGTAAATTAAGTAGAATTAAGGAGCGTGAAAGAAAGTATGCATTCAGAGCAGGCTCCTATAAGAAGTTTAAGGCTCTATGGGAGAACTCGGGTTAAAAGTAGCTTGGGGTTACTATGCTGTCGGAATGGATATATTTTAAGAACACTGTTTAATCAGACTATATAACTATTAATGTGAATTATTGCACTTTATAATTGTTGTGGGTTTTATTGTGCATGGTCTTAAACATTGGTTCTAACTATGTGGGTATGCTGCTTGTGGCACTAATGTATTTCTTCCTTTTAATGTCTTTTGTATTATTAATTTACGAGCTATCTCCAAATAAAAAAATATTTTTTAAAAAAAGTGGAGTCCTCTCTTTTCCTTCTCAAACTATTAAATTGTTTTGATTTCATGTATTCTTTATTAATGGGATCATTTAATGCTATTTCTCTCACTATGCTTTCACTCATTTCCCTGCTCTTTAATTTGTAATGCAGTATCTACAACCTTTGATTAAACAAACAGGTAAAATAAGAAAAAACCTATTATTAATATTGGCATAAACAAAGGGCTCGATGATTCACAAAGGTGAACTTAGAGGTTTGTTCTAAATAAACTTAGGCCAAACATCTAAATTTATGACTTTGGGAATTCACAAAGGGCGTTTAGGAGCACTCCGGCCAGAATTCCATTCAGTACTTTATTTATGTAGGAAGTCCACTCAAGCACAGAATACCTTAGTCAAGAAACTTTTGCTCCTTTTGATATCCACAATCTAAGTTTATCCTCCTCTGTCACTTGCACCACTTGACTCTGTCTCTTCAGTGATAGTCAGTGGTATTCAATCACCTGACACACTTGTTCTCAGTCTTCTTTGTCCATTGATTCATGGCCACTCACTGTTGTGGGTGACTCATCGTTCAGTGTTTGTTCTTTCATCCGGATCCTCTGTTAGTTCTCCTGCTGTCTCAACTGCTTTCTCAAGTTGAGGTTTGGTCTCTTCTTCTTCACCAGAGACTTAAATGTCACTTTGTGAAATCACATGAACTTGTGTTAGTGCAACCGTCTTCAAATGTTCACCCCTTGTTTCTCCTTGCTGTGGTGATTCTTGTGATACAGATCCTTGCATTTGCTCAGCTTGCGGTGATGCAGTCACCAGTGCTCTAGGTTCACACTATTTCCTCATATGGTCCTCTGACTCTTCAAGTGTGCAAGGCATGCACCCAGTTGGGTTCTCCTGCACCCTTAACAGCAGTGTTTGTTATTAAGATCACCTGGAAGGGGCCTTTCCATCTTGCTTCCAGATAAGTCTTCTGAATGTGTTCTTGATCACGACCCAATCTCCAAGACTGAGATTGTGACACTGTTCTCAATACGGGTTTTGTGTTGCGGCTTAAACCTGGTGAAAAACGGAACACACCACATCAGACAATCCTTTGCATTAATACAGTTTCATGTAATTTGTGATGCTCACAAGTGCAATTGCAGATACAGCAGGCAGTCTCATCACACGCCCCATCAAGATCTCATGAGGTGAAAACCCAGTCTTTCTGTCTGGGATACTTCGGATACTCATTAACACCAAAGTTAAAGCATCAGGCCACTTCAGTGATGTAGAAGCACAAACATTTGCCAATCTGGACTTTATGATACCATTAGCCTGTTCAATGATACCAGAAGCTTCAAGTCAAAAGCTGCAGTGCAATTTCTACTCAATTTGTAATGCTGCACAAAGCATCTTCAGGACCTCATTATTGAAATGAGTCCCCTGGTCTGACTCCAGAGAAACCATCATTCGGTACCTTTGTATTAACTCTTTCAGTAACAGTTTTGCTACAGTAAAACTGTTGTTTCTCCTTGTTGTGTAGACTTCCACCCATCTAGATAAAATGCACACTATAACCAGGACATATTTTAACCCGTTGCAAACAGGCATCTTGATAAAGTCCATCTGCATCTTGTTGAAGGGACCACCTAATCTCCCTATGTGACTCAGTGTTGTGGGTGTTCTTTTCCCTACATTCATTTGTTGACATGTCACACAATAATGACACAATTATTCTGCAAACATCCTGAATCTGGGATTAAACCAATTTTGTCTGAACCAGCTCAATTCTGCATCCCTCCATAGATGTGTGTACCCATGGAAATGTAATGTCATAGGAAACAGCAAACTGTCAGACAACACTGGTCTCCATTCAGCTGACATCCAAATGTCATTTGCATTTTGCTCACAACCTGCTCTGATCCAACTCTTCTGCTCTGCTTCTGAAACATCTTCCTGTACTCGTTAAAGTTTTTCCCATGTGTCAGCTACTGACATCAACATTGAAAATACAGTGTCCTTTTCAGATTTACCTGTGTAAACACCCCCTTAAATGTGAAGGCCACTAATGCACCATACTTCATCAGAAGGTCTGTTCCCAACTTGCAATGTAACCATTGACACTTCGGTGAGCTGCGCATTTATCTACCGCAATGTTTGTGCAACTGGAACACCTCGAGAAAGCGCCTGACGTGCTCGACATTTTATATTGGTTTTCTAGAGGATGTCATGAAACGTATTTGCGACTATAACTGTCAAAAGTCATGAATCACACTAAAGCCATACTGACCATCTGAAAATATAGTCACTTTTAATTGGGCTGTTAATGTGAAAGCTCATGATTTCCCTAAATTCTGCAACCAGTCCTAAGGTAATACCTTGAAGCCATGATGCTTCTACAATACCATTAAAGGTGAAAACAGCGTAAGCTGATCTCAGGGTACGTTCCTTGTTTCTCGGACATGAGCCATCGACAAAGATTATATAATCAGGCATTTTCAGGGGTTAGTGTCTGGCTGTGACATCTAGACAATCATGTTCTTCTAGCATCCACATGCATTTGAGTAAGCACTGAAAAAGTGCAGCGCCTTCCTCTCACTGCAAAACAATGTAAACATGTTACTGTTGTCAAGCATTTCTAGTGCCGGGGCACGACAGAGACTTTCTCTCAGCTCTAGGAAAGATTTCAAGCAATTGTTGTCCCACAGAAGAGGATCAGGCACATATTTGTGTGTCAGCCTCAGTAAAGGCTTAGCCAGTAGGGAAAAGTTAGGTATTCACTGCCTGCAGTAGCCAACCATTCCAAAAACATACTGACTTCTCTTTGGTTTGAGGTGGATTAATTTGAAGAATCACCTCCATCCTTTATAGTGACACTTTCCTCACCCCTTTTTCAATGGTATGTCCCAAGTACTGTACTTCTTTTTGACAGTATTACGGTTTACCTGGAGACAGTTTCTATCCATTCTCAGTCAAATGATTCAATAAAGCAATTGTGTCTTATTTACAAACTTTTTGTGTCTCTGGTGCCACAAGCAGGTCAGAAATGTATTGCAACAGAATCAAATTGTATGGCATCTTTAATGACTCCAGATTCTTTTTCAAGATCTTATTGAAAATGAAAGGTCTCTCTATATACCCTAATGTGTCTCTTGTGGGACTCAGTACTATTAGAAAACTCTCTGTTGAAACACAAAAGAAAATAAATACTGTGAATCTTCATGCAATGGCATTGAGAAAAATGCTTGACAAAGGTCCACAACTGTTAACTATTCTGCAGTGAATGGAATTTGAAAAAGTATGGTGGATGGATTTTGCACCATGG
Source organism: Triturus cristatus (assembly GCF_964204655.1). Lineage (NCBI taxonomy): Eukaryota > Metazoa > Chordata > Amphibia > Caudata > Salamandridae > Triturus > Triturus cristatus. The sequence continues at coordinate 165,680,442 of NC_140580.1, read as the reverse complement.
GACAACAATGCTGTTAATCTTTCAGAGATCCTGCACAATCCAATATTTATCGGCGGGCTTTTGCAAACCCATGATTGGAGAGTTCAGGGCCTGCTAACTAGTTCTTTCAAAATCCCTTTCCTCAGCATATCATTATTTACAAATGTTAGTCCTGCAATTGTTTATGGCATCAACTTTTATGGTAGTGTTTTTGGATACACCACATTTTGCTTCAGTGAGTCTTGGACAGGTTCTACACCTCTAAACTGTCTGATATCTTTCCCTGTGAAATCCCATACTTCTGGGTTCATTGTCTCTTTCAAATCAGGAGTCAATTCTTCATTAGTTCTCACTGGAAACAACTCTGCAGCTGTGTCTTTTTGAGTCATTTTAAATTCAACCTCGTCATCATGTGTTTGGAAATCCACGGCATCGGAGTACAGTATATTGTGCAATTTAACTTGCACAATAAATCTCTTCCTAGCAGATTTAACCCTATTTTTAGTGGAACATTTTTTGAAACTGGGTGTGTGATCTGTTTTTATGAAACTCCTACAACTTGGATCTTTCTTGTAGAGAGGGGTAGGTTTGGAACTTCCGCTGTTCTCACAGTGGATCTGGTAGCACCAGTATCAATCAGGAATGACACTGGGTGGCCATTTACTTCTCCCTCTGCAAATGGCCCACTCTGCTCTACCTTTGAGACTGAACTAACCACAGAATTTTCCTACCTCCTCAGGCACTGTCATTGGGAATTGTTGGAGCTATAATCATCATTGTCAAACACAGGAAACTGTTTAAATGGATTTTTATTCAGATTCTTGAATGGGTGTAAGTTTGCTTTGAGCAACTGGTCCAATTAAATCTAGGATTTCCTATATTCTGTGGGACCATCGGAGCTTGTGGGACTTGCATCATAGGGACCTGCTTTTGCATTGGCTCTTGCATTTGCTGAACTGCATGTTTTGCATCTGCATTTTATTTCTTTCCTGCATTTGCCCATTTCAATTTACTCTGTCTACTCATAGGTCTTGCGCAGGGCCTTTGTCGTTTTCCCAATGTTAGCATGAGCATTTTGCAGGCTGCTCTCTGCTTTGTGCACGTTACTATATAAACGTATTTTTTTAGTGACACGCTGTACTTTTGCACCAAACCTGCTGTTGTTTTTGCATTCTGCTCTATCCTGGGATTTAGTCTGAACACTGAAGACAAGGTCAAATAACAATGCCCCCTGTTATTCTGTTTTGGTCAGGATCTAGCACCTAGACAAACACACAAATGCTGCTGTTGTTTGGGAACACATACTCTTTGTCATTTAGGTATGCACAATCATGCAAATACACACTTGGATAGACATTTTTCACAGAAGAGATCTCGACTACACCTGAGATGTAGAACTTACATCTATGCGTGCTAAAGTATGGGGTCTGCTGAAAAAACACCCAGAGATCTTTTGAGATATATTCACTTTGCTTCTGTAGAAGGGGAGGAGGGTAGTCTACCCTGTTGCATATCATGACAGACCCTTTTATCATTTATGGATTACTTACTATACTGACCGTATTTGTGTTAGGAATCTTCTTACTTATTGTGGTATGTATACTGCATACTAGAGCATAATAGTTAAAATAAACATGTTAAACTTTTCTCGTGTCTCTGTCAGATCTTATTCTGGACAAGTACGAGTGCGAGAGCGAAAGGGTGTGTTCCATCACAGCGATTCCTGAGAGGGTCAGGAGTTTTGTGCTCTGGGGTGTCTAATCACTTGTTCGTCTGTGAGTGATTAGGAGGGCAAGTGCTACTCTATAGTTAGTCGGCCCTGGACTCATGGGTACTAAAGTGGCAGGATGACTCAGCCCCTGCTTACTAAGTTTCTATATTTTCAAGCATAGTTCTGTGATTGTGCAGAATCCCTGCAACAGTTTGCAGCTGGTTCAAATTAAATCTGGGATTTCCCATGCTCTGTGGGACCATCAGGGCTTGTGGGACTGGTATTATTGGGACATGTTTTTGCATTAGCTCTTGCTGAACTGACATGTTTTGCATCTGCATTTGATTTCTTCCCTGCATTTGTACATTTCAGTTTACTCTGTCTACTGAGGGATTAAGTCTCCACTAGGCCTGGGCCAAAATTCCGTTCCGTTCGCGGAAGTTGCGATATTTTGGCATTCTCGCGTTCCGCGGAAAGCGCGAAAATGTCAAAATTTCCGCATTCCGCAGCTTAGCGATAATTTTTTTCTTGCTCGCGCTGTAAAACAATACATTCTCGCGCGCGCGCGATCGCCTTACCTGAATCCCTGCGTTCTCCGACAAGTTTTCTTGACCCGGTCGCGTTCTCCACGAGATGTTGGATTTTGGTAGCCATTTTGCGCTGTCTCGCGAGAGTTCGCGGCCGCATTCAAGTCATTTTTCACGCGATCACGTCATTTGTCGCGCGATCAGGTATTTCTTCTCGCGATCATGCACCGCGCGAGTATGAGAAGATTGAGATCTCGAACATGTCATTCTACATCGCGAGCCAGAGAATGAGGACGCGGGCACATGAAATCGAACGCGAACAGGAGAAAGAGACCGCGAACACGTCATATCCAACGCGACAGGGACAAAGAAGAGAACGCGATCATATCGTTTTCGACACGCCGGCGGAAGTAATGTGAAGCTGGAGAACTCAACAATGTAAAATTTACAATTTGGAGAGGAATATCGGCTCTAGCAGCATGAAACCATCTGCAAATACTGATTTTGGATGAAAAGAACTCCTTACATTCACATTTGGCTTTCCTTTTTTGTGCAAGGACTCCAGGATTCATTTTTTTTTTACAAAGTGGAGAGAGGGAGGAAGTGACACAGATTCTCCAACTTCCTGTTCCTGTCCAGCAGGCTCCTCCCAGTGCTTTGTCCATCTCCTGCTCATTCTGCCTTTGGATTTGGAGCTGGAAAGATCTCTCTTTTTGTCTGCTGCATCATTGCAATTGGATTTCAGGATTTTTGGAATAGGATATTTTACAAGTAAGTGGTTGTTGTGTTTGATTGTGGGCATTGCAGTTGTTGTGTAACTACAATTTATTTTTGATAATTAATTATCATCATTCCTTTTTTTTTTTTTTAATTTATTTTAATTTTGTGGGTTGTAGTAGTAGGCCCGAGCTAGCCATGGGCATGGCCTCATGGGTGTGTGTGTGCATGATGAAGCAACTGTTCCTTTTGTTTTTTGAATATATTTCATTTTCAATCACATTTAGGGCATGGATGGCATTGGATTGAGTTGGGGAAGTGTGTATTTTGGGGTGGCCTTGCTGATGTTGTTGGGGCTCTCCATGTGGCTGGTGGCCATTTTGAGGCCTAGGCCTGCAAGCTTGCCTGGCCTTGTCTGCCAGCAGGCCTGCTTTCATCCACTGCTACCAGAGCAGGTAGCCACAGCTTTAGTAATCTACTGTTTTCTGTGTGTTCTGTTGATTTTAGACATCATTTTGGGCATGGATGGCATTGGATTGAGTTGGGGAAGTGTGTATTTTGGGGTGGCCTTGCTGATGTTGTTGGGGCTCGCCATGTGGCTGGTGGCCATTTTGAGGCCTAGGCCTGCAAGCTTGCCTGGCCTTGTCTGCCAGCAGGCCTGCTTTCATCCACTGCTACCAGAGCAGGTAGCCACAGCTTTAGTAATCTACTGTTTTCTGTGTGTTCTGTTGATTTTAGACATCATTTTGGGCATGGATGCCATTGGATTGAGTTGGGGAAGTGTGTATTTTGGGGTGGCCTTGCTGATGTTGTTGGGGCTCGCCATGTGGCTGGTGGCCATTTTGAGGCCTAGGCCTGCAAGCTTGCCTGGCCTTGTCTGCCAGCAGGCCTGCTTTCATCCACTGCTACCAGAGCAGGTAGCCACAGCTTTAGTAATCTACTGTTTTCTGTGTGTTCTGTTGATTTTAGACATCATTTTGGGCATGGATGGCATTGGATTGAGTTGGGGAAGTGTGTATTTTGGGGTGGCCTTGCTGATGTTGTTGGGGCTCGCCATGTGGCTGGTGGCCATTTTGAGGCCTAGGCCTGCAAGCTTGCCTGGCCTTGTCTGCCAGCAGGCCTGCTTTCATCCACTGCTACCAGAGCAGGTAGCCACAGCTTTAGTAATCTACTGTTTTCTGTGTGTTCTGTTGATTTTAGACATCATTTTGGGCATGGATGCCATTGGATTGAGTTGGGGAAGTGTGTATTTTGGGGTGGCCTTGCTGATGTTGTTGGGGCTCTCCATGTGGCTGGTGGCCATTTTGAGGCCTAGGCCTGCAAGCTTGCCTGCCCTTGTCTGCCAGCAGGCCTGCTTTCATCCACTGCTACCAGAGCAGGTAGCCACAGCTTTAGTAATCTACTGTTTTCTGTGTGTTCTGTTGATTTTAGACATCATTTTGGGCATGGATGCCATTGGATTGAGTTGGGGAAGTGTGTATTTTGGGGTGGCCTTGCTGATGCTGTTGGGGCTCGCCATGTGGCTGGTGGCCATTTTGAGGCCTAGGCCTGCAAGCTTGCCTGGCCTTGTCTGCCAGCAGGCCTGCTTTCATCCACTACTACCAGAGCAGGTAGCCACAGCTTTAGTAATCTACTGTTTTCTGTGTGTTCTGTTGATTTTAGACATCATTTTGGGCATGGATGGCATTGGATTGAGTTGGGGAAGTGTGTATTTTGGGGTGGCCTTGCTGATGCTGTTGGGGCTCTCCATGTGGCTGGTGGCCATTTTGAGGCCTAGGCCTGCAAGCTTGCCTGGCCTTGTCTGCCAACAGGCCTGCTTTCATCCACTGCTACCAGAGCAGGTAGCCACAGCTTTAGTAATCTACTGTTTTCTGTGTGTTCTGTTGATTTTAGACATCATTTTGGGCATGGATGGCATTGGATTGAGTTGGGGAAGTGTGTTTTTTGGGGTGGCCTTGCTGATGCTGTTGGGGCTCGCCATGTGGCTGGTGGCCATTTTGAGGCCTAGGCCTGCAAGCTTGCCTGGCCTTGTCTGCCAACAGGCCTGCTTTCATCCACTGCTACCAGAGCAGGTAGCCACAGCTTTAGTAATCTACTGTTTTCTGTGTGTTCTGTTGATTTTAGACATCATTTTGGGCATGGATGGCATTGGATTGAGTTGGGGAAGTGTGTTTTTTGGGGTGGCCTTGCTGATGTTGTTGGGCCTGGACATGTGGCTGGTGGCCATTTTGAGGCCTAGGCCTGCAAGCTTGCCTGGCCTTGTCTGCCAGCAGGCCTGCTTTCATCCACTGCTACCAGAGCAGGTAGCCACAGCTTTATTGATCAAGTGTTTTCTATGTGATCTGTTGAATTTTTAGACATCACCTTCCTGAGAGTGTAGTGTGGCTGTACACAGTACTAGTAGTATAACATAGCTCTAGTTAAAAAAAATTCATAAATGGCTAGACTATCTTTTGTTTGCACTAGTACAGTACTAAGTAACTGAACCACAAAAACAAATGCAACATTTCACTGATGTTCTTCTCCTGTCTTCTTTGCTTTTAGGTGCACAAAAGACAGAGTAGGAGGTGTCATCGGCATCACCTGGCTACCCGTTGTACTGCCAGCCAGACAGAAGTCCTGCTGCGCATCACGCCCACGTGTGACCAGAACTTGTTGTGCATCTGCCTCCTGCCTGACGTCGGAATAAGATGGCCCCAAAGAAAGGTACCAGGTCCAGTACCAAGAAAGTTGCTGGTGAGAAGAAGGAACAGAAAAAGGAAGTGCCATTAACCACGACTGGTGGTGTGCCGGCCAAGGTTTTTTTTGGCACCAAAGCGTTGTCCGGGAACCAAGCTGGGAGCAGCACAGCGGTCCAGCAACCCCACCAACCTAGGCCCAAGGGCTTTACTGTCGCAGAGGTAGCCAGTCTACTAACGGGCAGCGGTGTTGAAGAAATGTCATTACCGCAAAGTAGTACACAATCAAGTTCAACGCAGGCGCAAACTCAGCAGATCAGTGTGCAGCCGGCGCAACCAGAACAGCAGCAGCAGCCGGCGCAACCAGAACAGCAGCAGCAGCCGGCGCAACCAGAACAGCAGCAGCAGCCGGCGCAACCAGAACAGCAGCAGCAGCCGGCGCAACCAGAACAGCAGCAGCAGCCGGCGCAACCAGAACAGCAGCAGCAGCCGCCGCAACCAGAACAGCAGCAGCAGCCGCCGCAACCAGACCAGCAGCAGCAGCCGCCGCAACCAGACCAGCAGCAGCAGCCGCCGCAACCAGACCAGCAGCAGCAGCCGCCGCAACCAGAACAGCAGCAGCCGCCACAACAGCCCACCATAGTAGTTGTTGCTCCTGACGTAGGGGCATTTCAGGAAATCGAGCTTCCTGCAGACAAAGCGGAGCGAAGTCAAACCACTGTTCCAGAACATCTATTGTCTTCCAGACCACCAGCAAGGAAAAGGAGGCTTAGTCCATCATCTTCTTCTTCAAGCCCCGCTTCTGATGATCGTGATGACACTTGGGTCCCACCAGCTCGGTCTGAGAGTGAAGTACGCCACAAGACATTGCTTCTGAAAAGGAAGGTCCCAGAAAAACTTAGAGTTATGGAGGTAGATGTAGAAGAGGGGGGTGATGATGTTGATGAAGACGAGCCAGTCATCACGCACATTACTCCCGCCCCAAAGGGATTGGAGACCGACATTCTAACCCTATCCAGAAAGGCTGCTACTGAGCGGGATGCAGCACGGATCTCACCAACACAGGTTACACCACCACTACCTCCAGCTGCCATATTTTCCAAGGCCCGGCAGGGACCTACATCCAGCTCAACCACCTCAGTAGGAAGTGGTAGTAAAAGTCACAGTGTAGGTGGACAGGGTCACATATTTTCAAGGACCCCCTCAAGTTCATCTGGTGTTGAAAGTGGCACATCCAGCAGTGCCAGAAAGTTCTCCTCCCCAGTTTGGGACTTCTTTTCTGTTAGCGCCAAGGAGGAGAACGTTGCTATATGCGCAATTTGTCGGCAAGGTGTTCGGCGTGGTAAGCTTGGTACAAACTATGGTACCGGAGGACAAGCAAGTCATCTCAGAACACACCACACTATTGTGTGGGAGGATCACCTACTTAAGTTAAAAGAAAGTAGGAAAACTAAACCCTTTGAAGTTGGTCAGGAATCAGGGAGCGATATTATTGTGGTGGCAGGTGAAGAACAGGGAGGCATTTCTAGCCCTGTCTCCAGTAGTGCAGTCACTGCAGTGGTAACGCCCACATCCTCCTCAGTAACATCAGAGTGGCACCGCAGTAAGAGCCATACTCAGAGTGTGGGTGAGACACCAAGGCGACCGGCGGCGAGTACCTCAATGAGACAATCTGTGTCGTTGAGCCTTAGTGGGTTAATGGCACCACTAAGGAAAGTAAGCCAGCCTACCATTGACAGCATGTTTAGGTTGGAGGGGCAGTTCCAACGCAACCACCCAACGGCACGATTGTACAATGCGAAGCTGGCTAAAATGTTAGCGCTGGACCTTCTTCCTTTTTCATTTGTGGAAGGGGTGGGTTTCCTTGAATTTGTGTCTGCCATCTGCCCGAAATGGAAAGTTCCAAGCCGGTCCTATTTCGCAAGAATTGCTGTTCCGGCACTACATCATGATGTGCTGGAATTGGTTGGACAAGCTTTGCAGAAGAGTGCTGTGCACAATATCCACCTGACAACAGACATGTGGACCAGTTGCCAAGCCACAGATTACATGTGTATCACTGCACACTGGATCTCTTTTGTGGGGGTTAAAGATCTACTATCTGCACGAGGTGTTGTTGACACAGCTGCGATTTTTGAAGGTACTCGGAAACATGCAACTGTAGCCATGTTCGCCATGGAGAAATCTCATACGGCTGAAAACATTTTAGAAGAGTTTCGCACCAAGGTTTTGGAATGGCTGCAGCCCAGAGGGCTTGGTATTGGTTTTGTTGCCACAGACAATGGCAGTAATGTACTTAAGGCCATGGAACTTGGTTCCTATTTCAGGGTTCCGTGTTTGGCACACTGCATAAACATTATAGTGCAAGACTTTCTGAAAAAAGAACCCATAGTAAGCAATTTACTGTCCATCTGCCGAAGAATATGCACTCATTTCAGCCATTCTTTTAAAGCTCGGAAGCAGCTGAGGATCTTCCAACGTGAGCGTAGGGTGCCAGTCAAGGCACTCATCCAGGAGGTGGCAACACGTTGGAACTCAACGTATTACATGCTTGATCGTCTGTACGAACAGCACAGGTCACTCAATGATTATGTCTGGTACAAAGGCAGTGATGCTAGTGTTAAAGGCATGACCCTTCAGAGGGAGCAATGGACCCTAATTCAATGCCTGACTGAGATGCTGTCTCCTTTTGAGGTCTTCACACGTGAAGTCAGCAAGGAGGACTGTACAATGGGCCAAGCGATCCCATTGTTGCAAATGCTAGAGCATGAGCTGAATAATGTGTCTGAATCCTACAAAGGTGTAGAGGACAGAAGGCAAGCCCATGACTTGGTGGAGAGCTTATCCAGGCGCTTATCAGAAAATGTAAGGATACAAAATAAAATTTTGTCACAAGACCATTACATTTGTGCCACAATTCTGGATCCACGTGCAAAATTAGGACTATTCCGTTCTTTTTCCGACACTGATGTTGCCCACTACAAAAGTTGTATAGCTGAAGCAGCCATCAAGTTTGAAAACGAAGGGCTGCTAATTAAAAGCCCGCCACATCAACCCACAACAAGTACTGATACTGAAGCAGGCCATGCAGAATCAAGTGCAACTTCGTCGGCTGAGGGCAGTGCGGTTGGCTCACAATCGCAACACTCACCATCACCATCGACTACAAAAACAATAACTGGATCATTCGGCCGAGTACAATCATTATCAGATTGGTATGTAAAGATGGGCCGTAAGCACAGTGCTGATGCACAGAAAAAACAGCACAAAAGCTTACCAGCAGCAACCCTGAACATTGAGCGGATGGTCCAGGCCTATCTGGACGATCCAACAGAGGTGTACGTTGATCAAAACCCAGTGCAGTATTGGTATAGGAAAAGGTCTGAATGGCCACAGCTCAGCAGGCTGGCGATAAGCTATCTGGCTTGCCCTGTCGCAAGTGTCTCTTCCGAACGTGTTTTCAGTGCTGCTGGTTCCATTGTAACCTTGAGAAGGACCAGTCTATCTCCCAAAAACGTGGAGAGGTTAACAATGATCAAAATGAATCAGCACTTCATACCACCGAATTACACAATGCATGAATCAACAGAGGAAGATGAGGACAGCGGCTCAGGTGACGGTAGTATTGTGTCAGATGATTACCTACTACTGGAAGATCCCCCAGAGTTTGAGGACGAGCTATACTTCCCTGACAATTAGGCTCGCACTTACTGTCTTCCTCCCTTTTTTCCCCCTTTGTTTGTGTCTGTTGTTCCGGTTATAAACTTGTGAATCGCAACCAATGCATTATCACCGTCTTCTAATCTTCTAATTTAAGATACAAGTTTCAGGTGTCTGCCATTTGACACTACAGTCCTCAGAATCCAGCTCCTCCGCTCGATCATACTGCATCTCCTGGTCAATTCCATTTCCCTCATGAATGATGATTGGATGATGGTAACAACAAATTCAAACTTTCCTCGTCCTTCCAAAACAAGTGGACCATGAATCTGATGACTTCTATAGCTATCCTCCTTCAGAGCCGAGAGAGACTGGCCATTAACTGAAAATAAGATGCAACAGGTAATGATTGATGCCATGCATTGTCCGCAGAAAAGCAGACTGAGTGATGTAGATTTTGTTGTGTGTGTTGCGCATGAATGAATTGATGTAATTGTGCACTGCCACTAATCAACTTTCTACAGAACACACTAGTAATTACTAATTTTCCTCTTCTGGCAAACAAGAAATGTGTACTTCTCTCCTGCATCTTGGTGATACATTGCTTTTAATTCAATACAGGAAGGGCACTCACTCAATCTGCTGCGCAATGCAAATGACTGTGACTTAACAGCACCGTCCATCATGATGATGGCGAAAGAGACGGCCTGCAGCGTTAACGAGATGAGATGCAACAGGTAATGATTGATGCCATGCATTGGCCGCAGAATAGCAGACTGAATGATGTAGATTTTGTGGTGTGTTTCGCATGAATTGATGTAATTGTGCACTGCCACTAATCAACTTTCTACAGAACACACTAGTAATTACTAATTTTCCTCTTCTGGCAAACAAGAAATGTGTACTTCTCTCCTGCATCTTGGTGATACATTGCTTTTAATTCAATACAGGAAGGGCACTCACTCAATCTGCTGCGCAATGCAAATGACTGTGACTTAACAGCACCGTCCATCATGATGATGGCGAAAGAGACGGCCTGCAGCGTTAACGAGATGAGATGCAACAGGTAATGATTGATGCCATGCATTGGCCGCAGAATAGCAGACTGAATGATGTAGATTTTGTGGTGTGTTTCGCATGAATTGATGTAATTGTGCACTGCCACTAATCAACTTTCTACAGAACACACTAGTAATTACTAATTTTCCTCTTCTGGCAAACAAGAAATGTGTACTTCTCTCCTGCATCTTGGTGATACATTGCTTTTAATTCAATACAGGAAGGGCACTCACTCAATCTGCTGCGCAATGCAAATGACTGTGACTTAAACAGCACCGTCCGTCATGATGATGGCGAAAGAGACGGCCCGTTAACTTAAGATGAGAAGTAACAGGTAATAAATGATGATAATTAATGGCATGCATTGGACACCTGACTCTGAGCTATTGATCTTTGTGTTGGCGTTGTTTGTTGTGCACAAAGTGAATGATGTCAAAGTGTACTAGTGTTAATCTATCTTTCTGTACACAATAAAGAATGACTCAAGTCAGTAATATTTATATTTCTACTCTTGTTGTGTTCTAAAAATTACACTTGTACTGCAGGCCGATCTTCAGTCAGTAGAAGTATCAGAGCTGATGATGAAGTCAGGAGGATGTTTCATGAGTGGCATAAAACGGAAAAGCCTAAAGGTAAACACGTGAACCACAACCACAGCACACCCAAATGTCTGTGTAGAAGTTGAATAGAGTGTAGCGGTGGGATGACTGCAGTGCATTGATTTTACTAACTTTAACTGTAAAATGCTATGTCTGGAATGGATAATGTGCTTTGCGTTTGTCCAACTCTTTGAGAGAAAAAAAAAAGGACTCTAAAGTGGTAACGTAGGATGTGCTAATGGTAAGCACTGTGGGCCTGATCTCTCCTGTTACTGTTGAAGGTCTATGCTGGAAACAGACTACAGTAGAGATGATGCATATGCATACATGCCACCTCGGAAAGTGTTCTTGTTGCACTACACCATCACTTGTGCATTTGTTTTCACTTTCTTTCTGAATATCCCCTTTGGTTTTCAATCTAAAATTACAGGCCGGGCCTTGTCCAAAACTTTGTAAAACATTACAATGCATATTAATTACCTTACCAATCAATCACCTTTTTATTCCAGCCGGGCAGTGGCGAGTGGTGAGGCGACACACCCTAGATTGATGGACGAGAGGAGCAAGAGGAATGCCGAGATGCAAAAAACCAGTCCACATTTTTGACCAGGATAAGACAGTAACAGTATCCACTTTTCACTTCTTTTAAAAAATTTGATTAATATCTTGTATACATTCTTTACAACAGTGTGTTCTTGGAGTTGTTATTATCAATCATCATTACGTTTTCTCTGTGTTTACGATTCTTCACTACCAATATTTAAAATTTCTATTTGCTATCTGTTAAAGTTTTAAGGCCGGAACAGAACAAGAAATAGAAGTGTATGTAATCCGGGTCTCATCATGCATGCATTTCCTTTTTTATACCTTAACATATGGAATGGATATGGTATGGTAGTCTTCAATGATTGTCGTTTGTTTGTCTATGTATGCATACTGTTTTTCTATGTCAAACCTTTCCCAAAATCCCCCTTCCCATCCAATCAACGGACCCTAACCCTCTTCCCCCGGGCTGTGTGACTTATTGTCGAGGTGTAACTAAATTAAAAGTACACCAATACTTAATCACACACTTGCTGGGGCGGATGTGGTGAAAGCAACACTACTTCAATTTCAATGCAGAGCGATGATCTTCTTCTGCTTGCCCACCCATGAGTAGGATATTTCACAGGTTATTTTATTTAACAAAGGAACATATACCTCAGCATGAATTGCCGGCATTGATTTGATTTGTTTGTTGTCATTCCTCATATACAGCACTAACTGTTAGACTGTAGGCATAGCCAAGTCGACAAAACTATAGTTTGTAACTCTGTCTAGTAGGCTATCCTCATAATATCCAGCATTCATTTTTTTTGTCAAATATTTGAACATATAATTGTTGCTCGGTAAATTCTGTGATGTACTTCATTCAACTACTCCTCTAACAGTCTCTCAAAGGCGATTGACTATCTCCTTTTCTTTTTTTGGAAATGCTGCTACCCTGCCAGTGTATACTACTACTATACTACCACCACCACCCCAATCATGGCATGTATGAAAAAGGAAACCATCTTCACCATGCAGCCAGTGCTGTGCCACAGTTGGACATAAACATCAAGCACCGGTAAGAGAGAAGTTTGGGGGAGGCAGAATCAATAATGGACATGTCAATGATGTCAGTTTCAAACACCACTCCAAAGAATGCATAGTAGGACCAGTCAATGAGTGAGGTGTGTCGCATCTATCTGTTTGTGTCTTATACAGTCAGCAAATTATTGAAATCAAACACACGCTATGGGCGGCCATGCACCAGCAAAGAAACAGTGTGATGTAAAACAGTTACCCCACCTACAAAACATTAACAACATTGCATGTAACATAGAAAAATATATTTAATTGACCCTAACAAATAAACTAAACCCACAAAAGCTGACCCACCCCCCTCCCTAACCCCAACGACTGTCCATAGAAATAGAGAACGCCCAAACGAGTGAGGAAACAAACAGGAATTAAAAAAGGGGCAGTGACAGGGACTAACTGGTGGGGCGGGACTGGAGGAGGACACGAATCTGGTCCTCTAAATGGGCGACGCGGCGTCTAAGGCCGCGGCAGTTGCAACCACAGTGGGGGGGGGCACCGGAGATGGCACGGTGGCGGCGGGCAGCCGCCAGACGGTGGCGCCGTACCGCTGGAGGGCGGTGGCTGGGGCCCGGGGCACTGGAGGAGGCTTCAATTGCTGCTGCACTCTCCTCCTCCTCCTCGGCTAGGACCACCAGCCGCCGGTATTCCTGCTGGATTGCCTCCAGCTTCCGGCGCCGTGCCTTGGCGGCCAACTCCTTGCGGTTGATTTTCGGAGTAGCTGTGTATCAAAAAGAAAAAAACACGACAATTGTAAAATATAGTCTTAATAAAACAGTAGGACAAGGTAATTATTTATACACATAGTGGCATGGTAGAGTAGCACTATAAAATAAAGCACAGTAGTACATAACATTTTAAATGTCGCCCGTCCTTCTTCCTTCCACCTGTCTTACACTTTTTAGTTGAACAGTGCACCAGGTGCTCTTCTCCATAAAACTTTCAAAGCGGAGTTGAAATCAGATAGATGAGGCCATTGGTTACTCAATACTCTGGCTCCTAGTCCTATACCAATTAAAGGGAATTCTAGTCTTCTAGTTCACTCTTCAAACGTCCCCAAGAACTCATACTTACTTACGACATCGGATAGCGGGCGGACTTTGTCCGCCCGCCATCCGACTGCTAAAAAGGGTGGGGGTCCCGTGGGGACAATTAATTAGGATGATGCGCCCGGCACAGTGGCGGGCGCACCCTGTTATTTTAATTTTAAATTCTGGTTGGCTTTGCTGAAAGCAATGCTAAAATGTTGTGCTGCTTTTCCAAGCACAACATGACGGGCCTCGCACGGAGCCTGTCACGTTTTGCTTTGAAAGTCGGGGGGTACCATAGCATCGGTAGGTACCCTCCATGGGGGCCCCCAAGCATACTCTGCAATGTGTGCATGCCTTTCCGTGGCGGACGGTAATGCCGCCACGCAAAGGCATTCCAAAATGCAGATTATATGGCTGCCGGTGTGGTGAGAGAGACACCACCGCCATATTGAACCCTTTTCCGCCTAGACATGTCTGAATATTTTCTACAGGGATGGCGGGAGGTTTGCCCCTGCTGTGACGGCAGTGAATTCCAGCCAGCCCGGCGGGGGCAATACGCCCACCATCCTAATGGGGCCCTAATTCACAACTTTACAGTATACATAGACATACAGTACACCTTTGCAGTGAGTGTGCTGTCAAGTTCAACAATAGTTAAAGATTATGAATCTAACTTACCACCGCCTGCCACTGGTGCTGCCACTCCCCCTCCGTTGCTATCTGCAACTGCCGCATCCTCGCCCTCGGCGTCGCCTTCGCTGGCCCCAGCAATGGTGGTCGGTAGTGCGCCTAGAAAACATTACACATTTATTAGGCAACATATACACCTCCCCCCTATTGATCAGTAGCAAGGTTGAAAAATGAGTTAATACTAACATAAATCACTAGTACAAATCAGGTAGTAGTAGAGTAGACACTAAGTTATATGATCATTGTAGCATTTGCTTGATTAGCCCTAGCCATGCACATGTGACGTTACCTTTACCTTGCAGCTTCTTAAGACACCTTTGAGCCCACATGACCTGCCTCACACTGCTACTGTCTAGTCTACGCGCTGCGTACAGGCGGTCAACAAACATTAACCAGCCACTTTTTTAGGAAGAACTGGTGTACTACTGTTACTGTTAGTCCATATTGCTTATCCATAGATGCTACACTTTTTGGCACGGCTGAGAAATGCTTGCAAGTTGCAATATACTAACGCACACCATTTCTTTTTTCGCATTACAGACGCAAGATTCGCTTCTACGAACCAGAGCTTCTGAACGATGCACCAACTACCAGTACTAGGTTCTTCTGAGGTGAGGGGTCCCTTCACTCACATCTTCATTTATAAATGTATATAAACTAAATTGCTATGGGATGGTGGTGCTGCCTTCCACCACTTCAGTTATCATGATTTAATTCCCAACTGTATTAGTGTAACAATGTATTTTGTTTTAATGTTATTGATTTGCCGGTTGGTGCTGCTAAGATAACAGTGTACAGACCTTCTCAAATTGAAATAAAAATTTTAAACTTACATAGACTTCGTGGTATTTGGTGTGGAGTGGACTAACTTACACGATTGAGCAAATTAAAGTAAGGGTGTGCATGTGAATTGCTTCCACGACAGAGGTTGGGTGTGTTAATGTTCTGGGTTGTCTACTTGTTGGTTGTCTTGGGGGGAGGGTTCCGAGACCTAATAGGTATGACAAGACAGTACTATAGTCAAGCAGTGGAATTGTGGTGGGTGCGGAATTTCTGATTGAGGTGTGCAAGGAAGGTCCAACCTACCATCACCAACATCCTATTTTCTGGTGCAAATGTATGTGCAAGATCCCTACAACAGTTGTATGTCCTATAGGGTATCATATCAAAATATTAAGAAATCTGGTAGGGCTGTTGCTGTGAATTTTCAAAGCCTAAACATCAACAAGAGTAAAAAGTAGTACAAGACAACGACCCAACGGATTGTACGAGCTACTGGTGAATATGAGTTTTATATTACAACCTTTCACAAAGAGTGCCACTGGGCAAGACTAGCTACTACAGTACAGACAGACAGACTGATAGTATGTAGTAGTACTCAGTCATCGTAGCGGAGGCAGGGATAAGCTTTTTGAAACCGTACAGATCGAAGGATAATTGGTGGTAAAAAAATAGCATTTGGAAACACACTATAGTTCGGGAGAAATGGGGCAGTAAAAGTTATGGAATAAGAAATATTATTAAAAACAAGAAGACTTACTGGGGCCAGCAGAGGAGCCCTCAGCGGTGTCCTCCTCGTGGTGTTCCTGTCCCGCCGACTGCCCAGTCCCTGCCCGTCTGCCCCTGGGTGCTGATGAACAGGAAAGATATAAGAAAGACAAACATTGATGGATGGTGTCAACTTAAGCAAATACAATTTTTTTCAACAACGGTCAAAAAACACTTATCTAAACAATTGCAATAACTACATTGACCGATCTCATCTGGTCAACATGTAATATCGGGGGATTCGCAGTTCGACTACTTAAGTTACTATTTATCAACAGTAATCCATTCTTCCATTCTGATTCCAGAAAACTAAGTTACAAGTAAGCCTAAGTATTAGTACAACCTACCACCCAACCTAGCCCACCTATTCCAGGCATGCCAATTGTACATTAAGTATGCATTTCGACTGTATTCCTCAACAATGTGTATGATCCAATCATGGAGGACACATTAACATGACTACATTTTTTGTATATACACAATTTTGGTTTGATTGATGCTCATCTGCTACTGCTAAGTAACTGCAAAGCCTACCTCCACTCATTGAACAAACTAGAAAGGTTCTAAAGACTGGCGTACTAGCAGCACGTCACGTAACTGAGTGAGGGGGCATCACGCATACCACTAACCAATTAGAAGCTCATACAAAGTACCTAAACCTATGTATCAATCCGCCCCTATCTATTAGTGACAGGACAAAGTAAGGAGTGGACATGAGTCACTGTAGCATTACGTAACTTAATTTCTCTAAAATAAACTCGTAAAGAATCACGCTAAGCAAGCGCAAACGCAAAGCTGCAAACAAGTAAGATTAGTAGTAGCGCAGAAGAGCACCTGTGTCATAATCACAGAAGACTTTTAAACATTATTAACCTGGAATGTATTGCAAGCAGCAACATTCTATCTGGTTGGAAGGAAAAAAAGATATTCGCAATATATAACATAGAGCAGAAGAACAGACACAAAGTTGTAATAATTAAATAGGTACTCACCAAGCCCCGGGACCTCCACTCCTAGCAGGTCCAGCAGGTCCTGCTCACGGTCCAGGATGTCGGACCACCGGTGCGTCAGCTGTGCCTGGGTGCGCCGGACCCCAGAGATGCGAGACACTGCCCGGCGCACCTTCCCCCACCGCTGCCGACGCTCCCGGAGGCCGTACCCGGACCCAGGCCTGCCACCTGCTGCCAGGGTTGAGGGGAGGTGGCGCTGCACAAAGAAAATTAGTGCAGCCAACTCCGCCTCCCCAAATAAGGCCCGTGCATGCACCCCTTGTGGGCGCCGCCTTCCGCAAGGAAGGCGGTCGCGGCTCTGGCTGCGCCGGCGAACAGCCCTGCCCTTGGACATGGTTCTGGGGACGGGGCGGGAAAGAAAAGGTAAAATAAATAAAGGAGTAAAGGAAATAAATAGCAGGCAATACAAAGAGAAAAAGTAGCTAAAAAACAAAAAAAAAGGTACACAAAAACCAAAAATATAGAGGCAGGAAAATAGTTAGAGAAATAATAAGTAATAAAGATCCGAAAAAAGTGGCTATAAACAAAGGATTGAAAAGATTTAGGGAGGATTGAAAATCAGGCCCCAGAACCATGCAATAGAGTGGAAAACAAGATGGCCGCGCCCGTTGCGACCACGTGGGCAAGTTCGCGCGATATTTTCTCCCTGAGCAAGCAAAAAGCAACGCGATCAAGTAAAAGCGATCGCGAACAGGAAATATCGACCGCGAACATGCATTGCGCGACCCGGAACAGGAAGTAAACAACGCCAGAGGGCGGGACAAGTGAAAACAAGATGGCCGCGCCCATGAGCGACCGCATGGGTAAGTTGGCGACCCGCGAACACGCAAAAAATACCGCGAACAGGCGGCAAAAAACTTCCGCATCTTCGCGATATTTCCGGCGTGTTTGCGGAGATTTTCTGCAATCTCGCGATAATTTGCGGAGGTTAATTCCGCAAATTCCGCCCACCCCTAGTCTCCACACCCTCTTCCTCCATGAATTTGTTACAAAGATAACAAGGAATCCTTGTTGAAACATCCATACCAGTATTTGTATCAAGCAGAACACCTCCACCCCTAACAAATCCCCCTTGAGTAGCTTGTAAACCAACACCTTGTATACCACCTTGATTTCCTGCAAATGACTGAACCTTTCTGAGCCAACTTCGTCTGGGCTAACATGAATTTCACCTTAAACTTTCTCTGCATTATTTCTTGTTTGTCACTACTGTATTTTGCATACCTCAGTATTTCATTTAATGAATTTGTTTGCCAACAAATTACACTTTACTGTAGTAATCGATCTTTATTTGGTTTCCATGAACCATCAAAGTATGCATTCAGACTACAATAACATATATATAAAAGATACAATATAGAGATAAAACATCACGTATCCATGTTAATTATAATTTAAAACTGTCAGTTGGACCGATTGTAATAAATACACTTCCATCCCTATAAACAATCAAATGGAAGAACAGCCCTAGGTTAAGTGCAAAAAGCGGAAAAACCCAACAATTTTTAAGATCACATAATGACCTAAACAATAAGATTATATTGGGCCATATGTAGGTAACATACAATTTACCGATTCATAGATACCGAATTTTACCGAATCGGTAATTATGAATCGGTAAATAGTATGTAGGTAAACAATCGGTAAAAATTACCGAATCGGTAAAATTCGGTAAATGAATACCGAATCCAAAATACCGGCTGGAATCATGAATCGGTATTTACCGAATCGGTAAATACCGAGGTGGTATTTACCGAATCGGTAAATACCGAATCGGAGTTTACCGAATCAGTAATTCAAATATACATCACTTGATGAATCAGCCAATCCAGTGCAAGGCCAACCCCACCCAATCAGGAAGTGGCCACACCCAGGCAGGTGCACACAATCAACAGACTCTGGAGAGGCTGGGAGTGCAGAGCAGAGCAAGGGAGCCAGTGCCTGATTGTGAACCTCAAACTGACAATGTCCAGCCAGGAGACAGAGAGAGATGGAGGGGAAAGGAGGAGGAAACAAAAATTTAGCCCAAAGGAACTGCAGGTACTAGTGGAGGAGGTGGTCAAGCAGCACCAGAAGCTGTTTGGAAAGCAGTCCCTGCAAGTGCCTGAGTCGGAGAAGAGGAACATCTGGCTGGGAATCCAGGCGCAGGTGAATGCAATCGGAGTGACCCCCAGGGACATAGACGTGCTGAAAAAGCAGTGGTACGACCTACGTATCGTCACGAAGAGGAAGATGGGGGAACTGCAGAAGGAGGCCAGCCGGACAGGAGGGGGAAGGAACAGGGCACCTGCCCTTACAGAACTGGAGGAGCTGGTGGAGTCCACAATAGAGCCCGAGAGTGTCGTGGGGATTGGGGATGCTGACAGCTCTGCCAGAGCCACCACCAAACAAGGTAAGACGCATGCGGACAGAGCTGCACGGCGCCGGGAACGGCAGAGAAGAGACAATCATACACGGGCAGTCAACCGGCTGGCAACTGCCACTTCGCTGCTCTGCAGGCGCTCTGTGGCAATGCAGGAGGGCCTGACGCACTGCAGCAATGACGTCTCAAGGGGGATGGTGAGGGTCACCAGTGCACTGGAAGTGCTACTGACAAGCCAGTCGGCCACAACTGGTGCTGGGGATGCTGTGGACAGTGTAGAAACCACCAGCAGGAGCAGCAATACCCCCCCTGTCCCAGATACACGGAGGAGCAGCAGGCAGCATGGGGCTGCCACTAGCGAGGATGCACAATCAATGGCATCCCGCACTGTAGTGCGTGGGCGCAGACACTAATGCTGCACAGTATAGCATGACACATTTGGGTGAAGTAACCCTTGATTTGCAACTGGTGATTGCACAATATTGAGAGGACAGGTTTTTCTTTGTGTTGTGGCGTAGTGCCGCATAATTAAACTACGTCATGCCATCCAACTACTGGCTGTGCCCCCTTATTTACTCAGAAATAGTTGCATGTGATCTCTGCCCGTCTCTCTCTCCCATCTGTTGCTGTTGCCACTCCAGCTGCGTTGGCCTCTGGCTGTGCAGACTCATCATCATTGTCCTCATAATCAGTTAGCTCCACCTCTGTACCTCTCTTCGTGGCAAGGTTGTGCAGCATTGAACAAGTGGCAATGATTTTGCAGCAGATGATGGGTGAGTACTGGCGTGCGCCTCCGCTTTTGTGGAGGCAGCGGAACCTGCTTTTCAGTAGTCCAAACGTGCGCTCCACTACATTGCGTGTTGATTTGTGTGCCACATTATATCGTCTCTCACTCAGGGTTGATGGGTGTAGGTAGGGAGTGAGGATGAATGACCGCACGGCATATGCACTGTCGCCTAGGTGAGTAAGAGAGAACCATCAGTCACATGCCTCAATACACAATAATTTGCACTAAGTATTAGGGAGCGTCACAGTGATTTACCTAGCAGGTATCCTTCTCCAAATTCTCCGGCAAGCAGTCGTGTGTAGATCCCACTGTTCTGGAAGATGAAGGAGTCGTGGGTGCTCCCAGGAAACTTTGCTACGATATCAGTGATAATGTTCCCTGCATCGCAGATTACCTGCACATTTATGGAGTGGGTGGACTTTCTGTTCCTCTAGATGTGCTCAGTGGCTTTTGGTGGGCAGATTGGAATGTGTGGCCATCAATACAGCCTATGACATGCGGGAACTGTGCCATATGGTAAAAGTCTGTCTTGGTTTTCTGCAGTTCAGCCTGTGTGTTTGGGAAGCTGATGTAGTGTTGCATTCTCTGCATCATGGCATCCAGGAACTTCCTGAAGAAACGGGACAGGCAACTCTGGGATACACCGCCTACCGCAGCTATCACCCCCTGGTAACTGCCAGATGCAAGTAGATGTAGGCTACAGAGAACCTGCACATGTGGTGGTATGGCATGCGCCCTTCTTGTTGGCTGGTCCAGGAGTGGGTGCAGGTCCCTTATCAGGTCCATGATGGTTTGTGGGTGTAGCCTGTACCTTTCATGTATCTCAGCCTCAGTCTGTTGAAAGAGTGTGATGCGCTGTCTGTAAATGCGTTCCTCCCGTCTCCAAATCCTCAGACCTGCTGCCTGTAGACGTAGGCACCTTGCAATCACATACAGAGCGGCCATGGTGTCCACGCTGTTGCATATTGGGATTGCTGATATGCACTGTTGCTGATTACCACCTGCTTTCAATCTGTGTTAATTACCGACTCTTAAATACCGAATTTCATGGATTTCTTAAATACCGAATTTACCTACATCTCTTTTCTCGTTTTACCACTTCATATTTACCGAATCGGAAAATATGTATTCGGTAAATATGAATCGGTAATTTAGAATTCGGTAAATATGAATCAGTGTCTACCGATTCTTATTTACCGAAACCTTATTTTTGGCCTCCTACATCTCAATTGACTAAATACCGGTCGGTAACGGGATATTTACCGAATTTCGGCCGTTACCGACCGGTATTTAGCTACCTACATATGGCCCTGCCATATGTAGGTAACATACAATTTACAGATTCATAAATACCGAATCGGTAATTATGAATCGGTAAATAGTATGTAGGTAAACAATCGGTAAAAATTACAGAATCGGTAAAATTCGGTAAATGAATACTGAATCCAAAATACAGGCCGGAATCATGAATCGGTATTTACCAAATCGGTAAATACCGAGGTGGTATTTACCGAATCGGTAAATACCGAATCGGAGTTTACCGAATCGGTAATTCAAATATACATCACTTGATGAATCAGCCAATCCAGTGCAAGGGCATCCCCACCCAACCAGGAAGTGGCCACACCCAGGCAGGTGCACACAATCAACAGACTCTGGAGAGGCTGGGAGTGCAGAGCAGAGCAAGGGAGCCAGTGCCTGATTGTGAACCTCAAACTGACAATGTCCAGCCAGGAGATAGAGAGAGATGGAGGGGAAAGGAGGAGGAAACAAAAATTTAGCCCAAAGGAACTGCAGGTGCTAGTGGAGGAGATGGTCAAGCAGCACCAGAAGCTGTTTGGAAAGCAGTCCCTGCAAGTTCCTGAGTCGGAGAAGAGGAACATCTGGCTGGGAATCCAGGCGCAGGTGAATGCAATCGGAGTGACCCCCAGGGACATAGACGTGCTGAAAAAGCGGTGGTACGACCTACGTATCGTCACGAAGAGGAAGATGAGGAAACTGCAGAAGGAGGCCAGCCGGACAGGAGGGGGAAGGAACAGGGCACCTGCCCTTACAGAACTGGAGGAGCTGGTGGAGTCCACAATAGAGCCCGAGAGTGTCGTGGGGATTGGGGATGCCGACAGCTCTGCCAGAGCCGCCACCAAACAAGATAAGACGCATGCACAGCAATGTGGCCCCCCCTACCCCTATCCCAACTCCCCAATTGGGCAATGAGCATCCCACTCCAGTCCATGTGTTAGTGCATACTAGCAATGCATTATGGGAGATGTAGTCCGGGAAACCCCAACCATGTACTGAATAGCACAGAACAACAAGGCATGTTACACACATTAGCGAAAAGCAGGCAGAGGACAATGTGAGAGTGTTTCAGAATTGTATTGTGATGCTAGCAATGCAGGGCTTCAGGTACACTGAGCTGATGTTGCATTTCTGTCCACAGACGATACATTGCGCAGGACTGCACATGAGACGGGAGAGAGGGCACACCGGAAAGACAGCTCAGGGAAGGCCACCACCAGTTCTGGCCAGAGATCAGCACCACAGCCAGCCTCACCACCACAGCCAGCAACACCACCACAGCCAGCATCGTCACTCATGCTGGAGTCACCGGCATCATCACCGCCTGCATTACTCAGGTCGAGGAGGCGTGCTGCTTCCAGGTTGCAAGTGTCGGAGTCCTCATCCGAAGACTGCAGGGGGCCGGAACCATCCACTGTGCCCCTGGATGGTAGCCATGCCAGTGTGCCCTCCGCCTCTGAGGGAGCACACACAGGTGCCAGACGTCGCCGCAGGGCTCGGGTGCAGAGTCCACCACCACAGGGTGAGAGCCATGGAGTGTTCACGGGGCTGGAGGCCACCATGGTAAAGATACAGGGCCTACAGGCAAGGGCAATGATGTCAGTGCAGCGGCAAATGCGGGGACTCCAAGATACATTTGTAAATATGGACAGGGGCATCAGCGCTATGGCTGAGGGAATGAGTGAGATGGCTGCGGGCATGCGGGACATGTCCCAGTCCGTCATGCTGCTGTGCAGTAAGTTTGATGCGGACAGAGCTGCACGGCGCCGGGAACGGCAGAGAAGAGACAATCATACATGGGCAGTAAACTGGCTGGCAACTGCCACTTCGCTGCTCTGCAGGCGCTCTGTGGCAATGCAGGAGGGCCTGGCGCACTGCAGCAATGACGTCTCAAGGGGGATGGTGAGGGTCACCAGTGCACTGGAAGTGCTACTGACAAGCCAGTCGGCCACAACTGGTGCTGGGGATGCTGTGGACAGTGTAGAAACCCCCAGCAGGAGCAGCAATACCCCCCCTGTCCCAGATACACGGAGGAGCAGCAGGCGGCATGGGGCTGCCACTAGCGAGGATGCACAATCAATGGCATCCCGCACTGTAGTGCGTGGGCGCAGACACTAATGCTGCAGAGTATAGCATGACACATTTGGGTGAAGTAACCCTTGATTTGCAACTGGTGATTGCACAATATTGAGAGGACAGGTTTTTCTTTGTGTTGTGGCGTAGTGCCGCATAATTAAACTACGTCATGCCATCCAACTACTGGCTGTGTCCCCTTATTTACTCAGAAATAGTTGCATGTGATCTCTGCCCATCTCTCTCTCCCATCTGTTGCTGTTGCCACTCCAGCTGCGTTGGCCTCTGGCTGTGCAGACTCATCATCATTGTCCTCATAATAAGTTAGCTCCAGCTCTGTACCTCTCTTCGTGGCAAGGTTGTGCAGCATTGCACAAGTGGCAATGATTTTGCAGCAGATGATGGGTGAGTACTGGCGTGCGCCTCCGCTTTTGTGGAGGCAGCGGAACCTGCTTTTCAGTAGTCCAAACGTGCGCTCCACCACATTGCGTGTTGATTTGTGTGCCACATTATATCGTCTCTCACTCAGGGTTGATGGGTGTAGGTAGGGAGTGAGGATGAATGACCGCACGGCATATGCACTGTCGCCTAGGTGAGTAAGAGAGAACCATCAGTCACATGCCTCAATACACAATAATTTGCACTAAGTATTAGGGAGCGTCACAGTGATTTACCTAGCAGGTATCCTTCTCCAAATTCTCCGGCAAGCAGTCGTGTGTAGATCCCACTGTTCTGGAAGATGAAGGAGTCGTGGGTGCTCCCAGGAAACTTTGCTACGATATCAGTGATAATGTTCACTGCATCGCAGATTACTTGCACATTTATGGAGTGGGTGGACTTTCTGTTCCTGTAGATGTGCTCAGTGGCTGCTGGTGGGCAGATTGGAATGTGTGTGCCATCAATACAGCCTATGACATGCGGGAACTGTGCCATCTGGTAAAAGTTTGTCTTGGTTTTCTGCAGTTCAGCCTGTGTGTTTGGGAAGCTGATGTAGTGTTGCATTCTCTGCATCATGGCATCCAGGAACTTCCTGAAGAAACGGGACAGGCAACTCTGGGATACACCGCCTACCGCAGCTATCACCCCCTGGTAACTGCCAGATGCAAGTAGATGTAGGCTACAGAGAACCTGCACATGTGGTGGTATGGCATGCGCCCTTCTTGTTGGCTGGTCCAGGAGTGGGTGCAGGTCCCTTATCAGGTCCATGATGGTTTGTGGGTGTAGCCTGTACCTTTCATGTATCTCAGCCTCAGTCTGTTGAAAGAGTGTGATGCGCTGTCTGTAAATGCGTTCCTCCCGTCTCCAAATCCTCAGACCTGCTGCCTGTAGACGTAGGCGCCTTGCAATCACATACAGAGCGGCCATGGTGTCCACGCTGTTGCATTTTGGGATTGCTGATATGCACTGTTGCTGATTACCACCTGCTTTCAATCTGTGTTAATTACCGACTCTTAAATACTGAATTTCATGGATTTCTTAAATACCGAATTTACCTACATCTCTTTTCTCGTTTTACCACTTCATATTTACCGAATCGGAAAATATGTATTCGGTAAATATGAATCGGTAATTTAGAATTCGGTAAATATGAATCGGTGTCTACCGATTCTTATTTACCGAAACCTTATTTTTGGCCTCCTGCATCTCAATTGACTAAATACCGGTCGGTAACAGGATATTTACCGAATTTCGGCCGTTACCGACCGGTATTTAGCTACCTACATATGGCCCTGCGATGCAGGGAACATTATCACTGATATCGTAGCAAAGTTTCCTGGGAGCACCCACGACTCCTTCATCTTCCAGAACAGTGGGATCTACACACGACTGCTTGCCGGAGAATTTGGAGAAGGATACCTGCTAGGTAAATCACTGTGACGCTCCCTAATACTTAGTGCAAATTATTGTGTATTGAGGCATGTGACTGATGGTTCTCTCTTACTCACCTAGGCGACAGTGCATATGCCGTGCGGTCATTCATCCTCACTCCCTACCTACACCCATCAACCCTGAGTGAGAGACGATATAATATGGCACACAAATCAACACGCAATGTGGTGGAGCGCATGTTTGGACTACTGAAAAGCAGGTTCCGCTGCCTCCACAAAAGCGGAGGTGCACGCCAGTACTCACCCATCATCTGCTGCAAAATCATTGCCACTTGTGCAATGCTGCTCAACCTTGCCACGAAGAGAGTTACAGAGGTGGAGCTAACTTATTATGAGGACAATGATGATGAGTCTGCACAGCCAGAGGCCAACGCAGCTGGAGTGGCAACAGCAACAGATGGGAGAGAGAGACGGGCAGAGATCACATGCAACTATTTCTGAGTAAATAAGGGGACACAGCCAGTAGTTGGATGGCATGACGTAGTTTAATTATGCGGCACTACGCCACAACACAAAGAAAACCCTGTCCTCTCAATACAGTTGCAAATCAAGGGTTACTTCACCCAAATGTGTCATGCTATACTGTGCAGCATTAGTGTCTGCGCCCACGCACTACAGTGCGGGATGCCATTGATTGTGCATCCTCGCTAGTGGCAGCCCCATGCCGCCTGCTGCTCCTCCGTGTATCTGGGACAGGGGGGATATTGCTGCTCCTGCTGGTGGTTTCTACACTGTCCACAGCATCCCCAGCACCAGTTGTGGCCGACTGGCTTGTCAGTAGCACTTCCAGTGCACTGGTGACCCTCACCATCCCCCTTGAGACGTCATTGCTGCAGTGCGCCAGGCCCTCCTGCATTGCCACAGAGCGCCTGAAGAGCAGCGAAGTGGCAGTTGCCAGCCAGTTGACTGCCCATGTATGATTGTCTCTTCTATGCCGTTCCCGGCGCCGTGCAGCTCTGTCCGCATCAAACTTACTGCACAGCAGCATGACGGACTGGGACATGTCCCGCATGCCCGCAGCCATCTCACTCATTCCCTCAGCCATAGCGCTGATGCCCCTGTCCATATTTACAAATGTATCTTGGAGTCCCCGCATTTGCCGCTGCACTGACATCATTGCCCTTGCCTGTAGGCGCTGTATCTTTACCATGGTGGCCTCGAGCCCCGAGAACACTCCATGGCTCTCACCCTGTGGTGGTGGACTCTGCACCCGAGCCCTGCGGCGACGTCTGGCACCTGTGTGTGCTCCCTCAGAGGTGGAGGGCACACTGGCATGGCACCATCCAGGGGCACAGTGGATGGTTCCGGCCCACTGCAGTCTTCGGATGAGGACTCCGACACTTGCAACCTGGAAGCAGCACGCCTCCTCGACCTGAGCAATGCAGGCGGTGATGATGCCGGTGACTCCAGCATGAGTGGCGATGCTGGCTGTGGTGGTGATGCTGGCTGTGGTGGTGAGGCTGGCTGTGGTGCTGATCTCTGGCCAGAACTGGTGGTGGCCTTCCCTGAGCTGTCTTTCCGGTGTGCCCTCTCTCCCGTCTCATGTGCAGTCCTGCGCAATGTATCATCTGTGGACAGAAATGCAACATCAGCTCAGTGTACCTGAAGCCCTGAATTGCTAGCATCACAATACAATTCTGAAACACTCTCACATTGTCCTCTGCCTGCTCATTTATGGAGTGGGTGGACTTTCTGTTCCTGTAGATGTGCTCAGTGGCTGCTGGTGGGCAGATTGGAATGTGTGTGCCATCAATACAGCCTTTAGCGTTACAACAAACAAATGATGGACGGAATGCTGACAATGCATACATTTTCCCCCAGTCAAGAGATCTGGGTTAAATCCATCGTTCTTTTGCCCACTACACCACCCCAGTTTAGACATGGCCATATGCAAATCAGTCTTGACCCTGTGCCTCATGGGAACAGTCCAGCCCGAACTGCCAAGCCATGTCTTCCCTGGACCGGAATCAAGCATCCTAGGACCGGTTTCTGGCTATCAGCCGTAATCAGCCAGGATAGCTTGACTCCAGTGGCGTAGTGAGCACGGGTCCCACGTCTGGGAATACCCATCCCACTTAGGGCGAAAAGCGTTACAACAAACAAATGATGGACGGAATGCTGACAATGCATACATTTTCCCCCAGTCAAGAGATCTGGGTTAAATCCATCGTTCTTTTGCCCACTACACCACCCCAGTTTAGACATGGCCATATGCAAATCAGTCTTGACCCTGTGCCTCATGGGAACAGTCCAGCCCGAACTGCCAAGCCATGTCTTCCCTGGACCGGAATCAAGCATCCTAGGACCGGTTTCTGGCTATCAGCCGTAATCAGCCAGGATAGCTTGACTCCAGTGGCGTAGTGAGCACGGGTCCCACGTCAGGGAATACCCATCCCACTTAGGGCGAAAAGCGTTACAACAAACAAATGATGGACGGAATGCTGACAATGCATACATTCTCCCCCAGTCAAGAGATCTGGGTTAAATCCATCGTTCTTTTGCCCACTACACCACACCAGTTTAGACATGGCCATATGCAAATCAGTCTTGACCCTGTGCCTCATGGGAACAGTCCAGCCCGAACTGCCAAGCCATGTCTTCCCTGGACCGGAATCAAGCATCCTAGGACCGGTTTCTGGCTATCAGCCGTCATCAGCCAGGATAGCTTGACTCCAGTGGCGTAGTGAGCACAGGTCCCACGTCTGGGAATACCCATCCCACTTAGGGCAAAAAGCGTTACAACAAACAAATGATGGACGGAATGCTGACAATGCATGCATTCTCCCCCAGTCAAGAGATCTGGGTTAAATCCTTCGTTCTTTTGCCCACTACACCACCCCAGTTTAGTCATGGCAATATGCAAATCAGTCTTGACCCTGTGCCTCATGGGAACAGTCCAGCCCGAACTGCCAAGCCATGTCTTCCCTGGACCGGAATCAAGCATCCTAGGAACGGTTTCTGGCTATCAGCCGTCATCAGCAGGATAGCTTGACTCCAGTGGCGTAGTGAGCACGGGTCCCACGTCTGGGAATACCCATCCCACTTAGGGCGAAAAGCGTTACAACAAACAAATGATGGACGGAATGCTGACAATGCATACATTCTCCCCCAGTCAAGAGATCTGGGTTAAATCCATAGTTCTTTTGCCCACTACACCACCCCAGTTTAGACATGGCCATATGCAAATCAGTCTTGACCCTGTGCCTCATGGGAACAGTCCAGCCCGAACTGCCATGCCATGTCTTCCCTGGACCGGAATCAAGCATCCTAGGACCGGTTTCTGGCTATCAGCCGTCATCAGCCAGGATAGCTTGACTCCAGTGGCGTAGTGAGCACGGGTCCCATGTCTGGTAATACCCATCCCACTTAGGGCGAAAAGCGTTACAACAAACAAATGATGGACGGAATGCTGACAATGCATACATTCTCCCCCAGTCAAGAGATCTGGGTTAAATCCATCGTTCTTTTGCCCACTACACCACCCCAGTTTAGACATGGCCATATGCAAATCAGTCTTGACCCTGTGCCTCATGGGAACAGTCCAGCCCGAACTGCCAAGCCATGTCTTCCCTGGACCGGAATCAAGCATCCTAGGACCGGTTTCTGGCTATCAGCCGTCATCAGCCAGGATAGCTTGACTCCAGTGGTGTAGTGAGCACGGGTCCCACGTCTGGGAATACCCATCCCACTTAGGGCGAAAAGCGTTACAACAAACAAATGATGCACGGAATGCTGACAATGCATACATTCTCCCCCAGTCAAGAGATCTGGGTTAAATCCATCGTTCTTTTGCCCACTACACCACCCCAGTTTAGACATGGCCATATGCAAATCAGTCTTGACCCTGTGCCTCATGGGAACAGTCCAGCCCGAACTGCCAAGCCATGTCTTCCCTGGACCGGAATCAAGCATCCTAGGACCGGTTTCTGGGTATCAGCCGTCATCAGCCAGGATAGCTTGACTCCAGTGGCGTAGTGAGCGCGGGTCCCACGTCTGGGAATACCCATCCCACTTAGGGCGAAAAGCGTTACAACAAACAAATGATGGACGGAATGCTGACAATGCATACATTCTCCCCCAGTCAAGAGATCTGGGTTAAATCCATCGTTCTTTTGCCCACTACACCACCCCAGTTTAGACATGGCCATATGCAAATCAGTCTTGACCCTGTGCCTCATGGGAATAGTCCAGCCTGAACTGCCAAGCCATGTCTTGCCTGGACCGGAATCAAGCATCCCAGGACCGGTTTCTGGCTATCAGCCGTCATCAGCCAGGATAGCTTGACTCCAGTGGCGTAGTGAGCACGCGTCCCACGTCTGGGAATACCCATCCCACTTAGGGCGAAAAGCGTTACAACAAACAAATGATGGATGGAATGCTGACAATGCAGACATTCTCCCCCAGTCAAGAGATCTGGGTTAAATCCATCGTTCTTTTGCCCACTACACCACCCCAGTTTAGACATGGCCATATGCAAATCAGTCTTGACCCTGTGCCTCATGGGAACAGTCCAGCCCGAACTGCCAAGCCATGTCTTCCCTGGACCGGAATCAAGCATCCTAGGACCGGTTTCTGGCTATCAGCCGTCATCAGCCAGGATAGCTTGACTCCAGTGGCGTAGTGAGCACGGGTCCCACGTCTGGGAATACCCATCCCACTTAGGGCGAAAAGCGTTACAACAAACAAATGATGGACGAAATGCTGACAATGCATACATTCTCCCCCAGTCAAGAGATCTGGGTTAAATCCATCGTTCTTTTGCCCACTACACCACCCCAGTTTAGACATGGCCATATGCAAATCAGTCTTGACCCTGTGCCTCATGGGAACAGTCCAGCCCGAACTGCCAAGCCATGTCTTCCCTGGACCGGAATCAAGCATCCTAGGACCGGTTTCTGGCTATCAGCCGTCATCAGCCAGGAGAGCTTGACTCCAGTGGCATAGTGAGCACGGGTCCCACGTCTGGGAATACCCATCCCACTTAAGGCGAAAAGCGTTACAACAAACAAATGATGGACGGAATGCTGACAATGCATACATTCTCCCCCAGTCAAGAGATCTGGGTTAAATCCATCGTTCTTTTGCCCACTACACCACCCCAGTTTAGACATGGCCATATGCAAATCAGTCTTGACCCTGTGCCTCATGGGAACAGTCCAGCCCAAACTGCCAAGCCATGTCTTCCCTGGACCGTAATCAAGCATCCTAGGACCGGTTTCTGGCTATCAGCCGTCATCAGCCAGGATAGCTTGACTCCAGTGGCGTAGTGAGCACGGGTCCCACGTCTGGGAATACCCATCCCACTTAGGGCGAAAAGCGTTACAACAAACAAATGATGGACGGAATGCTGACAATGCATACATTCTCCCCCAGTCAAGAGATCTGGGTTCAATCCATCGTTCTTTTGCCCACTACACCACCCCAGTTTACACATGGCCATATGCAAATCAGTCTTGACCCTGTGCCTCATGGGAACAGTCCAGCCCGAACTGCCAAGCCATGTCTTCCCTGGACCGGAATCAAGCATCCTAGGACCGGTTTCTGGCTATCAGCCGTCATCAGCCAGGATAGCTTGACTCCAGTGGCGTAGTGAGCACGGGTCCCATGTCTGGGAATACCCATCCCACTTAGGGCGAAAAGCGTTACAACAAACAAATGATGGACGGAATGCTGACAATGCATACATTCTCCCCCAGTGAAGAGATCTGGGTTAAATCCATCGTTCTTTTGCCCACTACACCACCCCAGTTTAGACATGGCCATATGCAAATCAGTCTTGACCCTGTGCCTCATGGGAACAGTCCAGCCCGAGCTGCCAAGCCATGTCTTCCCTGGACCGGAATCAAGCATCCTAGGACCGGTTTCTGGCTATAAGCCGTCATCAGCCAGGATAGCTTGACTCCAGTGGCGTAGTGAGCACGGGTCCCACATCTGGGAATACCCATCCCACTTAGGGCGAAAAGCGTTACAACAAACAAATGATGGACGGAATGCCTTCCCTGGACCACTACAAGTGGGCAAAAGAACGATGGATTTAACCCAGATCTCTTGACTGGGGGAGAATGTCTGCATTGTCAGCATTCCGTCCATCATTTGTTTGTTGTAACGCTTTTCGCCCTAAGTGGGATGGGTATGCCCACACGTGGGTCCCGTGCTCACTACGCCACTGGAGTCAAGCTATCCTGGCTGATGACGGCTGATAGCCAGAAACCGGTCCTAGGATGCTTGATTCCGGTCCAGGGAAGACATGGCTTGGCAGTTCGGGCTGGACTGTTCCCATGAGGCACAGGGTCAAGACTGATTTGCATATGGCCATGTCTGAACTGGGGTGGCGTAGTGAGCAAAAGAACGATGGATTTAACCCAGATCTCTTGACTGGGGGAGAATGTCTGCATTGTCAGCATTCCGTCCATCATTTGTTTGTTGTAACGCTTTTCGCCCTAAGTGGGATGGGTATGCCCAGACGTGGGTCCCGTGCTCACTACGCCACTGGAGTCAAGCTATCCTGGCTGATGACGGCTGATAGCCAGAAACCGGTCCTAGGATGCTTGATTCCGGTCCAGGGAAGACATGGCTTGGCAGTTCGGGCTGGACTGTTCCCATGAGGCACAGGGTCAAGACTGATTTGCATCTGGCCATGTCTGAACTGGGGTGGCGTAGTGGGCAAAAGAACGATGGATTTAACCCAGATCTCTTGACTGGGGGAGAATGTCTGCATTGTCAGCATTCCGTCCATCATTTGTTTGTTGTAACATTAATACAGCCTATGACATGCGGTAACTGTGCCATCTGGTAAAAGTCTGTCTTGGTTTTCTGCAGTTCAGCCTGTGTGTTTGGGAAGCTGATGTAGTGTTGCATTCTCTGCATCATGGCATCCAGGAACTTCCTGAAGAAACGGGACAGGCAACTCTGGGATACACCGCCTACCACAGCTATCACCCCCTGGTAACTGCCAGATGCAAGTAGATGTAGGCTACAGAGAACCTGCACATGTGGTGGTATGGCATGCGCCCTTCTTGTTGGCTGGTCCAGGAGTGGGTGCAGGTCCCTTATCAGGTCCATGATGGTTTGTGGGTGTAGCCTGTACCTTTCATGTATCTCAGCCTCAGTCTGTTGAAATAGTGTGATGCGCTGTCTGTAAATGCGTTCCTCCCGTCTCCAAATCCTCAGACCTGCTGCCTGTAGACGTAGGCGCCTTGCAATCACATACAGAGCGGCCATGGTGTCCACGCTGTTGCATTTTGGGATTGCTGATATGCACTGTTGCTGATTACCACCTGCTTTCAATCTGTGTTAATTACCGACTCTTAAATACCGAATTTCATGGATTTCTTAAATACCGAATTTACCTACATCTCTTTTCTCGTTTTACCACTTCATATTTACCGAATCGGAAAATATGTATTCGGTAAATATGAATCGGTAATTTAGAATTCGGTAAATATGAATCGGTGTTTACCGATTCTTATTTACCGAAACCTTATTTTTGGCCTCCTACATCTCAATTGACTAAATACCGGTCGGTAACGGGATATTTACCGAATTTCGGCCGTTACCGACCGGTATTTAGCTACCTACATATGGCCCATAGTCATTAAAAAACAGGAAAAATAAAAAATGTAAACATCAATTTACTAGACTACAGTCGTTAAATTTTGCTTCTCTTATACCAAACATCCTGCAAACATTTACCAACAGCAAAGACAATTACAAGAGATTCTCAGGGCTGTAAAATATCTAGTTAATATCAAGTTTCAACATGTTGGTGTATCTATTTGCGGTGAGACCCATGATATTTTGTGCAAAAAAACATTATATGTCTCTCGATCTCACTATCCAGACCACAGGCTGGGCAAGTACTAGAAGCCAAATCTTTATTCCATTTGTTAGTAAATATGATTAATGGGAGGATACTAGGTCTGGGCTAAAATTCCGTTCCGCTTGCGGAAATTGCTATAATTTGACATTTTCGCGTTCCGCGGAGAGCGCGAAAATGTCAAAATTTCCGCAATCTGCATTTTACCGGAATTTTTTTGCTTGCTCGCGCTGTAAAATGATACATTCTCGCGTGCGCGCGATCACCTTACCTGAATCCCCGCTTTCGCCGACAAGTTTTCCCGATCCGGTCGCGTTGTCCACGAGATGTTGGATTGTTGGTAGCCATTTGCGCTGTCTCGCAACAGTTCGCGCCCGCAGTAACGTCATTCGTCGGGCGATCACGTCTTTCTTTTCGCGATCATGCACCGCGAGACAAGTGAAAACAAGATGGCCGCGCCCATGAGCAACCGCATGGGTAAGTTGGCGAGCCGCGACCACGCAGAAAATAACGCGAACGGGTGGGAAAAAAACTTACCATCTTCGCGATATTTCCGTGTGTTTGCGGAGATTTTTAACATTTTCGCGATAATTTGCGAAAGTGAATTTCGCAAATTCCGCCCACCCCTAGAGGATACCTAGTTGAAAGCGTACATGCAGACTTTTTACTAAGGGTTTGGAAATTGAATCTAAAAATGGTTCAAAACATGGAAAGAGGTTAAAATCCAAGAACAAATTAGTCAAGGATCAATTTGTTTAATTATATAACCTTCATGAATATATGCCCAGAAGAAGGTTTTCAAGCAATTGAGATCAGCTTTACAGAGGGTATCTGGATAGTAGCGATACCATTGCACCCAAGCTCACTGCTATGTTCCACCGCATGTGTTCCTCGGGGCAGTTTCCACTAGAACGGAAAAAGGCACTAATTTTGCCACTTAACCTCATCGCTTCTTATGACGGAGTGGTTCCGTCATGCGCGTCGGTCGCGCTGTGCGCATGACGGAACCACTCCGTCATGGCCCCACCCGCTCAATGGAACCTTCAGCACGGCGCGGTAATCCGCGCCGCGCTGAAGGGGTTAATAATAAACGTTCCCTTGATCCCTCTGACCCGAATAACTACCGCCTGATATCCTGCTAAGTTGATTGAAGAGATCCAGCATGAGCAACTGGTTAGTCATGTCCAAGGTATAACCTACTGGATTCTACCCAATTCGGTTTTAGGGCTGGACATATTACAGAATCTGCACTCTTAAAAACTACTGAGGAAATTCGAAGCTCTCTAGACAATGGGGGCAGAGCAGATCTGATCCTGCTTGACCTATCAGTGGCCTTTGATACTGTAATTCATGGGCTGTTGATGGAGAGGCTGAGCATAGGTAGGAAAGGCGGGATGGAAATTGCTTGACTCGTACCTCAAAGGAAGTGCACAGTCAGTTTGACTATGTGACTTCTCGTCTCAGGAATTTTCATTGCCTTGTGGTGTACCCCAGGGATCAGCAATTAACCCTATACCATTCAATGTCTACGTCACTCCTCTAGCAGACCTAATTAGATCTTTGACTTCACACTTACCTCCTATGCAGACGACACATAGATAGATGTCTCATTGGATAGTAGGGATGTAGCGGTTGGTTCAATATTCCGAGAATGAATGCAAGCTGTTAGCTTGTGGATGGCAAGGAACTGCCTGAAGCTAAACTCAGGCAAAACAAAAGTTCTTATCTTCTGCTCTCTGCCATCCTTCTGGTCTCCTGAATGGTGGCTTGTGGAGTTAGGCCCACTCCCCATGCCGTTGAAGAAAACTAAAAAATCTGGGAGTATCTAAAAATGACTCACTCTCTCTCTCAGATCTTGTAAAATCGGTCATCTTGGCTGCTTTTTACACCTTGAAATTAATCAAAAAGATCATTCTGTTTATACCCAAGCATTTACAGAAAACAGTAGTCACCTTTTTGGTGTTTTCAAGAATTGACTATGCAAATGGACTGTCTTTAAATGCCCATCATTGGGTGC
Source organism: Triturus cristatus (assembly GCF_964204655.1). Taxonomy (NCBI): domain Eukaryota; kingdom Metazoa; phylum Chordata; class Amphibia; order Caudata; family Salamandridae; genus Triturus; species Triturus cristatus. Next base: position 165,645,370 of record NC_140580.1, on the reverse strand, counting down.
TAAACAAATTGCAGACACTACAGAATGTGGCGGCTCATACCCTTTTACAAATTCAAATATTTCACTCTGTTGCCGGATTCATTAGAAAGCTTCACTGGCTCCCTTTGACGCAGAGAATGCTTTTTAAGGCTCTCTGCACTGTCTACAAGGCCTTGCATAACCAAGGTCCTGAATTTCTTCAGAACAGTTTCAGATGGTACTCACCTTCCAGATCTTAAAGATCCGCTTCAGCCAAATTGGTATCTGTATCTAGGTACAAGCGAGACTCCTGGGGCAGAAGAGGCTTTGCCGTGTGAGCCTCAAAAGCCTCGAACAACCTTCCCCTTCACATTAAATCTATGCCAAATCTGCTGGCTTTCAGGAAAAACTACAAACCTGTTTTTTCACGTCTTGCTAAAGTCTCTTCTGCGCTATTTCTCTTTTGGTATTTAAGCTAACGCCAAGACTCCCCTAGGCATTCAAGAACTTAACAAAACTATTTCACGTAACATAAATTCCCATAACCTTTGCAAACCCAAACTTTTAAACCAATCAAAACAAATTTGACCCATGGTACTTGCTTTGCACCCCTAACATTTAGCAGATCTATACAGGAGTCTATGTTGTCACTTAGTTTGGGTCTAGACCAAAGAAGAACCCAATACACTAAAGGTTTGAGTGCTGCTAAATGAGTGACATTTTAAAAAATCTAGGTCAAAATGGGATAAAAGAAAAGCTGGTTGGGATAGAAACTAGCCTCCTCACAAATGTATTTTAAGCAGTGGATAGTGAGTGGGCATTGGCTCAACCCCAAATCTTGGCACCATAGAGTGCAGCACTCTTTGCCTTGGTACGGCATACCTCTAAGACTGGTGAAGCAGAACGTGAGCTCATTTGATTATAGAATCTAATATTAGCATTGGATTAATGCTCAATTAGCAGCGCACAGTTGGTAAATTGCCCTACCCATTTAAAGCTCTCCATTAGTTTGACCCTAGATAATCAAAGCTCTCTCAATTCAAGTCAAAAAGCTTTATTCGATTTCTACAGAAGAAATCACAAAAGCAGATACAAACAAACAAATAATCTTTACAAGACTAAGAAAATCATGTATTAACACAGATAAGTATGCAATTATCTTTAAAAGGTTAAAAATCTTCAGCAACAACTGATTAAGAATTGATCCTCATATACAATTGTATTTACATCACCAAAATGTCATAATATAATAGTTTCCCTACATCTGAGGGCATTCTTTAAAAAGGTTGCCACAGGCCGCATAAAATATTCATTATCTAAAAACTGGAGAAATAAAAATGCTTTGCGACATTGCCTGAGACCAAGCAGCTTTAAAATTGGTAGAATCCACAGCTTTTTCTGTACTCCATAGAATTTACAAAAAAGCACTACATGGATTTTTGTGTGCTGCAACATTTCATCACATGGACATTTCCTGAGCAAGGTTGACCAATCATTAGTTACAGGAAAACGTGTTAATCGATGGAAAATACCAAGCCTAACACGTGTTAAAATTAATCTCTCCTGAATTCCCTCCATGTTTTGCAGGTAGGGTTGTATATCATAAGTGGTCAATATCATTTGATTAATCTGTACAGTCAGCCCCATTATTTCCATAGAAAATCTATTTGACTCCAGAAGTGTCATGCATTCTCTTTTAAGGTCTTTTCTGGTAACAGATAGAATGGATCCTGGTTCATCATAATATTCTGGGTGTCCTAGGTCGTTCATAAAATCTATAATATTTGTCAGCGAAGGTATGCTAAGCACTGAATGTAATTTAACACAATCTCTTATGTTATCCCTATTAAGGGTGGTTTCTACGAGGCCCAGATCCTTTGACACAAGAGGATTGGTTGAATTTTAATTATGTCCGATATATAAGGTAACCCTAGCTTTGAATGGCATACATAAGTGGAGCAACTGCCTTCAACAGCTATGGATCACAATAACCCCACACACCTGCACCATATATAGCAGTAGTGAAACATTTTTACTTAGTAGCTCTACAAGCAGTCTTTTGCCCAGCTTTTCTGAAAAGTTAGCTAAGGCTTTCAAGAACAATAGCTTTCTAGCTTTAACTGTCTGAGACCATGAACCCTTCTGGCCAAAAAAGATACGTAATAAGGAAATGTCTTAGCAACTTCTATCTTCTTATTTTCTATAGAAATATCTCCACACTTTGAGCTCCCTTTTCCACATTTCATAATGAAGGTCTTCGATATGTTGGCTTGAAGTTCCAGGTTCTTCATATATGAAGCGAAGCTTGGCAGTACGCGTTGTAGCCCCAACTGTGTGCATGCCATCAGCACTGCATCATCAGCGTATGGGAATATTGGGCCCTTACCATAAATGTACAATATGGCTCTTGTAAAGTTATTTTAATCTTAACCCAATAAATGTCTTTTGGAGGCACCTAAACTTTCAGGAAAGTACTCACTGCTTCATATTTTTTGCATGACTACTGGGGATGGTGCATTAGTGTTTTTCAGAACTCAGCTGAACCAAGCTAGCAACCGGCCAAAAAAACTCTTTGAAATCGTCAAGCAACAATCATGCAATACAACTCAATTTATGGAATCAAACGACCTGGCCATACCTATCTGTGATGTGCTTGCCAATTTATCCACGAAAAGACTAAGTCCATCGAACTTGATATACAATCCAAGTTGGCGCTACCGCAAACTAAGGGTAAAGATTCCAACTGTAGTGATTTATTCAAAGTACATTTTGATAATCCAGGGAAGGTCACAAAAAAACAATGCCTCTTGGCACACCTTCTCGCCAATCTCTCAACAAATTATAGACAACACTCTTCAAGCAATCAACCCCTTCAATCATTTCTCTGAACCCCTGCTCCCCCCCCCCCCTTGTTCAAAATGTTAAAACCATCTATCCTACCATTATGGGCTAAAATTGTAAATGCCTCCCTAAGTCAAGGTGTCATTCCGGACTGCCTTAAAATGGGGCAGGTCACACCTATACTTAAGAAAGCTGACGCCACTCCATCTGATCTAAACAACTACCGGCCCATAACCAAGATCCCTACTTTGGCAAAACTATTGGAGAAATGTGTACAAATTCAATTATGCAATCACATTGAACACTATAACCTCCTAGATATTCACCAATCGGGCTTCCGCCAAGGGCACAGCACAGAATCTGCACTCACCCATATTATGGATGACATCCTCAAAATACTTGACTGCAATGAATCTTGCCTACTGATTCTTCTTGATCTGTCCTCTGCCTTCGATACGGTCAAGCATGACAAACTTCTGTGCCTACTGGAACGAAGGATGGGCCTCTCGGGCACAGTGTTGCAATGGTTCTCCTTCTTCTTGAATAACAGAACTCAAAGATTCAAGATGAGGAACTCACTCTCGCAATCCTCTTTGGTCACCCTTGGTGTTCCTCAGGGATCTGCCCTATCACTCATTCTTTTCAACCTCCTAATGGAGCCTTTGGCGAACGCATTGAGATCTGTGAACATCCTGTATCATTTATATGCCGATGACACCCAACTGTATCTGAAAATCACCTCGCCAGAAGATTTCATTGCCCTCAACTCTATTCTACTGAACACGCAAAGCTGTCTCACTAACAACCACCTCATGCTGAATAACAAAAAAATGGAATTCATCCTCATCTCGCCACCGAGCCACACACCAAAGCTAGACTTATGGTTAAAACACCTAACCTCCATTGACTGCATCCCCCTCATCATTGACTCAGCAAAATCACTAGGAATCACCTTAGACAAACATCTGAATATGCAGTCGCACATCTCTAATGCCTCCAAGGGAGCTAATTACAAGCTGAGTATATTAAGGAAACTCAAACCCTTCCTCCCCCTGGCTGATCTAAAAATGGCAGTACAAGCCCTTGTGTTACCCAGTTTAGATTACGGGAGCACCACCCTCTGTGGTCTTCCTAAATACAAGCTGGCTCCGCTAAGAGCAGCATTGAATTCTGCGGCTAGACTGGTATCTGGAACCAAGACAAAATATCACATCTCTCCCACCTTGAAAGCCTTGAATTGGCTGCCCTACGAGGCAAGAATACACCTTAAAGTGGCCTGCATGACACACAAAGCAATTCACAACAATACTCCTAGTTATCTGGCTTTAAAGTTGGAAAGGTCTGGAGGCTGCAGACAACTTCGAAGTGTGAGCACCCTCCTTCTGAAACCCCAATCCTTCCATAAGAAGAGAACTGGCTGTAGAGCTTTCTCAGGGATTGCACCAAGGATCTGGAACTCCCTACCTCCAGCAGTTCGTGGAATCACTTCCCTTACCGCCTTCAAAAAAGAAGTAAAAACACTACTAAATACATACCATAAGTCTGATTTCCATGATGTCACTGAGTCATCTTTATGATCGGAATACTTTTGCCGACCTCAAGTGGAATGGTTGAGTCCTCATTATGAATGACGAATATCACTACCCTTACTGTTCAATTACTGTATGTAGTGTAAAGCTTAGCTAGTGGTGGGTCTCTCTTGGGTTTATCCATATACTTCTTATCCATTGGGATCCGATCATGGTTATAATATGTATGTTTGCTAGCACACTCATCTAAGGTTCTTTAACTGTATATTTTACTACGTCCTACAGTATCATGGTCCTCTATGTTTGTTAATCATATATCTTCTATTCCTTTTGTACGAATTGACACTTTTGAATGTATGTATACTACCTCAACCAATTTTTGGACAAGGACCTAAATACCTTATGAAGAAATTGGAATGGTATACCCGGCACAACAGTTAAGATCCAGTGGCCAAAACCTTCTTCAAACGCCGAGAATTAAAAAAGTTAAGATGGGTGGCCGTGCCTTTTCCCATCTGGCTCCCAAATACTGGAACGCGTTGCCATTGGATTTGCGTTCATGTCCCACCTTGACTATTTTTAAGAAACTCCTAAAAACCTGGTTATTTAACTGAAACGCTCTGCTTTTAGACGTCTGCCTCCCAGGCGCCGAGAGATCCCCTTGGGGATGATTCGTGCGCCATACAAATAATAATAATAATAATAATAATGTCAAATAATGTATTCAAATCAATCCACAACACTTTTGAAATTTTGGCAAATCTGTCAACCTGTGTGTACCACTGTACTAGAGAACTGGTTGTAAATGCTGCAAGATCACCCCTGCTCCATTGCACATGAACAAATACTCCTCCTTTATCTCTCTTAATGAATAAACCTAAGCTCCCTCCTCATTCTGAGAACCTATTGATGACCTCTTATTTTCCCCAACTATCGCTGATTGTTTCTTTTTCTTTTTATGTTTCTTTGACCATTAACTTTCTAATTTTTCAAAGACACTCCATTTACAGGGGCTTTTCAGTAATTCAGTTATGTGCAATCGCATTCCTGAAGAACGCATTAACTCAATTGCTTCATCATCCAATTGAACTTTGTAACTTCTCTGGAAGGGAAAACATTTGTAAAGATTGACATCATATTTTTGAATCAAATCAGTTAATGTATTATTTATTCTTGCTGCGTCTTGTAATTTCTTTACTCAGGTATAGCAATTATTTTTCAATCAACTGGTTCAAATGTTCAAGTTCTAAGTATCCCCTAAAGATCTCCTCTAATTCCACTTTTAGTTTTGAATCATCAAGTGGCCTCTCCCTTTCAAGTTCTGGGGAAATTTGTTGTTCAAAACTCTCTGTCTTTTTCAATCTTGCAGCTTCCTTAAACCATGGTGTGAAAAATCCCATCTTAGAATAAACCAGTCTCTCCCTGACGGCGAACACCCATAACAACGATGATAGAACATCGCGGGTGCATTACAACGTACATTTTACATCGTGCAAACCTTTACAATTCAATCTTTTACATCGCGCATGCTGTCACATCGCGGTTTACCACATCGCGGGAATTTTACATCGCGCATGCTGTTACATCGCTATACGCACAACGCATTTAAACAGTGGATGACCGATATACAGTGTTATTGTGAACATTTAACAGATATACACACAACGCAGTTGAACAGTGAATGGACATTACGCACAACGCATTTGAACTAGGGGTGGGCGGAATTTGCGAAAGTCACTTTCGCAAATTATCGCGAAAATGTTAAAAATCTCCGCAAACACGCGGAAATAACGCGAAGATGTGGAAGTTTTTTTCCCGCCCGTTCGCGGTATTTTCTGCGTGGTCGCGGCTCGCCAATTTACCCATGCGGTTGCTCGCGGGCGCGGCCATCTTGTTTTCTCTTGTCTCGCGGTGCATGATCGCGAGAAGAAAGACGTGATCGCGCGACGAATAACATTACTGCGGGCGCGAACTGTCACGAGACAGCGCAAATGGCTACCAACAATCCAACATCTCGTGGAGAACGCGACCGGATCGGGAAAACTTGTCGGCGAACGCAGGGATTCAGGTAAGGCGATCGCGCGCGCGAGAATGTATTTTTTTACAGCGCGAGCAAGAAACAAATTATCGCTAAGCTGCGGAATGCGGAAATTTTGACATTTTCACGCTTTCCGCGGAACGCGAAAATGCCAAATTATTTCAAATTCCGAGAACGGAACGGAATTTGGGCCCAGGCCTAATTTGAAGAGTGGATGAACATTTATTAACGGATATTTATTAACGGATATACGCATTTAAACAGTGGATGACCGATATACAGTGTTATTGTGAACATTTAACGGATATCCGCACAACGCATTTGAACAGTGGACGGATATTACACACATCGCGTTTGAACAGTGGATGGACATTATTTACGGATATTTATTAACGGATATACGCACATACAGACAGTGTTAGATAAAAGATAAAAGGTTGCATGGATGAATGATGGATGGATGGATGGATGGATGTTTGAAAAGATGGGTGGATGAATGATGGGTGGATGGGTGGGTGGGTGAAAGGGTGGATAGATGAAGGATGGATGGATGGATGGGTAAAAGGGTGGATGGGTGAAGGATGGATGTATGGATGGAAGGATGAAAGGGTGGATGGATGAAGGGTGGATGTATGGATGAGGCATACGCACATACAAACAGTGTTAGATAAAAGATAAAAGGTTGCATGGATGAATGATGGATGGATGGATGTGTGAAAAGATGGGTGGGTGAATGATGGGTGGATGGGTGGGTGGGTGAAAGGGTGGATAGATGAAGGATGGATGGATGGGTAAAAGGGTGGATGGGTGAAAGATGGATGTATGGATGGAAGGGTGAAAGGGTGAATGGATGAAGGATGGATGTATGGATGAGGCATTGTTAGATAAAAGATAAAAGGTTGCATGGATGAATGATGGATGAATGGATGGATGTGTGAAAAGATGGGTGGATGACTGATGGGGGGATGGGTGAAAGGGTGGATAGATGAAGGATGGATGGATGGGTAAAAGGGTGGATGGATGAAGGATGAAACAGTGTTAGATACAAGATAAAAGGTTGCATGGATGTATGATGGATGGATGGATGTGTGAAAAGATGGATGGATGAATGATGGGTGGATGGGTGAAAGGGTGGATAGATGAAGGATGGATGGATGGATGGGTAAAAGGGTGGATGGATGAAGGATGGATGGATGGGTAAAAGGGTGGATGGATGAAGGATGAAACAGTGTTAGATAAAAGGTTTCATGGATGAATGATGGATGGATGTATGAAAAGATGGGTGGATGAATGATGGGTGGATGGGTGAAAGGGTGGATAGATGAAGGATAGATGGATGGGTAAAAGGGTGGATGGATGAAGGATGAAACAGTGTTAGATAAAAGATAAAAGGTTTCATGGATGAATGATGGATGGATGAATGTGTGAAAAGATGGGTGGATGAATGATGGGTGGATGGGTGAAAGGGTGGATAGATGAAGGATGGATGGATGGGTAAAAGGGTGGATGGATGAAGGATGGATGTATGGATGAGACATTGGCTATCTTAATGCACATTCAAATATTTGCACTGTGCGGGATAAGTCCCTCTTTATCAGTTTATGGGCTGTATATTGTGAGCATAGGCCGGGCTGGCCCAAAGCCGCCCCTTGCCTCTGAAAGGGCTCCTCTCTCTAGAAGTAATGCTCTGGTATGTTCAGCTCTGCTGCATCTCCACAGAGTGCGGCTGGAATGCATGTCATGGCGTCGCGGTCGTCATCGCAATGCCTGGACGATTTCCAATGTTCGAAGTGCAAATTCGTTTGAGTTTTATCAGTTTTGCCCATCGCCCTTCTAATTGTGCTTTTAATGTCCGAACTAGGTGTCGCAGATGCCAACTGGGTGATAGTGAGGCAGCTGAATGACGCCGATGTAAACTACACCGATCTCAAAGTCACTGCTGAAGCACACCCCAGAGCAGAATAAAAAGGCTCCCTACCACTGAAGTGCCACCTGTAAGTTCTGGCAAAGGCTCCAGCAAGGTGTCCGACTCCCCGCAGCCCCAGGAGGCCAATTGCTCACTGCACTGGTTAGATGTTAGGCAGGGCCTAGCGGGACCACCATGAGCTTCACAGGACGGCAGATATGGCCACCCGAGCCGCCAGCCTGTGCACCATGCCACCTGCCCGCAGTCCCGCCGGCGATTCACTGGAGCTGCATACGCCACACGCCGGAGTGTACAGGCACACAACTGTGTTGTTGGGGCAGGGGCCGCAAGCAAGGGAGGCCGCTCCGCTAAGGCTCCACCGCCCAGCGTGAGTGTGATCCGGGCCCTGCGCCACGGCGGACCCAGGCCCACAACACCTCGCTGCACACTCTTCTTGCCAGCAGGGTCACAGGGTATGCTCCGGGACTTGGTAGTTCCACGCAGGGGTTCCTTAGGGGCTCTCCACTGGTCACGACCAGCACCAGGGCCACCGCCATTCCGGAGGTGTCATAAAGACAATTCTTCGCCCTTCTCTGTGTGATTGAATCATTTGCGGTGGATTCCAGGCAACAGTCTCTCAATTCTGTGGTGTCGGAGCAAACAGGTACTCCCGCAGTAGCTCTTAGAACTACTGTATTTGGAATGACATAAGCCAGACAAGTTATTGTGTGAATCTCTAATGGCTATGCTGTCGCAACCCTAGTAATGCATGTCGGTGCAGTCACAATTCAAGCAGTATCACCTGGAGGCATCACTGTAGGGACACTGTCAATTTGTCCGGGCATTGTACTTCTTTCAGTCCGAATCATACTCAGATCTACAGGGCAGTAGCCACTGTTACATTAAATTCCGGTTTTATTATTTCAAGTTTAGCGAATCTTCTTCATTCTGAATCATATGTTTAATACATCTTAGTTTCCAATAATCAATCTTTTAGAGACTTGAGAAAAGAGATAATGGTTACACTGAAATGAAATACAATGCGTTAAGCGTGTTCCATAAAGGAAGAAATCCCTATTCTAAGAATAGGGTGAAAGGTGTCAGTCAAAACCGCTAAAGAGTTCAAGTTCGAAGGAGAGTGAGATCTAGCATAACACTCAAAATATCAAAAAATCTGTAATTGATAAAACAGATTTCCCATGAAGAAAGGTTCATGAAACTCAGTAAAGTTTCAAAGCAATCAGAAATAAAGCAAGGGAAATGCACATTAGCAACCGCAATCAATAGGATGTGTAAATCTCATAAGGGTAAAGCATTCGGCATCTAGAGGGCGAAAATTTTTTTTTAAAACCTAGTCAAGTAGCATATATATAAACAGTCAAAATGTAATGTTGCCATTAATGTTGCATTTCCTCCTCCTCTCCTCCATTTGTCTTTCAGGGTTCTTTCTGTGAACAGATTTACTCCTCTTCTCACACAAACACAATAGTGTACAGACAGTAACGTTTAATTGTGCAACTTTGTTGTTTTAGTGTAAACTGCACATGAAGCTTCTTCATTCTAAACATCCCTTCCCATGATTGCGTCTACATTACTAGCCTTCTAGTGAAGCAAATGATATGTTAGCTAACAGTGTAATATGTAGAAACATAATATTGTGTTTCACGCCATTATTCCTTGGGAATAGAATAAGAATGTTAAAAGAGGTCAAGTTCAGTTTATGTGCTGCATTCTATGTGATTAATCTCCATAATTCTACTACATAATACATTCTAAAGAAGCATTTCAAATGATGCTTTGTATCAGAAGAAGCATTTTGCAGAGCTATGTAAAACATGTATCTATAAAAACATGATGAAGGGAAAGGTCAAGTAGTAAACATATGATGTGTGCATAAACACATTTTGACAAACTACTTTCCAAGCAATGCTGCTTCCATCAGTTTTGGGGCCTAGTGCAGACGTGTGGCTAGTTATTACATTTTGCACATTTGTATACACATTTTATTCATTTAAGTCTGCACGTTAATATTAAACAAATATCTTTAAGATACTTTTTTTGCGTTTTGCTAAGAAATGCATGGTCAAACTCAGTGGAGCAATTCAACAGGGCAAAAGGGTAATTGCTACTCACATACTTTACATCTGCACTTCATTCGTCTGCCTCATCATCATTATATCAGGGGAGCCCTCTCAGGAAAAGAGACAACCATGCTAGTTCTTAACATGTAACACAAAACTTCAATACTTCTTTCCCATGTTGTCATAAATACTTCACCCAAAATGTGGTTTATCTTCTTCCTCGAGGCACTTTTGTGCGGTAACCTGCAAGCTCCTCTAGGAGACTACTCTATTCTTCTTCGCCTGAGTTTTTCATGTTTTCTTTATTTGTCATGTACGTGGGCACGACCTGCTTCTTCAGACCAACTTTATTTATATCCAAAAATCGATGCAGTTCAATATTCATCAGGACATGCCCAGCTTATTTACAAGTTTTAGGCCTACTTTCTTACCTGTACCAGTCTGTCAGGAGTGGGAAAGGTTCTATCATGCTAGGTGCACATATGTTTCCATCCTTCCTCCACAGTCTCCTTCATATAAAGTATCTCTTCTTGTGGTTTGGGAGGGAGTGAAGCAGCTGACGGGCGCCCATAGGCCAAACCACATAAAGTACTGCATGGATTGTTTATTAAAGAGAATGCCAATGTTTATCCTCTGTATTAGTTCAATATCCTCTCCCCCTTTTTCCTTCCCTTATGCAAAGGAGAGATCTTGTTGTGCAGCTTACCCTTACCCTCACTCCTCAGGAGTTGGATGAGACCACAGTTGCTACATCATTCATTCAGGCCTGCAGCTCTTTAAGGTTCGCACTTTGGTGGCAGTAGTGAGGTTTTGCTCACATTCCCTATCTGAGATATGTTTTCATGAATTGAATCATAAGACCTTTCTGGTCAATAAGCATCTGAAAGTAAAAATTGAATATGGCTTTACTGTACAGGTGTGACAGATTCTGAGTGGCATGAACGTGTCTGAAGGTACTACTCGAATTCCCAGAGGTGCCTATAGTTTAACGGATTAGTTATCAACCCGTACATCAGAACATCAAGAGATCAATTACAATGGTTATGTATTCTCTCTCCATTGGTAAATCTGTACATTCTAAACCTGAAAGTTCTCTAATACTCTTCCTAATTACAATAAATGTAATGTTTTAGTGCCTACAATTCTGGCACAGAAGTCCGTATGTATAATCCATTTTGCGGGAGAGATTGTTACTTTACCAGTTTTGGCATAATAATATTACCCAAAAATTAATTGGAAGGTAGGTATGGCTTTTGTCTATATTATATTTTCAGTTTTTTTCTATGATGCCTCGGCTTGCTGGAATTGGTGGGCTTACTGAGCTAGTTGGGCACCTGCTGGTGAGCTCTATGTGGGATCTGACATTCACTAGCTGAGATGCCAACTAGGTTTGCTATTTCTTTCTTCCTTGCATAGTTGTTTACATTTGTCTGGTTGACTTGGGCTGGCATTATAGGAACTTCTGCTTAGGGTGATTTTTAGGCTATGAGGAGCTGCCGGTAGGCACTTCGAAAATGGAACAGTGTTAAGCATATAAGCTCCTGTTGATCTCTTACACATGTCTGACTTGTGCATTTTGAAGGCTTTTATTTGTTTCTCTAATTTTTGTAAAGCAATGCTTATCACAATGTCAGAGAAATGACTCTGTCATTGCAAGCCAAAACCACAAAAACTAGAATATGTCGTTCTTTATTGCTTTCACTTTACAAACATACTTGATTTTTCTACAGGCAAACGTGGAAGATATTCTAAAATCATGTTCCGTATTCTGTGGCGCGTGACTGTTTATTTCAAAATGTCACATCTGTGGCTTGCAGTGTTGACTAGAAACCTGGTCTCATTCAGAGGTACTCCCTGCCTACATATGTTGTTCTTTTCGTCACTTTTGGGGTTAAGAAATGGGGCTGTATTATCTGGACTCAGGTAGAGAAATTCAATTCGAGGTTTATGGAGCCTGAGCCCATTCAACAAAACCCATCCCCAGAGGGGTGGCCTTACTAGCAGCATGAGAAGTAGAGGGAGACAAATCATCAGAGTTATCTTTCAGTACAGTGTAATCAAGGTGGCCACACAATAATCACACAACTGAATTTGAGTTTAGTAGGGTTCAAGTATAAATTTAGAAACAAATCATACAATCAACATGATCATATAAATGTACTGGGAGACTAACAAAGGGCACCACTAATGCTGAGAAACATTTGGGAAGAGTGAAATCAGAAAGGCGTCAACTGTCGGAGTTTTCTGTAGAAGCCACTCCAACCATGTGTCAAGTAGCATAAAGCCACATAAACAGAAGCATAGGTCTGCTCTCAGTGAAAATCCTAAGATGACTCTACTTTCCCTTACTTCGTTCAGCATAAAATATCAATCGCAGTCAGAGTAGACTATCCCACGTGACCTTTTTTCTGGTGATTTTCCTTAGCTCTGGCACAACTGGATACTTTCACCACTGTTCCCACATCCATAATTTGCAACTTCGCTTGTCCTTATTCATTCCTCTCCTCTCCCACGGGAACTCGCCTCCTTGCTCATTGCTGCGCTTCACCTTACCAATGCGTCCTTTCATACCTTGCTATCTATTGAAAACAAAACCGTCCTTTTCTAATTTAATGATGCTTTCTCTCTCCATACCTGAGTGGAAATGAAATACAAGTAAAATACATTCGCAAAGAAAGTCAAATGTGATTTACGTGTTAAGTCTCTAAACGTGATCATATAAATTGTAAAGGATTACAACTCATCCATTTAATTGCATCTACATCAAATTAATTCTGGTTACACTTATGAATGTTTAAACATTAATGAGTGCGCATTCTAGATTAATAACCTCAAAATTGGACACATTTAGGTTAATTTGTACTGTCACAATAATAGGTAAATGTCACATAAACCTTTATTAATCTCATTCTATACACAAGTTATTCACATGGAATACTTTGACTATGCAATACTCCACCCCCTTTAGTAACGTTAATTATACAGAATATATTTGAGTGCTGGATATGAATGAATATGATGCACTTCTACGATATCTCAGATGGGATCAAGATTGCACTTCTCCAAGGGATAGAACTAGCTAATGCTCGTACAGTGCCTATGCTTTATTTTCAATTTAGGCAACAAAACAAGTTGGTAACTGGATGTTAAATCATTTGATTGTTTTGACCAAATCTATTGAGACCTCGCTGTTGGTTGGTGGTGCATCTTCTGCTTTCTATGGACAAGCACGCTTTTCTCTATAATTGTATGACTAAGAAGTTGGAAATGTTGTTCTGTATCCCATATTAATTATGTTGGGCCTCTTTGCAGGATGTCAGAGCCACGGCTTTGTTTGACAGGGTTAGGTGCAAGTACTAACTTGTCAAAGTTTGTTAATGAAAACATAAACATGTGTATTTTGGCTTCTAGCTGATGCATCATCTGATCCAGTGGAACACCTTAATTATTGTAAGAATTGTGGCGATCTGTGCAAGCATTTGCTAGTTTACTTTCGGGTCATCCATCATGGTAACCTTCTACAAGACCTTGGGCAAAATATCTCTTGTTTCAACCCTCTGTCTCATGAACGTTACCGCTACTGATTTATGTGCCATGTACAATTCCTTTTCTTTTTTCACTAATGTGTACCATTTCTGCACTTTGTGCTCCAGTTTATGTGTCTTTTCTGGAGTACAGAGGTGTTCTGTAGTTTGCTGTTGACTAGATCTATCTTAAAGGATCGAGGAAGTGTACGGCACCATTGCTCCCTCTCATTCATAAAAAGTCTATTCATTACCCTTTCATTGTCATATCTCGGACATCCTTCTCAGTATTGCACATTGTCTCTTTCACCAGTTTTCAGTTGCAGTGCTATTCCAAACTTTTACAGTAGTATCTCCAACATATGGAGCAGTCATTTGGAAGGTTTGCTTGGTTCCCACTTCTGCTTGCTTTTTTCACAGAGTTCGCCATACTCCTAGATTTTTGGTAATAGGTTTGGTTGCATATACTGTTGTGCCCTTTCAGCTTTTTTGTGCTCTGGGGTCAGCAGCTTGCTATTGGACCATGCTTCTTTCACGCCTCTTTAAAACATATTTGTTTTTCTTCAGGGATGAGCCTATCTCTGACCATATACTATTACTTGTTTGATCCGGGGTTCTTCTGCTGGTCTTACCTATTCAACTCTGACATCTTGGTCCTCCATTTTGATTTATTGTAAGCTAGCCATGGCTGCACTTAAACGTTCCCTGCATTTCACTGTTACCTTAATGTTAGTCTACCAGTGTTGATTTTTTGCACCTGCTGCATCGTCAACTAAGTGTTCGTTCACTTTCTTCCTGAAATTGTTGTTTTGCTTAGTTAATGGTATTTTCAGTGTGTAGGATTGTAAATGAGAGAAAGAAATTGCCCTTAAGGTCTTCTTGGAGATTTTAGGCTCCTCATGGCTTTTGGAAAAGTTTGCCTTAATCCTGTCTTCTCCAGGGTTTGTGTGATGAAGTCAATAGCCCAATTGGAGGAGAAGGGAAGAAAATGGAGCCTTCTAAGCACCCATCAGCACCCATCTACAGCAAATTAAAGACAAATGTAGTTCGAAAACCAAAGTATTACGTAGATACTCTTGGCTGCCCCAGTAAGTACCTTGCTCTAGCGACTTACTTACCTTGAAACTGGTTTGGGGATATGCAGGAAACAACAAGCTTAAGGAAGACTCAGTCAACTGGTGTGTTGTAATCCTGTTGCTAGATTTATCCCATGCACAGGATTTTGTAAGGGAATGTGGAGTGTGGGGGCAGCCTACGATCTGCATCCTTTGTATGGAGCAGGCACTTCAATTGAGTCAGTTACTAAAAGGTTGGCTGTGGGGTGGCACGCTTCTGTTTGCAGTGGATTATCTTCAGGAATAAACCTCCTTCAACTTACCTCAGGCTTCTGGTGATTCCTTGGAGGGTGAAAGAATTGGCGACGATTTGGCTCGCCATTCCCTTTAATCACTGGAGGTAGCGGCAAACCCATTTGTGCATGGCATCGCTCTTGGCAGCACCGGCATAACTGATAGTATCCAAGTGACCGCATGATGCACCGGCGGCTTTTGTGATCGCTGCATGAATTTTTGTGGTGTCTTCATTAACCTTTAAAGGATCACTTACTATCACGGCACGAGCTAAGGGTGAGAAAGTGGTTGAGTGCAAGCCACAGGAGTAACTCAGAATGCGCTTGTCGCATGCACAGTCTACAAGTGACTAGTGTCTTCACTCGCAACAGCATGCCTCACGTAGTTTTATGTGCTGTGTGTCACCTCTCTGCCATATTGTTTGAGGAGCACTGCAGTGAGCTTCTTCATATGCGGTGCATGTTTCTGCTTGGATTCAGTGACATGCATGTTTTTTTTGCTTTATCGGAGTACGTCATTGCCGGTGTGCTAATGCTATACTTCAAGTGAGGCACACGTTCTGTTTGTGTCAGCGACGTGCACGCTTACTTCAGAGTGAATCATTGCACACGTTATTTTGTGCCCTCAGCTGAAACAGTGATTTTCCTTGGAACATAACGTTTTTTGGGGGGATTTCATTTGGGCCATGCTTTCAACCAGTCATTGTTTAAGAAGTACTTTCATATGTATTCCACTGAGTAATTGTGCATTGGTGATACACACACCTGGTCCACATTTAAGTGAATGTATGCAGTGATTGGGGTACTGGTTTTGGGTCTAATTGAGGGTGTTGATTACTGTTGGGTTTGATTACAGTTTGTAACCTTCATTCACAATGCAAACACAAAGTGCCATAGTCACACCTACATTATTTTTAGCTCAATCTGGTCCTCTGAATGTAGAACGGGAGTACTGGATAGAGATGTTTGAAACATACATAGAAGCTCTGGATGGTCAGAAATGTAGTGCTGCATGGAAGACATTGTTACTTCTAAACACTCTTGGCAAAGAAGGTCAACAGGTCTTCATATATCTTCTGTTTTTTAAACAAGCCAATGAGGATCCTATTGCAGATATGTATGTTGAGGTGAAAAAACATTTGGAATGCAGGTTTGCAAAGGAAGTTAATGTTGTCATGAATAGGTATAAATTCCACACACGTCCCCTGACAGAAAACAAAACTATCAAGTTTGTTGCTAGGTTAAGAGAGTTATCTATGCAATACATGTTTGGGGCGATGACAGATGAGCTAGTACGGGATCAGTTGATTGTTCATTGTAGAAGCAATAACATTCAAGAGCGACTCTGGGCTGCCAGGAATCCATCATTGAAAGATGCCATGGACATGGCCAAGGTTGTTGAACAATCACAGTTGTGCATGGGAGAAACGGAGGGAAAGGAATATTGGTTTGTGAAGTAACGAATGTTACTAGAGAAAAATCGGATGTTGGTGCTGTGTCCAAGTGTTATGGCACTTTTGCTAAGATGAACGAATTCAACAAGGTATGTTGCCGGTGCAGCAGTAATTATTATACAGTAGACTACGAAAATGTTTTGCTCCTAATAAGGACTGCAGGAAATGTGGTCATAGGGTCATTTTGCCAATGTGTGTAGGCAAACTGTCTAAGTGGATGCTGTGGATGGAGAATGTACCTTGGAAGCTAGTGGAGATTGCATTCTTTGCATTGAGCTTGTGAGTGCCAAGTAGTCAAGACCACATGCTTTGTTTAGGATTTCTTGTAAGGATATTTAACTGACGGTTTAATGCAGTTCAATGTACAGCATTATTCCAAAGGGTATGTTTCTGGAGAAGTGGAGGAATGGTGAATTGTTTCCCAGGGACACCCAACTGTGTGGTTACCAAGGGGAAACCATACATTTGGTGGGCTATTTAGAGGCTGACACACAGCGTGAAAATAGAGAACCCAAGGGAAAGGTGTGCATTGCAGAAGATGGACAACCAATATTGGGTTGGGTACACCAATATGATTTAAACATAATAATCAATCCGAGGATGGAGCAACAGAAGATGGACAACCAATATTGGGTTGGGTACACCAATATGATTTAAACATAATAATCAATCCGAGGATGGAGCAACAAGTGATGATGGTTAATAAATATCCTGGAGAAGGCACAAGAGGTGTTCAAGGAGGGGTTGAATCTTCTTAAGGGTATCCCATAAAATTGTGCTGAAACCTCATGCTATTATGGTCCTGTGCAAAGTAAGGAGCATTCTATTGATTGCTGGTGCTGCTGTGAAGGAGTTATTAGAAGAAATGCTTGCTGATGGTGTGATTGAGCCTGTAGAGGCATTTCTCCTGTTGTAATTACAGACAAATTGGATGGCCAGGACAGATTCTGTGTGGACTTGAGATTGCCTAACCAGAATGTGGTTGTCGACACCTTCCCATTTCCCAATATAAATGAGTTCGTTTTGGCCTTGGGAGGTGGTAGGTATTTCTCAAAACTTGATTTGAGGAATGCCTATAATCGAGTTAAGTTGCATGAGGATTCCTAGTCGCTTACCTCTTTCATCACTGTGCAGGGAATGTTCCGATTCACACATATGCCATTTGGTCTTTTTTCTGCCTCTAGGGTATTTCAAAGAATGAGGATTGAAGAATTCAAGGGCATGAAGAACATCTTATATTTCTCCAAGATGACATTCATTTTGATCTGTGGAGATACTGTGCAGCAATATAATTTGGTTCTCAGACAGGCGTTACACAAGTTAAAGGATGCAAGGTTGACCCTACATTGAGGAAAGTTTACATTTTAGTCAGACAGGCTACAGCATCACTGCTGAAGGAGTTAAGCCTAAAGAGAATTTGTTGAAAGCTATCAAATTGGCCCCAGCTCCGAAGGAGAAGGATATGCGATATGCTAAAATCTTTCTTGGGGCTCATTGAGTATTATGCCAAGTTCGTTGAGGGATTTTCCGACAAAACAGAATATATAGGAGCTTTGTTAAAGAAAGGTGTTGCTGATGATTGGGGGTTGAAGCAATAACAATGTTTTGATTCTATCAAAGATGAAATTTGAAATGCAGAGATTTTATCTTCTTCTGATACAAGGTTAAAATCTCTACTTACAGTAGATACGAGCTCTACACGTATAGGGTCAGTCTTATCACAAGTACATGTTAAGGGTGAGACAATTGCAGCCTTGCTTCTCTCACTCGGACAACCTCCAAAAGAAATTACTCAGTCATTGAGCATAAGGTGCTAGGTTGCAACTTGGAGAGCAGAGTATGTCAGTACCTATTTGTGGGGAGCACAATTTCTTATATACACAGATCACAAGCCAATAGTTAAGGTCTTACCAGCAGGTGGGGCAAGTAACGGCATGGCAAGGTTGGCGAGGTTGGCAGATGGGCTTTTCGGAATTTTGCTATGTTGTTGAGCACATCCAAGGATGGAAGAACTGTCAAGCTGATCGAGATTATCCTTAGATTGGAAATTGGTGGATGGCCCTGCTGTTTTGGCTAATGAAAAGGAGGGTGCTATGCAACTATATCTGATGTGCTGGAGTTGGATATTGTACATGCCATTACCATTGCGGAATGGATTGAGGCTATGACTTCAGATCCAGCACTTGTTGATATCAAACAGTGTTTAAGGCTTGGTGGGAGAAGAGAAAGCACAGTATCTGTTTCTGTCAGACCCTATATGAAAATTCTTGATGAATTGTCTTTTAGTGATGACATGGTTCTGATGAGAGGAGAGAAATTTGTACCACCTTCAGGCCTTCACTCTAGATTGATACGTATGGCACATGTGGGGCACCAAGTACAATCTTCAACTAAGAAAACATTGAGAGAGGGTTAGTGGTGGCCTGAAATGGAGGAACAGGTGACAAAGTGGATTACGGATTGGGTAGTGTGTAAGGAGGGTGAAAAGAGGTTGAGGGTATGAGTCAAATCAGACATGGGACACATAACTAACTCTGTTAGTCCTTGGCACACATTAAGCCTAGATTTTAATAGCCCCGTTGCATGAAGTGAGACATGACTTGAAGTATGCCATGATCATTGGGGCTGTGTATTCTAAGTGACTCATTGTCAGATTTATGAGAGAGATTACCACCAGAGCCACCATCATTGTATTGAAAGAATTTTCATGGAAGAGGGTGTACCCTGTGTCATCATGACAGACAATGGCACCTAGGTGGTCTCTGAAGAGATGCGTGGCTTTTTGGAGTATTATGGGATCGCGCATAATAGGACTTTCTTTTACAATCCACAAGGAAATGGTATTGTGAAGAGAGAAAACAGATTGGTCAAGGGCTCTATCCAAATGACTCTTGCAGGTGGGCACGATATTGGTAGCATGATGTTGGCCATGGT
Organism: Triturus cristatus; assembly: GCF_964204655.1. Classification (NCBI taxonomy): domain Eukaryota; kingdom Metazoa; phylum Chordata; class Amphibia; order Caudata; family Salamandridae; genus Triturus; species Triturus cristatus. The sequence continues at coordinate 165,625,757 of NC_140580.1, read as the reverse complement.
TATGGAATAAGCTTCCTCCAAATTACCTCAGGCTTCTGATGGTTCCTTGAAGGGTGCAAGATGGTACTTATCCATCCTTTTTTAGAACTGCTTCCAATATACCAAATCAAAAACACTGTCTCAGTCGTTCTCTTCATCAGGCTACTTTTTTGATTCAATATCCCTATTTCCTTACAAAGTCATCCATTTCCTAATTCAGTCACAGGTTGCCTCCTGCCTCACTACTCATATCTTCCAATGCTCCTTTGAATCTGAGTTTTACATTGCTCACTGCAAGATACCGCTTCTCCTGATGTAGGTCCATCATACCAAATATGCTTCTATTCCTAGTCTTCGTGATTGATGTAGCTTTTGGTACGGTGAATCACTCAATTCATTTCACACTTTTTATTATTTTGTCTCTTGCTTTCATTCTTATGTTTCTTTTTGCTCCTTATCTTTTTCTTGTTTCATTACCTATTCTTCGGCTACTAACGTTTTTCGCTTTACTCATCTTTATGTTTAGATTTTGTTTTTTCATTCATCTTCGAATATATTTCCTCTGTCCAATGACTCTCAAATTATCTTCTGCTGCCCTACCTTTCTTAGAGTGCACAACACTTATATTTCTCCATGCTTGTCTTAACTCTTGTGTTTGAGGACACTCCTCTTCTGGTCTAGGAATCCATCCCAAAAAAAAGGATTCTCTTCTTTCCCACCTCTGCTAGTCTATCATCTCCACTGCTGCTCACTATTTCCTGTGCACCACTCTGTATGTTCTTATCCTCTGCTTGTAGCATTGGCATCAAGTTTGATCCCCCTCACCTTTACAGACCATATCTCTTTTTATATCTATAGCTGCTGGTTTTAACATTTTAATAATGTTCACCCATATTTATCTGTCAACTTCTCCCTCATTCTTTTATTCTCTCCTATCTAAAATATTGCAATGCCCTCGTTCTGGAGCTCCAATTCTATACTGCTCCTTTTCCCCATATCCCACGGATTTCTTCTGACATCTTAATTTTCAATGTCTCTTAGTCTGTTACTCATCAACTTTTATTCAAAATCTTTCCACAAAGCATTCTCATCGAATTTCTTTGTATTGTTTTAGAACTCTCTCCCTCCTCTCTCCTTCCCATCTTTGTCTTCCTCTACAAATGGATTATTTTTCCTGCTATGTTTGCTCCTCCCCTTAATTTCCCTGTTCCTTCACCTCTCCCTGGCTCTTCCAGTGTCTGTGTGCCGTATCACTACATTGATACATAGCATATCACTGTGCTTGCGGGTAACAGAGCTCAGGAAAGCTTTGCACTTTTAATTATAGGACCTGGGGATTGTAAACCCAGGGCACACAGTCTACAACAAGCACGGAATCGAAAAGAAACATGTAAAAGGGCTAATAAAACAGCTTAGTAGTTTAAAAAGTATAACAAAAGCACAAATAGAACTGAGAGCTTGCCATAAAAAGAGGTAATAGTGTGCAAAAAAGCCTTACAAACTTTGGTAAAGTGCTATAAAAAACATAAAAGCCTGTCATAAAGCACTAAAGAGAAAGCGGCAAACGAGCTCCCAGTTATATCCTCCTCAACACTCATTAACAGAAAAGTATGCATCCTGGTAATAGATATGGTTTAATCGTGAAGAAAGCCTTTTTAACCAAAAAACGCTTACTCAGCAAAAGTGCTCCATATTGAGTAGTGGTTCTGTAACTGCACAAAATGTGTGTTGCACAGGAGCATGCCCAATGCAGAGTTTAAGCAATTAGGTACAACACAATTTCAGATGTGCTGCACAATTGTATTGGCCAAACTGGGAGCTCGGCGAGGGATCACGGAAGCCACTGGGCAATGCTAGTTATGATAACCTTTTAAAAATAAGCTCATGGCACTGTTGCCATTCCCTCCCCCTAATGTTTGATAACAACAGTCTGCTAAATCCAAGTGTTCCCTATTTTTGGTATGGTCCAATCAAGTAGTTGTCCTCTTTGTGTTGCTATATCCCATTCACCTTAAAGTCAAATTAAATATAATTTACAAAAGCAAAGTATTCCTGCTCGACTACCAAGAGAACCACTTTGTTGATGTCCGGTAAGGACCAGCACAGCATTCTGTGAACAGTGTAACCAGGCCAGGTCTATCATGAAGACTTTCTAAGCCCTTCTCAAATTTAAAGCGCGCTATCAACAAGTGTGTTTGCATTTCTTCAGTTCTAAAATTAACAAGAAAAGAAACTCAAGTTATAGAAATCAATTGGAAGAAAACATGTTATAAACAAGGAAAAAATCCAGGTAATCACTCCACTACCCAAAAATAAATCATTGTTCTGAATAAAAAGACTAACAGATACAGTTTAAGCTAAGTCAGACAGCTCATTTAATCCAAAGTGGGAAATTCAACTCAACCATTGGTTGTTGTGCCATTTATCACATTTCTTTAGTCACTGGTTGATTGTAACTGTCATTATTGACCTAGTATATTTTAATTTTATGAAGCCAAAGAACCTTTATATTAATGATGCAGGGACACGGGGACGTTTGTTTTAAAGGCAGAATCTTCAGCTGCCTAATGCCGACTTAATTTTCCCTTTTTCACTGAAGATCCCTTTAATTTATGGTTTAGTTTGGTGTGAGTGATTCTTACTCTCAAGGAATCTCTTTACCTGCCTCCCTGCTAATCTGCTGCTCCCATGGGACATTTTTGTTGATGTTCCTTTGAAACTAATTGTGTTTTGTCAATACTGAGAGCTCAGAGGCTCAGGCACTCTTAATCTCAAAACTCCACTCTTCAAAAAATCCATTTTGCATTATGGTGAGTATTCTTTAAAGAAGATAGTTTTCATCTCTTTCCTAAATTGGAGCAGGATTGCAGTGGTAATGATGGATACAATCAATGTTATTTCAGATACTAGATGCATAGATAGAAAAGGCCTTCAATTTTGCTTTTTCTGTTTTTACACTTCTTGGTCTGCAGTCTGGCAGTGTCCTAGCTGCAGGTGTGCTGAGAACCACCAGAGATGGTGAGCTTGTCTGCAAGATAAGCATGGGTGCTGGTTCTGGAAAAAGGAAGGCAGATCTTAAATCGTTCCTCTCTCTTCGGTACTTCTTGTCATGAATCACCACCATTCAGATATCCCTGGTTAGTTGCCTACTAAAGCAGAATCCATGAATGAAATAATGAATAACAGACACTAGACAGTTTATTTCAACTATGACTTCATTAAATATAATCTTTCAAGCTATGTTTTGCCTGTCCTGCTGTCCCCCCACCCAACACTTCCTACACTGTTTTGACGTCTCTCCCACCTTCTCCTTCTGATATTCTCTCAAATGTTACCACATTGGGACATTGTACACCATATTCAATTTAAATGATGTAAAACACACTAATACCTCTGCAGGTCTGGCTCATGTTATATAAAACTACATATTAATTAATAAATAAAAATGCCTTTGGAAACTGGAGCCCCAAACCGGGTGTCCCCATACAGTATCCTCATAGAAGTAGGTTCCTTCAACAAAGTAGAGGTCCTGGATCATGGCAGCATTTTTATATTTTACAGTGCAGCGGAATCCACTGTTGAGGCAAAACAGCCCGCTTTGTAAATTAAATCCAGTGACTCGTTTTTTAAAATTTATTTTACAGACATTGCTCTTTGAAAACAGTATCTGCATTGGGCTTGCAATAATGACCCTGGATAAGCTCAGGCAGAAGATGATCACAAACACTTTCAAAGCACCAGAAGTTGTGGTTACCCTTAAAGGACTTTATAGGAAAGCTGAAAGTAAGCTGGAGAATAACAGCTTCTGTCCAAAGTGAAGCCTCAGGGTTAGGCCATACACCGCTTATTTCTGTCTAGTGCTCCTCATCAAGCCCCTTTGTAAGTATTCTCTTCAGACCTGACCTCCAGAGGGCGTACCTGTCAGGTATCTTGCAAGCACCAGGCATCGCAATGCAGAGAAAAGGGAAGACCTGAATGGCAGAATTTCTAAATCATTTGAATGCACTTAAGCTGATTAGCAGTAGACTATTGCACAGTTGTCACATACTGCGAACATACACCAGACATTCAAAGAGTTATAATGACACAAACCTGTGTGGCCTCTACCTCAGAACTATATGGACATGAAGTTGCATGCTGCCCATTGCCACAAGTCTAGAGTGAAGCTTGGTGACCTTCTGTAGCTCTGCAGGATGTCTGGTTGCTGACCTTGACTGTTTGGAGGCAAGCAGCCAATGCAGGATGCAAAGAAAAAAGGACACACACTACAAGAAGCTCTTCTTACATCTCACCAAGATCAGAGGGCACTTGCCCAATGCTCATCTATAAGAGCTGGTAGGCCATGTGATTACCCTGTCTAGAGAGAGCAATCCCTACCAGTACAGGCATTTTGTTTGCATCTGCCATATGATGGACCACTCACCTTGTCCCGTTTCTAGCGTCCGGGAGCCTTTAACTGGCATGGCATTGAGCACAGCGCTATTCCAACCATCCTCAGTGCAAAGGGTGGTGGTGGTGGCGGCCGTGATTATCATGAAAGCCCTGTTTAGAAACTCCAAGAGGTCCTGTGTTTACACTCTATGTTCCCTTCGCCCTTCTGGGGCCGCAGTGCACCCAGGATTCTTTAATTCATGCTGTTGTTTTTTGCTGATTATGAAATGTATTCACTACTGATTTTTAGCAGCAAGACAACTGCTAAATAATGCGCCATTGTCATTGCTGCACAAGGATCAGAAATGAGCTTAAAAGGAAAGAGAAACTAAACGGGATGCTTAAGAGGCTGAATGAAGCACTGTGCACTTGCAGCGTGAGGTATGCTCAAAGCCCTCTCACTGCAAAGGGTATATTTGCAAAAAAATGTAATGAGACAGCAGTCTGAGTATCTCTCCTTGAGCAAAGGCTGGCAAGGAGGCCTGCGTAATACAGCAGACCTCCATCCCATTCACAGTGCGGCTGCATTCAGGTCCAGGTTCCGTGAAGGGATTACAATGTCACAAACTAAGGCACATTGTGAAAGGAGCATTGAGGACTACTAGTAGTGATCTTTGGCAGCAACATTTGCACAAGTCCGTGTCTGCCACCTGCATAAGCAGAATGTAGGCAGGCCCATTTTGACATCTTACACTTTGTGATTGGGTACCACCTGTACTCTGGAGCCACTAACCCTTGCATGCTTTTTGACTGAAACCCACTCATTAGGCATTTGTACATTCCCAGGCAAATTGGAGTTGGTAATGACATCCCTTGAGCAGCACCTTTCACTTGAGATTCCCAATAGTGTCAAATGTTTTCACCAAATCAGTTGCACTGACCCGGTGAATGGAAATCCTCTTCAACTATAGGCCTTTGCATGAGCATCTTGCCTTTGTGGCAGTGGATGAATTCCTGACAGGCAATTGCACCGGAAATCCAATAGGCTGGGGAAGTCAATCACATTTCAGTTGCATCTCCGCGCAGGCCAGATCAGGGCCCGACACATGAGGTACACCTCCCACTGTATAGCTGACCTGGAACAGTTAGTCACATGCTAGGCAGACATCGGACAGTCTATTAGATTGAGGAAATGCCAGTCACATGCCAGTCTTACCTCTCATAGGTCATTAGGTTTAAGGCAGAGTCAATGACATGCCAAATCCAACTCACAAACAATGCAGGGCTGGAATGGTGTCAGTCGTATGCCTCGTGCACCTGTGACAATCAGATAAGACCGATGCAGAGTCACTCACACATTTTTCACACCTTTGAGAGGGATCTGGGACAGGGGACAAGTCGTACTTACGTCAGGGACATTTTTAAAGATAAGTAGTGTTTGAACAGACTCTGTCGCATGTCAGGTTCCTCTCTGACAGGACAGCACAGCTGAGGCAGAATCAGTCACGTCAGTGCTCCTACATACCACTGAAAGGGAAGTACTGTGGTGAATAAATCACCAGGTTCCTGCATGTTAACAATGTCCACCCTCCTTCATCTGATCCAATTAGAATTTTTCACAAAGAGTGCCATACAGCTGAAAAGCGATGGAAAATGGGCAGAATCCTGTCCCTTGTGTTTACCAGCATTCTACAGTCACCCTTAGCCTTATGGTTTTGCCCGATAATCCAAGCCTACTGGGATAGAGTTCAAGAGATATTATCAACAGGGACAGGGTAAGTAGTGTAATTATACCTGAAGGCGTACCTCTTGAATGGCTAGACAGACTTGAGAGCATCACACTTCCTGATACGAATGGGCTTCCTCCTAGCAGAGAGAGAAAGAGCTTGATTCTGGCATAATACTGGACTCCATCCAGTAGAAGGCTGGCTGAAGGGAATCAAGAACAGCTCCCATATGGATGAATCCATATATAATGCCTGGGACTGCCCTGGCAATATAAGAACATCTGGGGATCATGGTGGGATAATTTTCACTATTACAGAATCTGAATCATGAATCTGAATCATGCTGAAATTAGTTGAGAGGGTGGAGAAACCTCACTCAAACAATAAACAATCCTACCAGGGTGAACCACAACATTTAGCAAATCACCCTGCGCTAAACTCTCTGATACCTTGGCACAAGCAGGCAGGCTTAACTTAGAAGCAATGTGTAAGCAATGTGTTAAGCATTTATGAAGCACTCAGACAGGAATATAGTGAAAAACAACACAAGAAAGTCACTAACCAATTTTGAACAAATATTTTAATGAATAAAATGACACCAAAATATTCAAAATTCAATCAGTAAAACCCAAAATATGATTTTTTAAATTTGTAGGTGAAAATAGGGCCTAAAAGCACAATTTCGCCTCTCGTGGTAATCTTGTTGTGCTAGACCAGAGAAAAGTTGTAATTTGAGGCCAATTGCGATATCGCACAGGTTGGATACAAGGAACAGTTTTGTCCTGCTGAAGAATTACCTTCTCAAGTCAGGCCCAAAGGTTGCTACATTGGGGAGTCTGCAAGGAGAAGGCTGTTGGCTCAAGGAGTAGGCCGAGAGTTGCAGACAGTCGTTTCTGTAGCGTGAAGAGCTGTTTGTTGCTGGAGCTTTGCGTTGGTTGATCATTGCGGATGGGGGTTGTCGGCATGAAGAGCAGCTCTAACTGGTGCTCTGCATCACAGGCAGTCCATTCTCAGCACAAAAAGGTCACTTCACAGTTGCCAAGAGCCCAAAACCTCTATAATTTTATATTTTCTTCAAAAGGAGTACTCACTGATGCCAGCCAAGGGTCTAGGACCTGCGGGCACCTCTTGGGGACCAGGACTCACTCAAGCAGAGGTCAGTTGTAGGGCTTGGGAGGGTCCTGTCAGTTCATGTGCTGTCAAGGACTGGTCAACTGGGCAGGTGAAGGAGGTCTCTGAAAGCTTCTTGTTTTCCTTTAGCTCACACCGGAGTGGAGCCAACCAATACTAAGAGCCACTCTGGGTAGCCTGGGTTCAAGGCAAGCAGGCTCAATCTTCCTTCTTCAAATAGCAGGGTAGTCTCTCTTCCTCATACAGCAGAGCAGTCCTTCTTCTGAATCTTCCACAGGTTTTGCAGTGCTCTGATGAGAGGTTCAGAAGGGCCTACATTTATAGTTGGTGCCAGCCTTTCTGTGGGGGAATTCTAAGACCTAGCCCCAAAACTTGTCCTGGTCAGTTCTTCCAGTTCCCCTGGTTCTAGCTCCAAGGTGTCTGGGTTGACAAAGGCAAAGGCAGGCCAAGTGTCATTTTCCTTTTTGATGCAGGCATGGGGGAAGACTACAGATCCTCCCCAGCCATCCTGGTCAAGAGTACCCTTCCACCTAGGCTTCCTTTGCTCCTATTCCTGAGAACAATACACAAAACACCACAGGAGAGCCATTCATCGTCATGTTACCCTGGACACAGGCAGACAGGCAAAATTGGTTTAGGCAGGGCTCTTACAGAGAGGACTTGGGTAAAGCTAACCCCGTACAAATATGCTTGTGGGTGTGATGCTGAAATCATACTCACTACAATTTCGAGAACTTTGATGAAGGGGCCTCTATGGACAATCTAAATGAAAACAAAACAACAACAAAACTGAAGGTTGGTTGAGATTTGAAAAGCTTTAGTGAGGTGATGCCTTAAGAGATAGAATTAATACAAGACGAAAACGTTATTATTTGTTTGTTGATTGGTACCATATCTGTTGGTACCATTCATCAGACTGGTGTGAGTGCTGCAGTGTTGCTGTTGAGTAGACTGGAGAGCTAGTGGCGTCATTCTTCATGCGGTTCATGGGTATGACGGTAATTAGACCGCCCTTTCATAGCCCGCAGAATGACAAGGACTGACAAGGATTGAATTGAATATGGACCGGGTTACTCATATTGTGGAATATATGACTGACAATGCGCTGCTACCTATTTATAACTTGCCCCCGCATAAGGACGTGAAAGATTTTATTGACTGTAGGCCCTTGAGGACGTGACCTTTCTAATCTTTGTAATTTGAAAGTTGTATTTAATACTAACGGACGCTCTGTCCTTTTGCGGGCACTCTGTCTTCCGTTTGTCCAAAAGTCCAAAAAGAGGCCAAAATTACTATGCCGAAACATGTTGACACCTTCTTCGTAGAGTCCTCTACAAATCCAACAACAATTGGTTAATGATAATTGGTATACACACTCAAAAGATCAAAGAGGACAAAGGGTTTTCCTCATATGTGCATACTCTAAAGACTATCTCCAAATGGGATTGTGCATAAAATGAAGAGCAAAAACCATCATTGTTAATTCCTAAAGGAGGACTGAGAGTTAAAGAAAATGTTTTTATATGGCCCATCTAGGGTCACAGTGATAATGTGAAATGTTGTTCCGAAATAGTGTTTGTCAATGTAGCCTTGCTGATTTATTTTTTGTTAGTTTTTTGTTGTTGGGTGACACCTGGTAGGATCAGGGCATCTACCCAACCGAGTGAGGACGAATACAACTCCGTGGTTGTATATAAAATAAATCTGCTAAAAGTAAACAATAAAAGTCAGTGATTAATTCAGGTAATCACCGTTGAACTTTCTTTGCATTTAGATTTTCTCGCATCACAACCTTTTTCTCGAGTAGACGAGCCACAGCGTCGCTGACTCTACATGCTCTCTCCTTATCCCAACCACCTTACCCCTGGGATTTGCCACCAGAGCAGCGTCTCCTCCTGTGAAGCAAGGGCATGTCTCGGGAGGATTTGGAAACTAGTATAGCCGCCCAATTAGAATCATCTAGAACCAGGTAGGTGGCTTATGACAGTGGGTCTGCATCACTGATTGTGCCCCCATGCCAGTGGCCTTTCAAACCTGTCTCAGGCCTACCATTGTAGGACCTATGTGTGCATTTACCGCCGCTTCCACTTGGCATTTAAAACTACTTGTCAAGCCCAAAACTCCCCTTTTTTTACACATAAGTTACCCCTAAGGTAGGCCCTAGGTAGCCCATAGGGCAGGATGCTGTGTAAGTAAAAGGTAGTACATGTACCTTTAAGTTTTGCATGTCCTGGAAGTAACAAACAGCTACATTTGTTTTTCACTTCTGTGAGTCCTACTCCTCTCATAGGCTAACATTAAGAATTCAGTAATACACTTTTAAGCTATAATTCCTTATCAGAAAAGAGTAGCTGCATCATGTTTTATATCTTTGGAATGGTAATGATAAAACCCCGTTTATGCTCAAGTTGGATTTACTATTATTATTTAAGAAATACAATTTTAGAAAGTGGGCATTTCTCTGCTCTTACTGGTTTGTGTGCCTGCAGCCTGTCTTCATTCTGAGGTGGGTAACAGCTACACTTTGTGCATTCCCTCTAGACATCCACAAACACAGGAAGGGTAGGTGTGACAGAGAACTCATCTGCATTCTTATAGCTCTTTCTGGGCAGAAAGAGTGGGGGGAGCTGACTCTCACACCTGAATTGGCAGTGTCCTGCTACCCACACAAAGGGCTGATTACCCCCTACTGATAGTCTGGAGCCAGGGTTAGGAAAAAACGGCCTATGTGTACTTCAAATACCCATCTTTGAAGTCAAACCCACTTCAAAGGCACATCTGGGTATAAGTCCTCGGGCTCTGACCCTACCAACACAGTACACTAATGGACCTGTGAAGAACAAGGATTGCCACTCTGCGTGACTGCTACTCTGGAAGAACTGCTTTGCTGTGCTGATATGTTCCCCTGCTGCCTGCTGATCTCTGCCCTGTTGAGGACAAGGACTGGACCCATCTCACATAAACCCAGAGTGAGATGAGTTCCTTCAACCCTGCAACATCACTTGACTCTGCAATCTGGGAGTCATGCCCTGCCAAGGGGTGTCAAGTCAGTCCTGCACCCTTGGAAGGTGATTTCTGATGTACTGATCCATCAATACCGACACATCGGCAACTTTGTGCAGGCCGGAAGCGACACATCACACTTTAATGCTGCTTGATGACATCACTTTGATGGACTGTGCGGCTCTACAACATCACTTTGACAGACTGCACTGGTCAACGCCATCAGACTGTGTGGCTTGATGGCAAAGCATCACCTGCATCGTTAAGGGGTTTGTCAATGGCGCCTTTATCGACTGTGTAGATCAGAGCCAATGCCTCCCCTGCATCCATAGGATCAATGACAACGCCTTGCCTCTTCTGCTCTTCACATTGAATCTTCAACGCTTCCTCCATCCAAGGTACGTTTTCAGCGGGACCTGTGTGAGGTCTGTAGCCAGCATAACCTCCGTTGTAGTTGACCTGAACTTTGTATATATCCAGTCTAGCACGACCAGATGTCCCTGGTTGATGCTTTAACTCTAAGCTCTATATTTTGATTTAATCTTTAACAATTCATAACTCTGGTTCTACTTATTGGGTGTTTGTCATTTTGGTCCTACTTTACTCATAACATTATTGTCTATTCTTCTAACATTGTATTGAGTATTTGTGTGGTGTTTCTATTGTGTTAATGTGTGTGTGTGTTTGTTGCACAAATACTTTACACATTGCCTCTTTAGATAAGCCTGACTGCTCTGTGTCAAGCTACCAGAGGGTGAGCACAGGTTATCTATTAGTTTGTATCCAGCTTACCCTGACAAGAGTGGTGGTTAAATAATGACTGTTTAATACATTGAATGCCTTACATATGAAAGAGTTTTCTGCATTCTACAGAATTGTGTTTCCTTAAACTGCCCAACTAGGCCCTAACTCTATTTTGACATTTAAAACATGACCATGTTTTCATTCTGATTGTCTCCACATACAGCAAAATGTGCACTGAAGTATTATTAAATGCAAATGTGATTTTGTCCATTCATAAAATGTTATTGTTCTCGGTAAGCTCTAGATGAAGCTTTCAAATATTGCTGTTTAAGGATCTTCCTGCCTGAAACCCTGTTTGCCCATTCATTTCATATGTCTGTCATAGTTTTATGTGTAACTGTCACATGTGATGACATTAGAGCAAACGGAGAATAAATATTATTCATTTAGGGGATGATATTAGGAATTTTTGCATTTATTTCTGTATTGGGATTTGCTGAGACTATGTAAAATTGTGCTCACCTCATGCTGACTGTATGATTTCTTTTGTATTTTGTAATAAATGAGGTATTATTTTTTTTGGAGATGAGCCACAGATTTACAAAGGGCTTGCATTGCCCTTGCATCATGTAACGTGACACAAAACAATGCAAGCCCTTAAATGGGATCTACTAAGCCACTCAAAGCCACCTCGCGTAGCTCTGTGTGGTTTAGTAAATCCACGGTAACTCAAGGCTGCGCAATGCGCTGCCTTGCATTACCTTCTGGCAGGGAGGCTTTCCATAATGGAGTGTGGATGTTCCCATGCATCCAGCCATGGATTTTGTTATATTTCCAGATTTACAAAGAGTTGGCCACCTGGGAATGAGCCTTAATGGTACACCTCCCAGAACCAGGTGTAACGACCAGAAATAGCTTTATTTCTCCTTGTTACTCTCCTTTTATATGTGTAATGCATTCCGCATCACACATAGAAAACCGCATCACACATAGAAAAACAATGATTCTAATGATTGTTTTAGTGCAATAAGGCGTCCCTTCCTGCTCAAAAACAATCCTGCTCATAATATAAGCATCCTTGCACCATGGTGCAAGATAGCTTTGTTGGAGCTAGGCAGCATGCAGTGTGCGAGCGCATTGATGCAACAGATATGCTTCATATCTTAGTAATTATGGTGCATTTAAGGTGTTCTCCGTTCATGCCATGCAGAGCAGCAAGTGACCTTGTTGTGCTGCATTGCGTGAAATATTAGTAAATCTACCCCTTGGTCTTTAGAATTGTTTTCTCTGATTCTTAGAGAGCAGACTCCTACATAACCATAAGCCTGACCTTACGCCACAATCATGATACATTTGATTGAGCTTCATGCTTATTCCCTATATATTAGATAATTGTTCAATGATTTTTCATATTTTGCTTTCTGTAATAAACTTTCGAGGGAGTGCTGCGGGGCAGTGGGGCGGGGGAGGGGCAGGGTGGGGGTAGTAAACTCTAGCATTCGGCCGACCGGAGTTCAGTAGATGCAATGCGCGCAATGTAATTCATTTTATTTATTTATTTATGTACTGAACTCCGGTTGGCCATATGCCAGAGTTTACTACCCCCACCCCGCCCCTCCCTCGCCCGCCTCACCACCTCACAGCACTCCCTCGAGGAGCCACAACTGCTCAGAATTACTGTCTACATCAGTATGGCTAATAACACATGAGATATTATGAATGTGGAGTTTTCACACATTTTATAATTAGGGCCTGAGTAGTCAGTAGGATTTCATAAATCTGAGCAGTCTAATGGCTGTGTGGCTGAAAAAAGCAGGTCACTTAAGGATAAGAATGTCTGTAAGTCTCTATATTGGATCAGAGTCATCCAAAGTTGCATATTCGTTACCCTTTTTTTCTATATATTTGCTTACTCGTGTACCATGAATTTCCCAAGCAAAATATGTACCTCATCAATCTGCTTGAAGTCTCAGATTGTCTTATCAATATTTCATTCAGTACATCACAGCATCCTTCAAGGCATAAAGAAAAGGACACAGTAAAATAGAAAGTAGCATCCCAGAAAAAATGACAGTCATCAATTGCTATAATAACAACAGGATAGCCCAGTGAGAGTGATGAAGAAAGCCAAAGTTGTGAAAGAAGTGTTAGTGACAAAGGACTCAGTGGGCTCAATTCACAAAAGTAATCTGAGACAAGAGTCTAACTTTATGACTTTTGGTATTCACAGAGGTCATTTACGAGTAGTACCTTTATGTCTGCACTCGGGCGTAATCTCCACACTTGAGGGGGAATCTCCGCATTCAGGCTGGATGAAGTGTAATCAGATACACCTGCAGTCAATTGAACCCACCTGCAAGACCTGCACTACCAACCAAAGAAAAGCAACACACAATCAAGGTCCAGGTTTTGCCACACGGAGTTCCTGCATACCTGCTCGGTACCTTTCCTCAAAAATGCTACCCCAGAGGAGGAAGAAAAACTATTCTAAGAAAGAGACCACCAGGATCATGGAGTTTATCGTGAGGCACCATAAAAGGCTACATAGTCTCCCCCCCAGAGCACCAGTGCTGCACAAGAGGAAGGCATATGGCAGCATTTAGCCACTGCAGAATGTCTGCACTGTAATTGACATTAAGAAGAAGTCGCAGAATGAGACTAGGTGTGTGAAGGAAAAGTACGCCAGGATAGAGGTGGTAGGAGTTTGCTCTGGAGTACAATCTGGCCCCACCTCCATCTCACCCTACTAGGGGAGGATGTCCTCAACACCATGCACTCCCACATGCTCCACGGGCTGCCTGTGAGTCATGTCCGCAATGTGGTGCCAGGTAAATGTGATGGTAATAACAATGATATAAACTGACTATTGTCTGCATTGCACTACAATTGTGACTATGGATGTTGTCCCAAGTATGTGCAAAAAGCATGCCTCATGTGTCTTCTTTCATACATTGCGCTATAAGTCCCTGAATCCTTTGTGATGGTCATGACAAATCCCATTTCCTCAGTCCCAAACAGGGGCCCAGCCCTGCTGGTGTATATTCCTACCACTGGTAAATAGCAATAGACAATGTGGCCCTTACACTTAGCATTACTGTTAGCATGTAGATGCAGTGATGAAATGTGTGACATGTTGCACATGTACATTTATTGATTGCTTAATCTTCTCCTTTATTGCCACGTGCAGCCAGAGTACCGTAATCCACTGTAGCAGTGGTCCCTGCATCTGTGAGGCAACATAATGAGCCACAGCAATCCCTACCACCATCACAAACTGGTATGTAAAATTGGCCAGGAGAGGGTCCAAGGGCCAGATGTACGAAGGAAAATTGCATGCACAAAATTGTGTATTGCGACTCGCTATTAGGAAGGGGCGTTCTCTTTCTAATAGTGACTCACAAGCCATGTACAAATGATTTACGACCGCAATTGCGGTCGCAAAACACTCAGTTTACCGCCCTCTTCAAGAGGGTGGTAATGCAGTCACAAATGGGAAGGGGTCCCCAGGGGACCCCTTTCCCTTTGCAAATGTGGGGGGAAATATTTTTTAGGGACAGGCAGTGTTCCCATGCATCCCATTTTAATTTAGGGAAAACGGGCTGCACTTGAAGTTCCAGACATAAAGGTCTGCTGAGCCCAGCAGGCCACCATCCCTGGGAGTGCCAGCCATTCCCAATGGGGTCGCAAATCGCAATCAGTGTCTCTGACACTGTTGTACATTGTAAATTGCGACTCCCATTTGCAATTCGCAATCGAGCGCAAATTGCGAGTTGCAATTTACACTGGGCATATATCTGGCCCCCAAAACCTACATTGTTAGCAGACAACCCATGGACATATTACATAGAGTGCCATGCCTGTGAACTAAACTCAGAAATCTAGTGCATCACATGTGGCAACTGAAATGTTAACTGACAACATATATATCTATGTAGGCCCAGTGACGTTGTCCAGGAACTCAGTACCCACTGCGACATCTGCTACAAGGTCGGATATGACATCTGGTCTGGAACCACACACTGGACGGATGCAGGATCCTGGTAAATAAACCCAAGAATGATATATCTGAATGCTCATGCTCCCAAAAATTGGATTTAATGTCTGTAGTATGTTGTGTGTGTCTAACATCACTGTTGTCACTCATCTCAATATGCTCACATATGGCACATCACAGTATACCACATCACACCATGTTGGCTGGTGAAAGGATGACTCAAAATGTATGGCAAGTGAGTGCACTATGTACATAATGGACTATATTGCTTCAAATAAAGTGGAGTAGCCACAACTGTATTGAAAGTCCATGGCATGAAAACTCTCAAGCAAAGTCCAAGGGCCCAAAATGTATGGAAATTGATGTGGATAAGGTTTGCACTGATGCCATTTGGGTTGCATTTGGGGTGGGGTTTTGGGGCTGTTAAGGTGGATGTAGAGGAAGTGAAGCATATGCATCTGGTGGCTGAACTGCAGAACGTAAATCCAGTGTAGGCGGCAAATGTACCAGCTTGTCCACTTGACCACACTGTGTGACCTTTGCCAAATGCTGAATGTCAGTTTGTCTCCTCTTCTACTGTATTCACATATAAGCAACATGTTAAATACATGATCTCAGGATTTGTGCTGTACAACACCTCATACTGTGACAACTAAAATCTACTATGGTGTCGTACATGTATAATGGGAACACGGGTCACACAAAGATTGCACAGAATGATGTGTGATCCCCCAGTCCTAAATGGGCATGGTGACTCTAGGGGGAGGGATGCACAAATGTCACCCCCAATTTGCTTGACTATTAGACACACATATTAAATCTGCAATGTAGTGATATGACCTGATGTCCATATTGAGGTACACTCATTTAGAATTGTCAACAGACCACATCATATTTATGATACATGATGTGCCTAACAATGAAGGTGTATCCTAAGAAAGGTGGTGCAGTTCACCCTAATTACACTCTCATTCAAATATCAGTAACCTTCTAATAGGTGTTTGCCTGTTAACGTGATATCTCATTGATGTCAGTGCTGTGTGGAGGTAACAGCTGCCAGCTGCTGCTGGAGACTAGGGGCATGCATTGTAGAGGTCAGGAGGGCACATGTGACACAGTGGCCCATACATTGCATATCACTGGTCTATACCAATGACATATACATGTTAACTCATTGCTATCCTCCTGTTGTACTTGAATATGAACATGTATGTCTCATAACAGCTGCTCGCAGGATTTCCCTCAGTGCTGCAGACAACACCATCCCGGGGTTTGCAAGCTGCAGCAAGCTTGCAGGCTGCAGCAGTCAATCCCACTCGCATCTGTCTGTCAGGTAATCGTGCTATGTAGTGTTCCAAATTATGGATTCTAAAATGATTCAGAAGGTCAAAATCTTTGAGGATGGACTTTTAGCATCTGCAGTAGGTGTGTAAAAAGTCCATACATAATCAATCAGTGATGTGTGAATGCCATGTGTACCTGATTGTATATTAATCATGCAGATCATTAAGTATGGTGTCACTCCCTTCTCAGTCTGCTGGATCGAGGACCACATCTTCTGCTACACATACGAGGAGCCAGGTTCAGCAGCTTACATCATGGGAATCTCAAAACAACAGAGAACTGGTGACTTTGCTTTTGCATTGCATATCTTCAGTCAACACCCAGTGCTGTGGTGTGATTTGTCAAGTGTAGGTGTACTCAAACCAGGTCCCATGTGCATCATACATTGGTGCAAAGTTCATTTTTAATCAACCCTTGTGTTGCACCACATAATATAATAGGTCAAAATACTTCTCCTGTTGCAACCTGCGTCTTCCAGGTGCTAAGGACTATGAGGACATTGGGCCTTCCACCAGCAGCGGACAACAGGCAATTGAAGGGGAGAACCCACTTCTCTTACAAGCAGCCATTTCAGCTGCTAGTACTGCACAAGAGAGGAGGAGAGGAGAGAAAAGAAGAAGGTGGCAGAGGATTTGGAGGAGGATGAAGACTATCTGGCCCTTCATACAAAGGATGAGGAGTCAGATTCACTGACATCATATTAGGCCACTGGGCAAAACATCAGAGGCATCCTCAGCTCCGCACAGCAAAGTGCCCCATACTCCAACCCCCAGGATTGGTCGCTCTCAGCAATGCGCTAATCAGCCACAGTTTTTACATGCTCCAAAACAGCCATCACTCCCTCACAGCCCTCACATCCAGGACAGACATGCTGGTTCCTCTACACACTCCTCCCAAGACAGCGCTCCCAGACATTCTCTCCCCACCTGAGGAACCTACCACCTCTGGTGCAATGCAGGTAACACGTGGTCACCAATCTCCTGCCACAGCCTACTACCTGACACCCCACTGCTGGTGGGCCTTAAGTTGTATCCGTGGCTGTCCCATGCTGAGGGGGCTAGCAGATGGCCATGGTAGCCATTGGAGGACAAGTTCCTCCAACACAGGCTGATATGAGTCAGGACATTAGTGCCATAGGGGCTACTCTGTCAGACATGTCAGAGGACCTGCTGGACATGTGCTAAATCCCTCAGGTGGTGGATAGACTGGCCCAGTGGTGTACCGGATGGATAAAATCTTGGCAAGACATGTCCAAGAAGATAACATTTTTGTGAAATGGGGGTGCGCAGATCATAAAGTTCAATAGCCAAGCAGTGATGTGTGTAAATCATTCTTTATTCCAAATTCTTAAAATTCAGCAAACTGCGAAACTCCAGCCAATGCGTTTCATTCCCAAACTGGAACTTCATCAGGCTAAAAGACAACACAAATATTACATTCAAATATTGAGACACAGGACTAGAATGGTACAAATACACATATCGATACATTATAAAGACATACATAAACACATGAGTTCACACATGACATAAAAAATGAGTTCCCACATGACATAAAAAAATATATGTACACTACTATTCTTAAACAGTCAAGACTTAGACAAACACAGGAGACCAAACATATTGCATGCATATTACATTCAGAATGTGCATAGTATTCAAAACAACATGACAGCAGGACAGAACATAATCCATGGTGCAACTGCATATATTGATAGCGAATGTCATAACCACCCCCTAGTTTTGACACAGGACGAGTATTGTCTGTTTTGTATATTCAGTGAGTAAAGGTGGATGGAATAGGCAACCAAATTATCCAGTATAGACAATGTGGACAGAGGGTAATAAGAGAGGCAGCACAGCATTTCGTACCAATGAAAAATAACAACTGGATTGTACCCTTTCACAATGGTCAGTTTTGGCGTTCCTAGGGAATGAAATATAAGATTTAAAACGGGGCAAATTGGATACGTATCACACCTCGTGGAAGCACCACTAAAGGTAAAATGAATTCACAGCCGGAAGAAGAAAGAGGAAAGAGAAAAAAAGTGGAAAGTGTAGAAAAGAGAGCCTCAATTTACATAATACGCAAGCTGTTGGAATGATCCATCACATGACATAGTGAGCGAGATGAGATGCACCATCTATGTGCCAGGAATACAAGATCAATAAAAA
The DNA here is from genome assembly GCF_964204655.1 of Triturus cristatus. NCBI lineage: Eukaryota > Metazoa > Chordata > Amphibia > Caudata > Salamandridae > Triturus > Triturus cristatus. The sequence continues at coordinate 165,607,290 of NC_140580.1, read as the reverse complement.
AGGGGACAGACACTCTCTGTGCTAAGACCCATAATGAGATAAAGGTATTTATTATCCATAAATACGTCAGTGGTGCAGTGATGCCCGTTCATAATGTTCCAAGCACCCAGCTTAATATACAAGCGGAGTCCTGGTGTAGGTACAATTGAGATTAATGTTTAAAAACTAAAATACTATGTTATAATGCCGGTTTCTTGCAATGGTTTCTACTTGTAGCAGTCCCGTGTATTGCACAGGAGCCAAACCGAAAAGTACCAGGTATGATAAATCCTGCCAAGTGAAATCTACAAATAAGTGACAGAAAAAGAGTTGCCCATGCCCATTTTAAATCTGCTAAGTAATCTACGTAACATAAGATGAGCCCTGAATCAAAAACATATCTCAAATTATAAGTGCCATGTATGAATTGTACCCGCACTTGACCACAGAGCCTGTAATGCTCAAAAATCACCCTTCATGATATAATTGAAAGTTCAGCCTCAAGTTGGAACTGGCGTGAGGTGCGGAACTAGAAGTCTGCTGTTGTTCCATTGGACAAATATGTCCAGAAGATAAATTACATCAAACCCTTCATAGGGAAGAGAGGGCTAGACTCCATGCCTTGGCCATGAAGATGATGGAGGCCATGCTGAAACTGATCTAAAGTTTCCCTTCAAAGTCAATTCATGGAGAGATGTCAAAACATCTACCTGCAGCCCATCACACCCACCCACCTGTACCACTACCTGCACATGCTCCCGGCAAATGTTCACAGCCACCACCACCCTTGCACATGCCCCCCACTTTTCATCCATTATCAGCCCTATCCAAGCACCTCCCCCACCTGTACAGCCACCATCACACCCTGTTCAGGCGCCTCCCCCACCTGTACAGACACCATCATCCCCTGTCCAGGCATCTCCCCTACCTGTACAGCTAGATTCACCACACCAACCTGCACCTTGGCAACAGCGAAGCAAATGTACTTATTCACACCGATCATCACCACCACATTTGCAAAGTCGCAAGAATGATCCCTCATAATTGCTGTAAAATATGTTATCCACAATATATGTAGTCAAGACTATGTTGTGTATTATGTGCTGATGGTCAATTGTTTACCCTTGTGGTAGTCTAAGGATGTGACGAAGAATGTGTGTAAGTGAGACATGTAAAAGTGTTAAACCATGTGGGTAACAAGCTATCATGAACGAAGCACTTAGTTACTCCGAAGGTATATGTCCATACTTTGAGTACAGCATTTACAATGAAGTAAACAAGATAGAAGCAAAATAAAACTTTATGTACCATACAATGGTTTAAAAAAAAACCAACCATTCCATTGGGACACTTAGGGTGGTGACACAAGAGGGCTACAAGGTTACAAGTCTTCCTAGCACTTATGGTATGCCTTGGAATGCAGGTCATAAACGCCCACTGCACTATGGTGCTGCACAATGGTGGCCCAGATTCTAGTAGTCGCTGTATTGCTCAGCTGGTTCTCCAGCCCCCATACAGCTGAGGGTACTTTTCTAGCACCCCGTCAGCTAATTTGTCCAATTCCCTTTCGCTGAAAAGGGGTGCTTTCTCTTCAAGTCCCTCAGCCATGTCGGGGGCAGTTTGGTTTTACAGAGCAGCAGTATGGCAAATAACCTTATCTGGTGCTGAGGTTAACTCAGAATGAACAACAAAATGGCTGCCAGCAACTTCCTGTGCTGTATTTCCTGCCTTGAATTTCCTGTGTGTCATTTCCTGTATGAAATTGTTGGGTACCGTGTTTGGAATCTCCAGCTCAGGTGTGTACCTTCCACATGCAGACCAGAGCCTCCACATGCAGAGACTTTAAAAACGTGCTGAAACTCAACTTTCAGAAAGAGGAACATTATACAATTAAGATAAATGTAAGAGCAGAGCATGGAAATCATTTCGGAAGAAAAAAGGGTGCGGCAAGATGCTACATCACATCCCAGAAAGGTTTGCCCCTTTGTATCATTATACATGCAGTCCACAATTTGCACTCCCTTCAGTATTGACTGTAGTGTTACACCAAATTTGAGGGCCTGATTCACAAAGGGCCTCATCACTCATGGTGGAGGCCCCTCAGTCGTGCGGGAGCCATTACAGTTGGGGACAACTCCTCTACTATGAGATTATGGAGTCCCTTTGTATATCAGGCCCCCATTGTCAAAAGGTCCTGTGAGGTCTCACACATGCATTCATCCCCTGAGGCTATGGAGTACTTAGAGACATAGTCAACGCAAATTGCTGACATGTGCACATGACATATTGCATGGCCAATCTTTTGACTTCTGTCAACAGATGCTGTTTACATACATTAAGCAGGGGTTGTAAAGTAGTCTGAGGATGGAATTTATGAACAGTGTTAAATGTACCCAAACAGGTTTCTGAAAAAGGTTTCAACCAGCTGATCATTGAAGAACCTAGGCCACGTATGAGCCTGGCGGCGCAGGGTACGCCTTAATCTTCTGAGTTCACCTGCTTTGTTGAACAGAGAAAGGTACACTCTGTTGTGTGTAGAAGATCAGGTTTATAAGCTGCAGCTAAGTACAGTTGTCCCAGAAGTACACTCGGTATGTTCTTAGGAGATTGCCACTTCACTCCGTGGCGCACAATCTTTTATAGCACATAGATAGTATAAGATTAACAAAGAACACTCCCAATACATACATGTTTAGCCAATGGGAAGAGTTTAAAAACAAGATATAACCAATGAGAAAAGTTTAAAAACAAGATATCAAGTAACCCAAAGCCTCTCCTCCAACTGTGTGTGTCACCCCTCCCCACAAGTCAATCAATGATAGTGTATTTGCAGGTGGCAGGACACATTTGTATGCCTTGGAGGACAGTTGTGAAATGAGAGAATACAAGTAGAGAATAGCGAAGGCCAGAAGATAAGATAAAATCAGGAAAGAATGGTGCGAACCAACAGACAGTTGAGACAGGGATCAGTCGGACCAGACAGGGATTAGTGGACTCAGCCAGTCCCTGACATCAGTCTCGTAGAGGCAGGAGGTTATTTTGACACGTTGCAGTGAGATCAGCAGAAAAACTTCGTTCATTGTGCTGCCTGAGTGAGGGCAACATAAAATGGCGGTGGAACACAAAATGGTGGCTGAATATAAGCAAGATCGAAAATCGAATTTCCTCAGACCCTCCTTTTGCCATAACTCAGAAAAAACATCACAGATTCACGTTAATCTGAATCAATGTCAATAGCCATGAGGTCGTCAAGCTGTTGCTGCAACATCATTTTAATGTTCTCTGTTTTCTGTGACTCAGGTCTTGGGACACACAGAGTGGCACAATGACCGCAGATGGCGGGGCCACACTGCATACAGAGACAACAGGAAAAGATAATGGCCAAAATTACTCCAAGGATGGTTAGTACCTTCCATCCCCATTTAGACAGTAATCCCCAGAACCATCCCAATAAAGACCAATCTCCTTCGTCTTGATGGATCGATTCGGAGATCATATGTAATTTGGAGATGGCTTGGTATACCGTAGGGGCATCGTCAGGTATATAAATACATCAGCTAGATCCGATCAATTTACAGACTCCACCACGATCTGCCAGAATTACATCTAGTGCAATCCGGTTCTGCAAAGTCATGAGACGATCCGCCTGAAGTTTAGCTGTGAGATTTCTCAAGGCTCCCACAGTGACATCTATGGTAGTCTCAACAACACGAACCAGCTGTCTCATGTTTCTGCTGTTGGCAATTGGGCCCCAAAAAGGAAGAAATCCTTTGAGGAAATCACTTCCCTCTTGTCCTGCCGTGTCTTTGGAATCAACAATCGCTCTGCCATATCTGTTTCTATGATGACCTGAAGGAGCAGTGTATGTAGGAGGAAGAAGGAGAGCTATATAGCATGTTCCTGAAAAATCCGTTGGTAGCCATGTGTAAGCTTTATCGTGGCAGATAAAATATGTGCCCTGGGATGGCACTAATGGCGGTGAATTCTGAGACGTGTAAATGTATGTATGGGAACAAAAGCTCTTTCCTTGTCCAGTGTTGGTAGTCTGGCCATTTATTTGCAAACAGAAATTACCTTGATGAGGTACAGTCCAAATTGGTGGAGATTTTCCTTGTTTAACTTTATCACTAAGGCTAGTAACGTAACGAGTCACGTTCCAATCAGCATATGTTCGTCTCTCATCAACAGGAACCTTATTATTCTCCACAATTTTAGCCATAGCTCCCATTCCCTTTATTAGAGAACTATGACTAAAATCTGGACCACTAATATATGAACTAACAGGACGTCTAAATCGGCTCTGATATGCGTTCGAAAACATTACGAAATTGGCCCAAGCGGAACCTTCATAAGAAAATGGAAGGACTAAATATGGCATTCCTTTATCTGTGGTATGAGGCATAAGTCCACACACCCAACAGTCGGTTGTGTTGACTACCAATTGGTGTTGGTGCAACAATTGGATAAATGAATTATTAAAATATTCTGTTCTCCTGATTAGTTCATGTTGGGGAAGTGTATACAATTGATGTGGGGAGATAGTAGAATGAAGAGGCAAGGAGATAGAATTAGGGACAACTTTTTGCTGCATAGCATGAATAACCCAACCTACACAAGCCAATAAGTTACACAAAATTATAAAAACACACAATGTTACGCCACATCGACTGTACAATATTTTACAATATTTTTGTCTCATCTCTTTCTTCTTATTTTTCTTTTCTAATTTAACAACCATCCTCTAAAAGGGTTGCTCACGGCAATCTTCCTCACTCACTTGGCTGTGATTATTAGCCGTCCTATGACACTGCAAGTCCTGTGGGCCTAGCCACTATACAGGTCACAAACCAAGACTCCTACCGGGACCCTGCAAACTGGACAGATGATAAATGTAACTGAAGAGATGGGAATCTTAGGTGTTTTTAATCAGTCTAGGTCTTAAATTGTACCTAGTTTTATTTGGTATAGTTTGATCTTGAAACAGTGTCCGTGGCTCTGTAGTGTTCAAGCGGAGATGAGACGGTACAGCTTCTTGTAGAATGTCGTCATCTTCTTTCTCCGACCGAGTTCCATTCAGGCGTGCATCACTAAAAGGTATGAATCGGGGGACCTTTTCGCCTTCAGAATCATCTATACCCTTACGGACCCACTGATCAAAAGGCAAGGGCAAAGGTACTTTCTTGCAGTGCATGCCGTGAATCCAGTTCTTTTTCCCTTCGACTTTCACTGCTGTACGTGTAGTTAGGAGAACCTGTCGAGGCGCCCCCCAACGAGGTTCCAAATTCTTTGTCCTCTGAAAAGTCTTCACACAGACCCAGTCCCCGAGTTGGATAGAATGACCTGGGTCTGTGGAGGCCTCTGGCAAAGTGTTTTGAACCTGTTGATGAAGAACGCGCAATTTAGTGGTGAGGTCATGTAAATAGTCAATCAGCATTGGATACTGTATGTCAGAGTACTTTCTAGGGCGAGGGACTCAACATACATTAGCTGGGTGCCCGAAAACAACCTCGTATGGGCTGAGTCCCAAACGAGAATGCACAGCTGTTCTAGTGGACAGGAGAGCCAAAGGTAAAGCATCGGGTCAGGCAAGACCTGTGCTGGCTTGTATCTTTGCAAGTTTAAGTTTGAGAGTGCCATTATAACATTCTACCAAACCCGCTGACTGTGGATGGTTTGCCGCATGGAATTTCTGTTTTATACCAAGACCTGCACACACCTTTTGCATGACTTGGCCCACAAATTCGCTTCCATTGTCACTCCAGACAATGCGCGACAAACCAAACCTAGGAAAGAACTCTTTCAGAAGAACTTTGACAGTGTTGTCTTTCAGAGGGTAAGCCTCTATCCATCTGGAAAAGGCACATACCACCTCTAGAACATATTTGAGATTGTTGCATCGCTCCATGTGAATATAGTCGATTTGCAACACCTCAAAAGGATATGTCGGGGGAGCAAAATGACCTGCCGGAATTGGGGTTTCTTTTTCTGGATTGTACATCAAGCAAATGATACAATGCTTCACCACATTATCTGCACATTTTGGAATCCCTTCATTCAGCCACACTGGAGCCAGAAGTTTACATATTCCTTTTGCACTGATGTGGGCTGGACCATGCGCCATAGTAACTACAGGCAGTACATAGGCGTCTGGTAACAGCCAACGCTGGTGTTCTGACAATTCTATCCAACATCCTGTTCCGTCTAACATTCCTGTACTTTCTTTCCACTTTCTCAACTCTTTCTCTGTAGCATCTCCCTGAATCGATTTCACACTTTCTATTGTGTCGTCACACATCCCTCTTTCCCTGACCCAATTCGCAGGGCCCGCAACATACATGCGACTTGTAGCATCTCTGGCTGTCCATTTTGCTACCTCGTCCGCAAAAGCATTTCCGCGACCAACATCATCAGTAATCTTCTTATGCGCCCTACATTTCACAATTGCTATCTGGGTAGGCAAGGCAAGTGACTCAAGAAGATCAGTTACCAATTGACCATGCTGTATTTTAGTACCGTGGGAGGTAAGGAATCCTCTTTCCTTCCACAAACGTCCGAAGCTATGCGCCACACCGAACGCATACTGGCTGTCGGTATACACATTCACTCTCTTTCCTTTAGATAACACACACGCTCTGGTCAAAGCTATCAGTTCGGCCGCCTGAGCTGAATTATGTCTGATGCGTGCTGTCTCCACAATTGTATGCATGGTGGTAACAGCATAAGCTGAAGTTGTCTCACCATTCGGGAGTTTGAAACAAGACCCATCCACCCATAGGATCCCATCTGGATCCACTAGCGGCACATCTTTCAAATCAATGCTACCTTTTGTCTCCTCCTCAGTACGGAGAAAACAATCATGTTGTTCTTGAATACCTTTCCCTTCCGGAAGAGGTAACAAAGTGGCTGGATTTAAAGTATTACATCGTTTGATGTGCACATGACTAGCCAAGAGCGTCAGCTCATATCCAGACAAGCGAGCACTTGTAAGATGCTGCGTTTTCGTCCTATTTAGCAAGGTATCCACTGCATGTGGTACCATAACAATGAGAGTATTATCTAGCACCACTCCAGCAGACTGACAAATAGAAATCGCTGCTGCTGCTGTAGCTTTAAGACAACTAGGCAATGCCTTGGCTACTGGGTCTAATGTAGCTGAAAAATAGGCACATAGCCGCTGTTTATCTCCAAATCGTTGTGTTAAGACTGACAACTCACAACCCTCTCTTTCATGGACATAGAGCGTGAAGGGCTTACTGTAATCCGGAGTACCCAACACAGGAGCAGAACACAGAGCAGCACGTAAATCAGTAAAACTCTTCTGACATTCGTCAGTCCAAGGAAGGGGTTGGGGTATGTCTTTCAAAGTGAGTGCTAACAAAGGTTTGGCCAACAAAGAAAAATTTGGGATCCATTGCCTACAATAAGAGGTAATGCCCAGAAAGGCACGCACCTCTCTTTGTGTGGATGGCACAGACATTTGCGCAATTGATTGAATTAGTTCTGGGGTTAATAGCCTTTCCTCCTTTGATAAGAGATAACCCAAATAGGTAACCTCTTGACGGACATATTGTAGTTTAGAAGGCGAAACCTTATTATTAAGATCAGACAAGTGACGTAACAATGCAACAGTCACATTCCTGCAGACACCCTCTGAATCAGCAGCAATTAACAAATCATCCATATATTGAATAAGCGTAGCACCTGGGGGCAAAGGGAAAGCATCAAGCTGACATTTCAGAGATTGACTATAAATGGAGGGGCTTTCACAATAGCCTTGGGGTGCGCGCTTGAACCTGAAACTTCGGCCTCCTAGAGAGAAACCAAAAATATCCCTACTCTCTTCGGCAATGGGAATACTGAAGAAAGCATTTTTTAGATCAATAACAGAAAACCAAGCCGCTGAGGCAGGTATCATAGTTAAAAGGGCAGTAATATCTGGGACAACAGGAAACTGTGGTACAACAATTTTGTTAACCTCCCGAAGATCAATCTCAAAACGATAAACAGGAGGTTGAGAAGGGTCAGTGCGTTTAAGAACAGGAAGAATAGGACTATTACTTAAGTTTCCTCAATCACACCCTTCTGAACCAAATCATAAATGATATCCAAAAGCGCTCTTTCACCTTCATTGGAAATTCTGTATTGAGGAATGCGTGGCAATTTAACATTGGGCTTGAGAGTAACAACATAAGGCGGGATGTCAAGACAACCAACATCATTTGGACCCGTAGCCCAAAGCGTTGCAGGAAGAGAGAGCAATTCAGGTGGGAATTGATCTTTAGACAAATACATTGGAGAAGTCAATTTCTGCCCCAAAGTAAGATGTACACCAGAAGGAGAACAAGATATCGTTGCATGCAATCTTTTCAATAGATCCAAACCCAACAGATTCTCGCCACAACCAGTTGTTAAAAGAAGAGGAGCTTCCAAATCATTAGGGCCAATTGAAATAGGCAGAGGGCTAGAGACCGGATTACGAACTGGGGCGCCAGAAAATCCTACTGATACATTCGTTGTGCCAGACAAAGGTGCCCCAGGGAGTTTAGAGTGAATGATACTTCTCATCGCGCCAGTATCTAAAAGAAATGGCTCTGAAGCACCCATTGTAGTGATATTAACATAAGGTCCACTCTGATCTACTGGAATCGATACAACTCCCTCACTTTGTCTATGGCTGTCCTAGTTAGCGTGAAGGCTTTCATTTTCACCTTCAACATGATAATCATCATTGTAATACTGTGTAGACTGAGTATTTTGTTGATCAAAGTACTTCACAGAATTTGGAGGGGGAAGGGAACGCTGTTCTTGGGTCAACACACCTCGACCTCTACCCCTGGGTGCTAACTGATAAATACCTCGACCTTGTGGAGCAGATAGTCCTTCACTACGCTGTAATAAAACCGGGCAACTATTCTTAAAATGACCCTCCTCTTTACAATAGGCACATTGGTTAGGACCTAATAAAGGTTGCAGAATAAAAGGCTCAGGCTTTTGATACACCCTCTGAAACTGTGGAGGCTGTTGAAACTGGCGCTGAGCAAGACGAGGAGGATAAGCCTGTTGCAAAAGAACCTTTGTTTTTAATTCTTTAGTCTTTTTCTCTTGCTTATCTTTCTCCTCTTTATCCCTGTTCTCATAATATTGAGCAGTAGCCAATATCTGAGCAGAGGAAGAAACAGCCCATGAACTTTCAACTTATGTGACAGCTCGGGAAGCAAATTAATTACGAATTTATCTACAAATAATCGCTGTCCACCCTCCGTAGTCATATCCTGACCACTGTGATCAATAAACGTCGCCTCAAAACGAGTGAAGAAATCAGAGACACTCTCATCTTTCTTCTGTTTACACGCAGTTAGTTTATCCCAATTAACTCGCAAGGCGGGCATCATTGTTTTCATTAAAGTAATAATCCTACCAGGTCGTTCTGAAATCAAAGCATCAGGTTTAGCACCACCCACTTGGGATCTATCTGCGTCAATTATAGCATTCCAATCACCACCTAATGCTTGGGCGTGATCCTCTCTCCGAATTCGAGCCCGTAATGCTTGTGGGACTACATTCCCCATCAACATATCAATATCGGCTAAATTCATAATGCAGGCATTAACAGTCTGGGACAACTCTTTATAATAACCAGCAGGGTTTTTACGGGGATCCGGTAGAGACTGTTTAAGAGACAAAACTTCAGATCTTTTCCAGAGGACATGTACCCATATACGCTGGAAATGCGCGGGAACAGCTGGATTAGCACCTGCTGCTGCAACCGCTTCTCTCCACACTGGAGGAACCTCTCTCATTGGATAATGTTTCAATGTCAGCCTAACAGCAGGATCGGAGTCAAGGAAAGTCTGTGAGGAAAATAGGGATCTAAAAGTGACAAGTGTCTTTACGGCGTCCTCAACCTTAGTACCCACAATGAGTCCCTTATCGAAATTAGCCTGAACATCCAACAGACCCTGAGGAACTAAACCCAAATCCATATCCTCCCATCCTTTAACAAGAGTGTCACACATAACATTAAAAACATAGCTCTGCGTGGGCGCTTCCCACTGATGAAAGGTGGCCATTATATCATTCACACTATACTGGGGACCCTTCTCGATCCATTTGCGAGCAAGAGAGTCCAATACCACCCGTTCATCGAAGGCTGGAAGCTGACTACGAGACTGTCTTCGAGAAAAAGCCGGAGACATATTAAGAGTCTCAAAGAAAGGAGACAGAAACCCAGAGACAGTATCTGTGATCCGTTTACGGACAGTAGGAGAATTGGACATAAGGACAGGGGACAAGGTATTGGGCGAACTAATAGGAGAAGAACTGGCAGTTATACGAGGAGCCGAAGGCAAAGGAGAGTGTGGTTCAAGAGATGGAGGTAAAGCAACCGGTGGCAAAGGAAGTGGGGTGGCAATGCTTGAAGGGGCAAATGTGGAAGAACCGGAGCAGGCGGAGGTGCAACTAATGGCTGAACTGGTTGTAATAATGGGGGTGCATTAGCACCTTGTGCATAGGGAGGAGGCAATCTCAATAGGTGAGACATCAAAGGGTCTTCCTCCAGTTCCTTACTTTTATCAGAAGGGGAAATAGGCAACACCAGATAGCATTTATCTATCGCCATACGATACTGTCTCTCTGAAATTTCCATTTCACGATCAATCTCATTATCTTTAAACTGCTGGGCAGCCTGTATAATCGTTATACATTGTGCTTTCTGGTCTCGTTTTGCCTGCTTAATTTCTCTCTGTTTGGCTTCCTTACGCCAGAGGCGGAAAGAGTCATTATCTAATATGTCAGGCTCAAAGCTACCATTCTGTGGCCACTGCAAAACACCATCGTTCCTTGTGTATCGGATTCATGCCTCATTAAAGGCAATGGGGCCAACACCATGTTTAGAATAAAGCTCATAAGTGGGAGTTCCAACCGAAGGAATTGGACAAGAGTCCTCCAGCCGGGAGTCCCTATCACAATCAAAACAACAAAACTTCCTAAACTTACTCAGACCAGGCATCGTTATTTCACTGGACTGTTCACAAACATCAAGGGGTTAAATCAATTAACACAGCACAATTGTACTCCCCCCTCGGCTTCGGCTTTTGCAATAGCCGAATCAAAGACCCAAAGACAAAACAAAATAGTGGGAGCTACCCACCACCAATACTTAACTAAGTATCTTCTTACGCCAACAGAGGCCCGTCTAACGTCTCGCATTACCATACATCACCAAAAAGGGCCAAAGCAAGGCGGCAGTCAGGGCAGCAGTCGTCAGCAGCCGTCAGGAAGGAGAAACCGCGCTGAAAAAGACCTTCGGACCACTTCGACATACAGGGGTCGCTTGACGTGGTTCGCAATTCCTCCAGAATTTTCTTGAGGGGCTCCTCACGACCTTCAGGCAAAACCGCTACCTCTGAAGCCACCTCACAGAGGGCACCAATTGAAGAACCTAGGCCACGTATGAGCCTGGCGGCGCAGGGTACGCCTTAATCTTTTGAGTTCACCTGCTTTGTTGAACAGAGACACAGGACACTCGGTTGGGAGTAGAAGATCAGGTTTATTAGCTGCAGCTAAGTACAGTTGTCCCAGAAGTACACTCGGTATGTTCTTAGGAGACTGCCACTTCACTCCGTGGCGCACAATCTTTTATAGCACATAGATAGTATAAGATTAACAAAGAACACTCCCAATACATACATGTTTAGCCAATGGGAAGAGTTTAAAAACAAGATATAACCAATGAGAAAAGTTTAAAAACAAGATATCAAGTAACCCAAAGCCTCTCCTCCAACTGTGTGTGTCACCCCTCCCGACAAGTCAATCAATGATAGTGTATTTGCAGGTGGCAGGACACATTTGTATGCCTTGGAGGACAGTTGTGAAATGAGAGAATACAAGTAGAAAATAGCGAAGGCCAGAAGATAAGATAAAATCAGGAAAGAATGGTGCGAACCAACAGACAGTTGAGACCAGACGGGGATTAGTGGACTCAGCCAGTCCCTGACATCAGTCTCGTAAACAGAGGCAGGAGGTTATTTTGACACGTTGCAGTGAGATCAGCAGAAAAACTTCGTTCATTGTGCTGCCTGAGTGAGGGCAACATAAAATGGCGGTGGAACACAAAATGGTGGCTGAATATAAGCGAGATCGAAAATCGAATTTCCTCAGATCATGAAGTCACATACCCTGCCCTCTGTTCTGTGCAATGGCCCGGTTGCCTGGATTCAGACCTACCTGAAGGTCCAGAAGTATGTGTAAGCCATGACTTAAAGCTATGTTGTGCAACACCCAACAAGGTACTATGATCTTGCACACAACTTCAGAGGAGTACAGCAGCACCCCTGCTGTATAGTCAAGAAATCTAACTCTTGAGTTCAGGAGACCAAACGTGCGCTCTATGATGGCTCGAGTATGTATGTGTGCCCTATTATACCTATGCTGAGGTACAGTAGCTGCACGTCTGAGGAGTTGAGGGGAGAGTGCTTATCCAGCATCACCTGAGGAGGGAAATTAGGTCAATTAGGGAGGTTATTTGGATGTCCCTCTTGCAAATATACATTATATCATATATACTATGGTACTTGCAGCTGTGTATGTGGCCAGATGTTTTTTCTTGTAAAATGGTTGTTTATGTGACATAGCAATTATACATGACATTTATACTTATCACACTTGTGTTGTGGTTAGTACTTACCCCGTAGCCACATGTTTCCAAAGTCTCCTGTTGCCATCCGTCTGGCAAGAGGTGATCTGCAGAATACGAAGCAGTCATGGGTACTGCCTGGAAACACTGCATTCACATCACTGACTCTATCACTGGCAACTCAGACACCCTGCACATTGATGATATGCCATCAGTGTCTATTGCAGAATATATGTACAATGTGGTAAGGTGGCTGGAGAGCCACATGGGTACAATCAATTACACCCAGCACATGTGGAATGTGGGAAATGAGATAGAAATCCCTAGCTACCCTTTGTCTCCTGTCCAGTGTATGGGGCATTCATATGTGGAGGTGGCCCCTCCTTTTGATGTAGCTCAGTACCTGATGAAAGATCGCGACTTGTTGCTTGAGAGATACCCACAAGGTCACTGGAGACCCTTTGGAACGACCCCATAACAAAAAAATGGAGTGTTGCAAGGATCTTAACATAGGCTGGGATGGTGTGGAGGAGCAACAAGTCACAGAGTCAAGTTCATGCTCCCACTCACAAACCATCTCCAAGATGACATCTGGGGGAAACAGTATCTGGCCCTGACATTTTGGCTGGACATCCCAAATAGATTTATCCTTTGTATGAAAATCCTCTCTACTCTCCTTCTCCTCCACACATCTTCCTGGCACATGGCAAGGGACAGAACAGCAACCACATTCAGTGACATGTTGTAAGGTCTGAAAGGGCTTGTATGTGGCAGCTCTGATTTTGTATTTGCTGCAAGGCCTGGATTGGCTTTTGAGCTGAGGCTTTTTAGCGGGAGCAGTGGGGATGGTAAGCACTTACACAAGTGTTTAGAATTGAAGTCAATGACCAACTGTCCCGAGTGCAGAGATTCCACCTCGACTGCAGAGATTCAGGCCCAAGTGCAGAGATTCTGCCCCAAGTGCTGAGATTTCACCCGAGTGTGAACTTAAAGATACTACTCATAAATGACCTCTGCGAATGCCAAAAGTTGTAAAGTTAGACTTTGTCTCAGATTACCTTTCTGAATTGGGACCAATGTTTTTATGGGGGAGTTCTTGAATGACAGTGACAATCTCTTTAGGAAATCTGCTTTACAGGTATGAGAGAGCACAAAATATTATATGGGGCACTATCAAAATCAAAAGTAAATGCTTGGTGGTGATGCACTGTGAGGTTATGGAACTTCATAAACACTGGTACCCTCTCACATGCCACACCAAAGAAAACATTGTGGCAACATGCATTAAGTCAATGGGAATGGCAAAGGTTCCTACCAGCACATACCTCAGACATCTAAAAAGTCCTTGTTAAAGTGGATGGCCTACCTGCCTAGCACCGACACATCTATCATGAGGGCAGAGAGTACTCAGGAGGTGAGAGTGCAAGTAAGACTGCCAATACTAATGTAATCGCATGTGACTGATATCCACATGTATATAGAGGTAACGTGGATACAGTGTTGCCATGAGTGCATCTCATTATATGATGCGCTCATTCCAGGTTATAATACCATCACTGCAGTGCTTTCTCACAAGTGAGAATCTATGCTGTGGTGTGTAGCAATACAACACTATCTGCAGCCGAACTGCATGCATGCCATCATCACAAATACCATAACTTGATCCGTGCACATGTGAAGTGATTATCTTTTTGTATCATGCACAATACTAATGGCACTTTATTATGTCTTCTAGGGGTAATTGTGCAGAAATGTGAGGATATAGAGGAGACCCTTCAATTATAAAAGATAAAATCAGCAATTGACAGAGGAAGCAATGTCACGCTTCGTTATGAACAGACTCAAGTTGCACACCAACCAGTCAAGTCATTATTTCATAAGGGCAGCACGTCACTCTAAACTAATCTTGTGCTTTTTCAATGAAAGATGCAGTGCACACAGAAACAGCAGCTGTGTGCAACATAGGTTGGTATGTAGGTGACTTCTCAAAAGCCTCCACTGAGGCATCTGGTAACCAAGAGGTCCAAAAACAGGAAAATAAGATGGCACAGCAGGCATTGACCAAGCTATCCTAGATGACTAAGAGCCCCCATTAACACACTGCCATAGGCAGCAACAAAGGACATATGTTCTTCAATTGACCCATGCATTTGTCATCCTGAGAGAATTTGTAAAGCCCCATAAGGATCTGGTACAAGCATCTCTGACCTAGGAAAGGGCTTGGTGGCAGATGCTACTGCAATTGACCAGTTAATTTGACCTTCCTGCCATTCTTACCAGCAGTGAATCCGCTAGTGTTGTTAGTGTGTTGGCCCATTCAGACACCTAACCACCAGGGATTAATAAAAAATGAAAAACAAACAAATCCCACCATTAACATAGGGGCCACCGAATCCACCAGTGTTTTGAGCAGGCCCCCCTGGCATTACACAATTCCACCAGGAGTCTGGCAGCCGTGTACAGACAACTTCTAGGCAAAGAATTCTACTGGACCAGTAGCAACTTCTACTGATTCACTGAAATTTGTGGGTAATATGGTATTTTAGACTGATGCTGATCTTGAAGAAATACTGATCCACACTTGATCCTCGACTTTTAATTTCTTCAATAACTCATGTATGCTTTTAGTTCCTGATGGAGCGGGTAGTACAACATTTTGTATACCTTCCCCATTTTAGTATAAAAATACTAATTAAATAATCTATTAATTATAATATTATTAAATGAGTTTTGCATGAATATTAAACCAACATTAATAAATGTCCAAAATTACACGTGGGATTGCATATTGCATGGCTAAATAACCTTATGACTAAAATCCGTACGCATACTAACAGTAGTATATATATTAAATAGATTATTGCATGAAATATGTTGCTTTGTGATGTCTTTGTAATGTTGCCCAAGAAGACAATGTAAAAGGGTGAATATAAACACTTTAAATGTTGCAATACCCTAGATAAATATCAGCACATAGAGGTATCAGTAAGGGGTTAACATTAGATTTATTATTTCTATGCATTAATTACTCTTTTGTGTTTGTTTCTCTTAAGTTGGCGTTTGGGCCTAAATCTCAAAATGGCCGCTGACGTGACACCATGAAATCGCCACTGTCCCATGAGGCACGGAGCGAACAGAGCATGCGCAACAAAGATGACTGCAGCCTCTGCATGACCCGTAACCTACTGTACTAAGGCAAGGCCACGGTGGGACGACATCCAAGTGACAAGACAATGAACATTCCTAAAACCAGTACGGACTGAACCTGTTACCTCACCCCTTGAACTGTACAATATTTTAAAATGACTCTATCGAACGATCCTAACCAGCCAATCACAACCATATTTGAATTACAAAATGTATATTTTGGCTTTGACTTTATTATAAAAATGCGCGGTAGAATAGAGAGGAAATCAATCGATCGACGCCTTTCCGACGGACGCTCTTTTGGGAGATGATGCTTGTTCCCGATACTACGCTACGTTGTTGAGGACAACGACGACGGCGGTGACTTTATGCGACTTAGGGTGACTGCTACACTTTTCTTGAATCCTAGACGATCTTGATGGTGCCCAATCTGCTGATGACTGCGAACTTTCCTAATTCTATGGGCACAGATAGATCCTTACACGACTTTGGTCTATGCCGATCAATTGAGACTGTAGCGTGCTGAGCAGAGAAATCAGAACTTCGATAACTAACGGCTATATACATCAATGACTTAGAGGACTCCGATTAGCCAGATTGGGTAAATATGATGTTCTGCGTTATATTTAAAAATTGATATAAATAACTTTTCCAGAATTTAGATAAACAGATATTGATTAACATGAAATAATGAGTTTGTGGTTTATTGAGGAATGTAAGATCTAAATCTTGAATGTGTTTTAGCTGGTTCTAAATCACCATCAACCAATCCAACTAAATTTGGTTCATTGACCACGTGGAGGGAGTGCCTTGATGTTCAGGATTGAGGATCTGTAGGTAGAAGGGTAATGACGTATACTTGGTAAATTAACTCTTTCTTTCCCTATAGGTCATAAGGTGTTTCCCCCACATGTTGAGCGTTTGAAACCGCTCATCCTTCCAACTGTGTGTGTGCAGATTTGGTGTTATGGGCCGCACCAATGAATGCGTATGACGACTGGTCTGCTGAAGGGAGGATATCGGTGCAGGTTTGATTTCCCCGTTACCAGGGTTTTGGCGCTGTCTCAGTTTTTCTGGTAGCAGTATGGTGGTTTTTATTGTTTTGGTTTGGTGATTATTGCTTGTAAATTGCTTATTGATTATTGATTGTGGGAAAATATTGGTTTATTTATTAACACTGTATGTTGAGTCGCGTTGAGTTCTATGTTGTTTGACGGCTTCTGGGATGTAGGAAGTCGGAAGTTTGTGATGGTTCCGTAGTAGAGCAGAGGTAAGTGCTGCTCTCGGGAAAGACGGAATTGTTGTTGCCCTGTAGGTACACAGGGAAAACGTGTGACGATTGGAGTTGCACGACGCATTGTCTGGGTTCGATTCGGTAACATCGTCATGTGTTGCCATTAGGGACATTTTCTGTGTGAGAGAAATGTTATGTTATGTTATACAGGTTTTTTTGTATAGCGTACGGCTACTCGAAAGAGTGTCCCGACGCTTTAAATTGCACGCTAATCGCAAAACACAACAGGGAAAAAGAACAGAAACAGAAAAAGAAGAGACCTGATAGGACCTGAAACTAAGAAGTGCAAAGCCAAGTTTTAAGCCCCTTCCTAAAGGCCAACAGGTTGGTGGTGCTGCGCAGGGACACAGGCAATTTATTCCACAGCTGAGGCGCTAAAAATTTAAAGGAGCGGCCACCGATGCGAGCTCTCTTCACGCGGGGCACTACCGCAAAAAACAAGGCTTCAGACCTAAGCGATCTGGCAGGACGATAAAAGGACAGCCTTTTCTGGAGATATTTTGCTCCAGATGTGTGCAAGGCTTTGTGTGCCAGGGTGAGAGATTTAAAAACTATCCGCTTCCGGACAGGAAGCCAGTGCAGAGCCTCCAAAAGGCCAGAGGCTCTGGCACGGCGAGATAGTCCAAAAATAGCACGTGCTGCCGAATTCTGAACAACCTGTAATCGTTGAAGCAGGTATTCTGGCAGGCCGAGATAGAGAACGTTGGAATAGTCTATTCTCGAGCCTATCATCGCCTGCACCGTGATCTTCCTGTGTTCCTCCGATAACAAGGGAAGGAACTTGCGGAGCATCCGGAGTAAGCCAAAGCAGGTCCCTGTGAGACCGATTACCTGCGAGCGTAGTGTGAGGCCATTGTCGATCTTAATCCCAAGGTTTTTCGCTACCTGGGACGAACTTGCTGGTGGAAACATGTTCTCAGGCCACCACACTTTCCAATCCGGGTCCGAGCTGCACCCAAAGAAGAGGACCTCGGATTTATCCGAGTTGCACTTGAGGCTGTTATGATGGAACCACTGAAACACAGCCTCAAGACAACCATGGATCCTACCTCCATCGAAGTCCGCACCCCTTTCACAGGTAAAGAGGAGCTGGGTGTCATCAGCGTAAGAAATGATCTGGGCCCCGAAAGACTCCGCCAGGGCCGCCAGAGGGGTCTTGAAGATATTAAATAGAGTTGGGCTCAGGACAGAGCCCTGAGGAACTCCGACACCCAAAGGTGACATCTCGGCGGAGCAAGCAGAAGCCCAGACCGATTGTCGACGGCCTGCTAGGAAAGATCGAAACCACTGGAGCACCGTCCCTCGAAGACCAATCTCTGAGAGTCTAGCAAGCAGACCCTCATGAGGGACGGTGTCAAAGGCCGCCGACAGGTCTAACATCACCAGCATCGCTCTCCCACCCGAATCCAACACCTCCTTTATCGCCTCCGAGACTTCCAGGAGGGCTGCTTCGGTGCTAAGATTGGCGCGAAAACCCGACTGGGTAGGGTGCAGTAGGTCGTGGGCCTCCAAGTAATCGGCAAGCACCTTATGCACGTGCTTTTCAATGACCTTCGCCAAAGCCGGCAGAAGCGAGATAGGTCTATAATTCGCTAACACCTCCACATCCAGACCTGGCTTTTTAAGCAGGGGAATGATCATTGCCTGCTTCCAGGACTGGGGAACCACACCCTGTGCAAGAGAACAGTTCAACAGGGGGTTCACAAGTGGATTAATGACAGCCGCCATTTTAGCCAGGAATTTTGCGGGGCAGGCATCCCGAGGGGAACCTGACTTCAGTCCCACCATCAGGTCAAATGAAGCTGTCAGCGAGAGAAGAGGGAAAGCTGCCAAGGCCACACCGGCGTTCAGTCGGGTAGCAGCGGCATTCTCCGCCAGACCTGATACCTCAGGATCCAACACAAGGAAGGAGTCCTGGATCCGCTGGATCTTGGAGGTGAAAAAGTCCGCAATCGCCCTGACCCTGTAAACTCCCGCACAATGGCGAAAAGCTCCTTACAGGAGTTGGAAGCGGCTTCAATTTTTCTAGCAAAATAAGCCTTCTTCTCCGCGAGGATGTTCCGATGGTACGCTTTCGCCAGAGACCTGTAGGCGAGTTTCGCCGTCGCGTCGTATTTCACGCGCCAAGCTCTTTCCGCTACCTTGCATTGCCGACGAGAGGCCGCCAATGCTTCCGTAAACCAAGGGGCAGAGGCACCTTTTCCGGGTTTGCGGAGGGATCTCCAAGGAGCAAGCTCATTGAGCCTCTCTGAGAGCCAGGCCTGCAAACGCTCCACATCCTCCTCTAAGTTCCCGGTTAAGGCACAGGGGTGATCAGCGCAGGACTGTGCCAACAATTCCGGAGTAATCCGGTGAAGTGGCCTGAATCCCCCTGAAGTCTGCCGGGGGACCCCGGCAGGCTTCCCAGCATCTGAGAGATAAAATCTCACCAGCCTGTGGTCAGACCAAAGCACCTGGGTGGGGGCCAACATCTCTATAGGGATCGTAGAGAAGGTCAAATCCAGGGTATGTCCCTTCTCATGGGTCGGCCCAACATGATAAGGAACCAGGCCCATAGGGGCTGTGACCTCCAACATTTTCATCGCATCGGGGTCCGTTTCCACGTCCATATGGACGTTGAAGTCCCCAGCGACAATGCAATGTTCTGATGTAAGTAACAAAGAAGAGGTCACCGACTGGAACTCTTCAAAAAAAGAGCCCAAGGGCCCTGGCGGCCGATAGACTAGAAGACCCTTCATCGATTGGTGTGGGGAAAGGACAATGGCAAAGGCAAGGGATTCGCAATCCTTGATCGCGACCGATGGAATGATGGTGCAAGTGACCCTTTTGTTAACTATTAATGCCACACCACCTCCACGCCCCTTCGACCTATCCTGCCTGAAGATGTTATACTCAGGCGGGATAGCAGTGACAATATCTGGGTTAGACGCCTCGCCGAGCCACGTCTCAGTGAGCATTAGGAACAGGGGTTTTTCTGACTCTAGCAAATCAAAAACATCCAGAGCGTGCCGGCCCAGAGATCGAGTGTTGAGCAGTAGGCCCAGATGTTTAGCGCAAACCGCCGCCTTCTGTATGGTAGCGAAGGTCACCTGTGAAATTTTGGTCTTAGGTACCAGGAGTCCAGAAGGCACTCTGATTACGCTTATCACTGGAAAGGTAATAGGTGTTTCCTAAGCTTGCTAGAAGGATAAAGTAGAGGGACGTGCTACTTTATTAACGAGTATCATAATTCTGTAGTAGGACAGATTGTTCGCTGTTCTCGGGAAAGACAGAATTCTGGGTGAATGAACTACATTTTCTGTAAGAAGGTGTGTGAATGTAATAGCATTCAGGTTAATTGTGAAACTCTAGTTTTATTTCTCAGGAGCATTGGGTCTCCAACTAGGTGTCTTAATTCTGGAGAAACGGTTAACTGATGCTTGTTAGAAGGGTAAGGTAGAGGGATGTTCTACTTTATCAACGGAAGTAACGATTCCGTAGTAGGGCAGAGGTAAGCGCTACTCTCGGGAAAGACGGAATTCATGTAAGAAAGGTCATTAACTATTCTTGGTTAGTGAAACAGATAATGGTGGCGTATTTATGTTGTTACTAACAGATGTGTAAGTTTAAAAGAACGAAAAAGAAGCTCACTGAGAAATTTTGTAAAGGAGGGGTCAGCAGGAGCAGGAGCTGCGACAGCGAGAAAAGCTGACATCAGAAAGACCGCGCTGGGATTGGCTAGTCAGAAAGAAACGTAGACGCTCAGGATTGGTGCGTTAGTGTGAGTCGCGCTGGGATTGGAGAATTACAGAAGTGACATAGACGCTCAGGATTGGTGCATTAGTGTGAGTCGCGCTGGGTTTGGAGAATTACAGAAGTGACATAGACGCTCAGGATTGGTGCGTTAGTGTGAGTCGCGCTACGATTGGCTAAGTCAGCAGAGTAGTCGTAGGGAAAGTCTAGCGATACACGGAAGACAAAATGATGTATTACGATCCACAAGAAAAGGAGAAAAAGTCCTGGTTTGGGAAGATCAAGAGTTTATTTGAAAAGGACAAACTGATTAAGACTAGAGAGGGACAGTTGCTTACTCCACCGAAATCGTCCGCATCCTTTATGGTTGCAAAATACGGGTACCATACATGCATTTGGTTGGATAATTGGGCGAAATATACGAAAGACGATGGAGTTTTGGCATTTCCAGAGCATGGTTCATTTAATTAGGCAGTTTTGAGAAATTTAAGAGAAAGAATGATGAATCTAGAACCGAGACCTAGACCAACACAATTTGAAGCAGTAACGGAATGGGAAGATGAGATGCATGACAGAGAAAGACAAAGGAGTAGCGGAAGATATAGGAACATGTTTGTTAGACCCCATTATCAAGTGAATCATGATGATAGAATGAGGAGATGGCGAAGTGCAAATATGGCTGATGGTTTGTTCCCTGTGAGACATATTGAAGAAACTAGTGGTAAAAAATGTACGGAAAAGAGACATAATATAGGGACAGGAGGGTACGGAGTGAATGAATCGGAGGATGATGTTCTCGACGACATGTTTTATAAAAATCCACCCCCCGTATCAACCAGATTCTGAAATGCTAATACCAAGTGCTCCAATGAGAGAGACTTTGCGAAGCATTAAGATTGAACCAGTACCCGAAGAGTTAGGGAAAAATTAGTCTTTTAGAGAGATAGAGAGAAAACAGGATAGTAAGGTAAGTGTGAGAATTCAGCAGAACTAGCAAAAACCACTGTAGAGCTAATTGAAAAGATCAGGGAATTGACTAAAAACTTAGAAGCCGTGACTGTTCCTGTAACTGTAGGTCCAGTGATGCCTATTTTTGATAAACAGAAAGAAAATGAACATTGTATAACGGTTCCTTATAACAGTAATAAACAGATAGAAAGATCAAGGATAAATTCAGAAGAAAAATCATGGCGACAAACAGTCAGTGTGTTGGAACAAAATATGCCTACAAATTTGACAGCAAATTCAGGTTTAGTTGAAAGATTGATAATGACTACAGATCCCATATCAGAAATCCCAAGAGAATCAGAATGAGACGAAAAACCAGTAGGTCCTACTTCAGAAGAGTTAAGTGAATGGTTAAGGAGCCTACAGAGAAAAGACAGAGAATCCCAATCTATAGATGTGGCAAAACTAAGGATGGTCTTGGAAGAATTAATAGTAGGGACGATCCCCAAAGAAAAACTTAAAGCCTATCAGGATGAGGAATTATTGTTTTTGTCCAAAAGTATAACTTGGAGAGCAAAAAGACTACATGAGAGATTAGAGGAAATAGCAAATGAAATGGGTATACACATGGAAAAAGTAAAGGCTTTACAAAAACCGTATCGAGTAGATTTTACTGAGAAAGATATTGAAAACTTGAATACCACAGGAAGAATAATCCAGATTAAAGATATAATCATTTTGTTGAGAAAATTGAGAGATGTGGATAAATGGAAAAGTAGGTGGTTTAGAAAATGAGATGTTGCCTCAGAGAAAACGTTTGCAGCTTTCCCTGTAAGAGAAAAGGAAAAGATAGTGACAGAATGCCCTATGAAATTCCAGGAGGAGGATATGCACATGTTCCTTGGACTAGGCAAGATATCTTGTCATTTACAAATGATTTCCCATGACTACGCGAAAAGCCAGTCGAGTGGTATAGACAAGTGGATAGATTTGTAAAATTATCAAAAGTTTTGTGGATTGATTTGAGAAGTCTATTTGACATAATAGTGCCTGCAGATCTATGGCCAGAGTGTAAACTTATGATAGACTGGCCTACAAAAGAGTAACCTAGGGATCCAAAGACAGGTGCCCCAGATCCAGAAGTAATGAGAAAATATGAACAAGTGATTTCCTTTTTGAAAAACAAAGTACCTCCTAAAGAGACTGATTGGGTAAAAATAGATCGAACCCATCAAGAAGCTAAGGAGTCAGTACACGCATATTATGAAAGGTTAATCCTTGCATTTGAGCAATTTAGTGGTGAAGAAAATGTAAGTGAAAAGGATTTAAGTCATTTTGTATATAGATTTGTATATGGTTTACGTCCTGAAATTGGTGAAATGATCAAAGAGCATACAGTGCATTGGCAAAATAAGAAAATAGATGAAGTATTGAGACATGCAAAGTATTTTAGTGATGAAATTGAGGCCAAGCAGCGTAAATTAAAAGAAAAGGCGAAGTGGGCACAAGTAAAGGTAGCAGAAAGAAAAGAAGCACAATTGATTGAACAAGCAAATAATGCAGGACCAAAACCTAGATTTAATACAGGAAAAGGAAAGGGACAATTTAATATTGAAGAAGCTAAAAAGAAATGGCCATGTCATAATTGCGGAAGAATAGGGCACTGGAAATCGGAGTGTAATTTTCCCCCAATACTAATAATGATAATGCATCATTGAATCCGCAGGTGCAGAAAGAGATGAGTGGTCAACCGCAGCGACAGCAGCAGGTTGTTACCCAACAGACTCAGGTGCCAAAACCGCCTATTCCACAGAACGTAAATTCACACAAATCCAGTAATGAGACAGGATTCTACAACGAAGAACAGGTAACTAAGCTGCCGCGTGCTAGCTCTGTTTCACAGTATTGGCTACAACGTGATGAGAGTGAATCAGAAGAAGGTTATTGACGGTGCCGAAGGGAGGAAGAAGAGTGCGTACTTGGCGCAACTCTAGAGGTAGACCAGGCAGGCCCTTTTGTGGATGGAAAGGTAAATGACGAAAATATTACTTTCCTAGTAGATACTGGTGCTACTCGATCAACTGTTAGGTCAGCTGATGTTAAGAATCTTCCTCTCTCAGATGAAACAATCCATGCGGTTGGAGTATCCAACAGACAAATCAAAACGTATCTCACAGAACCAGTAAAAGTCAATATACCCTTGAGAAAGATAAACAAGATTGTTGTATCGTGTTGTCCTATTGTACCAAATCCATCTGTGATTTTGTATCAAATTCCTCATGATGCAGAATGGTACACAGTAATTGATTTATGTCACGCTTTCTTTTCCATCCCATTGCACCATGATAGCCAACAAATTTTTGTGTTCCGTTTCGGTGAACGTATTTTGGCTTGGTGCCGAATCCCACAGGGGTATATGGAAAGCCCTTCGATATTTAATCAGATATTGAAAAAGTCTTTGGAAGATTTAGAAATGTACAAAAATTCAGTACTAGTCCAATATATCGATGACCTACGTGTGGCGTCGAAGACTCGAGAAGCTTGTGTAATGGACACCATAGCATTGTTAAATCATTTGGCAGATGGAGGACTTAAAGTGTCACCTTCAAAATTGCAATTTTGTCAGAAAGAAGTACAATATTGAGGTCACAAAATTGAAAAAGGACTGAGGAAAATAACAATAGACAGAATCAAGATAGTAAAAGGAATGAGAGCCCAAATGATGCAAAGAGAAGTGAGGATGTTTCTTGGAATGGTTGGATATTGTCGTCAGTGGCTAAGTAATTTTTCCCTGATTGCAAAACCATTGGTACGACTGACGAGAAGTGACGTGAAAGATCCCATTGACTTAGGTAAGGAAGAATTAGCAGCTTTTAAGAAATTGAGAGACAGTTTGTGTGAAGCACCAGCATTAGGAATGCTTGACTATGAAAAGGAGTTCGAGCTGTATTGCAGTGAGAGGAATGGATATGCACTTTCCGTATTAATACAGAAACAAGGAAAACTGAGAAGACCAATTGCATATTTTTCAGCTATGTTAGACCCTGTAGCTGTAGCTTTGCCAGGTTGTTTGAAAGCAGTAGCTGCTACTTGTAAGAGTCTGGAACAGAGCGAGGGAATTGTGATGGGGTATCCTGTGCAAGTGTTTGTACCTCATGATGTGGCAATCCTTTTAACAAGAAGTCGTACACAGTTCATGACACATAGTCGGCTGACTAAGTTTGAGAAAGTCATATTAGGTGCAACAAATGTGAGCCGTGTGAGATGTTTGAATGTAAATCCTTCAACGCTATTGCCTGATGCTGAAAATGTAGAAGTCAGAGATTAAGAGGATCATGATTGTTTGGATGTTTTGGATTTCTGTACCAAACCACAACCTGATATAAAGGATGTACCCTTGTCTGAGAGTGACTTTGTGATGTTTGTAGATAGATCATGTTTGAGAACAGACGAAGGAAATCTGAGTGCAGCATATGCAGTATGCACAGTTGCAGCAGTAATGGAAACATCTTACCTGAAGGGAGTAAAATCAGCCCAAGTTGCTAAACTTATAGCCTTGACTAGAGTATGCAAGATTGGAAAGAATGTGAGAGTGACTGTGATAACTGATAGTCAGTATGGGTTTGGTGTTGTGCATGATTTTGGCCAAATATGGCTGCAGAGAGGATTTTTGACTTCGAGTGGAACTCCTATAAAGAATGCTGAGGTGGTTGGAAAGTTGCTTGAGGCGATACAGCTGCCTAAACAATTGGCAATTGTGAAGTGTGCTGCCCATTTGCAAACCGCTGATTATATCGCGGTTGGAAATAAATATGCCAATGATATGTGCTCGACATCAGAATTCCGTCAACAGGGCTAAAGAAAGGGAAATGAATTCCATGTCTCTAATGTTTACTAACATTGTGGGTACCTGGGAGGAAGTGAGGCAATTGCAGGAAGAAGCAGGAGATGAGGAAATGAGACAGTGGATAAATGCAGGTTGTGCACCAAGAGAGACGGACCATGTTTGGGTTTATCGAGATGGAAGACCAGTCATGCCTGATAGAATGATATCTGCCATGGCACGGATGTATCATGGACAGGGACATATAGGGAGGGATGCAATGATTCAGTCCTTTAAGCAAACTTGGTACAATGCAAAATTTAGACTTGTAGCCGAGAGTCTTTGCCAAAGATTTCTTTTATGTCAGCAGTAAAATCCTGGAAGAAAGACAGTAGTAAGTCTAGGAGTGATAGGTCGAGAAGGAGGGCCTTTCAACAGAATGCAGATTGATTTCATTGAGATGCCGCCTTGTAATAGGTTGAGGTATGTTCTAGTAATGGTCTGTTTGTTCTCTAGATGGGTAGAAGCATATCCCACAAGAAGAAGTGAAGGAATTACTGTAGCAAAATTACTTTTGAGGGAATTCATCCCTAGATTCGGGTTCCCAGTTACAATTGAATCAGACAGAGGAAAGCATTTCCATAATGAGATCATAAAATTGATTTGTGAAGCATTGAATGTACAACAAAAACAACATTGTGCCTATCGCCCAGAGGCTTCTGGTGTAGTGGAACAGATGAATGGTACTATGAAAAACAGATTGGGAAAAATATGTTTGGCCACAGGATTGAAATGGCCTGATGTCTTGCCTTATGTACTCATGACTATTAGATCAATTCCAGATAGAACCACAGGTTTGAGTCCCCATGAAATTATCATGGGAAGAGCAATGCGCCATGTATTCATACCAGTCAACAAGCTGTTGCCTATATCTGATGACTTGGTGTTGGATTACGGTAAGGGGCTGGCTGACACAGTTCATTCTGTGTTTCATCAGGTTGGAGCGGATGCCATCACCCTTGAAAAGAAGCAAGCTCATGATCTGAGCCCAGGAGACTGGGTGAGAATCAAAGTTCACAGAAGAAAGAATTATCTGGTCCCACATTGGGGAAAACCACGACAAGTGATTTTGATTACAACGACAGCTGTAAAGTGTGCTGGGATCAAGAATTGGATCCATGCCAGTCATACATTGAGAATCCCAAATCCAGTGGATAGCCAAGAACGAGAATATTATGATGAGTCAGAAAGCAGCTCCGAATCAGACGTTGAAGAAGTGAGAACTAGAGAAAATCCTGAAAGGGGGGAGTTAGAGCCAAGTTTGATCGTTGCCCCAGAGAATATCCCCTTAAGAAGACGATTACAGATTTCTGATACCAGCTCAGATTCAGAGACTGAACCAATACCAGTATGCTCGGGAAAAGACAGAAGCAGTGAAGGGACAATCGGAGAAATTATTGATAAAGAAATTCTTGATAAAAAACTGAGAGAAATTCCACCTGGAATAACAAAAGTAGATGAACAGGTGCAAGATACAGAAAGAGAGGGAAAGATTCTTGCGGAAGACCCCCGAGGAGTTGTAGGGAACTCTGACATCCAGTTAGAGGAAGGGACAGACAGTCAGCAGGAAGATATTGTGCAAGAAACACTAGGAGGGACAGATGCAGGGGAAATAAAAGAAGTGGTGGAAAGAGGAATAACTGAAAGTAAAGTGCAAGTTGAAACAGGAAAAGAAGAAAGTGATGGGGAAGTACCAGAAGGACGAGTCCTAAGGAAAAGAGCATGGAGAGCTGAAAAGAATGATAAAGGAAATAAATCGAAAAGACCAGCAAGAGATGAAATCTGGCCTAACAAGATAAAGATATTGATTGACACAAGTGAATTCATCAAGAGCAGAACAGGTGAATGAAATATCAAGCCAGGGAAAGTCGAAAAATGAGACAATAGTTACAGCAGAGGAAAACAAAAGAACAAGAAAACCCAACCAGAAGTATAAGTCGCCAGAATGGACGTACGTGGCCCTGCCTGAAATAAAAGAAGAGGTGGATAGCCAAGGAAACCCAGAGGTGACTGTACCAAAAGTGGTTGAGGAAGACGAAGAATCGGAAATCCTGAGAGTTATCTTGTCCGATATTGGAGAAGAGATGGATGTTCAGGAAGTTCTGTATCAAGATTATGAGAGAAGAGTGAAAGACGATCAAATGCCAAACTGAAAAAGACAAAAGTGCTGCTAATGGAAAGAAAGTAGAATACAAGAAAAGACAAAACTGGTAGAACCAAGTAGGTGCTTAGAGCCTTGGGTTAGATAAAACTAGTTGTAAAGTAGAAGAGGCTAAGTCAAAAGACACTGATCATTTAACAAAAATGGCGAACACAGAAAGTAGTAACGACAAATGTATGTTCCTTAGAAGGTGGTTTAAAATGTGTTGTTGTTGTACAGGATTACTAATGTTTTTGTGGAGTATATTAGCCTTAATGATTTCATTTAAAGTTACCATAGACACATTAGAAGGACATAGTGATAATAAGACTAATATAGAGAAGATTCAGAAAGTATATCCAACTAAAAAGATAGAAACTATCTACATAAAGACAGGTCTATAAATGATTTCTCTAACAATATGTTTTCAAAACTTTTATACGAATATGTAAAGACAATGGACGTGAGAGATTGCTATGTGTGTATGCAATTACCTGCATCTGTATCGGAGGGAGTGACATACCATCACCTCCCCGTAACTTATGGAATAACATGTAATGGGATAGCTAGTTTGTTTTATAAAACAGGTAAATTAGAATATTATTTTTCAGATGTAGATAACATATTTTCACAAGTTCCTGTAATTAACAAGTTGAATAAAGTAAAGCCTGCAAAGGTGTTAGGTGATTTTTTCTTAGAAGCAAAGGAACTAACATTAGAATACATATTTAGGAATAACCTGACTTGTAGTTTAAAGAGAGAAGAAAATATGTTTTTGGATATGGTTGAAGAAAGAAGATTGAAAATGCAAAAGAAAGTATCTGAGGGAAAAGAGGAGAAAACTGTCTGGGATGTTGAAATGGAAAAGCACTTGAAGGGAGAAGCTAGTCCAACTATGGCTTTAGATTGGCCCCAGAAAGGGAAGTTGTGTATTAGAAGGAATCAAACTGCGTATGATAATTATTTTGTAGGTAATAGTGAGTGCCATGATACATACCGAATCATGGGTGGATGGGGATTTAAAGGAGGAAATGATCCTGTTTTTCCTGGGTTATATTTTATCTGCGGGAATAAGGCATACTATTGTTTGCCAGACCATTGGTATGGCACATGTTATTTAGGTCTGGTCTTTCCAAAGATATTCCACATGGGAAGAGGAGAAGATGGTTTACATAATTTAGGTAGTTATTTAGCATGTAGAAAGAGAGAATCTTGGTCAGAAATTGTAGGAGATATATTTGAAGCATTGATACCAGCTGTGGGAATATCTCTGAATGCACACAAAATTAGAAAATTATCAACAGTAGTGGATCGCTTGTCAACAAGCACCGCTGGAGGATTTGTATTGATAAATACAGAAATGGTTGCCATGCGTGCCATGGTAATGAAAAATCGACTTGCCCTTGATATATTATTGGAAAATGAGGGTGGAGTCTGTGGAATGCTGAAGGTTCAACATTGTTGTACTTACATTCCAGACTAAAGTAAAGATCGGAAAAATGTTCATTAAAAATATAACTGAATTGCATGAGGAAATTACACCACTGGAGGTTGAAAGTGTTTGGGAGAAAATTGGGAAGAAACTTTCTTCCATTAAAAATTTCCTGATAAACTTAGGTAGTACCTTTATAGGTAGAGTCTTATTTCCATTAACATGTGTGATTTTTATAGTATTAATTCTAAGATTAGTTTGTATGTGTCATAAATGGAAGAAAATACAGAAAAAGCTAAAAGATGAAAATTTGAAAAGAAGACAGGATAATAGACAAACCTGGGAATTTGAAGAAATAGAATTAGAAGAGATGAAAAAAGCATGTATAAAACAGCTAGAAGAAAAAAAATTGGGGAAACAGAGATGTAAATTAACAAAAGAATTCATTTAACTTTCTTAAGAAATTAATACAAAATTTTAATGTGTGGTGATATAATCACCAAAGGGGGGATTGATGGAGCGGGTAGTACAACATTTTGTATACCTTCCCCATTTTAGTATAAAAATACTAATTAAATAATCTATTAATTATAATATTATTACATGAGTTTTGCATGAATATTAAACCAACATTACTAAATGTCCAAAATTACACGTGGGATTGCATATTGCATGGCTAAATAACCTTATGACTAAAATCCGTACGCACACTAACAGTAGTATATATATTAAATAGAATATTGCATGATATATGTTGCTTTGTGATGTCTTTGTAATGTTGCCCAAGAAGACAACGTAAAAGGGTGAATATAAACGCTTTAAATGTTGCTACACGCTAGATAAATACCAGCACATAGAGGGATTAGTAAGGGGTTAACATTAGATTTATTATTTATATGCATTAATTACTCTTTTGTGTTTGTTTCGCTTAAGTTGGCGTTTGGGCCTAAATCTCAAAATGGCCGCCGACGTGACACGATGAAATGGCCACTGTCCCACGAGGCACGGAGCGAACAGAGCATGCGCAATAAAGATGACTGCAGCCTCTGCATGACCCGTAACCTACTGTACTAAGGCAAGGCCACGGTGGGACGACAGCCAAGTGACAAGACAATGAACATTCATAAAACCAGTACGGACTGAACCTGTTACCTCACCCCTTGAACTGTACAATATTCTAAAATGACTCTATCGAACGATCCTAACCAGCCAATCACAACCATATTTGAATTACAAAATGTATCTTTTGGCTTTGACTTTATTATAAAAATGCGCGGTAGAATAGAGAGGAAATCAATCGATCGACGCCTTTCCGACGGACGCTCTTTTGGGAGATGATGCTTTTTCCCGATACTACGCTACGCTGTTGAGGACAACGACGACGGCGGTGACTTTATGCGACTTAGGGTGACTGCTACGCTTTTCTTGAATCCTAGACGATCTTGATGGTGCCCAATCTACTGATGACTGCGAACTTTCCTAATTCTATGGGCACAGAAAGATCCTTACACGACTTTGGTCTATGCCGATCAATTGAGACAATAGCGTGCTGAGCAGAGAAATCAGAACTTCGATAACTAACGGCGATATAAATCAATGAGTTAGAGGACTCCGATTAGCCAGATTGGGTAAATATGATGTTCTGCGTTATATTTAAAAATTGATATAAATAACTTTTCCAGAATTTAGATAAACAGATATTGATTAACATGAAATAATGAGTTTGTGGTTTATTGAGGAATGTAAGATCTAAATCTTGAATGTGTTTTAGCTGGTTCTAAATCACCATCAACCAATCCAACTAAATTTGGTTCATTGACCACGTGGAGGGAGTGCCTTGATGTTCAGGATTGAGGATCTGTAGGTAGAAGGGTAATGATGTCAGAAGGTGTTTCCCCCACATGTTGAGCGTTTGAAACCGCTCATCCTTCCAACTGTGTGTGTGCAGACCGGGTGAATGGTTAGTGAGTGAGATTTGGTGTTATGGGCCCCACCAATGAATGCGTGTGATGACTGGTCTGTTGAAGGGAGGATATCGGTGCGAGTTTGATTTCCCCGTTACCAGGGTTTCGGCGCTGCCTCATTCCAAACAAGTTTTTAAAATTCACAAAAGCGAGAGTAATTGCTATCCAATACAAGGTTACATCGTGTCCAGACAGAGGTAAAAGATCCCACTGCTCTAATTAAAAATTGTAAGGTAAGGTAAGAATTTGGCAGAGATGCACCACAAGGTTTTAGGAAATGAAACCAGGTAATACAGGGCAGAAGAAACTTCTCAATGCCCCCGACCTGGTGGGAGTAAATTTCCAGCTCATCTGACAGAATGGTTGAACATTTTGCAAAAACAAACACCCATGTGTTATGCCTCCATCGTTTGCCAGAAATGTGCAGCTAAAAGCTCTCCATGCATATCAGCATGTTTTTTCAACAAAATATCACAGCTGCCCCAGCAGCGAAGTCTAAACTTTGTGGTATAAGTCAGGAACAAACAAGGAGCTCTAGGTCGCAGAAGCCTGGTCCCAAAAATAGGGGGCCTTTTGATGCCATTTTAGCTGTTAAATGCTGGTTGTTGAAATACCGCAATGGTGCTTTGATGGCAGAAAAGGTGTCAGTTGCACCTTTGGAAGCCCAGGGTTTCCTCCACCTCTTATGGAAGTGAATGAGCCAAGAGTTGGGCCGTACATTGATATTTGTTGATTGCCTCAGTAATATGAATAGAACAGATAGTGTGAAGAGAAGCACCCCTCTTAGTTAAAAAATATACTGTGATTACACACAATTCTATTACTACGTACCAGCGCCAAGATACCCGTTGGGTTAAAGCTGCGCTTTATAAGTTCCACATACAATACAATACAATTAGTATGTCAGTCTAGTTGAGTCAGCAGACTTAGTAAAGAGAGAGGTAATATGCTGAAGTAAAATAATTAAAAGGGAGAATCCTGAAAATGTCTGATAAAAAGTAGTCTTTTAAACTATTTTTAAGAGTGCAGCAACAGAAAGAATGAGCCATGGTGCATTGTAGTGTTTTTTTGCTGCTTTATTTTTCATTTTTATGCGTTAGGAACATTAACATGACAAAAATACATGCAACCAGAAAGAGCATCGTGTAGCTGGTCAGGCATATACTGCAGCAATAAAATAAACAGGTCATTCACTTGATTGTTGCAGGCACATATGGAGACAGAAGGCTCATCACAGTCTTCAGAGTGTGAACCTGAAGCTGCCTGTGAAACAGGCACAATTACGCACAGTGATCTAAAATGGGATGTATAAAACATACTGAAGTCAGGGCATTGTATTATCTTAATCAGTCCAGCGACAGTTGATAATCTCATAGTGGGTGCCATATATCTGTGGGTCGTGATGACAGGCTGCAGTGATGCATACGCCTCGGTTGGAGTGTCACAGGAAATCATATATTTCAACCAGTCGGAATCAGTGGGGCATTGCCTATTACACCAGCACATGGCCAGCCTTCGCTTAGCGAGTAGCAGCTCTATGGCAGTGAATCTGTGTGCACTTGATGAGATGCCCTTGACAACGCCTAGCAAGGCCTGATGGGTGCCAGGTGTAAGTGTTTTATCAGTCATGTTGAAGACAAGGGTGATGATTATCGTCAAACACGTTTGGATAGTTGGGCATGTCCATTCGAGGTGTATGAAATCTGCATTGTCTGCCCGGTAATTAGGGCAGTGGTGGGGCATGTAGCACCAATTCTAGCCAGGACATGATAGTTGGTTGTAGTAGTTAACTCCATGTAGCCGTGATGTACTTCAGGCAGACTTATTAGTTGTAGTTAGAGGTGGAATCGTATCCCATCCTCGACGCCCAAAAATTGTAGTAATTTACTCCAGGTAGCCGTGATGTACTTCAGGTAGATTTATTAGTTGTAGTTACAGGTTATTGAGTTCATGTGATACTGCCCCACCAGGAGCAGTCTGCCTGCTGCTCAGCCCATACCCCAACTGTCAGACTCATGTATCCCGGCACCCAAACATTCCATTCATGTCCATCACACCAATATTCCATGCATCACATTCACACTGGCTGAGCAGCTAGGGAGAAAGCAGCAAGATAAATACAATACAGTTTACTACATTGGTCTATGCGTGGTAGAGGAATGTATAATGTAAAAGCTTATGCTGGTGGTTTGGTGAAATGAGCTTAGTTTGGGCACAACTATGGCGCCAGGTCTTGTCAGGGAACAGATGCCCTAGGTCTCTTTCCTACGCAGTTTTGACCCTTCTTGTGTAGTCTAGTTTCAATACAGTACAGGCTTGCTATAGACCATTCTTGTCCCCTCATTCGAGGTGAATACTAAGGTCAGTGGAGGGAAGTCTTCTTGCTTCAGTGGCAAAGATGGAAGTCTGTTATGTAGAGCGTTATGAAGCCATCTAAGTATGAATTGGTCCACATACATGGTGTCTTGGAATTTCTCAGTGTCTGCATGGGTGATGACATGGCCTTCTGCGAATAGATCCCCCACTGTGTATAGCTGGTAATTAACTAGTGTATGCTGTGCCAGTTTTTCTATTGTAAGAGGAAGCCATGAATTGTGTGCCAGTGGAATGGCAGGAGAGTAAAGTAAGCCGCCTTCCAAACATCGGTGGAGTTCCCCCCCTTGCCCAGCTAGTAATGGATAATTTCAAAATGTCACAGGGGTCCCAGTGGAAGATTAAAGGAAAGTGGGTTGCTCTTGGCCTGGTCCCTCTCCGGTTTCACATATGGTAGTCATGCATAAGCATGATACCAGTGGTATCAAAACAGGCACAGTGCCGCCAAGAAGTATCACTGCAGATCTGGTATTCCAAACCACCCCATTTATAAGGGAGAGTTAATGTGTCCCATTTAATCCTGGGTCTACGACACACCCAAATTGCCTGATGCAGGAGGCCCTTTATAGTTACGGAGAAACTGTTTGTCATAAGGCTAGGGATGTTTATGAACAAATATAAACAGTGGGGAAGTTCAACCATCTTTATAGTGGCAATTTGGCCCGCCATGGAAAGTAGTAACTTACTCCAGTGTTCGATTTGTCAACGGCCGGACTGCAGTTTAAATAAATTGTCACTTCCTTTTGTTTATGGAGTATAATACCCATCTATGTTGTTGACTCATTGCACCAGGCAAGGGGGTATTCCAGCGTGCATCTCATTATGGCATCTGTAAGTGGAAAGAGTTCCAATTTGGTTCAGTTGATGGAGAGGACAGAAAAGCAGCTAAAACAAAAAGGTTTGCGTGCAAGAGGGGATATGTGTCACCAGGTTTCGTACAAATAGCAATTCTCATCTGCAAATATCGATGCCAATAGTGGACCTGGACCAAATCTTAAACCGCGGTGAAGATGTCGCTCTTGCAGATGCCCTACTAGGGGGTCCATGGCAATGATAAAAAGTAGCTGTGAAAGATGGCATCTCTGACAGGTTCCCCTAGTCACTGGGAACAAGCCCATAAGTGAACCATTAACCTTCAGACCGGATACTGGGTCTCAGTAGAGCAGCATAATTAGCTCATGTATCCTTGCCCAACCCCAACTCCAACTCCAACCACATCCAGCCAACTGCTCTGTGACTCCCTATCCACCTTCTTCCACTGCAAGATTGCACACATCCACAACAGCTTCAGCAACCAGGCCCCCCGACAGACGCAGCCACCTCAGACGCACCGCCCCCCAGCCACATCAACCCCCTGCTCTCCTGGACCCACGTCAATGACGAAGACACCATCAAAATCATGAACACCATCCACTTCAGCTCACCATCTGACCCCTGCCCGCACCACATCTTCAACAAAGCAAGTTCCACCATTGGACCCCATCTCCGCAAGATCATCAACAGCTCCTTCGAGACCGCCACCTTCCCGGAGAGCTGGAAGCATGCTGAGATCAACGCCCGTCTCAAGAAACCCAAGGCAGACCCCAAGGACCTCAAGAACTTCCAGCCCATCTCCCTCCTCCCATTCCCGGGGAAAGTCATTGAGAAGATTGTCAACAGGCAACTGACCTCCTTCCTCGAAAAGAACAACATTCTGGACCCGTCCCAATCTGGATTCCACAGCAACCACAGCACCGAAACAGCCGTCATCGCCGCCACCGACGAGATCAGCGCCATGCTGGACAATGGAGAAACCACGGCCCACATCCTCCTGGACCTCTCGGCCACCTTCGACACTGTCTGCCACCACACCCTCCGCACACGCCTCCACAATGCAGGGATCCGTGACAAAGCACTGGACTGGACCACCTCCTTCCTCACCGGCAGAACCCAGAGTGTCTGCCTCCCGCCATTCCGCTCTAAAGACACCAAGATCATCTGTGGCGTACCCCACGGATCGTCCCTCAGCCTGACACTCTTCAACGTCTACATGGCACCGCTCGCCAACATCGTTCGTTCGCACGACCTCAACATCATCTCATACGCCGACAACACCCAACTGATCCTCTCCCTCACCAAGGCCCCCACCACTGCCAAATCCAACCTCCACAAAGGAATGATGGCCATTGCAGAATGGATGAAGAACAGCCGTCTGAAACTGAACTCGGACAAGACGGAGGTCCTCATCATCGGATCCACCCCCTCCACCTGGGATGACTCATGGTGGCCAGTCGCACTGGGTGCTGCCCCAACACCCACCAACTACGCACGCAACCTGGGAGTCATCCTGGACTCCGCGTTGTCTTTTACCCAGCAAGAAAACACCGTCTCCTCCTCCTGCTTCAACACCCTCCGCATGCTCCGCAAGATCTACAGATGGATCCCCACCAGAACCAGAAGGACGGTCACCCAGGCCCTCATCAGCAGCAGACTGGACTACGACAACGTTCTCTACGCAGAAATCTCAGCCAAACTCCAGAAACAACTACAACGCATACAGAACGCCTCGGCACGCCTCATCCTCGACATCCCCCGCCACAGCCACATCACAGTCCACTTGAAAGACCTGCACTGGCTCCCCGTCAACAAGAGGATCACCTTCAAGCTCCTCAAACAC
This sequence comes from Triturus cristatus, assembly GCF_964204655.1. NCBI lineage: Eukaryota > Metazoa > Chordata > Amphibia > Caudata > Salamandridae > Triturus > Triturus cristatus. Next base: position 165,571,108 of record NC_140580.1, on the reverse strand, counting down.
GCTCACAATGCACTCCACAACACTGGACCAGCGTACCTCAACGAACGACTCACCTTCTATACCCCAACCCGCCAGCTTCACTCCACTGACCTCGCCCTCGCCACCGTTCTCCGCATCCATCGAGCAACTGCCGGCGGCAGATAATTCTCCCACCTCGCCGCAAAAACCTGGAACACCCTTACCATCCACCTACGACAGACCCAAGACCTGCTGGCCTTCCGGAGACTCCTCAAGACCTGGCTGATCGAGCAGTAGCAGCACCCCCCCCAGCGCCTTGAGACCCTCACGGGTTAGTAGTGCGCTCTACAAATGATTGATTGATTGATTGATTGATTGATTGATCCTTGCGGGAGTCCCAGCTTGTCCAATGCCGCTTTCAAAGAAGGCCTTTCAAGTGAGTCAAGTGTCTTCTAAGCATCGAGAAGGGAAATCACTGCTGGTACATCAGGGGTATGTGATATAATACTGCGAAAATTGTGTGCAGGTTAAGGACTGTGGATCTATGTGTGATGAAACCAGTTTATATTGGTGACATGATTTGTTCCATTAAAAGAACGAGGCGAGGGGTCGATATGATGTACATAAATTAGGTCCTTTGTCTGGTTTCAAAAGCAGAGTGATCACTGCCTCGCAGAGTGTTGGTGGGAGCGCCCCGGTCTCCAAATCCACAAAATATACCTCCAGGAGATGGGGAGCAAGCAAGTATTTATAGGCTTTGTAAAAATTGCCAATGAGTGTTTCTAGCCCCTGGGCTTTGGACCCATCTAGGGCATATATTGCCGTAGTAAGTTCTTTGTAGGAGATGGGTTCACCTAGAAATTTATAATTTAGATCTGACCAGGGGCAACCTTTTCAAATCCAGAGGGTTGAGAACTCGCTTCATTATTGAGGGAGGTGTGGGGGATACATCCTCCCTTGTGCATCTGCATTAAACTTACAAATATCCCACCTAATTTCACGGGTGTGATCATTAGTAAACAGAGGGAGAGAGAAATGGGGGGAGGGTGGTGGTCACAAAAAGTATCCACTGTGGGTCCGCACTATTAGTGCAGGGAAGAAAATAATTCCTTTTTTTATCAATTACCCTCACACACTCTACTAGTGTCGTACTTCATCATTGGGTTCACCCTGACTCGGGGACGCTAGAGGGCGTGCGGAGAAGATGGCTGCCTACCCGTAGGGCTCCCCCAGCGCCATGCCATCATCCTCCAACTTCTCCTGCCAGCGCTGTGAGGCGGGACTGCAGCCGCCGCCCGCCGCCGCGTGGAGTGCTCCGGCTGCTCTGGGGAGAGTTTTGAGGCCCGGGAGGGCCCGCGGCTGGAGATTTCAGCCCTGACACCTGACCCGGAGTTGAGCGCGATCCGCGCTGGATGCGGCGGCCGGCCGGGTGAGCTACGTGAGGCCGCGGCTCACCACGAGGCGGCAGGGCCGCGCGGACGCCGCGCTGCGGCGCGGGGGGACAGCAAGCTGCTGGTGGCCTGTGACAGTGTCGACGCCCCCCCCGCAGGACCAGGGACGAGGGAGCTGTGGCCGCGCTTGTGACCCGCCAGTCCGCGGCGCTCTGCTGACTCGCTTGGACTGACGAGCGGAACGCACTGGAGGAGGCGGCCGGCTCGGTGAGGTGCCTGGGGCTGTGGCTCGCCTCGCAATGACTGGGCCGCACAGAATTGAGGGGGCAGCAAACTGCCAGCAGCCTGAGACAGCATTGTCACACCCACCCCCCCCAGAAGCACAGAGCAGGGACGTGCAACCACTTTCACGGCCTGATGGGCAGCGGCGACCCGACCGTTGGCCCGGATTGAAGTGAGGAGCGCGCAGGAGGAGGTGACCGGCTTGGCGAGGCGCCTGGGTAGTGCAGAGCATGCACTGCAACACCGGGAGATGGCGGATTGCTGTTGGACCGCGACGGCAGTGGGTGATGAAGCGCGGAGACAGCGGGGCCTGCCGGTGTGGTCGCCATCCATGTCGGGAGCGGCGCTAGTGCGGGAGAGCAGGCCTGCGGCGACCGCGGTTCGGAGTGGTGGGATGCCCTGATTGGACCTGCCTCTGCCTGGTGAGGCCTCGCTGATTGCCGGACATTGCGGACCAGGTACGAAGTGCGGAGTTGGTGCCCAGAGTGACTGCACCTTACGGGGCTGCGGAGGGGAGGCCCGGAACTAGCGGTGAGCCCTCTGTGTGTAGCGCTGGGGGGCCGAGCCTGGTGGGCCTTGCGGGGCGAGCTTGGTCAGCGGTGGGGCGCCCTGGCCCCGTGGAAACTGAGACTGGCCCCTAGCCCCGCGTTGTGAGGAGATACAGGGCCCAACGGCCGGACACTGCCCTTGTGTCAGGAGGCTGTGCGAGAGTGGGGAGCTACTGGCGTTCTCTGGTGGAGAGGGACTCCGAGGGTGAAACAGGTGGGGGCCCTTCGCTCGGAAAGACACTGATCGCCTCACTGACTGGCGTCGATGGGCAGCGCCTAATAGCCTGAGAGTCGGCGGTCCGGGAGCTGGCAGCTGCACCACATGAGGAGCTCTGTCCTCAGCAGCGGCCCTGACAGAGGCTGAGAGACAGGCAGCTCGTGGAAGACGGGCGACCAAAGGGCTGCAGGGCAAAATCTGACAGCGTCACCACATGCGTGAAGCGGTGTGAACAGGAGGGTCCAGGGCGACTTCTTTCCGGTGCGTCCGGCGCGGGGAGATCTTGGAGGCCTTGAGCAACAGAGGACGCTAGCCCGAGGACATCGGCCGGGTGAGGACACCGGCCGCGGCTGGGGGCCCGCCGCGACCCCTCTCCTTTGTGCAGTGTTGGTTGCGATCAGGGGAGGTTGACCTTCTGGTTCCCCGGCGCGGGGGTGCCTGGACCGGACTCTACTTGCAGCACGCCCGGGAAATGTCAATGCCATCAGCGCAACAGTTGGCCATGGGACGATTGCGGAACAAGCAGCATGAAGGCGGGCCGAGAAATGGAGGCCCTGGACCGCCGCTGGGGTGCTCGGACGGAGGTGGGGAGCAGCTGACGTCGACCCTGGAAGCCAAGATGGATGCCGTGCTGGCGGCGGTGGACCGACTGAGTAACACCCTGGAGCAGACTAGAACCTCCCTGGAATCCTGCATCGACAAAGTAACGTCGGATTTCACTTTACTCCATGCTGACCACCGTAAATTGGCAGACACTGTTGCTCACCAGGGTCAGACACTTTAGGAAGTTCAGCTGGTGATGCGCAGCCACACCGCAGCTCTGCAGGATCTGCTTGACCGGGTTAACACGCTAGAGGATCGCGCTCCCGGCACCAGAATGTCCGTGTGGTGGGTCTGCCAGAGGGAGCGGAGGGGCGGCATCCCGAACAGTTTGTTGAGGGGTGGCTGCGCAACGTCCTCCCTCCGGGGGATGCTCTCCCCTCAGTTTGTCGTGGAGCAGGCACACAGAGTCCCGGCGCGCCGGCCTGTCCCCGGGGTCAGGCCGCGTCCCTTTCTACTCAGGCTCCTCAACTACCGCGACCAGAAGGTGATACTCCGAGAAACTAGGAAGCTGGACACCCTTGCGGTGGGAGGCAGCCGGGTGATGTTGTTCCCCGATTACACGGCGGCGGTCCAGAAGCGGAGGAGCAACTATCTAACGGTGACGCGTCGGCTGCGTGACCTGCAGCTCCCATACTCCGTGTTGTTCCCGTCACGCCTTCGAGTGGTCACGAGCAGAGGGACTCGGTTCTTTGATACGCCGTCAGACGCCTGGGACTGGCTGGAAGAGGCGGGGTTGCACAGTGGTCAGAGGCCCGCTGATTGGAGCAATGACAGGCAATGGGAGGGACGACCACGGCGTCGGCGACGGGGAGAGCCCAGGAGGGAGCAGAAGCCGGGCCCTGTTGGGGCGCCTAGCCTGGAGAAGATGCGGTTGGAATGCCAGGAGGCCCTTGACGCGGTGGCAACCTTGGGATCAGTGAGCAGTCAAGGCGACGGAACAGCCCGAGACCATAGCGGCCCGGAGACTAGTAGATCTTCCTCCCCGGTCGCTGTGCGTTCAGATGACCAGGAGCTACCGGTGGTGACACCTCAGACAGCTGACACTATTGTATGAACTTTGCCATGCTGGGACAGCGCAACACACAGGTGCAGGGGAATGGAGTGAGTGCAGCAGGATCTGGGGGGCGGGGGGAAGCGAATCCTGCTGTCTCTCGGTTGATGCACTGTGGCTCTGGGTGCTGGTCAGTGCGGTCAGGCTGGGGTACTCCTGATGGATGGGGCGGGGGTTGTCGGGGATTTCCCTACCCGGGGAGGGGAATGGGGGGAAGATGCCATGACCTGTGGGTGGCGGGTGGCGGTGGCAGGCGAATAGCACGGCATGCGCATGTTTGACGCCATCAGCGGTTCAGACGGCACAGGAGGCACGGGCGGGGGTAGCGCAGGGCCTCAGTACATCGCGGTCTACACATTCACCTTTAGCACCCATCAGCTACCACCTGGCGTAGTCTACATAGTCACTTGAGTTGTGAGTTTGGACGAATGCCCATGTTGGGGTTTGCCCTGGCGGTTACACAGTGATTGATTTTACTTGGGTGTGCCCAGCGACACACTATTGTTTTTATATTTGTTATGTTGTTGCAGCAGGTCAGCGTGGTATCCGCAGCTGACGTCTCTCTCTCCCGCTCGGCCCACCAGACCCTGGCCTCGGTTCCTACACAGTCCCCATCTATAATTGATGGCTGACACTGCGGTGATTAATTGGAATATACGAGGGATGCATATGCCGGCCCGTCATTACTCTCTGTTCGCAGCGGCACCGGGCGGCCATTGCCCTTCTCCAGGAGACCCATATGACGCAATTGGAGCTGGACAGGCTGCGGTTCCGCTGGAGGGGACAATACGTTGGGACCACGTACTCTGCACACGCTCGTGGTACATTGATCTGGGTAAGGGCGGGCACACCGTTCATGTGTATAGAAACAGTGGTTGACCCTGTCGGGCGGTTCACCTCAGTCAGTGGGAAGCTGAACGGACAGCGTCTGTTATTGGGTTCCGTTTATGCTCCGAATGTCAACCAACTGGCATTCTTGGATCAGCTGTCTGGGGCGCTGGCGCCATTTGTGGGCCTTCCCTGGCTGATTGGGGGGGATTTTAACGCAGTTCTTGACATGCATTTGGATAGGTCCTATCCACCCCTCCGTAGCACGCAGGCCATTTCGAACGCGAAGAGCCTCGCTGATTGGTTGTCGCGTTGGGCCTTGCGAGATGTATGGCGTGGTCCGCATCCCAGCGATCGCATTTACTCGTATTATTCCGTGGTGCACGGACTTCATGTCCGGCTTGATCGGGTGGTGGGATCTCCCTCCCTGATTCCCCTGATTGATCAGGCAGACTACTTGGGCCGGACCCATTCGGACCATAATCCTCTCCGGCTGGTCTTGCGTTGGGGTCCCGGAAGGCCTCCCGTTCCAACATGGCGATTGCAGCCGGCGGCCCTGGGAGATGTTGAATTCCGGGCCTCTCTCGGCACGGCGGTGGAGCAGTACTTTGACTTGAACGAGGGTACGATGGGCAGAGAACTGACGGAGTGGGATGCCCACAAATCCACAATCCGGGGACACTGCCTGGGGATGACGTGGAACATCCGCTGGCGGCTGTCGTTGTCGCTCGCTGCGCTGGAGTCCCGCCTTCTGTTGTACGAACGCCTCGGCGAGGGGGGTGGACTGCACTCGACCCGGCTGGGGCTGGCGCGTCTTTGGGCGCGTCATGCGGAACCTCTTGAGCGCTTGCGGTGCCACAACTATGCGGCTCACTCGACTCGGGTCCACGCTGCAGCTGACAGGACGGGGAGGCTGCTGGCCTGGTTGCTCTGACAGGAGATGGCGCATGCCCCGATAGAATCACTCTGTGGACCGGATGGGATGTTGGTGTATATGCAGTGGGAGATACACCAGACCCTGACCGCGCATTATGCGACCCTATACACCTCCGCAGGACGTCGGCAAGCACAGGAGGTGGATCCGTTTCTGGAAGCTGCCCAACTGTCCTCCGTCCCGGATGAGCATCAGGACTCCTTAGAGGGCCTCCTCACAGTAGAAGAGATAGGGGACGTGGTGGCCTCGTTGGCCACTGGAAAGGCACCTTGATCCGGACGGGCTCCCGGCGGAATATTACAAGGCCTACCGGGAATCTCTGGTGCCCAAGCTGCATTCTCTGTATCTGGCGGCCCTTGAGAAGGCCACGTTACCTCCATCCATGAGGGAGGCCTACTTGATCTCTTTGCCCAAGCCTGGGCACTACCCTACCAATTTGGGGTCATATCGCCCCCTTGCCCTCCTCAATACAGACTACAACATTTTAGCCAAGGTGTTGGCGGAGCGACTGGCCCCAACGGTTTCGGCACTGGTTCATCGGGACCAAAGCGGATTTGTGCCGAAGCACAGCACCTCGCTTAACCTGCGGCGGTTCTTCCGAGTGGCGGTGGAGGGCGCGCAGCAATGGCCCAGAGTGGGCTGCTTGGTCTTAGACCTCGAAAAGGCCTTTGACTGCCTTGAGTGGGGGTACCTGGTGGCAGTGTTGTCACACTACGGCTTGGGCTTGGGGTTCCTCCAGATGGCGGCGCTTCTCAACAAAAACCCTGTGGTCCGGGTGCGAACTGGTCCCTACATCTCTGACGCGATCCCGATTGGCCGTGGCACGCAGCAGGGATGCCCTCTTTCGCCCCTCCTTTTCGCGCTTGCAATAGAGCCTCTAGCTGCTGCGCCGCGCTGACTTCATACTGGCGGGCAATTCATGGAGCGCTGACCACATGCACAAGTCGCCAGGTCCCATTTGAATGGTTAGCCTGGTTATTGCACCTTTTTCGTAGAACTCCAGCTACGAAGGTCGCGTCACGGTTTATCGACTTGGGATTGGTGTTGGCGAAGCGATTACTTACTAAACGCTGGAAGGCGGCGGATCCTCCTCATACACGAGCGTGGCGGAGTTCGCTGCTAGTGTGGGCGAGGGCAGAGAGCACGGCCCTCCTGAGGGAGGAAACATTAGGCCTCAGGCGAACGCCAATAGCGGCCGAATGGGACGCAATTTTACAGGCTCTGACGCGCTTGGATGAGGACACTCTGGGACATGGTGGGGGTCGCGGCGGAGATGCCCTTGCGGAGGGGAGGGGAGATGGCTAGCTGGCGGACTGGGCTCGACGGGTGGTGTTTAGGGATTAGCCGACTAGGAGAGGTTCAGGGTGTCAGAGATGCTGTTGTATGAGTGACCTGAATGGAGGGGTACCGGGATGGCGGGGGAGAGAGAGGGGGAGGGGGGATGGCACAGAGGACAATGTGAGGGGATGCTGACGTACAGCCAGAATGTGCTGCTGTTGTTTTGGTTTAATTGGGGCGCTTGTTGTTTTGCCTCGTTTTCTTATGGCTAATGAAATAGAAGTGATCGCTAGGCGGGGATAATTGGGTGCAACGCTACCAGTCCCCGTGGGGCAAGCACCTGATCACAAGACGGTGGAGGGAACATTTTCAAGATGGCACTGACGCAGGGGGCCGTAATCTTATTCCCTTCTGGTCACTGGACGTTACACCGGATTCCATTCATTACTGTGTACACGATAAGCGATGTATTACCGACTTTATTGCAATTATTAGCCACTTGAACTCTACATTGTACTATGTAATTTGTTCGCACCTAAAATGCCAATAAACAGATTTCATAATAATTGGGTTCACCCGACTCCTAAAGGTCAGGGTGGGCTCAACCATCTCCCAGAGAGCACTTAAAAGAAGTATGCAATGTAGAAACATCTAAGGTTATAAGCAAAATATCAGACTTCCATTTTACATCACAGAAGCGTTTGAGAAATTCTGATGTGTCTTTAATGTGCAATGAAAGGGTTGTGACTATAGGATTCCAAAAATACTATATTGTGGTTGAGGTACATCGACGGCCTCTTTGTGTTGTGGCAGGGCACAGAGGGGGAGGCCGAGTAATTGGTGAGAGGAATTAATGCGATTGACCTTAACTTAAGATTTGCAGCAAAGATGAGCTCCACATCTGTAGATTTCCTTGATGTTAATTTCCAAGTAGGAGCAGAAAGGTTGGAAAACTTGATTTTTAGAAAACACACTGTAGGGAATACTATAGTTCATGCTGATAGCTTCCATCCAGCCCACCAATCAGAAATATCCCTTTTGGTGAATCATATAGAGCTAAATAGACATGCAGTACACAGGTAGAATACGGTAGAACAGAGAAGGATATGTTAAACCAGTTCAAACAACGTGGGTATAAAGATACCATACTGAATCCTGCCTCGAAAAGGACACGTGAAATAGGTAGAGAAAAAGCCTTATTCAATCCTTCACATTCAAGTATAAAGAAGAAAGATACTAGGCAACCTCATAGATTTATAATCAGATTAAACAAGGAAAATGGCAGGATAAGACAAGCCATGCAAAAGCAGTGACATCTATTAAAAGAAGATGCTTTTGCATCCTATTATAGGCTATAAGAAATTCAAATCTATGAGGGAATACCTAGTCAGAAGTGAATTTAGCACAAGCACAAGACCAAGACATGGTTAGAAAAACAAGGGGGTTCAGAAAATGCAACAAGTGTAAACCCTGCAAAAAACGACAAGAACCTCTCAGTATTAGAGATGCCCCTTAAAAAGAAAATTAGAGTGAGGGGCAGCCTAACATGTAAATCTGATTGTGTGGGGTACATCCTCACTTGTCCCTGCAAGAGAACATATGTGGGGAACACCATTCTACCTGTGCATAAGAGAATGTGATGTACATGATTGGTTTTAACTAGTCGCATGCAACTGTGCTAGTACATAGTTTAAGAATGAATTGTATTTTCCCTTTACAGAACTACATTTGTAACTTTCGCCATACCCTAAAGATGTCTTTTATGTTTATTAGCACTTTAAAGTATTAATGCAGCACACTAGATGGCGCACCCTGTTGTGCACACGGTTTCCTGGAGCAATCGAAACGCGTTGACAGTCACTCACACGCGTAAATGTAATCATTTAAAAACTCACCAAGGAGTGCCGTCGTAATCCTGGTATTATGAGTGGATGCAATTTTATATATATATAGTAGGTAGTTATAGTTAGGGGTGGGCGGAATTTGCGGAATTAACCTTCGCAAATTATCGCGAGAATGTTTAAAATTATCGCAAACAAGCAGAAATATCGCGAAGATGCGGAAGTTTTTTTCCGGCATGTTCGCGCGATTTTCTGCATGGTTGCGGGTCGCCAACTTACCCATGTGGCTGCTTGCGGGCGCGGCCATCTTGTTTTGAGTTGTTCTCGCGGTGCATGATCGCGAGAAGAAAGACGTGATCGCGCGACGCATGACGTCACTGCGGGCGCGAACTGTCGCGAGACAGCGCAAATGGCTAAAAACAATACAACATCTCATGGAGAACGCGACCGGATCAAGAAAACTTGTCGGCGAACGCAGGGATTCAGGTAAGGCGATCGCGCGCGCGCGAGAATGTATCATTTTACAGCGCGAGCAAGAAACAAATTATCGCCAAGCTGCGGAAACCGGAATTTTTGACATTTTCGCGCTCTCCGCGGAACGCAAAAATGTCAAATTATCGCAATTTCCGCGAACGGAACGAAATTTTTGCCCAGGCCTAGTTATAGTTAGGACCTTGTTTCTATTCAAACAGTGTTTTTTCGTTTGCCAATATCTTTGGCGCCGTTTGACAAATCTTCACAACTAATGGCCCACTCACTTCACCTGCTGTTTTAAAAGTTTCGGGGTGATTCGTAAAGCAGGGGCCAAGTAAAAAGGGAGTCCTAAAACATGTTTTCATCATGTTAATTTCCATAGGAAACTGTTGACACAGCTACTGCCCGAACTGCTGAATGGAATCAGACCAAAATTGGCAGAAAGGTAGGTCTTGGTCCAGAGTGCACTCTTTTTGTTAAATGGTGTAAATCTGTTCAGTAGTTACGGAGAAATGTAGATATTTCCAAGATATCCAAATATGTGAGCGGAGGATCCTCAAACCCATCCAATCTCGAACCTGAGATCTGAATGGCTGCCAACACTTCGCACCAGGAAGTGTTGGAAGCCATCTTGTGACTCGGTTGAACAGAGTTACAATAAAACAAGGTGAAAAAAATAAAAAAGGTAAGAAAAGGTGGCAGGGTAGAAACACCCTGACCCCCTAGGCCTGTTCAGGGGGAGCCTGTGGGATCCCTAGGGCTCAAAAATCTTTTTTCTTTTTAAATTTTCAACTGGATTCACGTTGGGTCTGCAAATCTGCTTGAAACATTTTAAAAAACGAAGCACAGGCTACCATGTGCTTCGTTGTCTTTAAGTCCCCGGGTTGGCCAGGTCCCATAGACAAAGCAAAATATTCATACGGGGTCTCACAGGGACCCCCATAGTCCCAGAGACTGCCACCTCCCCAGGCTATATTGAAAATAATGTGTGGAGGCTCAAGCCCACCCACACAGCCTCAGAGACCACCACCTCTCCGGGGCAACTTACAAATGGAAGGGGTGCATGCTGCCCACCTCCTGGAGCCGTAAATGGCCCTGGGAACCAGCACACCCCAGGGCCAGCTCCAGCAATGTCCTGGGGTACCCACCCTGGGACATTGCAGTTTGCTAGTTGCAGTTTGCTATTGCTCCCTCCATGCCATAGCAAACTGTGCTTTGCTTCATGGAATCGAGAGCATGGAAAGCTCCTGCTTCCATGAAGAGGAGCAGAATTGCTTTTGGGTAGAGGGAGCTGCATGTGTGCAGCTCCCTCTGCCCATTAGCAATGCCAGGTCCTGCAGAAGGTGGAGAGCCAGCAGGGAGTGTGAGGGTTTTGAGGCTCCCCTACGGTCCCCAATGTCCTGGCCATGCCCCAGCGGATGGGGTCCTCAGGGCAGGCTCCCTACCCCTTTTTTATTTTTTTTTATTAAAAAAAAGGATAAGGCCTGACCCCTGGAGATGGGATCCCTGTGGCTGAAATTGGCCTCAGGAGGGTGGCCACACGGCCCCCCTACTATAAAATCACGACCCTATTGCAGCGCTCAGCATGGGCCCCCAGTGTAACGTCGCAGTGGAGTCATGGACCCGCCCCAAACAAATATTGAAATACTTTAGAATTGGAGAGGAAGTGTTACAGTTGTGAACTTTTTGATAGAGGTACTAAGTCTGAACTTCATAATCACATTAATATTGACACATTTAGAAAAAATATTACAAATATAAATTAATAGTAAAAGCTGAAAAGTGAAATGTGTTGTACCACGTTGAGTTCGTGCTTTTGTTTAGATGATTCACGACGGGTTCTCGAATCCGAGTAATATTCATAAAGAGTATATATGTTTACAAATAAATATCTTTCACTGTTGGGTTATAGGTTGGCTCTAAGAAGAGTCTTTGTGTTCATTAGGACTTCGTTTCAGCAACATGTAAGTCTGGATGCATATCTTAAGGTTGTTGAGAAACCCTCTGTTCCCTTCATCTCTGAAGTGAACCCTATCACTTCATGTAGATATTATGTATGTCAAAACGTAGATTGTTGTTATAGATAGAGCCCATGTTATGGTCTCTGATGTAAACAGAAACAGCTTTATTAACATGCTTCCTAGCTTAGTCAATGTGTGGACAGAATTGATTTGACCACTTCCATTTCTGTCCTTGGCATTTATTAGAGTATACAAAGACAGTGTGATGGAAAAGTGACATTAGTTGTGCAAAGATATCCTTCATTATATTTTCCAGCCTTCCCCCAGTCAATGTGCCTAGGTCATTGCAACCACAGTGCACAATCATGAGGTCTGGGGGTTGGAGATACAAAAAGGTTTTAACCGAAGGCATCAGTTGGTGCCACTTTAGTCCTGTCTGTGCAAACCATTTAATATCCACATTTCGCAAATCCAGGTCTTTGTCAATACCCCTGTGTTCAGCATACCTTTTGCCCCAGAAAACATAGCTGTGTCCTACAATTCATACTGTTAGCATTTTGAAGGGATTTGTGGAAGGCATCAAAAAACATCTGTAGCTGAGTAAGTCAGTTTCTACAATGAGAGGTATCTAAAATGGTGGAGATGATGCTGGTTGCATGTTACTTTGCAGAACAAGCATCTCTCTGATTGGATAGAAAAAAAAATGAAAGGTACAGTAGACAGGATAAGCTTATATTTGAAGACTCAACCACACCTGCTATTTGGATTTGTAAGCTAATCTGCTGAACTGGAAAATATGGTGAACTTGTGAGCTGAATGTTGCAGAAACTGTTACTATGGAAAGTAGGATTACCCTAAATGTGGGAAGGGTTGAAAGTTAACTGTGGTTTTAAAATATGAAATGGTATGTGATATGCTTCTAAAGTAACTTTTCCCAAATCAGTACCATGTTTAGAAGTGTTTTGTTCTTAAAAACTAAAACTACTGTTGTTGGAAATAGGTCTTTGAACTTCCATAAGGGTTCGCGACTCCATTACAATGCTACACTGCTGCACCGTGGTGGAGTCGACACTCCAGTAACTAACAGAACCCGATTGGGCACTTTCAGAAGTGAGTAATAAAGGGTTAATATGTGTGTCCATTAGAAATGGATTTTAGAATTTGAAAAAATGAAGGGAGCATTTTGATTTTGTTATTTACATTTTTTTTTTTTAGAAAGAGACAGAAAGTTTGCAATTACTGGTTTTACCTTGTTGAGAGTGGAGCATCACATTCATTGTGTGGAAAGAAAATCTTTTAGGAGTTACTGGTATTCTCATATTCTGCAATAGTATTTGAGAGGTGAGTTACAAATCTGTAAGGTGTATTATATTTTGTGTATGAGTGCTTCAGTGTTTGTAATGATATTTTTAACTTTGTAATGCATTATTTTTAAAGCTTGCGAACTATTAGAGAAATGCAATGTATGAAATATTTTACCAAATGTCGGAATTGTATTATAGTCTGTTTTATCGTACTGAAATGAAGATTGAAATAGGTTGTGCATACTAAAATGTGTGTTTCCTGAGCCTGTACTGAAAGTAGTAAAGAAAGCTGAGATGATTTAAAACATGTTAGCAGATGTATTAAACTTTGTCCCAGTCTATATAACTCTGTGTGTGTGAAACATCCAATACAACACAGGCATTACAATGGTACATGTGTTGTAATGGCTTGTATTGTAATAGTATACATTGTAATGGACCTGCATTGAAAAAATCACGCTGTAAATGTATGCATTGTAATAGTTTGTGTTGTGACATCATTTACTCTTGAAATAAGTTTAAAAGTATTAGACTTACAATAGTGACATGAGAAGAGTTGGTCTTTCATATTTGCGTAGGCCTTAGTTTGTGAGGTGTCGGTGAATAGTGAAACTGCATGAGAAAAGTGAGTTTAAAACATGTTAGCAGATGGATTAGTGGTTATGCTACTTCATATCGGTCTCTAGAAAGGTACACTTTAAGAATGCCGCATAAATTTAGGTGTCTGCTTGAAATGGGAATTGCCCTCTGTCAAGTTTAAATATCTGCATGTTCTCATGACTGAGGTATGTGTGTACTTCTAAATGTATTCTGACACATGTTGTGAATCTGAAGATGCTAGCTGAAACACCTGGCAGCTTCTCATACAGGTGCACAAATCATCTCAGTTCTACTATATAATTTGGTCACAAAAGCAGACATGTGTTACCTATGTAGGTGTCACAGAACCCCTCAAATAAACAGTTCAAAACCCACGTGCCCTGTATTATGAGCAGATAGGAATACATGTACGTTCCTCTATACAAATGTGGAGAGCATGAAGTCTGAAACACAGGTATTCTGCAATTTGTAGGTTTCTTTTCAGGCATCATGTCACTAGAAAAAAGAGCAGAAGGAATACATTATAAAAAATATAAAAGAAGTTCAGCAGCTTATGAGAAAAAGCATCAGATTGAAAGTGTAGTAGATACAATTCTTGAATTGAAACTAACAATATTTATATTAATATTGAGGAGAATGAGAACATTGGAAAAAACAATTATGTTTATTAATGAGAAAAGAAAAAGAAAAAGAAAAAGACTTGTTAATAGAAGTAATTGTTATAAAACGTTTACTGGTGAACGGAGGCACACTTTCAGTACTGAGCCTTTCTTTCATTTTTTTATTCAATTTTTTTTTATTTCTCATATAACATCAATATGCGTATTAAGACTTGGTTAGGCAGATCAAGCAGGCAACTTGAGAAACCTTTCCCCTAAGAAAGAGGGACAATGGTATCCTCCATGTTGCACTCTAAACCAGTTCCACAGCCACATAGCTATTTTTCCAGGGTGGATTTCTCCATCCAGAGATTTAGCTATTGATATTTTAATCATAGGCCCAGTTCCGCATTGAACTCATTTTCTCTCCCTTCTATGTTCTTATTTTACGTTTCCCATTTCTCCCATATCTCCAAGAACTTCGCTTTCTTCTCTGCAGAACTCTTATGATCTAAGGAGTTTATTCTTTGAATTGCTAAAAGCCACTCTGATTTTTGTTGGGGGGGCAGCACCTATTTTATTCAGATCTCCCTCCTTGCTACCAATAGTAACATAAACAGTAAAGATTGTTGTTTCTTTGATAACTTCATTCTTCCCTCTTCCACCCCAAATATTACCATGGCTAGGCTTACCTTGATATCTTCATCTATACTCTCTTTGACCGTCTTACCCGCATCCTGCCAGAAGGTCACTATCAGAGGTCGCCGCCAAAACATGTGAACATCGTCAGCCTTTTCTTCTCTGCCCTTGGGGCTTTTGTTCACCTCCTGTCTCCCCAGCTTGGACAGCCTCTTTGGTGACCAGTATGTCCTGTGCACTATGAAGAGGTGATGTTTCCTAAGAGGTGCAGATTTTATAGTTGACCAAAAGGTAGTCATCCATACTTGACATATATCTTCCAATTGTAGACTTGGCAGGTCCCCCTTCCCGATCTCTCCCAGCAAAGAATAGGGTTCTTCCCCCTCCTCAATCAGCATCCAGTATCACTTTGCAACCTCCTTCTTTTGAGGAGATCTTAGTTGGTGTTTCATCTCAAAGTCCTTTCTCCCTTCCCGTACTTTCCTCAAAAGCATTTACCCAACTTAGCAACTGGTAGTATTTAAACTTGGAGAGGCGTCCTTCTGTTAATATTTCATAGGTTTCCCAGGAAACTAATCTATGTTACAGCAGAAGTTGACTCCATTTATTTATTCCCACTTGCCCCAATGGGGCTGCCAATTAATCTACAAGGCACACAGGAGTACCTGGGGAGTTCCTGATTGGGGGTGATGCACAATAGTAAGTTATTGTCAGAGCCCGTCTAACCTCGTACCATATATTACATGCGGCCTTCAAGATTTTTAGTTTCACCTTTTTAAAGCATTTGGGGTGGCAAAATTTATTTAGAAAAATGCTCGCCATATCTTTCTCGTCTGGGCCTTAAATAGCAGGGTATAGAACACATTTTCCAAGTGAAGAGATCTAAAGTTCTAAATCTGAAAGACCCGACAGTATATTAAAAGATCTGGACTCGCAATTCCCTCATAGATCTTCCTCCTGCCTAACGTCTTCCAAGCAATCCTTACTTCTTTGTCTGACCAGATAAAACTACTTAATGCTCCTTATAATTTTTTAAAAGGTTCCACTTTAAAATCTAGGGGAATTGTATTGAAGATAAAAGTGAACTTTGGTAATATGGACATTTTGAGTAAGTTTGAACTTCCTAGGAAGGATAGGGGGACAGTACTTCAGGTCTTCAATAAACTTATGGTGTCTTTTTGTACCTTCACGAACTTTGTCTGGGCCAGATTACTTAGGTTCTGTACCACCTGGATCCCCAGGTATCTAATCACCTGTTTCACCAAAGGGACAGAACAGTGAGTGTTCCACTCCATTATTTCAGTCTTTTTCTGATTTACTTGATATCCTGATACTTTGCCAAATTCTTCTAAAGTTTTAAAAATCTTTGGAAGGGCTAGTTTAGATCATTGAGTCATCCTCTTCGAGCAGCACTTTTTTCCCACTCTTTATACTTAAAAGGACTTATATTCAGGTTTGCTCTTATTTTATTGGACAGAGGCTCAATATATATGTTAAAGAGTAAAGGGGATAAGGGACACCCTTTACGAGTCCCTCTTATAATTTCTATCTGGTCCGTAAGATTCCAATTTACCAATATCCTTGTGATAGGGTTGCTGTAAATTGCTGACACTGCTCTGGATAAAATCTCCTCCCGATCGTGTTGCTTGATTGTCCATTGGAGGAAGGGCCTTCCGACCCTATCAAATGTTTCAGCTGCATCAAAAGACCATCAGAGGAGTTTGCTTTATGTAGCTAAATCAATTGTTCCGATCAGCTTGTGGGCTATTTTGGTCAGAGTATCAACTGGCCAATATCGCTCTATAGTCCTTTCGCCAAGATCTGGGTGTATATTTTATAGTGAGGGTTTAGGAGAGAAATCGGACTGTATGATTCACAAAACTTGGGGTTCTCACTTGATTTTAAAATGATACTAATCGTTTGCTTCTTCCCAGGAGCGTGGTAGTTTTTTCCCTTCTACAAAGTCAGCATTCATCATCTCCCTGTACCATACAGTGATTTTTTCTTCGAGGGCCCTGTATAATTCATTGGGGAGGCCATCTGGGCCTGCTACTTTCCCTGTTGTCATTTTCCCCATTCCCAATCTTACCTCTTCTAAACTTATTTCCGCACAGAAGAATTTCTTTGAAGTAGCCAACAACCTAGGCTATTCCTTCAAAATAGTTTTGTAACTGTTCCCTAGTTATTACTGTATCTTCATTGTAGAGGTCTTTAAAGAATTGTACAAAAGCCAACTCCAATTCTTTATCTTCTTTGCACAAGTTACCTGTCTTGGAATCTAAAATTTCAACAACATTGTTTCTGTTGTGTTTTGATTTAGCTTTCCATGTCAGTAGCTTCCCACTTCTTTTTTATTTCTTCTTCTAAAAAACTTGATAAACAATATTTCTCTTGCTGCAGGTCACTCTGTATTCAAGCCTGCTTAGTTATTTTAATATTCAAGTTTGACAATTTTAAGCTTTCCGCTTCCTACGCTGGCCTGTGGAGAGGCTAATCAGACGTCCCCTTATGAAGGCTTTATATGTATCCCAAACTATGTGCATCGTGGCTTAACACATATTAAGCTGAAAGAATTAATTTGTTTCTTTCTTTAAAAACTCAATTAAATTGGTGTTCATTAGTAGGGCACGATTTAACGTCCATCTCTTTTGTGTGTGTGTTTGAGTTAAGTTTAACACCAACCTAACTACTGAATGATCTGACAGGTGTTCTACTATATGTTCTATATTGGAAATCTTGTTGCCAATCCTACTGGTTACTAAAAAGAAGTCAATCCTTGAAGAATGTTCATATTTTTGTTTATAAAAGTAAACATGTTATTCTCACTGCCTTTTTCTCACCACTGGAGGAGGATTTATCTAGGGATGGGTCAATCAAGACATTAAAGTCACCCCCCAAGATAATGGGACCATTTATATCCAAAAGGAAGTTGAATAGCTCCTGAAGGGGTGCTGAGTCATCCATGTTGGGGTCATAATACCCTACAAATGAGAACCAATGATTCTGCAGCTTAACTTTAGTTATAATCCATCTCCCCCTTTTCTCTGCCATACATTCTCCCAAGTGTGTCCTAATAGAATTTTTTAAAAGGATAGCCATCTTTTGTACGACACTCCTGATCTGTACATACATAATGCTAAACCCTGTTTAAAAAAAATAATCTCATTCCATTCTTCAAACTCTTCAAATTGGTTTCTTTTATTATTATCTTATCTCACTGCTGCATAATTTGCAGTATTCCAGAATTGTCCTTCGCCTACTGGCAACCCTAAGACTGTTAACATTCCAAGGTAAAATTCTTACAGTCCTATCGTCTGATGTGTCAGTCATTTCCTGTCTCAGTGTTTATGGGAGCAGAGAGAAAAGCCCCGACCTTGGTGTTGTATGCCAGTTCATTAACAGTGAGGACCTTATTTTTTATTTTTTTTCCCACATGCTCCCCCACCCTGTGCAAAAAGTAATGAAAAAATAATAATGTTTGAACACCCCCCCTTCCCTCCATGGGGAACCCTCTCAATTGTCAGCAGGTGTCCTTCTTGGAGCTCCCTTATTTTGAACCCTCTTATCCTTCCAAAATGTATTCGAATAGGTTATTTTCGGGTGCCTAATTTGATTAATCAAAGTTTCAACTTCCTTCAGGTCCTTAATATTATGCATCTTATTTTCCCACATCACCCTTAATGTGGCTGGGAAACACATCTGGACTGTAGCTCTCAATGATGTTAACTCTCGCATACATTTACCCATCTCCCATTGCCTGTCCTCAGTAGATCTATAAAGATCCAATCTAAATTTAAAGGACCATTCTCCCTTTGTATAAGAGCCTGCTTTGATGTCCTCTGTTAATATTCTCTCTTTAAGAGCATATGTTTTGAAATTTACAAGAATCTTCCTCTGTTCCTTCCTAGTGATAGATTTATGAAAGGGATCTCGATGTATGTGCTGTATATCTTCCTCAAGTGTGACAGTCTCAAGATTTAGGATAATCTCTTTTAGTAAACCTATCATAGATCTTTTTATGTTCACACCTTAAAAGCATTTATGTTATTTTTTCGTGCATTATTCTCAAGAGTCTCGATCTTATCTCTTAGGCTCTTTTCACCTGCTCTAAGGGATGATATTTCTCTTTGATTTATTTCGACCTCCCTCTTCAGCTTCTCTACAGATACTTCAATAGTTTCCAGTCTATCCACTAAAGATTTCACTTTACTCTCCAAACTTACCCGCACTTCATGTATCTTCCCCTGGTTCTTTTCTGAAAATGTTAAATCCCTCTTTTATTTTACTAAATTGGAAAGTTAACATCTTTTCCACCTCCAGCTGCGTGCCCTTCTCTGCTTGCGTGTGGTGCTCGGGGTGCTCGGTGAATGCTTTGGCCTGTTTCCTGTGGTAGTTCGTCTAAATTCTTATCTGCCAGCACTTGAAATATGTTTGGGTTCTTTGGATTTCCCAGGAGACCCATAACATTAAGGGCAAGTTCACTTCCTGCTGCCTCAGTCATGCCGATTCAGTGTTTCACTTTACTTTTATGACCCTGTGTGTCAGGAGGTGAAGCTAAATTATATTGACCATTTCCCTGCACTTGCACTTCAAAATAAGACCGCAAGGAGGCGGTTATTCTAACTTGTTCAGCTGTTTTTTGTCCTTTTCTCCCTTCCTTCTTTTGCAGGTCTCCGGCCCTCTAATAAGTTATCCAGGCTGTTTGGAGAAGGGAGAAGGATAGGGGTGTTCTGTTGTAGCTGAGATTTTGGTGTTGGATTTAATGTGACAGAAGCCTCTAGGATATGTTTTTTCCTCAAGGTATATCTATTGAACTGTCCCCTTGTAACTCTCTTCAACCTCCATACCTCTGTATTAGAAATGTATTGGACCGGTAGCAGCTATTTTTCTCCCTGATACGGAGAGCTGGTATTGCCTTCTGCGGGTCTCCTCACACTTTTTTTTCTAGTAGGTGTCATAAATATATTTTCATCCTTTGAGATTGCTAAGATGTTTCTAGTTTGTTTTATCTCTCTGCCACCTCTCAATTTGCACACTGACTGGGCAGCGCTACTTAGTAGCCTCCTGAATCAGAACCGAGCCACAGCATGCCGGCTCCAGGAAAGCCATGTGGCTGCCTCCACCCACACTCCGGCTCCGCATTGCCCGGAGACACTCGTGGTTGTCCAGGCTGCCTCCCGTTGCAACACCGACGATCGCTGCATGCACACCACAAAGGAGGCGAAATAAATCCTCTAAAACACCTCTCCACCCTGCAACACGTCCGCCGCACAAAGGAACCTCCACGCCGCTCCTCACACTGTTACACTCCCCATTTGGGTCCTGGAAGGTAAGAGAGCTCCCGACCTGCTCAACCGCAGCCGCTATGTTCCTCGACCTTCTGAGCCTTTCTTTAATAAAGAAAGTTATTTTCAAGAGAACACATTACTACATGTAGTTGATACTAGTGGTTGATGTTATGAGGTAAAAGATGGCACTGCCATTCCAAAGGAAAAAATGCTTTCTAGGAATGTAGAAGAAGTAGTAGCTGAAGAAGTTAAAGGAAAGCGTACACACGCTCCTGTATGTAAGTGGGATTGTAGCAGTATTTGATAGGAGTCTATTGACATATTACGATTTCTTTTACGACAATATGCAAAAAAAGCGTTAAACAGAGATTAAGATGTTACCAGGACTAGATCCATGTAAAATAACAAAATATACTAATTTGCAGGGTCATTTTCTGGCTTATCTTTCAAGAAAAGTGTGCCAAAGTACTTTTCATCATTTAAGAGTGTTATCTGTACACCACTCTGAAATGCGGGAGTTAGTAAAGAGAAGTTACTATGTTAAAACTTCTGCATTTTGTTTAAGTGAGATGAATACAGCTCTTTTGCATGGTTCTGTGTCAGATGTATAGAAAGTTTTTGATGATATACAGTTTTGTTTTTTGGTTCTGAAGAGGAGTGTAGACAAACTGAGAGTTTGATTAGTGTAGGTGTTGAAGAAAAGGAGAAAGAGATTAGTATTGATGATTTTGCAGAAGAAATTACAAAATGTATTAGTTTCATCTGAAAAACTGAACTATATTTGTACTATATTTGTATTTGTTATAGACGTACTCACTATAGAAGTCAAACTAGGAATGTTGATTTATTTTTAAAAAGTGAAAAAGAAAACAATGATAAGCAGCAGCAATTTTGTCTTTATTTGTTTGTAGAAGGTCAGTTTGAGTTGGGTAGTGATCAAGTTATTTGTAAGTACTGTTACAAACAATTTGAAGAAAACAAAAAAGGCCACCTAGAGCAGTACATAACAACTTAGAGTTGGTACCTATTCCTCAGGAACTGGCAGATTTAAATGTATATGAGTCTATTCTTATTCAATCTGTGTACCCATTTCAGGCCATAATTCATATGGAGCATAAAACAGGCAAGCTGCCACCATCAGATTTGCAAAAAAGCCTCAAAGGAAAAGTAGTGTACTTACCTTTAGATTAAAAAAAATAAATACATTGAAACTGTTGGTGTAGAGAGAGAGGAAAATGAGCCAGTAGTTATTCTAGTAAATGGTGTGCTAACAAAGAGTAGAAAAATATGGTAGGAGTTTGTAGCTGTTAATAAACTCCAAAAGGCTACATTATACCTAGTACAGAATATTATTTATAATAATAATGTAAATGTTGATGAACAAGAAATATGCTTATAAGCTGAAACACTAATCTCAAGTGGCCAAATTGAAAAAATGGACAAGTCCAGGAGTGAAGAGATTTATGAACATTATACAATACATCCCCTGCATTAGAAAGAAATCATAAGAAGCAGTATTGCATTATTTCAAATGAAAGAAGCAAAGGGAACTCCCATGAGTGTATGGGTAAAAACATTTAGAAGCTCATTGTTTTCCACAGCTACTCCCCACTGGAGTAGGTGAATGATTTGATGAGCGAGCTGTATGGATTCCAGCTTCAGAGTACCGATCAACAAGAATGTATTGTGAAGATTCACGATTTCTGCAGTGCATTCCATATATATTTCATCTTCTGTTTGAAAGCGATTTGTGTGCACTTTCAAATGCAGTGAACCAGACATTAAAAACAGGAGTTCAGCTTCAACATGTTTGTGCAAAAAAGTTCAAGGACAAATTTTGAACAAAGAGATGGAAATTTAGAATCTCAGTTAATGAATTTGCGTGCCAACGTGGTACCAATGAATATTGGTACCGCGGTCATGGTGAACTGAAATGCATGTAAAGAAAGCTAGGTACACCTACATGATTTGTAACACATAGCTGTGCTGAAAATGCGTGGGAGGATTTACTTGAATTCTTACAAGAAGCAAATTCAAATGTTAAAAACATTGAATTGAAGACAGCTGGAGATCTCTGGGGCATATTATCAAGAAACGACGTTAACATTATCGCCGCTTTAGCGGCAGAAAACTGCCACTAAAGCGGCGATAATGGGCTTGATAATATGCCCTTGAGAATTCCCATAGAAGTCCATGTTCTGGTGTCAACATGGGCTTCTATTGGAATTCTCCAAGGCATATTAACAAGCCCATTATCGCCGCTTTAGCGGCAGTTTTCTGCCGCTAGAGCGGCGATAATGTTAACGCTGTGCTTGATAATATGCCCCTCTGTTCCTTGGATCCTGTAAATGTCTGCAGGTATTTTAACCATATGTTTCAAGCTATGATGTGTTTTATCTACAATAAAAACATTCCAGCTCTTGGAGAGGTAACTGATTTCTTTTGGTGAAAAGAGTACCAAACCAGAGGTGCTCCTCATAAACATGCTATTGTGGATAAAGAATGCACCAAAATTTGGAACAGACAGTGATGAAACTATTTCGCCTTTCATCGAACATCATGTTACATGTGCCATTCTAAGAGATGGAGGAGAAAAGAGCTTGAGACAATACGTTTTACGCTTTCAAAGTCATATATGTGGGAAATACTGCCAACATAAATATAAATGTAAAGCAAAACTTTATACAAAATGTTGTTTTTCGATTCCCACTCCTATAATTTCTAAAGGGAGAGTAAATAGTTTTTGCTCAGCAGTAAGACATAAAATAACTATAAAATCTCCAAAGAATACATATAACGTAAAAAGAACAAAAGCTTCAAAGTACATTAATGACTACAATCCAGTTTTTTTGAAAATGTGGACTGCAAACATGGATATTCCGTATGTTGCAGATATTTCAAATGCTGTTGCTCGTTATGTTACATCATATATTACAAAATCTGAAAAGTCAGAGATGAAAGAAATGTGGGAAGAAATTTTGGCAGAAAAGCGTCTTAGCAAGAAATTGCACAGCTTAAGCTTGAAAATGTTTTCCCATAGAGAGATTGTATCCTATAAATGTTTGGATCACTTGCGCTCAGCCAGTTTACATTCAAAGTCAAGAGGAATCATTTGGACAAGTCTAGGTCTTGCCTCCACACGAAACAGAGTATTGAAATCTTTACAAGAAATTGAAAACTTTGCACAGTATGAACCAGAATGTACTGATATTGTCAAAACAAATATGTTGGATGCATACTATTCCAAAAGGAGTCCACATCTTAAAAACCTATGCCTGTATGAAATACTTCAGCATTATAGGTTTAAAAGAATGTTAGAGAAAATATAAAAGAAGAAAATTATGCAGTAATTGGATGTGATGGATGTGAAGTGAAACATGTCAAAGGGAATCTTATTAACCACAGAAAACTGAGTTGTGAAACTGCAGATAATAAAGAATTTTCTTAGTTAGTACTTCTGCAACTGTTCAAGCCTTGGCGCAGTGAATCAGAATAACTTGGAGATTTTGACTGCTATGAAGATTCTTTTAATGCAACTAAAGACAGCATTCAGTGCATGAATTTTCCAACTCACCTTCAAATGTTAAATGATAAGATTGAACAAGAAGGTACTATTGCAGCTGCAATAGATAAAGTTCACAAAGCAGTCAAAGTTCTTGTCCACTTACTCAAGATTCATTGGGACAACCAATCTTCGAAAATCAAGCAGCAATAGCTGTGAATACAGTAGAAACTGCAATGCAGCAAGCATAACAGGATATTATTCAGTTAGAAAAGTTAGATGAACAACTAAATATTGAACAAAACTAAATATATCTACAAGTCAAACAACAGGTACAACATGGTTAGCTCAATGAAAAAAAAGAATGCCAAAGTTCATCATTTAAACCTATTCTATTGTACATTAGTGGTCAAACTGGAACAGGAAAACATTTTTTGATTAAAGTTTTGACCAGTTTTGTACGCAAAACTACAGATTCACATTTATTGTGTGTCATAACATCTCTAACTGGATTAGCAGTACACAACATTAAAGGTATTACTTTACCTTGATTACTTATGCTACCTGTTGAACATGATAATAAACTAGAATATCAGAAGCTACCTGGAGAAGCTTGTTATGAAGTCTCAAGAGTACTGAAGAAACTGAAACTATTAATCGTTGATGAGGTGAGCATGGTCTCAAACTTAGTGCTTGCCTTAGTACACTTGAGAATGCAATGGATTTTAAAAACAGATTACGATGTTCTGTTTGAAGGAAAACATTAAATTGTATTTGGAGACCCACTACAACTTAATCCTGTTAAAGGACAACCTGTTTTCAAAACACTTCTCCATGATGACAAAAGGAAATCTTTGGGAAGTATTGGGAATGTAAATAATTGGTAAAACTTTGAATATAAAGAACTTGTTAAGAATATGCAACAAGCAGTTGATGAAGATTATGGAAATATTCTTAAAGAGATAAGAATTTGTATGTTGACGAAACATGGTAAACAATATTTAGAAAGTCGGCTAATAAGGAACCTTTATATATCTGAAAAAACAGCAGCAGAAGTATTGTACAATATACTTGTAGAAAACTAGTCTATAGTTTGCCTAAGGCCTACAGTGCAAGAGTGTTCTACATTTAATTAACAACTTCTCAAACTGTAAAAAACAACAAATTCTGGAAATTAAAGCTATTGACAAAATCAAACATCATGGAGTAACAATACTTCTTACTGAGAAACTACAGGCAAAATAGAATTATTGGGAAAAGTCTGTATCCAAAACTGCAGGATTAGAAAAGAGTTTACGTGTATGTAAAAACTGTTGAGTAATTTTACGGCGTAATTTGAATGTAGAAGAAGGATTAGTAAATGGAGCAATGGGAAAAGTTGTTGATTTTGGAAATTTTCAAACTAGAGAAAGAATAGAATTTTTGATTGTAAAATTTGCCGAGATTGCCGAGGTAAGACAGAGTGTGCATTGTGTTGTACGTTTTTTGCTTGTAGAAGACTTGTAGGTTCATAGACAACACGTTCCTCTGTCTCTAGCATATGCAGTAACTATTCATAAATCTCAAGGTTTAAGTAAAGACAGAGCTTTTGTAAATATTGGAAGTACTATGTTCAAAGAGGGAATGGCATACGTGGCATTGTCTCGATTAAGAACATTGTCTGGTTTGTATTTGATGGATCTTTCTTTTCCCACAATATAATTTTATTGTTGACAGCTGAGATAATGCTGGTACAGCCAGGATTACCAGTAATGCACAGTAATTCACAGTAATGCTGATATCAACATTTTCAATATTGAAATACCACGGTTTGGAGATTAGGAGTATCTGAACGAAACACTTAATAACAAACAGTAGTGCCATGTCCAACATAAAGAGTCTGAAACACATAGTTCCGAGCCACCCAATTTGAAGAAAGACACAATCATAGTCCAGACTTCCACACAGTCCTGTCATCATGGAAGCACCCCGATAGCAGAAATGGGAGGAATAGGTTCCAGGTAAAGCCCCCGATAATCTGTCCACCTCTTCCATATTTTGGGATGTTTCTGAGTGCCCCACCTCGCCTTGAAAACGGCTATCTCCAGACCCATTGAAAAATCTAGGCCCTTCTGCCAAACTGTAACTGATGGTGGGAACACATCTTTCCAAGCCTTGGCACTATCACGCTTAGCTAACATAAGACCAAGAAACAACAAATGGAGCTTGTACCTGTTGCCGCCCTATTCCCTCTGTAATATGGAGCATGGCTAGATGTGGCAAAAGTGGACTATCCCATCCTAAGACCTCTGAGAGGCATGTGGTCACCCCCGACAAAACCTCAGCAACACCGTGCACCGCCATACCATATGTAGGAAGGTGCCCTCTGCAGTCCCACATTGCAGGCAGAGGGGGGAGGCGATCATCCCCCCCTGTAAAGCATATATCTATTGAAGTAGACCCGATGGAGGTATTTGAATGGAATAATTCTTCGGTGTGCAACAATAGCTGCACTGTGCGGGGACTCCATCACATCCACCAATTCATCATCATCCATGGGGCCCAGGTCCAACTGCCACACGTCCCGTGTTTTATTCAGTGTAGTGGGGCCATTAGTCACAAGTGTGCAATATATCTTAGTTATCTTCTGGTCACCCAGTTCCCCTATAAAGAATTTAGCCTCGATAGGGTTAAAGTCAGGTATGTCTTCTTGATTGGCTAAGTAGGGGGAGATGACATGTCGGAATTGGAGGTACTCATAAAATGGCGAGCGGGGCATGGCATATTCTGTCTGAAGTTCCTGGAAGGACTTTAAGTTCCGACCATGTAAGACTGCCCCCACCGTGTTGTTGGGCCAGAATTTAGGATTGTATGTAATGGCATAATACTCATCAGCCAATGTTTGACTACATATTCTGTATCTCGTCTATCTCGGTACCACCAGTCAATGAGGATAAGGAGATGTGAGGTAGCATGGTATGCCTGAATATCAGGAATCGCCACTTGTGCTGTACCACCCCCCAGAGGAAGCGGGCAAGGATTGGGTTCAGTTGTCAGAACTATGAGGGCAGTATCGGGTATGGGTGATTCTGAAGCTGATATAAAGACGGGGCAGACCATCTTAAATATGGCAGATCTGCCAAACAGAGATAGTGGTAAGTGTGACCACGAGCGTACCTGATCCCTAGTCTGCGTCCATAGTGGGGCCAGATTTCTGACCCATGAGGTGGACTGAGAAGCTGAGAAAAGCACCCCTAAATATTTGAATATCTGTCTGGAACCAGTGTCACCTCCCGCGATCATTCACCCAATTGGTCACCCCCATGCAAGGGCCACAGGAAGGATTTACCCGTGTTCATGTATAGGCCGGAGGTTTCTCCAAAGATTTACATAATTCTTAATAGGCACGGGCCAGTTCTATTAGGCTGCGTATGAAAGAAGAGTACATCATCTGCATAGAGCGCTATAACAGTCCGAGACCTCTCGTAACCACTCAGAGCCACAGACCTGAGCATCTATCCTTAGCCAAGCCGCCATCGGCTTCATGGCTAGTGCGAAAAGGTAGGGGGACAGTGGGCATACCTGTCGAGTTGCCCAGTCAATAGAAAAGCTTTCTGACTGAGCAGGTGATATCGGTGTTTAGAAGATTTATTAATATAAGGGGCATGGGCCGATATTTAGGTGACTGAGCAATGCAAAGAAATAGGTCCTACTAAGGGAGTCAAAAGCCTTGTCGATGTCCGCAAGAAGAAGCGCTGCCGGTCATCAAGTCAGTCCACGGCTGCAATGCAATTATGTACATGGTGAATATTTATGCTGTGTAGCACGACTGGGCATGTAGCCAGCCTGGTCTGGGTGGATCAACACCATAATATGTGGGACTAAATGGTTGGCAATTACCTTGGCCAGGTGTTTGGTTTCGACATGAAGAAGAGAAATTGGGTGGTATGAGGAGTGAAGTTCAGGTGTTCGGCCCAACTTTAAGAAAACAACTATCTCTGCGTGCCTCCAGTCTAGCGGGAGGCAGCCTCCATCCACAGCGGCATTAATTGCAGCCAGATATGGTGCCATCAGTTCGATTGGCATTTTTGGTGGAATTCGCAGGGGCAGCCGTTTGGACCAGGTGCTTTGCCTGAAGGTATAGCCATCATGGCCTTTTGCATCTCCTCGACCGTCAAGGGCCTCACGTACCGAGTCAGATAAGGTCCATGGAGGTAAGTCCGTGAGGAACTTATGATTAGTATTCGCGGGTAGAGTCTCCCGGGGGCTATACATGTCTATGAAGTATTTGGCGAAGCTTGCTGCAATTTGCGATAGGTCAGTGAGTATGTGCCCGTCTGGGCCTTGTATACCTGGGATAGTCTGTGGGCATAGTGTCTGTAGACAGAGGCGATGGAGTAGGGCGCTGGACTTGTCACCTCATTGGTAGATCCGGCTACGTGGAGTAAGCCAATATAGTCTAGCTTCATCTAACAATTCAATGGCATGTGTTTGTTGTGTGCTAAGCAATTGGCAGCGTGCCTCACCCCCATCCTACTCTCTGCTTCTGCTCTCTAAGTCAACCAACCGGGCATCTGTCTGTAATAGCTTCTCACGGCGTTATCGATGCTGTGCAGCGCAGAAGGCAATATTGACCCCCCTGACTGTAAGCTTCATAGCCTCCCATAGGATTGTGGGGGATTCGACCGTACCCATGTTATAGGAAAAGTAGTCTGTGATAGCCATGTGTTTGTATAGCCTATACTGCTCATCCTGCAACAGCCATGTCGAAAGCCGTCAGCGTAATTGGTGTTACGCATGGGGTCAAGGTGCAGTTGTAGCGGCACCGGCGAATGGTCAGATTGGCCCTGGTGCAGAATTTCAGCAGACAGTAATCTGCAGGGTGCAGATATGAATAGGTGGTCTAGGCGGGAGAAGGACTTATGTACTCTAGAAAAGTATGTGTATTCATGTTCTGTAGGGTGCAGCGTCCTCCAGACGTCAACCCATCCCATCCCCTGAGTCAAGGATAGTAGTTTTGACTCTCGCATGGCTATTGGTCACCCTGTGCTGCACCATTTGTCTCCCACCGGACACAATACATCATTCCAGTCTCCCCAGCTATCATCAGGCAAAGTGGAATCTCAGTCCAGAGCGTTGTCAAGTGCTCTACGAGGTTCGAGGCTGGGGGGGAGGGGCATATACACTGCCCAGAATGAGGGGCTCGCCATATAGATCCCCAGAAATTATGATGAATCTGCTTTGCGAATCAGACCATGCCTTGTTGTGAGCATATGGAATGCTGCGGTCGATGAGGATTGCTACGCCGTGCGAGCCACTAGTGAATCCAGAGTGAAAGGTTTGGGCAAATCCAAATTGTGCCAAGCATGGTGTCTTAGTACCCAGTAAATGGGTTTCTTGTAGAATCAGGACTTCCGCCTCGTAACGTTTAGCCTGTCGGAGTATGACCCCCAGTTTGATCTTGTCGAGAAGACCGCAGATATTCCAGCTAATGTTCCGAAGCTCATGCCTTCCGGAGCCTATCATGGTTGATGACATGTTTGGTAATGGGACACATGGACAAGTGCTGATTTCTGGGGGACCTGGTCTACCCGGGAACTATGTATGTAATGACTTGTCATGGCACTAAGAACAAACAAGAACTTCCCTTTAACCCCCTAACCCTCTGAAGGAAGTGTCCCAATTAGGGCCACTTGGGTCACTCTCGACCTCCTCTAGCCTTCCAATAATGAGGAGTCGATGGTCCAGTGGAGAATATAAGCAAACTAGTTTATTTACAGAATGCACTGCCATGGAGTACAATCTGACCAGCCTCCTATGATGGCTGATGAGGGACTGCCTCTAACAAGCATAAAGTTACAGTATGTATGCTGTGAGGCCCACAAAGACACGCCTACAACGGAAAAACACTGATAGATGTCGTAATACAATGGGGGTACAGAAATAATTTTCGATTCCGCAGCCTGGCACAAGTAATCTACTATCCATGGTCGTTTGACCTATCCTCCCCTCTAGACAGGTGGGAGAATGCCTCTATGTAACAGAAAAGGCATGCGTTAATGAGCAAGTTTCAGTATTGGAGAAATGAAACTTACCAAGGACCATTCCTCATAAATGAGCAAGTAACAGTTTTGATTATAATACAAAATGGCGTCTTCGAGAACAAAAATGGTGGCACAGTTGTCAACCTTAACAAACACAACATCTGCATTTACTAATTGTGTATGCATACAGTATGCATATATAATGATTTAGCTATATAATGCTAACATCATTTCGGGTGAAATACGAGTAATTAGCCAATAATACGTTTCAATCCTAACAGCCCCTCCTTTTAGCATTATATAAACACGGACACCTTTATTTTTGCTATAAGGTAAGGGTCTTTACAATTCTAACAGTAAAGAAAAATACAATCATAAAGACAATCACATGTATATATTCACTCCAAAATTTCCGGTCGGAAAGCACTGGGCTGTCGCTGGCGGTCCGAGACGGGATGCCGAAAATCCCTCATATACTATGCACAAATCCCCATAATAGCAGGAAACACTCGGACTCCCAGGAATTCTGCAGATATCTTTATTGGCAAGTAGAAAAACAACGTGTTTCGGCTCTACACCTTGGTCACGCTCGTCGAAACAAAAACAATCACCATGGTTATAGCCACTTCCTATTGCTCATTAAAGGAAGGACTAACCCAAACAAGTGCATGTACACATCAGCAACTGTCGCGGCCATATTTAAAATGTGAAAAAAACATTCAATATGGATAAATGCAATAATAAATTATCTATAAAATGCTAAAAAGTGGTGATTAAACCACACATAGCAATTTTATATAATATACATATAGAATGTGTAATAATTCATGATGTCACACTGCGATGTACGTTTCATTGAAAGTGCATGAAACGGGAAATTTAATCCAGTATAATCAAATATAAAATGCGTCAGTCCTGATGTGCAACCAATGGTTGAATAAATAGTCGCCATGCTCATCCAAGTTGATCAACAATGAGCCAGCGTCAGAATATTCATACATTGTGTCCCGCCCTAAGGAAAGTTATAGTTAGTTGGACATTTCACTCGTGCAAAACCAGAGAAATTCCCCCGTTATAGTTAGTTCAGCTAACTATAACTCGTGCCCCCGCAATGCACTGCTGATAACGTCACATATTACATCACTCATGACATGGTCAGTGACATCACTGATGACATCACTGATGACATCTCAAATGACATCACTGATGACATCATCAAGTGAAAGTGTGTTTCTGTAAAGTGTAAATATGTTTTATATATATAGGGAAAGGCGTATTGAAGAATGAGTGGGTGTATAAGTGTCTGAATGGATGATTAAGTAGGTGCGTGACTGACTCTATAAGTCAGTGATTAAACATATCTTACTGAATGCATGGGTTTGTGACTAAACAGTGTGAATGTCTGTATCCATCTGTCTGTTGGTGTGTAAGTGGCTGCATGGGTTTGTGACTATCTACATGAGTGTCTATATGGGTTATTGATTGGTTGTCTGAGTATCTGTATAGGTGCCTGAGTGTTTGTGTGGGTGGGGTGTGTGTGACTGTGCATAGATGTGTGAGTGGGTAATTCACTGGGTGCATGGTTTCAAGAGTGCATCTGTGATGGACTGTATGGGTGGGTGAGTGTGTGTATGGGTGTGTTAGCGAGTGAATGTATATCTCAGTGGTACATGTGTGAGTAACTTCATATGTGGAAAGCAGTATATATGTGTGTTAGAGTATATAAATGGCTATAAGTGAGAGTGTGTGATTGTGAGAGTGGCTGTATGGATGAGTATGTGCTTGTATCAGTGATTGTATAAGTGCATAAGAATGTGCTAGTATTTGTATGAGTAAGTGATCTGGTGTGTGTATAACTGTATAGGGGAGTAAATAGCAGTGTGATTAATTATTTGCATGACTGACTAGGTGTGTGAGTACCTCTATGGATGAGTGGCGGTATGTGAGTGTCTATATAGGTGTATGAGTGCATATGATAGTCCTGTACTGAGTTACCATATGTATGAGTGACTGTACGAGTGAGTGAGTGGATGTGTGTGTAGACCTAAGAATCAGTGAGTGGGTATGTAGGTATTGGTGTTGGAGTGTCTATGGTTTTGAGAATGGCAGTCTGTTACTTAGAGAGGGTTTATCAAAGGTTATATTAGGATGTGAGAAGATGCATCAAATTATCACATGGATGATGTCATCAGTGATGTCATCAGTGATGTCATTTGAGATGTCATCAGAGATGTCATCAGTGATGTCACTGACCATGTCATGAGTGATGTGTTGTGTGATGTCATCAGCAGTGCATTGCAGGGGCACAAATTATAGCTAGCTAAACTAACTATAATGGGGGAATTTCTCGGGTTTTATACGAGTGAACTGTCCAACTAACTATAACTTTCCTTAAAATCTATGGTTTTGTCAGTGAATTTCAAAGTTTTTTAAATGCTAATTTAGAGTGCGCAGTCTGCTAGGGTACACGTGCCACCTGCTTGGGTCCGTGTGAAACCCACCGGGTGTGTCTGAACCCCTCTGGCCTGTGTGGGTGTCCTCCTGGGGAGTGTGCATGTATCCCATAAGGCTGGTATGGGATCCACCGACCTGTGTCTATCAGTATGGCCTGCCGGTGACTTAGTGCAAAGTGCTAGAGGGTGTCCATATACCTGTGTGCTCTCAGAGCAGCTTTCCAGGGTGTGTGGAACCTACCAGTGTGTGTGCAACTTCACCTGGTGCAGATTCAACCTACTGGTGTGTGTGCAACTTCACCTGGTGCAAATTAAAACCACTGGAGTGTGTGCAACTTCACCTGGTGTAGATACAATCTATCAGTGAGTGTGTAACTTCACCTGGTGCAGATTCAACCAGTGAGTGTGCAAATTTCTGGGGCCTGTCTGCAACCTGCAGGGCTCTGAGTGTCACCTGCCGGCAACGGTGTGGATCTCACGTGAGCCCGCGTGCCATCTCCAGAGTCCTGTGTGCAAATCCTGAGCTCTGTGTGTGAGCTGCAGAGCAGTGCAAGCCCGAGGAGGCAGGTCATTGTTTTTTATTATTAGCAGTAATAGTATTTTTATTGTTTTCATGGTCGTGCTGGCAGGCCGTGCAGTCCCCTGCTCAGTCCTGGCCATGCCCCGTCTACAGAGCCCGTCCTTACCCCTAGATTACAAGGCCCTCGGGCCTGGCAGTAAAAGGGTTTGTATGGCACCTTGGGTCCAGCCGCACGTCGCAGTAGGTTACTTCTGGGAGCTCAGTCATAAATAAACAGACGCATTTATAATAATAAACTAACAGCAGCAATAGAAGGAATATTAGTAATGATAATAATAATTGTAATGAACGTTTGACCTGCGAAGACCACATCATGAACGCATGCGGGAGTTAAATAAATAAAATCCTCCCGCTGCCCCTTACACGGTGGTATTTTTAATGTCCAGAGCAGCGGGCTGGGGCCTCATCCTTAAATGACATGGAACGTTCTCGCCACAAATTCCAGCCCAGAGGGCAGGCAGGGTTCTGTTTCTTGTTTTGTTTTATAAAACATTGTTTTACTCTCGAACCCTACCAGTAAATAGTGCTTTGCCCAGGGCAGTAGCATCTCAAGGCGCTGAATATCTATGTTCTCCAACAGACGCAGATAAACGTTTTTCTCGCCGCGGGTCGGAATTTCTGTTTTGGGCACCAATGACTCTCTTCTACACCTTTAGGCGCTACCAGGAGCTCGTACATCAAGAACAATTAAAAACCTTGTGACTGGTTGTATGAAAAAAAGCATCTCTGTTTACGAGTGTAGTGTTTGTGTGCATTCTGTGTATATGCAAGAGTTTAAATATGTGCATTCACACGTGTAAACAGAAGTTGATTTTCAGACAGGGTGCGCACATATAAGCACGAATACACAGTTCAGACAATAAAGCTGAATTCATATTTCAGATGGCACACATAAGATGGATACATACATCAGCCAGTATGTGGTCATATTTCAGATAGCATGCAGCGCTATAAACATGAATTCACATTTCATTATGTGCCCATATGACATACATTTATGTCTCAGATATTTTACCCCATATTGCACAAACTCGTGCTTCTGATAGTATGTGCAATTATGAACACTTTCTATTTCAGAAAACACGACTTTCTAAGTAGAAACGGTATGTGCATATAAAACAATTAATTTATATGTTCGAAACGGACATTATGAACACAAATGATTTTACATTTCATAGTATGTACACATTTAAACCAGAATTCGTAGTTCAGACAATATGCATGCATTTCAGAATTTCAGACAGCATGTGCAGATAAAAACACGAATTCATATTTCAGACGTATGTTTACACATAAACATTCATTTATATTTCAGACAGCGTTCACATAAAAACACACGTTATTATTCAAACAGTATCTACAAATATAAACCTAGTTTCTTATTTCATGGAATATGTGCACATTTGAATATTTATTCCTATTACAGACGATATGGGTACTTAAAAACCTGAAATTATATTTTCACAGTGTCTGCACTTATAATCAGTTCATATATCAGGCACCACGCGCACGTCACACGAATCCACATTTAGTGCACACGTAAACATGAGTTGGTATTTCAGCCAATAATATTGCCGTGAGACCCACATTCATCATGGCCCCGTGTTTTAGTCTGATAAACAGAGCGACAAAATCTTGAATTACTGTTTTTTATTTTTTAATTAATCAAACATGTTTTTTCAGCATATACGTACGAACACACACAAACATATGTGCCACGTTGGCGGGCATATCCATGGGCTTACGCCTAACAGATGCACTGTTTTTTCGTGTTTGTGAGTAATATGTACAATAGTGTTAGTCGGTGCACTATCACGTGCATTCACTGGCCGTGAACAGAAGGCCACCGGTCCTCTCCCTGACCTAAGACGCTAACAGAAGTTGATATTTAATTATAATCATAAAATATGTAGAACTTTAAATATGCACAAACGTATATAGAGATATCAACGCTATACATTATCCAGAAATAAGTGTAACTACACAGTCA
Source organism: Triturus cristatus (assembly GCF_964204655.1). Classification (NCBI taxonomy): domain Eukaryota; kingdom Metazoa; phylum Chordata; class Amphibia; order Caudata; family Salamandridae; genus Triturus; species Triturus cristatus. Next base: position 165,536,764 of record NC_140580.1, on the reverse strand, counting down.
CGCAACCACACTCACACACCACAAGCCCACACTCAGGCAGGCACAAAAAGAAGATATTTTATACTCCAGTATTTTTATTATCTACACAATGTATGTTTTTGTGCACTGTGTGGGATCATTTGCATGTAGGTTAACCAAATATATGTTAGTGCCTATTGGCTATAATGAGATAGAACTTAGTGCATTATTAAGCGAAGGAACTAAACTGCATACAGACGAGAACAAGAAATAATCAGAGGCACATAAATACATAAACAGAGCCTCAGGCGTACGCACACAGAAAGCGTTCAAAAACCGGCACATGCAGGTACGAACGCGCTTGTTGTACCAGTCGTGCATTTTATTTGTGATAAACGTATTTAGAGCCATGATTCTATCCTGGGGCAGACATTTGGAGGGTTAGTAAGTAAATTAATATATACCAGTTATAGCCAGACACACCCACAAATCACATGGTGTCACAATCCCACACAAAAAGAGACGCAGAGACACACCACACGTGCGTAACTCATAAAGAAGCCACACACCAACACACGCGCAAACAGTTGATGCCTAATTGTGCCCACAGTGCTCACTCTTCTCAGCATAAAGTGGCAAAACCAACGTAAACAGACTCCTGAGACTGAGGCACACATGTAAACAGATACACAGACTCATTGGGGCACACGCAGCAGTCTAACAATGCCCCAGGCACAAATCATCTCTAGTTTCAATGTGGCACGCACACTCATTAGCACACAGAGCCTGGCATCCATGTAAGGAGGCACACAGACTCGTACAGGCAAACATACACATAAACACCGCAGTCTTAAGGTGCCGATTAGTTTCAAGTCCCATTGTTTCAAGAACTGACGCTAGCTTTTCCGACAACATTGTGCTCTAAATACTATTGACAATTTGCCATTGGATGAATGTTCATCTCTTTCTAAAACTGACGTGAGTTATTTGGACCGACTTTCAAATTATTGCCATCAATCTGACGTGACCTTGATCTATTGATCAGCGATAGCCCCGCAATTTATATAAACGGCGCTAACTATATCCCCACGAGCAAAATTAATCGTGTCGAACTTGATTATAAAAGGGTCTCTCGTTATTTGCAATATCCATTGTCCTGAAGATGGTCTGATGGATTAACGCCTGTAAAGACCGAAACGTCAACTTGTCCATCTATTTCCGAAATATTCATTGTATTCAAGTGACCATTATTCTCATCAAGAGATATGTCATTGCTGATTTCATTGGAATTGATGTTTTTTTCATGAATTGTAGGATTCTTTTGTTTTTACCTTTTTCATGACCTATTGCTGAATTGATTGTTTATTTGTACTCCTTTTAACTTGATTTATCTATATAAATAATTTTGTATTTTCAACAAAAAGATATTCCCGTGTTTTCTGCTTTTTTCTGTGCCTTTATGCTCATTGATTGGTGTTGTCAAATGACAAATTAAGTGTATGTTCTAATTTGACTCACTCCTAAAGGAATTCCAGAATAACTAATCATTAATCTTCTTTGAAATAAAATCCCTTGTAGGCATTCTTTATCTGTCACCACGATTAGTTTCAAAGCTGCACACACGTACATACACAGACACACACACAGTCAAACAGACTGAGGCATGTGTAAACAGGCACACCTCTTATATAGACACTCACACACACACACAAAGGAGTACTACAGTGCTCCCGTCACACAGCCCCATTAGTTCCAAAGCTGTAAACACACACAAGCACACACGCACACGCTGTAGGCCTACCATGCTCCTAGCACATAGCCTCCCAAAATCTGCACACACACATGCACCGTGAGACACCCATGTGTGTCCATTGGTCTATATAAACGCGTGCGCACACACACACAAACACACACAAACACAGCAGTACACTGAGACACACATGTGAATGGCCACACAGGGTTGTATAGAGGCCTGCGCTCACAGGCATACACACGCACGCACACGCACTCTCAAATTAGTCTTACGGTGCTCCTAGAAGACCTAAATCAAAGGCTGTGCACTGACACACACACTGATGCACACATGTGAACAAACATATAGGCCCATAGAGACACATACAGACAGACATGCACAGACACAATAGAACACTGGTCTAACAGTGCCCCGAGGCCAGTGCTTTCTTAGTTTGAAAACTGCACACACACAGATGCACACTGCAGCATAAATGTGTAACCGGAAACAAAGCTCAAGGAAGATGTGCAAACACACCAACACGCACAGTATTTACTAATGTTCTAATGCACGCCTATCTTAGCTCGGGTTCAAAAGCTGCACACACATGGCGTGCAATACATTATACACTGAAGGCTGGCTGTCCGTCCGGCAGGCCCTGGCCTGTGTGTCCAGGCCTATGCTTTGAATTATAGTGGCCCTTGGCCAGTGAACAGTGCCGGGGTCTCTCAGGCTGGTGGGGCAGGGACAGGACCGTGAGGCATCTTGCGTGAGGCATGGGCCGCCGGAGAGGGAGGGTGGCTGTGTATCTACTGGGGCTCAGAGCAGTAAACCTGGCCCGTCACCCCCTGGTCCTGCCCTGGCAGACTCGGGCGCAGGCATTAATACACACAGTCACACACATATTAAGGGTGCATGTACTGACCTAGCTTAGACCAGCATTGTTAGATCTGGGGGTCTCTAGTTGGCAGAGATAGGTACCACTGTCCAAATAGAGACCCTTGCTTCTAGTCAGGGTAAGGGGGATACACTCTTTAGATAACCCCTGCTCACCCCCTTGGTAGCTTGGCACGAGCAGACAGGCTTATCAAAGGCAATGTGTAAAGTATTTGTACCTACACTCACACTAACACAGTGAAAACACCACAAAGGGACTCCACACCAGTGTAGATAAATAAAGTACTTTTATATAAACTACACAAGACCAAAATGACAAAAATCCAACATACACAGTTCAAGAATATGGTTTCAAAAGAGTTCTTAGCTTAGCGTCAAAATAATCCACATTAGCGTCGATTTTAGCTAACCATACCTGGTGATGCGATAAAAGTTCCTAGCGGCGCTTTGGCATCGAAAAACAAGCAATAGCATCAGTCCTGAGACCCTGGGGAGGTGATGCGACAACCCCGCTGCACGCAGCGGGCGTGTGCGACGAATCCGGGCTGTATGGGGAGGGAGGCGAAACTTGTATTGACTCCAAGGCGTAGCTTCTCCGGTAGAAATTTACTCGCAAAGGCACGATGCGACGAAATTCGGCCCACTAACGAGCGGTGCGATGATCTTCGATGGCTCTGCGACGATGTTCGCAGCGATACAATTCGGCCCGCTAACAAGCGGGGCGACGATCTTTGGCTCTGCGACGATGTTCGCAGCGATAAAAGTCGGCCCGCTAACGAGCGAGGCGATGATCTTTAGCTCTGCGACGATGTTCGCAGTGACAAAATGCGGGCGGCTAAAGATGATCTCACTCAGCGCCGGCAGGCTCTGCGACGATACTCGCAGCGATAAAATTTGGCCCACTAACGAGCGGTGCGACGGCAATGTTCTCGCTAAGCCAGCGGTGCGTGAAAAAGTTGCAGATCTTTTAGTTCTTTTCTCTTGGTCAGCTTCCCAACAGCAGGCACAACTTCCAGAGGCCCCACAAATGGGTCAAGCACTCTAGGAAGGGTGGAACTCACAAAGCAGAGTTCAGGGGTAAGCTGGGGGTGAAGTCCTTTTGTTCCTGGGACTTCTTAACAGGAGGCCAGCTCTACTCAGGCCCTTGGAGATTCCTTCAAGCCAGGGGACACAGCACACAGCAAAGCCCTTCCCCTCTCCTTGGCAGCAAAGCAACTGCAGGTCAGCCTTACATCAGGTCAGTCCTTCTTCTTCAGTCTTCCAGCTTTCTCCTTGGCAGAGGTTCCTTCTTGATTCCAGGATGATCTAATTTACTGTAGTCTGGTTCCCAATACTTATACCCCAAAATCCTTTGTCCTCCGAAGGCAGAGGGGCCTTGGTCTAGTCAGAACCAGTTCTGGCCAGTCCTGGAGCACTCTGTTTACTTGGTTTCTTCTTTCCTTTGAGAGAGAGGGGCAGGGTCGTCAGCCACCCAGCTGGGGGTGGAGCCAGCATTGTGGAAGGCAGGCACAGCCCTATTCAGGCCCAGGTGCTACTCCTCCCACCCATCTACAGGGGAATTTCCCTATTCAGCCCTGGGCTGACTCACTCAGCCTCTGGGAGCCACCCCTGTCCCTGTCACTCATAAACCAGACAGTCAATTCCCAAACAGGCCAAGGCACACAGAAAGGGCAGAACAGGAAAACAGTCACCTTCTAAAAGTGCTGTTTTCACACACGGGATTTAAAAACCATCCTTCCTGGAAGATGTGTTATTAAATTCTGAGTTCAGGGATACCAGACTTGAATTTTCTATCTTGCTCCTATGGGAAGATATGCAGGTAAACATTATACTCAGCATTCCCCATTATAGCCTATGGGCAAGATAGCCTTTCAATAGTGAAAAACGAAAATGGCTGTAATTCACTACCAGAGCATGTCCTCTACACCAATACGTGCTCTACCTTTCACATACACTGCACCCTGCCCAGGGGGGTACCTAGGGCCTTCCATAGGGGTGTCCAATGTGTACAGAAAGGGAAGGGTTAGGCCTGGCTAGTGTGGACACTGGTCAGGTCAGCATGGCAGTCAGAGACTGCACACAGGCTCTGCAATGGCAGACCTGAGACACACTTTTACAGGCTGCTTCCATGGGTGGCACAACCAGTGCTGCAAGCCCGCCTGCAGCATTTGACTTACAAGCCCTGGGCACACATGGTACACTGTACTAGGGTCTGACAGGTAAATTAAATAACCCAATCATGGATAACCAATCATAACAACAATATGCACTTTGGCACTGATCAGCAGTGGAAAAGTGCCCAGAGTCCTATTGTCAACAACCACGGGTCAGGAAAAATAAAGGAGGAAGAAGCAAAAAGTTTGGGGATAACTCTGCAAAAAGGGCCATTTCCAACAAGCATAGATAGGGAATATAAGAGCAGGATGGACCTCTCGGGTTAATATGTTGCCTCTGTGTGTCCTTGAGTGATCGCCGAGGTGATTCCCTCCTTCAGAGCCCTTGAGGTCTCGCGGGCTCAGGGCGTGTGCATCTGTGCATCGAGGAGCCTGTTACACTGAATGGGCACACGTTTTATACCTGTAACACACAGAAAATACAGTGCACTGAATCCGGAAATTAATTTAATACACCCGAGCATCGAGGGTGCCTCTAAAGGAGAGAGAGCGCTCCATGTATATACTCATGTTATATAGTTTTATCATTTTACCATGCCCCCGGGACTTGGCCCACCCGGGGGCTAAATAATAACGAAGCGCGGGCGCCCAAGCTTCGTTTTTTAAAACATTTTGGCCGAAATTCGCGCTGGGTGTGCGAATCTCGCCGATTTTTTTATTTAAAAAAAAATTGCTTTTTTGGGCCCTGGGGGTCTTTGTGGAACCCCCTGAGCAGGCCTAGGGGGTTAGGGTGTTTCTACTATGCCCCCTTTTCTTTTTTTTCATCTTTCTTTCCCTGTTTTCTTGTGCCTCGGTTACTGAGGCACAAGATGGCTGCCAACACTTCCTGGTTTGAAGTGTTGACAGCCAATTAGAATGCAGCTCGTGATCGGGAGGGTGAGCGGATCCTTTGTGCCTCTAAATATCGAAAATTTAATTTTAGATTTTCTCAACAACTACTGAACGAATTTACACCATTTTTGAAAAGGTCTCTTTCTGAACCAAGGGCTACCGTTTTGCAAAATTTGGTGTAATTCCGTTCAGCAGTTCGGGCTGTAGTCGTGTCTAAATTTTCCTATTGGAAATAACATGGCGAAAACGCGTTTTGGGACTCCCTTTTTTCACGGCCCCCACTTAGCGAATCACCCCGAAACTTTCAGGATAGGAGCTGACCTGAGCGAGACCAACATTTTGAAAATTTTGCGAAGATTCGTCAACCGGCGCCAAAGTTATTGGGAGAAGATAAAACGCTTTTTGAATAGAAACAAGGTCCTAACTATAACCACCTACTGACGACCGCCAGTAGGTAATATCTATATATATATATTCACTGAAAAAACCATAGGTTTCAGGCACGTTATAGTTAGAAATTAGCATTTAAAAAACCGGATGGCATCACTGATGACATCTCAAATGACATCACTGATGACATCCCCGGGGCAGCGGGAGGGCCATGTGCCCCCGCTAATTAATGAAAAAAAGCCCTGGGGGTGGCGGTTCCCAGGGCTTGGGGGGGGCCTCCAAGGCCCCCCCACAGATTCAAAAACAAGCCCCAGGGGGTGGCGGTCCCAGGGGCTGCGGGGGGGCCATGTGCCCCCATCAAATATTGTTGCAATGCCCCGGAAGGTGGTGGTCTCTGGGGCAGTGTGGGGGGAATTGGGGCCCCCCATATATTTTTTTACTGCCCCCGGGACCTGGCCCACCCGGGGGCTTCAATGAAATGAAGCGCGGGAGCCCGCACTTCGTTTTTTTTTTCTCGGCCGGATACACGCTCCCAGCGCGAATTCGGTCGATTTCTAAAAAAATAATGCTTTTTTGGGCCCTGGGGGTCCTTGTAGGACCCCCTGAGCAAGCCTAGGGGGTCAGGGTGTTTCTACCCTGCCCCCTTTTCTTCTTTTGCGCATTTCTTTTTCTCTTTTCTTGTGCCTCGGTTCTACCGAGGCAAAAGATGGCTGCCAACGCTTCCTGGTTTGAAGTGTTGACAGCCATTTAGAATGCAGCTTGTGATCGGCAGGGTGCGCGGATCCACAGCCGCCATAGTTATCGAAACTTTTATTTTTTGATTTTCTCAGCAACTACTGAACGGATTTACACCATTTAAAAAAAGATCTCTTTCTGAACCAAGGGCTACCTTTTTTGCTAAATTTGGTGTAATTCCATTCAGCAGTTCGGGCTGTAGTCGTGTCTAAAGTTTTCTATGGGAAATAACATGGAGAAAACGTGTTTTGGGTACCCCCTTTTTTCTCGGCCCCAGCTTGCCGAATCACTCCGAAACTTTCAAGATTGGAGCTGACCGTAACAGGCCATATGTTTTGAAAAATTCGCAAAGATTCGTCAACCGGTGCCAAAGTTATTGGGAAAACAAAAAACGAGTTTCCTATGGAAACTAGGTCCTAACTATAACTACCTACCGCCAGTAGGTAATATATATATATATATATATATATATATTCACTGAAAAAACCATAGGTTTCACACACGTCATTGTTACGAATTAGCATTTAAAAAACCTTGCAAATTCACTTAAAAAAACATAGGTTTCACACATGTTATAGTTAGCTGGACATTTCACTCGTAAAAAACCAATGAAATTCCCCCGTTATATTTACTGCAGGCAACTATAGCTCACGCAACCGCAGTCCTCTGCTGATGACGTCAGATATTACATCACTGTATTTAGACACTTATTTACCCATGTCTTCTTCCATTAATCTTTAGCTATACATATATTACAAATATTTATTTTTCAGAAAGACACATATGTCATCAGTGATGTAATATCTGACGTCATCAGCAGAGGATTGCGGTCGCGTGAGTTATAGTTGCCTGCAGTAACTATAACGGGGGAATTTCATTTGGTTTTTTTCTCCCTTGGGGGTCCTTCTGTGACCCCCTGACCAAGGCTAGGGGGTCAGGAACTGTCCACTCTGCCCCCTTTTCACGTTCTCCACCTTTGTTTTTCACCCCCTCAGACTGCGAGAGACAAAATGGCGGCCGACACTTCCTGGTTTCGACCTATTCGAATGTTTACCGACATCTAACAACCAATCAGAATTGCGCTCGCGCACGGCAGGGTGCGCGCACAGTGCGCGCACGGTGCGCTGGTATAGATATTGATATGCTTTTAAATGCTATTTTCTCAGGAAATACTGAACAGATTTACACCAGACCTGCAAAAGGCACTTCCTTGACCTTATGGCTACCTCTCTGCCAAATTCCACGTAATTCTGTTCAGCCGTTCGGGTTGTAGCTGCGTCTAAAGGTCCTATGGAAAAATGCATGGGGAAAACGCGTTTTGGGACCCCCCTTTTTCTCGGCGCCCGCTTGACGAATCACCCCGAGACTTTCAGGGTAGGAGCTGAACGGAGCGCCCCATTAGTTTTGAAAATTTCGCGAGGATTCGTCAACCGGCGCCAAAGTTATTCAAAATAGAATTTTGAGATTTCCTATGGAAACTAGGTTGTAAATATAACTATCTACTGGCGACCGCCAGTAGATAATATATATATATATATATTACCTACTGGCGGTCGCCAGTAGGTAGTTATAGTTAGGACCCCTTTTCCATAGGAAATCCGCAACATTCTATTTTGAATAACTTTGGCGCCGGTCGACGAATCCTCGCGAATTTCTCAAAATAGGTGGGGCGCTACGCTCCGCTCCTACCCTGAAAGTCTCGGGGGGATTCGTCAAGCGGGGGCTGAGATAAAAGGGGGGTCCCAAAACGCGTTTTTCCCATGCATTTTTCCATAGGACCTTTAGACAGGGCTACAGCCCGAACGGCTGAACAGAATTACTAGAAATTTGGCAGAGAGGTAGTCCTCAGGTCAAGGAAGTGCCTTTTGTAGGTTTGGTGTAAATCTGTTCAGTAGATTCTGAGAAAATAGCCTTTAAATCAATATATATATCTGAGCCAGCTTACGGTACGCTTACCGTAAGCTTACCGTACGCGTACGGTGGCGTGCGCGAGCGCGATTCTGATTGGCTCTTAGATCTTAGTAAACATTCCAAACAGCCGAAACCAGGAAGCGGCGGCCGCCATTTTCTCTCTCGCACTGAGAGCTAGGTTGTTAAATAAAACCAATAAACATGTAAAGGGGCTGTTTAGACAGCTCCCACACACATAGCCATGTTGAGGGAGTCCCCAAAGACCCCCCAAGGCCAAAAATGCAATTTTTATTTTTTCGCTAATTTCGCCGATTACGCTTACCGTACGCGTACGGTAAAAAATCTAAAAAAAACCCACTATCCACACTCACCCCCCCCCTGTGCTTTTGGTGGCCGCAGTCCACCAAATGTGCAGGGCTTATTAGAGGTGTTAAAAACCACAATATTTAAAAAAAAAATAATAAAAGAAAAAATTAACAACACTCTCTCCACCCCACTTATAAAAATTACGAAAAATTAAAATATTACCTTTCAAAACGAAGTGCATCATATGTCCTCCATGTGCGCACGGTGCGCGAAGCGCATCGTGCGTACATGGCCCATCTAGCGTAACTTGGGCACGCGGTGCGCGTAGCGCACCGCGTGCCCACCGTGCGTGCCCGGCACTAACTGCGTAAAGTGGGCGCGTGGTGCGCGAAGAGCACCGCGTGCTTACTGTGCGCGCACGGTGCGCGAAGCGCACCGTGCGCGCACGGAACGAACTTCGTTAAGTGGGCGCGCATGCCACGAATGGCGTAAAGTAACTTAGCATTTAAAAAACCGTACAAATTCACTGAAAAAACCATAGGTTTCACACACGTTATAGTTAGGAATTAGCATTTAAAAAACCTTGCAAATTCACTGAAAAAACCATAGGTTTCACACATGTTATAGTTAGCGGAAATTTTACTGATAAAAAACCAGTGAAATTCCCCCGTTATAGTTAGTGTAGGCAACTATAACTCACGCGACCGCAATCTTCTGCTGATGACATATGTGTCTTTATGAAAAAAAAATATTTGAAATATATGTATAGCTAAAAATGTATGGAAGAAGACATGGGCAAATAAGTGTCTAAATACAGTATTAGCATCAGCAGAGGATTGCGGTCGCGTGAGTTATAGTTGCCTACACTAACTATAACGGGGGAATTTCACTGGTTTTTTATCAGTAAAATTTCCGCTAACTATAACATGTGTGAAACCTATGGTTTTTTCAGTGAATATATATATATATATATATATATATATATATATATATCTTTCACCGAGTTACTCCTTCCGAAGTGCAAGCCCCCTTGGGAGGGGTGGCGCGGACCGGCGGAGACAACCGGCAATTAACATGTCCAAAAAACGGAGTTCCAAACGCGCTCGTGGAGCAAGAAATCACTCCAGGGAAACGAAAGGTCCAATCAACAAAGGTAGGTTTATTCAAGTCATAAACCAGCCGCGACGCGTTTCACCCTTAAAACGGGCTTGTTCACACCTTTTACGGGTGAAACGCGTCACGGCTGGTTTATGACTTGAATAAACCTACCTTTGTTGATTGGACCTTTTGTTTCCCTGGTGTGATTTCTTGCTCCACGAGCGCGTTTGGAACTCCGTTTTTTGGACATATATATATATATATATAGTTTTCGTTCTAACAGCGGCAGGCGAGGGGATGTTTTTATTTACGGCTTTTCCGCACTGATGACGGCAAGAGCCAGAAACGCGTCTGCGGATGTTTTATAGCCGACACATACCCCGTGAGTGCACCGGACCTTGGGAGTACCATGAACTCCTTGTTTTTGCTGTGTAATAAGTGGTTTCCACCACCACTTCCCGGTTGCGAGTTCGGCTGGCCCCAGGTGGAATACTGTGTTTTGGATATATATATATATATATATATATATATATTTATATATTTAGCCGGCGTAAAAAAGAAAATGACACTAAACTTCAGCAGTACAAATTACATCAAGCGCAGAACCTGAAAGGGAAGTAGTTGAATCAAAAACATTTTCATGCGTAATAGAATCAAGCTCCCTTTAAAGCATAATGGTTGCCTTTTTGGGGAGAGGAAAGTAGTACAGTACGAACAGCGTACAGTAAGGCACTGAATCAGAACACAACAACAAATTAAGAGTACAATGAAATATATAACTTTTTCGACAATCCAACCCCAACCACCAAATAGAGACCAACTTATGTTACCGCTTTCCATTCCTTGGACGTTTTCCAGGATATCTAAAATATGCTGAGTGATTTTTCTTTCCATATTTGTGATACCGACCACACACTGTTCTCCTATTATCGCGCTTGCACCACCATTCTTAGCTAAAATAATGTTGACTGCATATCTCGTTTGTTCAGAGTATATGTGCATACTTTACAACTGAGTAGTGATGTCCCGTAAAGCTGCTACTGTAGAATTAGATCAAATTTGCAACTTTAACCCAAAATACTTTCTAGCATGGTTACCCCTGGCCATGGCGGTGCCACCGAATGTAATAATAGAGGAAAGGATATATCCAAAAGTGATACCCTAACTATCATTATTAACTTCCAAATCGGTAACGCCCTCACAAAATTCCTTTGTCAATGTCCTTTTTACTCATCCTATATTTGGTCTGCTATACCTGCAAGGTACCCCAAGAGGTAGTACCATTCCCAAAGCCACATCCTCTGTACCGTTGTACATATTAGAATATGTCCCATTTGATAAAAAATAAAAACCTGGATGTGCATAAAGTGCACCCTAGTAATCTAATAGAGCATATCTAATATTCCTTCCCTTTATACTGGGATCGTCTTTTCTTCCTAAAGGCATTATATTTTTGTACACTACTTCTCCAGAGCAATTGAGATACAAATAAACGTCGGCACTATCTATTACAGGGCAACACGGAGGATAAATACCTGCCTTTAGGTAACAGTCAGATCTTGATAGTGCCAACCTGTCAGGGTGATATTTCTTTTACCAAGGTACTGATCGTCACAATAGATTTCGGGCATGCACCCTGGGTACCCTGCCCCCTCTACTTTCTATAGTATAAGTAAGGTCCAGGATATCCCAGGCCGTATTCACCTTTTGCCTCTATGAAATGGGGAGGACGAACATATGTATAATTTACCAACGACAATGGATAAGCAGTCCATAGACTTGCAACAGAATCAGTGGGATAACAAGCTGTATTATTTCCCAAAAAATTCCGGTGTGTATCCAAGAAAACCATGCTATGTATTGTTCTTTTACTTCGATCTGAGTAAACAGTCTGATATAAAACGCATGATGAAGTAACTCCAGAACACTCTAATGCCCAGAACTGCCCCCCTCCCACCAGGAAAAACAACAATATGACTACAGCCCAAAACATTTTCTTACTGAGCAACCATTCAAAACTGATCTGCCCCGGTCGCAGGGCAACGAACAACTGTTCATCCTCTACAAGGGGATGACCAAAAAGATACATGTTTACCATGATTTTACAAATGAAATCACAAGAGAAAGAGTCGTCTTGTAATGGAACCAACGATGGAAAAGACGCAAAAAAGGAAAAAAATTTAAAACCTTGATAAGATCAGTATCCGTTAAAAGCTTCCCTGGCAGGCTTCTACTGTTCAATCCTCTATTAAGCACTTTCACTGTGCAGCCACACTGTTGCAGCCCATCAGCAGATGTTCACTGTTCTCAGGATAGGGCGCTCTCCCTCCTTGGAAGATACCCTCGACTTATCCCATCCTGCATCACAGGCAGTGCACCAATCTTCTGATCTCTAGTCTAATGGAAAAAAGCAGAAACAAGGGGCATTTTCACTAAACTTATCCACAAAATCCATCCCTGCTACACTCCATTCTCTTTTGGTGCACTATCCTTCCGTCGAGGACGCATATTATACCTTTCCACTCCAGGTACTGTCTCATCACGAAGAAGAATCTGAAATTCAGGGGCTTTGGAGACCGATACTTAGGCTTCTGCGGATCTCATGTAGAAGAAGCCTGGACTGCCCTAATTTCTGGGGAACTGCCGCTGTCAAGACTGTCTGCGCCCAAGTCAGTTGGGCATCGGAAAAGGGAACAAAACATGGAACCATCTCTGTTTCGTAGTCCCCTATACACTCTTTAACCCATTGATCATAGGGGAGTGGGAGCAGCACTCGCCGGCAGTGAGAGGTGTGGATCTAATGCCTCCGGCGGTCCACTCTCACTGTCGTCCTTGTTGTGATGGGAACCAGATATGGTCCTTTCCACCTAGGTTCCAAGCATTCTTGTCTCTGGAAGTTTTTTCACAAGAATTTAATCGCCAGGCTGTATGGTATGCCCGGGCCCCTCTGCTGCTGGAGGCAAAGCTTCATGTATCTGTTGATGAATAGAACATAAACTTTTAGTAGATCATATAAATAATCGACTAACTGAGGATAATCAATTTCAGAACTTTTTTTCAGCCTCAGGACGCCCCACACATTTGCGAGACGGCCAAAGAGCACCTCATAAGGCGATAATACAGTTCTAGAATGGGCTGTCATTCTGGTGGACAATAGAGTGAGGGGTAATGCATCTGGCCATTGCAACACAGTACTTTCCTTAATCTTAGCCAATTTTAGCTTGAGAGTACCATTGTACTTCTCATCTAAACCTGCTGAATGGGGGTGATTAGCTGCGTGGAATTTTTGCTTGATGTGCAGACCATCGCACATCAATTGGATCAATTTTGTATTAAAGTAACTTCCATTGTCACTCAACATAAAAATGGGCAAACCGTAGCGTGGGAAGAACGCTTTAGGAAGAGCCTTCGCCTTCGCCATGGCTGTGTTTTCTTTCGTTGGATAAGCCTCAAGCCTCAATCCATTTGCTAAATGCACAAACCACCACTAACACATATTTCAAATTATTAAATTGCAGTAACACTATGTAATCAATCTGGAGTACTTCAAAAGGGAAAGAAGGGGGTGAAAAATTACCAGAATGTGTAGGGGTACCCTTCCCAGGATTGGGTTTCAAACAAATCATACAGCGCATCACTAGATTAGCAGCAACCTTTGAAATATTGTAATTTTAACATACAGGATCTAGCAATTTACAAATGCCTTTTGCGCTAATATGAGCCGGAGCATGTGCCATGGTAACATACGGGAAGTGCATATGCATCAGGTAGCATCGATCTCTGTTTCTCGGATTTATCAATCCAGCATCCTTCGTCATCTAGATGCCCTGTACTCTCCTGCCACACCGCCAACTCCTCAACTGTTGCCTCACCCTGTATTTCCCCAAACACTCTCCAATGAATTTTCAAACATAGCAACATCTCATACCCATCTAGAAGGTCCTGCCACAAATATTTTCGTCATTCGCGATCTGGCTGTCTCTTTCACTATTTGATCTTCAAAGGCATTTTTCCTTCCTGCATCATCAGTAATTGCTTTATGAGCACTACAGTTCACTATGCTCATAAAGCAAGAGTCAAAGCTGTCAAAAGCCTCTCTATCAACGGATCATGTTGTATCCTGGTCCCATGTGAAGTCAATAATCCTCTCTCTGCCCAAAGACATCCAAAATTATGGGCCACCCCGAAGGCATACTGGTTGTCAGTATAGATATTGACAGTCAGCCATTCACTTAATTCACATGCTCGCAAAAGAGGAATCAGCTCTGCAGCTTGCGCTGATTGGTGAGGAACACACGATGTCTCAACTACAGTGTGCAGCATGGTAATAGCATACGCCGCTGTAGCGGTGCCATCTGACAATTTTAAACAAGAGCCATCAATATATAGTTCCTCTTGAGGGTCAGATAAGGGAAAATCAGTCAGATCTACTCGTCCCTTCATCTCCTCCTCAGTCCGAAATAGACAATCATGGACATCTTTGTCCTCTTCTTCCAAAGGGAGAGGTAGTAACATGGCTGGATTCAATGCGGCACATCTTTTGATAGTAATATGAGGTGCGAATAATGTTAATTCATAACCAGTCAGACGAGCACTGGTAAGGTGCTGCGACTTTGTTTTGTTCAAAAGCACATCCACAGAATGCGGTACCATTACTGTGAGATCGTGATAAAGGAGGAGCCTTGCCGACTGTCGGATAAAGACTGCCGCAGCCACCGCAGCTCTTAAATAACTCAGGAGGGCTCTGGGGACAGGGTCAAGCGCAGCAGAAAAATAAGCACACGGCCTCTGATTACCTCCAAAGACTTGTGTTAACACCGAAAGCACACACCCAGCCTTTGGTGTACATACAACACAAAAGGCTTCCTATAATCAGGCGTACAAAGCACAGGTGCAGAGCAAAGAGCAGCTTTTAATTGTTCAAAAGCATGCTGACATTCATGCTTCCAGGGCAAAGGTTCATGCACATCTTTAATGGTTAGGTTAGGCGAAGCAAAGACTGTAGTGATGAAGAATAAGTGGGTATCCAGTGTCGACAATACATGGTGATGCCTATGAAAGCACGCACATCCCTCTGGGTCACATGGACAGGCATCTTAACAATGGCATCAGCTAGTTCATGTGTTAGCCTCCAACCCACCTTTGACAGCTGGTGACCTAAATAGGTGACCTGCTGCTGACAATATCGGAATTTTGAAAGGGACACCTTATGTCCTGTATTCGCCAAATGCATTAATAATTGTACTGTGGCCTCCCGACAGCCCTCTTTGGTATCAGAATACCGTTCACATACTGCAATAATATGATACCTGTGGGAAGAGAGAGAGTCCAATTGACTTTTCAAAGCTTGGTTATAAATACTGGTACTTTCTGTATACCCCTGAGGACCTTGACAGAATTGGAAGCTCCTACCAGACAAAGTTAATCCAAACAGATACGTACTGTCTGGATGGATAGGAATATTAAAGAAAGCATTTTTCAAATCAATCACAGAAAATAATTTAGCTGTGGAAGGAATCATTGTTAAAAGGACGGTAATATCAGGGACTACCGGAAACTGAGGGACAACTATCTTGTTTATTTCCCGCAAACCAATCACAAAATGATAGACATCAGGATGTGCATCAGGGGAATCCACAGGTACCTTTTTAAGAATAGGAAGAATATGGCTGTTACACACGTTCACTACCGTCTCCTCAACAACCCCTGATTTGATCAAGTCCTGTATAATCTGCATCAAAGCCTGTTCCCCAGCCTGTGATATTTTATATTGGGGAATACGAGGGAGCACAGCAATATCTTTTACCTTTATAGAAACCGGTTGTATCTGCAACAACCCTACGTCCGTATCCCCTGTGGCCCACAATCAGGACGGCACATCTTTAAATTCAACAGGAAGCAGTGTATCTTTCACCAAACACTGTTTTACACTGACCACATTAGGTCCAAGAGTCATATAAACACCATCCAGGGAACAATAAACGGTGGCATGTAACTCTTTCAACAAATCCAATCCTAATCTCCCCACAATTTGCGTCAACAAAAATGGAGAGTCCACAGTAAAAGAACCAATAGTCAAAGCAAGAGGTTTGGAAATCGGGCTCTCAACCAGTACGCCTTAAGACCCTACTGAGATATTATTACTCCCAGACAGAGTTGCCCCAGGGACCAGCGAACGAGAAACAGAGCTATTCATTGCACCTGTATCCACAAAACCTTTCTGTGCTGAACCATGCAAATCTGCCATGACATAAGGACCATGCTGATCCACAGGAATTTGGACTGGTCCCTCACCCTGTCCCTTGCTGTTCTAGCTTTAGGATATCTCCGCGGCTTCATCCATATAATAATCATCATGATATTACTGCCTTTCCAGGGGTCATCAACATAATTCTGATCTGAACGACCCCCAGAGGATGCACCAGCTTGATCCTCATCCCGACCAAACTCCCCACGGCCCATTCCACCTGAACCCAGCCTCCTGGGTCCTGCAAGTTTCTGTAACAGATCCAGACACTCGCTTCGTCAATGTCCCTCCTTTTTACAATACGTTCACTGATTCTGCCCCAGGGGAGCACCACCCCTACCAGCACCCGTGACCTCTGAGCTGGACCAGTGCCTCGGCCCCTTCCAGATCCCCTTGCAACCTGCTGTAACAACACCCTCATCTTCAAATCCTTACTCTTCTTCTCCACCTTATCCTTTTCCTCATTTGCTCGATGCTCATAATACTGAGCTATACTCAATATCACTGAAGGGGAGGAAGTAGTCCAAGTACAAGCTGAGTCGCAATTTCAGGAAGCAAATTCGTAACAAACCTATTAACAAACAAACAAACACTGCCTTCGACTGACAAATCCTGCCCACTGAAATCAAAGACCAGCCCTTCAAAATGAGTGAAAAAATCAGACACACTCTCCTCTTTCTTCTGGCGACATGCCGTTAACTTGTCCAAATCCACTCATCTAGGTGGGATAAGAGAATGCATATAGGTACAAAAAATTCCGGTGTGTATCCAAGAAAACCATGCTATGTATTGTTCTTTTACTTCGATCTGAGTAAACAGTCTGATATAAAACGCATGATGAAGTAACTCCAGAACACTCTAATGCCCAGAACTGCCCCCCTCCCACCAGGAAAAACAACAATATGACTACAGCCCAAAACATTTTCTTACTGAGCAACCATTCAAAACTGATCTGCCCCGGTCGCAGGGCAACGAACAACTGTTCATCCTCTACAAGGGGATGACCAAAAAGATACATGTTTACCATGATTTTACAAATGAAATCACAAGAGAAAGAGTCGTCTTGTAATGGAACCAACGATGGAAAAGACGCAAAAAAGGAAAAAAATTTAAAACCTTGATAAGATCAGTATCCGTTAAAAGCTTCCCTGGCAGGCTTCTACTGTTCAATCCTCTATTAAGCACTTTCACTGTGCAGCCACACTGTTGCAGCCCATCAGCAGATGTTCACTGTTCTCAGGATAGGGCGCTCTCCCTCCTTGGAAGATACCCTCGACTTATCCCATCCTGCATCACAGGCAGTGCACCAATCTTCTGATCTCTAGTCTAATGGAAAAAAGCAGAAACAAGGGGCATTTTCACTAAACTTATCCACAAAATCCATCCCTGCTACACTCCATTCTCTTTTGGTGCACTATCCTTCCGTCGAGGACGCATATTATACCTTTCCACTCCAGGTACTGTCTCATCACGAAGAAGAATCTGAAATTCAGGGGCTTTGGAGACCGATACTTAGGCTTCTGCGGATCTCATGTAGAAGAAGCCTGGACTGCCCTAATTTCTGGGGAACTGCCGCTGTCAAGACTGTCTGCGCCCAAGTCAGTTGGGCATCGGAAAAGGGAACAAAACATGGAACCATCTCTGTTTCGTAGTCCCCTATACACTCTTTAACCCATTGATCATAGGGGAGTGGGAGCAGCACTCGCCGGCAGTGAGAGGTGTGGATCTAATGCCTCCGGCGGTCCACTCTCACTGTCGTCCTTGTTGTGATGGGAACCAGATATGGTCCTTTCCACCTAGGTTCCAAGCATTCTTGTCTCTGGAAGTTTTTTCACAAGAATTTAATCGCCAGGCTGTATGGTATGCCCGGGCCCCTCTGCTGCTGGAGGCAAAGCTTCATGTATCTGTTGATGAATAGAACATAAACTTTTAGTAGATCATATAAATAATCGACTAACTGAGGATAATCAATTTCAGAACTTTTTTTCAGCCTCAGGACGCCCCACACATTTGCGAGACGGCCAAAGAGCACCTCATAAGGCGATAATACAGTTCTAGAATGGGCTGTCATTCTGGTGGAGAATAGAGTGAGGGGTAATGCATCTGGCCATTGCAACACAGTACTTTCCTTAATCTTAGCCAATTTTAGCTTGAGAGTACCATTGTACTTCTCATCTAAACCTGCTGAATGGGGGTGATTAGCTGCGTGGAATTTTTGCTTGATGTGCAGACCATCGCACATCAATTGGATCAATTTTGTATTAAAGTAACTTCCATTGTCACTCAACATAAAAATGGGCAAACCGTAGCGTGGGAAGAACGCTTTAGGAAGAGCCTTCGCCTTCGCCATGGCTGTGTTTTCTTTCGTTGGATAAGCCTCAAGCCTCAATCCATTTGCTAAATGCACAAACCACCACTAACACATATTTCAAATTATTAAATTGCAGTAACACTATGTAATCAATCTGGAGTACTTCAAAAGGGAAAGAAGGGGGTGAAAAATTACCAGAATGTGTAGGGGTACCCTTCCCAGGATTGGGTTTCAAACAAATCATACAGCGCATCACTAGATTAGCAGCAACCTTTGAAATATTGTAATTTTAACATACAGGATCTAGCAATTTACAAATGCCTTTTGCGCTAATATGAGCCGGAGCATGTGCCATGGTAACATACGGGAAGTGCATATGCATCAGGTAGCATCGATCTCTGTTTCTCGGATTTATCAATCCAGCATCCTTCGTCATCTAGATGCCCTGTACTCTCCTGCCACACCGCCAACTCCTCAACTGTTGCCTCACCCTGTATTTCCCCAAACACTCTCCAATGAATTTTCAAACATAGCAACATCTCATACCCATCTAGAAGGTCCTGCCACAAATATTTTCGTCATTCGCGATCTGGCTGTCTCTTTCACTATTTGATCTTCAAAGGCATTTTTCCTTCCTGCATCATCAGTAATTGCTTTATGAGCACTACAGTTCACTATGCTCATAAAGCAAGAGTCAAAGCTGTCAAAAGCCTCTCTATCAACGGATCATGTTGTATCTTGGTCCCATGTGAAGTCAATAATCCTCTCTCTGCCCAAAGACATCCAAAATTATGGGCCACCCCGAAGGCATACTGGTTGTCAGTATAGATATTGACAGTCAGCCATTCACTTAATTCACATGCTCGCAAAAGAGGAATCAGCTCTGCAGCTTGCGCTGATTGGTGAGGAACACACGATGTCTCAACTACAGTGTGCAGCATGGTAATAGCATACGCCGCTGTAGCGGTGCCATCTGACAATTTTAAACAAGAGCCATCAATATATAGTTCCTCTTGAGGGTCAGATAAGGGAAAATCAGTCAGATCTACTCGTCCCTTCATCTCCTCCTCAGTCCGAAATAGACAATCATGGACATCTTTGTCCTCTTCTTCCAAAGGGAGAGGTAGTAACATGGCTGGATTCAATGCGGCACATCTTTTGATAGTAATATGAGGTGCGAATAATGTTAATTCATAACCAGTCAGACGAGCACTGGTAAGGTGCTGCGACTTTGTTTTGTTCAAAAGCACATCCACAGAATGCGGTACCATTACTGTGAGATCGTGATAAAGGAGGAGCCTTGCCGACTGTCGGATAAAGACTGCCGCAGCCACCGCAGCTCTTAAATAACTCAGGAGGGCTCTGGGGACAGGGTCAAGCGCAGCAGAAAAATAAGCACACGGCCTCTGATTACCTCCAAAGACTTGTGTTAACACCGAAAGCACACACCCAGCCTTTGGTGTACATACAACACAAAAGGCTTCCTATAATCAGGCGTACAAAGCACAGGTGCAGAGCAAAGAGCAGCTTTTAATTGTTCAAAAGCATGCTGACATTCATGCTTCCAGGGCAAAGGTTCATGCACATCTTTAATGGTTAGGTTAGGCGAAGCAAAGACTGTAGTGATGAAGAATAAGTGGGTATCCAGTGTCGACAATACATGGTGATGCCTATGAAAGCACGCACATCCCTCTGGGTCACATGGACAGGCATCTTAACAATGGCATCAGCTAGTTCATGTGTTAGCCTCCAACCCACCTTTGACAGCTGGTGACCTAAATAGGTGACCTGCTGCTGACAATATCGGAATTTTGAAAGGGACACCTTATGTCCTGTATTCGCCAAATGCATTAATAATTGTACTGTGGCCTCCCGACAGCCCTCTTTGGTATCAGAATACCGTTCACATACTGCAATAATATGATACCTGTGGGAAGAGAGAGAGTCCAATTGACTTTTCAAAGCTTGGTTATAAATACTGGTACTTTCTGTATACCCCTGAGGACCTTGACAGAATTGGAAGCTCCTACCAGACAAAGTTAATCCAAACAGATACGTACTGTCTGGATGGATAGGAATATTAAAGAAAGCATTTTTCAAATCAATCACAGAAAATAATTTAGCTGTGGAAGGAATCATTGTTAAAAGGACGGTAATATCAGGGACTACCGGAAACTGAGGGACAACTATCTTGTTTATTTCCCGCAAACCAATCACAAAATGATAGACATCAGGATGTGCATCAGGGGAATCCACAGGTACCTTTTTAAGAATAGGAAGAATATGGCTGTTACACACGTTCACTACCGTCTCCTCAACAACCCCTGATTTGATCAAGTCCTGTATAATCTGCATCAAAGCCTGTTCCCCAGCCTGTGATATTTTATATTGGGGAATACGAGGGAGCACAGCAATATCTTTTACCTTTATAGAAACCGGTTGTATCTGCAACAACCCTACGTCCGTATCCCCTGTGGCCCACAATCAGGACGGCACATCTTTAAATTCAACAGGAAGCAGTGTATCTTTCACCAAACACTGTTTTACACTGACCACATTAGGTCCAAGAGTCATATAAACACCATCCAGGGAACAATAAACGGTGGCATGTAACTCTTTCAACAAATCCAATCCTAATCTCCCCACAATTTGCGTCAACAAAAATGGAGAGTCCACAGTAAAAGAACCAATAGTCAAAGCAAGAGGTTTGGAAATCGGGCTCTCAACCAGTACGCCTTAAGACCCTACTGAGATATTATTACTCCCAGACAGAGTTGCCCCAGGGACCAGCGAACGAGAAACAGAGCTATTCATTGCACCTGTATCCACAAAACCTTTCTGTGCTGAACCATGCAAATCTGCCATGACATAAGGACCATGCTGATCCACAGGAATTTGGACTGGTCCCTCACCCTGTCCCTTGCTGTTCTAGCTTTAGGATATCTCCGCGGCTTCATCCATATAATAATCATCATGATATTACTGCCTTTCCAGGGGTCATCAACATAATTCTGATCTGAACGACCCCCAGAGGATGCACCAGCTTGATCCTCATCCCGACCAAACTCCCCACGGCCCATTCCACCTGAACCCAGCCTCCTGGGTCCTGCAAGTTTCTGTAACAGATCCAGACACTCGCTTCGTCAATGTCCCTCCTTTTTACAATACGTTCACTGATTCTGCCCCAGGGGAGCACCACCCCTACCAGCACCCGTGACCTCTGAGCTGGACCAGTGCCTCGGCCCCTTCCAGATCCCCTTGCAACCTGCTGTAACAACACCCTCATCTTCAAATCCTTACTCTTCTTCTCCACCTTATCCTTTTCCTCATTTGCTCGATGCTCATAATACTGAGCTATACTCAATATCACTGAAGGGGAGGAAGTAGTCCAAGTACAAGCTGAGTCGCAATTTCAGGAAGCAAATTCGTAACAAACCTATTAACAAACAAACAAACACTGCCTTCGACTGACAAATCCTGCCCACTGAAATCAAAGACCAGCCCTTCAAAATGAGTGAAAAAATCAGACACACTCTCCTCTTTCTTCTGGCGACATGCCGTTAACTTGTCCAAATCCACTCATCTAGGTGGGATAAGAGAATGCATATAGGTAATAATGCGGCTTGGCAAAGCCAACATTTCAGCTTTAGGCTTTTAACCAGCCTTTCTCTCCTTACCCCATGCCCTAATCGCATTCCAAGTGCCAGCCAGCTCTGCTACATGATCTTGCGTATGCACCTGCCGCCAAATATCCACTGGCACCAAAAGCCCAAAAAACATCTCAATGTCTGCTAAAGTCATAACTGACAAGGAGGTGGCCTCCGTTAATTCTTCTTAATATGCGGTGGGATTTTTCCTAGGGTCCAGTAATTGACACTAAAGAGCAAGCACCTCACTTCTCTTCCATGGGGTATAGACCCACTGTTCCTGACAATGAGCCTCTACCCGCTGCTGAACAACATCTCCTCTCTGATTACGCTTGCTCTGGGATCTCGGGGTGTAAAACAGGATGCACCTCTCTCATCAGATATTGGGACACAGTAGTCGAGGTCTGGTGATATAATGTTTTCTGATAACCAAGAACTATCCCAACATTATTGACAACTTCTGTAGGAGCCATATCAGCTGAATAAACACGGTCTCAAATGTCATAAATAATTTGAGGGGCTGTATCACCAATACATTGTTCCCAAAAACGAATGAATGTAGCTGACATATGTTGAAGGGCATGCTGCTGCACAAATAGCTCGAAATCTTTAATCAAACTCCATATATCCTCCACAGTATAAGTCGGGCTCCGAGCCCATTGTGCTGCCTGATTTGCCACCATCTTTTTCACCTCCTCGCCCACATTGGATCTAATCTATACTCGCTCCAATCGCTCCCGTGCTGCTGCCCAATTCCCTGCATCTGATCCTCATACCGGTGTCCCAACACTACACAATACCGGAGATTAAATACTCGGGGAAGACACAAGAGACAGAGAAATAGGTGACAATGTTAACAATGGCTGAGTTGTAGGTGTAAGAGAAGGGGAAGGAACATAAACAGGAACAACAGACGCTGCGGGGGTGCCTGCAGTCAGCACACTCGCAGCTTGCAAAACTGGAGAGGAGGCAGGCAGGGCTGGAGTAGAAGCAGTCAAGTCTGTAGAAGGACCAGAATAAGGCAAGGAATCAACAGGGGACTGAGACGATGGAACAACAGGATATATTTTCTGCAGGGCATAGGGAGGTGGGGACAAGATTCCAGCAGATCCTCCACAAAAGGATTCTCTTCCTCTCAAACAGCATAGGACCTATTACATTGTAATTCAAACTTCCTATCTGCACATTCAATACCTGTTTCTCTTTGTTCTCTGTCATAAGCTACAGCTTTCTGAACCAATGTCTGCATTGCTTTCTTCCTAGACTCCTTCTCCAGCCCGTATACGCCTTTGCTTAGCTTCTTTCTGCCATACTTGCAAAGTATCAAACATCAACTGCCTACTTCTTCTAGCGAATAATTTGTCCTGTAAACAATTGATTTTTTTTGTCAAAGGTACCATCCAATGGCAACTGGAGCTCAGCATTGTCCCTCGTATACTTGTGCCATAACGTATGAAACATGATAGGGCTAATACCATGCTTCACATACTCCTCAAAACCCGGAGTGCCTTCCGGAGGTGCAGGCTGTCTTTCCTCCAGCCGATGCTTAGCAGAAAAGCAGCAGCACCCCAAGCACCACACTTTACTCCAGCAAGGCATCCTAGCATCGGACACATTCACTATTCACTCAAGCAACACACACACACACGCAATAAAAACACACTCAAACAAAAGAGCTCCCAAAAGCAGTCCTCAGACTGCGCCTTGACAAGTCAGTTCTTAGACTGCACCAAGACAAAATAGGCTCTAGCCCCAGGCCTTTTCAAGAATAAACCAAATTCAACAAGTGGCCTGGCAGAACATTAAAAAATGCTCAGTCTCGCAAGGGTCCGCAGACCCACCAAGTTAATCAAGATGGCGCCTCTTTTTACCAAATATCAAAATGAACTCACCTCTAGACGAGGTGCCGCTTGAGCAGACAGGCGGGCAGCCGCGAGAACTAGGCTCTATCATATGGGGATCCCCGATCCGCCCGTCCGACCGGACGCAAGCCCAACCCCACATGACCCGAACTACAGGCGACATGGTCACCTGGTGGAATCCCTGTTCGGGCGCCAACTGAAAGAAGTGCCCCAATTAGGGCCACCTGAGTCACTCTCGACCTCCTCTAGCCTTCCAATAATGAAGTGTGGATGACGCAGTAGAGAATACAAGCAAACTAGTTTATTCACAGAATACACTGCAGTAGAGTTCAATCTGACCAGCCTCCAATAATGGCTGAGGGACTGCCTCCAACAAGCATAAAGTTACATTATGTATGTTGAGAAGCCCACAATGACCCGCCTACAAAGGAAAAACACTGATAGATGTTGTAATACAATGGGGGTACAGAACATACGTTTCGATCCAGCAGCCTGCACAAGTTATCTACTATCCAAGGTCATCTGGCCCATCGTCCCCTCTAGATAGGTGGAAGAAGGCCTCTATGTAGCAGAAAAGGCATACGTTAATGAGCAAGTTTCAACATTGGAGAAACAAATCTTACCAAGGACCATTTCTTGTAAATGAGCAAGTAACGAATCTAATACAAAATTTCGTCTTCGAGAACAAAAATGTTGGCAGAGTTGTCAACCTAACAAACACACTTCCTCTGGTGTCTGGAAAAAGTGTGTCCGTGATTGGTAGTACACCCTCAGGCGGGATGGGAACAGCAGGGAATACTGGATCTTAAGGCAACGGAGGCAGGCCTTGGCCTCGCCAAAGGACTGTCGGTGCTGCTGGACCAGCTTAGTATAGTTTGGGGAAATCATAACGTGTTGGTAAGCGTACATAAGGGTTGCCATTAGCCTGGCCTGCTGTAGCATTATGTCTCTGTCCTTATAATTAAGGAGTCTCGCTATTATTGAGCGTGGGGCGGGCACCAGGCGGTGGCTTCTGCAACAACGCCCAATGCGCACTTTCAATATTATAAAGCATGGAGATTTGGTGTGGAAGTCCTCCACACTTCTACCCTCGTAACTCTCAGGGAACCCCATCAAAAGGAGGTTGTTCCTGCAAGCACGTCCCTCTGCATCTTCTATGCATGTCACTAGGCCCTTCATGAGTGTCTCTAGGGTAGATACTTTTTCTGGAGGGTGTTCACTGTGTCTTCCACTGTTGAGATCCGAGATTCCAACTCAGTAATGCACTGCACCGCATTTCTAAGATCCTGCTGGAGCAGCATGATGTCCGAGCCCACCGCACCATTTCTGGCCTCGAACATCTCTCAGGAATGTGTGATCGCCACAAGCAGCACGGCATTATCCGGCATGGCTATCGCCTGGTCACCGTGAACAGGCATCAGGGCAGCTGCGCCATTATATTTATCCATCCATTAGAGGTTCATCTTTAAGCATACATAATATGTATGTAGAGGAGAAAGTCTTCTAGGGGTGAATCCAAGCACACTCCATCTCCCCACAATCACTGTGGGACAAAACCTCCAGCTTGATCAGTTCAACAGGGAGGCAGGGGAGGGCAGCTGGGGGAGGGTACCGCACCCACTAGCTGCACCGAAACCTAGTCCGGCCGCTTCTGTGAGCCGGGCACCCCCATGCCCCAGCAGGTACTGTTGCACAGCCCCAAGTACACCCTGCCCCAGCCAGTGGATGGTGCAGAAGAACAGCTACAGGTTATCGCTTCGTAGCTTTGGGAAGGTTCAGCCAACCAGAGGTCTAGATTTCATCTTCCATAAGGGATCTGCAATGCCAGGCAAAGCAATGAGCTGCAGTATTACAACCCCGATCACACCGCTGTGATGTTGCCGAGAAAGAGCCAGGATGGGAGGAAAGAGCGACACACTTCTACCCCCGGCCCTCGATCAGATCGCAGCCAGGTACAGCGCGGTCCACGTGGGGCTAAGCCAGATCTCCCCCGTTGGTGCCACAGCACTGCGGCCAGTACCAAAGTTTCAAGTAGGGCTTCTCCTAAACCTCCCAGATGCTAAAGGGCACAGGGCGGGGTCATCACAGTTTTACACGGCCGCCCAGGCTTCGAGGAGCTGTATGGTGCAGGGCCTCCGCATCCAAGGGGCCACCCACCATGATGTGGGCTCCAGGGCAGCCCTACTCTGCCCGCGCTGTGGACTGAAACGGCAGCTAAGACCTCCGCAGGGGCGCTAAAGTAGGCCGTCGCCCCATGGCACCAAACAGCAGTGGATTACTTCGCCCGACAGGGCATACAGTGCAGCTCTGACTCCTGCACTATGGGCTGCCCCACAGCAGCCCACATCCAGGCCACCCAGAGCGTCAGCTGGGGGAGATTGGGACCGCTGCCCACTGCAAGACAGGCCCAAGGATGGCTGAACAGGCCCATGTCCACACTGCGGCCTGACCAGCCCACCAAGTCCCCGGCAGAAAGTATGAATGGGGGCTGCTGGCCCCGCATCTCCAGATGCCACAGTGGACATCCTCACTTCCTGGGGCACAAGCACCCCAGTAGTCATCTGTCGAGTGGGTGTCAGGATCTGCCAGCAGCACGTGTCTCTCCACGGCATGTTGTTGTTGCTATGCAGGAGCCGCACGGGTCCCAGCCACACTACAGCTGCCGGTTGTATGACTCACGCCCATAGGAGCCCTCGAATGGCAGCAGTTTGGCATCCCAGGGCACCACAGAGTCTCTCGTTCATGAAAGATGGGTAGATGGAGCAGGATTAATAAAGGATTCCGAATGGGCTATAGGAACCTCGTTAAGGCGCGTCCGCCATGTTAGACCGCCATGCCATGCCCTGCATTTGATAGATTTTGATGAGAAAAATATTAGGGCTGATGCAAATTGTGTAAGAGGGTACAATTGTTTAAGAAGACTTTATTCTCCTCATTTAGGTGAATATCAAATATATGAGAAACGTATAGTGTTTCCAAAATGGAAATACATCAAACATTCAAGTGAGGTTGAAAATAAGAAAATAATTGAAGAGAAAGTTGAAGGAAAAAAAGGAGAAAAGTGATGATGAGATTGTAGGATACCAGTTGGAAAACAATTCATTTATCAACTGTTATGCTAATGTGATTCTCAATGTTGTGTTTCATTAACTACATCTTCTTCAAGAAATCATGGAAAATTGTGAAAAAAGATTCTGTTCTGCATTACATCATTTACTTCAACAGTTGGTAAGTGACAGAAGTAAAATACATAGGGGCAGATTTATATCGGAGTTGCGACACTTTTACGCCGCCGTTGCGTCACTTTTGTGACGCAGCGGCGGCGTAAACCCTGCGCCATGTTGCGCCCTTATTTACAACGTGACGCATCTAGGGAGATGCGTCACGTTGTAAAGCTTGCGCCACATGTGGGCGTACCTGCACAGGGGGGGGGCGTTCCGGCGCAGGAACGCCTCCTAAAAGTGGCTGAGTGAAATCGACAAGATTTCACTCAGTCACTGTTGAGCCCATGCTGCGTCAAAACCCTGCGCCTGCTTGAAGCAGGCGTAAGGATTGACGCAGCATTGTAACCATAGGGCCCCCCAGAGCATTGCTGGAGCTGCGTCACGCATCTGTGCCGTTTTTGCCCCATGGAGCGCCGCATTGTAAATGCGGCGCATCCATGGTGGCGGAGCTGTGGCGCACAATAACTGGCGCAACCCTGCTGATATGCAGGGATGCGCCAGTCGTCATAAATCTGCCCCATACTGCTTATGACATTTGACATTTGACATCTTTTAGATATATGTACTGGTTCATTGACATTTACTCTAAACATACAACAAGATGCACAACAATTTATTTTTAAAACAAAATGTTTTGTGTCCTCATTCTGCCAATTCCCTTGCTGGTAACGCTCTTTTCCCAGTTGCCAGAGATTGGGGCAGAGCCTTCCATCCAAGAAGAATGCTGTTCCCTCTCCCAACCCTTTACCAGTGTGCCCGTAGTAAAAAGGACCGACAGAAATGTTAGCTTAATCATCGGACCTTCTGGAGCGTTGGCTCAATTCAACCAACATTGCCCAAACTTTATACAGACTTCTAGGGTCGCAGGCCATGTCAACCTGACTTGTAGAGATTATATTTTTAACACAGTCAGAAGAACAGTGGGGACTTCCAGACTTCCAAGACCTGCAGATCTCCGTCTCCCCAGAAGGATCACATAAAAAATAAATCTAGAGATAACAATATTCATTCGGGTGGAACAGTCCTGATTAAGCCCCAAAAATATAAGATTAGGGCTTACCTTGACTTGCTGACACGTTACTTCAGTCATAAATTTACACAGCTCAGTCCAGTAACCTGTAATCTTGGAGCATGTCATAAACATATGCATATCATCCGCCAGAGGGTGCATACATCTTGGGCATGCGTACTGAGTTCCTGTAAATCTTGATAGCTTGGCTGGAGACCAATAGACTCTGTGAGTGGTAAAAATAGGGTTACGCTTAAGAAAAGCGGGTTTCATAACCGCTCGAAGAATCGAAAAAGAGTCAACCTAAACCTTTTTAACATTTTCACTAATTCTTCAGCCCATAGCTTTGAGATATCCATGTCCATATCATCATCCGCCTCTAACAGGGCCTGATACCACAAAGAAACTTCCTTTTTAATAGGACCTCTTCTAATCGTCTGGTCCAGCCAGGAGTCCTCTTCCTCCTCTACCCAAACCTGCCTTGCCCACCAGGAGGAGACTTGGTAATATTTAAATCTAGTTAGTTGACCCCTGGTGCAATAACTCAGGACTTCCCAGCTAACCAAAGATGACCCACCAATACAACCCTGCAGATTTTAAAGGCAGACTGAGCTGGTCTCTCAAGCACTCAGGGGTTCCCGGGGAATCCCAAATCGGAGCCCTGTAAGAGTAATAGGGAACTCCTAGTTTTTTTTCGAAAAAACACCCAGATTCTTAAGGCCCCCTGCAAGATCTTCAGCCTCACTTTTTTAAAGTACTTCGGGTCTCCGTATTTAAAGAGAAAATGACTCTGCCCGCCCCTCAGAACACTTAAAATTGCCCCAAAGAGTAATCCTAAGGGGGACCTGTCCACCTTATGTAACATCGTATGAAAGTTTGTAAAATGAAATGCATAGCAGTATGCCATAAGATCGGGGAGGGCCAGCCCCCCTCTCCAGCCTCCTTCTCATCTTTTTCCAGGATATCCTTGATCCCTTGGAGGACCAAATAAAGCTGCCAATCTTCCCCTGCAATTGAGCTACCTCTCCTTTATCAAAGGGTAAGGGTATGGAATTAAAAAGGAAAGTGATTTTAGGGAGGAAATCATTTTAATCAGGTTAATCCTACCATGCTGAATTTTAAAATTTGAAGTAAAGAAATATATTCTTACACTTCAACTTGACTACTGGACTTTAAGATTTGCGCACCCCCATTTATGTTTATAGGTAGATTTACCACCTTACCAAGAGACTCCCAATCTCTTGACTTGCTTTCTTCCAATTAACTCTGGGGACATCATCCAATTTATTATAATCCCCAAATAGCGCATTTGAGATTTAGGACCCGGACTTTGCCTGGGCTGGTTCTACTCCATAATTTCGGTCTTCCCTCTATTTACCTTAAAGCCCGATATCTTCCCAAAAGATTCCGCCTTAGCCATTAGATTTGGAATTACAACCTCCGGATTAATAGTATAGAGTATAAGATCATCCGCATACAACGCCAGTTCTGCCACCAGCCCCGCAAATTTAAATGGAAGAATAGTAGAATCCGCTCTAATCAGGGAGGCAAACGGCTCTATATATAGATTAAATAGAAGCGGAGATAGGGGACACCCCTGCCTGGTTCCACGTGTAATGCTAAACCAGTCTGATAGCTCCCCATTGACCAAGACCCTGGCTCTAGGCAGATGGTACAGATTTTGGACAGCTCTTACAATGTTCTGCGGGAACCCAATGGTTTTTAAAGCATCCCACAGATAGGGCCAATGGACTTGGTCGAACGCCTTTGCAGCGTCTACGACTACTGCTGTTACAGGTAGATTCTGAGGTTCTGCCAAGTCCACAACCCCAAGCATCCAAAAGGTAAGCTCGTTGAGCTGCCTCCCGGGAATAAAACCTCTTTGGTCCTGATGGATAACCCATTTGATAACCTGGGCGGCCCTAGAGGCCAATATCCCAGAGAAAACCTTATAATCAGAATTCAACAGCGATACTGGCCTATAAGAGTCCATTACCAGAGGGTCTTTATTTGGTTTCAGGATTAAAGTTACTGTGGCCTCAGCCCAAGACAGCAGAGCTGTGTCTCCTTCCAGAAATATTAAGTTAAATAGGCATTTCAGCACTGGTACAATACTATCTAGGGGTTCGAGTAAATCTCAACAAGGAGGCCATCAAGGCCAGCCGACTTCTCACCTGCCATTTTACTGATCTGTAGACGGACCTCCTCCTCGGTTATCTCAGCCTTTAAGAATCTCTTTTGGTCATTGTTTACACTCTGCAGTTCAGTCTTCCCCAGCCAGACCTCTATGCTCTCCCTCCTAGGCAAAATATCATCCTTATATAAGCTACTCAGGCACCTACGGGCCTCTATGCCTATATCCGAATTGGGGTTTAGTAAAGCTCGTGTTTCAGCATCCCTTAGGTTTCGGATTACATTTCTAGATTTATCGGTTTTTACTTTCCAGGCAAGAAGCGAACTACTCTTCTCTCCATATGAAAAATGCTGCAGCTTGCTAACCCTCCACCTATCTAGTAACCTTTTATCAAGTTGCCCTTGATACTCCGCCTGGAGATGTTCTAACTCTTTGCCAAGAAGAGAGACAGTGTCTTCCACCTTCGAATGATGCCTTTTGGAGGTCACATTCCTTAGACTTGATCTTTTTAATTTCTTCCTCGTCTTGCCGTTTCAAAGCCTGCCTCTTTCCCACCATTATAGAACTACCTATTGTCCTTAAAAAAACTTTGAAGGCATCCCAGGTAACTTGGATTTTAGCTGAACCCAGATTAGCTTGGAAAAAGACCGAGGCCTCCTCTCTTATACTTCATCTAACAATACAGTCCTTTCTAGGGACCACCTTTTAAAACCGGGTTTGTTGTTATGCCTAAGGAACAGAAGCACTGCCGAATGGTCTGAAAGAATAACGGGCAGATGTTTAACCTCATCAACCGATGCTTAAAGCTCCTGATCTACCAAGAAATAGTCGATGCGGGAGTGGTGGCCGTATTTTTTGCTATAGAAAGCAAAATCCCTAGTCTCCCCCATTTTACTCCGCCAATTATCAACCAGATTGAGCTCCTGGATCATGGTCTTCACCACTGCCGATGTTCTAGGGGGACTAACATATTTAACTTTAGAGGTTCTATCCAGGTCCTTATTTTGCACTATATTAAAGTCACCTCCGATTATTACCGGGGCAGTAGCCTGTAAGAGGCATAATTCGAAGTAAAGCATCTGGAGCATCATCATTCGGGCCACAATAATTAGCATAGACTACAGGCATCCCCTGTATCATCAAGTTAACAACCAGCCATCTGCCGGAGGAATCCGATTCATATCTTTCTAACTTTATGCCCAAGTTGTTTCGAATAATGACCGTCACACCTCTTGAACTGCCTCTCTGGTCCAAACAAACTGCTTCCTGAACCCAACCCAATTTTTTAAACAAAGTCATGCACTCCTCCCGTTCCAAATGAGTTTTCTGAAGCAAGATAACACTAGCCTCGCTGTTCTTGAGGAATTCAGAGACCCAAGCCTACTTTTTCCTGGACCTCAAACCATTCACATTCCAGGATATAAAATAATCCAGGTTTGATCTACTCATCTATGAATTTCGGTCCCCGGCTCCCGTAAACCCACCTTAACCTACCCTCATAAGCGGTTACCCCCCTAAAAAGGGTCAAAAGACCCACCAAAACTGAAACCATACGGGCATATGACAGAACAAGGACAATTTTTTCTATTTTCCCCCATGCTCCCACCACCCAGTGCACCTCACCACCCAACCACCTTGAGGAACCCCCCTTCCTATCCCTAGGTGAAGTGATCGCCATTCACGACCCACTGAGCTTGGGGAGGGAATGCAAATTACAAAGCGAGAAAATAATTAGTACATAGAAAAGGAAAGCGTGACTATGGGTCTAAGTTATATCAATGTATAGATGTATCCTCTGCTTCACTATTCTGACCCTTCCATCTGCGCCAAAAGGGGGTCCACCTCTTCTGGGTCTCTGAAATTATACATTTTGTTCCGCCACATTATTCTCAGCATTGCAGGGAACTTCATCTGTACCTGGACCACCTTACTGCGTATGTCATTAATTTTTGTGCCCAGCTCCCATTGCCTCTGCGCTGTTCTCTTGCCGACATCTGATCATATTTGATAGCTAAGATCTCCAAACCTCAGAAAGCGTTCCTTCAGGGCACGACCCAGCACTAACTCCTTAACCGAGTAAGAAAAGAAGTTTATCAATATTGTTCTTGGTGTCTTCCTCGCGGAGTTTAACCTGAACGGGTCCCGATGCACCCTTTGAATTTTTCTATCCCAATCAATATCAGGCCTATCCTGAAGTAAGCCTTCCCCCGAAAGCTTACAAATAAAGGCTTTGATGTCATTATTTTCAGAATTTTTGGGAATATTAAGGAGTCTCACATTATTGCACCTAGCATGTAATTCAAGCCACTTCAGGTCTTCTTGCAACAACTTATTTTGGGTTTTAAGACCTACAATATCACTAGTGTTCTCAGCCAAGGCAGCTGACAGAGACTTTACCTCTCCTTCCAAAACTAAGCTACGTTGGGCAATTGCATCTATTTTCTCTTCGAGTATCCCACATTTTTCTTGGATGCCCTTTTGATTATACTCAAATTTAACCAGGATATCTTGTCTCAAAGTAAAGAGTAGATTTTCTACCTGATTTCCTGAGGGAGACTCCTATTGGGGGTGATGATCTGACCCAGGGCTCCCACCGTTCACCTGTGTCTGGCAAGGACTGTTACCCACAGTCCCCCTACCTCTTATACCTTCCTGGGTTACTTGTGCTTCGGTTTGGCTATCGTCTTGATTTTCTGCCAGTAGGGAAAAGCGATTTTCCAACAGCAGCGGTTCAGCTTGGGGTAGCAACTCCACAGCCTTACTTCCTAACCCCTCTGCGGAGGCAGCAACCTTCTCCATGATTTTAAAATAGGACCTAAGGCAGGGCGGAGGCTTAGGAGGTAAACACCCTTCCTTTGGCCCCCACCTTTTGGTTCTCACAGTCCCTCTAGTACCTTTTTTAAAGGAAGATACTACCTGGGGCTCTCTGGCTATAGAGTCCTTTACTCTACCAGCAACACCTTTGCCCTCGGGCGCTGAGCGTAAAAGATACCTATTCCTTACAGATGGAATTTGCACCTCTCTAGCAACAGGGGGATTGGTAGACTTTCCCCCCCCTGTCAAGGCATGTGTGGAGACTCCTCTAATACTTTCACCCCCCAACTCTGCATTCAGTGAACTCATAGGGGGGGAGAGTACCTGAGAGGGGAGGTCGTGTTCCATCCACCCCCTCGTCACCATAGCCTTGCTCCTTGAATACTGCCGCTGTTTCTGTAGCCATGTTGCCCTCTCTCCAGGCGCACTCAGCGCCGAAAGCGTCGAAACATCCCGACTTGCTGCTGGACCCCTGCTAGCTGCATTGCTGTAACTGCTGTGCTTTTTCTCCAAATACGCTGTTCCTGTGCAGACTGTGCTGACTCTGCCCCTCCTGAACCTGAACCCGGCCAACACCGTCACTGCGCGGGAACTCGGCAGTGATGCCGACACCCAGCACCAATTCCCCTGTAAGGCGGAGCCTATTACCGTATCTGGGCCTATATGCACCTCTGGAGCGGAACAAATAGCCAAATTTAATCACGCTCACCTTCAGTCCTCACCACTGCAATCCAAATCATTACTTCAAAGTTCACGCTTCACGCAGAGTTGAATTCCCTCGCTCCTTCGCTCGGGAGCTCTCGCAACTGGCGTCAGCCAGCCGCCATGTTCCCCCGTCACATGACCGACCCCTCACTCCCTCACGTGACCGACCCCTCTCTGCATGCACAACAATTTCTAATGCTAATGCTTGGAGTATTAGAACACAAAGGAATACACATTGATAGCTTATTTGGATTGAGTTACAAACAGGAATATAACACTTGTGTAAAGACACCACGTGACATACAACATATAACACTTAATTGTCAGCATATTAGTGATAGACAATTAAGTGTTATATGTTGTATGTCACGTGGTGTCTCTACACAAGTGTTTTTCGTTATGTATTTAACCACTTAGGGGCCGATTCCGGCCGCAAAACGAACCGACCGACACGGACCCGGACCGAATACTGACCGACACGGATCAGCGCCGTACGACCCATGCAACGTGTGTGAATTACAACCAACACGTACGGAATACAAGCCGTACGACCGAGCCGTAGGGAAAATAGTGATCCGGCCGGAAAACCGACGTGATTTACACCGACCGACACGAACCCGGAATGAACCCGACCGACCCGAACCCGCGATGTACGATTAGCGCAGTACGATGCAATGCGTGCAAAACCAGACAGACTCGCACGGAGACCAAGCCACACGACCGGCACGCACAGACAACCGGGCACACAAGCAATAGAGACCTCCGCGACCGACGCGTACCAAACACAGAAGACAGGCAGCGTGAACGAGGTGGAGAAGCCCGCACGAGACAACAGCAGAGTCCGTTTCCATCACATGAACGTCTCCTTCATGCCTACAAAACACAAAGGAAAAAAGACAAAAAAAGGACCAAACAAGCAATGACAAAGCCAATAAATACCAAAAAAAAACATGGGACAAAGACACACCCACAACTCCAACTATATAAAGGACTACAATCACTACCATCATCTCATGCAAACAGGAGACAGAGCCATCAGCAAACACCAGTACACAGCAACCACAGACACACTCACAACTGACCCATCACACAACTCACACACCATCAGCACCTCATACAAAAGCACACACACATACACACAGCAAAACCAACACCAACCCAACATCACTTGCACCCTCACACACACATCCCCCACCACCACCACCCATCACCATACCTCCAAAGAAGAATACAAAGTTCACAGATAGTGAGTTAGAAGTGCTGGTAGACGAGATCATCAGAGTAGAGCCACATTTGTTTGGTACATTGGTTCAAAGGGCCCCCATCTCACAGAAAACCAAGATGTGGGCGAGGATTGTGGACAAGGTGAACGCTCAAGCACCAACGTTGCGCACAAAGGACAATATCCAGAACAGGTGGTATGACGTGCGCAGGAGGGTCAAGAAACTCATCGAGAAAGATCATGCCTTGAGTCAGCGCACCGGCGGTGGCCCTCCTACCAAACCAGTCTACTTCAGGACCTGGAAGGAGAAGGTGCGGGACATTCTACCACCAGAGAGCGTCCATGGCCTAACACACATCCCAGAGCCTGGTGAGTACACAAACAACATACCCAAGATTGTGTGGCAAGGGGACAGTGAAACCATGCACCACAAGCAAAGCTACACTAACCAATCAATAAACATACAACGATGTGTATGCCAGTCAGACACACACAATACCTGCCATCTCATAGTGACTGGGGACTGTGTCATGACATGCACCAACCTACAAACAAATAGAGCAAGCCAGTGGCACTAAGCCAAATAGACACTGCCAGACAGTTTGCCACCACAAACCCACCACCTCACAGTGCAGCTGACTGTCAGGAAGAAATAGTGGGGATGCAGGTGAAGTGAGTGTAGCCAAAAGCATGATGGGGCCTGTAGTCACAGATAATGCTCCCCTTCCTGATTGGCCCATCAAAACCTTCCAGAAACATGCCCACATCACAGGGAGTGGAACATGACTGACAAGATGGCTGACACTGGCTCCTGCTGTGGGGATCACAAGGCCCTGCTAGGGCTTGTGTGCAAATCACAAGCAGGACACCACTGATTGACATCCTGAAAGACAACTTGCACGCCCTACAATGGAATCAGGTTTCATGATGGGAAGGAGAACTGACAGCCCTGACCAGACTACTCAGCATGGGGAGACACTCCCCCTCAACACAAACTCCACACAACTCACCGGGTACAATGCATTGACACACACCTCATTGAAATATCAGCAAAAGATACCCCGTACTGGGTGCTGCTGTGTGAATCACAGGGGCTCACTTGGGACTTGTAGCCAAACAAAC
Source organism: Triturus cristatus (assembly GCF_964204655.1). Taxonomy (NCBI): domain Eukaryota; kingdom Metazoa; phylum Chordata; class Amphibia; order Caudata; family Salamandridae; genus Triturus; species Triturus cristatus. The sequence continues at coordinate 165,500,435 of NC_140580.1, read as the reverse complement.
ACCAGGATTTCACAGTCAGCCATCTTGCTATTGCAGTCACACCCCCTCACAGGGAAGCAGAGTCAAGAGGGAAGAAGTATGGGCATGCTGGGAAGGGGGGTGTAGTCAAGAGTATGATGGGAGTTGCAGTCACAGATAATCCACACCCACCCACATGGCCCAGCAAGCAAACACTGAACCATGCTCGCCTCACAGGAAGTGGGAAGGGACTGACAAGATGTCTGACACTGGGCTCTGTTGTGGGGAGCACAAGGCCATGCTGGGAAATGGCCAACATCATACATCAGGACTACACAGTCAGCCATCTTGCCATTGCTGTCACACCCCCTCACAGGGAAGCAGAGTCAAGAGGGAAGAAGCATGGGCATGATGGGAAGGGGGGTGTAGCCAAGAGTATGGTGGGAGTCACAGTCACAGACAACCTACATCCACCCACATGGCCCAGCAAGATCAAACTGAAACATACTTGCCTCACAGGGAGTGGGAAGGGACTGACAAGATGTCTGACACTGGGCTCTGTTGTGGGGAGCACAAGTCCATGCTGGGAAATGGCCAACATCACACATCAGGACTACACAGTAAGCCATCTTGCCATTGCTGTCACACCCCCTCACAGGGAAGCATAGTCAAGAGGGAGGACGTATGGGCATGCTGGGAAGGGGGGTGTAGCCAAGAGTATGATGGGAGTCGCAGTCACAGACAACCTACACCCACCTACATGGCCCAGCAAGATCAATCTGAAACGTACTCGCATCACAGGGAGTGGGAGGGGACTGACAAGATGTCTGACACTGGGCTCTGTTGTGGGGAGCACAAGGCCATGCTGGGAAATGGCCAACAACAATTTCAAAGTCTGTCCATGACAAGCTGGGAAAAAGCAGTGTACAGGCAGGCATCTGTTTGAAAATTAGAAAATGTCATGTTTGTGAACCAACGATGCATGTAGAAACATAAATCACATTGTGTGTCTCTTCCAAACACAGGTGGTGCTGGGCACCCAGCACCAAATGACAAGGATACCCAGGCCCAGACTCTGGTGGACACTTAGTTCTCTGGTCTGACTCTCTCACTGTCCTCTTCGGATGACGACGACCAACCTGGCCCCTCCGGTGTGAGCCATCATACAGCACCAGCAGCATCAACATCTGCCCCCCTTGTACTCACGCCTCCAGCATCTGGACACCAACAGGGCATCCCCACCAACACGGACAGACCAAGGAGAATCAACACCCACAGCACAGGGACACAGGACCCCCAGGAAGCTACAGCCAACACCAGCAGCAACACCACCCAAGGGGTCCCAGTGTCACCTGTGCGTACCACTGCTGGTCCTGCCTGTGTGGAGAGGGGTGCTGGGAGGAGTGGGAGGCACAGGGCACGCCTTGCAAAGGGGTCTGGACTGCATGATGACCCCCAACTGGCACGCATCTTAGATGCGTACGAGGATAGCACCGGAGGATTTGGCCACGTAGTGGGGATCCTCAAGGACATGCAACACGAGCAGGTCGCCCACCATGCCTGGATAGAGGCCAAGTGGGATGACATCACTGCGGTGCATCGGGACATACTACAATGCCTCCACCAGATCAACACCAACCTGTCCACACCCCCCTGTGTGCCCACAACATCTGTCGCAAAACCATCTGCCAGCGCCACAGGGAGGGAGAAGGACTCTCGCGGAGAGTATCCTGCACCGCAGAGGCCTGCACATGAGGATTCCCACCCCCGGAAGAAGAGGGGTCGTCCAAAGAAGGACATGTGAGAGGCAGATGTCCCAGCACATCCCCCAGGGCCTCCAAACCTGTTCTGGACAATGTTCTTTGTGCGCAACCCATACACCTTGTCCAATCGCACACAACTCGCCCACATGACATGGAGGATTCATGTTGGGCCAATGTATCAGATGACTGTGGACTTTACTCTGGATATTTCATCTACCAGCACTTCCAACTCCAATGTGAACTTTGGATTCCCAAACCACTGTACAGCACCCACCATCCTGTGCACTTCCCTCACACATGTATGTAAATAAACTCACCAGTACTTGCCTCTGTTGTTATTCCAACTTGTCATGTCAAGGGAGATGTCAATCTGCTACACAACACAGTGCATGCCAAATACTGCAACAATGTGACCAATGTAAGGTGAGTCATGGGGATGTGACACATGTGAGGGAGACACACCACTATGGCAACACAAAACATACTCACCACGGCCATGTTACTCATCACACACAATGATGTTGACCTGAAACACATTGGCATGCACAGACACAACACCAAGCCCAGTCAGTGGTAACAAGTCCAAAGGTGAGGTAAGCAGATGTCACTCAGATGTGGGAAGACAGACAACGCACATAACAAAGCATAGCACAGGTTCATTACACATCAGCTACACGTTTATTCCACACTAGTTGCACGGTAATTCTACGTAACAGTGGACACACGTTCACAATGTGTTGGAGAATGGAAGTCCAGGGATGTGGGGTACATTAGTTGATGGGAATTGTCAACTTCCATACTGGTGTTGGCTTCTGGGTGTTGGGGGTCAGTGTTGACCACACAACAGGCAAAGTACCTTGGGAAGGACAGACAAGATACAGTCAAAAGAACAGAAGAACAGGAGTGAAATGCAATACAGATGCACAAAACATGTTGCAAAACAATTACACAAACACTAGTTAGCAATACTACCCTATTGTGGAGTACACACCAGCTGAATGGACACATCACAGCACGCATCCAGTCAAGTGGCACACAGACACACTCAGACAGCAACAGAGCTGGCTCAACACATTCCAGGCTACCTCCATACATTCACATAACAACCCTGGAAACTCACATTCAGGTGAAGAAGTTGTTGATGAGCTGGGAGCGGACGTCACCATCATCTTCATCATCACTGGCATCTTGGCCTAGGCCGGGATCCTCCACAGGTGCCGGAGGTTGGTCGTCGTCATCGTCATCCTGGATTAGAGGCACCTCCTTCCATACCACCATGTTGTATAGCATGCAGCAGACCAGGATTATTTTGCACACCTTTGCTGGCTCATATGGGAGAGCCCCTCCGGTCTTGTCCAGGCAGTGAAAGCGGCTTTTCAGGAGGCCGAACGTCCGCTCAATCACCCTCCTGCTCCGACCTTGTGCCTCATTGTAGCGCAGCTCGGCTGGTGTCACAGGGTTCCTGAGGGGTGTCAGCAACCATGGCATGTTGGGGTATCCGGAGTCACCTACACACACAAAAATGAACAAGTAGCTGAGTTTTGTAGGAGTGCGGTATACAACAGTGACAAACACACACAATGAGAAACAGTCAGTACACATCGACAAGCCAGGCACGCTGAGCTGGCATCGGTGACATCAGCGTTGCAATGCGACTACTCCTCATAATGTAGGCATCGTGAGCTGAACCAGGGAACCGTGCACACACATGTGTGATCGACATGTCAGCAAGACAGACCACCAGAGCATTGATCGAATGGTAGTGCTTCCTGTTCCGGTATGCCTGCTCATGTGCCTGTGGTGGGATCAGGGCAACATGTGTCCCATCAATAGATCCAATGACGTTCGGCATACTCCCCAGTGTATAAAAGGCATCCTTAATTTCAGGGAGTTCATCTGGTCTCGGGAACTTGATATACAGGTCGAGGAAGTGCAACATCCCCTCCAAGACAACCTGTAGCACCCGACTAAACATCGTTTGCGACATGCCACCAGCAGTAGCCACAGTGTACTGGAAGGTACCGGTAGAAAAGAAGTGCAGGGCTGCCATCCCCTTCCCCTCTGGGGTCACTGCTGTAGGGTATGTCCGGCCAGGTAGCAGATGTGGCGCAAACTGCTCCTCCAACTCCGAAATGAGTGGCCTGGTGAAGCGGTACCGTCTGATGCAGTCGCGTTCCTGCATGGTTGCTAGGTCTGGGAACGGACGATGGACAGCTGGTGCCCTGCAGTACAGAGATGCACAAAGGAAGATTGTCAGTACATCCACCCATGTGGCCATGACCACCATCACTATCACATGCTAGTTCATGACATTACACAATGTACTGAGGTGTGTGCTGTTGGGCATGGACACATATGTCACCTACAAGACCACCACCTCACATCTCAATTCCACATGTCCACATGAGTGCCATGTAGTGCAATGGGCCAATCATCTGGCTGTGTCACCCAACCTATGTGCTGCTGCAATGTTCAGAAAACACACCCCAGTGACAATGGGGGCCTCATGTCTCCCAAGCATCACAGATCTTTGCCATGCAGAAACCCAGGCTTCCTGTATTGCCACATCAACACAGTAATGGACATGGCGTAGCACGTACACACCACAAGGCAAGCGTAAGTCCCACAGGTAGTGGCCACTGTTGTTCCTGCCAGCCCTACATGTATGTTTCTTAGACACACACCCCATCATGGTTGATGCATATACCACATGGATGTGGAGACTGTCACCCATTGGTAACATGTGATCATCCACATCTGAGACACAACATGCACACAGACTGTGGGGGCACATCAGTATTGGGGCTACAGATCTCACTGTGACGTACATGCCATCACCCCCAGGACTCAGGGTGTATGTGACATGTCTTAAACATATCCAACCTGACACTGTGGCCTTGGCTCATGCCCATTACTGTCCAATTGCACATCACAGTGGTAATGTGCACAACACGCAAAGGATTCTGCCCCCATGTACACATGCACAGCCTGGGAGTGGCTGCACAAAGTGCCAGCAAAAAAACCAGATGTGGCCTCCCAAACACCCAGGGAATGCAGCCTTACATGCCATGGGACACTGTGTGGCTAATGCTATAGTGTGGCAGGTGTGCGCAGGTGTCCATGGCCCGTATATGTGTGTTATATCCGTATAATAGTCACACCAATGAGGTCCGACGCGGGTGAAAATGCGTACGCATTGCACGGTACAAGACCGAGCCGTGCGTACGCTTTGTCATTGAATGCAATGAGGTCCGACGCGGGTGACAATGCGTGCGCATTGCACGGTTCATGACCGAGCCATGCGTAAGCTTTGTCATTGAGTGCAATGAGGTCCGACGCGGGTGACAATGCGTACGCATTGCATGGTTCATGACCGAGCCGTGCGTACGCTTTGTCATTGAATGCAATGAGGTCCGACGCGGGTGACTATCATGCATGTGCGTCGGACAGGCATGGTCCGAGACAGTCGTACGCCTTGGCCATTGAATCGTATGGAGACGGGTGCATGTGTATATTCAAAATACGCGTTGTACAGTCAGTTGAACGAGCCGGGCGCACCCATTGGCTTAGGACTGTGCACTGGAAATTCAGTTGGATGCCTACAACAATGTTGCAATTTCAAGTGTTCCATGAAGGTGAAGATTTGAACGATGCGGAAGGCGTGTACAAGTCGTACTTTTGAATGGATTGGCCAGATTCATAGAATGCAACCGTGTTGGACCTATCACTTGGGACACATGGCACAGAGTCTGCTTCTGCAGCACAGATATAAGGCTGGCTGGCCCCCAGGGAGCTCACTTGCCTGCACTACATGCTACTGGACCACATCCCTGCTACCACTGCTGCTGTCTATGCATCCTCTGGCTCCTGCTATGGCACGTACTCTGGAGAGGGTCCCAGCCTCCACTGAGGAGGAGAACCAGGCCCTGCTGTATGGGCTCCTCCCAGAGTACAGAAAGCTCTATGGGACACCAGGGGAGCAGGTGAGTGTGCTGTCCACTGCCTTCCTAATTATGCATGTTGTCTGACTAGGAGTACTAGCAGTGTGTACAGCAGTGGCAAGCATTCTCACTGACTACTTTCATCCCCCAAAGTGTGTAGGTACATGTAATGAATAGTTTTCCTGCTGCTAAAGTGCATTATTGCAAGCTTAAACTATCCAGGCATTGTTAACATGTCAGACATGCATGTGATTTTTCATTCCCCATGGTTGCACTACCTGTGTAATTTATTTCCCTTTGTGATGATGACATGTATATCCAAATGTGTGCTGCACAAATCTGGGGCATGTTTGTTTATGTACTTTTCACGTTGTCATCCTCACAGGTTGATGCCCACCAGAAGCAGGAAATCTGGCTGACCATCGCCCGGGCTGTTCGTTCTGTGGGGGTCTACAAGCGCCGCATCCGCAACTGCCAGAAGAGGTGGCAGGACCTTTGGGGCTGGACCCGGAGGATAGCTAGAGTCCAGCTGAAGCTGTCACCTCCACGCAGGAGGGGCGGACACCGGACCCTGACTCCCCACATGCTCCGTATCCTGGCGGTGGTCTTCCCAGACCTGGATAGGCAGCTGAAGGCCAGACAGCAGCAGGGAGGGGGTAGTTCCATGCCTGATCTGTGTATTATGTCTGACATGCAAATAGCAGTCTTTTGTCCTGGTCACACTTCCACATAATGTAGGTCTTGTAGTCCTAAACTCAGGTCCCTCATTTGTGTGATGCACCCTCCTCATCTGTTCCACAGGTGTGCCCCTCCAATCTGTTGCTTGTGTCACTAGGGCACTGTGTCCCTGCAGTCAGCTATGCTCCAGGTACCGGTCAGCATCAGTTCCCGTGAATCTGTTGTGTGTTTCATGGGTGGTCAATTGTTGACACAATGCCTGAGATATGACATGTGATCTGTGTGTGCCCTTGAGATGTGTACCAATTGCTGGTCTGACTCGCTACATGTGGCTGGGGTATTCCAAACAAACCCATGCAGCAGGGGACTCCAATTTTTGGGCCTCAGGAGTATGTATGAATGAATGAATGAATGATTACGGACTTATATAGCGCATAGCTACCCGGAGGCATCCCAGCGCTTCAGCTCGACTAGATCTCGGAAGAATCAGGCAAACAGGAAGGTTTTCAACCTCTTCCTAAACCTAAGGTGGTTAACTTCCATTCTGATAGGATCGGGAAGGTTGTTCCAAAGGGTGGCAGCTTGAGGGGAAAAACGCCTGCCTCCCATTCGCACTCTCCTGGTTTTAGGGATTGCAAGCATCTTCTTGTTATCAGATCTTAGGGCACGTCCAGGATGATATAAGTGGAACATTGATTGAGTCAAGGATGGTCCTATTTTATTAATTGCTTTATGGACCGTAATCAAAGCTTTAAACTCTACTCTCTGCTGGACAGGCAGCCAGTGGAGTTGACGCAACGCTGGCTTAGCCGAAGTCCGGCGAGGGACATTAAGCAGCATTCGAGCAACGCAGTTCTGCACTGTCTGCAAGGTTTTAATAGTTGCTTGTGTGGTACCTAAATACAACGCATTCGAATAGTCCAGGCGTGAAAGAATCAACGCCTGCACTAGTATTCTCCTGGCCTCAAACGGAAGAAGCTTAATTATCTTCCTAAGTAGTCTAATGATGGCATAGCAAGTTCCTGCCACCTTGCGAGCCTGAACACCAAAGTTTAGGGCTGGGTCCAGCCAGACCCCTAAGCTCTTAATTTGTTCTTTAGGTGAAGGCGGAAGGCCAAGATTAGACGGCCACCAGCCCCTCTACCGTATTAGATGGTTTATACCCCAGCAACATCACCTCAGTTTTTGCTCCATTCAGCTTTAAGAACGATCGATCCATCCATTCTTGTACTTTGTTGAGACATAAGGAAAGATTCTCAAATGGAGCATCCTGGGAGGCCAGGGAGATGATAAGCTGCGTATCGTCTGCGTACGTTACCAGCTGTACTCCCCAGGGCAGCATCACCTCAGCCAAGGGCCTCATATAAATGTTAAATAGGGTAGGGCTGAGGGATGAACCCTGGGGAACACCGCACTGCAGACGCATTTGGGGGGAGCAGGCATCGTCCTCAAAGACCGCAAAGGTCCTATCGGACAGGAAAGAGCGCAGCCATTTTTGTGCGCCTCCCCCGACACCTACTTCCATCAGTCTGTGAATCAAGATGGAATGATTCACAGTGTCGAAGGCGGCACTAAGATCTAATAAAAGAATGGCTGCGCTGTTTCCATTGTCCACAATCTTCCTAGCTTCCTCCACAACAGTAATTAGGGCTGTTTCCGTGCCCTGCTTAGCTCTAAATCCTGTCTGAGTGATATGGAGGGAATTGCTGTTTTCAAGGTAAGATCCCAGCAGCAAGTTGACGTGCTTCTCCGCGAGCTTACTGATAGTTGGCAGTAAGGAGATAGGGCGATAATTGGCCCAATCTTCCGGGTTTAGGTTTGGCTTCTTCAATAGTGCCTTTACTTTTGCCTGCTTCCAGGAAGGGGGAACCGTACCTGATGCCAGTGAGGCATTAATCATCTCTTGAATAACCGGGGCCACAGTATCTGACACCAAGTTCAGAATGGTAGGGGGGCGGGGTCCGCCGGAGAGCCTGATTTCAGATTTTTCAGGAGGGACATAGTTGTAGGACCATCTAGCCGGGAGAATTCATCCAATCCGGGGTTACCGGTGTCCATTGGAGGGGGCAGGATCGATTCACTGGGCATAAGTTTAAATGAAGAAAAGATGTTAGCCACCTTATTGGAAAAGAATTGTGCTAATTCATTGCAGCGCAAGTTTGCCAACCCAGGGTCATTAATGGGAGCAGGGGGAGTAACCAAGGATTTAAAGATTTTGAAAATTTCCCTGGGAGCATTGGAGGCCAAATCAATTTTTTCCTGATCGTAGGTTGACTGGGCAGATTTAATTCCTTGTTTGTATTTCTTCAGGGCCAATTTATAGGTGTCCTTACTAACTTCTGAGTAGTTTTTCCGCCATTGTCTCTCCTGTTGCTTACATTGGCGTTTAAGGGCTTTCAATTCTAGAGAATACCATGGTTTTTTAATATTGCCACTTCTGTCAGAAAGTTCGCTTTTGGGGAGGGTGGCATCCAGAGAGGACGTTACCCATTGGTTAAATTGTGTATCAGCTACAAAAGGGTCCTGGGTGAGTGTTGGTAGTGTTTCCATCAGTTTCTTCCTCCAACTCTCAGTTGGAAGTTTAGACCAAACCCGTATGGACCTCTTCGTCATGTTGGAGGGTCCAGGCAATACCGATGGGGCAAAGGAGAGGAGCAGCAATTTATGATCGGTCCAGGGAGTATCAATTAATTTCTCAAAACTAAGAGTATCCAGATTGGTATAACAATGGTCAAGGGTATGTCCAGCTCTATGGGTAGGGCCTACCACTAATTGCCTTAACTGGAGCACTTCCAATCCTGCATTCAGACTGATGCAAGCTGGTGAGTGTGCCTCGTCTGAGTGGATGTTAAAATCACCCAGTAACGTGAAATTAGCGGTGGTACTAGCGTAATTAATAGCGCTAATAGGGAGGTCCTCGCAGAATTGGCCATAGGGACCTGGTGGCCTATAGAGCAGGAGGCCCGACAAGGTGCAAGTGGAGGAGAAGGAAATAGCAAATGTTAAGCTTTCCGCACCTTTCATTGCTGCATTTTCAACCCTGCATCTCAGTGTGGATTTATAAATAATGGCAATCCCTTCCACCCTACCCTCTGGGCGGTTGTGTCTCAAGATAGAATAGTTGTGGGGTAATGCTCGAACGAGATCTGAGTCTGAGCTATCGCTCAGCCATGTCTCCGTCAAAAATAACACATCTAGATCTCGTTCCTCTAAGAGCAGGGAAATCTCGGTGGCATGCCTTGGTAATGAGCGACAATTTAATAATGCAAGATGATACAGACACAGCCTGTCTCGAGTGCTGATGGAATTCTCAAGGGTGAAGTTGTAATTACATCCGGTACAGGGTGAAATATTCCTTATACGTGTTCGCAATTTACTACAGAGCAGGCTGTCCGTACCTCTGAGTCTAAGTAGCTCATCCCGGCTGTACCTAATCAGAGGACAGAGGCGGTCTGTTCTGGCAGGAGCCCTGGCCCCTGGGCCCGTCCTGGCCAGGACGGGCCCAGACGGGCTTTCCTTAGGCGCTCCTTTGGCACGAGGATGGCGCAACCGCTCTGCGCGTCCGCTGCGCGGAGGCATACCCGTATGCTTAAATACTAGCCCGAGTGCCTTGAAGTGCCTCAACAACTAGTACTGCACCCAGCCTGGGAGATACCTCCCTAAGATGGCCGCCGCGTTCATTCCCCTCGCCTCCTAAGATCGAGGCCGGACTGAGCCCTTAATCGGCTGAGTCTCGCGTGAGGGTGAGGTCAAGGTAATTTAAAAGTGCCAAAAAGCAAAAATAAGCATTAACACAGGTTAAAACGAATAATTTTAAAAATGGTGCGAGAGCAGAATTTAGTCTAAATGCAATCACAATATCAAGTGTGTGTGTGTGCGACTCCCGGTATCCGCCTCAGGAGAAATAGCGAGTCTGTATATCAAGTATGTCACACTTGCTTAGTCACCTGACTACTGTCCGGGGCAAAACACTGTTTCAATTAGTCCTGGCCAGTCATGCCCCCTCAAGGGCATTCAGAAACACTCTGTAATCCCACTCCTGTGTATTAAATTGCAGGTTGTGCTTAGTGACATGTGCCCTCAGGTGTCTGCCTCTGTGTCATTAGGGTGTGGCTTGTTGCTACGTACAACTGGGGTGTCCATGATTCAGAGGGTCAGCATGACATCTGCGATGTGACTGTGAGAGACAAGACCTGTGTGACATATAGGTGTGTGATCATCTGACAGAGCACAATGGTGTATGCAACTGTGTCCTTCATGCATCTGGGTTACATGCATGGCAGACTGTGATGTGTTAATGTACAGGGATTTGTGTTTGCTGAGACTCATATGAATGATTTGCATGATGTGGGGTCTTCTGGGTCCTTGATATGTCGTTTGCATAGGATGGGCAAGTGCGCCGGTCATCTGCAGAGTCAGCTTTACCCCTGAGCTAGGATTGTGAGTCAGTGCATATTGTTGTTGTCTGGATGCCCTGCCCCTGTGACATGAGACAGTGTTGACTGACTTTCAGGGCATCCCAGTGCCATGGCATTTAACTTGCTATGAGTGAGCCTGCGTTGTGTTCAAGTGTGCACCATGCACCCCATTGTGGCCTTGCCCATCATGACATGAGTACATCATAGTGTGTGTTGCTGGCATGCATCACAAGCATGTGAAACGAGTCTCTGCCCATCCCTTCATCCGGACACCTGTACTGAGTCAGTCACAAGAGATGTGCTGTGTGTATAGTGACATACTCCTACATGTTCACTTGCATGTACGACTAATGTGTGGGTGGTGCATGTTGGCACATTCGTGTGTTAGCATCCAACATGCAACGGACATATGTGTGAAAGTCAAGGAGGGATATGTGTGCCATGGTTGATGTTGAGAATGACAATTGTCTTATCCTAAACAGTGTTGGCACTTTGAGCTGTGTTCAGCTGATGATGCCAGGGCTTGCCCTGTGATGTGACGTACTCACTGTGGTGTGTGCAGTCGGTGCAGGTGACTGATGTAGTTCTGTTACTTCCTATTCCTATCCAGATACATCCACGGCCACAGGAGGGGACAGCTCCACGGACCAGGAGGAGCCACAGAGCCTTACTGGGACAGAAGGAGAGGAGTCGGGTGGACCCAGTGGCATGGAGGGCGAGTTGAGCCACACAGAGGAGTCGTCAGCACCACCCCCCCAGCTGAAGGCCACAGCACCTCTGAGGATGACTCCCTTGTGGAGGCGGGTGTCAGCAGCCACCAAACCCCAGCTAGTGAGGCTGTCTCCGCCCCCACCACCGCCACCACCACCACCACCCCCTCCCATCGGCTCCCATCCCAGGGGTCCCTGTGGGCTCCCGTGTTCGTGAGCATGTCTCCTTTGTGCCAGGCACCGCACCCCCTGCCCCTGTGTCCCCTGCTGCCCTGAGTGAGGAGTCTGTGGACTTACTTAGACAGATCCATGTAGGGCAGACGTCGATGCTGAAGGTCCTCCATGCACACACAGGTCTGTTGACACAACTGGTGTCATTCATGGAGGGCATTTCCTCGGGCATGTCTGCCCTACAGAGGACCAATCAGTCCGTGGCCTCCTCCATGATGGCAGCAGTGTCCCTCCTCCAACAGTCCCGCACCCCTCCTACCCCTGCACCACCCACGATTCCTAGCACCCTACCTGTCCCAAGCACAGAAACCCCCAAACCAAGGGCTAAATGTGCACACAAGCAAGCGCAGGGGACTGATTCCACACTCACAGGGGCTGGTTTGCTGACACACACACAGTCATCCACAACCACTCCACAGTCCTCCGAGACCTCTCCCTCCCAGCCCCCTTCCCTTGCCTCACCAGCAACCCCATCCCCCCAGAAGCTCTTCCTCTGTGACCTTGGCCTCTTCCCCACCGACCCTGCAGATCCTGATTACAAGGGGAAGAGGAAGTCCCCACACACAGAAGGGAGTGCCCACACCCGGACATCCTCCCCCAGGTGCAGTCAGACCGAGACGCCCACCCGCAAGTCCCCCCGGCGCAAGAAGAGCAAGACCCCCTGCCACCACGCAGCTCCAAGGCAAAGTCTCCGTCCTCCATCCCCCAGGCCACCATTCCAGAGGTTCCCCCGCCACTCCCGGCCCCAGGTTCCCCCACACACAGATACACCATCCCCAAAATGCTAAGGCCATCCCCTCCTAGCACTTGCTCCTCCACACCTGGTCAGCCAGTTGGTGCCACTGATGTGGGGACTGTTCCCCCCCGCCCTGCCGACCTCACCTGTCCCCCATTCCGCTCCCATGAATGTGGGCACTGCTTTGGAGTCCACGACCACCCCGTCTGACTTGGGCACTGCAGTGGTGAGCCAATCCACTCCATCTGACCTGCCCCATGGAGTTGTGCCGGCACCCACCCCATCTGACTTGTGCCCCTCAGTTGTGACAGCACCCACCACTTCAGTCAGCTCCACTGCAGTTACAAGTGTCTCGCCTGCATCCCCCACCTCTTCACTGCCTCCTTCTGCTGCGCCCTGATCCTGTCCCTGCGGTGCCTGGCCTGACCCCATGTATGCCCCTCCGAGGGGGTGACCCCGGTCCTTATCAGTGCAGGCAAGCAAGGTGTGACAGTTGTCACTCTAGTTCACTCCTTGGCATTTGGACATGGACTGGCCATTGGCCTTTTGTTTGCACAGACGTTTAGATTTTCATATACTGAATTTGTCACTCTAGTTCACTCCGTGGCATTTGGACATGGACTGGCCATTGGCCTTTTGTTAGAACAGACGTTTAACTTTTAATATGCTGAAAAAAGCTTTTTTCTTTTTCCCTGTGAACTTGACTTAGCTGTACATCATGTTGACGTTGTTTTACATGCCCTTGCACCTGTAACGCTTGGTTTACAATGTTGCATACTGATGTGTTGATGTGAGGTACTCCCTGTGGTCCATGAGATATGTATCCTATTCTGGTGGGTATCCATGTCATCCTTTGCAGCTATCTGGGTGTGTCAGGATCAACTATTTGTGTACATCTCTCTGTGAGCATTTCATTGGCATGGTCACATCTGTGGCTTGCACCCCTGCACATATGATGTGCTTCCCATTGTCCAAATTGTCACTTCCACATACTTTGTGCTCATCAAGACTGGACCTACAGGTGTGGGCATCATTGTAATAGGAGCAACTGGGGCCTCTGTGCAACTTGCTAGACATATGTTTTGGGTATGTGCAGATGACTTAGGGGAGACTCACATACCCAGGCTGTTGTGACCAGAGCCTTCATTGTGTGGTAACTGATGGCTGACTGACCAAGTGTTCTGCTGACATGAGTGGTACTTGCGGTGAATATGTTTGGCACAGTTGTGTTCCCTCAAGTTAGTGTGTTGTCCAGTGACATGGCCTGGGCCCATGGTGTGTGTTGTATGTGCATGTGTGTGTGTCCACATCCCAGTTCATACGCAGACAGTGTTCCCTTGATATGTTCCTGTTGTTGATGCTTGCTGAGTTGTACTTGGTTCATCCCCCTACTTTTCCAATGGGCTACCAGATGTGTGGGTGCATGACACACTACTGTTACTTGGTGTATCATCATTGTGATTTGTCAGTTCTGAGTGGTGATGATGTTGTCAGACACAGATGGGACACAGTCAGGGTTCCTCAAGGCACTTGTTTGTTCGCAATATCATGTAGTTGTCCCTAGGTGGTAGTTTTCAGTGATTGAGACATTTGTATGTGTGTGTGACTGCTCCCACTTGTCGGGTTCACGCCTGCGAGGCTGGCAGGTGTCAGCATGGGTGCCTTGTGTTTCTCCTTGGCATCTGCATTGTCCTGGGACTGTGGCAGGGATTCTGAAGGTTACATGAGCTTTACGGTCATGGCCATGTACCGCATACTGTGCAGTATGTCTGTCATTCCCCAGGGTTGTAAACAGTCCTTGTGTGATGTGTCTGTGTACCTTAGTTCCTCCCAACATTCCTGTGTTTGTCATGGGTGCATGTGCAATGTCACCTGTCCATGTGGACTTCACAGATACACATTGTTGCAGTTCAGGTGTGTGGTGTTGAGGGTGGACTGATGTGAATGTTTGCATGGATGGTCCCCTAGCTCCCATTTGTCCATGGATGAGGGGCCATGCTGAGTGATTTGTGTTTGTGTATGTGTGATGTACGTTTGTGGCACAGGACACATGTCTGGGTTTCCAAGTTTGTACGACATCTGCCTTTGTCATCACAGTGGAGGTGCCATGCATGCTTGTGTCACCCCACTGTCTGGTCCCTGGGGGTAGTGGTGTTGTGTTTCAGTCTCTTGCTGTGTTAGTTGGTGTTCATTACAGCTTGTGTCACATGTGTCTGTTGTGCTTCCTCTCATCTCCCAATGCCTGATTGCCCACTGAGGGTGTCCCAATGATGGTTTAGTTTTGTATGGCACTGTATCCACATCTGTGTCACTGTGGTTCAGCCCCCCTCATGTGTTGTGTAGTTGCCTGGTGATACTGTGACACACACACACACACATGTTGTGTCCGATGTGCAGTGTGAGTTTGCCTGTTTGTGCATCTGCACCAGTGCATTGGTATTGCTGATGTGGGCCTTTGTATGGATGCTGTTTATGTGATTTAGCATGCTGTCCCTGTGAGTCATTTCACATCATTGTGCACATTCATCCTGGTTGTTGGGTGCCATTGCTGGCATGGAATGTGAGTTTGTGAGCTGACACCTACAGTCTACACATGTTGTTTTGATTGGTGTGTCTATTTTCGAGATGTGTGCATGCTTGGTGATGGTCACTTTTGCTGTTGTGTCATTGTACGCTGTATGCATTGTCAGCCCCCATGTGTGGTGCTTGTCTGCACATGGCCGAGAGTGTTATGTTTTCACAGCACTGTTAGCCTCACCACATCTCTGTGTGTATGGGACACAACCACTAGTTTGCCCCAGAAGTGTTTGATGTGTTGGGAGCATGGCTCATACATGCTGTTTTTTAATTGCAGCTTTGCCCATGATGACACTTACCTTTTGGTCACTGTGATGAGGGGTTTTTGGTCCCCATCACCACAATGCTCCACATCTGCTGCATTTTGTGAGCCCCCACTTAACTTCTGTTCTATACAGTGAGGGTTTTTTTTTTTACATTGCCACAAGTGATGCTTGCCTTGTGTATGTCACACTCATGTGCTGTTACTTACATTGTATGCTCGTAGCCATAATCACTGTTGTGGGCATTTGTCACAGACTACACACTGTTGTCATGATGTTATGGGGGATGTATTTTGTGGACATACCTGATGTTTGCGTATGCTGGATGTGTTGCGCATCACCCATCCTATGGCTGGGGGTGGCAGGGGTGATGGGCAACATAAGCCCTGTGAGTGGGGGTGCAGAGGTGATGGGCAACATAAGCCCTGTGAGTGGGGGTGGCAGGGGTGATGGGCAACATAAGCCCTATGGCTGGGGGTGGCAGGGGTGATGGGCAACAGGTCCCCTCTGAGTGGTGGTGGCAGGGGTGATGGGCAACATCAGCCCTATGGCTGGAGGTGGCAGGGGTGATGGGCAACATAAGCCCTATGGCTGAGGGTGGCAGGGGTGATGGGCAACATAAGCCCTGTGAGTGGGGGTGGCAGGGGTGATGGGCAACAGGTTCCCTGTGAGTGGGGGTGGCAGGGGTGATGGGCAACATAAGCCCTATGGCTGGGGGTGGCAGGGGTGATGGGCAACATATGCCCTGTGAGTGGGGGTGGCAGGGGTGATGGGCAACAGTTCCCCTGTGAGTGGGGGTGGCAGGGGTGATGGGCAACATGTCCCCTATGGGCGGGGGTGGCAGTAGTGATGGGCAACATAAGCCCTATGGCTGGGGGTGGCAGGGTTGATGGACAACAGGTCCCTGTGAGTGGTGGTGGCAGGGGTGATGGGCAACATAAGCCCTATGGCTGGGGGTGGCAGGGGTGATGGGCAACAAGTCCCCTGTGAGTGGGGGTGGCAGGGGTGATGGGCAACATAAGCCCTATGGCTGGGTGTGGCAGGGGTGATGGGCAACATAAGCCCTGTGAGTGGGGGTGGCAGGGGTGATGGGCAACATAAGCCCTATGGGTGGGGGTGGCAGGGGTGATGGGCAACATAAGCCCTATGGCTGGGGGTGGCAGGGGTGATGGGCAACATAAGCCCTGTGAGTGGGGGTGGCAGGGGTGATGGGCAACAGGTCCCCGGTGAGTGGGGGTGGCAGGGGTGATGGGCAACATAAGCCCTATGGCTGGGGGTGGCAGTAGTGATGGGCAACATAAGCCCTATGGCTGGGGGTGGCAGGGGTGATGGGCAACAGGTCCCCTGTGAGTGGTGGTGGCAGGGGTGATGGGCAACATAAGCCCTATGGCTGGGGGTGGCAGGGGTGATGGGCAACAGGTCCCCTGTGAGTGGGGGTGGCAGGGCTGATGGGCAACAGGTCCCATGTGAGTGGGGGTGGCAGGGGTGATGGGCAACAGGTCCCCTATGGGTGGGGGTGTTAGTGGTGCTGGCCATGCAACCCCTATGGTGGGCTGTTGTTATTGGCCAGGATGTGGATCCCCTGTGTGTGTGCCATTTTGCGGGTATGTGTCGTTTGTTTGTGTTGTAGGTGTCTGACTTACCGTCCCTGATCTGGTCATAGAGTACTGGTATGACCTGCGCGATGGGATTCATGATGTGTTTGTGTCGGACACGCTGCTTGTTGCTCCGTCTTGTACCCGCTGCAAGCTGTTCCGTCTCGTAGCCGTGTATTGATTTGTGGTGCGAATCGTAGCTGATATGCTTGTTTTCCGGATGCTGTGACGTCCCGTGTGTGACAACCCGTCCGGCGCGTAGGAAGTACGCATCGTACTTGTCATGCCGGAAACTGCTATGGATTCTGCATCCGGGCGACTCGGTTCCTCTTTAGGAGTTATGGCTCGGACGGAGAATGGGGCTTGAATGACAGCCTACGTGTCATTCGTGTTTTTGGCAATTATGCGCATCGTACTTACTCTACAGGACGGACCGGCTCCGGGTACGTGTTGGTCGCACGGTAAGACTACGGACAGCTGTCCGACCGGCCATCGGAATCGGCCCCTTATTGATTACCAGGCATCACAAGTGTGAGTTTCTTACCACACTAGATGTTCACTCTAATTATTACTTTTAAGTACACCCACCAACTATAGAAGAATACATTGATTAAGTTAAGACACCGCATGTGTCAAGGACCTACCAGCCTGGCCGGGAGGCGGGTGCGTTTTTAATTCTCTCTTTGCTTTATTTCCTCAGATACTACATGTCAGTGATTAACCGTATGTATTACGTGTTAGGTGTATACACAGTAGGTGTGCATCTCATTAATTTCTAATTAAAGGTTTGCTTAGGAGTGGCACACACAGGGCTGGTCCTCGTGTGGTCCTGAAGAAGAGCTTTGAGGGGATAGCTCGAAACATGTCGACCCAATACTAGGGCCTCTATACTCATTATAGTTAGACTTTCCCTATTATTAACTCCTGATTTTAGTCATACCAACTAGGGGCAGGAATAAAATATTAGCCCACTAATTAGATATTTTTAACTTTTTGTTTTTCCACTCCACTTTCACTGCACTACACATTTTCCACAACTTAGTGCTCCTACGTAGTTCTGCAAGTCGCAGCACGCCTCAATCCGCAGCGTATTGAGAGGACCCAATGATGAAGCATGCCACCTAGGGGAAATCCTGGTGGGTGAGGGGACTCTAGAAAATAAATTTTCTTTCTGGAAAGAGGATTTTCATACATGTTCAGTGAAAACCCTGTTATTCCCCACGGTTAGGTTTTTATTCTGGTATTCCAGATTTTGTGAAACTTCATTCAGTTAGGAGGGTGAACCTAACCTCAGCCTCTATCTCCCCCATATTTTGATTGCATCACTGATGACATCACTAATGACATTTCAAATGACAGCCTCAGGAGCTGTGGAGAACCACCACCTGTGTTGCAGAACCTTTTGGAGCTCAGGATCAGCAGACCGGTGGACTTAGATGCGGTGCCTGCGAATGCAGGGAACTGACTTCTTCACTTCCAGTGAGATTCCTTCATGTGTCTTTGATGCCCACAGGCCTTGGAAGGTTGCTGTATGGTGCACAGGCACAGAAGAAGCAGCAGACTGGAAGAGAGATGAAGTTGAGCCCAAACGAAGTCCACCAAATTCCAGAGTGCCCAGACTGTTGAAGAAGAAGTGGTGTCTGATCCAAATCTTGTCTCACGAAGAACCTAGGAACCCACCCACAGGAAAGCCCTTAAGTACCTTAAGGAAAGGGTTGGGATGATTCAGGGGAACCTCCCAGGGGAGGAAAGGGGCGAGGTTACTCCCATGTCCTTTGTCCAGTTTTGCGCCAGAGCGGGAGCCAACAGCTCCCAGAGATGGTTTGAACTGGACTATACATGGGGACACCAAATGTGCCTCTCATGCAGAGTGAGTGGCACTGGCAAGAGCACCCACCATGCCCCAATACACTAAATCCTGTCTGGGAGATTATCACACCTCCCTGTGACATGATGTCTATTGTTCTCCCTTCCCCTGCTCGAGCTTGGCTCAGCAGCAGGAGGGCAGAATCGTGTCTCTGGTTGGCAACAACCATTTTGTGCTGTTTGCGTCTAGAAGGCTGGTACCAGGGACACTGAGAGCCTAACGGAGGGCTCTGCCAGTGCTAGGAATCATATCTCTCACACCGTTTAGGTTGTGGGGGGTATGATTCCAACATGTTTGATGCCAAACATGATAGGATTCATTGCAGCCATTTGGGAGATGTTCATCGTGTAATTACGCGGTTCCCCTTTATATAGTATGTGGCTGCTTCACTTACAATCCGGGAGAATGGACTCCGTAGGCTGTAGGGGTGTCCTGCTCATGAAGTGGCACCCTCACACTTAGAACCAAGCACCCTGCCTTCAGGATTGGAAAAAGGCCTGCAATAGTGGTGACTTATATGTTTTAAGTGCAGTGACCCTAGATATAGGAAACCTATATCTTTAGTAGGTGGTGATAGCAGCAGCTTACACAGACTGCAGTGGCAGGCCATTTTGAATGATTTCCCATGGATGGCAAAATACATGCTTCAGCCCATGGGGGACCTCTTGGGTACCTATGCCCTGGGTACCTTAGTACCATATACTAGGGACTGATAAGGGTACCCCAGTATCCAATCTGGGATGTACCTAAGTACTGAGCACAACAATTTAAGGGAGAAAGCAGATAGACTGGGGTCTTGATTAGCAGGATCCCAGTCACACTAGTCAAGAACAGCTTAGCACCAGGCAAAAAGTGGGGTAAACCATAAAAGCAGATCCTACTTTCTTACATGGGCCCCATCCTGCTGGCCACCAGAGATGGAACCACTCCCAACTCCAGTAAAAAGGCAAAGAACTTAGGAGTTGTGATTGAAGACAGGCCGAATTTTTACATGACATGTCTCACACCATTCCGGATTGGCTGCTCCCCCTATCTATTCCTCAATCAGGAATGATAGGCTAGGTAGAGGCAGGGAGGCATCGCTGCCATCTTAAAAAACTCACATCAATGCAGGGATCCCAGTAGCTCTTTCTCTACACTTGAATGCATTACTCTGGAACTACATGCTCAGCACAACTCCCCTATCAGGATTTACACCATTTACCACCCACCAGGTGACAACTCTGAATTTACTTAGGAATTAATTGACTTTGAAAGTGACCAATCATTAAGAAGTGATAAACTAATCTTTCTAGGAGACTTTAACCTTCACTGGGGCACCTCAGAAGACTAGGCTGCCAACAACTTTGCCATATTACTCTCCTGAAATGATAATTTAGTACACACTCTAAACCAAGACACTCCAGGGGCTCCACATTTGACCTTGTTATTTCCAAAGATGATATGCTCACATTAGATGATCCTATACCAGTAGACTGGTCCGATCACTTCCTCATCCCTTTCTCACTTCAAATCTCACATGCAGCAATCCTTGGCCAACCAAAAAGGGCAACTACCTGGTTTTGCAATACAAAGAACACAAAGAACATCGACCTTGACACTCTCAGCAACACTATCAAGAAGGTACTAACAGAGAGCAGCCCCAACTCTGATGTCATTAACTTGACTACACACTTTCGTCAGTTTATCTATCTTGATAGACAATGTAGCTCGTCTCCACCCCATTGTTCAATAAGCCTCTCTATGAGGAAAGGAAAAATCTAAGAATCTCAGAAAAGAAATGGAGGCAATCACCTCTGTCAATAATCTTGTTTTCCTCAGGCACGCAAGATCACTTTACCACAAACATATTAACAAAAAATCAAATCATTTTTAAACCCAGCTCAATTTTATCAAGAAAAGACTAAGGAAACTCTTTGACCAAATCAAAACCACAAGCAACCTCCCCATCTTCAACCAGCAAATTATATGAACCACCCAAGAAAGCAGAGAAATTTGTACAATTCTTCAATGCAAAATATAAATTGCTCCATGATCGTGATACACATCCAACGCATAATGAGATATGCAATCCAAATGCTTCTGGCACAATTTCGACATCATCACTGAGGATGCCCGCTTCAAGAACATCTTGAAAGCCAAATCTTTGAGCCATTCTCTAGACCTTATCAAAAGCGACATTGCTATAGACCTCTACGCTCACATGCGTCCCTACTGGACAAATCTGGTTAACCTCTTTCTCAGCCAAGGATCCTTTCCCAATGCCATCGAAACTGGTCAGGTGGCCCCCACTACTTAAGAAACCCTCTGCTGATGTGAATGATCATAACAATTTCCATCCTATCATGAACCTCCCTTTCCTCCTCAAAGAAGATGTGTAGCAGAGCAACTCACCCAACACATTAAGGCAAACAAACTTCCAGATGAATTTCTATCTGGCTTCAGTCAAGGCTGCAGCACTGAAATAGTGCTGCTACAGATTATCGACGATGTCTTTCGAGTCCTAGACTCAGGCAGCTCCTGCCTCCTGATTATTCTTGACCTTTCTAAAGCTTTTGATACTGTAAACCATCACACACTTCTTAACACATTAAAACAAAGAATGGTAATTGAAGGCTGAGTTCTTAAGCAGTGTGAGTCTTATCTCATGGGGAGATCTCAGATGATTAAAATAGAAATCTCTCAACTCCAAAGGCTGTGTATCAAGATGTCCCTCAAGGTTCCAGCCTTGCTCCGACCCTTTTTAAACTCTACATTGAACCACTAGGAGGCCTATTACAAGAAGCTGGGATCCTTTATCCTATGCTGATGACACCTAACTCTACCTCCAAGTGTTCTCCGCACATGACATCTCACTTCTCGCCACCACCCTCAACTCCATCCAAGATTGGATGATGTCTCATCACCTAAAACTGAATCCCTCTAAAACTGAACTTCTTCTTATCTCTACGCTCAAACGCTCTACCTCCTGTTCAGTCATGGATGGCTAATCTAAACATTCTTAACAGAAAACCTACCATTGTTGACAGTGCCAAATTAGTAGGTGTCATCCTTGTTACGAGTCTGGAGGTCCTCCGACTGCCACACTCACGTGGCGTAGCAGTGGCTATCCATCGTTCACCATATTACAACTTCTAAAGTTGTTCCGGTGGTGGACAGTCGGCTGCGCCAGGGAACGTTCCCTGGCAGTGGCTCAGGAACGCCACAACCCAATCTGCTGAGCAAGGAGGGGCACAGATGAGTTCCAGGACTGCGAGCCTTTTCATGCAGAGCCCTGCCATGAAAAGGTTGGGGGTGCAGAAACAAATGGGTGAAACATTCAGGGGGGCACAATATGTGTCCCCTTGTCTGAACCCCCACAAAGTTCCAGCCTGGTATGAAGTCCACATCCATGCCTTGCTGGAACTTGTTTGCTGTTCTCATTGCGTGCCTGTGTTCCAGGCACCGCCTTGGAAATAGCAAAGGACAATCTGCCGAAATACGAGGTACACATTTTTAACTTGTAATACAGTCGGAGGTCCTTAAACGGCTTTGGCGGAGCGGAGGCGGCAACGTGCCATTGCCATCATGCCAAAGTTGTAATCAGGCCCCTCATCTCCAATTCCAAATCAACACCATGGCCAAGAGTGCACGCTTCCAACTGCGCCTTTTCTGGGGTATAAGACGTTAAATTCTTGAGCAAGACCAGAAAACTCTTATCCAATCTTTCGTACTCTCCAGACTAGGTGACTGCAGTTTTCTCCCTGCAGGCCTCGCCGAGACCCACCTATCTCCTATAAAATCCATCCTCCTGTCGGCTGCACGTTTAGTCTCCAGGGCAAAAAGAAATGACCACTTTCACTCATTCATTCCTATGGGCCTACGTACCCATAGGAATCAATGGTAATGCATTCGCAAATTGTGATTACCAAATTGGTAATCGCAAATTGCAAATGCAAAGCCAAGGGTGCTCGGGGGCCCCCTGCTAAACCCTAAAAAAAAAGGTAAGTGTGCACAAGTGAAGCACACACATGCCCTGTACGCTGCATGGCACTTTGAAAAATGCATTTTTGTGCATTTTTCAACGAATGCACAAATTTCCATCAACTTCAAGTTGATGGTAATTAGCATTTCCTAAAATGCACAGTTCACATTTAGGAAAGGCTACACGAATCTGCAAATAGGGATTCACAAATTGCGATTCCCTAAATGCATTCGCAATTTAGGTAATCGCAAAAAATAGCGATTACCTAAATTGCGAATGACAAAAGGTACATGCATCTGAAAAAAAGGCCTTTTTCATTTGCAAACAGGGCAATTCTGCGAATTGGCCCGTTTGCGAACGGAAAAAGGTTTGATGCATGTGCCCCATTGTCAACTATTACCTTGTTACTTTAATTTCCTCATGTAACGTTTTTTCGCTGTATTGTCAAGCTCTCTGACACCTCTGGGTAATGTCAGTGTTATATAAAAACACATGGATAAACACATTTTTCAGAGGTTAGTGTTTAAGATGATGGTGAATCGTTGAGGCTCTCATTGATCATCACTAGGCAGGAGGTACCGCCCAGAAAGGCGACTCTCACTTAAATACAAGTATCATCAACATACTTGTGCCATGATATATATCAGAATTATGATATGTCAGTCAACAGTATCTAACTACTATCAGGCATACTCCTAAAATAAACCTGGTCATTTTGTTGATCTGTTGCCTTCTAGTGATGTATTTTCAAAACGTGAATAAGTGCAAAAGCATATTGAGTTGGTGGGAAGATTGAAGCTATCCGATGGTTTAGCCAGGCTGGTTTGGAAATTAATTGCGTCATGGATTTCGGGGGGGGGGGGGAGTGGTGGGGTTGGGCTGGGGGAATTGGATCGGGAGGGAGAAGAATTCCACTCCGCCGGCAAAGTTTGTGGGGTTTTGCTCACTCTGAGAGGAGCGCAGAGTTCCCAAAAACTCTGCAAAGTGACGCGGAGCGGAGCTTTTTCTCTCAAGCAGCTAACGTTAAGTTGGCGAGAGCTTGTGAGAACAAATTGTGTGCTAGACCTCCTTCAGGCGAGATTTCTCAATGCAGGGGGTCGTGGTAGGTTGTGACCACTCGTGTTGAGAAATCTGCTTCTCAGGTTAAGGAAGCTGCCAATCGAATAGAATGTCTACTCGAGTGGCAGAAAGCAACAGCACCCTCTGATGCAACGCATAGTGTCATTTGTGCTGATTTAAAGCACGGGTCAAACGCCTGGCACTAAAAATCAGTGCGAGCAGTGCGACTTAACAGACTACTTAGCTGTGGTGTCGCTGGGGGCATATGCGGTCGGCCCCCACTGGAGGTGTCCAACACGTGCTCTGCAATAATGACACGGGACAAAGGTGTAGTGCACTCTCCGTCTCCGCAGCCGTGGCGCTTCTGCCTACGTGCCTGCGTGACGTAGTATTTATTAGGGGCTAAAGTGACGTGCCCTGACGTGCACGCCAACGCGTGTCACGTCAGGGGTGATATCGCGACACTACATTCCTCCCCAACACACAAAACAACAAAATAACATGACCCCAGATTCGTGACGGCACCCTAAGGTGTGGACAACAGGTCTCATAGTGTCCCGCACCTCTGCCTTCGGCATCTGCAGTCTGAAATTGTAACAAACAAAAACTTAAACAGTCTTACTTGACGTAGTCACGTAGCCGCCTGGAGGGCGCGGGGTGCGGCCGCAGGTCATATCGCACTCCACCACGGTCCACCACAACATCCGGACCTCCGCTCCCGGAGTCGCCATCTGCACCGCTTTCTCCGGTCTCAGGCACGCCGGCTGCTTCGGGTGGCAAGTTCTCTGGCTGGTGCTGCCTGGTGTCAAGTCCGTGACCTGTGGACTCCGCTCCTCCACTCGCCTGGCTCTCGAGCTCTACTAGTCTCTCATCTCGCGGCATGTCCATCCTAGCCCTGTCCTGGCATCGTTCCTCCACTCCGGAGGGCACTGGGACTTTCTTGAAGTATGAAACATTCCTTGTTATTTTCTCGGCCCCTTTACGGGCTGTCACGCACGTGCCTCTGACTTTCTCCACAGTCCAGGGCTGAGGCTCAAAATTCAGGCGAAACTTGCCCCCTGGCATCCGATTGCGGATCAGTACATTGTCACCTGGGGCTAGTGGTGAGGACACCGCCCGCCGGCGGGCGTCGGCGTGAGCAAACGCTTCCCGTCGCCGCGCATCAATGGCACTGTCATTGGGAGTTTCGGGCTTCCATTCTGGGTGATGCGGTATTGAGTCTGTGACAACCCGCCCCATCAGCAGGTGCGCCGGTGCTACTCCCGTAATTGAGTGGGGCGTTTGGCGATAGCTGCGGAGAAATGTGAAAATGGCAAGTTCTACAGACTGGCTCCTTTCATGGGCAATCCGTATCACTTTATTGAGTGTCCTCATGAAGCGCTCAGCTTCTCCGTTCGCTTGAGGCCATCGGGGGGTGATTCGCCGGTGATGGACCCCAAGAGTCTGTAGGTACGCCGCGAAGTCTTGACTCTGAAAGGGTGACCCATTATCAGTTCTGATCTCCTTGACGATGCCGTGTGTTGCCATGATTTTCTCGAGCTTCGGGATTACTTCCTGAGCGCTCAGGACCGTCAATATTTCCACTTCCGGGTACTTGGAGTGATCATCTATGGCCACCAAGGTGTGCCGTCCGTCTGGCAGGCTGCCAAAATCGACGCTGATCTTGGACCAGGGCCTCCTCGGGTGAGGCTCCATCACCACGGGGGCTGGCCGGGGCACCTCTCCGGTTAACTGGCACGCTTGGCATTCTCGAACGGTGGCCTCCACAATTTCGTCCATGAGAGGGAACCACACCTTGGTTCGGAGCCTTGACTTAGTCTTGACCATGCCTTGGTGACCGACGTGAGCCAGATCCACCACTCTCTGGGTGAGGGACGTCGGTATGACCAGCCGGTGGCCTCTCAGCAAACACCCTGTGTCGTCTTCCGTCAGTTCTGTTCTCACATGGTACAGGCTCTCCATTATCTGTTTCGCCTGAGGCGTTAAACTCTTCCACTCCTCTCTGGCGCGTCCCAGCTGTTGTCTCGGACCGCCGCTCTTGCTCTTTGTAGGCACTCGTCTTCACTGGTGGCCTGAGACAGGCTAGCCATGGACACAGGCCGGGGACATGACCGCGCCGTGATGCACCGGACATACTCTTCTGTTTCTGCCGCCTCCTTCATTTCTTTTGGAGTGGCTGTGCGGGGGTGGCGAGATAGGTAGTCCGCCGGATTCCGCGCACCCGGCTGATACTCGATCTTGCAGTTATAGTCTTGTAGTTGCAACATCCACTTTTCGATTCTCGGTGGTGGCTTAGTGGATGTGCCTGCAAACAGGGATACCAATGGCTTGTGATCCGTGGTCACAACAAAGGGTTTGCCATAGACATACAGGTGGAAGTGACGACACCCCCAATGAATTGCGATCGCCTCTTTTTCTATTTGGGAGTATCTCTGCTCCGTCTCAGTGAGGGACCGGCTGGCGAAAGCCACTGGGGCCCATTCCTCGGCACTTGTCTTCCTTTGCAGCATGACCGCGCCCAGCCCGACTGGGCCGGCATCGACAGCGATCTGTGTCAGCTTGGCCGGGTCAAAGAAGGCCAGCGTCGTGGCTTCCGAGAGTGCCTGTTTGACTTCCTCGAAGGCTCGGCTCTGGTCACGGTTCCATGTCCAGGGGGTTGATTCCTTAGTAAGTTCTCTCAGTGGCGCCGTGAGGTTCGCCAGATCCTTGATGAACCTGCCACAATAGTTCACCATTCCTAGAAAGCTCCTCACCTCCGTGACATTGGCAGGGGCAGCTGCCTCCTTGATGTCCTTGACCTTGTCCGGATCCGGGTTGACACCATCGGCCGAGAAAGTATAGCCGAAGAACTGGATCTTCCGGCACAGGAATTCGCACTTCTCTCGATGTAGCGTGAGGCCTGCGTCTCGTATGCGTCGTAGCACCTGCACCAGCCTCTCGTTGTGTTCCGCTACGGTCGTGGCATGGACCATGATGTCATCACTGACGTTGATCGCTCCGGGGATCCCTGCGATCAGTTCCTGTATTACGTTCTGGAATACCTCCGCAGCGCTCGACACCCCGAAGCTCAGCCTCGTGTAACGCCTCAGACCTACATGGGTGGAGAACGTGGTTATGTTCCGGGATGCTTCGTCTAGAACTAACTGGTGATACCCCGATCGTAGGTCCAGCTTTGAGAACCACTTGGCGCCGGCCATTTCCCCAACGATGTCATCGATGGTCGGGGTGATGTGTCGCTCCCTCTTGATGGCAGCGTTGGGGAGCCTCATGTCCACGCATATTCTGACAGCGCCTGGCTGCTTGGGTTTCTTCGCCACGACAATTGGCGACACCCACGGTGTGGTGTACTGACTCTTGGTGTACTCCGAACGCGAACGTCACCACTCCCAGATCTTCTGCCGCCCGACAGCCCAGGAGCATGCCTTGTCCGTCTTCGGTGACGTAGACATTCGACGTGATGGACCTCGTCCCATGGGATATCACCGTTCTGAACTTTCCTCGTACCTTTAACGGTTCTTCCTGTCCATAGGCGAAACCCACAGGTGGCCGCCAAGTTCTTTAGACGAGCGTAGAATTTGTCGAGGGACTCCTCCGGCAATTGGCGCGCCTGGCGAAATATGAAGCGTTCATAGTCGCGGTTTGCCATTGGCTCGAAGTGCTCGTTGAGCGCCGCTATTAGCGTCGTGTGCGTCTTGGGGGTGGCTTCCGCAAGCGTCTTCACTATATTGTGGATCTCCTTCCCACCTAGGTGAATTATCATTGCGCGCTTTTGATCCCTGTGGACCTTCGTGGCTTCGAAGAATATGCGCACTCTGTCCTCCCAGTCTCTCCATCGGGCCGCAACCGTCGATGGGGGCCCCTCGACAGAGAATGGCTCTATTGGTGGAATTGTCGCCATGTTGCACGTGCGCGGCTTGCGTTGAACAGAACCTCCTTCTCACGTGTGTGCTAGCGCTGGGCGAGACCTTCGGGCACGTGCGCTCTAGCGCTGGGCGAGACCTTCCAGCGCTGGGCGAGACCTTCTGGCACGTGCGCTCTAGCGCTGGGCGAGACCTTCTCCACCCCAGGACAAGGAGGGCCTCCACGTGGGCTGCGGGACCTTCCCCCTTACACAGTGTCAGATTCCCCAGGAGGGGGGCTCCAGGACAGCAGGGACCGTGATCACTGGCTCGGACAGGCTCAGGGCACGTGGTCCTACCTTCCAGGCAGCTGCAGGCCCAGGCGGCGCTATTTGTCACAGGAGGCAGGGCACGACAGGCGCTGCGCGCTCTCCAGGCCAGGGGGGGGCAGGGCACGTGAGGTCAACGAAGCGCGCTGGGGCGCCGATGCCAGAGACGGCCCCAGCGCGAATCACCAGACACCACGGAGCACTCCGGCGCTTCCGCGCACGTTCCAGGCAGACCCGGGAGGCAGGGACAGTAGCGCGCTCCGGCGGGGCACGAGCACCGCGAGCGAGGAGCGCTGACGGCCGCCACACCGACCGGACGCGCAGAGCTGGAGCGGGGGCACGCCCACCCTCGTCGCCAGTTTGTGGTGTCGCTGGGGGCATATGCGGTCGGCCCCCACTGGAGGTGTCCAACACGTGCTCTGCAATAATGACACGGGACACAGGTGTAGTGCACTCTCCGTCTCCGCAGCCGTGGCGCTTCTGCCTACGTGCCTGCGTGACGTAGTATTTATTAGGGGCTAAAGTGACGTGCCCTGACGTGCACGCCAACGCGTGTCACGTCAGGGGTGATATCGCGACACTACACTTAGCTGGCGGAACTCCACAGAGTGCGGTCGAGTGTTTTTTTGGCACTTTTTGGAGTTCCGCCCAGGCCTAGTATTGGAGTCCGATTTTTAAAGCCCACTGACTCCGTCTCCGGCAGTAGGCTAAGGATGTCAAAGAGAGAGAGAGAGGGGTTATTAATGAAAATAATGGGAAAGAAGGGTAATGGGGGCTAGTTTTGTTCATGGCTGCTTTTGTTCTTCCTGTCCGCCTGTGTAATACAGACCTCTAGCGAATAGCAAAAACGACATCAAGGGAAATAAATAGTATTCTAAATTTTAAAAAAGGATATTATTTTTTTTTTACTGGATCATAATCCAGGCAGATACACCGAGTAAGGTTTACAATGAAAGTCTATAACTCTTTTTAAAAAGCCCATGAGCTAGTTCTAGTAAACAAACTTTTATAATCATCTTAAACAAACAGAACATTATTTTTAACTTTGTGTTCAGAGACAAAATGCGGGATATTATTTTTATGCTTTTGATTTTCTCTCTGCTGCTGTAAAACTAAATAATTTGATATAGAACCTACAAATCAAACCAAAATGTGATTACGGAGCACATTCCGTAGAAACCTATTTGATGGTATCTACAGAATGTAATGGTTTTGCTAGATTTATTGTTTTTATATGATTAGCAGAACATTTTATAGAAAATGGTATATGCTTTGTTTGTTACAAAAGCATCTGGCTACGAGAACATTATATTTTATATAGGGCTTGATAGAGTTGAGGAATTAGTTTGATGTTCTTTAATGTAATAAGAGCTGAGCAAAATAACACCTCTGTTGCAACTTTGAAAGTAGCATGTCTTTTAAAGTAATGATTAAGATGCCTACCTTCCAGCAGCGTGGATGCAATGGTCTAGCCAGCACCGTAGGGGAGGAGATAGACTAAGTAAATACAGGGAACAGCAGTGTACCTGGCAAACCTCAGCAAGAGTTTGGGGCAAATTCTGCATTTGCCGTAGAGATTAGGCCAGTAACATTGATCAACATGCTATTGTATTTAAGACTACCTAAAATGGAAATTGTCGCTGTGAGGTAAAACCAGTTACTGTGCAGCCTGGTATTTCAGTTTGCAAACAGGTCTCACGATTATTCCCTTTGTCCATGGACACTAGACCAGGGCTCTTGGAAGCACCAGCAGAATTATTTTTCGCGTGACATCACTAGATTCCTTATATGTTGTGTGTCATTGGAGCTTGCATCATTGTGCATGAATTTTGTGAAAGCCTCTCTGAATGTATCCTGGTTGGTCACTCATGCAGGCGTACATCCATTTTCCAAACTCCACTTCTAGGTAGGGTACTGGGTGGGTGAAACAATATACAATGTAATCCAGTGACACCCTATTTGGTAACCAGAAGAGCTGGCAAAAAAAGAGATTCGGTTAGGTGTGCATCCTCACGCCCTCCATTTCACATCACTGACTTGCTTGAGGAACTTTTGGAAGTGGACAAAGGTATCTGATTTGTGACTGGTCAGTCCGACCTGTTTATAATGGTCATTGGCTGCGCTATTGTGATCTTAGATTTAGAGACTGGACAACATTGCTAAACACACATTTGCTCATCAATACAACACCTCCCTTCCATTGTGAGTCAAGCTGTTCCTTTCACCACTTCATGGTCAGAGAACATATCTGTGTCTTCTGAACATTTCTATAGGTCATTCTGTGTGGGTACTGGGGGACATGCACAGGGCACAGATGCATATTTTGATGAGCAGTTTTGGGGTAGTGCATTGGCTACTAGAAATGTCATGGCATTCAGAGTGTTTGATTTCTGGCCATTGGGTACAAGAGAAATCATACCGGCAACAGGGCGCTAGATGTGGGGAAATAGAAACAGAATATTCACAAAAGCCACATCTTGTGCCCATATGTCATTGGGCATTGGGTTAGTTTTGAAAACTGAGGGATTTGTTGCAAAGTGTGTATGAAAGTCATGACTCTCACCAAGAGGTTTCTGGACACTACATGAGAATCCCGGTAAAAAGACACTTAGTAGAGTGTTGCCTTTGACAAAGCTATACACCTAGATACTAATGAACAGGACTTGATGTTCTGCCCTCTGAGCTGTGCAACTGGGTAGGCCTTGCCCATTCTTGGACTTTGGTCATGATTTGCAATCAAAGCCTACTGGCACTGGTAAGAGGTGGTGCCCAATGATTCTGGGGGCTCATTAGTTCAGCACAAGGCAATGCCCAAGGTCATGCCTTGCTTTTAGAGTATTCTGGTCAGAGGTTATGTACAGGAAAAATAAACAGTGGACATGAGTGAAAGTCGGTCATGATTTCAGACCCCAGTGAGATTGGCTGAGGTTTGAGTTAGTTAGGGGGGCTGTTCCTGCCAAACCGATCATTGCTGCTCACCTGTGTGGCCTCGTGGGTGATATTGGACCACTCGTTCCTTGTGTCTGGCCTCACGACTCCCCCCCGCCGTCGCCTGACATCGCGACCGCTGTGTGGGGGGAGACCTGCACGGGGACTACATTACCCAGGCCCCTCAGCGACCCGGAAGTCGGAAATACGCACTTTGCGCGCCCGGAGGCGCTATTTAACTGAGCCCGCCCCCGGCAGAGCGGGGGCTGTTCCTGCCAAACCGATCATTGCTGCTCACCTGTGTGGCCTCGTGGGTGATATTGGACCACTCGTTCCTTGTGTCTGGCCTCACGACTCCCCCCCGCCGTCGCCTGACATCGCGACCGCTGTGTGGGGGGAGACCTGCACGGGGACTACATTACCCAGGCCCCTCAGTGACCCGGAAGTCGGAAATACGCACTTGCGCGCCCGGAGGCGCTATTTAACTGAGCCCGCCCCCGGCAGAGCGGGGGCTGTTCCTGCCAAACCGATCATTGCTGCTCACCTGTGTGGCCTCGTGGGTGATATTGGACCACTCGTTCCTTGTGTCTGGCCTCACGACTCCCCCCCGCCGTCGCCTGACATCGCGACCGCTGTGTGGGGGGAGACCTGCACGGGGACTACATTACCCAGGCCCCTCAGCGACCCGGAAGTCGGAAATACGCACTTTGTGCGCCCGGAGGCGCTATTTAACTGAGCCCGCCCCCCGCGTCGCGGGATCGCGCGCGGGACGGCGCCGGGCTAAGCCCGGGCAAAGGGCGGGCCGTTGTGAGGCCGTTAGGAGGTCGTAGGTGGTTGGGTTGGGCCACCCCCCTTGATTGTGTAGTGGACACGCTCCTGCAAGTATTCTCCTTGAACTGATTTAGTTAGACATGAGCTTCTCCTGATTGTGCTAGAGTCGTACGTTCTTTGGTTATACATTTAGGTGTAATACTATTGGTTACTGCTCTGCCTCCAAAAACTCCTAACTTGCTGGTTTTAATTTACTGCTATAGAGTACTAGTACTACCCTGTTCCTTGGGATTATTTGTGATATCAACTACACTGTAATTGTTTATGCCCTAATCAGCGCTTAAGATGGCAAAGGCTAAATTAACGATGGACAATTACTTGGTCAAAAGGGTCAGTATGATAAATAGTGAAAGACGGAAGTCCCTTGGGAAGGTGACTCTGGAAGATAATCCAGAGTTATGTATAGATGATGGTGCCCACGGTTCACTTATAGGGGACTCTTTAATCGAAGCAACCTTAGTGGGGAACTTACCAGATTGCATTGTGGACAATGAGGTTAATATTGTTAGCCAAGGCATATCGGAGTCCCAGAGCGAGCTTGAAGTCCCTCCTTCTCCTCCGAAAAGAGCAGTTAGAAAATGTAGAAAGTCTCAATTTAAGAAGGGTAGTGTACATCATAAATCAGTGTTAGATCAACCTCGGAGGCCCGTTGTGGCTCATGTTAAAACACAGACCCGTAATGAAGCAGACAATTTTACTCTTGTTGAGACTATAGCTAAAATTTTGGAGGAAAAATTGGTGCTTTTTATTAAACCCTTTGTAGACAAAATTGAAACCCTGTCATTAGAGGTATCAAGGCTGGGTGGTCTTGTTGAGGGTTTGAAACAGCATATTATACCGCCTATTATATTGCCTAAGGTACCACTGAAACCTGTTCATGCTGCCCCGGATCCTCCTCTAGAGGGGGGAAATTCCACTTCAACTGGCTGCATGACAACATTACATCCAGCTGGTGGTGGTATTCGAACCAACACAGATCCACTTAGTAACCAGGGTCCTATAGCTATAGCACAAAAGCCTATATGTGCCAACCTTCCACCAGCTTGCGAACCATATGTGGTTATTTTGTCTAATGTTCCCCCACTTGTTCCAGGCCCTCTTAAAGCCTCGGTTGAATCTCATGATTCACTTAAGAGGAAATCAGTTGCTTGGCTAAACAAAAACTGTGGTTTCCCCACGGACCTCTCAAACCAAATATTGTCCACTAGAAGAGTTGCCTGGTTAGGTAATACAAGGAAAACATGTAAGGGGGATTGTGTTATAATAAACTTCAGACATCCCCAGCATGTGGCACTACACTCATAAGGGCAGCTTCCCTCGCATCAGGAGGAAATGCTGTACGTGTTCACCCTTTGGGTTATTTTTACAGACATCCAGACAGATTACTCCAAAGAACAATTAAGGATAGTCCTATTCGTATTGATAATAAATCAGTACAATTTGAAATCCCTATGGCTAATAGATATGCAGTGTTGAGGGACCTAGATGAAAATGATTGACTCCCAGAGGCTGATATAAATAAGAGTTTAGTCACATTGCTGGCCACCCACCCTCTAGAGATTTATAGTGATTGTGGAATCCCTGATTTCAAAAACACGGTGGCACAGGAGGTCCCCTCTAACCCTCTGGATGAACAGCCAGAGAAAGATGGGCACTTTGGATCTAAGCGGGGAGTGCAAGCAGAAGCTGGGTCTGATATCGTTCCTAAGATAACTATAGTACAGGCAGAGATATCAGGCAATGAAACTG
The DNA here is from genome assembly GCF_964204655.1 of Triturus cristatus. NCBI lineage: Eukaryota > Metazoa > Chordata > Amphibia > Caudata > Salamandridae > Triturus > Triturus cristatus. Next base: position 165,466,999 of record NC_140580.1, on the reverse strand, counting down.
CCATTGAGAAAGATACAATGGTACCAGATAACTTGCCAGGGTACAATTATACCAGTGATGAGACCGGATTAAGGGGAATTTCCCCAAAGTTAACTGAGGATTTTAATGTTAGCCTATTGTCTTGGAACATTGCTGGACTCTCTAGGAAC